>NC_067481.1:12021506-13370256 GCF_947179515.1 Apodemus sylvaticus
AGCCATTTATTTATTTAGCTTATTTGTTTGTTTCTTTGCTTGTTTTTGAAATAAAGTCTCTTGTTGGCGTGGGACTTGATGAAAAAGAAGCTAGTCAGCAAATCCCAGAGATCCCATGTCTCTACATCCCCAGCACTAGGATTTATAGGAATGCACACTACACCCAGCTATCTGTTAACATAGGTTCTCGGGAGTGATGAACTCAGATCTTAGGTTTACACACCAAGCACTGTACTCACTGAGCTAACTCCTGAGCCCAGAAGGTTTGTTTTGATATCAAATTAAAATTGATATCCATTAAGACTATTAGCCAGCAGCTTTCTGTTGTCAGGAAGAGCCCAAGGGACCCAGGTTCTTTCAAGATAAGTCTGCCAATGTTTCAAAGAAAGAACTGACACCCCCACGCAGGTATGGAAAATGTGAAGTGTGAGCACAGGAATGAGCCTCCCTCTTTAAAAAAAGTATATTGAAGACCATGTTGTCAAATTCATAAATCTATGGCATGGATGAGCAGAGAATCGATTCAGAGCTGATTAGAGCTCACCATGATCTCCCATCTCCCAGGCCTGCATAAGCAAACTGTAGTGACCTCAAGTGTTCCTCACACTGCAGGGCTCTCAGAATTATTCCACCATCCTGAATTCACACCAGTGGCTTCCTACATTAAATGTTTATTCTTCCAACAAATCCATTCAATTTGAGCACGTAATGCAGCCATTTTCTGGACAGATGTCTTCTCATGGTGGTACTGGACATTGCAATTGAGTGACCGCACCACACTGCTGGCTTTTATAAAGTCTGTGGTGAACGCCTGTCTAGCCGGGTTCCCACATCCTATACCAGTGTTATAATTTCTTTGCTTAGATTTAAAATGTTGAGGTATTTGAAACTTGAGTCCTTTTTAACTGGGATATTAACTATTCCTTCCAACTTCTGTGGCAAACATGGGTCTGATGAGTAAACCTTCTGCTTGTGTCCCATGTCGTTAGCTACAGTGGTACTTCAGTGACAGATAATTTTAGTGTCTTAAATGTAAAAGTGAAAATTGTGGCTTGCTGACTATATTTCAGGTCTTCCTTCATGTCTAAGTTTCCTCATCTATACACATATAAATCTATATGTATATAGATTATAGATGAGAGATGATAGATAGATAAATAGTAGGTAGATAGACAGAGAGACAGACAGACAGATAGATAGATAGATAGATAGATAGATAGATAGAGTGTGTTAACAAATACATACAAACAAAGATATACCCATAATAATTTTGCCATAAAAACTATGAATACATGATCTCATCGAGAGGAAAGCATGAATAAGTGACTCCATTGACAAGTGTAAGTACTACTTAGTTGTCCTCCCATCACCTGGGAAAATGGCGGCTACTGTTTGAGTGTTTCCCAAAATGCCCCACCAGGAGAAGGATCCAAGAGTCCATGGGAGGACGATCCTGGCAGAAAACAGTTACAGAAGGAAGTGTCTGGTGTGCCTCTTCTCTGCCCAACACCATGCCCTTTTACAGAATTGTCCCCTGCATATAAGTCTGTGCTTCTGTCTTACCTCAGATTCCCTAGAAGCAGATCATAAAGCAAGAACCCAAGCACAAGTTGTTCTACAGTAGGGTGTGGCAGGATGCTTAAAGTCTCCTGGTACATGACTGCTCACTATCCATGATGCCTAACTGTCTTAATCAGGGTTTCTATTCCTACAAAAACATCATGACCAAGAAGCAAATTGGGGAGGAAAGGGTTTATTCAGCTTATACTTTCACATTGCTATTCAGCACTAAAGGAAGTCAGAACTGAAACTCACACAGGTCAGGAAGCAGGAGCTGATGCAGAGGCCATTGAGAAATGTTATTTACTGGCTTGCTTCCCCTGGCTTGCTCAGGTTGCTCTCTTATAGAACCCAAGACTACCAGCCCAGGGAATGCACCATCCACATGGGCCCTCCCCACTTGATCATTCATTGAGAAAATGCCTTCCAGCTGGATCTCATGGAGTCATTTCCTCACCTTAAGCTCCTTTCTCTGTGATAACTCCAGCTTGTGTTAAATTGACACAAAACCAGCTAGTACAATAACCATCCTATGGAACTATAGGAGCCATGGTAGAACATGTGCCTCAGAGTTATTCTGCTCTTATGCGTTAATTACAAGTTAATTACAATTATGTATATGATGAAACATATACTTGTTTTCATCATTCATTAATAGGACTTTGTTGAGTGGAGGTTGAGCCCCAAGCACTCTCAAAATGTTCTGTATACCAGAGAAAGCCTCCAAGCGAATGAAAACACAAACCACAGTGAGGTCTGGAGACTGTGGAGCTGTGGGCCAGACAATACAAAGTATACAACCAGTGACAAATATATTAAGGAATGAAAGATGGAGAATATGCAAATATTTACATCACTGGGTCTTTGAATCCACAGAATCTGAATCCATAGATTCAATCAATCCACTATGAATTTAAAACATTACATAAAAGTATCATTGCTAAACATGTGTGGATGTTTGTATCCCCAGTGAGATATGTAAATACTTTTGTCATTTTGCATAAAAATCCCTAGGATCCATGGAGCTTGGTACCCAAGGGGATCTGGATCAAATTCCTCATGAATACCGAGGGATGACTGCACACATACACATATCCTTTTTTTTCCTTTTTGTTTTCTTTTTTATTTTTCTATATTCTCTGTTTACATTATACTCTGGTTTCTCTTCAGATCATATAAATCTTTCGCCTTTTAACATACACATATCCTAATGCTCTGATTCTCTGGAGAACCCTGACTAATACACACTGTTTCAGGGTTAAGCAATACTGTAGCATTTAAAAATATTCTCTTTCTTATCAAAGACAGCTGCCCTGAAATAGCTTTCATTCTCTTTGTCATAGGCTGTGTAACTCTTGCCAATAGTGACTGTGTCTACTCTGAGTCCTGACCTACTGATGCTAGACCTAGGTGAGATATCCCAAAGCCACACAGAGAAGCTCAAAGTTTGCAGACACAGAACATTCACAGAAGACTCTGCTCCAGGAATGTCTCCACAATGAAGATTCTCTGTCAAAGATTAAGACAGTAGAGGTTGGCTGACATTTCTCAATCCATATTCTTTTCTTTCGAAGTTTGGAAGGGTAGTCAAAATGCAATAGGAGGGGTTTGCTTTGTTTTCTCTCTTCCTTATTTTAACTTTGTTCCTCTGTCTTACAGTTTTAGAAAGAGACACCCCATCAAAACAATATCATGCGAATTATAATCAAATCTTCATAGATCATGTGAACAGACCAGTACGTCATTTTATCACAATTAACCAATGCTTCCAAATGCCTAGGGCTGGTGAAAGAGATGAAGCTTTCACTAAAGGTTAGTAGCTCTAATGGGTAAAAATGCAGATTTATCAAATATCTTAAATGTAGGACCTCCTTTGGTCCTGCTCCTTCCTCAAAGAAATAAAGACAGTGGAAGCTGGGATCAGTTAACTGGCATGTATGAGCAGGGTAAAGTGTTGGTACTTCTTCCTCTTTGTATTCAGATATGTCCACCTCTCTATACTGTTTTCTTAACTACCACATACATGTCTGCATTCTCCTGTCGTAAAATCAAGAACTTTAGTTTCTAGTGCTCATTGTCTCCCGAATACTTCAAAGTTAGTGTATACTTAGAATAAAAGGAGCCACCTAGGTGCTGGGATGGGGTGGTTCATTACATGAAGTGGTCTCATTGCAAACGTTAGGATTTGAATTTGACACCCAGAATGAGTGTTTAAAATACTCAATCGTGGCGGTATACAGTTGCAATCCCATGTTAGAGAGACAGAAGGATCTCTGATGTTCGAAGTCTGTCCCTTTTAGTGAGTTCCAGGTAAATGAGAGATTCTGTCTCAAAAAAAAAAAAAATGAGGTGGACAGATAATGAGAAATAACACCCAAAATTGACCTCACATCTTCTTTGCACACTCCTACAAATGCATGCACACACATGAACATGCACCCCTATACACACATATACAAAAAGTAATTAAGTGATTAATTAATTATTATTTATAACATTATTAGCTTGATATTAGAAGGGCTTTAAATGGGGTATGGAAAGAGGGTCACCCCTTCTCTTGATTAAAACACAATCAGCAACAGCTATAAGTGACAAGACCATGTATGAATTGTCAGGATTTACTAAAAACAGACAAATTTTTCTTGAATAAGGATGCACAAGAGAAATGATGGCTAAGAAATAAGAGACCTAAATATAGGTCTACCAGATGGCCAGCTTTGGACCTTACCCTTTACTTTATTATACAGTGCCATTAATGGCTGTGTTCAGTTGGGTAGTGTGTATATGGTTGGGAGGTTTGCTTCTAATTAAGACTTCCTCTTTCTAGTAAGATTTCCACATCACTCCCCATATGTCTTTATAGCATCTCTGGAGAGAAGATATCATAGTCATGCCTAAAGATTTTGCTTGGGTTATACGACTTGATTGAGGATGCACTGACTCTATTAACATTAGCAATATGTTAGCAGGCCTCATGATTGCTCTGCTTGTCATTCTTCCCTTAGTCATGACAGGACATGTATCTGGTAACACATGATGCAAAACAATGCTACCTGGGGAAGACAAATGTAATGTATTTGTGAAGCCAAGTATGTGCAATGCTCTCTGACCCATGCAGAACTACTACTAGATCACAGACCTTAGAGGAAGGAACTCTTCCCTATTTCCATAGCCACTGAAGTTTGAGGGTACTTTTTACATGGCATCAGTTTAACAGATAATGTCAAATAAAAGCAAAAAGGATATTAGAGACATCAATCTCCCTCAAGAAATTAAATTACAAGTAACCTGGGGGAAAAAACACAATTTTGAATATCACTAGATCAGTGGTTCACAACCTTCCTAATGCTGTGACCCCTTCATACAGCTCCTCATATTATAGTGACCTCCAACCATAACATTATTTTTGGTGCTACTTAATAACTATAATTTTGCTACTGTTGTAAATTATAATGTAAATATGTGTATACAGAATGGTCTTAGGTGAACCCTAAGGGACATTCAACCAGCAAAGCAGGTACAAGCCACAGGTTGAGAATCACTAGTATAGATTTGCTAGATTTTTTCCCCATGGATGACATGTGTGTGACCCCCTAACCTACCATACTTAGGGTATTTGTTCTATATGTCTAGCTTTTTGATCAAAGAGACATGGATCAATTTCTCTATCAAATCCATACTATCCATACAATATGAACAAACCCATATAAACTTTGCTCCTAAAGGTCAATGGGACTCATGGAGAGTTTGCTTCCTTGGTATATCTCAAACCAAGACAGAGAGTTCTTGGGCTAACTCAGCCAAGGTCATGAGCCACTGAGATTTCCTTACTTCCATTTCTCCTTCTTCTGAAGGACAGACCTTCTGTGTTCTAGCCTTTTCCTTCACAGCCATCTTTCTCCTGTTCCTCCTTACAATTCCAAAGCAGCTGATACAAACCAAGTCCAGGTCATGCTCTCATGTCTTGAGATAAGAAGGAATACAGTGGTCTGGCCTTTCATCGTACATATTAGGAAACCCATTCTGGCTTCACTGTACATATTAGGAGATACGCTCTGCCAGGCATGAGGAAAGAGGAAGAACTGTTGAATTAGCAGCCAACAGGTTCCCTGATGGAAGAGTGAGACACCACCAACGTGGTACATTCTTCTATTATTAAACCCTTATTCTAAGCCCATGTCTTTTCACAGCTTATAGACATTATTCCCACCCACGTACCCTTTTTGAAGACAAGAAACTCTGTGAGCTAATTGAGGCCTCCAAAGAAACAGCAACGTGTTTAAGATCACCCAGATCGCAGATGACAGAGTCAGAGTTTGAACTCAGGCCTGACTGTATCAAAGCCATTGGATGCAAACTCCCTGCATGTGGAGATCTGCCTCTCTCTATTCTTCAAGACTTCAAGACAGCCCTCAATGCTGCTTGCCTGATTCCTCTCTACTACAAAAGAGGCACAGGACATAGACACAACAACAAAGTCCCTCCCTAGGGATCAGAAATAGCCAAAAAGAGGCAGATGGTGAGATTCTGGATGCCAAAGCCCATTCCAGAGAAACGAGTGCCTGCTGTCCCATGAGTTTTAACACTGAGCGATGTGCAAATTCTGTTGGGCTCCTGAGGAAGCGTGCCAAGTCTGTTTGCAATTTCTCAGCTCATAGCATACTCATCGGAGGCTTTCCATTCATTCTGCCTGATGCTTCCTGGCCTGTTGGAGGCTTTGCAACTCTGAAAGCCAAAAGAGTCCAGGCCTCGGACTCTCAGAAGCTGGCTGTCCTCATAATTAGATCCTTCATGTTGCTGTGTGCCCCCTTTGCTTTCTGCAAAGGATGGACATCACAGTACAACTCAAAGGGGCAATGAGTTGAAAACTCACTGGGACACTGGGCAGCACTTCTTTCACGTTGCTCGTCCTCAGAGCATTGTTTCTCCCTTAATCACCAGCATCCTGGCCTCAGAGTCTCTTGCTCTCTGGACAGCAGTCTTGTCTTGATCTCTCTGGGAGACACAGTGAGCAGCTGTGGTAAAATTCAATGCCACGTTCATGGTGTTGCTCCTTTTCTTTTTCTTAGGATTCCCACGTGGAAGTACTCTACCCTGGGTGGCCTTCCATGTAGACCAGAGCGGTCCCTCTTCCCAGAAAGGCAGCTGTGCTGCCCATCTGTGATGTCTCGAGGAGGCATGCTGCACAATCATCTCAGATTTTTCCACTTTGAAAGAGTGTAGGCTCGTTTCGGAGAAAGCTGATGATGTTAATGTCAAGTCAATGGACGCCTCCCCCGATGCACTCTTTCCTCTCTGAGAATGACATTGTTAAAGCAGGTCATAGAGAGCTTGGAGAGAAGGAAGCAGCAGGAACTCTCTGCCTGGATAGAACCAGAAAACTGACCCTCAGTAATTCGTGCCTTTGTGAAATACAATCATCTGTCCTTGACACATGTGAACATGTGAACATGATGAAAGATTATCTGCTAAGAGAATCATTAGCTAGTCAGATTTAAATCAGTCCCGTGAGACTTTTCAAAAGCAGATTGTGCCATCTCATGTGTGTTTGCATGTATAGTATGTTTGTGGTATATGCGTGTGTACACTTTTGTATAGTTGCTCATGCCTGTGCATGCATGGATGGAAGCCAAAAAACAAAAGTCAGGACTCTTACTCTATCACACTTTGTCACATATTTTGAAACAGGATTACATGTGGTAATTTTGTCAACTTGGCGCCATCCAGAATCACATTGGGGAGAGAGTTTCAATGAAGGATTGGCTACATTGGGATGGACAATGAATGTGTCTACTGGGGATTATCTTAATTAAGTTAATAGATGTGAGAAGACCTAGCCCATAGGAGGTGGCACCATTCCCTAAGCAAGATGTCCTGAATGGTTTAAAAATGAAAAATAAAAATTTTCAGCTGATCACAAGCAAGCAAGTAAGCATGCATGACTGAATTTCTCTCTGTTCTTGACTGTGTATAAAACCAGCTGTTTAAAATGCCTCCCTTGACTTCCCCCCCCCAACCCCATGATGAACTATAACCCAAGATTTCTCCCCTTGTCAAGGTATTTTATCACAGCAGCAGAACTGAAACTAGGACAGTCTCTTACTGAACATCGTGTTCACCATTGCACTTACGTTGGCTGGCCAGTTGAGTGCCCAGCATATGCCAATCTCTACCTTATGAGTTTATCAAGCTAAAAAGAGACCCACAGTGAATTTATAACTTTTCCTCCCCATCCCAGACGATGTCTCCTGTAATGTTTTCAATTTCCACAAATAGTTTTCCTTGTTTTGTGTCCTCTGGAGACAGGAGGCTTCCTTGAACACTTCTTCCTCATGATCAGCCCAACATCAAGACTCGTCAAATGTACCAATTAAAACAGTTGTTCATCATCTTGCTAGGTAAGGCAGTTCACATTACTTTTATCCCTTAGAATTGAATCATTTCCTCCAGAAAGGATGTGGGGCTCATGGGACTCGGGAGGTAAACCAACAAGAAGCCTTGGAAACATAATACTCACAGGATTCATGAGGGTCTCTCCCCAAGGTTACAAGCACTGAAGGAAGAGACTCTGACCAGGCAAACTGCCTAAAGGAGACTTTCACTAGTTGAGGTATCCGCAAGCTACATTTGGAGCACCGACATTGCAGCTTACTGAGGCATTAGCCTTGTTAGGGTAGGATTTTCAGAGCTACAACTGCTTTTCAGTCATCCTCACTACTGTAAATATCCCCTGACCCACACCCTGTAAATAACTCCAATAAACCTGTCTAGTCACAAAGTTGTGTTTTGGTCCGTCCATCACTTTGATCTGTTGCGGGTTCCCTAGATATGTGTCTCATGCCCTATTAGAAAAGGTTTCCAATAATAACTATTAATTCTAATATATAAGAGGAAGACTGAGGTAGATAGTTCAAAGCCAGCATGAGCCATATAGTGAGATCATACAAAGACACACAAATGTCCCTCATCCATCTCTTCTCTCTCTCCTTACTGATATATTTATATCAGTGCCAATATAAGTCACTATGTTTTGTTTGCAGCTTAACAATGACATCTAAACTATAGGCCATATCCATTCCTATTTCTCTACATTTACCCACCAGTCTATGACAGTATGATACGGTCAAGTTTTCATCATAGCCTAACTCAACTTCAAATTAAATTCTTCACCAAAGAGCAATGGTCAATCGTTTTTATAATTTCCACATTGAAAAGAAATGAAATGTTTGTAGTATCAACACAGAACGTGATTTCTTATTTGGAAATCTTCATGGATTTTACTAATGTCTTTATTTTTCTTCATGGTGACCCTACAGTTCTTACCGGGAGAAAGAGAGGGGCAATGGGGCAGAGGCGTGAAGATGAGATGAGAGAATTTCCCACAGTTGAAATTTTCTTTGTTCTTACAAAAGAATTCCCTTTGGCTAACCTGGGTTTGTTTTCCTGAGAACCATATAACCCTCAACAAAAACAAAAATTTCACCTTTTGCCATTCCTTATCCAAATAATTTAAAACTCACATTCAAATTTCAATCTGCACAGCCTTCACATTTGAAAAACACTGGTGGCTTTCCCACACCACGAATTCATTTTGCTGAGTTCTTTACAAGCTATCTGTCTCTTGCCAAACAAAACAAAAATCTCCCAGGTCAGTGATATATTTTTAACACTTTACTTAGTAATAACTTCACATTTGCAGATACATTATGGAAATAAAAATAATACCCATATACCATTTGTTCAGATTCTTTCCAGTTTATCCTATGTGTTCTGTGATTCCTATTGTTTAACTAGAGATCTAGCTACATAGATATATCTGTGTTTTTTTCAATAATACATGATCATAAATTAACTAAATCATGGCCTTTGCCCTGGGACTATTTCAGGGGATAATTCCTATAAATAGGAATTTTCGGTTATATGGTCAAATAATTGCAAACTTTGTCAAATTTAGTGTCAGCAGTTGTTTTCCTCTCACTCCTACTTTCTTTTCCAGTTTCCCCAGTTTATCAGTGTTCTGCACTATACTGCCCCCCTACTCCAATAGAGAATCCACTTGAAGGTCAGGTGTTGTATTGACTTTAGACCTTTTAAAATATTTTTATTGTTATTAACTATGGCCACTACACCATGCAAGTTCTCTTGAACTTACTCCTCCTGCAAAATAGAAAGTTTATATTTTTTGACTAATATCTTCTAAATCTTATACCACCAGCCCTTGATAGTAATGTTCTCCTCTCAGTGTCTTTGAGTTCAATGTTTTAAAGTTCCATAATAGTATATAATATTTTTATTTGTATTTTTACCCTATTTCGTTCACTATGATGACTTCACAGGTCTATCTATCCATGGTGTTACAAATAACAACCTTTTAATCTTTTCTTAAAACTTCATAATATTCCATCATACATATATTACATATTAAATAATGTGATATTGATATGTTTTTTACCTATACATCCATTCAATCTTGTATTTCTGCAGTTGTGAATAATACCACAATAAACATGAGTCTACAGATATTTCTTCACACTCATTTCATTTTCTTTGTAACTATCCCTGAGAGTGTTGAATTATGTAAACCCTCTTTCAAGGTTTTGAAAAATGTTCATTCTGTTTTCCATACAAACTGTACTCACTTAAATTTCCATCACAGGAACAGAAGATTTTTTCTTCTCCATAAGCGTCCACATCTTTAGCTTCTTTTAATCTGAAATATTACTTCCGCCTTTGGATGGGCTGGTAAAAGCAAGGGTGTGTGCTTATGGATGGAGCACAGCAGAAATGGCCTGGTCCTCTCTGCCTATCCCACACCTGGTGATCTACAATGTCCAAATATCCCCTACTGTTTCACCCAGATAGATACAATGTCTGTTCATTCCCAGTGTTACACCTGGAGACTCATCATCTCCATCTTTTTTTTCCGTGGGTGATGGTGACTCTGATCACCAGTCGAACATGCGGCACACAGAGCTGAGTATCTGTGGCACAGCACCTCACTCTCCATCTCTTTTTTATTTTGTATTTTTTATTGTTTAAGAAGATTTTCACACATGCATGCTATGTGTTTTGACCAATCCCCACACCTATCTCAATGTATCCATTACTTCCTCCCAACTTTGTGTATGTGCTACTTCTGTTTGTGTGTTTCACCCTGAGCCCATTAGTGCTACAAATATGTACATTGGTTTAGCACCATATGAAGTAGGGGTGGCCTCCTAAGGGTTTGAATTCTTGGAGAAAACTTACCCTCACTCTCCTAGCAGGTATCGATTGGCATTAGCTCCTCAGCTAGAGGTAGGACTTTATGCCCACCTCTCCTTCCCCTCTCTGTGATGGAATTTTGTCTGGCTTGGTCTTATGTGGATTTTATGCATTCAATCCCAGCCATGAGCTCATATATAAAACTGCCCTGTTGTGTCCAGAAAATAAAAATGTGACTACTGTCAGCCACTATTTCTGCCTCTTACAATCTATCCATTCCCTCTTTCACTGTGATCCCTGGGTCTCCGTAGGAGGTAGCACAATGCCAATGTCCCATTGAAGAATGAGAGAGCACCCCCTTAATCTATTATTCTCTTCCCATTGATCAGTTGTGGGTCTCTGTATTAGTCACTATCTACTGCAAAAAGGAGTTTCTCTGATGGGTACTGAGACAGACTACGCTATACGGAAAATGATACAACATTAGGAGTTGCTTTAGTATTATATTTATTTAGCAAAGTAATAATAATAGGCTCTCTCACGGGGCAGATGGCCTGTCTAGCCACAAGTTCTTGGTCCTAATCAGAGTCCCAGGTATACATTTCATCTAGCAGAGAAGGCCCTGCATCCAGTCAGAAGACCGTTATTCACTCCCATAACCACCGTCATACTGATGGACATAGTTTGCCAAGTTGTAGTAAGATATTTTTTTGTAGCTCACAGGATTGACAGATGGGTAATATTGGTGATTATTTTTCTCTTCTGGAAATATTGCTACCACCTTCCAGGTTTATGAAAGCTATCCCATGGAGATGAAACTTCCAGGTGACTATCAACTTCATTTCCTCATAGTCCATGACTGAAGTACAAGTGTCCCAGACCTTTAAAGAATACAAATATCCTCTCCCTCATCAAATGTCTTCTAGTGCTTAGAATCCATCTGATTCAAATTGTGCTATGATGTTATGAAATGATAAATTCCCAACTCCAAACTCCCCCTTTCAAACTACCAGTCAGATTTGGGTGATTTTTTTAATTAATTTATTTTTTAATTTATTTATGTTACATATATTAGTGTTTTGCTGATATTTGTGTCTTTGCAATGTGCGTGTGCCTATTGCTTACAGAAGCAAGAAGAAGCTGTCAGATCCACCAGAATTACATTTAAAGATGGAAGCTGCCATATGGGTCCTGGAAACCAAACACAGATCCTATGTAACAAGTATTCTTAACTTCTAAGACTATCTCTCCAGCCATTACTTTTGATGCTCTTATTGTTATGACTACTTCTTCTATTTATTTATGATATGGATTTATGAGTTTCCTATATCTGATGTTTTATTGTTTTTTATGTGGTTTATTGGACTTAATTATTTTCATGCCCAGATTGCTTGAGATTTGGCTAATGACAGCTTGCCTGCTCAAGTGAGAGCATGAGCCCTCATGACAAGAAATTACATATATAGGCACATATATGTATGTGTACACTCCATGTGTGCTAGGGAGAAGAGGTTCTTACTTTATTCTATGCCCATCCTTGTATGGGGCAAAGAAAGGCCTGAATGAATGAGTCTTAAGTGTATGTATCTGACATGAAGCAGATACACTAAGGACCCCAGAGCCTCAGACATGTGGTGGATTCACAAAGCCTTCCCCCTGGAGTAAGGCTCAGAGGCATGGTAAAACATTCCTTAGGGGATATAGCATTGACAGAGTGTGCACCACAGCTTTCAGGGTCCTGGCCTTGATGTTCATGGTCTGAATACTGCTACCTGCTGAGATTGTACCTACCACAATTAGCTAAACCTGCTTTCCTGGTCCAGATAAAGGCCATAAACCCTGCCACCTTGTTTTTCTGTATTCAACAGCTCTGCCTCTCTGTTCAGCAAAATATAATACTGCTGTACTTCCAGGGTGTGGCAGCTTCTCCATCCAAGAGCCCAGACCTCTTGATCCCAGATTTCTGTGTTTCTGTCTGTGTTTGTCTTTTCTTCATTGCCTCCGTCAGGCCTGTCTCTGGAACCCTGCTGGTTTAGCACAACCTGGATCCTGAAATCAACCATGTCTCTCCATTACCTTTTTAAACTGACGAATGATGCATTAGGGTCCTGAAAATGGGTCACATTTATATGTGCATGATCCATTATCAAAATACTTTAGTATAATCCCAAAAGACAAAACAAAGATGCTTCAGTGGAAAATTCTTCCAATGGCACATTTCCCCTCCATTCTTTGGAAAGGAAGACAGAGTTCAGTGGGGTTAAATTCTGCTTATTGGAAATCAATGTGTTATTAGCCTGATCTTCTGAGAGTCAGAGCTTGGCAGGCTTCCCCAAACTTTAATATGAGTTACAAGGCTGGTGATCAGCTAATCCAATAAGTGCTCAGTTTCTCCAGTTCGCTTAGACAAAATATGATCATTCTTTTAAAAAAATGCAAGCTTGTTTGAATCTATTTCTTCATCTACAAGTATAATAATTTTGACTAATTTTACACAAAAATATTGCCATGTGTGGGCCCCATAAATCTGCCGAGCTTTGTTACTTGCTATTCTCCCCAGCTGCTCTGAACTTAGCAGAAATTTTCCAAGTCAAACGGAAAAAAAAAAAAGCTGTTATGTACTGTAATTTCCTCTTTGGGGCATCATTTTTTTTTAATTTTGTCATTATACTTTTTACGTTTCAAAATATATTAAATGCATCTGATTCTGTGCCCAGGATACAACTGTTTCCACTTTTAGCAACAGAATTGAAGCTCTAAGGCTCGCGTGTTAGAATTTCAATTTGCTTCAATTTTATGTAACAAGTGTTGGTATCTTATCTAATTATATTTGTCAGGATACTTCTCTTTGAGACTAAAGGGTTTGTGGAAACTCAAAACAAAAACCAAGTAATATTTTTTTTCCTGTCCCACACACAGTCTATGCTGAATTGAACTCAGCTTCTCTTTAAGTGATATACAGTTAAGCTGATGCGATGGGCTTAGCCTGTATGACTCAGGCTCATTCAACTTCATACAAAATAGTAACTAAGGAACACGGAACAGAATGCCAATACCTAACATTTCAGGGAGAACATGTTGGTACATGAACTTTACCACAGGCCAAGCTACTGTTTATGTGTCTATAGTTTAAGAACCAGAAGATGTGAAACAGAAAATGTAAGATTTCTTACGTATCTAATAACAGCACTGAGATGTTAGTTCCCATGCCACAAAATTAACTTTCCATCTGCAGTGTTCAGTGGGTTGTAGCACATTTACAGACTTCTCCATTGAATACCCCTAATTACAGGCATATTCTTTACCTCAAAAAGTAATCGACAGGGTGATAAATATAGATCAATTTGCATTCTTCTACATGCAGACCACCAGTTAGACTAGCACCATTTGTTAAAGATGCTTTCTTTTATTTCCATTGTATAGTTTTTGGCTTCTTTGTCAAAGATCAAGTGTCTGAGGGTGTGTGGGTTTATTTCTGGGTCTTTGACTCTATTCCATTGATTGACCTGTCTGTCTCTGTGCCTAAACTATGTAATTTTTATCACCATTACTCTGTAGTACAGCTTGAGATCAGGAATGATTATTCTTCCAGAAATTCTTTTATTGCTCAAAGGGGAGAAGGGATGTGGGGAAGAGCTCTGTGAGGAGGGACCAGAAGGGAGTCAACATTTGGGGAATAAATAAAATAATTGATTAATTGATTAATTTTAAAAGTAAGCCACAGATATGACACTCAACTTTGTTTTTATCCTCTTACCTCAACTCTCTCCACCATGAGTGAATTGTCTGTGCAATTGTCTGTTCTGAAGAGATGATATGGATGGAATCAGAGTACGTGGCTCCTCCCACATAGCTACTTGGCTCCTCCCACAGAGCACAGTCTTCTCAACTCTTGGTGCTGCAGCATGCATCATTCTTGTGCCATACTCCGTTATTATAAGGTCAAATAACATTTTTGTGTTTAAATACAGCATAAATTTATCTCTCCATTCATCAGCCAATAAATCATTGGATTCGCTCAAGCTTTTTATTATAGTGTTGCTATGAGTACTTATGTATGTGGATTTTTATAGACATTTTCCACATTTCAACTACTTGGGAGTAGAGTTACTAGATCGTAGGGTAATTCAGTGTTTGACTATTTTTAGCAAGCTTCTATCCAAAGCAAGTCTCCCATTTTATATTCTCTCCATATAGATATGAGCACCTAACTTCTCCATGGTCACACCAACTCCCTGTATTGGCTGTTATTTTAGTGTATCCATTCTAATATATGTAAACTATTCTAATATATATATAAACTATTCTAATATATGTAAACTATTCTAATATATATATAAACTATTGTAATAATGTAAACTATTCTAATATATACATAAACTATTCTAATATATGTAAACTAACTATTCTAATATATTAAACTAATTATTCTAATATATGTAAATTTATAGTCCCCTTTCTTTTGATTCCCATTCCTCCAGTAGTAAATGAGCTTGAAAACCTTGTGATGATTTGATATTCAAATGATAGACCATGCGTATATTGTCTTTATTGAAAATAGATTCTTCTCTCATACAATACATCCTGACCACAGTTTACTGTCCCTCCAATCCTTCAGTTCCCTGCTGCCTCTCTTCTTCCCTAGATCCACTCCCCCTCCTTTTCCCTTCAGAGAAGAGCAGGCCTCACAAACACAACAACAAAACAAGATACAATAAGACAAGGGGGAAACCCTCACATTGAGGCTAGACAAGGCAACCCAATGGGCCCAAAGAGCAGGCAAAAGAGTCAGAGACATACCTGCTCCTGCTGTTCGGAGTCCCAGAAAAATATCAGGCTATCAGCCACAGCACACACACAGAAGACCATGTGCAAACCAAAGGGATGCCAGTTCAAGTTGTCATCTAGATTTCCTTTTTCTTTTAGCTCTACTTTTAATTTCCTTTTTTAATTCAGTTTACCTTCTGTTCACAGCCCCCCACCTCCCTTTCCAGTCCCACTCTTACAAATCCCTCCCCCATTGCCCCCTCAACTTCTCAGAGAAGAACCCTTCCCCTTGGGTACCATGCCACTGGGGGACATCTGGTCTCAGTAGGACTAGGCACATCCTCTCCCACTGATGCTCAACCAGGCAGTCCACGCTCTACTTGTTAGGAGGTCCCACATGAAGACCAAGCTTCACATTTTCCACCAATGTTTAGGTCCTTTTCTAGGAATTCAGGCTTGGAGGAGGAAGAGGAGGAGGAGGAGGCAACAGGTAGATCTATGGAGCTCACTGACCAACCATATTATCATATTAGCCTACTTAGTGAGTTCCAAGTCAGCTAGAAATCCTGTCTCAAAAAAAAAAGTGAGTGTGGCCTAAAAAAATCAAACCTTGAATTTATATCCTATAGACCATACACACACATGCACATGGTACCTGCACATACACAAATGATGTAAACACATAGACACAGAAAAGGCATCGAAAAATTTATCTCTCAAATTTTTGTATTTGCCCATTTTGAGTTAATTTTTACATGTGGTATAGGATAGGAATCCCAGTTTTCTTCTTTAGAATGTACCAGTTATATTGGTTAGGAGGAAAAGATTTTGAGACATGGTCTCACTATATAGCCCTGGCTGATACAGAACTCACCATCCCTCAAGATAACCCCAAACTCACAGAGATCCTGGTGCCTCTGCTTCTGATTCTGCCTCCAACATGCTAGGATTAATGATGTACACCATCACACACACACACACACACACACACAATACATTATTGCATCATACCAGGAAAGGTGAAAATGATTTGTGGCTAGTGTGTACATGTGTGTGTGTGTGAGAGAGAGAGGGGGGGGGAGGGAGAGGGAGAGGGAGGGGGGAAAGAGAGAGAGAAAGAGAGAGAGAGAGAGAGAGAGAGAGAGAGAGAGAGAGAGAGAGAGAAAGAGAGAGAGAATACAATTCCTGTTAGTCAGGGTTTCTATTCCTGCACAAACATCACAACCGAGAAGCAAGTTGGGAAAGAAAGGGTTTATTCAGCTCACATTTCCACATTGCTGTTCATCACCTAAGGAAGTCAGGACTGGAACTCCATCAGGTCAGGAAGCAGGGGCTGATGCAGAGGCCATGGAGGGATGTTACTTACTGACTTGCTTCTGAGATCAGAGGAGATATGGCACATTCAGAGTGGTATGGCTATAGACACACACTCATGGGTGTGCATGTGCAGACCAGAGGTCAGTATTGGGTATTGTCTTCTATTGCTCTCTGCCTTTTTCTTTCTTAGTCTGGAGTTCACCATTTCAGATAAACTGGCTGGCCAGCAGGTTCCTAGGAGCTCCCTGTCTCTATGTCTCCAGTGCTGGAATTAGAGATGTGCACCAATGCACCTGGCTTTCAGGCAGTTACTAGAAATCTGTACTCCAGCCCTCATTGCCATGTGGCAAACATTTTATCCACTGAACCATCTGCCTTCCCTGGGGAAGATGTAATGAACATTGGCAAGTAATCTATGCTATAAGCGTGTCTTTTCTATTGTTCTTTATTCTGTGCTATAGTTCAACGATACATGGAAATTAATGCCAAAAGCAAACAAAACTATTACCAAACTCTGGGCTTTCAAATCCTTTGTTGCAGCTGTGTCTTTCCATGTCCTCACTGCTGTTCAATTATTGGACTGGTCCAATCCTACTCAACACTCCTTCCTCTCATTTCCAGTGCCTCATCTGGAAGTTCGGTGTCTTACCACTAAATTGTACCTTCTATTCACAAACTCCTCCAATTTCCTGGTGCTTACCAAAGCCAGAGTGTTTCAAAAACCACATCAATGTCTTCTTGAATGGAAGAAACTCCTGCTCTGCGTGGATGCCATTTTCTAGTGACGGAATCTTTGGCCAATTAAATTCCTCAAAGCCTCAATATATTAATTTCTTAAATGGAAATAGTACCTGCCTCAGGATGGCTGGAAATTTATTGAAATTGTACAGAAAAAAAGTGCCTGGCTTTTCTTCATTCAACAGTTTTCCACACTACTAACCAGGGTTAATCTTAACATGATCCAGCCAGGGACATGCCAGTAAGGGCAAAAATAATTATATCTGGAAGAACTAGCTAGAAGGAGCCAAGGATGTTCTCCTAGCATATAAATTTGAGGGTGTTTGATCAAAGTGGATGGAATATAAGACTGGATAAGTAATATTTCTTTGAATTAGGGGTATTCTATTTAGAGGGATACACCACTCTACCAAGGGACTGAGGGAAGGGAAAAGGATGCAAATGTGGCTGTATGCAATTTAGAAGATGAGAATATAAAAGGGTGAAGTTCCAACGTGATAGAATGGCCTGAGTTTCCCTGGAAGATGGTAGAGGAAGAAATAGAGAGGCAGACACATATGAGCATAATTCAAAGGATAAACTATTCACATCCAGAAGATCCACCAGAGATGCACATCCCATGAAAAACTCAAAAGATTAGACATCATGGCTTCAGATCATCAGGAGTGCCCTGAATTGGACAATGATTTTGAGAGAGAGCTGGGGAGGGACTATGGGAGGAGTTGGAAGTAGAAGATCAAAAGGTCTGCCAATCTTCCCCTTCATGAGGAGATGTATAGACTATGGATGATGGGAAGTGAGGTATCACGCAACATGACTTGGTGGCACCCATAGGAAAGTGGGACTGGGTAGATGACTATGTAAGCATATTCCATAAGACTGAGCCTTTGATCCACAGTTGTATGAAGATAAGTTCATGAATCTGAGTTTAACCAGTCAACAAGAAACATCATGACAAAAATATCCTGTATCTTACTAATTCTTAAGTAATCCATCACTCTAGTTATTCAACTAAAGTTTTTTAGAATTTATTCTACAGCCCTTGTGAAAGTCATAAATGTTTGCAGAGAAAAATTCTGGCTCCACATATACAAATTTAAATGATCTCCTTCAGTTAAAAATATGTCATTTAACTGTCTTTAATCAGCAACAAATAACACAAACTCTTGGTGTAATTTTTTTTCTATAACTAGGGTGTAATAGATGCTTACAAATACTTTGGCAGTTATGTGTATATAACCCTGATATATTGACTTGATATTCATATGTCAGCAATGTGGATGCCTGCGCCCAATGTTATTATCAACATAGATTCCCAGATAGCAAACTTTTCATCTAATCCATGAATACAATGACATCATGGAACCAGAATGTGTCTAAGTCATAGGTACCACAAGCATCATGGAACTAGAATGGGGTTTGCAGTGTAATTTCTAACTACATTCTAAACACTTACTCTTTGAACCCACAGATAAGTGGGTACAAAGAGTTCCCTTCTGCAAAGAAACTTCTTTTTGAAGCAAACAAAGACCATTACAGGTATCTACAACTGGCCAAAATGCAGAGAATGGACCTTATATCAATCCAAGTTGATACATCTAAAGGACAACCCTTACACTTAAGGCTTATGGAGCCTCATAGAAGAGCCTCATAGAAAGACTGTAAGAACCAAAGCAGGAGGAAGACTGCTGCAGGTTAGTTTCTTCTATATATGACAGGGAAGCTATACTAATAAAAATCTCAAAACCAGGTCACCTAAACAAGTGATGATATTGAACACGATGACAATACCAGTTAACATGCTAACCTGGATGAGGAAAATTTCATGAGGCCCCAGCCTTGATGAAGAGCTTCAGGCAACTAATGGGTACTGGACAGAAAGAATCAGCCCACTCTGGGGATGAGCACTTGATTATACATAACAGTACCTGGAGAAGTCATGAAGGGAGAAAGCATTGAAGGAGAAGAGGGGAGATGAGGGGAGAAGTGAAATACCCAATCATATATGAAATTCTCAAACAAACTTAAAATGTATTTTTAAAAAAAAAAGCTTTACATTTAAAAAGTAATAGGCGTGCTCGCTTCGGCAACACATATACTAAAAAGTAATAGGCTTTAGGGCTCCATAGCAGCTTTGAATGTCGACTCTACAACTTGATAATCTTGTCCCTAGCACATTTGTTACCTTTTATCATTTCAGTGTGCTCTCCTATATACAGAATGGACATAAAAGTTTAATCTAGGCAATATATAAAATAACATCAGCTGGAACCTGGTCAACAAAAACCAGCTTCAGCAGGGTGCTTCCTGTCTATCTCTGTGCTGCCCAGAACATGGGGTTTACAATCCTGAGCATCTATGAAGAAGACCAACAGAGACCAAAAGAGACAGACCAACTTTCAGTTGCCTATCATTTACTATATCAGAAAAGCCAGGAGGGCAGAAAACAATTCCTTTATCTAAATTCTTGTTCTAAAATTTCATACTTGTTTACAAATTTGTGAGATCACTAAATAAGAGATCTATCTACTTGATATCATATCAATATTGAAGTCATCAATATTGAATTCATATCAATATTGAAGTCCTGTCATTTGTTGGTACAATTTGAGGCAGTCCTTAGAACTTAATCATTTTTCGTGGCTGAATTTTATACCCAGCACTCTATTCCCCATTCCCCATGTTCCAGAAAACACAATTCTGTATATTGCTCCTACAATTATGGACAAGCATCAGAAATGACCTATGAAATACTTCAGTTTTCATTTCTGAAGGGTGTTTTGATCTACTTAGAAGGCTGCTGATGTGGCTTTTTCCCTGATTTGTCAAATTGTACATCTGTGTATCTAACCATCAGCTACTAGTTTGGCCTTCCTTTCTTCAGTCTGAAATATCACTTTCTTAACATCTATGCCACTACCAATTCAGAGCAATAGATACTCACTAAAAATCTGTTTATAATAGTGAATGGCATAGCTTCTAGCTGTGTATCCATATACTGATGAATAGTCTCACAAGCAAGTCACAGGTGGAAGAATATCACTTCAGACTATGATTCTATGTTCTCAGTTTACACTATTAAACTATAAGTAACTAGAGAGAAAGTATAATGCTTAGGGTGAGATCGCTCTCTCCTGGTCCCTCTGACTCTCTCTCTCTCTCTCTCTCTCTCTCTCTCTCTGTGTGTGTGTGTGTGTGTGTGTGAGTGTGTCTGTGTCTGTGTCTGTGTCTGTGTGTGTGTGAATGCATGCTGTGTGCTGTGTGTAGGTATGTGGACACATGAGTATGAAGGTGTCTGCAGCAGCTCTATGCATTTACAAGAGCCAGGGGAGGGCAACAACATCCTATTCTGTTACTCATCACCTTGTCCCCTTGAAGATGTGTCTCTGTCTGAACCAGAACTTACCATTTTTCATCTAGTTTTGCTGGCCATGTACACGCCCATCCCCAGTGATGGTCAACTCTCTGTTTCCCAGTGCTGTGATCACCAGGACACACTCACATTTTACGTGGGTGCTTTGAACTCAGGTTCTGATGCTTCAGAGGCAAGTGCATCTGGTTAGCATCCCTCCAGCCTGATCCTCATTATCACTTAAGAAAGACTTTAAAGAAAGACCCTACTTGGGGCTAGAGAGATGGTTCAGTGGTAAGAATTGGCTGTTCTTCCAAAGAACCCAGGTTCAATTCCCAGCATCCACATGCTCACAATAATCTGTAACTTTGGTTCAAAAGATCTAACACCCACCTCTGACTTCCATTGGCAGTGTACACAAATGGTGTATAGAAACACATACAAGCAAAATACCCATACACATAAAATAAAAACAAGTAAATCTTTAAAGACAAAAAGGAGAGTTGCGAGAGAAAGGGCCATCAGCAGTGGAACCAAGCTGACAGGGTCCAGGCAGACCCTGCAGGTGTTGGCCTGCCCCCAGGCCCTGGGCTGCTCGGTGGGCCATCTGTGTGCTGACCTGGCCAGGAGGTTGTTAGCCCAGGCCAGTGCTCGCTCCTGCGAGCGCTGCCGCCATTTTGCCTACGGAAAGCCAGAGAGTCCTAGCAGGCAAAACCAGCTAGCAGGCTAGCCCGAGGCTGACATAGCTGGGGTCTAAGACAGTCAGGCCCTGGACTGCCCCCAGGCCCTGAACTGCTCGGTGGGCCATCTGTGTGCCGACCCGGCCAGGAGGTTGTTAGCCCAGCAGACTCTCCCAGCACTCTCAGGGAGCACACGCACACCGCCATCCTGGCCACCTGACAGACCCAACAACACTCACAGCTGAGGGAAACTTTACTCAGACATTGGCCTGCCAGGCTTTTGCCTAGACTCAGGGCCTGAGCAGTGAGGCTAGCCTTGTGTGCACCAACCCGGTGGGGAGTTCCGCGGGCCAGCAGAGTGATCAGCATGCAGAAAAGGTCCCTGCAGCATACACCCTCAGCACTCCCTGAAGGAGCAAACGGGCACCATCTGGTTCACAGACACAACCTGGGGCAAAGCACACTAGGGCTGCAAGGGCACCCAAGAGGAGGACAACACATCAGCAATCTGCAACAGGGGAAACCCTGTCATCCAGTGTTGCAGAAATAGCCCTAGAGCCTCTCAGGAGGCTGAAACACCAGCCAGAGACAAGACCAACTAGCTCCAGAGAACAAGCTGGCAAAGGGCAAATGCAGGAATGCTACTAGCAGAAATCTAGGCAATATGGCAGCATCTGAACCAAACTCTCCAACATCAGCAAGTTCTGGTTATACCAACACACCAGAGAAACAAGATTTGGATTTAAAATCACTGGTCATGATGCTGCTAGAAGAACACAAAAAGGACATAAATGAATCTCTTAAAGAAATACAGGGGAACATAAATAAGCTAGAAACCCGTATAATGGAAACACAAAAATCACTTAAAGAAATGCAGGAGAATAAGGCCCAAGAGACAGAAGCCAATAAAGAAGAAAGGCAAAAAATAAATAAATAAATAAATAAATAACCTTAAAGAAATGCAGGAGAACTTAAGTCAATAGAAGTCATGAAAGAGGAAACACAAAAATCTCTTAAAGAATTACAGGAAAACACAAACAAACAAATGATGGAACTGAGCAAAACCATCCTGGATCTAAAAACAGAAGTAGAAACAACTAAGAAATCACAAAGGGAGACAACTTTGGAGATAGAAAACCTTGAGAAGAAATCAGGGGCCATAGATGCAAATATAAGCAACCAAGAGATGGAAGAAAGAATCTCAGATGCTGAAGATACCATAGAAACATTGACTCAACTGTCAAAGAAAATGCAAAATGCAAAAAGCTTGTATCCCAGAACATCCAGGAAATCCAGGATACAATAAGAAGACCAAACCTAAGGATTATAGGCATAGATGAGAGTGAAGATTTACAACTGAAAGGGCCAGCAAATATCTTCAACAAAATTATGGAGGAAAACTTTCCCAACTTAAAGAGAGAGATGCCTATGAATATACAAGAAGCCTACAGAACTCCAAACAGACTGGACCTGAGCAGAAATACCTCCCGTCACATAATAATCAAAACCCCAAATGCACTAAACAAAGAAAGAATATTAAAGGCAGTAAGAGAAAAAGGCCAAGTAACATATAAAGGAAGACCTATCAGAATCACACCAGACTTCTCACCGGAGACCATGAAAGCTAGAAGATCCTGGACAGATCTCATGCAGACTCTAAGAGAACACAAATGTCAGCCAAGACTACTATACCCAGCAAAACTCTCATTCACCATAGATGGAGAAACCAAGATATTCTATGACAAAACCAAATTTACACAATATCTTTCCACAAACCAAGCTCTGCAAAGAATAATAGGAGGAAAACTCCAATACAAGGAAGGAAACTACACCATGGAAAAAGCAAGATAGTTACCTTCCTTCATCAAACCCAAAAGAAGATAACCACTCAAATATAAAAAGAACATCAAAAATAACAGGAAGTAATAATCACTATTCCTTAATATCTCTTAACATCAATGGTCTCAATTCCCCAATAAAAAGACATAGACTAAAAGACTGGATAAGGAAACAGGACCCTACAATTTGCTGCATACAGGAGACACACCTCAGTGTCAAAGATAAAAACTACCTTAGAGTAAAAGGCTGGAAGACAACCTTATAAGCCAATGGTCACAGGAAATGAGCAGGAGTAGCCATTCTAATATCAGATAAAATTGACTTTCAACCTAAAGTCATCAAAAGAGACACAGAAGGACATTTCTTGCTGGTCAAAGGAAAAATCCACCAAGAAGAACTTTCAATTCTGAACATCTATGCGCCAAATGCAAGGGCACCCTCATTCGTAAAAGAAACTTTACTAAAGCTCAAAGCACACATTGCACCTAACACAATGATTGTGGGGGACTTCAACACTCCACTCTTCTCAATGGACCGATCGGGAAAACAGAAACTAGAGAGGGACACAGTAAAACAAATTGAAGCTTTGGACCAATTGGATTTGACTGATATTTATAGAACATTTCACCCTAAAGCAAAAGAATATATCTTTTTCTCAGCACCTCATGGTACGTTCTCCAAAATTGACCATATAATTGGACACAAAGCAGACCTCAACAAACATAAGACGATCGAACTAATCCCATGCCTCCTATCAGATTGCTATGGTGTAAGAGTGGTTTTCAATAGCAAAAAAAACAACAGAAAGCCCACATACACATGGAAGCTGAATAATACTCTACTCAATGACACCTTGGCCAAAGAAGAAATAAAGAAAGAAATCAGAGACTTTTTAGAATTTAATGAAAATGAAGGCACAACATACCCAAATCTTTGGGACACAATGAAAGCAGTGCTAAGAGGAAAACTCATAGCCCTGAGTGCCTCCAAAAAGAAAATGGAGAGAGCATACACTAGCAGCTTAACGACACACCTGAAAGTCCTGGAACAAAAAGAAACCAATTCACCCAGGAGGAGTAGAAGACAGGAAATCATCAAACTCAGGGCTGAAATCAATCAATTGGAAACAAAGAGAACCGTACAAAGAATCAAGGAATCCAGGAGCTGATTCTTAGAGAAAATCAACAAGATAGATAAACCCTTAGCCAGACTGACCAAAGGGCACAGAGAAAGTATCCAAATTAACAAACTTAGAAATGAAAAGGGGGATATAACAACAGAAATTGAGGAAATCCAAAAAATCATCAGATCCTACTACAAGAGCCTATACTCAACACAACTGGAGAATCTGGAGGAAATGGACAATTTTCTTGACAGATACCAAATACCAAAATTAAATCAGGACCAAATAGATCATCTAAACAGTCCCATAATCCCTAAAGAAATAGAAGGAGTCATAGAAAGTCTTCCAACCAAAAAAAGCACAGGACCAGATGGTTTCAGTGCAGAATTCGATCAGACCTTCAAAGAAGACCTAACACCAATACTCTTCAAACTATTCCACAAAATTTTATTAATTCTTGCCAACCAAATTCAAGAACACATCAAAACGTTCATCCACCATGATCAAGTAGGCTTTATCCCAGGGATGCAGGGTTGGTTCAATATACGGAAATCCATCAATGCAATCCACTACATACACAAACACAAAGAAAAAAACCACATGGTCATTTCATTGGATGCTGAAAAAGCATTTGACAAAATTCAGCATCCTTTCATGCTTAAAGTCTTGGAAAGAACAGGAATTCAAGGCCCATACCTAAACGTAGTAAAAGCAATATACAGCAAACCGGTAGCCAGCATCAAACTAAATAGAGAGAAACTTGAAGCAATCCCACTAAAATCAGGGGCTAGACAGGGCTGCCCCCTTTCTCCTTATCTTTTCAATATTGTACTTGAGGTACTAGCTCAGGAAATTTGACAACATAAGGAGGTCAAAGGGATACCAATTGGAAAGGAAGAAGTCAAACTATCATTATTTGCAGACGACATGATAGTCTACCTAAGTGACCCAAAAAACTCCACTAGAGAACTCCTACAGCTGATAAACAACTTCAGCAAAGTGGCAGGTTATAAAATCAACTCAAGAAAATCAGTGGCCTTCCTATACTCAAAGGATAAGCAGGCTGAGAAAGAAATTAGGGAAATGACACCCTTCACAATAGCCACAAACAGTATAAAGTACCTTGGGGTGACTCTTTCCAAACATGTGAAAGATCTGTATGACAAGAACTTCAAGACTATGAAGAAGGAAATGGAAGAAGACCTCAAAAAATGGAAAAACCTCCCATGCTCATGGATCGGCAGGATCAATATAGTTAAAATGGCCATTTTGCCAAAAGCAATATACAGATTCAATGCAATACCCATCAAAATCCCAACTCAATTCTTCACAGAGTTAGAAAGAGCAATTCTCAAATTCATCTGGAATAACAAAAAACCCAGGATAGCTAAAACTATTCTCAGCAACAAAAGAAATTCTGAGGGAATCAGTATCTCTGACCTCAAGCAATACTACAGAGCAATAGTGTTAAAAACTGCATGGTATTGGTACAGTGACAGGCAGGCAGATCAATGGAACAGGATTGAAGATCCAGAAATGAACCCACACACCTATGGCCACTTGATCCTCGACAAAGGGGCTGAAAACATCCAATGGAAAAAAGATAGCCTTTTCAACAAATGGTGCTGGGTCAACTGGAGGTCAGCATGCAGAAGAATGGGAATTGATCCATCCTTGTCTCCTTGTACTAAGCTCAAATCCAAATGGATCAAAAACCTCCACATAAAGCCAGACACTCTGAAGCTAATAGAAAAGAAACTGGGGAAGACCCTTGAGGACATCGGTACAGGGAGAAAGTTTCTGAACAGAACACCAATAGTGTATGTTCTAAGATCAAGAATTGACAAATGGGACTTCATAAAATTACAAAGTTTCTGTAAGGCAAAGGACACCATCAAAAGGACAAATCGGCAACCAACAAATTGGGAAAAGATCTTCACCAATCCTTCATCAGATAGAGGGCTAATATCCAATATATATAAAGAACTCAAGAAGTTAGACTCCAGAAAACCAAACAACTCTATTAAAAAATGGGGTTTTTTAATTATAGTTAAACAAAGAATTCTCACCTGAAGAACTTCGGATGGCGGAGAAGCATCTTAAAAAAATGCTCAACTTCATTAGTCATTAGGGAAATGCAAATCAAAACAACCCTGAGATTTTACCTTATACCAGTCAGAATGGCTAAGATTAAAAATTCAGGAGACAGCAGGTGTTGGCGAGGATGTGGAGAAAGAGGAACATTCCTCCACTGCTAGTGGGGTTGCAAATTGGTACAACCACTCTGGAAATCAGTCTGGCGGTTCCTCCAAAAACTGGGCACCTCACTTCCAAAAGATCCTGCTATACCACTCCTGGGCATAAACCCAGAAGATTCCCCAGCATGTAATAAGGATACATGTTCCACTATGTTCATAGCAGCCCTATTTATAATTGCCAGAAGCTGGAAAGAACCCAGGTATCCCTCAACAGAAGAGTGGATGCAAAAAATGTGGTATATATATACAATGGAGTACTATTCAGCCATTAGAAACAATGAATTCATGAAATTCTTAGGTAAATGGATGGAGCTGGAGAACATCATACTAAGTGAGGTAACCCAGACTCAAAGATGAATCATGGTATGCAATCACTAATAAGTGGATATTAACCTAGAAAACTGGAATATCCAAAACATAATCCACACATCAAATGAGGTACAAGAAGAACAGAGAAGTGGCCCCTTGTTCTGGAAAGACTCAGTGAAGCAGTATAGGGCAAACCAGAACGGGGAAGTGGGAAGGGGTGGGTGGGAGGACAAGAGGAGAGAAGGGGGCTTATGGGACTTTCGGGGAGTGGGGGGCTAGAAAAGGGGAAATCATTTGAAATGTAAATAAAAAATATATTGAATAAAAAAAGATGTATAGCACTAAAAAAGGAAAGTTGCCTCTTATATCAGAGTGGCTGATAAATGGGATTTATTGACTTTCTGAAGAAAACTCATAAGATATAGTAAGTGTCAACAGGTAACAACCTCTCCCTCCAACATAACAATTAAATACATTTTTTTAATGAACTGCCTCCCAAAGGGCTAGGATACTAGGAAATAACAAACAATGCATAGGATTGTCCTTGGTATGGTTTCCATGTGGCTTATTCCATGAGGGCTACCAAAGCTCATGTTGAAATTTGATGAATAATTTCGTGGCCATATTGAGCCTTTGAAGGGGTTAATATCTGTCCCACATACTAGCTTAATTCTGTGTAGATGGATTAAGTCTTATGAGAGCTGTTTAACATGTATATGTTATTATTTATATTATATATAATATGAAAGGTAGAAATTTATGCACATAACCCACATGACACTCTTACATCATTTTCTCTCATATAATGTTATCTACCATGTTATGGCATCAAATGAGCCCCTACTAGCCACATGCAGATCCCTTTGAAAAATATGAGCATGAATCTATTTTTCCTTCATAAACTGCCCAGCATCAGATATTCTGTCATAGCAACAGAAAACGTATTGATAGTCCCCATAACAAAAATAATATGGCCTAAATGCCAAAAATGCCAATATGAAGAAGTGCCCGTCAGGCTCTGCCCTGCCTGGTTTGGGGAGGGTATAGTCAGTTCACATTCAGTAAAGTAGCCATAGAATTCATCCCAGGAGGAAAAGGGTGCCTGGACTATGCAGAATCTTTTATAGAGATTGATACTGAGGCATTACAGGAGTACAGTCTCTGTCACTCTGTTTTCTCCTTGCACCCAAGGACTGTTTCCCTGCAAGAAATGCAAAATTCATTCCAGAGAATGCTCTGGGAAAGATGGAAGAACCACGTTCTTTGAGAAGATAAGTTACCTTTAAAGAGAGATAGATGAATGCAAGGTGGATGCAAGGAGCAGAGAGGATGCTAAGACAGAGATAACTGGTGTATAACAACCGACATGGCATCACTCCCCTGGCAAAGAAGATCAAGAATACCACCCAGCTCTCAGGAAAAAAACAACCAAACCTTTTCTATCTGCTACCTTAGCAGAGGTAATGTAAAGAAATGTCCACAGTATCATTTGAATCAGAGCTTTACTCAGAGGGAATTCTGAAAATTCCGAAAGCCAACACTTCATCTAACAATTCTAAATATAAAATTTTGTGTAAGTAAAGAGACTATTTCTAAATATGAACTGTTTGAGAAGACCTTTGCCAAAAAGAGCATTATTGTGTCAACAGCTGATTCTATCCCATGCCAAGTTATGCAGCTTGGAGAAATATCAGAAGCTTTTTTATCAACTCATAAATACTTGTAAGACACCTGGGTGTGTTTTACAAAACTATCATCATGTGTAATGAAAATGGGAAGCTTTTTTTATTTTCAACCAAGTCTCACTAAGTAGTCCTACCTGGCCCAGGCTGGTCTCAGATTCCCAGAGATCCAACTCTGCCTCCTAAATACTGAGATTAAAAGTGTGCACCAGCACACTGGTCAGGAAAGTTTTTATTACATGCTCTATATTAGGATATTTAAGAGCAATAACTTATCAAGACATCAAGTCATTCAAAGTCTTTAATCGTGCATCAAATCTCAAAGCACTTATTTTCCAGAAAATCAATAATAAAGTTTTAACCTCGCAAAATTCTTTGATCAGTTCTTGAAGCAAAACAGTTGTTGACAAGTTGCTTTTATCATCAAAAAGTAACCCACAAAGTAAACACACACACACACACACACACACACAGTATGTCTCTGCCACCATCCTGTGCCTATACTTCAGCTTCAAGCACACAGATAAATTATTAGGGATGTTTTCAGATTTATCTTATTAGTTTTAATTCTGTGTGTGTGCCTGAGCTTGTGCACTGGGCTAGTGCTGGAACCCCCTGGGAGTCAGAAGCTTCAGATCCCCCCCAACTGAAGTTACAGGCAATTGTGAGCACCGGATGTGGGCACTCTAACACTGGCTTAATAGTTGATAAATTTCCTCATCACCGAGCCAAACCGACAAGAGATTCTCACATCTTCAGAATGTTGAAGACTCTACACACAAAAGCTTGCTATATGCTGCACCAGGACCCAGAAAAGGTACTAAGCAAAGAGTGTTGTCCACTACTTTATCTATTCTTCAAGAACTTCATATATGTGTGTGATGGATTTTGATTATATTCATTCCCTTTCAACAGCTCCCAGGACCTCCCACAGGTCCCCCTCCCAACTTCATAGTCCCTTCTTTTATCTTTATAGCACACTGAGTCCAATTAGAACTACCTGTATGTGCATGGCTACAGAGGAGTCCACCGGAGTATGAGTAGCTTATAAGAAGCCAAACCCCAGAGAAATTTGACTTGCCCCCACCCCCAACAGCCATCAACCGCCAATGGCTCTCAGATATGGGGAAAGGCTGGAAGCCTTTTCCTCAATGGTGCTGGGATGTCCCTTGCTTGCTCTAGCCCAGGTGTTACTGAGGCAATCACAACTTTTGTGGTTCCTGTGAGTTTAGCATCTATGTCATGCAACAGAAAACTATGCTTCGCAGTGGTCCTCCGCGTCCTCGCCATTTTTCACTGTATTTTCAATCCATGAATTTACTGTGGTTGTTTTGAGTTAGATGAAGCTGATACCCATTCCTCTTGCAGAAGCAAAGCTGCACATCTCAACCTTGGGCTTCTCCTGTGGAGTTGCTCCTTTACCGCACACTATCAGGTTGAAGCAAGTATCTATGAGTGTCGACATGGGCTAGGTGCAGAAGAAAAAAAAAGCAATACACATATTAAGTAAAGACATTCCCTCTGGTAAGCTTCTTTGTTGTTGGGGAACAGGGGGCTAAATTGCACTGGAAAGAAGTAAATTGACTTGAATTGGCCCAAGTAACAACAAATATCCTAATGCTTCCAAGATTAATGAATGACTATATGTTGGTGACCCCCAACTACCTGCCAGCATTTGTTTGTTTCAACCTATCATTAATTAGGATCAACATTTTTATTGACCTATATATCTAAACAACTCAACATCAACAGAGTGCTACCCTTTTGCTTAAGTGATAACGTGTCATGGCTGTGAGTATATACATGTCCTGGTTGCTTGGCTATAATTGGGGTATCTATTTCTATTCACCCCAAATACACAGGGTAAGGGCAGAACAAAGAAATTACTCTAGCCATGTCTAGATTGTTGTATGTGATGGCTAATCTTAGTTGTCAACTTGACAGGGTCTGTCATTGAATAAAATGTAAATTAATGGACTCTCGTATGAAGAACTTTCTTGATCAGATCATTTGAAACCTACATGGGGGTGCTGTCTTCTGGTGGCAGCCCTGACAAAAAGACATGGAAGAAAAAAACTTTGCTGCTTGCTTGCTTGTGGTCAGGACTGCTAGCAAGTTCATCTTTCCTGTCCCTTCTTTGCTGCTGTTAGAACCAGCTTCTTTAGCCTTTCAACAAAGACTAAAGACCAGGATCTCCAGGAATCATCCAGGGAAGGCTGAGACATCCAACTTTTTAGACTAAGCAATTACTGGGTTCTCGGGTCTCCAGCATGAGACTCCATCTGAGCTATCCATCCAAGACTGTATAATAAAATCCTCTTTATATATTAACTTATCAGTTCTGTTCCCTGATAGAACCCCGACTAATATAGTGAGTGGGCTGATGAGTTTTGCAAGTTACTTACCCAGCTGGATCTGGTTCTCTCCTCTCACCTCTGCCTGCAAAGAGCTGACCAAAAAAACCCCTATCCCATCCCCCATCTCCCTGCTCACCAACCCATCTATTCTGCTTCCCTGTCCTGGCATTCTTCTACACTGGGCCATAGAGCCTTCACAGGACCAAAGGCCTCTCCTCTCACCGATGTCTGACAAGGCCATCTTCTGCTACATATGCGGCTGGAGCCAAGGGTCCCTCCATGTGTACTCTTTGGTTGGTGGTTTAGTCCCTGGGAGCTCTGGTGTACTAGTTGGTTCATATTGGTGTTCCTCCTACGGGGCTGCAAACCTCTCTGAATCCCCACGCCCCAACCTCTTCCCTATTCTCCCTCAATATTATTTGTAATCATTAGTATTTATTAAATGTCTACATAATTATGACTTGATATGCCCTTTTCATAAAACACATTTTGTACACATTCACAAAACAGAATGCCATCTTTTATGACGCCCTGACTTAAGTGTGTCCATCTCCTGTTAATAGGATTAGACTCTTTCCCAGGCTGAGCCTGACTCTGTGGGTGATGACTTAAGCAGATGACATGGCTAGAAATTGTTCCTTCTACTGAACCTGCCTGACGGATGTGGCCCACACCACTGTCCCCTATTCTGCAGGTTGTCAGTGGTTGCTTCAACGTTCCTGTGTTCTCAGCTATAATTTTGGTCTTTCCACCAAGGCAGTTTTATTTCCTGACAGGCAGTACAAGTTTATGAAAGCCAATGCTATTGGGAAAATATTCCAAATGCACAGGTTATGTGGTCGGTGGAAAACAGGCTTTAATGGAAAAGGGACTAAAACCAAAGTCTCTTCCGAGTGCTATTTTGGAGCCTCTGGTTTTCCTGTGGAATTCCGAATCAGTCGTGATTGCAAAACCAAAAGACCAAACAGAATATTAGAATTGCAAAGGACCAGGAGTTGTCGACTTTACAAATAGGTAAAGCCTACATCCTTGCCTCGTGGGTTTTCGGTTTTAAGTCAGAAGATGTGAGTGATGTTGGACAGTCTGGGAGTGATGGATTTGAATTTCTGTGTTTTTTTTTCCTTTTGTTCAAATCATTTTTCCTGTGACTACGACTAGACCCCTTAGAAAGATCTCATGTTCATAGCCTTTGGACACAGAGCATGTTCAGGAGTGCAGAGGCTGCTCCTGTGCAGCCTGTGGTTGCCAGCGCCACCTAGCTTCCACATTTCCTCAAGTCAGCCTTTTTAGAAAATGCTAGGTAAGCCCTCATCAGAGTTCAGCACCCACCTCAGAGGCTCTGAATGATGGAGGTCGGGAGAGAGTTGGAACCATTGTATGAGAGAGATGCCTGTCCTCTGACGCTGTGAAAGAAGGAAGTAGGTAGGGTCATCACTCTTTCAGGGCACTCCCTGCCTGTCTTTGTTTGACAGATCTTCTCATTCAGTGCCATTGGATAATATACAGAAGAGTTGCTTCTGAAGTTTAGCTACTAGATTCTTAATAGGAATGATTTCTAGGAAAATCTTTATAAGGCACATACTACACGACTACTTCCCCATGAGGGAGCTCAAATGTGCCACTTATCATAAGACTGTTTTGAGCTGGAAGCAATTGAGAGACAACTCTCTCCTCCACCCATCTTCCTAATCATAGATCATAAATTTCCCCATATTAAAATGTCGCCCTCGCACAGAGAAACGGAAAACAAGCCTATCATAGAGACAAGAGACATTCTTGATAATTCTACATAGTAGTTCCATACTCTGTTGCTCTCTGGAAGTTCAATTATCCACAGTCAAAGCATTAAATAGAAGAATTCAGAAATAATAGATTCATAACCTTCAACCTTGTCTCTGTTAGCCTTCTGCCACTGATAAACTAGCTGCAATAAATAACTTCAAAGGGAAGCTTGTATTGGCTTGTGATGTTAGAGGTTTGGGTCTACAGTTAAGTTGTTCCATTGTCTATGGGTCTGTGGTAAGACAGAATGTCATACAAAGAAGTCAAGAAGTTAGACCCCAGGGAACCAAATAACCCTATTAAAAAAAATGGGGTACAGATCTTAACAAAGAATTTTTCCCTTTAGAAATTCGGATGGCCAAGAGGCACCTTAAGAAGTGCTCAACATCATTAGTCATTAGGGAAATTCAGATCAAAACAACCCTGAGATTTCACCTTACACCAGTCAGAATGGCTAAGGTCAAAAACTCAGGAGACAGCAGGTGTTGGTGAGGATGCAGAGAAAGAGAACACTCCTCCACTGCTGGTGGGGCTGTAAGATGGCACAACCACTGTGGAAATCAGTCTGGAGGTTCCTCAGAAAACTGGACATGAGACTTCCAGAGGATCCTGCTATACCTCTCCTGGGCATATACCCAAAGGATTCCCCGGCATGCAATAAAGACACATGCTCCATTATGTTCATAGCAGCCTTATTTATAATAGCCAGAAGCTGGAAAGAACCCAGATGCCCCTCAAAGGAGGAATGGATACAGAAAATGTGGTATATTTACACAATGGAATACTACTCAGCAATTAGAAACAATGAATTCACAAAAATTTTAGGTAAATGGTTTGATCTGGAAAATATCATCCTAAGTGAGGTAACCCAATCACAAAAGAATACACATGGAATGCAATTTCTGATAAGTGGATATTAATTAGCCCAGAAGCCCTGAATACCCAAGGCACAAATTGCATAACAAATGACTCCCATGAAGAAGTATGGAGAGGGTCCTGATACTGGAAAGGATTGATCTAGCATGGGAAGGGAATATAAGGACAGAGAAAAGGGAGGGAGGTGATTGGAGAATGGATGGAGAGAAGAAGGTTTATGGGACATATGGGGAGGGGGGATCCGGGAAAGGGGAAATCATTTGGAATGTAAACAAAGAATATAGAAAATAAAAATATTTTTTAAAAAAAAGACAGAATGAAAAGGCAGGGAGTGATGCTAATAACTTTGTGCTATCTAGGAAGGAGGGGAGTGTGAACCAGAAATATGGTATAGACACTCCAAAAATATACTCCCAAGGCTCTATCTCTGAATAGAGAAGCCAAAAAATCATGATCTCCTTAATGGGCTGATCCTTAGAGCCCCTGTGATCTAATCACTCACTAATATTCCTCCTCTGAGCATGGCGGAATAGGAAATCAAGTTTTCAATACTCAAGTCTTACAACAATATGCAAACCATAGTGCACATTACTTGGATTGTGTGAACAGACTCCCCGTCATCTGTTCTGTACAGCTGAAGATGTGATTCTCCCCTTGTTCAAGGTACTTATACCATGCACACACGTATGTGCATGCTCATGTTTGGTACTCAGTAGCTGTCACTGCTATACAATCACCTGCCACAGTGCTGGAATGTTTGTGCACTCATATTTATTTTATTGAGTGTTGGCCACAAAGCATGGAAAAAAGATGCTGGCATTCTGTTACCATCTACTGCTATAATTTTCCATTTGACTATTGATTATCAGTAACTTCCTATACCTGACTTATGCATTAAATTTATCTATTATAGAGATGTATATGTACAAAAATAGCAAATATATATATATATATATATATATATATATATATATATTAGTCATTCAGCACTACTCATAGATTTGGGAATGTGTTGTGGCTATTAGAATGCATACCCTGAAGATAAAGGAGAACTCTCATGCAAATATTAATTTGCCCCTAATTCTCCCCATAGGCACACCTTCCCACTATTTTCCATCCTAAAAGCCCAAACTCCCTTCCATGTATCCAGTCACTTCTCAATAACATATAGACCTCTGTTAAAATAGGTCGCAAGCCCCAAAGTCTAACTTCTCTTCTCTATGATTTTTTCACTTCCTTTCTGTAAATCCCTGGTGCATGTAAAAAAATATTAACATCGAGTAAAACTTGTTTGATTTTTTCCTCTGTTAGTCTACATTTTGTCAGTTTAAGTTTGGCCACAGAATGTGAGCTAAGCTTTGAGGTGAAAGGCCAAACTAGGGTCTAAGATTAAGAAACAATGGGTTATAGTCCAAATCCAGAGAGGCAAACGGGTATCTGGGGTGGTAGATGGGCAGGCAATGAGACTGAAGCCACAGAAGCAGCAGGAGACTCCAGGAAGGCCAGGCATCCTGCATATCTTTCAGACCTTGGCATGTAGATCATACATCAGGTGACAGGTGACTGTGGGGCCATGCTTCCATAAAGTTAGAAGTCAGTCATGTATGGTGACAAAGTGAGCGAGTTACACCCTGTCCTTCGTCTGATAAGTTCTTGGGCTTTGTTTCACTGATAGGATTTCAGTATAGCCATGTGCCCCTAACGTCTCAATTCACCCCCAATAAATGTAGAGGGCCATTCTCATCTACTCACAGGAATAAATCATTTATCAGCCTGTATTGGATAGGTGGTACTCAACAGATAAAATAGTTTCTAACTCTAGTCAGAAGCTACAGTTACCTTTCTACCTCAAATTTTAGTTAGAAGCTGCTTGTATTGGGAATAGAAACTCCCATGACAAAGCACAGCTTGAGAAAACATTGTTTTTATACAATATGGAGTAACTTGAGGTAGTGTCTAACCCTAATCTAACAATCTTTAATCTCTAATCCAAAATAAGCATCGTATTTAAGTGGTTTCTGTTATGTACCCTGTCACAGCAAGTAGGAAAGTCACAAATCCACTGGGCCAGGCTCTCTCTTCATCAGGAACAACTGACAAGAGACCATAGTTTGATACATTTGAAAGTCAATGAGCATTTGAAATATATAAATAAAATCAATGCGAAATAAAAGAGACAGAAAATAGAAAATGTGTGTTTTCTAGAATATCTTTTCATTTAAGTTGGGGTAATACAGATATATCTCATTTTCCTATGATTCACTAATACTGTGCATTTAAAAAAAAAAATTGTAGCAGCTCTCCAGTGCTGTTCAGAGCATCCAAGACTGTCCCCAATAGCACAGCCAGTTTCTCGGCCTAGTTGGTTGGTTCTGCCTAACTCTAACCAACTCATGTCATTCACAACCTCCAGTCTGGTGAGTCCACCTGATCATAGCCTTTCCAAGCCATATCTAGACCCCAAGTTCACCCAGGTCATATATATGTGTCCTGGTCCAGTCTGGTAAGTTCTCCTGGGGTCTAGCCTATCGGCACCATATCTAACTTCTGGTCCTAGTCCACACTGCACATGTCAGTACTAGCCAAGCCCAGTGAGTCTCTGAACCTCGTCCACGTGCACCATCTCCTTCTCATCCAGTTTGTAGGCTGGTCCACACTGGTGGGTATCTAAGATCCTGGCCCACCCAGGCCATCTTTAGACTACTCAGCATAGTTGGAGTGGCACAGCTTACCCGCCAGCCCCAGAAGACCAAGACATTTATCTTATTTATGTGTTCTTTAACTCACCACCAAACCAGAATCATCCCTGTTCTTCCAATGAAAACTCCACAAGAGTATCTGAAGGATTAATGTATCAACTCCTCGTACATGATCTGAAATCAATTAAACCTGGGCAACAACAAAAACAAAACCAATCTTCTGCTCTGTAGATGCAGCCTAGAATCTCACATCAGGTACCCAAGCAATAAAGAAGCCTAAATGTGCAGGTCATGTCACAAAAACTCAAATAATATGAACAGCCAAAACAGTACATCTACCCTAGAATCCCATATTGTTATAGAAATGTTCTCCAGAGGAAGTCACATATTTGAACACCAGAAGATGATTTTTTTTAAAAAATCATAAAATTTGTCAAAGAATTCAAGGGTTTAAAGAATGAATTTAAAAAATAAAGAAAACAATTTATTCAGCTTTAAGAGTGATGAAAATAATTCAGGATTTGAAAACTGAATTCAATTTTTAAAAAAAAGAATATTGAAGAGAATTTAAATTGAAGTGAAGATAAAACCAAAATACTGAAAACCTCAATTACCCAATAAGAAAACTCAGGGTTAGGCCTTTGAAGAAGAAGAGATTAAGTAGAAAATGGAATATCGGTTCAGAAAGGTAGAGAAAATAGAGCACTCAAGCAAACATATGAAAAACACACATAAGAAACATGCAAGAACTGTGGGTCTCCAGGAAAAGAGCAAATCTTCATACTATAGGCAAAGAAGAGAACAGCAGGTCAATGACATAGACCAGATCTTCAATAGGACCATAGAAGAACAGCCCCCATAACACACACACACACACAAAGAAAAACACAGGTACAAGAAGTACATGGAACCCCAAATAGACAGGACCAGAAAAGAAACTCTTTTGTGCCCTCTTAGACCTAAAACACTAAACATAAAGAGCAAAGACAGAATATTGAAAACTGCAAGGGAAAATGTACAAGTCGTGGAAAACTCATCAGTGTGACATCTAATTTCTCAAGGAAAACTCTGAAGAGCCCAGAACAATGAACTTCAGTCTCTAAGAGACTGATCAGCTGAGCCCAGTAGTGCCATCGTGAACAGAGAAAGAAAAACTTTCCATGACACTAACAGGCTAAAGGAATTCATGCCCTGTAAGGAATCAGCCAGTCATGAAAGTATACTCCCTTAATCCCAGAACTTGAAAGGCAGAGGCACGCAGATCTCTGTGAATTCATGGTCAACAGGGGCTTCAGAGTGAAATCCTGTCACTAAAACCTAATAGCCCTTCACGGTATCCAAAGCATACTCTGTAGGCAGCTAACAGTGAAGAAGGGAGTCCACTGAAAACATTTCTATTTTATCACACACACATCGGTATTATTCAATAAAGATTAATTTTTAAGAAACTTATGTTTTTTATCTGAGTAATTCCTTTGTCATTATGCACACCACAGTACCATCCAAAATATATTTGATGCAATATTTTAAGTTCTTTTTAATCCCTAAATTCTTTTTATAATCCCTAAATTCTTTTTATTAAAGGTTTTTATTTTTATGTATATGAGTATACTGTAGCTGTCTTCAGACATACCCCAGAAGAGTGCATCAGACCCCATTACAGATGGTTGTGAGCCACCATGCGGTTGCTGGGAATTGAACTCAGGACCTCTGGAAGAGTAGTCAGTGCTGTTAACCACTGAGCCATCTCTCCAGCCCTAAATTCTTAATAAGGGCCTTTAAGACTCTTATTTTTCATTCCACATTTCATCTAACCGTACACTTTGGATGTATCTGGTGAAGAAACACACAGGCAACTAACGAAGGTCATTTACCCATAAAGTGTTTTGTGCTCTCTGCTGTGTGACTGTGTCCAGTTACCAGATCCTGGAAGGGGCAGAGGAATCAAACCGAAAATATCTAAGATGCATTCTCTGATTCCATCTGATGAGATATTAAATGCAAACCCAAGGAAGAGTAGTACAGAGGGGGGAAAAAAACCAACAGTCTCCACTGTAGTGGAAGCCCTGGGATAGCCTGACACAGGGACACCAGGATATGATGCAGCAGCCACAACAAGGAAGGAGGGGAAGCTGTGATTCAGCCACGAACTCCTCACCCTGGGAATCCAGCTCTGGTGAGTGAGTCCTGCCCAAGATAATGACAGTATAAAAATATATTGACACAATAGTCATTGAAGTGGGGTGTTTTTTTCATCTTGTTTTCTGGTCTGCTGGCTAAACAGGAAGTTTTTTGCAGGATGCTCCAATATCCTCTGTTCAGAGTAACAACTTTAGCACTTTGCTTTTCTTCTCTCCCACGATATGCTTAATGTTTCCGTTGCTGGGTCCTGGATTCAGCCACAGATTTCCTGCAGGCAGCTAAGGTTCCTTAACTCTTTGAGAGGATATATTATAGTCCACAGGAAAGTCACAGTCGGCCTTTTGTAGATAGAATCGACCTACTGCTGCATGCCTTGGGGGGAAGTGAGACTTGGCAAGTTAACAAGCCATCAATGTCAATCTCTGGGACACTCACTGGAAGTTGGTACTTAAGGTTGCTCCTAGTCATAGGGAAGGAGATGTTTGTCCCATTGTTGTGGCTGTTAATTATGAAAGGAAACTCTTTCTCTAGGCCTTTCCTTGGCACTGGGAAAGCAGTCTCTGGCCTACATGCTACTGTGATCTAAAGCTGATGTTGAAAACAAGATTAATCAATCCAGTGAGAGTTGGCCATATTGTATCAACAACCAGGGATAAATAGGCCCAGGCTTGAAATCCCAGCACTTACATTGCTACTGTTCATGAAATCACACTGTACTTCGAGTTTCTCTATATGGAAAAAATAATTGCATTTTGTTGCATCATGTAGAGTTGCCAATGGACTATGATGTCTAGTTAGATCTGTGGGACCTCACAGGCCAATGACTCCTATAACCATAATTTATTCTTGCAGCTTAAAACTTATATAAGGTTCCCTCCCCCACCCCAGTACACTAAGGAGTCAATTCTTGTAAAGCACTCTGCATGGCACCTGTTAAAAGTTAACTGATCATATTTTTATTATTATTTATCATGTTTAATATGCAAGTACTGATAATAAAACATATGGATTACTTGATAATACTCTAGAGAGTATGATCCTTTAGGGAAGAGAGTTTTTCCCAGTCTTTTCCCCTCTGCATTTGTTCCTGGAATAAAGCCTATTCATAGTATGCAGTAAATAAATATTTGCTATATAAATGGATAAGTCCATCTGTCTGTCTGTCTTGTGAAATGGAAAATGTGTTGAGGCAGAAACTCTTTAGGTTAATCCTAGTAGGCAAGTGTATTTTTAACATAGCAGGACAGACTTATCTCTCACCGGGTGATTGAATAGTATAATCAATAATATGATATCAATATGATTGAATAGTATAATCAATAAGAGATGGGGCTTTGGAAAGGAAATTCTGTTTGCACTGTGACTCTTCAACTGAGGAGACCTTGATAATCTTAATAGAATTAACATATAGATCATGGCTTTTCATTTTCCAATAACACGCTCATTAAGGAAGAGATTGGGCTTAATACAATATCTGTCCAAAAGCAAGAAACAGAGAGCTGGGGGAAAAAGGGTTAAATGGTTAAGAGCACTTACTGCTCTTCCAGAGAACACAAGTTCAGTTCCCAGAACCCACAATGGATGGTCTACAATTCCAGTTCCAGGAGACCCAGCAACTTTCCCTAGACTCCTAGAGCACCCACATAGACACATACATAAACACAGATTTTAAAAAAATAAACTTTTAAAGTAAGGATAACACAGATTGGCCGGGTATGTAAGCAGGTGCTATAGCTCTGAGCATCGGTGGTTGAAGTCTGGCCCTGAGTCATTACATACTGACTGGAGACACCGAGGAGAACCCTCACCTTGCTTCCACATACATTTCTGCTTTATTGGATGAGCAGGGCACACTGGCTGAGCTGCCAATCACAGGGAACACAATGCCATAATTTCCTGTTACAAATAACATCCATTTCAGAAGCGACGGTCTGGGAAAGACTGAGATCAGCAGCGCGCCCTTTCTTCTTTATTCGCTTTGATCCATTTGCATCATTTCCTTGGAAATGGTGTCAGACTTGAGGTATTTAAATTTTTATTCATCTAAAAGCAAGTCCGGCGCTGTAACTACGATTATTGGTCATATTCGTGAACTTAAAAGATCATCAACAACAATAACAATTTTTTTTTAAAAAAAAAATCCTTTTTGATGATTTCCACCGGAAATCTTGAAACCCTGCTTCATGTCCTGACCTTCCTTCCTGCCTCAGTAAAGGTTCTCGTGAGACTCTTGGGAGAATAGACTCAACCCCACTCGGGAGGGAGCTGAACTCTGGCTTCTGGAAAAAGGATGTTGTTTATATTTTAGTTCCTGTTTTCATCCTGAATGAAGTGCTACTGCTGCTCCCAGGTGCTTCTCCTTGTGTTATCAGCTTCTCCTCCAGGCTCAGACTGCGGGAGGCAGCTTCCTGCAGCCTCAAGAGAAACGGGACGTTAAAACAAGAGACCGCTAGTCAAACGTGATCTTTGCGGGGTCACAGTTTCCAAGGTTGATCCTGTTGGTAAGGCCATGTGAATGACGGGGCCACCGGACACAGAACATGAACGGAGCTATTGGGGAAGTGGGAATGGGAAAGAGAACCGAGCTGGGCACCCGAGATGGGGAGAGGGATTCCCTTCCAGTGAGGGGCTGCGGACACCAATTAAAGTGACTTTGTCTGAATGCTGTAAACAGATGGCATTCCACACAGTGACTTCTAAATTGCTTTGTGCATATCTGATGGTCATGCTGTTCCCCAAAATAACATTCTTAGCTACCCAGAGTAAATGACTTTCAGTTCCTCTTCCAAAAGAAACTATCTTCACCTCCTCCTACAATTACTCAATGCCCCAAACACACACAGGGGACCAATTTTGCTCCAAGATTCAATGACAATTGGTTAGGTAATCAGAATATGAAGATGCACCTACACCCCTGCTCAGTGCTTCCCTGACACCCAGTCTAGAAGACCCATCTCGGCTGGGTTCGCTCCTACACTGCAGGGAGGTGTCACAGGGCTGGGGCAAACTGGAAGTCCTACTGAATTCCTGTTATATGCTATATGCATTGATGCCTACTAACCAAAAAAAAAAAAAAAAGCAGCCTGCCTCATAGGCCACGTACCTGAGGAAATATATTTCCAAGGTTGTATTCTCTGAGTTACTAATTATTGACGGTAAAGTAGACTTGATTTAGGAATTGGGAAAATATTGCCAGCAACACTTCCTCTAAGCCAGGCTTAGCTACTTCCTCCTCACTACTCATGAGTTCCTTCCGGCCACAGGCGGTCTGCAGCAATGGCCTTGAAGTTCCCAAGGAGACTCATCCCATCCCACCCCAGAAAGTTCTCTGGACCTGAGAGCAAATCTCAGTCATCATAGCAACGTGCAAAATGTGAGCACTATTTCTTCCCTTTTGGACAAACTAAAGGGGGAACACCAGGCAGACGGATAATGAAGGGAAGCAATTTCCTAGAATTATTTTTGAGAGTGGTTTTTATAGATTTCAGAAAATAGATTTTCAAAAAATAGATTTTTCAGAAAACGCAAATAATTGATTTTAAACTGAATTGGATTTCCTGGATTCATGTTAAAATCTTTCCGAAATCCCTAAGGGTGATTACTTTCCCGTACTAGGGGGGAAAAAGAAGAAGTTTCTAAATGAAAAGGGAATTTGGACCCCTTCCTAATAAGCTGGAACTGAAGTATTTCTAAAGAGGGTAATGCTTTAAATAAAGACATTTCAGAATCTCAAAAGTAATTGAGAAAAATTAATTTATTAAAAGACAAGTAAGTCCTACTATTCCACATTTACAGATTTATTCTTTTAACTTGGAACTGCATTTAAAAAATATTTAAGTGCCTAAAATCTATAGGCACAGTGTTAAACAGCAACTGTACATGCACACACACACTCAGACCCTACATACACAAATATGTACACATATGCACATACCCACACACTATACACACACATTCTACACACACATGCACACACACACGTGCGCACACACACACTACACACACATATGTACACACACTCTACACACACATGTACACACATGCACACACATATACACACACTCTCTACACACACATAAATATGCACACACACTGTACACACACATGCACACACAGGCAGGCACACACATAAGCACAAGCAAATCAAAGTTATCTCGAAAGTTTGAAACATCAAAACAACAATGTATAAAACACAAAGCAAATTTAAAACTCCATTACTGGGAAGAGAGGGAGATCTGAAAACTGTAACTAATACTGAGAGAGAGTCCAGTCAATAAAGTCCTTCTCAGACAAGCATGAAGGTCTGAGTTTGACGCAATAGAACCCACACAGAATGTTAGGCACAGCAGTACAGACCAGTAATCCAGTAATCCCAGCTCTGGAGAAATGCATTTCGAAGTGTCTTTGGGATTTTCTGTCCAGCCAGTCCAGCTATGTCAGCAGCTCCAGGTTCAGTGAAAGACTCTGAAAATATCACGTGGAGTATGAGAGTGAAGAGCAGCAGACTGACCTCTGGCCTCCAGGTGTAGAAACGTACACATACCCACATACATGAACATGTTCACATACTTACACAGGCACACATACACATACAGACACACACACACACACACAGAGCAGACTGACCTCTGGCCTTCAGGCGTAGAAATACACACCTCCTCAATACATGAACATGTTCACATACTTACGCGCACACACACACACACACACAGAGAGAGAGCAGGCTTTGACCTCTGGCCTCCAGATGTAGAAACACACATCTTCTCATACATGAACATGTTCACATACTTACACGGACACACAGACACACACAGAAAGAGCAGACTTTGACTTTTGGCCTCCAGATGTAGAAACACACACATACCTCCTCATTATTCCCTGCTGATACATGCAGGGAATAAGAGTCTTAAAGTTCATTTTGGCACCCACCACAGTAAGAATAATTATGAAGGTTGATCCCAACGGATGCTAAAACTGTGAAATTTTTGCTGAGAAATGAAAGAATAATCACATGAAGTCAAAGTGGTTTCTCTGAGTACACTTACTTAAAAAGGTGAAATACAGCAATTTTACAACGAGGACAAAACATCCGATGCCACCCTAACTAAACAGATGAAAACAAATATTACTAATAATTAAACAAAGAGACGAGACATGTCTCTTGGTAGAGTACACACAATCCCTGCCTAAAATGAATGTATGCATCCAACCAGAGCACAACCTGAACTGAAATATGGAGAGTAAAGGAAATTACCCGCCCGAGTGTATCCACTATCAAGAAAACGAGCAATAAAAAGAATTGTTTTGTAGTGTAATAAAAAGAGTTAAAAAAAATACAACCTGTGACACTGGGTAGGATGCCAACCTAGAATTTACTTTCCTCTTTTGCAATTGATGATGATATTATGAAAAAATTAATGAAAACTTATAAACTTTCTTTGATTCAATCAGGAACTGAAAAGTTTTCCCCCCTAGATCAGATAATAAATCTTTCCATCTCTGCTGGACTAAAGTCTTGGTCAAAGCCAGTAAATTCTGTTATTATAAGAATAGACAGTCATAGGGAACCTGTAAACAAATGCACATGACTGTGTACTAATAAAACTTTATTTACAAAGAAGCAAGAAGCAGTCATAGGCAGTCATAAGCACATCATTGCTATGATCCAATAAATATTCATTTACGAGGACAGATGGTAAGTCGCATACATTTGCCAATATAAATGCTAATGTTCTGTTCCCCCATCTACCCCTTAGGAGAATACCAGAACAGGGAAGTGGGAAGGGGTAGATGAGGGAACAGGGGGAGGGAAGAGGGCTTATGGGGCTTTCGGGGAGTGGGGAGCCAGAAAAGGGGAAATGTAAATAAAGAATATATTGAATAAAAAAATGCTAATGTTAAATAGATGTTGACTTCCAAATTTGTTAACTGCACTGCAATGTTTTAAGAAAAAAAAACATTTAGGGATAAAGGATGGTATATTTGCAACTTCCAAAGATTTCAGAAAAACAGAAGATACATGATAAACACATGTAAAATTCTAATATCCCTGAGGGATTCTGCTGTTTTGTTTGTTTAAAGGAGTTTACAAGTAAAAGGTAACAAATACGAATGAGTTGTGGTACTTGCTTGGGACACGCCCACATTAGCATGACTGACAGATTCAGAAGGTTTTCCAGAAAGTCTGTTGAGCAAAACGGTTCACCTGATAATTAGGTTATTAGGTGCTTCCTTGGAGGTGTAGTGCCTGGGAATAGTCACACTTTAAAACACTTAGGAAATGAATTGTGGAAGAAACCCATTTCCCTTGTCTATAAGGAATGCTGTGTGGGAAATCAGGGGTAATTGATGTCACCAGACAAAAGTAACAGCTGAGGGAGAGAATGAGGCCATCTCCTCTGGGCTAGCCACCCATCAACCCATGCAATACCAATTTCTACTCTCTCACAGGCAAAATTTTTAAAGAATGCCCTAGAAGCATGGTTTTCATATACCATCCCATCACGAATCTTGTGCAAAGTACATAGCTCTGCAAGAAAATTGCTTCCACAGCATCTCCTTCTCATTCATGGCCTTCGGGCTGTCTAGGCCTTTCAAAATCCATAGGGGTAAACTCAGAGAGCCATTCAGTGTTAAAACCACAGCTTTTTTAAGTGGGTAGATAGATAGATAGATAGATAGATAGATAGATAGATAGATAGATAGATAGATGATAGGTAGGTAGGTAGATAAATAGATAGATGATAGGATGATAGAGAAATAGAGAGATAGAGATAGATGATAGATAGACAGATATAGATGAGAGAGAGAGATGATAAGTAGATGGATGATAGAGAGATAGAGATAGATAATAGAAAGAGAGAGAGATAGATGGATAGATGGATGGATGGATGGATGGATGGATGGATGGATGATGGATGGATGGACGGATGGACAGATGGATAGACAGACAGACAGACAGATAGATGATAGGTAGGTAGGTAGGTAGGTAGGTAGAGAGAGAGAGACAGACAGACAGACAACTGAGAGAAGAGTGGTTTTGTGAGACTTTTTAAGATGGTTTCCAAGGCAATGCTTGGAACCATGACCAAAATTTGGAAAATGATCCTAGTATTTAAATAAAAGTTAACAAGTAGCCACTTCACCTACACTTGGGTAAGGTAGCCCAAAGAAAGCCATACGTGGATGACTGCCATAGCCAAGGTCAACGTCTGACTCATGACAAATACAATGTGAGTTCTTCTGGTGGAGAAATCTGACCAGTGTCCCTTCATTTTATGAAACCAGAATTTCACTGTCAGGGCTGCCAAGACTTCTTCTTTCTCTCACGTATCCCAAGATGGCCTCAGGCTCTTCACACCACTGAAAATGACCTTGAACTTCTGACCCTCCTGTATTTTCCTCCTGAGTTCTGGGATTACAGGTGTCCCACAATTGGGGTTTACTGTCCGCTAAGCAAGGATTACACTAACAGAGCTACAGCCTTGGCCCTTGCCCTTGCCACACCCTCTGCAGCTCAGGATTCCAGAAAGAGCTGAGTGGTGCTCCTGGCTCATGTGCAGACAGACCTGAAGTCAACAAGCCTCACCTCCAATTACATCCCAGTTCTCAGAACTACCCAAATGCATCCACTTAACTGTAAACAAGGCTAGGAAATTAAGGTAAGGAAGTATTAGTATTTCCTAAGGGGAAAATATCTGTTATCATGAACTCTCTTCTAGCTTTTGTTTAGTAAACCCTGAAATCTTTTATCAATATTACGATAACAGGGGGGTAGAACTTTCAGAAATGCATTCAAGCTGCTGCATGACACAGCATGAGTCAGCTAAATTATTCAAGGCTTTCAGTTGCCTGTTCTAAACCTATGCAGGTCCTATTAATATCTCAATTGTTTTTGCTATTAAATCTCTTAATCCCGAAAGAGCATCACAAAATATTTTTGTGGCAGAAATGATGGCAAGAGTTGACTGTATTATTTTTGTTAATTTGGGAGATGGAGAGAGGACATTTGTTTATTTGTTTATTCACATTTTAAAGTTTTTGGAGAACTTTTACATATAAGTAGTATAATTTCATTATTTCAACCCTTCCCTCTCCTCTAAATGGCCCTGTGTTCGGTTTTTCCAGTCAAATTCATTACCTCATCTCCTTCAAGTAAATATATTTTTATATATTCCAAGTAAGTATACTTTTATACTTCTTCAAGCAAATAGATACAATATATACATCTATCACTGGCTGAGTCCATTCAATGTTGCCTGGATGCATTTGCATTTAGGGCTGACCACCTGAGACTGGATAACCTATCAGAGAGCTGCTGTCATCAGTCACTGCCTGTCTCTCTTCTTCTAGGGGTGTGGCCTTCTGAGAGTTCCCCCATCCACACTGGCCTGTCAACTGGTGCTGTCACTGTGTTAGTCTGTTTCGGCACCCATATTGTTGAGATTTCATGGGTGTGGCTTATACAGAAGACACTTTCTCACAGCAGGGCCCTATGGTCTCTGGCTCCTAAAGTATTTCGACTTCCCAGACTCTTAAGGTCAAGGATGATGCTGTAGATGTGTCTGTGGGCAGTGTGCACCCCACAGTTTCTTGTTCTCTGCACTTGACCAATTGTGGATCGCTTTAATGGTCTCCATCTACAGCAACATGAAGATTACTTGGTGATATGTGAGAAACACACAGTAAGTATTTAGAATACAGTTAAAAATTATATGTTCTAGGCAAGTGGGAGCCATGGGTTTTCCTTGACTGTCCCAACCATGAGTAGTTAGCTATGCTCAAAATCACAGACATGAATTCTTTTTTATTTACTTATTTGTTTATTTTATGTATGTGTGAATTCACTGCAGCTATCTTTAGACACACCAGAAGAGGGCATCGGATCCCATTACAGATGGTTATGAGCCACCATGTGGTTGCTGGGAATTAAACTCAGGACATTAGGAAGAGCAGTCAGTGCTCTTAACCACTGAGCAATCTCTCCAGCCTCCAAACATAAATTCTTAACTCTTGAGTGAACTGAGCTTTAACTTCCATAAGATAACTATTAGCCAGGCAGTGGTGGCGTACACCTTTAATCCCAGCACTTGGGAGGCAGAGGCAGGCGGATTTCTGAGTTCAAGGCCAGCCTAGTCTACAAAGTGAGTTCCAGGACAGCCAGGGCTACACATAGAAACCCTGTCTCAAAAAAATAAAAAACAAACAACAACAAAAAAAAACCATAATTATTAGTTGTAAAAATTACTTCATCTCAACTGGGAGTTTCTACTCCACCTTAGGCCCTTTAAATTCCAGTATGAGAGATACGCACAACCTTTATATTTACAATAAGCTTTAAACAGCACGAAAACTGGGCAGCTGTCTACCCTCTACACTGTTAGAATCTACTTTCCTATTGATAATCCCAAGTCACTACTTACTATGTTTCATCTGGGCTGTTCTTAACTCCATTTACTTAAAAATACATAGACTGTGTGTGTATGGTGTGTGTGTGTGTGTGTGTGTGTGTGTGTATAGATATGTGTGTATGTGGGGGGGGTATATGGGTGTGTGTGTATGGGTGTGTATGTGTGTGTGTGTGTATAGGTGTGTGTGTATGGGTGTGTGTGTATGTGTGTGTATATGTATAGGTGTGTGTGTATGTATGGGTGTGTGTTTGTATGTATGGGTGTGTATGGGTATGTATGGGTATGTGTGTATGTATGTGTGTGTATGTGTGTATATGGGTGTGTGTGCATATGTATGGGTGTGAATGTGTGTGTATGGGTGTATATGAGCATGTATGGGTGTATATGTGTGTGTGTATGGGTATGTGTTTGTATGTATGGGTTGTATATGGGTGTGTATCGGGGTGTGTGTGTGTGTGTGTGTGTGTGGGTGGGTGTGTATGTGTGTGTGTGTGTGTGTGTGTGTGTGTGTGTGTGTAGGTATGGGTGTGTATGTGTGTGTGTCTGTATGGGTGTGTATGTGTGTGTGTAGGTGTATGTGCGCATGTATGGGTGTGAATGTGTGTGTATGGGTGTATGTAACATTATGCCACTTGAAGTGAAAACGCCCTTAAGGAACCGTAAAGTCTCTCTAACACAGACCCCATACCAGGCCCAGGAAACCTCCTTTTAAGATGTTGACCAAGGTGATCCAAGAGACTCCCCAAGCAATGCAGGTTCTTGCCATGTTCCTTGGTTGCCTCCCAGAACTCAAAGGTAAAAACCTATTGCTGAAGACACCACACACTCAGACACAGAACTTGAGGGACTCCAACTGGGACTGACTTAGCGCCTCCCTGAAGACTAGCTCCCCCAGCAGCCAGTGGAGAAAAACAGTCAATAGTCCTGGCCAGCTACAAAGCTTGCACACCACAACAATAGGCAGTCCTGTTTTTAATTCCTCCTTGTAAGTGAGTTTGGAAAAGTACTCAACACCAAGTAAACAGAACGCCCCTATCACAGTCATTGCGCTTGGAGAGGAAAAACATCTCCTGGAGAAAGAAGCGAATACATTTCTGACATTCCAAGGTGTGAAAGGAAGCAATCTGACGTCCGAAAGCCGGAAAAAAACAGTTTCTTGGTCCTGGCTGTTCTTACATGCCGAGGTCATCAAGAACGTTATCAGACCTCCAAAATAAATAAAATCAAAATGCTATTTTAAATTATATCCTGTATCCCAAAGCTGCGAAGTGGCCTGTGAAGATGTGCACATTTTCTCGCACTTGTTTCAAAGTTTCAGTTGAGGAGGCAGGGGGTATTGAACTCTGGTGAACACTAAAATTCCCCCAATAAATGTAAGTCATATTTGTGAAATTTTTGTTTCGCAACAATTGTGAGTCTTGTTTACATGATAAACAAGGGATTATCAAGAAATTGCAGAGTTATTTTTAAAGAGCTTACTATTAATATGCTACCTTGTCAGATTATGGCCCACAAAGAACAAAGTGCTAAAATAGAGACTGAGTCTACACACCAAAATGACTTAGACATGATTCAGTTACTATTTCTGTATAATTCAGGTAGATTTGGGGTTTTCTGATGAGGACAGCAAGCATGGACACCTCTTCCATAGATTGCCTGGCTCCCGGGCCATTTTCCTCCAGTCACTGAACACAGACACCACTGAGGAGTGAATCAGGATTCATAGTGGCAAAATCAACTTCCTTGGAAATTCACCTTCTTTGTGAAGAGATGCCGGCTAGAATGTCGTCGCTGGTGGGCATGAACACATGGAGGAAGATGGCTGGATGGTGGGGGCACAGAACGCAGTTCCTGGACTGTCTCTGCCTGTGTCTTTCCAGGTCCCCAGTAAGCAGCTGGAGGTCTGGGCATGCTCATGAAATGTGGGGCAGTTGTTACTGCCGCTTTTTTCTTTTCTTTAGCTAACTGTAGAAACAACAGGAGGTCTCGCAAAAGATTTTCTCCTAAAGGAGTTTCCAAGAAAATCTCACTTCTCCGGGAATCTGTCTTTTCAGCTCTACCCCTTGAAGAAATGTTCATCATGCCATAAAGCTAAGTATGTTTTCCATAATATATAACATAATGAAGACACTGAGGCAGGCATCAAGGCAAAGAGCAGAGGGGCAGAGTGTTCGGTGCCCATTTAGCCGCCTGAAAAGCCCTTCCCTGGGGAGAGTTTACGAATAGGAAGCTGCACAGGACCCGCTCCTGCCCTGCACTCTCAGGATGCAAGGATCTGCATCAGCTCAGGATTGTGTCCATTTTGAAGAAAAGAAGGAGCAATAGCAACCTTCCACTCATCCTGGATGGACCCAGCGCTGCTCCCTGGCACTGCTTCCTGTGTGCCCAGACTCCCCCATCCCCACAAGCAGCTCAGTGAGACAGGTGTTACTGTCCCACTTACAGAACTGGACAGATGACCTAGCCTGTCCCTGTCTGTCCTGCTAGCTCCAGAGCCTGGCTAGAAATAGATAGATTGGCAGTAAGAGATATCCAGTGGAAAACACAAAAAGTAGAGACCACAACAGGAAAAAAACCAAAAGGGATATATTAATATATACATATATATATATATATATATATATATATATATATATATATATATATATGGAGAGAGAGAGAACAAAAACAAAAACTGAAGTCCTGAGACAGAAAGATAAAGATAATCTAGAAACATATGTGAAGATATAAGAGCAATAAGTAAAATAGCAGTAATGGAAAACAATTAGGTGAAGATAACCATACAGAAAAAAAAAACTAAAATGAAAAATAAAGAATTCTAAAGGTTGATGTAAGTAGCTGAGAAATATAGTCAATGATGCTCATACTATGCAATGATGATTATGGAGAGAGCAAATATTTGCAAGACAAATGCTATTTGCAAGGGTTTGAGAAAACAGAAACCTTCACCTGTTTGTGGAAACATTACAAACTGGTTATCTTTCTGAAGATGGTTCACCATTATCCATCCACTGTATATTGGAAAATTAATATAGATGTAAATATTATCACAACACAAGTTATAAGTGTGTAAAGTGACCAGTACATTAGTCTGACTTGATAATTTCACGATTATCAAAAGCATTATGTTGCACACTATATACAGATATATACATATATAAACAGAATATATTTGTCAGCTGTTACAGCATGAGACTTGTTCCCAACACCCATGCCAGATAGCTTACAAGTGCCTGTACCTCCAGTACTAAGAGGAAATTTGGCGCCCTCTTCTGGCCTTCTAGGCACCTGCACACACATGCACATACACACAGACACATACACATAAAAAGGAAATAAGTATTTGTTATATCTATTTTTAAAGAAAATTGGAAGCAGCAACACTGATAACACCCTAAAATATACCAATAAGTAGCTTGGTGAATTAAAACTGCATTTTGTCTTTGAAGAAGAGGCCAGGCTCCAGTGTATCTTTGCCTATAGTTTCCTATTCTGAATACTCTGGAATGATGGGAAAGAAACAGTATCTTCAAGCCTTTAATATACATAGACTTTTCCAATTTTCTGAATGTTTTCTCATTATAGAAACTAAATGCCTTGCCCAATAAACTCTATTCTTACATGGCTTCATGTGAAAAAGTAAAAATGACTCTCTTTTCCGGTGAATATTGTTTCTTTGATTGATTTGTCAGTTGGTTAGTTGGTTGATTAGTTGGTTGGGTGGTGATTGATGGCTGTTTGGTTGGTTGATTGGTTGGCTGGCTTGATGGTTGGTTGATTTCTTGGCCTGTAAGTTGGTTGGTTGGTTGGTTGGTTGGTTGATTTAGGTGGTGTTAGAGAATGAACCCAGCGCCTCACACATTCTAGACAGACATTCTACCATTAAGCTAGGCTAAGTCCCACCTGCAAATTCTTTTTCTATTTGTCTTCTATTGAAAATAATTTTTTCTCATACAATATATTCTGCTTCTGGTTCTCCTCCTCCAACTATTCCCAGATCCTATCCACATCCACATCCATCCCCATCCACACCTTTCCTTTCTCTCCCTCATTAGAAAACGGTGACCATTTAAGAAGAAAAAGAAGAAGGAGGAGGAGGAGAAAGAGAAGAAGAAGAAGAAGAAAGTTAGGATAGAGCAAAGATTAACAAACTAGAATAGAATACATTTTTAAAAAATAAAAGAAAAAGAATCAAAGGGGGGGGGAACCACAAGAAATGCATATAGAGGCATAGACATACACATCCACACACATAGAAATCCCATAAAAACAGAAACCTAGAAACCATAATATATATGCAAAAGATACCATGGGGCAAGGGTGGGGGCGGGGAGCCCTGAAAAAGCATTATAAGACAAATGACATCCAAAACTGCCATTGGGTTCATTTTGTGTTGGCTATTTATTGCTGGCCATTGGGGTTTGGCCTTAAGAGTAGGTTGTATACCTTGTAAGACTTCACTGGAGAAAACGTATTTTTCATTTGCAAATGGCTATCAGTTGGAGATCCCTTCCAGGTTAGGGGTGGGGGTGTTTGTCCACTTCTTTCAGCTCTAGGATCCGTCTGGTGCAGGCCTGTGCAAGCCCTGTGCATGCTGCCACAGTCCTGTGGTCATATGCATGCCATTCCTGTTGTCTTTGGAAGACCGTGCTCCCTTGGTGTCCTCCATCCCCTCTGTCTCTCACACTCTTTCTGCCTCCCCTTCCACGGGGTTTCCCGAGGGAAGGGATTTGATGGAGACATCACATTTAGGACGGAGTGCTCCAAGGTCTCTCAGTCCCTGCACATTGCTCAGCTGTGAATTTCTGTGTTTGTTCCCATCCACTGCAGGAGGAAGCGTCTCTGTTGATGGCTGAGCGAGGCGCTGATCTCTGAACACAGTAGAATATCCTCAAGTCATTTGACTGCCGTGTTTCTTTAGCATCAAAGTAGAATTTTGTTTGCCCCTCAGTCCCCGGCCTGTCTAGTCTCAGGTTCTTGACCACCCAAGCAGTATTGGGAATGCGTTCTATCCAATGGAGTGGGCCCTAAATCAATCAGACATTCACTGGTAACTCTCTTTTAAAAATTATTTCGAAAAGAAAAAGAAAGCGGAAGTCTAACTACTCGGGTGTTTGGGTTTAGTAATCGCAATCAAAAGGAGATAGAAAAACAAAATCGTATTCATTTCCCTGCGCATCCTCAAGAACCTTTGAAAAGCTGCCCTGTTCCGGGCAATGGCTCTGAGCAATATAGTCAGATGACTGAAGACTCACTCCTGAGCTGTGTGTGTTTTCAGAACTAAGGGACCGGGCAGTTCAGCCACTTCCCAGCCTCTGCTGGACGGTCCTTTCATGCAGGCAGGAAGGAAATGACTGACAACTTTCTCGTCTTTATGGAAGGCGAATTTTATTTCCAGCTACCAGGTCAAAAGGTGGCGGAAAGAAAACAGAATCGCCCAGAGATAAAGGCTAAAAATAACCACCTGTGAGGAGAACCAGCCCAGTTAGGGATCCTGAAGACAGCAACAAGGCAAGGATGTGCGTAGGGCTATGTCTGCGTCATCCTTAACAGGTGGTCATGAGCAGAGTCAAGAAGCCAGGGCAGAGAGGAAGGATCTCTGCAAACAGGTGTGCTGGGGAAGGGGGGAGGAGGGGGAAGGCGTGGGGTGGGAGAGGAAAAGGCCACTGGAATAAGACTGGGCGAGGAGCCCAGCCGGTTTCCCAGCAGGTCACTTCGAGGAGATCCCACGGCCTGGGCTTGGGATTGGAAGACCTAAATTTGATTTGGGGTTTTGAGGTTTGGAGTGATTGGCTTTGAGTTTAAAACAGAACCGGATGTGCTGTCGCAGCCAGGTTTCTCTCCTCTCTCTCTATTTTCGGTTGTCCCAGTCATGGAGACAAACCTGTGATGCACAGACCAGTGCCCTAAAAATTCAGGAGTCTTCATTTGCTGATTTCCTATTTTATAAGAAACAAAGGGGGGAAATGGATTTAAAAATCACACAAAGCACATCCTTTATGGATTTTGATAATGAGTATAAGATAGGATGGTTTTTTTACAAACAGAAGATAAATCATGCTTTTAGCAACATTCTAAGTTGGCCATGCAACCATCCAAAGACACAAATCAGGCAGGTAAGTTAGTATTAGTTATATTTTACAAGTTAGGAACCTGAGGTCAAGTAAATTAAAGAAATGCATGTGCTCTTATACACTGGTTTATGATCTCAGTCCCTCTCTGTCTCTCTGTCTCTGTCTTTCTGTCTCTCGGCCACCTGTTCCTTTTATTATCCCTCTCACTGTACTATGAGAGAGAGAGAAATCTTTTATTTCTTGTTTCTGTGATTAAATACTGGACAAAAGCAACTTAAAGGGGGCAGGGGTGGAGCTATAGAGGTGGCTCCGTGGTTAAGGGCGTGTGCTGCTCCTGCAGAGGACCCACGGTGTGTTTCCACCACCCTAGGTCAACTCACAACCATCATAACTCCAATTCCAGGGAATTTAGCAATGACATCTAGTCTCTGCAGGTACTAGGCAAGTACATGGTGCAGACATATACATGCTTGGAAAAAGTCACATATAACATAAATCTAAAAAGTAATGTTTTTTAAGGAAGGAAGGAAGGAAGGAAGGAAGGAAGGAAGGAAGGAAGGAAGGGTTTGTCCTAGCTCACAGTTTGCTATACGAGGCTACTCAATTAAGACATCATCTAAAGCATGAGAAGAGAATATCAGTCACCAAAATGAGATCAAGGCAGAGGCAGAATGCAGAGGAGAAAGAGATCAAAGTCAACAGACATGGAGACGAGGCCGACAACGCATACTTTGAATGTGAAGTCACTTTTGGAGTGACAGGAAAAAGGTCTAGAAATGGCCAAAAGCAAAGGTAGGAACAAACCAACCAAAAAGAAAAAGAAGCAAGCTAACTCGGAAAGGGGACCGAGAACATAGGCAAGAGAATGGGCACCGAGTCAACTCCCAGCAAGTCCAAGGCCAGAGCTCCTGATTAGCAGAGGCTTCTGGGAAGACAGGACACGATCATGACTGTTAACAGGCTTGGGGATTTTAGGTAGAGATAAAGGGAAAGTTTTGCTGAGAGAGAAGGGTGGGGGTGGGATAGTTGAGAAGCTTTCTTTATTATTGTTATTCTAATAATTTTTATTTAAGAAACTTTCAATTGTTCATTTTTATATCCCCAGAAGGATGTGCACAATTTTTTTTAAAAAAAGGCACCATACATACATATTCCATAAACACTGGCCAACTAACTCCCTGTGAGGTGGCAAGGTTGAATAGATGCCCTTTTGTCAACACAAAGTAAATTGCACCTAGTCCCATGTCCCTTGCTCAGACTCTCAGTTGACCCAAAGCCTCCAGATTAAGGCTGACTCCCTTGCAGGGTGTGGACTTCAGTGATGCATGATCAAGAGCATTCTATTTCCCAAGCCTGGGTAACTGGAAATTCCTTACCTCTCTGCCAGGGTCAAAGCCAGCTCACTAACTCACAGGGATCTATGCAAGTTTCCCCAGGATGTTAAGATGTCAAGCAGTGCTCAGGAAGCAAGGGTACAATCTAAACCACACGTTCAGAAGAACTGACTCCACAGCACGCTTCAAATAAATATCCCCTTTCCCAGATAAGCAGAGACACCACATACCATTATCAAATTCCCGATGTGACCTAAGTCATCTCTACAATGAATGTCAAAACTTAAAGTCAATTACCAGAAGATCTGGTCAGGGGTCTTGACAGATGTCCAACATCCCCAAAACCAGAAAAACTAGATAAACTCTGCCCTTTGAGGTAGTTAGGGTTAATCTTCAGCCTGTCCCCTGTACTCTTTCCTCTCACATACCCTGAACTGAATCCTTTATTCTGTTTCAAAGGGAATCAGTAACCAATCTCAGGACAAGACACATATTTCCTATTTCTTATGAGTGGGAAATGGCTTAGTCCCCTAAATGAAATGTTTCCAAATATGGGTCATTGGGTCGTTCTGGAATGATGACACCTTTAAAAATATCAGTTGGTCTGAGATAAGTTCTCCCTTTCTGATAAACAAGAAAACAACCATATGAAAATTTAAAGCTCTTCAATAAAGAATATTATTTTTTACCTAGTCATTTCTGCTAGTCAACTCTTTATTTGTGAATACTATTGTGAAGTCACCTTTACCCCTTGAGTTGGTTGGCTCTCTAAATGATTTTTGGGAAAAATATTTATTTGTATTAGTTCCCCCCATTTCCCTTCTCCCTCTTGTTCTGGTCCTGCTTGCTCCACTCCCTCCAGCCCTGCTCACTGCCCCTCTCCCCCCACCCCACCCCTTCATTCTGCTCACTACGGGTCCTGTATTAGTTTTTTTTTAATTATGAGTTGGGAATGGGTGGATGTGAATGCAGTTGCTTACATAAGCCACAGGCAAAAGATTCTCCCCTGGTCCTGGAGTTGGAGGCAGTTGTGAACTACCCATCATGAGCACTGGGAACAGAACTTGGGTTCTTATAACTGCTAAAGATTTCTCCAGCACCCTAAAATTGGCCCTTTTAATGGCAAACGAGATGGTGTACACGTATTGCAGACAGTATCAGCCAAGTCTCATTCACAGAACAAGAAGACAAGGTAGTCATTTAAAGTACTGAGTCTTAAATGGGCTGTCTTCATCCAACTCCTCCCCTCTAGGCTCAGAGCCACACAGAAGAGGAGACAGAAAAATTGTTAGAGACAGGGATGATGGAGGACTGCAAGGAAGCTGTGTCTTCTGGGTACCAAAAGAATTGATGTCGATGTGAAATCACAGAGACTGGCAGCATGCCCAGGGCTTACACAGGTTCAACCTAGATGGGATCCAGAGCTAAGAGAGGCAAATGGGCATAAGCCCTCACCCCTAACCAAGAAGCTATCTGCAATTGACACCTGCCTGAAAAGGAAAAATTAGTCTTCTGCAATAGAGTCTAGGTAGGTTTATTAACCACACTTAAGGGCAGGCCCCATACCCAACAATAGAAAGCCAATTCAACATGAGCTCAAAGGGGTATTTTTGTAGACTTTATATTTTTGTAGATATTTTGTTTTATTTGGCTTTGTTTGAGGGTGGGTTTTTTTTTTTTGTCTTTTTTTTTTTTTTTGCCTTGTTGGTCTTTTCCTTGTTTATTTTTATTTCTGTGTTTGTGGGGGAAACTGTTTCTTGTTTGATTTTTGTTTTTGTTTCATTAGGGTTTTGGAGGGGTTGCTTTAAAGAGAGAGAAAGAACACAAAGTTGGGTGGGTAGGGAGATAGGATCTGAGAAGGATTGGGGAAGGGAAAAGACATGATCAATTTCTATACATTTTGTAAATTTAAAAAATAATTTTTTGAATAAAAAAGTAAAAAAACAACAGTTGAGCTGTGAGAAATAGATTGTAAGGTTTTACTAATTTATGAGATGCTGAGACATAATAAGTGTGTGATTTCCAGAATGTCCTCATAATGCCTAAAATATGGGTTGAAATTTATTTTTAACCTCAATTTTACCAAAAGGAAAGGAAATACATTAAAACGTTAATACAATCTGTCTGTGGAATAAGTATAACTGCATACGAGACCCTCAACACAGTAAAAGAGTCATTTGTCCCTGCATAGCAAGCATAAGGTTGATTCCTCACCTTTACTCATGTAAGCATAGGTTCTATGATGCATTTGATAGTTTTTATTGGCTTCAAACATTCTTCATGTAACCTCTCTGCTAATGTTAAAATCCACAGCATTATCATTAAATAAGCAGCATCTGAAAGGTATACGTTTCCACTTACAGAAAAGGGACCACATAGAAAAATTATATCCACCAAACAGGATATGGCACAACAATCTAAAATACAAAGTGTTTCCAGAGATGCCAACATGGGCAGAGCATCCAGAGGTACCAGATGGTCTCTCTACCACCAATCTTAATACATGTATGAGTTGTGAGACCACGAGCAGAGAACTCAAATGCCCACAGAGCATGGAACAGCTACAAGGATAAGCGGATGTGGCAAGAATGCTGGGGTCCTGTGCAGTCATCTGGAGTCCCGAGGCCATTTGTGAGTCCTTAAGATGACAACTAGAGATACCCTGCTTGTATAAATGCTTCCAGCTCCTCTGAATCGCTTCTGGCAAGCCATTGCTGTAATGTTTAGTTCTGAGCAAGGCAGCTTCTCACAATGAGCAACCCACCAGATACCCACTGTGGGTGTAGGGCCTCTGTAGAGCATACCACCTGTGCCTCTCTTCTTGATAGAGCTCTCATTACCATTTAACTGTGATTTTTAAATGCTGCTTTTGTTTGTGTTTGGGGCAGAGTCTCATGCTGAAGTCCAGATTATCCTAGAAATCATTATCCTCCTGCCTCAGCCTTTTGTGATGAAAGATTGTAGCATGTACCATCATGCTCAGGATTGTGATACATTGTTTTATTTTGTGGGATTTGTGATACATTATTTTATTTTGCTGGGATTGTAATACATTGTTTTATTTGGTGGAATTGTGATACATTGCTTTATTTGGTGGGATTTTGATACATTGTTTTATTTGGTAGGATTGTGATACATTGTTTCATTCTTGCTGGATTGTGATACATTGTTTCATTTTCGTGTCAAAGGATAAACAAGTAATCATATACTGAGCAAATCCACAGATTTTAGCTATTACTTTTGACCTGTAGGACCAAATGGGGTAATTTTTTAAATTCATTTTAACCACTTACCCTCCAGCGCTTGCAAGAAGCATCCACTTCCATAGGTCAAGATGGTTTGTTTCTGAATCTACAGACCACTTTTCTGTTCAAAGACCATCTCAAGGTCTCTCTGCTAGCTAAAGTTTTCTATGGTGGTCCTCTGTACTGCCATCTCTTTCAGGGAACTGACAGATCTCTCTGTAAAACTTAAAGAGAGCACAGCCACTCATAAAGTAGGATCAAACAAACACACAACAACAGGAAAACCTATTGTTGTATTCACTCCTGTCTGCTAGGTTTCGCCATGGTGGCCTGTCAGCATTAGTAATCCACAATTCATCTGGCAAACCAATAGTGCAAACCTCACTACCACAACGTAGTATATCTAGATTGTACTCGTGCCAATCCATGGTTACAAAATCAATCATCTCCTTGAACTTTTCATCCAAAAACATCCAGAAGATATCAAAAAAAAAAATGTTTTCCCTGTGCTACTAGCTACTCTGAAGGAACACAAATGGTCAGGAGAGGAAATGTGTGCCTGAGGCTGGAAAATTACAAATATGTGAGCTGCTCTTCAAATTCCCCTTTGCACTGGATTGGAGGCAGGATGTCACATCTTACACTTCCAGTCATGCCTGAAAGATGGTTGGGGGATTTTCTAACCCAAGATAGACAGGGGATAGGCAGTGAGTGAAAGTATATTTCACTACAAGTTGAGACATTTATATCTTATCTTTCTTTAGATGTGTCATAATCACTAACTACATCTTTTCTTTATTGAATATCATAAGTGATAAAAGGTTTGACTTTGTCTCTTTTAAAAAAAAAGATAAGGATTTAAATTATAAACATAAAACAGGGGCTGGAGAGGCAGCTCTGGAATTGAGAGCACACACTGCTCTTCATGGGACAAGGGTTGTCTTTCTAACACCCACCACGTCAGCCGGCTACTGCTGCCTGCAGCTCCAGTTCTGAGGGATCTAACATCATCTTCTGGCTTCTGATAGCATTTACATTCATGTGCACAAACACACATACTGATTGACAGTTAAACACATAATTAAAAACAGGAATAAAACCCTAAAATAAATAAACATAAATCAGCAATCATAGCACTCAAGAAGCTTGAAATAGGAAAAATCCCTAAGTGGTCTAGGGCATCCAGGATGACCCAGAGAGGCCTTGTTTCAAACAACCACCAAAATCAAGAAGGAAGATGGGTGTTACTCAGACACAGGTAGAAACCTTGATAGTACCCTCCAGTCTGTTCACCCATCACGCATGATCTCATCTGTATGAAAACGTTTGATCCACTGTGAAGAGCTTCAAGAATGTAAGATATTATTTGGAAGACTTTGTCGAAGGTCTAAGGAGGACTTTGACCTAAGCATATTGTATGGTGCTCAGCACACTGCTGGCAAGCACTGAGGAGTTTGTGAAGATGTATTACTCATCATGAATAATTAACACAACAGCTGCTCATGAGGCAAACACTGTGTTTGATATAAACTTACCAGGAAAAGCTTCCAAGTTTCTCAGACTCTTTCCTCCCACCCCCCCACTGCCCTGTAACTCCAAAGTCACAGTGGATGACTAACCTGGATCATGTGTTCAGTGCATTGTGTGTGCAAACTAGCACGTGTAGACATCACACTCTTTAAGGAACTTATATCAAAATGATTCTAAGGAAGGAGCAGAGTCCAGTGTCAGAGTTAACTTCCAATCAGGATATCCCACCTGGAAGGAAGCCAGCTTCTGCGCCTTTGAATAAAGCAAGAAAATCATGACCTTTCTTTTAACTGAACAATGCCATTGGCATAACTGCTACAGCCTCACATCTGGCTTTAAGTCATTTGGGAATGAGTGAATTCAGCAATAAAGTCTTATTCTCCTTTGCTTTCTGTTGCAGGAGCTCAGGCAACAACAAAGAAAACTGCTTACGGGCTTGCTCGGCTAACTTTCTTATACAATCCTGGCCCACCTGCCTAGGGGTGGTGCCACCCATGGTGGGCTGGACTCTCCTATGCCAATACATCAGGAGAATTCCTCACAGGCAAATCTGATCCAGGCAGTTCTTCAGCTGGCCCTCCCCTTCCCACTCTAGATGGTAGCACCTTGACACCTGAAGCTAAGAAGAACCAGGAAACTCAGAATGGCTGGAGCAGACTAATTTCATTTTTGGTTTTAAATCCCATGTCTGAGATGTTTCAGGGAGAGTAAGGACCTGAGAAGTTTGTACATTGCTGATTAGAAAACATGCAGTGAAGACCTTTTGGTATCTGGACATACTTTAAAACAAAAGCTTCCAGAATGTTCTTAACCTCCCAATTGGAGGCCCAACTTCAAGTGTATCCTCCACAACCATTGGCACTGCTATAAAAAGTGTCCCAACCAAGACAAATTGCCCCAGAGTCACCATGGGTCTTCTGTTCTGTTGGGTCTTCTTTCTTCTCTCCTTTCTTGGTCTTTTAGATGCTGGCCAGAGCCTGATACACTTTCTCTGGCACTGTGTGCTTTCTCACCTTCTCTCCAATGTTCCCTTCCCAGCCATGTGGCTGTCTATCACCATGTGACCCTCACCTCCATGCCGGACTCAAACACCAGGGCTCCCTCCCTTTCTCTTCTTTTTCTTCCTCTTCTGGGCAGCTGCTGAGACTTGCAGCTTCAAGTCTAAAAGTGTCCTCTGACTTACACACACATAATAAGAATAAGAATAGCATTAATAAATAATTTTAAAAGAATAACAAGAGTATGCCAATTCAGAGGAACAAAGCAAAACTATTTCTATTTTGCAATTTGTATTGAATTACATTGAATGTGTGTAGACAATAATAGCACAGAAAGACAGACAGACAAGTATATTGAACATCTATAACCCCAAAATGTTCATAGCTAACCCTGAATGCTAGGAGTGGGTGTGAATTTCATTTTCTTCTCTTTGTTTCTCTCTATATTTTATATAAGTAGACATCTTAAAGCTGTGTTAAGTCTTGACTCCAGAGACACAGTGACTGGTTTGGGATCTGGGTTGATTTGACTGCCATCACCATTGATGTTTTTTCTTTGTTTCCTCCTGTTGTTTACTTTTGTTTGATGTTCACAGGTCAGGCTATAACGATATGTTCAACTCTAGGACCAAAGGCATCTCGCCCAAGAAGAGTTCCAGATTATCCTGTTTTGTATTTCTTCTCTGGTGACCTGGTAAAGTACTTCTCACCTGCAGTGAATACAGAAAACCACCAAAGGATGGAAAGTCTAAACAACAGCTCCTAAGTCTGAAGCCTGAGGATCTCGGCAAACACGCTGACTTTCCAGGCTGCTGGGAGTCAGCACACATCCCTCTAGTTCCGAAATTACACTTCCTTATGCTGGTCCTTAAATCCATAGGTCCTGGGCATAATCTAGTTACACACACACATACACACATGCACACACACACACACACACACACATTTTAACCACCTTGCTAATTTCCAAGCAGGCACATACCATCCCCCCACGATGAGCGTATAACTTCCAATAACCTTCACCAGAGGCACAACTTAAAACCTCAGTTCTCAAAACCTCTATTCTAACTTTTTGCTTTCTTATTTCACTCTATTTTTGTCCTTTTTATGTCATCCCCAAAGGAGAGGGGTGAATGCATGTTTTGAATCACCTGTGCCCTTGTCTTAAATGAAATCATTTTTTAAAGAAGGGAGGAGATGTGGCAGGTAGAGGAATGGTGGAAAAGAGCAAGAGAAGAGGACGTAGGAAGACAACAGAAGAGGAGGCCGGAGGGGAGGGAAGAGCATCTGGGCCTACTTTGGTTCTCTGTGACTGATGTTTTACTTGACAGGGGGACTTTACTGTGTGGGATAGGTTAGTGTGTCATTCCAATAATTTTTCTAAGATTTATTTATTTTTAATGTATATGAGTACACTGTAGCTGTTCTTCAGACACACCAGAAGAGGGTATCAGATCCCATGACAGATGGCTGTGAGCCACCATGTGGTTGCTGGGAATTGAACTCAGGACCTCTGGAAGAGCAGTCGGTGCTCTTAACTGCTGAGCCATCTCTCCAGCCCATCATTCTGATAAATTAATGGAGGAGATTATACAGGTGAATTTCTGATTAAACAAATAAGAATCTTTCTGGGTTTATTCCTTCTTTGTGAACATGTTCCTATGTTGAAACCTCACCTAAGGATTTGCTTCTAAAAATGGAGCAAGTGAGGAGCAGAAGAGATAGCTTAATGGTTAAAAGTCCTTGCTGCTGTCCCAGAAGACCCAAGCCTGGTTCCCAGCACCCACATCAGGCAGCTCACAACCTCCCGAAACCCAGGGGATCTGGCGCCCTCTTCTGGTCTCCTCTGCACACACAGCCCACACTTACACACACATAACAATAATAAAAATAAGTCTCAAACGCTGAAAAAGCAAGCAGGCTAGGGAGAAGGTTTGGTGAGTAAAAGTACGTACTGTGTAAGTGTGAGAACCTGGATTTGGATCCCCAAGCACTCACATCAAAAAGCCAAGCACAGCCACACGTGTCTGTGATCTCAGGAGTTGGGGCAGGGATACGTGGATCCCAGGAGTTCAGTGTTGCGCCAGCTTTTGCCTCCTTTAGCAAAGAGAAGAAGCTCATATCACACTACATTGGGAAAGACTGAGTGAACAAAATACTCACAGGAGGAAATATGGAGACAAAGTGTAGAGCAGAGACTGAAGGAAAGGCCACCCAGAGACTGCCCCACCTGGGATCAATCCCATATACAGCCACCAAACCCCGACATTATTGTGGATGCTGGGAAGTGCTTGCTGACTGAAGCCTGTTATGGCTGTCTCCTGAGAGGCTCAGCCAGAGCCTGACAAATACAGAGGCGGATGCTCCCAGCCAACCATCGGACTGAGTGTGGGGTCCCCAATGGAGGAGTTGGAGAAAGGACTTAAGGAGCTGAGGGGGTTGCAGCCCCATGGAGAGACCCCCCCATAGCTTCCAGGATCTGGACCACCAAACAAAGAATACACATGAAGGGATCCATGACTCTGGCTGCATATGTGGCCTTCAATGGACATCAATGGGAGGAGCGGTCCTTGGGCCTGAGGGTGCTCGATGCTCCAGTGTAAGGGAATGCCAGGGATGGAAGATGGTAGTGGGGGGGTAGCACCCTCATAGAGGCAGGGAGAGAGGATAGGGGGGTTCCAAAGGGGAGACCTGGAAAGGGGAAACATTTGAAATGTAAATAAAGAAAATATCCAATTTAAAAAAAAAGAAAGAAAGAAAGGAAGGAAGGAAGAAAGAAAGAAAGAGAAAGAAAGAAAGAAAGAAAGAAAGAAAGAAAGAAAGAAAGAAAGAAAGAAAGAAAGAAAGAAAGAAAGAAAGGAAGGAAGAAAGAAAGAAAGAAAGAAAGAAAGAAAGAGAAAAACTCTCATGCTAGATATGAGGATTAAATGAACTCACCCAACTAGTCACCAAGAAATAGTGGCTGAGACTATCCCATGCCTACCAATTATTGTAATAGTCATGGCTGCCATGCTTGCTGAAGAAAGACATTGAGCTAAGTTGGTGATAAACTAATTACTTCAGTTGACGTAAAAACAGCCTACTGTTCCTTCCTGGCTTCCCTGTTTACAGCTAAGACACCTAAGAGATGAAGAGAGACACTCAAAGCTGTGCATCTCACAGCCAGAACGTCTCACAGTACTGTCCAAGTCGCCTGGACTCTATCAGCATTTTTGTAATACTTCCTCTTTAAAAGTGCCCCGTAGCTGTGATTCGTGAGTAAGCGCAGCGTCTTACTCAAGTCTGTTTCCTGTTTTTCCGAACATTAAATCTGATCAACTTGACCCTGTTATTATTTTCCAGTAAATATACTGAAATTCTAACTGGAGGAGGAAGAAGAGGGACTTAAAATTTGATCCACTGGAAAATAGAATGATAAATGTCAGGTTTGAGCCCTCCTTGGCTATAGATCCCTGGTGAGTGGTCCTTCTTTTAAAGATAGATTTTTATTTTGCGAGCATAACTGGTTTTCTGCATGTCTTGTAGGTGCACCAAGCACACAGAAGAGGCCAGACTGGAGTTCTAGATGTTTGTGAACCTCCATGTGAATGCTAGGAATAGAATCTGAAAGGCTAGCTAATGCATTTAACCACTGGCCATCTCTCCAGCCCCCGGTATTTCTTCTAAAGACACTTGAAAAGCTGGTGTCTTCTAGACTCAGGACACAAAGCACACAGCACACACACACACCCCATCCAGACCCACTGTTTGGCTGGAAATGCCCGTGTTTAAGGATGGTTCAAGGCCCAGGCATTTCTGTTCTTTCATTTGCCTTCTTAGCCTGATTTTACCTAAGAAAGTTCTAGTCCTTGCCGCAACGCAGGGAGAATCCCGTGTGTTTTGCTGCCCCCTTGTGGTCACTTTAAATGGGACTGAAATTTTCCAGTTGAAACACCCCCCCCCCCCCCAGTCAATGCCTTTTGTTCATCTTTATCACCGATGAAAAATGTATCTATACACTATCACACTATCACACTGATCACTATTAAGCTCAAATAATTTCATAAGACTAAATTCTTAACTGCATTTGAAAGAGGCCTTCTGATGGGAACTTCCAAACTAAGACAACGCTTCATTTCTCCAAAGTGTAGTATCATATATGCCAGTATCGCCATAGAATAATGAGTTTGTCGTGTTGTGAACATAAATATGGCCTTCTTTGGAGAACTGAAAATGTGTTGCTGTGTTATTTGCTATTTAAAAGGATTCAGATGGCATAGACGTTTTGAATATACAATTAAGATATTCTACTTTTTAAAAGAAAGAGGCAGCCCATGAGAATCTAGGAGTCATTTTAAAAGGGCTCATTTATGAGCACTGGGAAAATTTAGAGCTTGCAACTTGTCCTGGCTGGTTTTGCAACTTGACACAAGTGGGAGTTATCACAGAGAAAGGAGCCTCCCTTGAGGAAATGCCTCCATGAGATCCAGCTGTAAGGCATTTTCTCGATTAGTAATCTAGGAGGGAGGGCCCATTGTGGGTGGTGCCATCTCTGGGCTAGTAGTCTTGGGTTCTATAAGAAAGCAGGCTGAGCAAGCCAGGGGAAGCAAGCCAATAAGAAACATCCCTCCATGGCCTCTGCATCAGCTCCTGCTTCCTGACCTGCTTGAGTTCCAGTCCTGACTTCCTTTGGTGATGAACAGCAATGTGGAAGTGTAAGCTGAATAAACCCTTTCCTCCCCATCTTACTTCTTGGTCATGATGTTTTGTGCAAGAATACAAACTCTGACTAAGACATAACTGTAACTGAGAGATTGATCAGATAATAAAGAACCAAAAAAGAGTAAAACTGTCACTAATGGTGTGACTTGATCAAAAATACACATGTAAATTTCCAAGAGACATTTTTTTAAAATAGGAAGTTGAAAATAAAGTTAATGAATGTAAATGGTCTCTCAGCCTCTACTGTGCAAGCAATTGGGGCTTATTCACATCCAAATCATTCCCAAACAATACACAACATTGATACAAAATCTTTCCACAACTATGAAAAACATAAACATCTTAAGATATAAATATAAAATAATAATAAATATTTGAAAATACGTCCTGCTTTTGCAGGGTTTTTTTTTTCCTCTTTTGCCGAATTTTACTCTTTGTAGCCCTGGAGAATTGGATAGCTAAGTGGTTATGAGCACGGGACACAGGCTTGGTTCCCAGAATCTAGCTGGTGGTTCACACTGTATTTCCAGCCCAGGGGAATCTGCCGCCCTCCTCTGGCCTCTTTGGGAGCTGCATGCTCATGGTGCACAAATACACATGCAACCAAAACAACCATACACATAAAATAAAAATAAACAAATCTTTTTAAACATCTTACTTTTCTCTACCTCCACTTACATCAGCACGCTATATCGCCTTTGGTATAGCATAACCATTATAAAGTACATATATATACTACTTATAACAAATTATATATTATTACATATTAAGCAAATAGTGATACATCGGTATATATAATTTGCCCTATGTGAACCATATTAATATATTTATTATAAGATACAATCATATAATATGACTAATCAGTATATAATTGTTTACTGCATTATGTAAAGCAAATATTTTATAAAACAGTTCCTGTTATTCATATAAATTATATATTAAACATAGTGTATATGAAACATTAAATGTATTATGTGTTAGTATACTATGTGAACATACAATACAAAACAGTATAGGGACATAAGTCATATTTAGACGGTGATTATCTACTTTGTGAATAAGTTGGTGTGAACGCTACATGTTCGTAGGCCATAAATATTCAGTCATGTAATCGGTATACATGACAGAACATATTAATAAAATGTGTAAGTGGTGAAAAGCCACACAACGGAGCCTTTTAGATGAACTGCGAGATCTTACACCAATAGGTTCTCTAAGAAAACAGCCCTACACACAAACTACACAATTTTCACTTAACTTTGTGAAGCTATAACCCCCTTTGAAGCCAGAGATGAGTCACAAGACAGTGGCAATCCCCGGGGTCTGAATGATCCCCAGAGCGGGATCACCGTTCAACACCAGCCAGAACCCTGAGGGGATGAGCTTAGGGATACACACCAATGCTCAGGATAGCCTGATCGGTGATTGACGCATAACAGGGCATGCGCAAAGCTGGGGCCCTGCAAAAGGGCATGCGCAAAGCTGAAGACCTGCAAAGTGATTCTTTGGATGATTTGAATATTCGTTGTTATTTGATGTGAGGACAGTTCTCTCTTCATCCATAGGTCCGGGAAAATGGTGTATACAACTATTCCATTGTATTTATGATTGCTGGCAATGCTGCCTACTTCCTACGGATGTGCTACGCTCGCAGTAAGTGATTTCAATAAAAGGACAGCTTACAAATGACAATTTTACAATCTGACGTAGAAGGAGTCATTTGATAAACAAGTCGTTTGACATACAAGTTATCCATCTCCTATGAATTCAGTCATTTCTTTCCTCAAAAGAGGAAATGTAATCCTCAGAGAGGCAGGGGATTTGGGACACTTTGCCAAAGGGGCCGAATTGCTAGTAAAGGGAGAGATTATCGACCATCTGATGTGCAATAGACCTGAACCTTGGAAATAGAAGGAGAAGAGCCAAAGCACAGGAAATCAGGCAGCTGTTGCTGGGGCTTCTAGAAAATGTCACATAAAATGCCATTTCGCCTCAGAATTTTTGCTGACATAGGAAAGTTAATGCAGAACCCGGCATGTTCGCCCCTGTGAGGAATGTGGAAATTCATGTTACAGGCCCACGTATTATATATCATAAAAATATTTCCATCTGCTTCTGAACTTTCCATAGGAGAATGCCCAACCTCCTTTTTTATGGATTACTATAGAGTAAATGGAGAGTGTGTGTGGAGCGTTGCCGTCCACAGCTTCCCACCTCTCCCTGCCTTCCAGCTCTCCCCTCCCCCTCCCCACCGCTATGAACATTTGGCATCATTTAACTCTGAAAGAGCTGGCTACACACATGCAAAAGATATTAACTTTACAGTTCCACTAACTTCCTCTGACCATGAGAGATGTTGGTGAACTAACTGCCGGACCATCGGAGACTTCCAAACTGTCTTCCCTTATTCCCCAGGACAAGACTGTGTCCTTAGCAGACTGAGACCCACCCCCCACCACCACTGCCTTACACCCCAGATTTTCCAGTCAGAGGCTGGACAATTTAGATATATCACAAGAATCCCTGAAACATGTTAAAGGAACTGAAAAGGAGCAGATGTCCCCACGTACATTTATATGTAGGGGAAACTCCAGTGAATGTAAGCTATAGATCAAACCCTGCATATAATGTGCATCCATACACCAATAGCAGACTTACATAATAAATTAAATTTACAAAAATTAACTAGTTAACATGACTAATATTAAAATATAACACAGACAGCAATATACTGTAATAAAAATTAAGTGAATGTGGTCACATTCCCTTAAAAGCTAATACAATTCTACACTAACTCTTTTCTTGTGCTGAGGCCTATCTGAGGAGGTAGAGTTAGGGGGACAACTTACGATGTCCATGTGCTCAGGCTACTTCTAAAGGTGCGGGCGCTGAGCTGAGCTGATAGCTCAGGCGGCTACTAAATGTCTCCAAGTGGATCCACGCCACAGACGCACACCGAATAAACTTCCAACTCGCGGATCCAATGGGATGGAAAACTGGAGATTTATAAGGCTACTTTGAAAAATAGCTCGAGGCTTAGGTTTATTCCTTTTTCCTTCTGCAAGCTTCTGTGTAATGTTTTTAGGCCATCGTGGATGGTGTGCAATGGGTAAGGGGGGGCACCATATTTTCTTCTGCTATAAGATATGCTTGCATTTCTGAATGACAGGGGGTTGGTATTTGACATAGTCCTTAAAGAATAAAGCCCTCATCTGTAGCCACTAGGTCTGATTCTTTCATCTGCTGCTGGAATAGGTGCAGTTCCCTTGTACCAACCTTAAGTCCCAAAGGACAAAGCCACCATTGCCACCCACCCACCCACCCCATCCCCCCACCCCGTCACATTTCTTCACAGGTTCCTGAAGGTGACAAACACATGACTAGAGAGGTCCTTTTTTACCAAGCTTCTCGTCTTCACTTCACACATGGTCACTCTCTGATTCTGTCAGCAATAAAACCAATTCATGTCTCTCTATGTCTCTGGGCCTGTATTGGCGCACGCGCTCTCTCGCTCCTCTCTCCCTCCCCCTCCCTTCCCTCTCTCCACCCGCCTCTCTGCCTCCAGCATGTGGATCAGTGCCACGCCTGCATACTTCATGCCTACATGCCTGCTGTCATGCTTCCTACATCAATGATCATGGACTCATCCCCGGTAAGCAAAGCCCACAATAAAACACTTTCTTTTCTAAATTGCCACAGCCATGGGGTTTCTCCACAGTAATAAAACAGTAGCTAAGACACCCACTTTTTTTTTTAACCACAATTCTCAAATAATACCAAGTATGCACCAGTACAGACAGGTCACCGGAGCTGCCTGCTCCCCCACCCACCCCCACTCTTTCATTGGTCTCCTCCCCCTGCTCTCTCATTAGTCCAACATCCAGGTCCGATTCCGACTCCCTTCATTCAGCTCTGGTCAAGACCAAGCCTCTATTCTTTCTGACCCCAATTGAGTGAAATGAGGTGAAGTCCAAAGCCTACCCAAACCTGAAGCCCTGGTGATCTTCCCCATAACCCCTAGAATGCATGTGACATGCAGAACCCCAGTTTTGCTGGTGGGAACAGGCCAGACCATCCTAAAATCTGCTGGATGATTTGCTCTGCTGCACAAAATCACCCAAAGTACCAGGACTCAGGTATCCACTTAAAACATCTGTTTCTGGGGCTGGAGAGATAACTCATTGAAGAGCACTGACTGCTCTTCCAGAGGTCCTGAGTTCAATTCCCAGCAACTGCATGGTGGCTCACAACCATCTATAATGGGATACAATGCCCTCTTCTGGTGTGTCTGAAAACAGACAGCTACAGTGTAGTCACATACATACAATAATATATAAACCTTTTTCTTAAAAAAAAAATCAGTTTCCCTGAAAATACCTGAAAAGATATTCCCAGGGTCAAGAAGTCAGAGAACATCATAGATAGGGTTGTAATGTAAATACAAAAGAGAGGAAGCCCTTTCTGTCCGACTCCCCCATTTTGTTAGCTGTGCAACCCTGGGTCATGGAGCTGTGAGATCTGCCATATAAGAGGATTATATGAGTCATTCTTAAGTTGTTCTAATGGCTAATGACATTAATAGCGATATCATTCCTGGTGTTTCCTTCTGAAGAGAAGTGACATTTTCTTAAATACTTAAAAATGCTATGGAGCAAAAGTGACATGAATGCTGTGTGCATGGCTTTACATCAGCAGCCATGAATAACATGAGAACCACCACTATTTGATTCTGTGCATGCACGTGCATGCATGTGTATGTGTGTGTGTGTGTGTGTGTGTGTGTGTGTGTGTGCGCGCGCGCGCGCGCGCGCGCGCTCATGTATATCTGTAGGCAGGTGCAAGTGAAGGTCAGAAGTCAACTTCAGGGTCATTCCTAGAGAGCCAGCTATCTCTGCTGGCTTTGGTGATGGGGCAACTCTAATTTGTCCATGGCCGGCCAAGAAGGTTACACAAACTGGCCAAGAAGCCTCAAGGACCCGCTGCCTGAAGGACTCCAGTTCTGGAAGGACGTACACAATAGCCCTTCCCACCACATCCAACTCTTTTACATGATTTCCGGAGCTCAAACTCGGGCCGCCATGTTTGTCCCACAAACATTTTCTAAACTGCGCTGTCCTCCTAGTTCCAAGAGTTTCTCTTCTCTTTGCTATCTCCATTTCCCCTCCCCAGCACAGTTCTAAGTTCTACTTGTCCAGGTGAAAATAAGCCGAGACTCAGAAGGTGTAGAAAATGTATCCACAACCCCAGAGACAAATAGGGAGTAAAGCTGAGGTGCTTACCTGTGTGTGACGGCACCAAACAGCCTCGGCTTCACTTGGACATATACGCAGAGCCTTCTCTTAAAGTAGAATAGCAATGGGAATGTGGCTTCTCAAATCTCAAACCCACGTGGCTTAGTTTCTCTAGTATTTTATAAACTAGAAGGATGTTTTCATTTAAAATTATCTTCAGTGCTGGAGAGATGGCTCAGCCGTTATGGATGCTACTGCTCTTGCAGAAGGCTCACAGCTGGATCCCACTACCTACACTCAGCGGCTCACAACCACCTCTAACTCCAGTTCCGGGTTCCCGAGGATCTATACCTTCTTCTGGCCTCCTCGGGCACTAGAATACACTTAAAGCATACTTAAAGAATATCATGGTTTCTGCAGCCTAGCCTAGCTAACAGCCATGTCTTCTGCCCTTTATTAGCATACTTCAAACTCAATACACGTGGTCAAAATGTTTGCACATGCGCAGTAAGTTTGCTGTTTTGCAATGGCTGGGTCTTCGACTCCTAAAGCGGGGCACACAGAAGTGAAATGTTGGCTTTGTCGTTTATGAATAAGACAAGAAAAGTTAAGGTGCAATACCCAACTGAAAACTAGAAACCTTGTGACTTTAAGATCTGGTTCTAATGTACACTCCTACACGTTCAGCCAATCAAAAGACAAATGTTGCTGTGATACAAAGGGCTGGGTGGTCTGAAAGGAAATGCCTTCATATCTGAAGTTGTTAACTGTGCTTTCTTTATGTGCACTTTTATCTAATTATATCTGCTGACAAAAGCATTCAAGGGATCAAAAGACAATCTTTAGATAAACACGTCGTGGAGTATTTATACTTATGGACATGTAATCTAATCCTCACAAGACCTCTAAATAGCTCGTATTATTATCCTGACGCCCAATGTATCGTAACCCAATCTAGCAAATCCCTTTTGGTATGGACTCACGCTGAGTTCTGTTGCCCAAGAGAACTCTGACTAATACTGCCTGTGTCCGAGATCATGCTAACAGCTCCTGCAGACAGTTTTGTCCAGCCTCCATACCTCTGCCGAAGCAGACCCTGCTTTCTGATGTCCGTACTGGCCCTCGATCAGTTTATTTCATCTACTTTCGCTGTTTTGAAATAATTACCCATTTTTGTTATCCTTACCAAGTTATATTTCAGCTGACGTTATCCCACAATGGTGTGCAATGAATCATGGGTATTTTGTGTTCAAGCACGGATAGGCCAAAAATAAAACTCACAGACTTTTTTTAAAATGTTTTAAATTAATTCTTTGAGAATTAATAAAAATTTCATACCATTTATTTTGAGCATACCCCACCCACATTCCCTTTTCTCTGGATCCTGCCATTCTCTCCCATGCCAACTTTGGGGTTACTATTTTATTTTTCTTCTTTCTCCACCAAGTACAGGTTTAGGGAGTGGGACCTGCTGTAGACCATAGTCATCCAAGCAGGGACACAACATGAAAGAAAGCTTCTTCAGGTAGCTATCAAATGCTGATAGCTCCTTGGTAGTGGGGGAGGGGAGTGACTGACCACCTTCTCTGTTCTCTGTTGGAACTGTGGCTGGAGGTTGCTGAGATCTTGTCTGTATTGCCACAAGTGTTGTGAGCTCACGATGCCCAAAAAATACAGTTCCCTTAATGCTATCAACCACTTCCTTTATTCTCAAAAAAAATTACTTAAATTTATTGGGGATCTGTGTTCTTTTTCAGTAGCAAACTAGCATCACTATTTACCCTCGAGTTTGGCTGGAACCAGACCCAATCTGGGCTGCTTTAGGGAGCTCTAGGGTCCGGCAAGTCCCTATTTTAAGTTTCCTTCTGGCAGATGACTCACTGGATTCAGCAAAGGAGTCCTAAAAGCCAGTCAGTCAGCTCAAGGAGAGGATAAACATCCAAAGGCCAGGATCAGCCCAGTGAGACTGATTTAGTCACTTTATGGTGGAAGTTGTGAACTGGCGAGAGGTTTGCCTACGGCACACCATGTTACCAGCTTGACATCTCTGGCTGCCAATGGGGGATGAGGAGAGGGAGGGGGAGCAAAAAAGATGCCACACTCCCAATAAACATCTGTGCAGCTGTTGAAAAGGTCAAGGGGTCAAGCAAGCTCTTGTCTAATTGTTTGCCTCCCTCTTGGCTGTTGCTTTGATCATAGAAGAACTGAGCTGGGATGGTTTGCCTACTCTCAGGCAGTTAGTGCTAGGCTCTAAGTCAACCCTTTGTCCCTCCTTGGATGACAGGGAGACTGTAGTTGCCAAGGAGGTTTCTGGCCAAGGCAACATCCTTTGAGACCTCGCTCTGAGCCACGTAGTCACCCTCTCCTAGATCTCATTTTCTTTGAAGCTAGCACCATGTTCTGGATCCTTAAGTAACTTTCCATTTGGAATCTAGAGAATAACTTTACCTACAACTGGCATAAATATGTTTTTAAAAGGGGTCTCTCTCTCTCTCTCTCTCTCTCTCTCTCTCTCTCTCTCTCTCTCTCTCTCTCTCTCTCTCTCTTCCCTGCCTTGTTTCTCAATTTTAAAAAAATGTGTACAACATGGGCTGGAGAAATGGTTCAGTTGGAAAAAATGCTTGCCTTGTAAAGATGGGCACATACGTTCAATGCCCAGAACTCACATCTAAAAATGCCAGGCGTGGTAATGCACGCTTGTAATCCCAGAGCTGGAGAACTGGGGACAGAACAAAAACAGGACTCACCGGCCAGTCAGTGCAGGCAGACTGACTATCTGAGGTCCCAGTCAGAGAGACTCTGTCTCAGAACACAATGGCTCCTGAGGCAGAACACCTCTTCTTTGATTATTATCATAACACGTGTGTGTGTGTGTGTGTGTGTGTGTATGCACATGTACACCACCCTACAACAAAAAGCTAAGGAAAAAGAAGGAAGAAACAGTGTACAACCAGATTTCAGAGTACCAATAGATTTAAACATGACTTAACACACATATCCCTCTATAAGATAGACTTTACATCCATCTGTCCAATATAGTTACTATATTTTATAAGTCTCGGGATTATTCTAGAGACACCTTCTCTCTCTGTATAGAGATCAGAAGCATTACAATAACATTTCATATCAGACCACTACACTTTTGAAACTCGTCTGATAAACAGATAGGTGCTTTTTTTTTATTGGATATATTCATTATTTACATTTCAAATGTTATCCCCTTTCTCAGTTTCCCCCCTCCTGAATAGCCCACATCCAATCTTCCCTCCCTACTTCTATGAGGGTGTTCCTCCACCCACCCTACTCCAACCTCCTCACCCTCAATTCCCCTACATTGGCGCATCTATCAAGCCTTCATAGAACCAAGGACCTCTCCTCACACTGATGCCTAACAAGGCAGTCCTCTGCTACATATGCAATGAGAGACATGTGTACCTATTGGTTGATAGCTTAGTTCCTGGGAGCTCTGGTTGGTTGATATTGTTCTTCCTATAGGGCTATAACCCCCTTCAGCTCCTAACCCCTTCAGCTTCTCTAACTCCTCCACTAGGGAACCCATGTTCAGTCCAATGGTTAGAGAGAAAGGGAACAAAATATTCACAGGAGCAAATACGTAGATAAAGCATAGCACAGAGACTGAAGAAAAGGCCATCCAGAGGCTGTACCACCTGGGGATTCATCCCATATACAGTCACCAAACCCCAATACTACCGTGGATGCCAAGAAATCTTGCTGAAAGGAGCCTGATATAGCTGTCTCCTGAGAGCCCCACCAGAGCCTGACAAATACAGAGGCAGATGCTCACAGCCAACCATTGGACTAAGTGTGATGCTCCTTAAACAATGATTTGGATAGGAATCCCTGGAAGATAAGAGTTAACGCCGCATCCTGTGTGTTGCTAACCGGTGATAGCAATCAACTGACGAGCAGGCGCACAGAGGGCGAACTCCAGGACAGCACCAAGTTTCAGGCAGGGCCCAGCTGTGCCGCACATGGACACCGTTCCTACTGACACTGTGAAGGCAGACGACCGTCGGTGACCACTGACAAGTCATTTATTTCGTCTGCATGTGTTGCCGTAACTGCAGAGCTTTGTCTGTAGTTTTATTAAGAGCTCTGTGGACGTAGAGCTGGCTAGATGGTGGGGTGGGTAAGACGCTTACTGCACAAACATGAGGAGCTGAGTTCAGATCCCCGGGACCCACGGAAAAACCAGCCCGACAGCACAGATTTGTAATCCCATTCTCCTATGGTGAGATGGGAAGTGGGAGACAGGAGAAAGTTTGAGACAGGGTGTGTTTATCAGTATTAAAGTGACAATAATTATATAAAGAAAAACAAAACAACATTTTCCTCTCTTTTTTTCCTTTTCTTTTATTGGATATTTTCTCTCTTTACATTTCAAATGTTATCCCCTTTCCTGGTTTCCCCTCCGGAAACCCCCTATCTCATCTCCCCTCCCCCTGCTTCTATAAGTGTGCTCCCCCACCCACCTGCCCATCCCCTCCCACCTCCCTGCCCTGACATTCTCCTGTGGGGCATCAAGCCTTCACAGGACCAAAGGCCTCTCCTCCCACTGATGCCTGATGGGACCATCCTCTGCTACATTTGCTAATTCCGTGTTTCTATGCCCTGTGTTTATTAAAAGGCTTTTTCTTAAGAGTGTTGTCCTGTGAGGCAAACATTTTCCTGAAACGCCTCCCACTTGTTGGATTTTGTTCTGGAGATAAACCCTCAGGAACACCATCATCAGGCAAGCGGGTTCCAGGGCCACAAATGCCTACACTTGGCAACTCTTAGGCTGGAGCTGGACCTGGAGCTGGGGTGGGAGGTGACTAGAATAGAAAGAGAGGGCTGTGCTGAGACAATAGGTAAAACTATGCTGATGGAGAAATAGGTAAATAGGACAATAGGTAAAACTATGCTGATGTTTAGCCCTGGAGAAAACTGGGGAAATCCTTTGGGTCTTTCAAACATCTCTAAAGCAGTATTGCCCTAAAAAAAATATAAGAATATGAATATTACAAAAATGGAATAATCAAATGTTTCATCACTACAGGAATGGCTAAACATGCATAGATGTATACAAACGTACAGATATAGATACAGATAGAGACAGATACAGATATTGAGAATATTTCAATAAATATATAGGAATATTATTCAGCCACTAAAAATGACTTGACAAAAGCATATAATTTGGAAATCAAGGCAGGTGGATACTGAGGATACAGTGTAACCATTACAGCTGCCTCCTGTGTGTGCCACTGCCCGCCCTCCCTACCTTGATGGACTGAACCCTCAAGCTGGGAGGCAAAACAAACCTTCCTGCTGTTCCCGTCAGTCATCTTGTCACAGTCACAAGCAAACAAATACAGCAAGCAACAACATCACAAGTCGGCAAAGGTTTGTACTGTGCGTGGCTCCTCTGAGTACGTAGGTGTGGAGGCCAATTACAGAACAATGTATTTTTAAAATTCATGAACAATTAATTCAGAATAGGAGGTGGTATTTATTTTCCCCACATGTGTTCTCTAACTCTTCTCAAAATATATTATTTTTTAAAATACAAAGAAAAAAAAAGCTATTTCCATTTGAGGAGAAAACACCTACTCAGCAAGTATTCATGAGCCCGGGCCATCTGGGATGGTGGGGAAAACACAGACAGTTCTGTGAGTCACTCCAGTCAACAGTTCATTCTCTCTCATGTCAGTTTAACTCCGGTTATGGCTTGACTTTTGCACAGAGGTGGCTAACTCACCCTCAGTCAGATCGCATTGTCTTGAGCAAATAACTTCCCTTGATGAGATCATGGATTATAATTAAATAGAAACTAATTTCATCATCACGCATTTAATAAACTTTTCTAGGTACCTAGTGATTGAGAGAGAGAGAAAGAGAGAGAGAGAGCAAACTCCAGAGAGCACTCATTCAGGGAGGGCATTTGCCTTATCAGCATGAGGTCCTGAGTGGCCCCACCCTCGCCCCAGAACTCAGGTAAGAAAGGGCAGTCACTAGTCCCAAGAGGGCAGTTCAATTCCCAGGCCCCACGTGGTGGTGGGGGAGGGAGGGAGAGGGGGAGGGACTAATTCATGCAAGTTGCCTGCTGTCCACACACCTAGCGCTGCACACCGGTCCACTGCATTCAAAATAAAGAAATAAAACTCAATAAAAATATTGTTTTAAGTCAGGAATAGTAGTACGTGCTCTGGAGAACCAAAACTTGGTGAATCCCTAGGACTCTGACCAATCAGGCTAAGTACCAATGAGTTCCATATCAATAAAAAAAAAAAAAACCCTGTCTCAAAGGAAAAAAAAAAGATGGATTCTCCTGAGAATAACATCCAAGGTTATCATCTGGCCTTCACATATGTCACATACATGTTTGCACATGTACCCACATGACCATAAAGCATACACAAAAGACAATAAGATGAGGGGTTGTTTTTTAAGTTTACTGGTTTATTTCCACTGTGTGGCATTCATCAAGCAGTTGTTTTCAAAGATTTAATCCTCTAAAATACACTTCTAATATTCTCACTGGAGAACATCATAGCTTCTTTGATGCCTCTACCTGGACCTTCTAGATAGCTGATTTTGAAGGACGTCTTCCAGTCATGAGAGAATTCTGACTATCCCAAGGTAGAAGGTCTGTGAAAATGCCAAGCTGGTCACCATATGGTGAGAGAGAAGTGCTAAGTTAACTCCCAGATACCACAGCCATCCAACTCTAGACACTCAGCAATGAAGGAGACCATCTGCAACTTACTCCAACCACCCATCGGATAGCAACTGCATGAGACACATCAAGCCAGATCATGCAGCTGAGCCCAGCAGACGCACAGGAATGCCAGACATCATGATAAACCTCTGCGGGGTTTTCAATGTGTCTGTGGATAAATAGCACCAATAAAAAAAGGAGGGGGGAGCTTCTGGGAGCTGCCTTTCTCCATCCTGAGTGAGGAGGATGAGATTCTTTTTTTTTTTTTAATTTCATTCGATATATTTTTTATTTACATTTCAAATGATTTCCCCTTTTCTGGCTCCCCACTCCCCAAAAGTCCCATAAGCTCTCTTCACTCCCCCTGTTCCCCCATCCACCCTTTCCCACTTCCCTGTTCTGGTTTTGCCCTATACTGCTACACTGAGTCTTTCCAGAACCAGGGGCCACTCCTCCATTCTTCTTGTACCTCATTTAATGTGTGGATTATATTTTGGGTATTCCAGTTTTCCAGGCTAATATCCACTTATTAGTGAGTGCATACCATAATTGATCTTTTGAGACTGGGTTACCTCACTTAGTATGATGTTCTCCAGCTCCATCCATTTGTCTAAGAATTTCATGAATTCATTGTCTCTAATGTCTGAATAGTACTCCATTGTGTAGATATACCACATTTTTTTGCATCCATTCTTCTGTTGAGGGGCACCTGGGTTCTTTCCAGCTTCTGGCTATTATAAATAGGGCTGCTATGAACATAGTGGAACATATATCCTTATTACCTGCTGGGGAATCCTCTGGGTATATGCCCAGGAGTGGTATAGCAGGATCTTTCAGAAGTGACATGCCCAGTTTTCTGAGGAACCACCAGACTGATTTCCAGAGTGGTTGTACCAATTCACAACCCCACCAGCAGGGGAGGAATGTTTCTCTTTCTCCACATCCTCGCCAACACCTGCTGGAGGACGTGATTCTGATGGAGCAAACTAACAGCAGACAGTATGAGAGGTGTACATGGAAGAAAGGTGTTACACCCTCCAGAAGTAGTTCTGAGATCAGAAGAGTTCTTACGGTGACAGTGATCATAGCTATGGAGAAAGGGATAAAATAAGAACCTCGAAAGGTGATGGCTGGAAATCTCAAGCTTGACTAAGCCCTCAGTGCTGCTCAACAATGACGGCCAACTTGACTGGATCTAAAAAGTCTCCAAGGGAAAAACCCTCCGGGCCTGTCTGTCTGTGAAGGACTGTCTAGCTTAGATTACCTGAGGTGGGGAAACCTACCTGCTATGTGGGTAGCACCTTTCCGTGGACTGGGTCAGAGTAAAGAAAAAGGAGAAAGAACTCTGAGTACAAACATCCGTCTCATTCTGTTTCTTGATGGTAGAAAGGCAGCTGTGTGGATACCAGAGGCATCTGAGGGTCTCGCTGGTGTTTGTCTACAGGCAGACACGATGTGACCAGGTGCCTCACGCTCTCACCTTCGTGTCTTCCTCTTCATGATGAACTTGTGCCTTGAGATTGTGACCCCAAAGAAACCCTTCCTCCCTTAAATTTCCCCTTGATGGGTTTTTAGTCATCCCAATGAGAAAAGAAACCAATACCCCCAACCCATCCACACGTCTCCCTCTATTTCCTGCATCAAGGAAGGCCTATCAGATGAAGATAAAGGATTATATCTTAAAGCAGGCTGGTGAGAGAAAGGCTGTCAAGTTTATGAAGGCCATCAGAAAGTCACCTGGGTCATATGTGTTAGCAGAGATAGCCCTCCACCTTGGAATCTAATTTCTGAAATGATGTCATCTAAGGTTCAATTTGATGTGCATTTTTGCTGAATCCCTATTTCACATTGACACATTTGACCTAGAGACAAGATAGAAGTGAATGTCTACTTACTGACACAATGGATGATTCGCCCCAATTGCTTATTCTGGGGTCTAGCCATTCTCCTCCAAACTACATTAAGGTGACTATAAATCAAACAGGGCTTAGACTATGAGACCAATCAGAAAAATTTTCAGGCCCAACCATATTTACTTATACTAACATTTTCTTCTTTGTCTCTCCTCTGACTATCCGACTCATGGTACTGTCATATCTCACAAGAGAAATGTCCTAATATGATGCCAAAGGTATCACAGAAAACTTGAAAAACTAGTCAGCTGCATAGTTCAGTGTCAGGAAGACACAGAAAAATAAGCAGGTCTTGGTCATTTCATTGAACCGTCTGATTTTAATCATGAGATCTTGGCCCTTCTAACCAAGCCTGTCTACAAGAATATTGAATATGAAGTACATTATGAATGGAATCAGGGTTTTTTTCCCCTCGATTGTAGCTATGTTGTGTTCTGTTCCATGTAGGGAGTGGGATGGTTCTTGGTTAAATTTTATTATCAACTTGGAACAACCTAGAGTCACCTGGAAAGAGGTAACATTAATGGGTGAATTTCACAGGTCAGATTGGTCTGTGGCCATGTATGTGACAGACCATTTTGGTTTTGATTGCTATGGGAGAGCCTCGCTCACTGTGGGCGGCACCATCCCCTAGGCAGGTGGTCTCAGGCTGTATAAGAAAGCCATCCAAGCATGTGCCAGTGAGCAAGCCAGTAAGCAGAGTTTCTCCAGGTTTCTGCCTTGGATCCCAGCTCTGACTGCCTTCAATGACAGACTGTGACCTGGAGGTATAAGCCAAATGAGGCTTTTCTTTCCTTACATAACTCTTGGTCATGGTAATAATCAGAGAAACGAAAGTCAAACTACAGATCAGAAGAAGGATGAGGAGGTGAGTGATAAACGATACAGGTAATAGTTTTCACTTCAGGATTTTGCTTTCTGCTGTGGTAGCTCATAGCCAGAGCCTCAGTCAGTCCAGACAGGGGCCCTAACCCTGAGCTACATATGCAGTCCACCAGATCATTTCCTAAGGACAGCATCCCTAGAGCACATCTTATGAGCAACTCAAGGATTATTCTGACCCACTGTACTTTTTTAAATTTCTTTTATTTGGCGTACATTTTCTTATGAGATAACACACCATTTCACTCAAGGGCATCCCTCCTGTATGCTGACATCATTTGACCCAGCTATGGAAGCACGGTTAGCACTTTGAAAGAATGAAGTGGTTAGGCAGTTGATCTTTGCCTTTTTCACTGTCTTCTCCACTGTTCGAGTCAGTTCACAAGTTGATGAGACATTGAACACAACACACAGGGTTTGAAATTTTACACACACACACACACACACACACGCACGCACACACACACACACACACACACACACACAGAGGGGAAAGTTACAATGTCATCAGCTCCAGCCATCCTCCTTGGCACCAGTGTGGGACTGAAGAACATCCTGAGACGGGAAACTGGAGTGGACGCTCCTTCTCAGCACAAAAATTCAAGCTTAACTTCTTCATCTCTCAGTTTATTTTTCTTTTTTGAGGTGGTAAGAGAGGAGCTGGGAGAGTCACGTAACAGTCATTGGCCTAACACCTCTGCCATTCTCTTCGTCAAATGCATGGATTCCAAGAAATTCACCGTAGCATTTCAAAAGCATACACTTCATACACTCTTAGATCATAAGAGGGACAATGATGTTCCACATTTTACAAGATCTGGTGATAGCAATTCTACCATACCATGACCTTTACGTAAGACAAAAAATCCCAACTTTGGCAAATTGTTCCTGGGCTTGACAACTGACAAAAGCTGGTCACCCAGGCTATTACACAACCCTTATCAATGGTATCTGCAGTGAAATGTGGATTTCTCCAGAATAGGACCCAGGCTATTTGGCTATTCCAAATGTTACAAACACACACGACATCTTTAAGGCCACATCATCTTTCATCTAGGTATACTCTTGGAAGTTTTGTAGCATCTATCATCTATCAACATCAATGTAACTATCTACCTCAAGTCCTACACACAAACTACTTATTGCCTTGATTCTGAGATAATATTGCCAGTTTCAACAAACTGATAAATTAAAACAAAACAAAAACAGAAAAACTAACCACCATGTTCAACTTGGATGACAAGAAAGCTAAGCTAACATTAGGCCACCTCAGACATGGGGCAAGCATAATGGCTGAACAATGAAGTGGGCATTTGGAACACACAATCCCAAGGCTTTACAGAAGTCAATACTTGATATTCCGGCCTTCCTTTCCTTTTACCATACAGTAATGAGGGATGTTTCTGGTGTGGAAAAAAACAACCAGCTCGGCCTGTCTCCATCAAAGAAAACACAAGGTGAAGCCTGCACCCACAGCTCCTTCACTTGCATAGATCATAGGTAAGAGTGGAGGGTCCGGACTTAGATCATAGGTAAGAGTGGAGGGTCCGGACTTAAGTCTAACACTTACCTCAAAGGCATGGAAACGTTCCAGGAGGCCCTTCTTACACAAAAGTCTTAGTGAATGCCATATCCTGCAATTAGGCCTGCCTTCTTTGTAAAGAAACAGATCCTAGAGCCCACAAAGAGAAAGATGATTCTAGCCCAGGATGGTCAGCAGCATAGGACATGTGGCAGCAAAAATGGAGTCTACAGGGGGATGCCCAGCATGGCCTCATCTTCTAAACATTCCACACATGAAGTTTAAAGGTACTGGAGTTGGGAGTTCTCAGGCAGAAGTGGACATCGCTCTAAACTTTTGGGGGTACCCAAAAGAGTCATCCACATGAACTCATTCTTGCATCAAGTCATATTTGCTTTGACCCCAAGAGCTTCCTTTAGAATACACATGGCTTGCAAATAAAGTTGGTTTGTGACTTAGAAACAGTCATAGTTACAAATGAAACATGTCTCCCATAAAGTTCACAGGATGTAAGAACAGGTGTTGATAAATATTTCTTAAGGGAACTGAATGCCTAACCTGGTTGCTCCTTTTTAAAGAATAAGAGTTGGCAAAAGACTCTGCATCCTTCTACAGAGGTACTTGCCCATCCGTGCTTACGGCTGCTGTGATCACAGTAGTAAGGATATGGAATCAGCCATCATCTGGTGAAGAAATAATGAACTCTGGTACACATATGAATGGAATTTGGATGGAACTCAATAAGATAAGAGAAATATCTCACATCCCCTCTCATATGTACATCCTGGGTTCTCATTTTTATACGTGTGCATTAATGATGGAGGGAGTGTGTGTAGATGCCAGGAAACTAGAAACAGGCACACAGAGGACAAAAAAGAGGCTTTAAGGTAGAGGGATGGGAACGGTGATAGAAAACAGATAATATAAAAGTAGGAGGGAAAATACTCAGAGGATGGAAGGGCTTAAGCAAGGATGGGGAACAGGGAGATGGGGGAGAGGAGGTTCAACTGAAACATAGCGAGTTTCAAAATGTCAGAAGTACACCCACTCCTTTGTGAGCTAGCCAAAGGCTCTCTGGGATTATGTTTAAGACCTTAGAAAGATGGGGCTCATTGTTGCGGGACTGTTCCTGACTTAGGATACGTGAAATCACTCACACAAGGGTGCAGCCAGCCCAGGTCATCTGTGACATACGGAGGAGGGAGGGGCAAGAGGTGGAAGAGGCAGATGCCTGGTCTCAGACTTAATCTACAGACGACAGGCAGAGAGCCGCTGCAGCGACAACTTAGCGCATGCGCCTGTCCCTGCTCTCCATCCCACAAAAGAGTCATCCGTGGAACAAGACCCTGAGCCTCAGAAGGACACAAGCACCAACTACAGGAACGCAAGGAGCACGATGAGGTTATTGCTCACAAAAGCAAAACTCTGCCCATACTGCCAACTGTAAGAAAGCAAGTCAGTGTGATAACCTCTAAAATTATAATTAGAAACTGAACCTCCCCAGAGGGGGGCCCACCTGCCAAGTTCAAATGAAGATGCCCACAATAAACAAACTTCTGAGAGTCCCAAGAGTAGGCTATGTACATGTAAATTCTTTTAAAGATTTCTTTTTGTTTTTAAATGTGTATGTGTGTTTATTTGCATACATTGTATGCACCACATGTATGCTGGGGCCCGAGCAGTCCAGAAAAGAGCATCAGATTCCCTGGAAGGAGTGTTAGAGCAGTTGGGAGGTAACCCGCGTGGGTGTTGGGAACCTGATGTGCTCTTCCCATTGAGAGCCATCTCCCCAATCCCTGAAATATGTAAATTCCATCAGCACATTTGCATTACGACACAAACAAAACAAAACTTCCCCGCTGCAAAATCCTTGACTTTGATTTCTTTATCTTTTAAAACTAGACTCCTCCTCATTTTGAACAGGAAGATGCTTCTGTGGGAATTCTGCCTGACAAGTGAAGTCTGGGTCAGGAACTGAGGAAAATAACTGCCAACTAATGCTCTGTCTCCAAAGATCCTGCTGGAGGAGGGCGATGTGTGCATAGTTGTCAAGAATAAAGCCTTGGAAAAGGTCCTCTCAGGATTCAGTGGGAAGATGCGTATCATGGAAAGAGAGCTGTATGCTGAAGGTTGTTGATGTCAGGTTTTGTTTTCCCAGGTGAAACAAAAAAAAAAGATAAACTACCTGATCAAACATTTCCATAGGTCCTCTTAAGGAGTCACTGAGATGTAGATGATACAGATAATATAGCTATTAATAAGGACACTATAACTTCCAAATGTGTCCAGTTCTGAAGGTGATAAAGGAAATAGCAGAGATCTCCTGATGACTGCTATCTTAGAGCAAAGGGTTCAAAGACTGACACAGCAGACGATGACACCGCTTTCCGGGTACACAGGGACCCAACAGGCTCTGAGGTTCAGAAATTCACGAGGTGGGGTGGGCAGAGGAGGGGCAACCTAAGAGAAATCACATCAGAAAGATGATATTTGCCGGGTGGTGGTGGCTCATGCCTTAATCACCGCTAATTTCTTAGCTCCAGCTAACCAGCATCAATAGTCCCAGTAACACAAAGGTTTGCTTTAGTGGTTCTGGTATCTTGTTACTCACAGCTGATTCTTCAGCCCCAGCTAACCAAAACCACAGAATCTTCACAATCAAAACATGGCCACTGTAAGAGTCTTTAATCTTCCCTCTAAAATTTCACAAGCCAGACCTCCATCTTTTGCACTGTTCTTAACATTGTCTTCCAAGCTCCTACAGAACTTTCCACCGAGCTCTTAATATTCTAATGGCTTTTCTAGCTCAAAGTTCCAAAGTCCTTCCACAGTCCTCCCCAAAACATGGTCAGGTTGTCACAGGAATACCCCACTATGCTGGTACCAATTTGTCTTAGTCAGGGTTTCTATTCCTGCACAAACATCATGACCAAGAAGCAAGTTGGGGAGGAAAGGGTTTATTGAGCTTACAGTTCCACATTGCAGTTCATCACTAAAGGAAGTCAGGACTGGAACTCAAGCAGGAGCTGATGCAGAGGCCATGGAGGGATGTTTCTTGCTGGCTTGCTTCCCCCGGCTTGCTTAGCCTGCTCTCTTATAGAACCCAAGAGCACCAGCCCAAAGGTGATACCACCCACAAGGGGCCCTCCCCACTTGATCACTAATTGAGAAAATGCCCCACAGCTGGATCTCATGTAGGCACTTCCCCAACTAAAGCTCGTTTCTCTGTGATAACACCAGCCTGTGTCAACTTGACACACAAAACTAGCCAGTACACCCATAAAGTTCACAGGATGTAAGAACAGGTGTTGATAAATATTTCTTAAGGGAACTGAATGCCTAACCTGGTTTCTCCTTTTTAAAGAATTAAGAGTTGGCAAAGGACTCTGCATCCTTCTATAGAGGTACTTGCCCATCCGTGCTTACGGCTGCTGTGATCACAGCACTTGGGCTACAGAGGAAGGCGGAGTTCGAGGCTGGCCTGGTCTATAGAGTGAGTTCCAGGATAGCCAGAGCTACGCAGAGAAACCCTGTCTCAAAAAAGAAAGAAAGAAAGAAAGAAAGAAAGAAAGAAAGAAAGAAAGAAAGAAAGAAAGAAAGAAGAGAGAGAGAGAGAGAGAGAGAGAGAGAGAGAGAGAGAGAGAGAGGGAGGGAGGGAGGGAGGGAGGGAGAGAGGGAGGAAGGAAGGAAGGAAGGAAGGAAGGAAGGAAGGAAGGAAGGAAGAAAGAGGGAAAGAAAAGAAAAGAAAGGAAAGGAAAAGAAAAGAAAAGGAAAGGAAAGAAAAGGAAAGGAAAGAAAAGAAAAAAGAAAAACAGATGGTATTTTGCACAGGCCCCTTGAATCAGCAATGTACTAATGGGTCTGTAAGAGGAGTGGCCCAGACCAAGTTCAGAGGCAGACAAGTGGTCAGCGTGAATCTGATCACAATGAGAACAGGAAGCCTCTATACTCACTGCTCACGAGAGGACTGTAAACCCTAAACTATCTCAGATTACTCTGGGAGAAACAAACAAACATACAAGTGTATGGGTGAGCTGGACACACTTCTGATGATGGTGGACTGCAGAGGTAGCCCAGTGGGTAAGAGTGGAACTGGCAATGAAGCCCAGTGGGTAGAATGATTGTCTAATATGCATAAAGCCCTGGGCTCAGTTCTCAGCACCACATAAAAACAGGTGTGATGGTGTACCCCTATGATCCCAGCACTTGGGAGACAGAGGCAATAGAGTTGTTAAGTTCAAGATCATCCTCAACGACATAACAAGTTTGAGGTTAGTCTGGGATACGTAAGATCCTGTCTCAAAAACACCAAAAAAAATTAAAATAAAATAAAATATGATCAAGAGATGACTTAGTAGTTAAGAGCACTTACAGATCCCCCAGAGGGCCTGTGTTTAGTTCCCAGAACCACATCAACCAACTCATATTGCCTGGTAATTCCAGCTCCGGTGGAAGCCAATCTACACGTACATGTACCCATAGAGACGTACACGCACATACACACACATAAATTTAAAGCAAAATAAAAGAATCACATTTGCCTTCTATTTATAATTCCAACTTTGGTCTCACGAGTCCACTATAGTTCTGAAGACAGAGCAACAGGGAAAAAAAAGCTAACATCTGCGTTTATGACTTGTCCTGCACACATGTTCCACTGCAGAGAAAAAGAAAATGCAGAGAAGCTAAGAGCTAAGGATTCAAGTAATATCTCAGAATGCACCCTTCCCAAACGAAACTATGATGTCAAGGACATATAATGAAAAGGATCTATCACTTAACCCTGAGGAAACTGAACCATCACCTTCTAGAATAATAAATGGAGAAAGGAACAGACAACACTTCCACACAATACTAAAATCTTCCCCCACTTTTTCTGATTTTTATTTTCCCATATTCATCTTCCTAATAGGCCCCAGGAGCTAAGCTAAATAGAGAGTTGAAAACTCCAGTCATATAGTTGATTAATTAGAATGTTGTGCTTGACATTCTAAGACAGGCACATGAGCTAAACACAACCCCTGCCTTGGTTTTATAAGGTTAAATTGTAACACAGGAACCAGGTTTGTTCATTTAGGCTTTGTTTTCTGATGTCTTCAGATTTCAACAGAAGAGCTGAGAAGATACTACAACAACAACCACAAAAAAAAAGAAAGAAAGAAAGAAAGAAAGAAAGAAAGAAAGAAAGAAAGAAAGAAAGAAAGAAAGAAAGAAAGAAAGAAAGAAAGAGAAACAGAAAGCCAAAAATATTTACTATCTGGGCCTTTATCAACATTTTGCCACTGTATTCAGGGATAACATAGTCCTACATTCTATAGTGCTGATTGATCTACATGCTACAGTAGTCTATTGATCTACAAGATCCATAAACTTCCATCCCTCTCCCAACAACAACAACAACAAAAATCCTTTCAAAATTGATGGTTCACACATGACATAAATTGTCCTAGAGAAAAGGTTCTAGTTTTCAATATATTTCCAAGATAATTATAATTTAACCAATTAAGGCCATAGAAAACTTCCAGACAGTGGTGCCACACATCAGTACTCAGCACTCAGTAAGTAGACAGAGGAAAGTGGATCTCTGTGAGTTCAGAGCCAGCCTGGTCTACAGGGCAAGTTCCAAGCCAGCCAGAGCTACACAGAGAAACCCTGTCTCAAGAAAAGAAGAGGAGAAGAGAGCAGAGAGAAGAGGGGGAAGGGGAGGGGAGAGGAGAGGAGGAGAGGGGAAGAGAAAAACCAAAGGACTATCTCTACCTGTCAGTACATTCAGCAGTGATTTAAATGAATAGTGATCACAGGAAGAAGGACCATGGCATCTCCAGAGTGAAACAATGAAATGCTTGTTCATGCACCTGCTGTGGTAACTGTTGCTTCAGAGATTCCCTGTAGCATTTTTCAAACACAATGTTTATCTTCAATGGCCTGATTGAAAAGTGTCTCTTCCTTTTGAAAAGTTAAAAAAAAAAAAGTGTGGGAGAGAAGGGGAAGGGGGTGAGGGGTGGACCATGAAGGTGACATTTATCCAAGTATCATTTCACTTGCTTCCTCCATAAAAGTAGGAGACTCCTTGAACCAGCAAATCCCCTAAGCTTTCTGACAACCCCCAGTGTGTGGTGTGGTGTAATAGAAATTCTCTTCCGTTCACTAGCAGAACATCAACTCTGATGAACTGTGTGGATACACAAATCTTATTGTCAAAGTCAGAGAAAGTAACAACCACCACCCGGGGTGGGGGGGTGGGGGAGGGAAGAACTAGATAACTAGATATCCATTGCACTTTTCAGACAAAAGAAATTTGTGTTTCCTGTACACTCCTGGAAATGATTGCTCTGAGCAGAGGTAATGAAACCCCATGGTTAATGAAGATCTTTGGGGGCATGACATCCTAGCCCCTCTCCACTTCCTTTGGGATTATATAAGACACTAGATCAAGCTTATTAGGAGAATAGAGAAAAGTGATTGTCTTGGTACCAGTCTCCTCTAATGCACAGACTATTGGCTGTTTCTGACTATTGCATATTTTTTTAGAAAAAAACTTGTATATGTGTGATGTGTGTATATGTTGTGTGTATATTGTACATACTTTTGGTGTGGCTATGGGCACATGTGTGTATGGAGGGGATGCACATATATGTGGCTATGTGGAGACTAAAGGCCAACATGAGGGGTCTCTCTTCGATCTCTCTCCAAGTTTGTTTTTTTGTTTTGTTTTGTTTTGTTTTGTTTTGTTTTTTGAGGCAAGGTCCTTCTCTGAATCTGAAGCTAATAGATTTGCTACAGTAGTTGGCCAGTGAGCTTCAGGGATCTTCCAGGTTGCCCTTGCCTTCTAAGCCAAATCCCTAGCTCTATCTGTTTCCTTTCTAGACCATGAAATCTATTAGCACACAACTGATAAAGATCAAGAATGGCTTCAATCTTTAACTTCATAATTAAAGAGGCAGGCAAACCCAGAATATCAACAAGACAGAGAAAGAAAGAATATGGGGCAGGGGACTCAATGATTGAGAACTCAGTCCCTGGTCTAAGACTGAGCAAATCTCAGCACTGCATATGCCCAGCCTCCACAACCCCTGTGCTGAAATAACTCATAGGCTTGCTAATACATTATGAGTTGTCAGGAGAAATCCTGACATCTGAGTGAGAGTCTCCAAAGAACTGTTGCAAAGCAGCTTGGGCCTAATTTTTTGATAGGCTGAAGTATTCAATTGGTCTTCGGCATTTTACACACACACACACACACACACAAAACGGAGGGGGCTAGTGAGACAACTCATCAAGGGCACCATAAATAAGGAAACTTTGGCATATGCAAATTCTTGTTAGGTTTAGAAGATGGACAAGAGCTAAAATCAACTACCCATTTTGACTAACTAAAATCAACAACCCATTTTGACTACATCCTTTTGTATTCTCTTCCATTTCAGGAGACCATTTCATTCAGATTTTTGATAAAGTGCCCTCAACCCTGGTGTGCATCAGGAGAACATGAAGGCCTCTTCCTTCCTTTCTTTCTTTCTTCCTTTCTTCCTTCCTTCCTTCCTTCCTTCCTTTCTTTTTCAATTCCCCAACTCTACCTAGACCAATTAAATCCAAGTCTCTGGGGCCAGGACTCTGGCACCCACACAGGCAGCTAAACGGCTCCAAAGTGCACCAGGATTGAACTAGCAGCTCTTCCCACTACGGTATCTTACAGGTTCCTGCCCTGGGCGCAACAGACCAAACAGCACAGGCACATGAGTACAAAACATGCTCCTTGTTAGAAGTGATTCAAAAGAGGCAAGCAATGAAGAATAATCAGGTACAGACCAGAAAGACGATTTTCTTCAGGGCTTTCACCAGAAGTGAGGGCCGCTTCCCCAGGCTTCTCCCCCGTTGCTCTCTGTTCTCTTAAGATGATTGAACAGAGCAGGAAGACAGAGGTGACTTCCATGTCAAAGAAAGGAACTTTCTGATTTAGAAAGGTGTAGAGAGCCTTATTGGGGTGCCATGCCACCTGGCAGGAACTTGACATCCACCAATGTGAAGTTCCTCTCCCAGCCTTTGAGCGGGAACTCCAGTGTTAGCCATAATCCCCTCCACCTAGGGTGGAGTGCTCAAACCAAGGTGAAGCCCATTGTTCTTCAAGGATTTGCAGTTTCCTGAGAAACACTAGACATTTTGTTCTTCCGAGAAGCTTCCAGCCTTTGGGGGAAGGATTTTCCCCTGCCTATATATTTGGAGTCTTCCATTAAACTTTGAGACCTTGAATAGCAGGTGTTATCTTGGTCTCCATCTCTTTTTCCCCACCTTCCCATACATTCCCAGCTTCCTTTCCAGGTAACCCGTTTGATGCAACTGTGGGCAGTTACAGAAAGGTGGGTGGGAAACTGAATGGACATAATCAGGAGAATAATACCACTTTTCTGGCAAGAAATAAATAAAACAAATGAGTCTTTAGAGCAGATGAAGCTGTGCTTAATCAAATAAGTAGTAGGCAGAGGGGTGTCTGGTGGTATAGAAAGAGGGTGACCATGCACAACACACTTAGAAAGGTTATCGGTCCTCAGGTGTGTTCTACCCTTTGTTGGAGACAGGGTCTCCAAATGACCTGGAATTTCAGTAAGTAGGCCAGGCTAGCCCATCCATAAGTTTCCAGAGATCTGTCTGTCTTGCCCTCCTATCTCTGCCATCACTGGGTTTACAGGCCTGTGCCACAAGACCAAGTTTTTGTGGGTTCCAGGAATCTGAATGCAGGCCCTCATGCCTGAGACGCAAGTGTTTTACTGGTAGCCATCTCCTCAGCCCTGCCAACGGGTATCCCTTAAAAGACACTATAAAAGAGATGCTGAAGTGTCAGACACACTCTACACAGGTGACCTGTGGAAAAGAGTCCCAAAGATGCAAATAATACAATGGGAACTGTACTGTTAATGCTTTCAAACTCATGGGGGATGGAAGGGAGAAATTCCAAGAGGTGAGGGAAGGGAAAGAAAAAAAAAGTGTAAATATTTTTTTCTTTCCTAGTTATCAACATGCTGTCTAGGAATTCCAATAGAAATTGCTCTAGAAACCAAAGGAGCTGAAGAGGTTTGCAGCCTCATAGGAGGAACAATAATATGTACCAACCAGTACCCCCAGAGCTCCCAGGGACTAAACCACTAACCAAAGAGTACACATGGAGGGACCCATGGCTCCAGCTACATATGTAGCAGAGGATGGCCTCTTCAGACATCAATGAGAGGAGAGGCCATTGGTCCTGTGAAGGCTCAATGCCCCAGTGTAGGGGATTGCCAGGTCAGAAAAGTGGTAGTGGTGGGGAAGTTGGTAAGCAGGGGGAAGGGAATATGATAGGAGGTTTTCAGGGATGTAACTAGGAAAGGGGATACCATTTGAAATGTAAATAAAGCAAAGAAAAAATTGTCTTATGGTAACACTGTACCAAAGCAATAGTTCTTCATTGTTTAGCAAATATCTACCTTTTCCCTGCCACTCACAATATTTCTTAATCCTAGAGGACCACATACACTTAAACTAGAGAACTCATGATGTCTTTAATAACAAGAATTCAGTCAACCTGCAACCGCTTGAGAGTGGAGTGAGCTACTCCATGGTGCTATGCTAAAACGTGGCCTGAGCCTGTGCCGGCTTGGCAATTTGTCCCAAGGTACCACCCTTCATTAAGTTTTCATTTCATTAAAGACTGTTGGCGTTTATCTTTTCTTATCACAGCCCTTCTAATAATAAGACTTCTTCTTTGGATGTTAGAACAAACCATCAGAGCAGGATGGTTCGGATGGTTCCTGCATTACAGAAGCAGGCCTTGGGGCGTATCCGTTGAGGAGGCACAAGAGCAGAAAGCCTCCTTTCCCTCTGTGAGCTTCTGGATCTTCTCTCATGACTGACAGGTGTCCTTTTAACTAATATAGATCTTCCTTGAAGCCACTAGGTAGGACTTGGTTTAATAAATGTACTCACACACACAAAAGCAGACACACACACACATGAATATATACATACACAGACAAACACATACACAGAGAGAGAAATAGATAGGCAAATATAAAAAGCACATCACTTTTCATTATTTTCATTTTTCCACTAATACTATACCACACATTTGAAGAGAACCATTGTAGTTTTTTTTGTTGTTTTTTTTTACTCTTTGAGCCATGATACAAGTTATTCATGTTTTCCAAAGTTGGGGGAGGGGGGCGGGGAATGTTAACTTTGACAATTCATTCAAAATATGCGATGATCACCCGCGGTTGAGTTGCAGGTTGGGAGCGGCAGCCATGAGAGCTGCAAGCCACACTGCACAGGAAGAGCCCCATTGCTTGGGATTCTTATTCTTAAAAATGCATATTAAATAACTTCCTCTGGACCACAGGCATGATTGAACTCAAAAAAAAATAAAAAAGCCCTATAAATACTGCCAAGTCAGCCCTGTCTCTGTATCTCCCTTCTTGCATAAAATGGAATATTTCCAACCAAGCACTGAAACATAAATATTTAAAATAATAAGTGGGATACACTACAAATCTACTTTACAATCTCTTCACTACTGTAGCACCTTGTTACCAATGCATTCATTTCATAAAGAACACGAGAGATCTGAGAAGCTTGAGGACTTGTATGGCTGGCCATTAAATATTTAATCACCTTTTCAAGTCCTAAGCCTTTATCGTATTTCATCCATCCAGAGAATTCAGCCTATGCTAGAGATTCCAAGGCCCCCTTTAAAGAGGAAAAAGAAAAACAGGGAGAGGAAACCCCTCAGAAAGGCAGGTTCAATGATCTCAAGATGACTTTCTGTTGGCGCTGTAGTGAACTCGCTTCACCCTGTAAACCCACCAATCCACAGTAGGGTCGACCAGTTAAGTCCATGGCGTTTTAGTTCCCAAGTATCAGTTTTACAAAAGATGCCACGTCTGCTGCTTTGGATTCATGTACAGTGAAAAATGGATGTTGCTGGGGAAGAGAAGAAAAAAATACATGGTATTAATACTTGGCATTGATAACATATAAAATTAGCAAATTAATATATTTGTTTATTAAATGGGTTAATATCTATATTGAGGCAAAGTGGATTTATCATATTCCTTGTGAGATCAAGCACACATTTATTCATGTGCTTACCTCAAGGATATCTCTTTGCTGTCTCCCATTTTGATATGTCTAGGTTTCCAATCCAAAAAAACCTATAGCTTAAGTAACATATGCAAGTACGAAACATAATTCCATCCATACAGAAATACAAAAACTGGCCAAGACTATCTCTCTACAAAATCAGTTTAGATAGCTGCAATAGCAGAACGATTAAAACTTCCTCCACTTCACAGGACAAGGAACAGGGAAGCAGAAGAAGATGGGGATGTTGCTGAACAGTAAATCAGCAAAGAGGCATCCAGGCCCTTGACATTGGAAAACCGGTTTGAATTAAAACAGCTTAGGCCATTTTCTAAGGCCACATACACACACAGCTAAGACTTACACTACATCAATCCTAAAGCGTTTGAGCCATTAGCAGGATAATGTAGACTGTCACACTACTGGTCAATTCAGGAGAAAAAACAAACAAACAGTTCAGAGATTAAAGATTGAAAAAACGAAATTTTTTTTGTGTACAGGTCGGAGTAAGTCAACCCAAAGAAAAGTACAATGTCATGTCTTACACTGTGTAGAGACAAGGTAAGGCATGACGAGAGAGCCACCAAACTCCAAGCAAGTCAAATGACCAAGCCATTTCTTCTGTGTAACAGAACAAACCTGCTGTATCACTCAGCTGGGTTATAATAAGGGTTGGGCTACAGTCTTCAATCTCCAGCTAGAGAGAGATACATTACGTAGGCTCTTCTAGTGGGACCAGAAACCAAGTGAAGAAACTCCAAAGGACAAGTCCTTGAGGGAACCACACCACACACCCCTCCACCTCACCTACCATGCCCAAGCCTCTGAAGGGCCGGCAGTACTACTTCCAATGGCCACGGTGAACGGCTCAACGTGACTGTTTTCTCATGTAGTCATGACTCACTCTGCTTCCCTGATGAGGGGTTCAGTTTGCAGCCTCCCCTCTGCCTACCAGTAGGTTTTCTAATTATATTTGTTTGAAACCTGACAGCAGAGGGCCGGATGAGTCAGCTCTGTGGGAAACTGAGTGCCCACCCATGCAAGTCTTAGGAAACAATGCAACAGAGGGAGGGAACAAAGGAATAAAACCCCAAAGAAAGTGGGTGGTCACTGCTGAGCACTGTGACTCAGAACACGGAAAGTTCTTCTGTTTCTGCCCAGCAGCAGGTACAGGCTGAGCGCTGGCTCAGAGCCTTATGCCCAGTGTGACGTTCTAGACTCAGGGCCCTTCACTCTAAATCCCCCCATCTGCCAAACACGTGACACCCCTTTCGATGACTGACCACTTCCACGGCACCCTTACCAAGGCTTTGGGTTTTGTCGTTTTATTTTGACCACCGTACTTATTAGCTTTCCCACATCCCCTTGACATTTGGGGATTTTTCTAACGTGCTTATAAAGCTCTTGACTATCAAAACAGGACATGCCAAGCCTCGGATTGTCTGGATGGCTGAGTCCAGTGCTTTAGGGCTCTACCTCGAGTCTTATCCTGCTGTCGCTGGGGGATCCAGTCAATGAACGGATTAATTAATATTATTTGAAACCCTTAATTTAAAAAGTTCTTTAGATATCTTTTAGTTCATTCCAAACTAAGGAAGTACTCTGAGGACAAGAGACAAGGGGGCAAGGAGGAAAGCCAATCAACATGGAAGGTGGTCATGAGCCTTGGGTGGGGCTTTGAAGTTGAAGAGCGTTGAGAACTTGATTCCTTCTATAAATGACTAAGAAAAGGAAGGACAGTAACCTGGAGGTGGGCAAATGGGGTGCCACAAACAACCTCCAGGCTCCAGCTTAAGTTTCTCTCCCTACAAAGGGCCAAGTCCTAAGAGGGAAGACCCTGTACCATTTAGGAGTCCTAAGGTGCTGGGGAGAAGCATGGTGATACGTGGACATGTTTCCAGGAGGCGCAGTGGCAAGCCACAATCACTAACGGGCCTCCAAAACATCCCGGGTATAGGGTATACACCTCAAGCCCTAGGGCTGTGAGTTCAGCTCTCCTTGTCTCATGCCACAGTTCAAATCTAGAGCTTTCTCCGATATTTGGAGAAAACAATCACTCCACTAGGAAATTATCTGAACAGCCTGGCTACTATTTTGGGTGGTAAATATCTAAGGCAGGGGTCGCCAAACTATAATCCACAAACCGAATCGGACTCCATGTCTGTGGTGGTTTGAATGAGAAATGCCCCACTAACAATGCTTGAATACTTGGTCCCTGGTTGGTAGCGCTGTTTGGGGAGGTTTAGGAGGTGTGGCCTTGCTGGAGGAATTGCGTCACTGGGGGCGGGCTTTGAGGTTTCAAAGACTCCTGCCACTCTGAGTTGGCTCTGCTTCCTGCGTACAGTTCAAGATGTGAGCCTTCAGCTTCCCACTCCTGTCACCTTGCTTTGACTCCACCATCAAAGATTCTAGCCTTCTGGAACTCTAGGTCCAAATAAACTCTTCTTTCTCTAGGTTGACTTAGTTGTAGTGTTTTATCACTAAAATAGGCAAGTTACTGATATAGGATCTGATTTTTAAATAAAGTTTTATTGGAACACAGCTACATGTTCTTTTTGCTTCCCTACGTTGTACATGGCTACTTTCAGCTTAGTTCATTTGTTCTAACAGCAACTAGATGTTAGGATCATTAATCTAAAATACTATTTAGACCTTTACCAAAAATGTGTTGGTTAATACGCTGCTGTGGGAAAAAAAAACACGCTACACAACAGACATCTGAGGAGATGAGCCAGTAAGATGGGACTTAAGGCACGGATAGCCCTCCATCTGAATTAGGGTGAAAATTATTGGGGATTCTCTAAAAAAAAAGTGTGTATCTGGGTTGGAGCCTTGATAATATTATTCCTTTATTTGGAAAAATAATGTATTTTTTCCCTCTTCCTACCTCTCCACAAATTCCTAAAACTGAAACAATAGCCCTTCCAGCACGTGCTGCCCAGTGCTGAAGTCAGGGAGTTCCGACTCAGAATTTCCATTTCAAAACCTCAATTCCACAGGAAAGCAGGGAATAGTTACAGTCTTAAAAGGCACGTCCATTTCCAGTACCACAAAGACTAATGCCATAAAGGGGGGAGGGTTGCCCACACAATCTTACAATGTTAATAGACATGCCAACCTCCCCCCCCCCCAACTCAGTGTTTGTTAGATTGAATCAGGAAGGCAGACGTCAATACCAGATGCCAATGTATAGGAAACATTTTTTTCCCCTCAAATGTTTTCTGATGAAAGTTTTGATAAGAGGCCACTTGGATTGAAGAAAAAAAAAGAGGATGTTCGGTACAATAAATCACTGAACTACAGAGAAAATGTTCTTGTATTAGAAATTAGTTATAAAACAGAGACTTCAGGAATCCAAGTTCCTTAGGGTCCTAAAGGAATCACTCCCTGTCTATCAGACCTTGTGTGAAATTATCTGTTAAATGTTAAATGCCCACGAAGACTACAGGGGAGTCAGGCCTGGAAAGGCCTCCCAGTTGGTTACCTCTAAAAAATGATAATTCAAGAACAGATCTTCAACTCAAGCATGTAGGTGTATCCTCAATGACCACACATCTGTTTGGGTTTTCTTTCTTAGATTTATTTATTTATTTTAAGTCTATGAGTACACTGTCATTGTCTTCAGACACAGCAGAAGGGGGCATGGGAGCCCATTACAGATGGTTGTGAGCCTCCATGTGGTTGCTGAGAATTGAACTCAGGACCTCTGAAAGAGCAGTCAATGTTCTTAACCACTGAGCCATCTCTCCAGCCCCGACACATCTGTTTTCATATAAATACAGACCCTGCTTTTTAATAGGGTGACAATGGAAGCTCAAGGAGATGACCTGACTCTAATACTTCTAGTCAGAGAATGAATGGACCAGAGTTAAAGAAACCAAAGCCTATCCCCAGAACTCAAACAACACATGTCTAAGATGGCCACACAGGTCATCTTTTGATAAATCTTTTTAAATATTTTATATTCAAATGTGTGTATATGTGATGTGTATGGGGAGGTGGAATGTTTATGTACCCAGAGGCCTGAAGCAGACATACTACAAAATCTCTGGAGCTGGAGCTACAGAACCCAACATGGGTGCTAGGAACTGAATTTGGTCCAGGTTCTCTACAGCAAATGCTCTTAACCACTAAGCTATCTCTCCAGTCTCTCCTCTATAACTTTTATGAATATTTCCAAATGGTTCTTGTTCTGTGCCTCAGTTACCCCAGAACACCATTCAATAAGAGATACCAGGAGCCTGCCCTTCTATGATGCACTCAGTTGATCCAGACAGTGAGGTTGTGGTTAGGACAGAAGAAAACACTCTGTGACTGCTGTTAGCAGGTCCACTAACAAGGATCCCAAATTTTGTTCTTCCCTCTCTTGGGATTGAACATCATAATTCCCCTGTAGTAGTTAACTTTAACTGTCAACTTGGCACAAGCCAAAACCATCTGGGAAGAGAGTCTCAGTGAGGGATTATCTGCACTGGGTTGGCCTGTGGGCATGCCTGCAGGAGACTGTCTGAACTGAGTTAGTTGGTGTGAGAAGATCCAGCTCACTGTGGGTGGCCCCATTCCCTAGGCTGAGGGTCTTAACCCGTTTTAGGAGTGGTGACGTAGAGCTAAATGAAAGCAAGCATGCAAAGGTGGACTCATTTTTTTCCACTCTGACTTCCTGGCAGTGGTAGAATAACCTAAAACCATGAGCTAACATAACCCCTTTCTCTCCTAAATTTCCCTTTGTCAGGATAGATTATCGAGGCAACAAAAATGAAATTAGATCTCTCTCCCACCGTTAAAATTACAACCTTGATCATTAAGATAAACCTGAAGGGTAGGCAGTAAGCTCACATTCACGTGTAGTCTAAATTATTTCTCTCCAAAATGTATTTGCCCCACACTCTACATCTGTTTAGGTAGAGGCGCTATTACAGAGCAACGGTACTGAGGTTTTGTTCTCATCCTATGTTACTGATAGGGAAAACAATAAATTCAGGGCCAGGTGCTTTACTCCCAGAAAAGGACGGACTTACTCAACTTCTCTCCACCAAAATGAAGACCAAAGAGCAGAGAGAAAGAAGATCACTTAAATTTTCCAAGTTTTGTTACGAAACACTGATGGGCCACATGGCATATAAGCTTATCCCACTGAGGTCTCTGAGTTGACATTTCCAGCACATTTATAAGGGGAATCTTCCAGATTTGAAACATCAGATTCATGGACATAAATGCTTTCCAGGTTTACCAACATGGCAAACATTACTGGGAAAGATGAACTATCCTGAGCATGCATCAAAAACAAAAACAAAAACAAAAACAAAAAAAAATCCTGAGCTTGCATCAAAAGCAAAAACAAACAAACAAACAAAAAATCATCCACAGGACAAGCAAGATGGCTCAGTAAATAAAAGTGATTGTTGCCGAGCCTGAAGACCTGAGTTCAATCCCCAGGAACCACATGGTGGAAGGGGAGAACAGATCCCAGCAAGGTGTCCTCTGACCTCTACATGTGCACTGTAATACATGTGCACCCACAAATATCAAATACATATAATAAATAAGAAAATATATTTTAAGGATAAATACCAGTGTGGAAGGGCCCTTAATTCTGTCTTGTGCCCAGTTCCCAGGAATCAACCATATCTCAATGGATCAAATCCTCCCTAAATATTTATTTACGGATCATCTTAGCCATGGCTACATCACTAGCCATTATCTGCTAACACACATCGAAGTGTTCGCACTTACCATAAGCTCTGGATATGTAGGCCGTTCTTTGGAATTTTTCTTCAAGCTTAAAGAAAAAAATAATCACATTAAAAAAATCTAAAAACCATTTGATTTCATTGTTAGGACTTTAGTACCAGTGTAAAACAATACACTTGTTTTTTAATGCATAAAAAGCAAGACTCCTATACTGGCTTCTATTGTAAATTATAAACTCTTAGAAATTATGTTTTAAACTACATTGGGCTTGCTTTAACATAAGTATGTATGTGTGTAGTGTGTGTGTGTGTGTGTGTGTGTGTGTGTGTGTTTATTTTCCTTTAATACATTATGGATGCCATTCAGTCTAATTTTCTTACCTATAGCCATTGCATTTCAAAACCTATCTGTATTTTCTTTCAAGGTAGCTTTTTATCCCATCTCCTGGAAAAGAAATCGGCCAGCATTTCTTACAGGACACTGAGTAGTACTCAGTGCCTCCAATTGCATCCCCTCCCTGTTTGGAGTTCCTGCTCCTAAAATAAAATTTGCTTTTCTATGTTCCTACCCAAACCTGCCTGAGACAGAAGCCAGAAACCTGTATTTTACTAAGGAGGTGCTTCTTGTTCACTGTCTTGGCGGATAAGAAAGGAAAGCACATTCAGTCAGCAAATTCACAGTGATTCTTAGAAATAATTTTGTGGTCATGCACTGCTGTCTAGTGGTCATTCTGTTCTCTGAATACTCCAGCATTTAATAGCATTTGATACCAGAGGCAGTCCTCATAAAACTACAATGTGAAAGAGACCAACCCATCAACCCTGTCCTCAACCCACCCCTATCCTCTTTCCATCCCTGGGTCTAAAATGGGAAAAAGAAAAGAAACCTTTTACTTGATGTTAAGAGTTCCATGTTATAAAATGGAGGAAAGGATGTCCCTGAAAACTACGATGCACAAAACAACCTACATCTTCCCATAGCCAGTGGGCCATAAGATCATATGTGAATGGGAAGGGAGCTGTCTATGGGCTTTTGGGATTTGTGCTGATAGGTTCTTCTGAGCAAGTGAGACCCTGAGCTCTGCTACACCCACAGACGCGAACCCCCACTAGGGGTGCAAAGTACAAAACCGTGGGGGAGTGACGTCACTGGGAGATGCTGAACTATAGGCTTATGCGCAAAGTGAAATTCTCTTTAAAAATTAAAAGGAGGGGAAGCTTTCGAACCAAAACAACTTAAAAGCAGCCTACCAGATTATTCCAGGCAATGCTGTGGGTAGAAGCCAGGGAACCTGAGACAGGCTACAGGCAGAGGTGAGGACAGAAGTGTGTCAACCTGGAACTGAGGGCAGACCTAGGACCTAGTGGCCTCAGGGACCAGACAACCTATGAGAGAAAGTTCATCTCAACTGGGGATAAAAAACGAGAGTGTGTTAGAAAGGAGAATTATCAACTGTCAGCATGGCTGATATGAGAATGTGTGCCCAGGTGAAATGAATGAACTCTTAACCCACTGTGGCTTTGCATATGCCTGTCTCCTGAGAGTCAATGTTGGTGGCCCCGGATGGGAGCTATCCTGTAACTCCACCCCATGGGACATTTCCCAATGTCTGGAGGCATCTTTGGTTGTCACAACTGGTTGGCAGTATCTGACAGAGGCAGAGGACACTGCTAAGTATCCTTCAATGTGCAAACCTGCTTTCCACAACAAAGACAACCAGGTTGGAAATGCCACTGGTGCAGACACCAAGAGGTCAAGAATACTTGGACTGTGGGTAATTTGGCTGGCCCACTTTTTTTAAAAAACTTGTTATACCCTTCTCCCAATTGGAACGCAGTTGTAAGAACAGTCTCCAGTTGGTTTACATGACATTTATCTTCACATCATGACCACCTCACACCTCCTATCTCTCTCTTCTGTCTTCCTAGACACAAAAGGTTGTCTAAATTCAAGTATTAGTTCATCTGGGAAATAAATTTGAAGAAATATCCTCTGGGGACTCTGTTGCCTTGTTTATAGATCCGAGATTTTTTTTAAAAGTATAGAGTAGCCTCAAATATCCAGCTATCATTCGAAGCCAATCTAAATCCAAAATTCTCCTCCATTGGTTAAACAATCTAACTTCTTAAGTCAATAAAATAACACAAATACAACATAAAAACTACACTTAATATTTAAGGGATTTAACAGGAAATTTGAGGGGCCAGCAAGATGGTTCAACTGGCAACAGGCACTTGCTGCCAAGCCTGGAAATCCGAGTTTGATTCTTGGAGTCCCCACAGTAGGAGAGAACAGACTCCCATAAGCTACCCTCTGACCTCCACGTGTGCCCCATGGCAGCATGCACCCCACACACATGGGGGAGGGGAAAGAGAGTGACAGGGAGGGATGAAGGGAGGAGGGAGGGAATGAAAGAGGTAGGAGGAGGGAGAAAGGGAGGGAGAAAAAATAAAAATGTTTTAAATACATAAATTAAATGAATGTATTAAATAAACTAAATACATTAAACACTTTATGGCTCACCTTCCCATGACTAACTTTTTACTCAACAGCAACACGAAAGGACTGATTAGCCAAGAGCCTTGACCTTAAAGTGTTAACATAAAGGGTTCTTGTAGCGATCAATGACCTCTGTGACATCACTGATGTTTGGCCCCTGCTTATTGTGTAATAGACGGTTTCTCACTTCCTGGTCAGCTAAAGGCTTTAAAGATTCACTGTAACATTGCAGAGAGAATTCCAGACCTTGCACAGATGAGGCAAGCACTCTGTCACCAAACTGCATCCTCAGACCCTGGGCTTTCTAGCTTGAAGTAAAAGCGACTGTGAGACAGGACTTTTTTTTTTTTTCTCCCCTGGAACAATTTGCAAAACTTCCTCTCTGCTTTAACCCATCTTTTTTTTAAATGTGGGGGGGAAAAATCACTTTAGCTGACCAAGCACAAAGTATTTAAGATCTGTCAGAACCCAGAAGCTGTGGTCAACTGTTCAATAAACTACCTCTTCACTTACAGCTCCTAATCAGAAAGGGAAGTTTGGCCCCAACTACAGAATTATAACGAAAGGGTCTTTCACAGCAGCCAGTCATGGTAATGGCTGTAATTCCAGTGTTCAGGAGGCTGGAGCAGGAGGATTACAGAAGGAGGGATAAGGAGGGAGGGAGGAGAAGAGGAAAGGAGGGAGGGAAAAGGAGGGAGGGAGGAGAAGAGGGAAGGAGGGAGGGAAGAGGAGGGAGGGAAAGAGAAGGAGGGAGGGAGGGAGAAGGAGGGAGGAGAAATGGAAAGGAATGAGGGAAGAGGAAAAAGAGCGGGAAGGAGGGGGGAGGGAGGAGGGAGGGAAGGAGAAGGAGGGAGGGAGGGAGAAGGAGGGAGGGAGACGGAGGGAAAGAGGGAGAAGAAGGGAGGGAGGAGAAATGGGAAGGAAGGAAGGAAGGAAGAGGAGGGAGGGAGGGAGGGAGGGAGGGAGGGAGGGAGAGAGGGAGGGAGGGAGGGAGAAGGAGGGAGATGGAGAGAGGAAGAGAGGGAGGGAGGGAAGAGGAAGAAAGGAAAGAAAGCGAAGCAAGACTGTTCATTGAACTAGTATAATGGATATAGCCTATTCTCCCCATCTTTTAAATCAAAAACATTTCAAAAGAGGGACTAAGAATGGTTTAAAAAAAAATACCCAAGATAAAGTTAGGGTAGAAGCAAATTTTCCATGTTTAGTAGAAAAGGCTTGAAACTCAATATAAAATAACAACCTTGGAGTTCAAAGGTACACCACTTTTCTCTTGGATAGAAGTCTGGCTTTTAATGTTCGAGTGGCTTGTCATTTTCAAGTGTGCAATTAGCTAACTTCTCTAATTCCTCTTCCAAATGCCACAACACAGGCTCCTGACCATGGCTGACACTACAAACCCAATCCACGCTGTCTTGAGAATTGCTAGCTTGAAGTCCATGCTGACCAGGAGCTTTCTGCCTGTTGGAGCTCTCCGTGATCATTTCCAAGAAGAGCGACTTGGTACAGTCCACAGAATAAAAACCCGGTGTACCTCTAAAGCCATACATTTATCAAAAGATAAATAAATACCTACTGCCTCTTTTACTTTTCTGTTCTGAACAAACAGACTGTGCTTAATCGACTGTTTGATTTTTAGCTATTCTGAGTCAGACAGTATTGACATCTGGACGAGCCTCCAACACACTTGGGTATAGCACCAGACTAGCCGGCTGGGCACTGAGACTCCAAAGTAGGCCTGGAGGAAATGCAAACATAAGTCTAACTATTTTAACAGCAGGCGGCTTGTTCTAGTGACTTTCCTGCATGAACACATGCGAAAAGGTTAGAGAGAAAACTACTGGGCCAGAGAGCAGGGCCAGAGAGCAGTCCATAAAGTGCTCACCCCATAAGCATGAAGACCCAAGGTTGACCCCCAAAAAAACCCACATAAAAAGCCAAGATCAACAACATACACTTTTTTTGGTTTTGTTGTTGTTGTTGTTGTTGCTGGGTTTTGGGGGTTTTTTTGTTTTTGTTTTTTTTGTTTTTTGAGACAGGGTTTCTCTGTGTAGCCCTGGCTGCCCTGGAACTCACTCTGTAGACCAGGCTGGCCTCAAACTCAGAAATCCACCTGCCTCTGCCTCCCAAGTTCTGGGATTAAAGGCGTGCGCCACCACCGCCCGACCAATCTTAGCAGAAAGACCCTTGGAGCTTCATGGTCAGGCAGCCAGGTTGAATAAAATACCATGCTTCAAAACAGAGGTGGTCATAACCAAGGAATGATGCCTGAGATTGACTTTGGCTCCCTTCACATGTATGCACACCATGTACATACCAAATCATACACAGCGCATGTGTATGAACACATATATATACTCAAATACATGTACAATATATATATATATACATTATAGAATATATATGCATTCTATATACATATATATAGTGTGTGTGTTCCATATGGTTATGTATCTGTATATAAGCTATCTGCTAAGATTCCATGTTTAAAATTAAAATCATATTAAACCATCATACAAGCCTAGACTGTAAGAACTTTCTATTACAAACATGCAAAAACAAGACCTCTTCAGTCATGCGGTGGTTTGAATGAGAAATGTACACAAACATACACACACACACACACACACACACCATAGTCTCACACATTGAAATAGTTGGTCTGTACGTGGCGCCACTGTTTGGGGTGGTTTAAAAGGTGTGGCCTTGCTGGAGAAAGCATGCCACAGGGGACGGTTTCAAGAACTTAAGACCTCACCCTACTCTCGGTTCACTCTCTAAGCTTCCTACTTGAGATGAGACATGAGCCCTTGGCTTGTTTTTGCTCTAGCCACCAAGTCTGTTGCCTGCTGCCTGCTGCCTGCTGCCTGCTGCTCTGCTGCTCTGCTGTCTGCTGCCTGCTGCTCTGCTGCCTGCTGCTCTGCTGCTCTGCTGCCTGCTGCCTGCTGCCTGCTGCCTGCTGCCTGCTGCCTGCTGCTCTGCTGCCTGCTGCCTGCTGCCTGCTGCCTGCTGCCTGCTGCTCTGCTGCCTGCTGCCTGCTGCCTGCTGCTCTGCTGCCTGCTGCCTGCTGCTCTGCTGCCTGCTGCCTGCTGCTCTGCTGCCTGCTGCCTGCTGCCTGCTGCCCTGCCTCACTGCCATGATCGACTTGTCCCACCGAAACCACGAACCCTTTCTTCCACATGTTTCTTTGACTATGCTTTTTTATGTAATGTGTAACTAATACAGGTCAGTACCGCTCACCTTAGAAGTTCTTTAAACTCTCAGTGATGAAAACAAATACTGGGGGAAAGGAGTGGCCTTCAGCTGTGCTGTTTTTAAATAAATGCATAAAGGAGGTATTTCTAAATCACTGTTTCTTTGATTCACTCTGAAGTACTTCAAGATATCGACATAGGCAAAAACTTCAAAAAGAAAAAAAGACTCCAAAACCACAGAAAGTAATCCCAAGAATCAATGAGTGGGATTATCTGAAATTTAAATGTTTCCATACAACAAAATAAATCTTATCAAAGTGGAAAGTACAACCAACAGGAGGAAAACCTTTGCCATCTATGTGTCGGACAAGGATTCACTATCTATACTACTTAATGGCAAATTTTAAATGCCCAGATAAATAAATCTTCCAACCGATACTTGGACTAAGGCACGGAATAGATAATTCCCAAAAGACGAAACACGAATGACCAATAACACTTGAGAAAGGTTTCAGCATGCTTAGCTGTCCCAGAACTCCAGATTAGCAGTGCTTTGAGATTCCATCTCATCTCAGCCATGGTGGCTCTCACCCAGAGAAGGGACAGAAAGGATACACAAGCCAGCAGTCAGGATGCTGGGTTCTGCACAAGACAGGGCTTTTGTGCATATCCACTTACAGCAGCAAGAAGACCTGAAGAACAAGACATTCCAGTGTGGATGTGGAAGGGGTCCCTGGAGACCCCACCACCAGTGGGGGATCTGTGTGGCTGACGCTGCTCGAAGACGGAGGGTCAGTCACTTTCGTTTGAGGACCAGTGGCACTAACTGGACTTAGGGGATTATTAATAATCATTTTTAAAGGGCGTGAAGTTGGGAGGAAGAAAATGTGGGAACAGTAAGAGAAGCAGTCGTGGGGTAGTGGTGGACAGATAAAAAATGCACTGTGTATACATATGTGAAAATTTCAAACAAAATGTTTAAAGAAAAGTTTAAACAAACTCTGGTGTGCAGAAAGGGGGGGGGGTGCGGTTTGGCCACTGCTGCTGGAGATGTAAACTTGTGTAGCTTCTTTGGAAATCCATATGGAGGTTCTGAAGACAAAAAAAAAAAGCCCTAAAACTACAATTACCATAGGACCCCACTCTGTGACCACCATTGTCAGCATCTCTCTTACCAGGCATACACGAAGGAACCCTGAGCACAACAGAGAGTTGACAAAAGAGCACAGTCTGGTACTAGTTATAACTGAAAGGTCTAATAAATAGCCTAAAGGTCCATTACCCATGTGGATGGAAAAAGAACGTGTGTGTGTGTGTGTGTGTGTGTGTGTGTGTGTATGTATGTATGTATATGTAGAACTGCATGCATGTATGTAGGTATGTGTGTTTGAATGTATGTATAGGACTGTGTGTATATGTATGTGTGTATATATGGGTGTATGTGTTTGTATGTATGTGTAGGACTGTGTGTAATATGTTTGTATGAATATGTAAGACGGTGTGTATAAGTATATGTGTAAGTGTATGTGTTTGTATGTGCCTGTAGGACTCTCTGTGTGTATGTGTGTGTGTGAAGGGACATATGTACCTGTACAAGTGTGATGGCTGTTCTAGGCTGTCAACTTGACTCTATCTGGAATTAACTAAACCCCAGAGGGATGCTTACCATAAAAACGAATTTTTTCTTTTCTTTTTTTTCTTAATTAAATCATTTGAAGTGGGAAAACCCATTTATACTCCAGATTGAGGTGAGAAGACATATCTTTAATCCAGATCTTTGGAGGTGGGACGATCCACCTGCAATCAGGGCGTGCCTTCTGGAGGCGGCCTACAGCCTACGTAACGGACATGGAAGAAGGAAGCTGCGCCCCTGGTCTGCGTCCTCTCGCTCTCACTCTCACTGGCAAGTCCATTCCTTCTCTGGCAATAGAGCCTACTTCTTCAGGATTCAGAGTCTCTCTCTCTCTCTCTCTCTCTCTCTCTCTCTCTCTCTCTCTCTTACATATATGTATGTGTGTGTGTTTGTATGTACATATGAATTTAGATTCATTCTTACTAGATCTGTTCCTGTAAAAGAACCCTGACTGTTCAATAGGGATGCGTGCAGACACACACACATACACACACACACACACACACACACCCCACACACACAGGTAATTGAGAGAATGAATCAGTTCTGTTCATCTAAATAACCCTGACTAATACAGTAGGGTGTGTGTGTGTGTGTGTGTGTGTGTGTGTGTGTGTGTGTGTGTGTGTTGGGTAAGGAGGTCATGATGTCAAAAGGGACCATGAGAGGAGAAGCATCTAATGGGGAGGAAGGGAAGCGGGGCATGTGACATGGAAACAGGATAGGTGCTCCTGTGGGAAGCACACAGCCCAGCAGGGGTAGCAGGGGTGGGAGAGTGCAGAAGGGAACTGGGCAAGGAAACACTAAGGACAAGGTATGCGTGAAACACCCCCAACAAAACTGAGTACTCCGTGTGTTAGAGATTGTGAAGAAGAAACAGACTAACATCTCTTTCATCTCAGAATCTGTGAGGAATAAGTGTCCTCACTTCCCTTCCTCCATCCAACATGCTATTTGCTCTGATGCAACTGAAGAGAAAAAGAAAAAAAGGCACTCAGTACCTAGCACTCTGGGCTCGAGTTAACTGGGCACCATGATGGTGATTTTCCGGAGTACCCCCTCTGCCTCACAGAAGGCCTTTTATTCTGTGTCTTGCCCGTGTGTGTCCCCAACTGATGCTTCAGTGTACAGCATATGAGACGTCTCCACTGCCATCTGTTACACTCCAGACTTTTCCTGCCTTTTAACTCTTTAACTGACAGCGAAACAAACCCAACCAAGATCTCTAGACTATATATATTGATGCCACTTCTGAAATCCACAGTCCCTTTCTCTGCTTGTCACAAAGATCTAGAGCCACCAGGAAAAGTCTGGAAGACCATAGCCTGACTGAGTTGGAACTGTTTAATGATAACACTCAAAAAGAAAAGGTCTTTCCATGAAAATGCACCAGCAGGACAGCTGCATGATGAGGAAATAGAACCCAGCAAGAGCTGGGGACAGAGAGTGGGCTTCCTCAGGGATAAGCACTTCATGGGGAGTCCTTCCCATGCCACCAAGCTCCGTCCTAAACTGTCCATAGTAAAGCAAATGAAAAATAAAATTTTATCTATTGTGGGTTTTTTTGCTCAGGGAGTGGCACTATTTTTATTAGGAGGTGTGGCCTTGTGGGTGTGGGCTCTAAGACCCTCATCCTAGCTACCTGGAAGCTAGTCTTCCCCTGGCAGCCTTCAGATGAAGATGTAGAACTCTCAGCTCCTCCTGCACCATGCCTGCCTGGATGCTGCCATGCTCCCACCTGATGATAATAGACTGAATTTCTGAATGTGTAAGCCAGCCCTAATTAAATGTTGTCCTTATAAGAGTTGCCTTGGTCATGGCGTCTGTTCACAGCAGTAAAACCCTAACTAAGACATCTATAAAGGTCTGAGGCACTCATAATATATAAAAGGTGTGGGTATGTGGTGGGCAGGGCCGGGGGAGCCACTGCAAAAACTCAGATAGTTTCAACCCAATTTTATGTTCATTCTCAGTATCACAGCAAACACTGTGGTGGTTTATAGCATAGTGAACAAAAGCATTACTGACCAAGCTACTACAACAGATGGCCCTGCTGTCCTTAAGGTCCAACCAAAGATGCTCAGAACAGCTGAACTGCCTCTCTTCTGGTATTACCCAATCTCCACAATGATAAAGAAAATCCCTCCTTCACATGGTCAATTCCTGAGAATTCAATTCCAAAACAAGCAATACCGAGTGAACACTCTTGAGGAGATCTGTGGGGCCAGAGAGACGGCTCAGTGGTTAAGAGCCCTGGCTGCTCTCACAGAGGACCCAGGTCCAGGTCTCAGTACCCACGAGGTAGGGCACAACAGCCTATAAACATAATTTTGAAGAATTTGATGTCCTCTTCTGGCTCCTATAGGTCCCTGCACATACATATGATATACAAACAAGCACCCAGGTTCACATGCATACACATACAAATAAATAAATAAAACCTTTTGTAACTTTTAAAGCAATCTGTCCTTCGATGGCTTCTAGGCTAATTTTTTTTTAAGGTTTATCTATTATATGTGAGTACACTGTAGCTGTCTTCAGACACTCCAGAAGAGGGCATCAGATCTCATTATGGATGGTTATGAGCCACCATGGGGTTGCTGGGATTTAAACTCAGGACCTTTGGAAGAGCAGTCAGTGTTCTTAACCGCTGAGCCATCTCTCCAGCCCGGCTGATATATTTTTTTAATGAACTCCATAAAGGAGACAATTAGCTATGTGGTGTGCAGAAGAAGTGGCAGAGATACCAAGGTTTCTAGGCTTCCATTGGTTACAGGAAAGCCACAACTTCTCAATAGCCCAAAAGATTTACATAAATTAACTACGCTATCTGGGGCTAAAATTCAGAGGAAAAAGAGGAAGAAAAGGCATTTCCGGAGGAACAGCCAGGAGGATTCTGAGAGTCAGGGGCAAGGCAAGTCCAGCGTGATCATTATAGAAAGAGAAACAGGTACGTCAGCTCTCCCCACATAGACGCATACATTAAAATTAGAACACGTTCTCTATCGAGGTCTTGTTATTTTTTTATACTGGGGATAGAACTCAGAGCCTCAAACGCAATGGGCAGCTAGCTGCTCCATTCACCTTGGCCCCAACACTATTTTTATACATATTTGCAAAAAGTTTCAATGTTTTGATTCTTTGAAAAAAAACAGTTTGATACAGAAAGGTAACTGAATGACTTCAGCACATTCTTCTGAGAAGCATTCAGCAAGGCTCAGCAGCTGAAGGCGGGGTCACAGAATTGACAGCGATTCCTGGGTTCTCACCACATGGGGAGGGATCGCATGGGAAGTTTGCTAAGGTTGCAAACACTTGAATAATGCCTATGCCGCGATAGGGCTCAGGGGTCAGCACTCGGGAAAACTTTGCCAGCGACTGACCAGTGAATGAAAACGGAGAGCAGAAAATGCACTACGTGGATTCAGGCATGAAATACCCAGAATCCTTTGGAGAAGGGGTCCGGAAGGAGGAGAGCAATAGAAAGGGAGGCTTGAAGACACTTCCTTACACAGGATTTTCTCTTGAGAACTCTTCGAGTCAACCCTGCACCGTGACTCACAGCTTTTCCTACGTGACCTTTAAACACTTGAGGATAAAAGGGGGAAAATGTGAAACAAAACAAAAACACGAACGGTCAAGTTTTTTAATCTAAAAAGCAAAATCGTGACCCAATTTCAACGTGGCAGACGCATCGTCTCGCCCACACGAGTCACTCAAGGAAAACAGGAAGCGCTTCAGGAAACCCAGAGAGGCGAGGGCGCATTTTTATTAAAGACACCCAACAACACTGTCCTAGAGCCCAGCACTCCAGCTCTCCCTGGTCTTTCAGCCAAAATGAAAACTCAGAATGACTAAGGGAAAGCACCAGGATGGGGAAGCGGGTGGGGTGCGCACCAAGAATGACTAAGGGAAAGCACCAGGATGGGGAAGCGGGTGGGGTGCGCACCAAGTACTGGTCCAAGGGGCCATAAGCAACCGAGCATCGCCCTGTGTCATCATGGTGCCCAGTAAAAGCTGTATTTGGAACACCACTTCCAAAGGAGCAAGGAGACCAAAGGAGTGTTGCTTCGGTATCCTCTGTACCTCAGGGGGCCTTCCCAGGTCTAGGTCAGTCCACAGTGGCAAGTGTGGTTGGGACGGCTCCCTCCAAGAGCCACAATTGGGACCACAGCCAGCTCTGACCCACCCACTCCCTCTCGGCTTCCGTCTGCTTTCACAGGATAGCAGTCTAAACTATTTCGGTTCCACTTCGGGCTGTACTCTGGGCATCTTCCTCCCAGCTGTATCCACGGCTGCCGCTACCATCACACGACGATGCTAAGCCGCTAAGCATCATGTAAAGTGTGAGTATCTGGAAGGTATTATGTCCTCTTTTATCCTCCCTGACTATAGTCATCTCCTTCTCTTTCCGTGCTCGGGCCCTCTTTGGATTTGCCTCCAAACCCCTGGTAGTACCTATTATGCCTATCAGGACAAGCCTGTCCACAGTCAACATGGCTTCTGCAGAAGGCAAAGTTCTGCAGGACTTGGAAGTATCCAGGGAACATTCTCCAATGTCCCACAATCTTCTCAGTCCCACTGAATCTTTACCTCTACCTCCCACCCGCCCCCCCTTTCCAGTAGGCCTTGCTAAACTTTGTCTCTACGCTGTAGTCAATATTCAACTCATTACAGCTGTTACTGGAATAAAATACCCTGATAGAACATGACTTAAAGGAGAAACGGTTTATCTCGGCTCACATTTCTAGGCTATAGTCCAGCATAGCAGGAAGTCGTGACAGTGGGAACTTAAACCTTGTCACACCACATTCACTATCAAGAGCAGAGAGAAACGAACGCATGCGTGCTTCGAGTAGATAACCCCGTTTTTCCCTCCTACAGTCCGGGAGCCAAAACCAGGAAATGGCGCCTTTTCCTTTTAGGCTAGATCCTTGTACATCAGTTAACATAATCAAAGCAACTTCCCCCACCCCCATACTGCCCACAGGCCAACCTGTTCTAAACAACAGAGACTCCAGATTGTGTGAAGGTGGAAATTAAACTAACTGGCCATCACAAGGTCTTGCTTTAGTGATGCAACGCAGTACTTCCGCTAGGAACAACTCTCCTTCCTGATTCACCTTAGTTGGGGAAATGCATCTCATGGCATCAGCTCAGGATTTATTTCCCCAAAAGATAAAATAATCTCATCTGAATTTGTCTCCTCCAAATACTCATGTATATCACTCTACCGGGTCTTGCCAATCATAATGCTTTCAAATGACTATTGGCTTGAGTGAGTTTCCATACTAGCCTGGGAACTGGGAGTAGAGGCGAGAGCTATATTCTGCAGCACAAGCTCCATGGATGCTTCTGGAATGAGCGTATGTGATGGATCAGGCTCCACGGAGGAGAGTCATGAGAGTGACTTGCAGTCTCTGGCATAGATCTGTGGGGGCAGGGTTCTCTTACCACTGTGAGGTAAAGTCAACAAAGTCGGCGGAGAACTTGTCTGCTGGGAGCTGTGGAGAGGGCTCTTCCACCACCTGCTTTAGCTGCTGGAAGGGCGTTCCCCAGGAATCATAGGGAAACCGAAGGATGGCTAGCTCGATCTAAGAGGAGGGAAAGGGGGAAGGGCAACATTTTAAGAAATGCTCATTGGGAAGCAGCTGCGTTTCTTTTTAGGACTAGTATAATTAGGGAAGAAACACTAGCTAAAAACCCATTCTCACAAAGTCTTAATGCTGGCTGCTTTTTAAATACTACCTTACCAGTGGCGGATATTTAAACCTACCTAAATAAATGAGTCCCTTGATAACACCCGGACCTATTTCATAAAAACTTATCAGCCAAGAGCATGAAAGTTCAACACAAGAAATAACCAGTTTTTCAAATATCTGGCCAGAGCAAGAATGGCTTAAAGACTTTGGCAGCACTGTGCCTCTGCTGCCACCTACAGGTCTCTTGGTGAAATGGAAAATTAAAAAAAAAAAGTTACCCAGGACCCCATGACTGATCTTTTTTTGGACTTTGAGTAAGGGCCACTCTGCTGTTACAGAATCACATGTTTCTCTGGGCAGAGACATGCAATAACTCACTGGATATAATCAGCTGCGGGTCCTGGGCAGTAGCCAGGACCACCGTGGGTAATTCCAGACCTCAGCGATATACTAAAAACGTACAGTCACAGAGGTTACAGATAAGGCACTGGCTGTGTGGCCATAGGACCTTGCTTGGGAAAGTACACTATCCACTATCATGTTCCAAGGATAGATCTAACTTCAACATTCAGGACTTCCACCGCGAAGATGCTCAGCAAAGAACTTGGGACGCTACCCAGCTAGCAGGATGCTTGCATACCGCCGGTGAATGCAGGGGTCGGTGCCGAGCACGGAAGCAATCCAAGCATGATGGTGCATGCCTGTGGACCCAGGACTTTGGGAGTGGAGAGAGGAGGATGAGAAGTTCAAAGTCATCCTGAGCTACATGGAGATTTTGACGACAGTCTCGGCTACATGAGACCTGACCTCAAAATATTAAAATACACAGCCTAGTACATTTGGCCTATCAGGGCTCATACACATTAGCGGGGAGAGGGATTTTTTTATTTGTTTGTTTGTTTGTTTTCTTTTATTTTGTCTTGTTTTGCTTCTTTTGAAAAAAAAAAAAAGCAAAGAGTTAGAAGCCCTCGTTTTATAACTTAAGCTTCTTGTCTTGGTCCTAATCACTTTATTTAAACTTCAAAAATGCTATTAATTCCTTTTCTATCAGAAAGATTGTCAGTGAGTATGGATGAGTTTTGGAAGGTCATATGGCTAGTAAAAGTCGGAAAAGGAGGAGAATTTGGACTTCTAGATCTCACTGTACGGTTTCCACTGTATGGTACTGCAAACAATCAGCCCTGGAAAATAGCCTGCCAACTGGAACAGAAAAGCACACCCAAGTGCGATACCAAGGGCATTTGCTTCTGGGTCCCCAAAGCCCCACCCCATCCAGGTTTGCACTCAAAATTTCATCACCCACAGTGATGATCATAGGTTACCATAGTGATGCCCAGACTCCAAATGTCAGACTTCACGCTGTACCCCTTCTGGTTGAGCTCTGGATTTATTCGTTCAGGCTGGAAAGGAGACAGACAGCTAAGAAACAGAAAGACAATTGCGATGCCACGTAGCTCAATAAACACTCGGGAGGAGACAGCACCACTTGCCATATGAGTTATTTGACTCTGTTAATGTGCCTCCCGGGCCAAAAGACTGGCTAATCACAAGCTACGAAGTGTCTCCACAGGACTTTCCTTCTCTGTATTGGCCTTTTCTTACTGGCAGCAATGAATTCAGATCCCCCGTAACAAATTTTAATCGCCTTAAGAACAAGGGTACACATTCAAAAACTTCTTTATCCATTAAAATCATCCCTGGAAAAAAATATCAACAGTTCAAAACCCACACCAGCTTGCAGAAGTTCGCAGCTACCGTCTGATGTTAAGAGACCTCGGGGATTTTACTCAAACAAGGACAAGAAGTTTTCGATCCCAAACGCGAGTCCCTTCCAAGATAAATGTGTTCCTCCAGTTGGGCACTCTGTGATGACCAGAACTGCCTTGTGTAAGGAATTTAAGATCTCCCAAGTCTTCCATCCCTAGTGATCAAGCTAATATTCTGGTGCAAGTCAGTGTGTAAAACTGAATGCCAGTGCCCAGTACTTACATGCATTTTCAAATAACATGTGCCTTTGAATTAATTCTGCAAGGCAATATATATGCTATGGTTGTCTTCTTTGTGTCATCCCAAAATGTACACGCTAAAACTGTATTCTGATGGTGTGTCTGAAGACAGCTACAGAGCTACAGTGTACTCATAAAAATATAATAAATAAAAATTCTTTGGAAAAAAAACTTACCCCACCTGTGACCATAACAGGAAGTCTTATTTCTATAAGATGGCTGTGGATTTGAGGTGAGTTCCTCATGAATGAGGTTAGTATCCTCATAAAAGAAGCCTTAGAGAGATCCTCTGCTCCCTCCACCACTTAAGGATGCAACCAGGAGTCTCAAATAAGGTAGAGAAGCAGGCCCTCACCACACCCTGAGTCTTCCAGTATCTTGATCTTGGACTTCCCAGAGCAAAGAGACTCATTTAAAAAAAGAAAACAAAACTAACTGTGGGACTGGAGAGATTGCTCAGTGCTCAAGAGCACAGGCTGCTCTTCCAGAGGTCCTGAGTTCAATTCCCAGCAACCACATGGTGGCTCACAAGCATTTATAATGGGATCGGATGCCGTCTTCTGGTATGTCTGAAGACAGCAACAGTGTACCCACATACATTAAATAAATAAATATTTTTTAAAAAAAAGAATGTAAGTTCTTTGAAAAACAAAAAACTGTGTTCTATAAGGTGTCCAGTTTATGGTATTGAGGTCCAGCAACCTCAAAGGATGGCAACAATATTTAGAACACGTCAGAATGATTTCTGACATAAAACCTTTAAGAAAATGACACAAGGCAGAATTTTTCTCAAATCTTAGGTTCATTCCAATTCTCCAACATAGGCATGCATTTCTTATTTTCTTGCCTGGTTTTGCAAGCAGGTGCATTTCTCAGACCCGCACACTCAGACACACACACACACACACAGACATGGTACTTACAGCCATGTATGGTTTGCAACCCGCATCGATCGTTTTAGCAACAGAGTCGACCAGGTAGCCACTGATTCCAAAGTCACACATCTTTACTTGGCCCAATGTGTTAATGAGCACATTAGAAGGCTTGACATCTGAAGGAAAGAATGGAAATTTACTTCTCTACCACTAGAGGGCTCTAGACTCTCCACTTGCCTTGCAGCGCTGTCTTCACTCACCACCGACCCTGACTCAAACCTGCACGCAGCCTGTTCCTCTCCAGTTTGGGCTTTTAATTCTTCACGGTTTGCCTGTGTCTTTCAGGACTGTGATTCTCAAAATGGGAAAACCTGTCTCCTTAGCTTATCTTATTTCATTGCTTCCATATGCGGACTAAGAATTAAAAAAAAAAAATACTATTAAACCAAAGTGATCTATGAGGGCTGGGGAGATGGCTTAATGGGTAAAAAAGCATTTGTCATCCAAGCATAGTGACCTGAATTCAAATACTCAGCACCCGTGAAAAAAAGCCCAGCATACTGTGCGCGCGAGCGCGTGCGTGCATGCGTGCGTCCGTGCGTGCATGTGCACGTAATCCTAGCATTTTTGTATGGAGAAGGGAGAGACAAACAAGACGCTCACCAGGGGCTCAGGGGTCAGCTAACACACTATGTACACGGCAACGGTAGTGTCTCAAACGAGGTAGAAGGCAAAGACCAACACCTGAGGTTGCCTTTTGACAACCTCAAGGAAGTGGTGGCATGCAAGCACCCACAGTCACATAGGGTACAACACACACACATACACACACACACACACACACACACACACTGTGCTCTACTGAATAAATTGTGTGAAAGTCCGAGGCTGAAGAATGAAAAGGCAGAGAGTAACACAACAATATAGCAGTGTGGTCCCAGCAACGCATTTTGATCGAAACCTTTCTAAAAGAGTCATCAGAGGGCACTGCAGTACAAAACGTTATAAACCCAGGCATGCTCAAACATGGGCAGGTCACTGAAGAAGGTGGTAAGTAAACCACTCAGATTAGCAAAACATAGCCCACCCACTGATGTGCCCCAAAAGATGAACTGTTGCTATTCTAGAGGTGATGGAATTAGAAAGTTCACTAAACTTTCACTCAGGGTGCCCTCTGAGACTCTTTCCACAAAGGACAGTGAATAAAAAGAATAGGTTTATCCGAAAGTTGGTCCCTCAGCTGGGCAAGATGGCACAGGCCTGCAATCCCAGGACTTTCATGACAGAGGCAGGAGGATCATTTAACTACATAGCTACATAGTTTGAGAGCATCCTGGGCTACAGGAAACCCTATTCCATAAAAATAAATTTAAATTAAGAAATAAAATATGTTAATTTATCTCCTTTCTATTTTTCTCTTAAACTGGATGACATGACAACTATCATTTTATTATTTCCATAGCTCTAGTAAAAAAAATAATACTTCAATATTTTGAAGAAAAAAAGTTCAAATGACTTCCGCGATTACAGATAATCTGTATACATGTTCTTATCTCTAGTCTACTTCCTGCTGATACTCCGCACTCTTATTTTTCCCAGCTTTACTGCTACCAAGTAATGCTCGAAATGGCAGGTATGCTGTACAGGACGATTTACATCATTTGCAAGTTCACAGTGTAAGAATTATCCCAAGCACAGTCCTTGGTACCCACACCTCTATCAATTTCCTCAAAAACACACTTAATGCACAAAGTGCAAGCTGTCTCTGTCTAGAACCTCCAGCCATAGCGAGCTCCTCTTTTTTTTTTCTTGATACTACTTCCATTTTAGGCACTTTCCTATTTCTAGGACATTTGGTTGAAGTTTTTCTAGTTATCGATTTTTTGAGGATCCCTATATGGAATTTTTACAGGATAGATTTTCCTAAAACTCTTAGGTCTTCTTAATGTTATTAAAAACATCTATCCTAAAGGTGATTTTAGAGGCTCCAGAGATGCCTCAGCAGCTAGAGAACCTGCTGCTCTTCTGGAGGACCCAAGTTCAGACTCAGGCATCCAAATCAGGCAGTTCACAACAGCTTGTAACTTATGCTCCAGAAGACCAGCGCCTTCTTCTGGCCTCTGTGGTCTCTACACTAATAGATTGGAATGATGAAGAATATATGATAGACAAAGGTGAGGATGGCTAGGCACCTACACACACACACACACACACACACACACTATGCAAACATGAGGGTCCTGAGTTCAATCCCTAGAACCCACATTAAAAGCTAGATACACACCACTGACCCAGTTCTGTAGGGAGACAGGAAGATCACTGGGGTTTGCCTGCTGCTTCTGTGTGAAAGCCTGTCTCAAAGAAATGAGTCAGGGAGTGACAGAGCAGGAACCTGACATCCTTCTCCACATGTGTGCACAGTAGCACTCCCACACATGTGTGTGCATGAAAAAGACACACACACACACACACACACACACACGCATGCACTCACACAAATAAAAATAAATGAAAATTAAAAGCTAACAGGAGAAGAGGAAGGGTAGTAAAAAAAAAGAAGCAAAAATAGAAGAGATAAAGTCATTTTTTTCTTACTTCCTGCAGCCTGGAAAAGCTCTGCTTTATTCTGGAGATTTCCACACTACACCTGCACAGACATATCTGGGGATCCTGTGCAGATGCAGGTTCTAATTCATCATGGGACTGTGCTTTTCTAATCACCTCCTCACGCTGGATACCCAGCACAGCCTAGGGCATTCTCACAGGTGCTTTCAAGTTCTCAATGCTCTCCTTGGTCTCAATAGCTCTCCTTGGTGAATTTCTATTCAGTTTAGGTATAATATAAAATTCATTTGTTCTTATAGTCTCAGCCAAAGTAAAGAAAGGCCACAGCTTACAGCCTGAATCTTAAACACCTTCCAAAAACCCAGATGCTACACAGGCTTAGTCCTCAGTTTAGCCCTATCAGGTGAGGCTGAAACCTTTAACAGGTGGGACTTGGAGGGATGTTTTAGGTCACTGGAGACTGCCCTTGAAGGGGGTTATGGGATACCTGTCACATCATCTCTGTTTCTTTCCTGGCCATAAGGTGAATGCACTTCCTCTATAACACAGTCCCACCATCTTGCCCATCTCATTACTAGCCAAAATGCAACAAGGGTGGTAAGCCCCAGACTGATCCAAAATAAACTTTCCTCTTCATCAGTTGATTGTGTCGAGTGATTTGTTACAGTAATAGAAAATTAAGGCAACTACTTACATTTTTCTACAATCCCAAAGGAAAACCCTTTAGCTCTTCTGCTTAAGTCTTCCCCACCCCCATACACTCAGGGAAGAGTAGGAAAGGAAAGGAGCACCAGGAAAAAAATAAATGAACATGGCAAAAGCAACTGCCAAGACATGCTTACCTCGATGGATCACAGAGAGCTTACTGTGTAAATGTTCTAAGGCTTTTACAATCTGCAAGAGAAACAGAGTCAATTTATTGAGCCCATCACCGGAAAGAAGCTGACTGCTAAGTGTATTCAATTTTATTAACACTCCCTGCTTAAGGTTGCTGAATGAGTGATTTTTCCCAAGTAGTAGTGGCCCTAATGGGCATAACAACAGGAAGTTACCTAAATTGGACGCCTCTGCCAAGGAAGATTGTATCTTTGAACAGATACAATTGTAAGATTGTATCTTAAAGCAGCTCCTTCAGTCTCTTAACCATCATTTTTCTCTACCTTTTTGAACCTTGGTAGCCATTAAGGTTGCCTTCTAATTCCATAAGAAAACATTAGGGCTCGAGAGATGGCCCAGTGGTTACTCACTGACTACTTTTCCAGGGGTCCTCAGTTCAATTCCCAGCAACCACATGATGGTTCACAACCATTTGTAATGGGATCCAATGCCCTCTTCTAGTGTGTCTAAAGACAATTGCACTGCACTTATATACATAAAGTAAATAAATCTTTTTAAGAAAGAAAACTACAATATGTACTCAGATGTAGAAGTGATAGGTCAAAGATGATGAGTACACTTGTGGAGCCCATGGCAAGTCAGTTTAATTGTCAATGTGACACAATCCAGAATCACTTTGAAGGAGAATCTAAAGAGAGATTGTCTAGATCGGGTTGGCCTGTGGGTTTGTCTGTAGAAGACTGTCTTGATCTGTTCATTCAAGTGGGAAGACCCTGCCCACTGTGGGCGGTACCATTCTCTAAGTAGTAGATTCTGGATTGTATAAGAATGCAATATGAGAGAGCAAAAGGCATGCATTAAGTCAGTGGTCTATGCATGGATGTAATATGACTAGCTACTTCCCTCATGCCTTGACTCCTCTAGAATGCTGGTCTGTAACCTGGAATTGTGAGCTAAAGGAACCCTTTCTACCTTTGGTTTGCTTTTGTTGGGGTTTTGTTGTTGTTTTGTGTTTGGTTTGTTTTGGGGTTTTAGGTCTTGGTTTTGTGTGTGTGTGTGTGTGTGTGTGTGTGTGTGTGTTCTGTCTTATCACAGCCAAAGAAACAAAGTGAAAATAGAAACATTTGCCATGGTTTCTCAAACCAGGTCAATAGCTGTGTGTATTGCACAGAGAACGGTAAGAAAAGCCTTTGCTTAGTCTCCCGTGGACACAATACCCAACAGATATGTGTTAGATGGTAATTATTAGGCAGAAACAAAGCCTGGACTTCTCCCGTTTTCCCTGAGTAGGTAGGGTTCATGAGATACTCACAGAAACTGCTATCTTTCCTAAGATATCCTCTGGAATTGTTTGGCCTTTATCAATAACTTGTTTGTAGAATTTATCTAGTGATGTGTCCATGAGCTCCATGCAGATCCACACGTCGCCCTGGAGACCAATCAGTCCAAGGGTTGTCAATGAGGAGGGAGATGGGAACAAGAAAAAAATAACCAACCATTTTCCCAAGGGGCTATTTCTTGTTTGAGCTTTTGGGGAAAAAAGGATGGTTTCTCCTCAAGATTCGAAACCATTTAAAAGCAAATACAATTATTTCCAAAAAGCAGCCCACCTGGAAGAGTAGTGAGGCTATGAGATCAGAGGCTCTTACGTTGTTGTTCCTTGGACACTAGCCTGAAGGATCACTTACCTCCCGGAAGAGTGCACCATAGAAGGTCACAGTAAACGGGCAGTCCACTGTCCTCATCGAAACATCCAGATCCATCAGTAGCCGTTTCTGCTCCTGGCTATTAACTGTGGCCCGTATCCGCTGAATGGAAACACATATCAAACAACATACAGTTACTACTCTGAGGAAGCGTCACCTGAAAAAGCAGGGACCCACCAAAGCCCATCCTAACAACAGAATCAAACTTCACACTGTTAGCAGAAACCTGCCCACAGCATCTCTAAACATGAGCTATTTGAACAAATGAAAAGATAAAGAAGATGGCTGACCATTTGACTTCCTGACCAACTCTTGCTTAGAAGCAAAACATGAAGTATATGTCAGAGAATGGGCAAGAATGCTGAGGGAAAGCATTTCAGAGCTGCAAAAGCAACCTCGTTTAATGTTTATGTCTATTCGATGCAAAATGTGATAACCTTAATTACTCTCTGCCTACCTGGATCCAAACCACTTAGGAAAAGAGAATAGCTGGGGCTGGAGAGACAGCTCAGCAGTTCAGAGCACTGGCTGCTCTTCCAGAGGACCCAGGTTCAGTTCCCAGCACCCGCACCCACATGACAGCTCACAACAGCCTGTAACTCTGGTTCCAGGGGATTTGATGTCCTCTTCTGGACTCTGTAGGCACTGCACACACATGGTGCACATACATGCAGTCAGGCACACACACACACACACACACAGAGAGAGAGAGACACACACACATACATATACATACATTAAAGATAAGATAAATAGATCTTTCAAAGAAAAATAAAATAGCAGAAAAAGGTAAATTACCCACTTTGGAGGACCCTTGAAGTACTATAGTTATAGTCACTCTTAAGTATGACTTAGGAATTCATTCTGGGATGAATTTGGATGACAAAAGGCACAGATGATTGTGTCTCCAACATAAAGTGCTGTCATTTGGACACATAGCTTTCCACATTCTAAGGTCACCCCTAGACTACACAGAATCCACTTACACCATGTAGGCTGACTGCAAACTTCTGCCCATAGTTCAAAATCTACATAATCAACACTAGATACATTTTACCCTTCTTTCCCTACAAACATAGACAATCTTCTTTCTCAATCTTTGCTTCTTGATTTTATTAAGGGATGGTTCTTTTAAAGCAGCACAATGTGCCATTAAAGAGGCTTTTGTTTGGAATCTGATTTTATAAAAACAACAACAGAATAATAACACTTCGATACAATCAAGGAAATTTTACTTGGATTGGTATTAGATGGGGCTTTGAAAGTACTATAAATCATTTTAAGTGCAATTAGTTACACAGTAGTAGGGCCCAGAGAGACATCTCAGGGGTTAAGAGCACACACTGTGCTGGTAAAGAATCAGAATTCAGTTCCTGAATCCCAAATCAAATGCTTCACAATTGTCTATAATTCCAGCTCCAGGGGATTTAATGCCCTCTTCTGCCCTCATAATGTATCTGTATCCATGGGCATAGACTTCCCCTCCCCTCCGTCTCTCTCCCTCTTTCTCCCTCCCCCTCCCCTTTCTCTCTCCTCCCCTCCCCTCTCAGAAAAAAATTCTTTAAAAACTAAAAGTAGGAGACAAGGAAGGCTTAGAATATATATATAAAGTAGATATGATTCGGGCCAAAAGAACACCTTCCTTAAAGTTCAAGATCCACAAAAAAATAAAAAAAAAAAGAATACTTCTTTGTTTTATTCTATTGCGTGTTCCTTTGCTTCTGTGAAAAGGGCCAGTTCACAGTCTAGACACGCAAGCACATACACTGAAGAAATAAAACATTTTGTGGAATGTCAACTCTACCTTCACCGCCATGATCTGCCCGCTGGGCACGTGGTGCATCTTCTCCACCACACCGTACGCACCTCGACCCAGCTCGACTATAGGCTCCAAGTCGTCTGCCTTCACCTCAAAGTTCTGCAAGAAGGAAAGGTAAGAGTCACACAAGGAGGAAAGTGAGTTCTAAACAGGACACCAAGTAGGCTATCCGTAATCGATTCCCTTCTGGTGTCCATGGTGTGATATAGCTCGGCCTCAAGTCCTTTTAACATGTCAAGGTGCCACTCTAAGCCAGGAGCATCAGGAAATGTTCAGGATCCCATGGGAAACTACCTGCTTGTCCCCAGGAGCAGACACAATGCCACCCAACTCAGCTTTCAAACTATGCTTCTGAATCTATCAACACTGCAGCTCCTTAGAATCTATGGCTGGCTAATAGCAACTAGACCCGAGTGTCTTTGAGAAACACCGTCCCAAGAGAAGCATCTATTGTACTCAGATGCCTTCCGTGGGGATCACAATCTCGTAATTACGATTCACGATTCAAAATAACAAAAGTGTCAGGAGTCAGTCCCCTTTGCATTCAGCACCCTTTTTTAACCGGTGCCCTGACATTCCACCACAGGGGTCGGATTTTCAGCGTCCAGTGGGGAAGTGTGCATACGGAGTGATCAAAGGGCCAATTAGTACGGCGTGACTTTTCTCACCTGGTTTCCAATAGATATACAAGCCTTGGAGTCTAAATCCCGAGGCGGCCTAGGAAAGATAAGGATAAAAGAAGCAGTGTGAGATATCCAGTCAACTGTGTCCTTCCCAAATAGGTCAGCTGATGGATTTGTGCTCTAAGGAAACTGCTGCAAGATCACGGTCAAACAGAGGGATGACGGGAAGAGGGTAGGGCTTGAAATAAAACGCATATGGGTTTCACTCACACCATCTCTCAAGAGTATCTCACTTCTCTAACAAGAGACAGTAATACATATACTTAGTGGTGCCTTAGAGATGAGTAGTAATTGAGATACTCCAATTAAAATCCTACAGTAAATGTTCAATAAGTGAAGAGGTGTGAGTGTCACATAGAACAAAGGTTTTGAAATCATGCGCTTCTGACCCCATGCACTGTATAATTCTGCTGGCTATGGAAAAAAAAAAAAAACTGATACCAGAAAAAGCTTTCTGAATAACCAAGAATCAATCCAAAGATCCAAGCCAGAGTGAAACGAATTGGTTTCTGGCGGCACTCACCTGTGCTGCATGGGGCAGCCTCTCTGCAGCCTCAGTTCTGAGCACAGAACATACATCCTCTCCACAGCATGAGCTGTCACATGCCATGACATGTCAATGTCATGAAGGACCCTGGACGCATCTACGGACTACTGCATAGGATTGTTGATGTGATTCACTAGGCATACAAACCTCTCTGCTTCATAATGGTTCCGTTATGAGAAACAAGGCTTCCGTATCACCCTACTACCATCCCTTAGAATTTAAATGGTATGCATCATACTGGAATCTTTAATTTTGAAAACTGCTCTTTGCCATGCTGACCTAAGGTTCATAAAACAACTGTTAAGTGTATCTTGTCTTGGGATTAGGACAGAATTTCGAACAATGTCCAAAATGGCCCTAACTCGAGTCTTGCTGTTTTGCAATACCTAGTTATAGCAAGTGGCATTCTCAGTACTGACAATTATGAGATAAAAACACTGATCAACTTAGAGAAACACTGAAGACACTCTACATATTGTCGTGTCAAATATTCAGCCACTGTATTGTGTATATAAAAACAAGCAAGCACATCTGTTTTGTTAATATGCAATTTTGCTTTAATATTCATCAATAGCTAAGTCATACATATGCCAAGGAGTTACCTTAAAATAAAATTATTTAGGATTTACTATTAGTAGGTTTCTGATATGTATTCCTCTTAAATACCCATATACATGAGGTTATATTTTAAAATTCATTGACCAAAAACAGGTCATGAGTGGAAAAAGCTTAAGTAGGCCTGACACAGACAATAATGCTATGGTGATACACTTTTAATGCTTTCTTTCATTCGAGAGTAGCAACATGTTCAATTATTTTTACCATTTGTTTCCATGATTGTTTTTTTTAAACTGGTATGTTGTCTTAACTTACAAAATGCTTACAAAACAAGAACTCCAAAATACTATGTCACACCCTCCCTGTTTTATTGGATGTCCAAAAGGTCTAGAAGGCCAAGTGACTTGTTCCTGACTAAGAACTCAGGTCTCCTGACTACCATCTCAGCATACTTTCCTATCCACAGGCCCACGTCCAGTGACATTTCTTCTGTACATAGGGAACATTCTATTCCAGGATTGTCTCAGGAGCCAGAGGTTTGCTGACTGTGTTTCCATGGTCTCCTCCTGGGCATTGGTTTTTATTATCTCTGCTCTGGGTTGGTAGAAGTCAACGGAAGAGAACAGTGTTTGGCTCTGGCTGGGCACCTCACCGAGAATGGAGAAGGATCAAAATAAAGGCAGCAAAAATAAGAGATGCCAAAACACAGGTGCTTGACATGCTCAAGCAAACAGAACAAGCAGCAGAAGAAGTCAGGCAATGTTGGTGCTGCCCTTACAAAGAACAGACACCCTAGCAATTGAGTCTCCTTGGATGCACGTTGGTGCCAGAACTGTCTGCAGAATGAAATAAAGGAAAAGTGGAGGGACGGGGAGAAGAAGAGAAGATGAAATGGGGAGAGAGGAAGGATCACTCGTCACCCTAGTTTGACGGAACTGTGGACTTGACAAACCTACTGTCGTCTGAGCAGAGAGCATAGACTTGGGAATTGCTTAGATCAGATTGGCCTGTTAGCATGCCTGTGGAGAACTGTCTCATTACTAATTAACTTAGAAGGGCCCAGCCCAATGTGGGCAGTGCCATTCCTATTCACATAGACCTGGGTTATATAAGGAAGCTTATATAAGCATGACCTGTGGCTAAGCCAGAGACTGAGCCAGAGCAGAGTTCCTCTAGAATTCCTGCTTTCAAGTTCCTGGTTCAGTTCTTATCCTGACTTCCCTCAGCGATGGGCCATGACCTGGACGTATAATCCAAATAAATCCTTTCCTCCCCTAAGAGTATTTATCGCACAGAAACAGAAAGGCAATTGGGACACTCGCTGAGCTCTCAATTTCTCCTTGTGTATTACGGTTTTATCTAATCTGCTGAAACCAATTATACAAATAAAATAATAAAGGTAAAGGAGGAATAGAAACATAAATGTGCCTGTCAACCTGAGACTTTCAGGGCAAGCCCTCCCTTACTTCAAACATGACTTCAGCTTGGCGGGACACTGGAAGCTTTGCTAGGCTCACTCGAAGCATGAGACTGACTGGCAGAGGAGAGAAGACAACTGACGTTATCACGCACATGTCATGATGGCCACGTGTGCCCTGTTTCTAAGCAGGCAATTTGTCTTCAGAAAAGCCTTCCAGGAGAATCGAGTTTCTACACCCTAATTTCTCATTCTTTTTTTAAAGATTTATTTGCAGTTTTTTAAAGTTATGTGTATGTGTGTGTGGGTATGCACACATGACTGTGGGTGCCTGTAGAGGCCACTAGATGGCGCCAGATCTACTGGGACTGGTAGTTGTGAGCCACCCAACATGTGTGCTGGGAACAAAATTCAGGTCCTCTGCAAGAGAAGTAAGAAATCATACCCCTGGACCATCTCTCTATCCCTAACTTCTCATTCTTAAAACAGTCAAAGCTGTTTTTCCTTAGTTGTTACAATTATTTCCACTAGTTGTAATGGCCCTTAAAAAGGAAAACAAATGTAACTTGAACAAAATCATTGACAATTTTCCTTGGTAAAGCTCTGGAGGAAAAAGAAAAGTCACTAAATATTTGGGCTACCTCTATTTTCTTGCCAACCAGTGAGATCACTGGATAGGGCCTCTTCCAGATCAAATCTTCTATTTGAAACCATGGTGCTTGCAAACCACCACCTATGACCCAGCCAGCTGTGAAAGTCTTTCATATATTTAATGATTCCACAATATCCCATAAGAATAACCAACAAAGAATATACAGTCGATGCCATTGTGGCCCACTGCAGCACGGAAGACTTACTCTCTGGTTTTCCCAAATGCTTGCTGCCCCAGACTCTGATCTCTGCTTATATTTCACGGCAACGTTATAGGGCATGGTGCCATTTTCTAAATGATGAAAAATGCACACCAGAAAAGTTTGGTGATTTTATGAAGAAATGTAATTGATGGCCACACTAAATATAAAACTTATGTCACCTGATCCTCAGCCTTGACCCAAGGAGAAAGAAGAGAAGAAAGAAGGTAAAAATCTGGATAACGTGCATTTCCCACTCCATGATTCCCATGTAAATCAGCCTGAATCAAGGGATGAGTTCCCCATACTCAGGCTGCTAATGAAAATGCTTATCCACCCAAGCCTCGGGCCTCTGGGTTCATCAGGTCTGCCAATAGCCTCAAAGGATGAGGCCAAGACTGACAGCTCAGGCTGGATTAGCTGATGCTGTCCTCCTCATATCCAGGGTTGAACATATTAGTTTGCCTGGGGTGGCCACAGTTAGCCACAGGAGGCTAAAACCATGGGTGGATATTTTTGTCAATTATTCAACATTTTATTCCTCTGGGGAAAGAACCAAATTCAGTAGAAAGTTCGTTCCCTGGAAGACCAAAGGTATTCCAAAGGTTGCCTAAGACAACCAGCAAATACCAGTGATGGCCTAGTTTGATAAGTGTTTATTTATCTACAACTGCATGCAAAGAATCAGTTTGTTGTTATATGTGCTATTCATTTATTTTATTAAACACCCGCCTGCTATGCAGATAATCAGCTCACTGAATACTATTACAGGCATTGTTTGTTTATCTTATTAAGGACCCACCTGTGTCAGAGACATTTATATAAACCAGCTTCTTTACCTTCTGTGATACTCAGGGTGCTGTGTCTCCACTTCGATGGGAAGAATTAACATCAAAAGACATAAAATGATTTAAGGTTCTTCAATAAGATAATGACATGAGGACCCATTGCTATACTATGATGAATTCTCACTACAAAGGTCAAGGATTCTCACCTATTAACCAAGAACTGTTAGGTCTGATCTCGCCTATAGCTAAGAAGAAGAGTCCTGAGCCTCCGGTATCCCTAGCTTTATATGCCAGCTTGTATACCTAAAAACTACGCCATGAGACTAGACAATGTGCAGTGACCTTTCACTGAGCAGCTATTATGATAGACGAAGACCTGGGCCACAGATGAGGGTTCCTAATCTAATAATGGTCTCCTCATTTGGTCCTAATCATTTGAAGAAGAAACTTAAGCTTGCTGCAACTAAGTTATTCGACTGGAGAAGTTTAGAATCCAATCATGAAACTATGCTGAAGGACTTTGCATACAGGATCTGACCCTTGAATACCTTTTCACTTCCCAAGTGAATAAGAAAAACTCCCTGACACACATACCAAGTGACTTATCAAGGTTAAATGGACTGCTAATTATTAGCATATACTTGGATTTGAACTAATTACTACCAGTCAAGGGAGGCGACAACTCAGAAACCAGAGGCAAAGACAGTGACCCAAGAATGAGCATGCAGCCGGGTGGTGGTGGCGGCGGCGCACGCCTTTAATCCCAGCACTTAGGAGGCAGAGGCAGGCGGATTTCTGAGGTCCAGGCCAGCCTGGTCTACAAAGTGAGTTCTAGGACAGCCAGGGCTACACAGAGAAACCCTGTCTCGAAAAACCACACGAAAGAAAGAAAGAAAGAAAGAAAGAAAGAAAGAAAGAAAGAAAGAAAGAAAGAAAGAAAGAAAGAAAGAAAGAAAGAAAGAAAGAAAGAAAGAAAGAAAGAAAGAAAGAAAGAAAGAGAGAAAGAGAGAAAGAGAGAGAGAGAGAGAGAGAGAGAGAGAGAAAGAAAGAAAGTTAGAAAATGTCTCTCAGTGTCTTTATGAACAAGGACAAGGTTATTCTAAAGCTAACAAGAAAAGACTCTTTCAAGAGCCAACGTAACTTTGGGATACATGCTTGTATATGTATGTGTGTGTACATGTAGGCATATGTGTGTGTATATATATGTGTATGTGTGTGTATTACAAAAGCCTATCATGCCCATCTGTAATGGGATCCAATCCCATCTTCTGGTTTGTCTAATGCACTCATATACATAAAATAAATAAACACATCAAAAAATAAATAATATTCCATCAAAATCAAATTTTTCTGCCCTGTAAAAAAAAAAGTCCTAATGAAAGAATGAAAAAGATGAATTGCACACTGGAAGAAGTATTTTCAAATGAGATAACTTGGAAAGTCCTTGTGCCTAGAATATATAATCAACAGCCAGTCACAGGGAGGCAGGGTTGCTCAGTGGAGAATGATCTCGGATTTACCAAACCTGAAGTCCTGAGTTCAATATCTGGGACCCGGATGGTGGAAAGAGACCTCTGACCTCCACAGGTGTACACACACACACACACACACACACACACACACACGTACGTGCACACACACACACACACACACACATACACGAGGGGGGAATAAAAAGAGAAAGGTTAATCATAAAGGGTAGTGGAGGTTGTGAGAAAAACCAACGTATAATGATATACATATGTGTATATGAAAGTTTCAAAGAGAATCCCATTTCTTTAAAATGCTAACAAAGAAAGTAAATTAAAAATAAAAAACAATCCTCTAATAAGATGTAGGCAAAAGATATGGACAAGAGATAGAGAGAGGCTTCAGCAGTTAAGAAAGTGCACTGCTCTTAGGGGTGCAGGAATCCTAAAATCTGGCTGACAACCACCTGTAAGTCCAGCTCCAGGTCGCCCCACACTCCCTACTAGAGTCTACGGACTTGGCACTCCGTGCAAATGGCTTCATCATACATAAGTAAAATACACTTTGTTGTAGAAAAAGACATGCGCAGACACCTCACCAGAGAAATGTATGTGGATGGAAAAGGAGTGTCTAAAATATTTCTATATAACTCACTGTTAGAGATGTTCAAGATAAAGCTATAGTCATCTATTACTCTACAGAAAGGCTTTTAAAAATCATACTAACAATGGAAATTCTAAATGCTGGCAGAGATGCAGAGAGATTCTATATATCCTTCAGATTCAATTGGTCAGAATATAAAATACTACTATCACTCAAGAAAACACACACACACACACACACACACAAACACACATAAACACACACACAAGTGTTTGGATAGCTAGTGAACTCAAGCAAGTTCTCTCATCTGTGCCAGCATGGCTTCTTCAGTTATGAGAACACTGTAGAGTTGTATAAAGTTGTTCACAAGCAGGCAAGCCGGTGTCTATAGACTTGGCCAAGAGCGTACTGGATTTTCATGCACATTCCTTTGCAACCCCCTCTAACTATAAAAGTCCTTCACAGATAGCACAAGGAAGCATCACATTTTACTGCAAGCTCTCTACAAGCCAGAGAGAAATGCTAAAGAAATGGGATCACATTTTTTTTTACATTTATAGTTGGAGAAAATGGCAAACTATGCAGATGAAAATTCCCCTTCAGACAAACCCGATATTTATGTAGGTAGAGGAAGAATGTCCTCCTACACATCTTCATGAAAGGAATATTCCAACTGAATTCAGTCTCTCAGCTACCCTAGAAAGTCTCTCAGTTGCTACAAGGCATGTGAGGGCCTCTCCTAGGCAATCTCTTAGTCATTTTCATGAGCACATGCTAACACTAGAGGGCGCACATCCTAACACTAGGGGGCGCTCTTTCTGATAAGATGTTTCACAGCTAAGGTCAATTGGCCTTTACCAGGAGGTTTAGTGAACTGTGGTCATCCAGACTCAGGGTTCAGCTCTCTGTACTCAGCCACTCCAGCGCTTCTACTGTGGTTTATGGTCTTGGATTCCCTACTCCTCGGACACAGAAACATTGATTCTTAAGACCTCCAGCTGCAAGGGAAATACCCAGCCAACCTCACAGACATGCAAGAGGAACTGAGCTCACTTAGGGCTTTGGGCCAAAGCTTCAGCTAATCAAGAGGCATTCCTTTAGTTTATTCTGTTTCTATAGATAGGGTTAAGTGTGAAAATGCCATGAATACCATCAAATACATCCTACCGTTTCAACTCAATTTTAAGAATATTGCCCTCCACATAAACACATGGATTTGTCTGTTCATTTGGTATCTACAGGGAAATGTTGAGCCAGTCCACACCTGGGAAACTTGCTGGGTATATATAGGATCTCAACTCCCATGTGGTATATAGCTCTCACACAGCTAGTAATTTGAGACACTGACTTCAAAGCTGTGAATCAGTGTAGACTAGAAGGCTGTTTTAGAACTCAAAAAACTGAGCTCAAGACTTTCCTCTCAAAGGGCTGTATTTTCTAACAGCCATGCGCAAACCAAAGACCTTGCTCACTATTCCCCCCCCCCAACCCCCCAGCAAGCATGGAAAATACAAGTGTCTCTGAACGGAAACATCATCTGGCCAACTTACGTGGAACTGGTCTGAGGTTGTTCAAACGCTTCTTTCGGAATCTTAAGGCCAGGGTTTCGCTTCTTGCCTATGGGGAAGGACAAAAGGAAACAGTTAAAAGTTCACCTTACCGCAAAAAAGCAAGGGGAGAGACTCCCAAGCAAAGGGAGAAACTCATCAAATGCACCTGCTCTCATCTCCCGGCTCAGAATACAATTTGCTAAGGGAGCAGCCAGGGCATCACACAGCTTCTCAAATGCAAGCTGGGGCCAGACATGGCATGCCCTGGACCCAGGCGAGCATATCATGTGAAAATATTCATTCTTGCTGGGAATATACCAGCAAACACTTGCCTGCATGATCCCCAGCACTGAAGAAGAAATGTCAGCTGTTTTGCTAAAGAGGTGGAACCTTCCTATCTGCTGAGACAACTGTCACAATAACTTCTTTAGTTGTTCTTTTATATAGCAACCGTGCTGGCAGAGGACACTGAATCTAAGGTGGAACATTTTGTTTGTTCGTTTGTTTTCGTTTTTTAACTGCAAGAAAATATCATCGATATCTCACAGTTTTCTAAATTGGACGGAGGTTGTTAGATATGATGGTGGAAGGGAATACAAAACAATTTAATCCCAGCACTCAAGACAGAAGTGGGTGGATCTCTGAGTTCGAGGCCAGCCTGGTCTACAGAGTGAGTTCCAGGCCAGCCAAGACTACTACACAGAGAAACCCTGTCTCAAACAACAAACAAACAAACAAACAAAAAACCCACTCATCTGCTGTTCTACCTTACTCAGCCCTCAGCTACCACTGAGAGGCTGAAACACTGAAGAGAGTCTGACTAACTACTGGGAGCGTGCAATGATACATTGACTCTGCTCTAAAAAGGACTAAGAAGGTGCAATGATACATTGACTCTTCTCTAAAAAGGGATTAGGAGAACAGCCGGGATCGTGCCTGGAGGTTATCGCTTCTGTGGGGTCCAGATGGGAACTCGGGCTGCTGTTGCTCATTCCTGGGCTAAAAGCTACAGGAGCTTTGGCTCAGGCACCTTCGCTGATGAGTCAGAAAGACCAGACAAGGAAATGTCAACTCAGGAACCAAACTGGGAAAATCAGTCATGTTAAGGACCTGGGAATTCCTTCCTGGGTGTAGATAGCAGGTATTTGCGCTTGGCAGAAGTCAAAGCAAAGATGGCTATGATGCCTATGGTCCTCCTCCCTGCTCTGTACTCCAAGTGTATGGGTGTGAGTGTTTTGCCTGCATGTATGTCTCTGTGCCACACGCATGTCATGCCTGCAGAGGCCAGAAGGCAGTATACTACCCCTGGAATTGGAGCTATAGACGTTTGGGGGCCACCTCATGGGTGTTCAGAATAGGACACAGGCCCTCCAGAAGGGCAGAGAGTGCTCTTAACCAAGAACTGGCGTTTAACTCTCAGTCTTCACGGTTGTAAAGGACAACCACAGGACATATGAACAATACTGAGACGGCCAAAGAACCCTTTTATTATGATCATACAGAGAAACGATCTATGTGTCTTATTTGAAAAAATAATAAGAAATTCATGACTAAAACAGGTTATGTTATTAGAACCCTAAGACAACCACAGGACATATGAACAATACTGAGACGGCCAAAGAACCCTTTTATTATGATCATACAGAGAAACGATCTATGTGTCTTATTTGAAAAAATAATAAGAAATTCATGACTAAAACAGGTTATGTTATTAGAACCCTAAGACAGAGTATAGTTGAACTTTTTCTATGTATTCTTCTAAAAAAAATTCAGTATCTAGATCAATTTAGCAAGCGGTATAAAGGCAATGATAGTCAGTAATCAGCATAGAGAACGCCTTTGGAGAACATCTTTTAGTAAACAGTTTTTTCTCAACAATCTCTTCATTTCCTTCAAGTGTTCTAGAAGAACCAATCAGTGTACACCATTATTCCCTCCTCCTGAATCTCAGAGGCCCCTTAGCACATATTTACGAAGTTAATCAGCCCTATACAATATGGACTTTTGAAGTATAGAACTCTTCACTGCACTGCTGGCTGCTGTGTCTGACGGTGAGATCCCAAATACATGGAGGGCTTAACTCTGAGGAGCCCCCACCCTCAGCAGAAGGACAAGGAGATGCAAATGGAGAGGAGACACTTCAAGGAGGAACCAGACGCCCAACTTCCTAATCGTGACAAATGGCTAGCAACCCAAGCAAAGAGGTAATGGGGAAAGCACAGCAAACATCACCTAAGGCTCCTCCCAAATGAAACAAGAGGACGTATATCCTGTCTGGAGTGGTCGTTAGAGGAAACCTTAGGCAGAAGTTACTCATCCTCACTGCTAACTTGGGTCCTATATGTCAGGTGTGAGGAAAAGAATGGTTGAAATTTAGAGGAAAATCACCTTTTAAAAATGCTGAGCATACCAGGAGCTGTTCCTAAGCAGCAACCAGTTCCGACTCCATCACGCAATAAATTATCAACACATCTGTCTAAGGACAGAAAGGCTGGGGGAAAGCAAGTGAGTGGTGGGGGAGGAGAAGGGGGTGAGGAGAGAAACCAGTGGAGTAGATGAGCAAAACAGTGAGCAATACAACCTGCCCTTGATCCCCCCCCAGCTTCCCAAGTGCGCCCAGCACCGCACACCACTCTGCCCCCCCCCCCCGCCCCCGCCGGCTTTGCAGCCTCTAGTGTCCTCTGACACCTCACTCTCTACACGTTAGAGATGTTTCACAGTGTTCAAAGTTCTCACAAGTGTAAAATTTCAAACCATTCAGCTCCTGACAGCAACAAGAATAAACCTCAGGAGACACAGAAGAACCCAGCCGGACATCACTTAGAAAAGTGTCCTCTTCCCTTGAAGATGTAAACCAAGTTAACCTGAAAACCACACGCATCTCTACCACCTTCCAGAACTTACTTGACCATCGTCAGAAGCTTCCCTGGCTTCCAGGGAGGTCTGCAAAGCTGCAAACTTGGAGCGGGCAGAAGGAATCCCCACAGAGGCCATCCTTAGCTAAAAGCTCCCAACCCGGCACGCTTCAGCTGGAGGCAAAGAACAGAGCAGGCTCCGCCTCTTGCTCTTGTGTGGTAGCAAAACTCCTCAGAGTTCATTGTTCCAGGGCTGTGGAAGCCACTCGGGGGTAGCAGAAGGTTAGCACGCCCATTCAGACACCCAGGGGTGGCATTGATCATTAACCAGCCCTGCAGTTATAAATCCCAGAAGTAACTCCGGGAGCGCAGTGCTCTCCGCCTTTGATAAACGGCTCTTTCATTTCCTAGCAGAAAGAAAAACAATAGGTGGTCCTTTTCCAGCTGTGTTTATTTCAGGGCAATCTGTTCCCTCAAGGAGGCTGCCAACACCTCGTGCTCACATTAACGCTGTGCTGGGGGAGGGGGGACCCGACGGGGAAGGGGAGAGGTGAATAACAAAGTGGTCAGGAACGTTAATCGACCTTTCTTTTGATAATCCAAACCAGAAATTGTTTAAAAGTCAGAAAATGGGCTTCATCTTCGGAAAGAACAGAAGGCAAGGATTCGCAGAGGGAACCTTGTCTGTTTCTTGTATTCCCTTTTCTTGATACAGACAGAAAGAGGGGAGCCAGCTTGACTGAACACACACATTTTGTGTTTCATCAGCATGCACACGCAAATGTGTGTTTGTGTGTATGTACCTGTGCGTGCATGTTTGGGGGAGGGTGCGGGGGTGGGGGGGAAGGTTTCTCTGCAAACAGTACCCTCCCAAGCCAGGTCGTGAGAACTCAGACCAGAAGCAAAATAGTACTGGGCTGAGACAGAAATTTTCAGGAAGAAAAAAAAAAATTACTAGGCCACATAGAAACGTCCTGGCATTAAGCGTACATAAAATGATGGGGTACAAATGAGGGCTCGCCCAGCGCCCACTCCTTGGGAGGGGGGAGGGGGTGAACACAAAGGCCTTTTCTGGTGTGTCTTATTACATAAAATAGAGGGCTACACTCTGGTGCCAACCCAAACAGCACACAGCCCCACACGGCTGGCAGAAGGTGCCACCCTGAGATAAGCGGGTGTCTCAGAATTTGTCAGCTCCACTGAAGGCTGTCGAGCACGACTTCAGGGGGGGGGGGGGAGCGGGTCTGCGCCTACTGTCATGGCTTCCCAGCAGGAAGAACAGCAGGTCGCCCGCTGGTGCTGAGCTTATTTTTTTTTCCTAGTGTGTTTCCTGGGGTGAATGCGGCTTCCAGCCAAGTTCCTGAGGACCTGGAGGCCTGGCTGCCCTCTCCCTACAAACCTGCGCCTGGCCTCGTGCTCCAAGTGTAGCTGGCAACAAAGCTCACAGAAAAGTGTCATTAGGTGCCATTTAACTACGGGGATCATATGCAAAGCGGCTAACGGAGCCAGGAGGAGGCAGGAGGTGCAGAGGTAAAGCTACCTTTACAAAGGCCACTAAGAAGAAGACATGGAGCCTCCAACAGGACTCAAAGACTCACATGCTATTATTGCACATCACTAAGACTCGTGCACAGAGTGCAAAAACTGGGGTTGGGGGGGTATACAACGTTTACAACAGAAAACTCAATGAAGAGCTCATTTGAAAACTTAGAATCACATTAATTAATCTCCTAGGGTGCCTGTCCCTACATGGTCCCCACTGCAGGGAGAGTACCCGCTGCTAGCAGACTTAACCTTCGGAATTCAGTACATTCACCACAGAAACCCCACAGAACCTCCCAAGCCCTTCCCCGCTCTATAACACAGCTCCCACGACCACCAGCCACTTATGCTCCTCCGTGTCTTATCCCAGTGCCTTTAAGTCCACATTTGCTTGTTTCTGACTTGCTGTCTGTCTCCCCGTCAAGAATGCAAGTTCCACGGCAGCGGCAAAAAACTGTGTCCAGTGTTTCTCATCATAAATATCTGTTTACTGAATCAAGGTCCGTTGTCTGTTTCCTGGCGGTTTAAACTGAGAGACATGGGAGGAGGAGGGAAGGAAAAAAGGAAAGAAAGAAAGAAGGAGGGAAGGAGGAAAAGGAGGGAGGGAGGGAGAGAGAGAGAAGGGAGGGAGGAGAGGAAGGGAAGGAAGAAGAAAAGGTAAGGAGGAAGGAAGAGAGGAAGGAAGGAAGGAAGGAAGGAAGGAAGGAAGGAAGGAAGGAAGGAAGGAAGGAAGGAAGGAAGAAAGAAGAGGGAGAGAGGGGATAGATGTTGGGGTTTTGTCTAAGCTCCACCCCACACCTACCTGGCAATAGCCAGGTATGCCCCGCCCCAGAGATCTGGCCCACGATAAGAGGGGCTACTTGCTCCTCCTCTCCCTCTTTTTGCTCTCAGCTCTCCCACATACTCTCACCTCTCTGCCCCTGGAGCTCTTCCCCCCTCCACGTGGTCATGGCCAGCCTCCACTCTCTCTATTCTCTCTCTCTCTCTCTCTCTCTCTCTCTCTCTCTCTCTCTCTCTCTCCCACTAACTCCCATCCCCTATTCTGAATAAACTCTATTCTATACCATGTCTGTGTGTGTGTGTGGTCCCTCAGAGGCAGAGGTGCCCAGGCAAGGGCCCGCCTGGACACCTTCCCCCATGCCGCCTAGCCACACTCACCTAACCCCCTATACTCCCCCCCTTTAAGCCCCTTCATCCTGCTGCCAAAAGTCCTTTAATGGAGGGAGGGAAGGGAGGAGAGGAAAAGAGGAAGAAAGAAAAGGAGGAAGGGAGGGAAAGAAGAAGGGGGAGAAACGAAGGGAGGGAGAAAGGAAGGGATGGAGGGAGGGGAGGGAGGAAAAAAGGAAGGAAAGGAATGGGGGAGTAAGAAAAGGAGGATAGGGAGGGGAGGAAGATGAAAACTATGAGGGAGAGGTAAGGGAGGGCTCAGGAAAGCTCCTCTGAGCACTAGTCTCCACCGGCCCTGATGGAGGAGTCCTTTAAGTACACTGTGTCAGCTGAGTCTGTGGGTGGCCTGGTGTGGCTGTCTGTTGTCAGCTCCAGTTTGTTTACCTTGAGGAACATTCTTCAAGATCACATTGCAAATGAGTAGCAGAACTGGTGTCTTGGTTCATTTGCCTGCTGCTGTGATAGCAGAGCTGGACACGAGCAAATTAAGAGAAAGGCCTTAGTTCTGCTCACGGTTCAAAGTACAGGCCACAGTGCTGGGGAGGTCAGACAGCCAGAGCTTGACGCCGCCCCCGCTGGCCACACTGTAGCAGTTAGAAGAGAGCCACAAAGACTTGCATGCTACTGCTAGCTCACTAGCTCTGCTTTAGGCAATACAGGTTCTCTTGCCCAGGCCATAGTCCCATCCACAATCAGAGTGCGTCTTCCCACAGCCATATAATGGAATCAGGATAGTCCCTTAATAGAATACCCAGGGGTCCATTTCCCAGGAGACTCTGGATCATGTTGCAGTTACTACAACCCATCACAAATAGGATTCGAAATCTCTTTTTTCCCCTCCATTTATTTATTTATTCACTTTACATCCTGATAACAGCCCTCCCCTCCTCCCAGTCCCTGCCCCACATAGCCCCTCCCCCACCCTCCCCTTCTACAGTCTTAAAGATGATTCCACTTCATTTGGGTTTTTTTTTTTTCCCTTTTCGTATTTCCCTCCCTCCCTTCCACATCTGTACTTTTTTAAAAATATGTATTTTTATTTTTATTTTTAATATGAGGTTAGCAGAATGCGTTGTCATAGGCACCTTGTGACTTCCAGTGACATCCTCAGAGCTCCTTCCCTGTGTGACTTATGCTAAAATTACATGTCTCTACAGATCATACAACTGGAACCCCGTGGTCACTGTGACCACCAACTATGGGAGCAAGGCCAGCTCTACAGACTCAGGATTTTTAAGGGTGTGACCTCAAAGCTCTCTCTCTCTCTCTCTCTCTCTCTCTCTCTCTCTCTCACACACACACACACATTGTCTCTATTTCTCTCACACACACTCACATATTCTCTATCTATCTCTGTCACACACACACTCACAAACACACATTTTAGGCTCCACAGTAACTTAGATTCCAGCCAGGGTCAAGAACCACTTGCCCAGCATAGAGTATGTCTAGATAAAGGTTTTCAATTTCACCATTTTTTAATAAATGCTTAAAAAAAAAAAAACTGTCTTCCTAGGCACCTGATACTTCCCCTACGACCTAGCAAGTTGTAAGAGTTGTAGGAATTAAATTCCAGGAGGCTGGAGAGATGATTCAGATGGTTAAGAGCACACGTAGCTCTTCTCAAAGACCAAAGTTTGTAGCCAGGTGGTGATGGTGCAGACTTTAGTGCTAGCACTAAAGGAGGCAGAGGCAGGAGGATCTCTGAGATTGAGGCCAGGCTGGTCTATGGTGTGAGTCAGAAAAGCCAGACCTACACAGAGAAACCTTGTCTGGGAAGAGGAAGGAAGGAAGGAGGAAGGGAAGGGGAAAAGGAAGGGAGGGAGGAGGGGGGAAAAAGGAGGAAGGGAAGGAGGGAGGGAGGGAGGGAGGGAGGGAGGGAGGGAAAATAAAAAGAAACCTAGAGAGTTAAGTTCCTAGCACGCACATCAGCTGGCTCACTACTGCCTGTAACTCCTTCTCCAGAACACATAGCGCCCTCTTCTGGACTCCTTGGTCACTGCCCTCATATGCATGTTCCTACCCATAGGCACAAGCTAATTACAATCAAAACTAATAAATCTTTTTTAAAATAATTAAATTCAAAGTAAAATTCCTCACTGTGGTAGCTGAGTCGCTGAACCGAAACGGGCAATAATTCACTAAAGTAGACATTACAAGGTGTAAAATCCATCTCTATGCAAATTCAGCTTCGAAGGAGTCAGCAGATAGGAAATTCCAATATTACGCTAGCGTCGAACTTATGTGGTGGATGATACCAACATTGCACTCAGAAGGCAAGAGTGGGGAAATCAGACACGGAGAAGAAGATGTCTCACAGGGAAAGCGGTGCTATGGGTATTCTTTAATAACTGACTTGGGGGTAGGTGAGAGTTCACTATTGAGATGGGTGAATCTCAGCTGTCCTCTTGACTGAATCTCTAATCAACTAAAAGAAGCATCTCCGGGTGGGTCTGTGAGGTCATTTCCTGAGGAAAGGATGAACAAACAGGAGGTACCATCTCCTTCCCCATCCCTTTCCCCCTCCCCTCCCCCACCCCCAGTGGGCAAGTATGAAGAGATTTGAAGGGCAAAGCAGAACTCCTTTTACTCCCTCACCTTCCCTCCTGGCTGGTGAGCAGATCGACTCTGCCATTGCTGTTGACATTTCTGCTCTCCTTAGCTGACATCAGAACCCAGACTCTTGGTCAAAGAGTATGTCAGAATGTGAGCACCTAGAAGGCTTTTCTTCCCGTGTGCTGGGGCACTATTTTTTTGACTTGGGGCATTTAAAGTATTTTCTGTTCTGTTAGCAATTTAGTGCTGATTACATGCTCTCGAAATATCCCAAATGTAAATCCCAGCAAGGCTCTCTCTCTCTCTCTCTCTCTCTCTCTCTCTCTCTCTCTCTCTCTCTCTCTCTCTCTCTCCTTGTGGTCTAGACTCAGTGTGAAGGGAGGAGACTAGCAGGGGCCCTGTGGGGAATCCCCGTCGCCCCCCCTCCCCAGCCCCTGCCCCTACATCTTTATTTATGGGCTACTCCGTTCCAGGAGCCATTATCAAAAGGAAGTGTGTGAAAAAAAACAGCGCTCTGAAAGAAAAATAGAGAAACTGATTGCGAAGAAATTTAGGGATGCGGTTATCTTTTCAAAATGCACGCCAGGCTTTCAAAGAGTTTTAGACAGGTTCGTTTTTCTAGATATAAACACTGAGATGTTTATAATGGTGTGCTTCTAGGATTTGCTTCAAAATTACGTGGACAGGAGAGAACTGCAAAGTGGAGATGAAAGTGAAAAAGAAGTGGCCGTGCGTTGGTAATTATTGAAGCTTGGTGATGACCACTCATTAGATTATGTTACTTTTGAGTGTATCTGAAATGTATCAAAATGTAAGTAACAATGAAACTGCGCTCCCCTGTGTGGATCTTTATTCCATAGGGCAGGAGCAGGCTTTCCTCTTCCTTCATGACTGGGTCAGTACCTCAAAGCCCAGTACATTTATTCTGTGCAGGCAAAGTGGAGAAAGCTGGCCTCCTTCCAGGTCTTTCGAATTCAATGCTAGATGAGCAGAAGAACCATAAGATGACCTCTAGCCCTTTCTCTGGGTTGGGTCCTGTAACTCAAACTCTCCAGCTAAAATAGAAAGTACACTGTAACAAACAAACAAGCAAAAGCAGTCTAATCCTTTGCCCTGGTCTGGATAAAGAGGCCAGGCATCGGCAAGGGTCGAGTTTTCAAAGTACATCCTGGTAACAGACCACAGCAGCTTGTCTCTTACTCAGCTACACATTCCCTGGCTTTGTTCTTCACTCAATGGTGACACATTTATTCAGGGGGTCCATGCTGTCCAGTTTCACAGGAATGACTCCTGGAAAGCCACAGAACTGAAATATGAGGTTCTCTGGAAAAAGAAAGCTAATCGATAAAGCAAATTACTTATTTTCAATGTGGTTCACTTTGTACTAGTGAACTAATATTTCAATAATATTTCAGATCCTCACGTAGCCCTTAATGAGAACATTACTCAGTCCTATAGAAACACAGAAGCCTTCATTCAGTCTGTACTCCTGAATGAATCATGATCCCTGTAATTAACACATGTCACTTCAAGCAATAGCTCAATGTGTCAGAAGAAGTCACGGTCTCTAGTCTTGAGCAATACGTCTAGAAACTGTTTTGGGTAGTCACCTTCAGACATATAAAACAGTTCATCTCCAAGACTGATCACAAGCAGAAAGTACACTGTAAGAACAGTCCTCTACTCTCTATATGATCACAGGGCCAAGCAAAAGGTATAGGTAGGTTCATATATGCCCTGTAATGTCTCATACATACTGGTACCTAAAGATCATTCCCAATATGGTTACAATGGCCAATCAAAAATGTAAGGGCTGGAGAGATGGCTCATTCATAAAGGGCTCTCCATGTCAGGTTCCCAGCAGCCACATGGTGACTCAGAACCATCTGCAACAGCAGGGGTTACAATATGTCCACTTCTAGCCTTCAAGGACACTGCATTCACAATTCATAGACATACACAGACACAAAATAACGATGCATACAAATTTTATTTCTAAATGTTAAATAGATATGCACATATAAAAGGATATGTATATTTTAAACATATATGCACATACAAATGTATATATACAAAATATATATACATGGATGGTCTGTAATTATTCCCAGATATAATAATCTTATAAGATTATTCTGTGAGTTTTCTGTTAAATGATTTTTTTTTTAATCTTAGATGTATGAGAGCTTTGCCTGAATGCTTAGTTCCTGCAGAGGTCAGAAGAGGGCACCAGCACCCCTAGAACTAGAGTTACAGATATTTGTGAGCCACTGTGTGTGGTCTGAGAACTGAACTCAGGCCCTCTAGAAGAGCAGCTAGTGCTCTTAGCCAGTGAGTCATCTCTCAGCAGGACACTGCACATTTTTAATGTATTGACTATCAGTAATGTTACTAATGGAAAACTAGACATTCTTATTAGAGAGCAGGATGAAGGTTTGAGGGAGGTACCCCAGGTTTTGGGAGGGGGAGTCGATGACTTTTAAATCTTCAACAAAGTTGTTATATGCATTAATTTGGAATACAACTTAACAAGATCCTGTTTTTAAAAGGGGTGGGGTTGGGAGAGGCCAATAGAAAAGGACTCCTTGGTGCTGGGAACTTGGGAGCTTTATCCTTAAAATGGGACTAGTAGCACCCACAGCAGTAGACTGAAGGCAGCTAAGCAGCATTTGTACCGACACTGGATAAGCAGAAGCTAGAAAAATAAAAGCTGAATTGCCAAGGAAGCTACACTGCAGTTCTGTGGTTGGTACTGTGTTATAAACAAACGGCTGTTCATGATTAAACACTTGAATTTCTTAGGAGTTTAGTATATGTAACATGGCATCTCCAGTAGTCTCCATGACTTAAGGATCACGGCAACTCCGTGTGACCTTATCTCTGCTATTTCAAGGACTTGGTCCAGATACATAGAGCTTCTATATGGACAGACAGTTGGCTTTCCCATACAGCACAATTGCATTTAGTGTTTCAACAGAAATTGTTCTTCATCATGTGGCTACTTGTGGGAGGCTTGTGGCTGAGCTGTGTCTGTGCTATATATAAATCCCAGGATCCACAGAAAACTGTTGAGGAAAATGTCCACGGACCAGATTTTCTGCTTCTCTGACATGGCTTCTCCAGATACCAGATACTACGTGCAGGCCATAAAGATGTTTGCTAGGAGCTGTTGGGGTATGACCAAGGTCTGCCAAAAGGCTCTAGACTCAATTGAAAAAAAAAAAACCAAAACAAAACAAAACAAAAAAGCCGTCTACTCCCAGGGGCTTAAGATATTTTAATCTTTCTGGACTTCAGTGTCTCATCCCATCCTCCCTCGCACCCAATCCAAGAATGGAAAACATTGGGTCAATTGACCAAGTAATTGGCTCAGTAATTGACGCTCTGGTATTTAAGAGGAGTACTTTATCAACTTCACAGATAAGATCATGAGGATGGCAGCTCTTGAGTGGCATTTCTACTGGACTCCACACCCTCTCCCTGAGGATGTTCTGATGATGTTGATAAGCCTGCTGGTCTGTCTGACATAAATCACTTAAGCAGGAAAGTAGGTGGATATTTGAAAGCTGCGACTGTGATCGGTGACTGCAAGTTGCTGAGTCTTAGGGATGCTTGTGTGTCCTGTGTGCTCAGAGTCCCAAGGGGCTCTGGTCTCTTAATGGATATGATAACTACCTTATCCTGCAGCAATCTCCATCTACCTGGACCTTCTGGGTTCCTGTTAGTGGAGTCAATTGTCCCAGAACAGACTAAACACCAAGGGTCACTATCACTGTCACTCACATCTGGCTTTATGGTGGGCATTCAAAATAAAATAAACAGACTAAACAGAAGGGATCGCAGTGAGCCTTCCACTGTCTTGGTACATTTCTAAGAAGGAAGACTGCCGATTTTTCCCCAAGAAGTTTCCTGACTCCTTAAAAAAAACAAACAAACACACCCTTGTATCAATTAACATTCCCATTGCTCCCAGAACCCACTATGGTTTCCGGGCTCTAAGTTAGTGCCCCGGAACATGACTGAAAAATGACTTTTTCAGAGCAGTTCCTTTGCCCCCTCATCTATACATCAACTGAGTGCATAAGGGACACATTCTTGATTTAAGTTTAACACAAGGCTCTTTGTGAGCACCTCCACTGAGGCTTCATTGAAGTAAAAAGGAGAAAATCTGCAGACCTGTCGAAACCACAAATTACATACAAGAAATCAGAGAACGGAGTGGTAAAGAAAAAAAAATAAAAATAGAAGGAGAGTTTAGATGCTTGATCTTTTTGGAATGTGTGTTATTACTTTATAGTTTTATATATACATATATTATATTACTATATATACATGTATAAAGTATATAAATATACATATTATATAATAGATTTAAATAAACAAAATATATAGCATATATATGAACATATATTTATATATAATGGAAGCATCATATATATGATATATATAATGAATATATATGAATGTATATGTGTATGTGCATATATTTAATATATAATATATTCGTATATTTGATATATAAATATAATATTTGATATAATATATAATAAAATATATTAAACATATATTCAATATATAAATATAACATATATTTAATACACACACACACACACACACACACACATATATATATAAAATTTGAGTTAGAGTCAAAGAAAGAATCCAGTGAGGAAGAAAGGTCAAAAGATGCCTGAAACACTGTTTACAGTAGGCAAGTTAGAGAACCAAACTAAACACCCATCCACAGATGATGGATAGTGAAAATGTGGTAAATATACACACTAGAAGAGTAGAGTATTACTCAATCCTAAAGAATGAAGTGATGTCATTTTCAGGAAAATGGACAGACCTGGAGATCATGTTACACAGAACAAAACAGACTCAGACAAACACCATGTTTCCTTTCCTATGCACAATCCAGATGTTTAAAATGATGTGAAGTAGAAGGAGACCATCAGTTGAAGGGAGAAGAGGATAAAAGCTGGGAGGGAAGATGGGTATAGTCAGAGCATATTATACAGACGAGTGAAATGTTTTAATAAAAATTACTATTTAGTGCAATTAAAAATAGGATATATAAATGAAGTTTTAAAAACCAGAAATAAAAAAATAAAATAAAATGGCAGAGTCAGGAATATCAGCCATTCTGTAAAGAGCTTGGGAAACAAATTCAGTTCCTGCACCTGTATTAAAAAGTCAGGTGTAGATACAGTGTAGCAAGCATCTGTAAGATGCAGATACAGTGGAGTGAGCATCTGTAAGATGCAGATACAGTGAAGCAAGCATCTGTAAGATGCAGATACAGTGTAGCGAGCATCTGTAAGATGCAGATACAGTGAAGCAAGCATCTGTAAGATGCAGATACAGTGAAGCAAGCATCTGTAAGATGCAGATACAGTGGAGCGAGCATCTGTAAGATGCAGATACAGTGGAGCAAGCATCTGTAAGATGCAGATACAGTGGAGCAAGCATCTGTAAGATGCAGATACAGTGGAGCAAGCATCTGTAAGATGCAGATACAGTGGAGCAAGCATCTGTAAGATGCAGATACAGTGGAGCAAGCATCTGTAAGATGCAGTTACAGTGTAGCAAGCATCTGTAAGATGCAGATACAGTGGAGCAAGCATCTGTAAGATGCAGATACAGTGAAGCAAGCATCTGTAAGATGCAGATACAGTGAAGCAAGCATCTGTAAGATGCAGATACAGTGGAGTGAGCATCTGTAAGATGCAGTTACAGTGGAGCAAGCATCTGTAAGATGCAGATACAGTGTAGCAAGCATCTGTAAGATGCAGATACAGTGGAGCAAGCATCTGTAAGATGCAGATACAGTGTAGCAAGCATCTGTAAGATGCAGATACAGTGTAGCAAGCATCTGTAAGATGCAGATACAGTGGAGCAAGCATCTGTAAGATGCAGATACAGTGTAGCAAGCATCTGTAAGATGCAGTTACAGTGGAGCAAGCATCCAGAAGCATCAGGAAGCAGAGACAGGAGGATGCCTGGGGCTCCCTGACCAGCTGGGCTAGAAAAATGGATGAGCTCCCCATCCAGTGAGAGACTGTATTTCAAAAAGATAGAAGAATACACCTGATTTTGGTTTCTGGCCTTCATGTGCACCAGCATCTGCACACCATACATGTACAAGAGTGCACGCGCTCACACATGATGTGGCCATATGCTAATGAACAGCATAAACAAGTGTTCAACTGAGGGTAGGCTCTGAGAAAATAAATTCTATACAAAAAAAAGGAAACAGGCAAAAATGGTGACAATACAAACCCTCGTGAAGGGAAGCCAAGAGAGGGGCTGAATGTGGACACACACCAGCGTGTTCCGCCCAGATTTCTCCTGGGGTCCTAGAAAACATGATACTACAAAATGCCTGAAGTGGGCAGACTGGCCAGCTAAAGAGTTTCACATGACACTGTACCCAGTCCTCCCACGAGGAAGCAGGAGTGCTCCCTGAGAAGCAGAGGAGAGAAATCAAATGGGCAGCCACGCTGCTAGCACAGAGAGCAGTGGGGTCCTAAAATGCCTTCAGTTCTATGAGCCTCCTCTGTCCCAAACTAAGCACCAGGACACCGGGAAAATAAGTGACTCAGAAACAGTTCCCAGTCCAAAGACTGTTCCGGAATCTCAGAGGTCACAGGAGGTCATGTGACACATTTAAAGATCAGCCCCCCCCCCATCTGTGCCGTAAGGCCCTAGATATAAAGCACGATCAATTGTGTGTGTGTGTGTGTGTGTGTGTGTGTAGATATTTGTTTGCATGCTCACTGGTGTGCAAGGGCATGTGTGTGCACGTGTGTGTTGAGGCAAGAAGACACCGCCAGCCATTATTCCTCAGGCTCTGTCCACCTGGCCTGGTGTCCACCCATCAGTCTAGACTGGCTGGCGGCAAGCCCCAGGGATCCACCTGTCTCTGCCTCCCATCCCTTGGATCAGAAGCACACTACCATGCCATTTTTTTTTATTATTATTAAACATGAGTCTTGGGGCTCAAACGTAGACCTTCATGCTTACAAGGCAAATACTTAAATGACAGAGCATCGTTCCAGGCCCAAAATGAACACTGCTTTTTAATTATTTTTTTTTCTATAACCTCCCAGTTCAGATTGATTTTGATGCCCCCCCCCATTTTTTTTCAACAAGTATTTCACTCATTGAGTTCTCAGGAAGTATAAGCTTTCTTTAAAAGATTTCTCTCACCTACCCATCTCTATAGCCCCAATGCTTCCTATGGTTTCTCATTGCAAGATCAAAAAAAAAAAAAAAATGGATTACTCTGAGAAACTGCTGAGGTCCCGTGGTGGTCCTGAACCTCCACTCCCCTTCTCCACAGTGCTGGGAATAAGCATTCACTGATGCTAGGACATGTCTCAAATTAAACAAATAGACACAGCCACTGATGACAGTGTCTCTCTCTTTCATGCAAAACACTTCCTGTCCTGGATACACAGGCAGAGGCCGTGGTCATCGCTGGCCACACCAGGCTGCCTTCTGCACATTTACTCACCGGCATTATTTTCAGATTTTCGAAATAAGTGTGCAAGTGCAAGCCAAGACCTAGCTCAGTCTGAGGTAGGAAGGAAAACGGAGACACTTACACTCAGCATAGACGTAAGTTCAAAACCTGCCAGGATTTATGAGGGAGGACTCTCCTGGGGGAAGCTAAGAAGCAGAGTAGCTGATAATGAAGAGACTGTAAACTAACAGTGCCACCAAAGGAATCGATGAAGTACTCTCATCTGCAGCTGAGTTTCTTCTTGAGTTCTGCTCTGCGTTAGCAGTGAGCGGGATTGTGAAATATGAAACGACATCATATAGCACTCTTGCTCCTAAAATATTTGGATCAATTTATAGAATGTTCGGGTGATGTTCCCAGAGGCTTCTGGGAGGACAAATGGAGTAGCCAACTTCTCTCATGGACTAAATGGGCTACAAGGGAGAATAAGAATAAACCCTTGAGATTGAAAGATTGAATTCCAGGTCTCTTCTCTGCAAGATATGTCCACACTTCCCTGCCAGTTGCCACCACCTATAATTTACACTCTTCCCAAGCAGTGGCGGGGTGTTGGGGGAGGGAAAGCTGGAGAGATAAATCAGTGGTTAAGAACGAGAACGGGGAAGTGGGAAGGGGTGGGTGGGAGGACAGGGGGAGAGAAGGAGGCTTACGGGACTTTCGGGGAGTGGGGGGGGTCTAGGAAAGGGGAAATCATTTGAAATGTAAATAAAAAATATATCGAATAAAAAAATGAAAAAAAAACAACAAAGATAATTTTCTCATTTACATGAGACACATTTTGAGTAATTAATAGCTACATGTGTTATTAGCTACCATATTAGACACTATACATGTAGGATAATCTCTTTTATTACAAAAGGTTTCTATGGTCTATTTTACTCTGGAAACATGAATGGCCTCTCAGAATCCTTACTCTCAAAATTCCTGCTATATACCAATTTAGTAAATGTATCAAGTATATGGCTGTGATTAGTAACATGAGTGACATTAGTTTGTGTGTGTGTGCATGTGCACACGTGTGTCTATTTCCTATTCTGTTTACTAAGTTACTTTTGATGTTAAGATTTCTAAGATTTCAAATCTCAGGAAATTTATTACTTTCAATTCAATTTATATCTATGTTACTGGATAGGATGGACTCCAAAATAAAATGTACAACTTAAAAAACAAAACAAAACAAAACAAAAAAACAAAAAAAACAAAAAAAAAAAAAAAGAAAGAAAGAACGCTTGCTCTAGCAGAGGGCCTGGATTCAGTCCCCAGCACCCACCTAGTGGCTCACAACCATTAATAATTCCACTTCCAGGGGTTCCCAGGTACCGGCGCTGTTTTGGAATGCTGTAGAACGTTGGGAAATGGGGACTATTTGGCTGAAGTAGAAACACAGGGGTGGCACCTGGGATTTTAGGCTAGCCCCACTTCTACTCAAGCTCTCTGCTGATTTGTCTACACAGATCCAGAGTCCCACTGCCAGGCCTCTCCTACCACGAATCTGTGAGCTAGAAATCTTTCCCTCCCCTGAGCAGTGAGAAATATAACAAATACAGACCACCACCCCCACCTCCCAAGAAATAGCCAAGAGCCGTTAGATGGAAGCCCACTTCTCTTGCTTTCATTTCCTTCGCTGTGATAAAATATGTGACAACAAAAAACTCTAAGGAGAATGGAGTGATGCTGCTTCCCAGTTCCGTGTCAAAGTCCATCACTGTGGGGAAGCCACAGCAGGAGGAACATGAGACAGCTGATTATTCACGTTCACTGTCAGGGGCAGAGAGACATGAATGCACGCATGCGTAGAGCTCAGCCAGCTTTCTCGACTCCCATAGGGTCTGTCCGGAGTGTCGCGCCAGGCACTGTTGCTGTCTATTTTCAGTCTGAGTCTTCCTGAACCTATTAAGGCTCTTGAGACAATCCCCCACAGACACGCCCATGGGCCCATCTGATCTAGACTCTTCCCAAGGAATTCCATCTCGTGTCAAGCTGGCAAGTAGCACCAATCAACCACAACACCTAACTTTAGTCAGGGTTGTATTCCTTTGGGCCAGGCCACACCTACAACCTTAACGTCCTGGAATATCTTAGTTTGTTTCCTCTGCAACACACACACACACACACAAGTTCAGCCTGGTTCTTCCTCCCAGCCCCATGCTCCCAGAAATAAAACCCAGATTCAAAATATATTTACAAGCACTTTGATACCTTGGTCACAGATCTAGACTCTCCTCTGACTAGATTGTACCTTAAAATAACCCATTGACTCTAATCTACATTCTGCCACATGACTGACTACCTGTGTTTAAAGTACCATGTGTCTGTCTCGTCATATCTTCCTGGGATAATCTCCATGCCTTGCTGCTCTATCCCAGAATTCTTTCTTCTCCCTCCGAGATGTCCCACCTTCTATTCTAACCTTTCCTATAGGTCATAGGTTCTTTTAATTGACAAATCTGGCATCCATACAATACACACGATTCTCTCTCTCTCTCTCTCTCTCTCTCTCTCTCTCTCTCTCTCTCTCTCTTCGACATATATATATAGAGAGAGACAGAGAAACAGAGAGACAGAGAGGCAGAGACAGATAGACAGACAGACAGACAGACAGACAGGCTAGCTTCTGACATTTTACCATAATCATCTTAAAAGCTGCCCCTCATCCTTTATCTCCTCTGCTCTCCCTCCTTCTTACAAGACTATATATCTGTGTATTTATTTGCTGCTGTGCACAAGCTGGGGATTGGTCAGTACCCTTACTACAAGACCCAAAGCGAGGCTCCCTGCAGAAATGCCCTGTGCTAACCTCTCGGTTGCATAATGAGTTGTTATTCCCACTGTGCGAATGAGAAACTGAACTTTAGAATGAGCAAGTAAATAAGCTACTATATTCCAAGGAGATCAGAGGGGAGCCGGTGTGCATGGGTCCTGACCTGCACTTTCCTCACCGGGCTACGTGAGGAGTAGCATGTGAATGGATATATAGTCTACGTCTTTCTGCTTGCTTTCTCCTTCAGAACCCAAGGAAGCTTTGCAGTCAAGTATAGGTATAGATCAGCTTCCATATAAATGCAACTTGAGAAGTACCTCCTCAGTTTCTAGATCCCTGTTCTACAAGGTCCCTGACCCCTGAAAGCAAGACAATCATGTCTTGACTGCTGAAGTATGCAGGGCCCCCTGCAATCAATGAAAAATGACAGATGGGGCCAATGAACGGTCCTGTTAGTCTTCTGAGGTGGATCACAGAAACGTGAACTGAGCAGCAATCTGAGCGCTGGCCATATGCCTTGTCACTCAAGCCATCCGAATCAGTGGATTCAATGGTGGTTGGTGGAAAAAACAAACAAAAGAAAACCTGCCATGGATATCAGCCAATTTCCTTGCCTCAGTCTCCCAGGGCTCCCACAATGACCCTACAATGGTGAGTTAAGTGATTCAGGCTGGGCATACATAGAGTGCTACAGATCCCTCTTATCAATGACCAATCCATAGCAGATAACAGACTCTTAACAACAAGGAGATGAGCAGGCTTTTGGGTGGAAGGTCGTTCTTGGTGCTATCTCCGTTCAGGAGAGGACATAGCAATTCACGTTACTACAATTGACACCTACGTCAGATACGAGTGTATCTCTGCCCAAGGTACCCCCTTTAAGCACCACTTTCTGAGAATACAAGAGTGCCTAACCCACTTCATGGTGCTTTGTAACATTGTTTCAGACCAGGAGGAGATTGACAAACCAGGAGAGGGTCACCAATAAGTGCATGGCCCACTGTAGATGCTACTACTAGGAAGAAGACAGCTAATTGAAACTCTCAGAAATTACAAAATGCACTTAACACACCTAACCTACCACATCTTATAGCTTACTAGCCATGGGGTGGAGAGCAAGTGAATTCAATTGATGTCGACCTCCTACTCACTTTACACACACACACACATACACACACACACATACTTAGGTGCATGGACTTGTGACCATGTACATGTACGTGTGCATATACACATACATAAACACACATACAAACAGAGAGAGAGAATCACATATCAATGATAGCTGAGGAAAAAAATAAAAATTCAAAACTCAAAGTACTATTTCTAGTGAATGTCTATACTTTTCCACACCATTGTTAATTAAGTCAAATCACCAGTCAAGCCATCATATGTCAAGGGCTATGTGTAATTTTATATATGCCTGTCATTCGAAAGCATCCAGCTGAATCAAAGAATGAAGTACTCCGGCCAAGAGTACTTCAGAGTAATCAAAGAATGAAGAGTCAAGGCTCCGACCAAGACCTGGATCAAGAAAACGACAGCCTACAATTCCCATGTCCGCCATGGGACCTACTCTCGCATTTCCACGTGAAGGCTAACTCCCTGGGAGAAAAGAGCAGTGTCAAGATCTGGAGGCCAGCCTGTGCTCATTATCTCTAGAGCGTCATTTTTTCTTAGCCCTTTCAGGAATCCGGGATCAGGAACACATGACTGCATATGCCTACCATGACATTTCATCTCCCATTGTCAACTTGAGTAAAAATTGGAATCATCTGGGAGATACACCTTTGGGAGTGTCTTTCAAGGGAGATTAAGAAAGACTCAGCTTGAATGTGGTCTGGGCCGGAAAATGGAGAAAGCTAAGCAGATATGTTCTCTCTCTCAAGGTTGTGATCTACGCCTGCCACCTGTCATCAAGTTACAAAGGGTCATGTGACCAGGCCAAAATAAAACCTACCTTCCCCAGGAAGCTTCCTGTCAGGTCACAGAAGTGAGCAGAGTAACCATATGCAAACATACACATTTATAAATAAACCTATAGCTACCAGTTACACAAACATGCAGACAACCAGGCCCACTTTAGGATCCAGCAGTTCACACTTACAAGTAAAGAGGCAATAAATGAGATTGGGAGAAAACCGGCATTTTCTGAAGTAGGGTCTCAGTTCCTGGAAAAGTCTCTCGTGCTTTAAAAACTGAAGATAGAAGACGATGTTGAATTGGAAGGAGGGTGGCTCTAAACTTTCCCTGGGTCACAGTGTGCTCTGAGACAATGACAGATCGATCACACAATCCCAATTCACCTCACAGGGTGCTTGTGGGTTTGTGTTTTAATTTCTGTTCAGCCTTCTCTTAAGATTATCATGTCCACGATGCCACATGCGCTTTCTTTTAAGAGTGAGGAAACTTTACTTCAACCCTCCTGAGAGGGTCACCCGCATACTCATATCTTAACCAAAGGTTCACTGATGCCCTTATCCCTCACCACCAGCACTGCTGCAGGGGTTTCTAAAGGAAAGGAGGGGAGTCCAGGAGCCTCACCTACAGCAAAGCTCGTACTAGCTACTGAATTAACCCGCAATCCAGAATGGGCAGCACAACATAAAACTTCTGAACTTGGATGCTAGAACTTTCCCTCCGTCCTCTGACATCGTCATTGTCACTGTCTCGGAGCACACTGTGACCCAGGGAAAGTTTAGAGCCACCCTCCTTCCAATTTAACATCGCCTTCTATCTTCAGTTTATAGAGCATGGGAGATTTTCCAGGAACTCAGACCCTAATTCAGAAAATTCAAGTGTTCTCCCAATCTCATTTATTGTACTTTCGCTTCTAAGACCTTGGCCCAAACACAAATATTTATCTCTGTTTGAGTCCTTGCGCTGGCTCCCAGACACTGACTTTCAAGCTTCTAAGGCCATTAAGGGGCACTAAATACCAAATTAGACATGCTGCTTTCTCAGTTCTCATCCTTCCAAAGAGAGAGGGTACTGAGTCAGAGACCCTGCTCCAATAATGGAAACAGACACACCGGCTTCCAGGAAGAAGAAATCAATCTGCGGCTTACAAACCAAAGAGTAAATATCAAGGGAGCCTGTCACTTCAATGTGCTCGTGAGATCTTACCCCATTCGACAGAACACAGCATTCAGAGCCCAAGGAGTTTTACCACCATCTGGGACAGCTGTAGCAACAGAAAGAGACTGACATGCCCAGCACCTTAATCCATGAGGGGCTCCTTCAACAGTTCTATTTATCTATCCGAAAAGGCTTACCACAGTCATTCTCAACCTAGGTGGGTCACAACCTCTTTAGGGTCGAATAATCCTTTCATGGGGTACAAATATCAGATGCCCTGAACATCAGATATTTACAGGACAATTCATAACAGTAGCAAGGTTATAGTCATGAAGTAGGAATAAAGATAAATGAGATAAATAAAGATACATGAAGAACTGTATTAAAGGGTCACTGCCTTAGGAAGGTTGTGACCCACTGCCTTAACACAAAGGCATTGATTAAGTCATATTCAAGAGCAACCACGGGGGTGGGGGTGGGGGGCTGGAGCAGCCTAAAGCATGTACCCTTGGGTGTGGATCTCACAGCTTTGCCAGGCAGACAGACATGAAACGATGACTCCAGATCTCACTTCCAACCCTAGCCAAAGGGTGACTCTGGGGTCAACAAATAAAAAAGCTCGCTTTTGACAGTAGATACAGGCACTGTTGCGGTCAGGGCGGAGAGCGTGGTGGTATAGCATTTGCCTAGCATTTGGAAACACAGGGTTCAATCCTCAGCACCATTTAAAGAAGAAAGAAAGGTTTGGGGAGCAGAAAAGAATTAAACCAGAGCAAGAACTGAGAGACAAAGCCAAGCCAAGCAGCCAAGCGATCAGCAGCCAGCATACTACTCAGTACAGAGTCTATAATACTATGTGCTGCTCTGATCTCTCTCATTTGCGCTGTGATCTGTAAGGGCTCCACATTATCCAAGATCATACACAACAGGAAAAATAATTTCCAATGAACTAGCATACGGCACCCTATGATAGACTTCCATTAACACACTGCCATGTGTTCTTTGAGCTTATCTTTCTTCTAATGTTGCTCTGGCTTCCTATTCAGCCATAGCCACTCTGACATTCAGTCAACATTCATGTGCGTGCTCTGAATCAAGGTTTTAGGAGCACTAATTTGCACGCCTTGGTTTTTTTTTTTTTTTAATTTGACTCAATATCATCTATTTCAGTCTTGAGAATTAAACTTCATTCAGAAAGCCTTCCTGCTTTTACACAGTGCAGAAATGAGGGACACCCCTACACACACACACACACACACACAAACCATCAGAACATCTGCCAGAGACAGAGAATTAGACAGGAAGGGAATATATTTTCTGAATGCCTTGACTTGGGGATGGCAGGGTGGTTCAGTGGTTAGAGGTTCTTACTGCCAAGCCTGACGACCTGAGTTCCATCCCAATAACACAAGTGTTGGAAGGAGAGAACTATCTCCCACATATTGTCTTCTGATCTTTACACACATGCTGTGGCAAACACCACACACACACACACACAGATTTCTTAATATCTAGAGTCATGATCACATTTTATATTTTAAAGCATCTTCAATTCTTTCCTGACCAATATTTATTTGTAAATATGTTCTATCATTCTCTAGTCATCTTGGCTTACAAACCATCTCATGTCTAGGACTCCAGATTTCTTACTGAAGAAAAGAAAAAATAATTATACCACTGATTCTTTAAAAAAAAATAAAGCATTGCCTTTAAAAATAAATGTAGACTTCCTGAGTTCAAAAAGTAAAAAAAAAATATGATGTGGGTTTAGTAACTCACATCTACAATCCCAGCGGTTGGGACGCTGAAGTGGGAAGACCCAGTGGTGACGTCAGCCTGGGCTGCACAGAGAGTTCAAGATCCACCTGGTTGACTTAGCAAGACACTGTCTCAAAACAAAACAAAAACAAACAATGAGAAAAAAGAAAACCATGACTCCTTAAGGAAAAATGTACTTAAAATTTAGAAAATCAGGCTAGAGGGTAGCTTAGTGGTAGGAGTACTTGCCCATCATGTACAAGGCCCTAAGTTCGAATCCCAGAATCATCATAAGGATGATTGATGATAACAATGATGATGGTAATAATAACAAATAAAAATTAAGAAAATCAAGAAAAACATAGGAGGAAAATTAAAATTACCCAAATTTCACAACCCATATAAAACTGATGGGACAATTTTGGCACAGTAAAAAATCTTAGCATAGCCAAAATTTTCACACATGAACTTGTAACCATGTTTGTAGACACAAATATAGAATGTTCTAGAATCACAGCCATACATAGTTGTCCATACAGTGCTCTTAACCCTTAGCATTTTATCACCAATAACTTCTATAAACGTTCATTGTCTTTCTATAATGTTTTACTAGTTGCAAAATAGTCCAAGATGCTACAAAAAAAAACAAACCCAGTTATGCAGAAACATATGTATGTGCACTTGTTAAGTCACCAATTACATAGTTACATGTGCATTAGGGATGTGTGAATTACATGCATTAGCAATGTGTGAAATGTGTCTGGCACCTTAAAAGAAACAAACTCTTGAAGACTGAGATAATGCTCAGACACTCAGCCTCACACAGGCTGAAGTCAAGTGGCTCAATAACATTCTGACCAAAACAGATAAAGACATCAAAACCTGGGCCACAGCGAGCTGCTCTGCTCTAAAACACATCAGAGAACAGAGGACGCCCCTAGACAGGAAGACCCGCTAGTCCCCAGAGAAACAGACCAAGATCATTTTCAAGACATACAAAATCATGTAGCTAAGTGTTTAACTGTGCTCGGAGGGCTTTGCCTCATGTGAAGCCCCAGTGACACAAAAATGACAAGACCACAAGGGCTTACAGGGCTCTTTACTTGATATTCAGAAGTCAGATTCAACACTGACATTCTGAATGCTTTTTATTTGTCTGTCTGTTTGTTTGTTTTGGGTTTTTTTTGGTTTTTTTTTTTTGTTTTTTTTTTTGTTTGTTTGTTTGTTTTTGAGACAGGGTTTCTCTGTATATCCCTGGCTGTCCTGGAACTCACTCTGTAGACCAGGCTGGCCTTGAACTCAGAAATCCCCCTGCCTCTGCTTCCCAAGTGTTGAATGCTTAAATCTATCAAACACTATGTGGTAACTATGATATGACAAAAACATAAAAATCACCAAAGGTTGGAACAACTGTTCTCATCTGCTGAAGAGATTTCCTTCTTCTCCTATCCTATACATAAGTTTATTAATACATGCCCAATCACAATTAATTTGCCTGCTATGATGTTGTTATATTTCTAAAACTTTATTAAGCTCTTACTATGTGGTGCTAGATAGAACGGAGACCAAAATGAAAGAGAGATGGCCTTTGCTGTTGGGACCCAGACACATATTTTACTGTAAATTATAGCTATATGCCAAGCAATTACACTAGGAGAAAGAAGTAAAGAATTCTGAGAGAAACCAGGAAATAGCCAGGGGAGGGCATCTCACGCCTCATCCCTAGAAGAGTCTGTGAGGGAGTAAGGGTATGTGGTAGCTAATCTTCATTGTCAACGTGACAGGATTTAGAATCACTCTGAAAACAGACCTCTGGGCGTGTCTATAAGGGAGCTCCGGAACTGGTTAATTGTGCGATGACTTATGTGCGATGTGGTCAGGATTGTCCCATGGGTCCTGGATTGAATAAAAATGATAATGCAGGCTGGAGGGATGGTTCGGTTGTTGTCAAGAGCTTACACTACTCTTGCGATGGACGACAGGGAGTTGGGTTCCCAGCACCCATATCAGGTGGCTCACAGGTTCCTGTATGTAACCCCAGCTCCAGGAAAGCTGATGCCCTCTCTGCCCTCCTCGGGTCCCTTCCCATACCTACACACACAGACAAGCAATTTTGTTATTAGTAAATCTTTTTTTAAAAGGGGAGAGAGAGCGCAGAACACAGTATTCATCTTTCTCAGCTCTGCTCAGTGCAGGTACACCGTGACCAGCTGCCTAGACTACATCGCATGGTGGACTGAGCTCCTCCCGGTATTCTGTCACAGCAGGGAGAAAAATGAACTCAACAGCTGGAAGAGTAGGGAAGGCGAGGTGGGGTGGCAGGGGGAGGCTAGAGGAGGCATTCTACTTCAGAAACTGGCACAAGCACAAACAAGATGCCTACACTGAAATGTGCGCCTCTCCCTGCAAAATCCAGGCTGAGTGCACAAAGAAATAAGAACAGACACAAGTGGATGGAACCACCAAGCACAGGTGAGTGTGACCCAACAGACTGGCACGACATGAAGGCCTTTCTCCACACTTACACAAGAGGCACTGGATAAGACCTCCCACACCACCTCACACATTACTCATCTCGCATAGGAATGTCCTCATCCTTGACACAAACATGAACATATTCTAGTCAAAGCCAGTCCCTCCACAGAGCTCCACATCCACCCACCCCTCCTGGTTCCAAGAAGGATGCCCGGACATCTTCCCCTCCCTCATGGCCTTAATCTCCCTGGAGGAAAGATTTGAGAGCCTTGAACTCTCTCTAGTGTGACCAAGTTCCTCCTACCTGGCATACCTCTACCAGGAAACTATGTTCTTGTATTTTCCATTAAAACAATGATTTTCACCAGCCAGGCCTGATGGCACACAACTGTAATCCCAGCCCTCAGGAGGCTGAAGCAAGAGGATTCCAAGTTCGAAGCCAGCTTGTGCTCATAGCAAGATAGCAAGTTCCTGCTTCAAAAACAAACACGTAAATGAGCAAAACCAAAAATAAAAATTAAAAAACAATTCCTTGTTATCCTCTCCACACATACATAACCCCTGCAAATAGGCATCATAACATATAGTCTTACCATCAGGAAGACACGGGGCCTAATTCCCCAGAGAACCTTCAATGGGACTCAGTGGTACCAAACCTTTGTCTTAGCCTGGGGAGATTCATACAAAAGTCTACAGAGCCCAAAACCATAACTGGGTATGATTTGGACCTGAACAATTTAATAACAGGGAACCAGCTAAGGAAACAGCACAGAACAAGAAACCCCAGAAGGTCATGTCACATGTCATATGCAGCCAGGCTTGTGACAACAGTGTGTTCTGCCGGCACCAGCACCTGGGTTTGCTTGTTGACTGCTCCCTTCTCAGACTCCGGTGACTGGCCGAGTGTGCTATGCTTCACACCTAAGTGGCTTGCTCTTCCTTCTCTTCCTGTTTCATTACAGACTGCCATTGCTATAAATTCTTTAGAGAGTGACTCCAAACAAGGCCTGCAACCTGGACCGTGCTTAATCGCATGGTTCAAATCACCGCAATTCCTCTCAGAGGTTTCAGGCAAGTCTACACATCCAAATGCAACTTTCTATTTGCATGTGTGTGTGTGTGTGTGTGTGTGTGTGTGTGTGTGCACATGTATATGTAGGTGGGGCTTGCCCATGTGTGTGCATTTGGAAGCCAAAAGTTGACATCAGGTACTGTCTTCCTCAATAACTTTCTATCCTGTCTAACCATTCTGGTCTTACTGGATAGCAAGTCCCCAGGGTCCTCATGTCCCTCCCTCGAAGGAGTTTAGAAGTGTGTGCCACCACACCGGGCTTTCAGTTGAGTCCTAGAGACTGGACTCCAAAACCCATGATTTCACACCAAGCATGTCATTGACTGAGTCATCTCACCAGCCCCTTGATACTTTTCTTCCTATGAAAACCTTTACATACTCGTTCAAACCACCCACCCTCAATCTCCTCTCTTCATATCTAATCCAATAGATCCCACTGATTTGTCTCTAAAAGATAGCCTAAGCCTGCCCATTTTTCTCCATCTGTCTTTCAACATCATCACCATTACAATTATCACTACCTTTTATCTGGAGTTCTTTTAATTGGTCTCTGTACCTTTTCTTTCATCTCCTTCTGCCCTGTGCCTTACAGCACAAGAGTAATAATCAAGTGGGAACTGTATAAAGCCATTCCCGCGTTGACTTCCCACTGATGTTGAAGTGAAATACCCTCCTGGCATCAGGCTAGAAAGACCTTTGTGATATTCTCTCCGGTTTCTCTGACTCCATATCAAGTCTCTCCTAATTGCTCTGTCTGTTAGTCATTCTCTCAGTTCCAGCTCCCTTGATCCAACGAGCTGACGTGTCTCTAGAACTCTGAGCGAACTGCTTACCTGAGACACTCGTTTCTTCCCATCTTTCCTTCCTAATCCCTCTTGATCCTTCTGGCTTCAGCTAAATGTCATCATCAGTGAGAATCTTATTCATCAGCGCTGTGCACGGTGTGTCTGTCTACCTTGTCTGTGCACAGTGTGTCTGTGTGCACAGTATCTCTGTGCACAGTGACTTGCACAGTGTGTTGTGCATAGTGACTTGCACAGTGTGTTTTGCACAGTGTGTTTGTATACAGTGTATCTGTGCACAGTATATCTGTCTATGTGTGCACAGTGTGTCTGCGCACAGTGTGTCTGTGCACAGTGTGTCTGCCCTTCTATTCTCCATGCCAGAGCCTTGCTTTCTCTCTCTATTATACAACAGTGTGTAAGCACGTTAGTCATCTGTCTGTACACTGGGAAGATAAGTCTTGTGGAAGCACGGCAGCGATTCATTGACTTTTATTCTCAGCCCTGAAAGAGAAGGACGGCCCATGGATGGACGTCACTTCCCTCAGTTGGTCAAAATGGAGGACAAGACTGGCCATTGGACAAGAAATTGAGAGATTCTGGCAGAGATCGACTGGAGACAAGAAGGGAACCTAAACTTAATCCATAACAGCAGAGATTGGGAGACACAACATCAAGATATACAGAATAGGTCTTTCTAAGAAAACCCAGAAAACAACATCATGGGAGAGGCAAATCTGTCGAGGTGGAGAATGACAATTCAGACGGAGGCAGGGTGAGCCAAAGGGACCAACCAGCTAGAGAGACACAGCAAGCCACTCTCCAACAAACGGGTTTGACACACAAACAAAAGTTTAGAGTCTGTTATCACTATTTATTTTGATACAAATACACATATTAACATTTTTACAGTATAGAGCTTCCAGGATATTCATTTGACCAGATTGTCTGATCAAAACACCTCAATCTCGATCCATTGTTCTATATAGTCTAGGCAGCAGATGTAACCCCCCCCCCCCAGAGCTGATCAATACACAATGGAAGGAAGCACGCCACAAAGGCACAGCAGAGCTCCACAGCGCTCACAATTCTCCCACTCTCCCTCCAGGTTAAGTCAATCCTTCCTGGATACAGACAGCTCACTTCCTAACAAACAGGAGCCCGTGAGCTCCACAGGGCTGGAGCTCCTCACAAAGCTAACCGATCTGTTTTAAGCATTAGATGCAATACCCAGTCGGGATTTCTCCCTGGGAAGTATCTAAACAACACAGGCTAGCATTGCCAAACCGCTTCCTGAGAATATAGACCACAGATGGAAAAAAATCTCATACTTCACCCCATAGGGCAACCCCTTTTTGTCTAGCGTGCGGATAGGAAGAGATAACTGCCCCAGAGCATTTAAATCCAAGTAAAGCAATAAGCCAGAAAAGCAGGGAGGAACGGCAGTGTGAGTTGTTATCTACTTTTATTATAATCCATGACAATCCCACCATGTGTGTCCACGCTGGACTGAGATCATCCCGCAGCAGAGTCCACCTTACTAAGTAAGTGGTGCATCATCGGAGTTTGATTGCTCATGGTAAGGTTGAAAATCAAATGCTTTCACATAGACACACAATCCAATAGAGTTTCATCCTAATTAGCTTTCTATCGCTGGGCTAAAAACATCATGAGCAACGGCAACCTGTGGTGGGAGAGTTCATTTTACAGCGTATAGTCCAACAACAAGCAGGGTCAAGGCGGGAACTCAAGGCAGGAACCTCGGGATGGAGACTGAAGCAGGCACTGTGAAAGAGTTTACTGGCTTGCTCCTCAGGCACACATCAGGTACCTTTGATAGTTCTCTCAGGACCAACTGCCCAGGGGCACAGCACCTCTCACAGTGGGCTGCAAGCTGCCCCATCAATCCTTCATCTGGAAAATGCCCTCTTCAGACTTGCCAATCAAACAGAGGCATTTTCTCAATTGAAGTTCCTTCTTTCCAAAAAATCCTAGTTCGTGTCAAACTGGCCATAAAAATAAAACACTAATCAGTATATTCCATTTCCTGTCCCAGCCCAGGTATGTGGAAGGGACAGGGGACTGGGAGACAGTTAAACTAAGACAACTATGATAAAAGCCCAGTTTGTGTGCTAAGGAGAGAGCTCAGTGGGTGGCGTGTTTGCTATGCAAATGTGACCTGAGTTCAGATACTCATCATCCATGGAAAAAGCCAGGAGCCACATCTATAACCTCAGTACCCAGGCGATGGAGACAGGAAGGCACCTAGCCAGTCAGTTTAGCCAAATCAATGAACGCCGTGGGAGAGAGAGACTGATGACTCCAAAACTAAGGCGGAGATGGACTAAGGAAGTTTCATGACATCAACCTCTGACCTACACTCATGCCCGCAAGCGCACACATATGTCTGCAAGTGTACGCATGCACGCACATGCAGTTTTGTGTTTGAGGTGATTATTTCATTAGCTCAGCAGTGATGTTAATGCAGACAGGAAGCAGCAGCCTCCCTGCATGAGCATGACCCTGTCAGTCTCACATGCACAGATCATAACCTAATTCATTCCACATGGCTAACCTCTGAAACATCCGTCTATCTTTCATTCATTCGAGGACTCAACCATTCAACAAATATAATCAGAGCTGTGCTCCAGGCTCTGTAGAAGTCTGAAAACACTAGGCAAAACATTTCCTTTCTCTAGAAGTAATAACAATGTAATCTCACTAAAGTATACATAAAATATATATAAAGTAATAATAAGCAAAGAATAAAGGTTTATAATGGGAAAGCACTAGACCAAACACCCAGGCAATAACTCACTCGCGCTTTGTGAAAATTAGATGATTAACTACCTCCAGATATAGTTTATGGAGGAGGAAATGGAGACAAAAAGAATGATCTCTGAGAGGGAGATGCTCTAGAATCAGGGAACAGGTGAAAAGACCAACTCTATATTTTACTACTAAGGAAAGAAGTCACGTTTACTACTAAGGAAAGAAGTCATTGAAATAAACACACTTTTGTAAAAGAAAGGTGATATAAAAAATGGTATTGGTTCCACGACATTTAAATACTTAGTGGTCAACAGTATCAGGGGAACCTATACAGTTCAAATGTTTTCAGAGTTACGCTAAGAATAATTTTTAATAGATGTACTAAGATATACCTTGCATAGAATACACGTCTCTGAGTGCTTAAAAGTAAAAAATGTAGGGGGGGGGACCCTTCCCATCAGTTATCAGCAGAACATTATAAAATAACACAAGCTGAATAATTTTTCTTGGCATGCACTCACATCCTTTAAGTCACTGTAAGGCTTGTAAACACTGAGCCTCTCAGAGCTGGGCTTGGAACGCAGCCCAAACAGCTGGTGCAACTGGCTGTCTCCAGGGGTGGCGGGTGTCAAATACTCTAAGACACAATGGCTCAGCCAGCCTTGACCACACAGATTTAATCAGCCAGCAGGCACCCTGTACACGACTGGTGGAAAGCAAGAAAAAGTCTGGCGTGTCCTTGCCTGCTTCTTTTTGGATGTGTCCACACGCTGAAGAGAGGTTCTGTTCGCTGTACTCTGGATTGTACACACACAGGCTGCTTGGCATCCGACACGGAGTTCCCTACACCCCTGCTGCTATTAGTGTAACTAGCCCAGTGGGAAGGGCCCTAGCAATGCAAACTGGAGGAGCTCCGCTCAGATCTGTAGCATCCACAAAACAGTCAGGTGTGATCATGATCAAGCATATAACCCCTGAACCATGTGGGGTGGAGGCAGGAGGATTGCTGTGGGTTGGCGGCTATCAGCTTTGTTCTATGTTCAATGGAGAAACTGTCTCAAGAGACTAGGGCAGAAAATTATAGAGCTAGACATCAGATCTCTCTCTCTTCTCTCTCTCTGTCTCTCTGTCTCTGTCTCTCTGTCTCTCTGTCTCTGTCCCTCTGTCTGTCTTTCTATCTCTGACTCTCTGTCTCTCTCTATCTCTCTCTGCCTCTGTCCCTCTATCTCTTTCTGTCTCTGTCCCTCTGCTCTGTCCATGTCTCTGTCCCTCTGTCTGTCTCTCTGTCTCTGACTCTCTGTCTCTCTCTGTCTCTGTCCCTCTGTCTCTGTCTCTGTCCCTCTGCTCTGTCCCTGTCTCTGTCTCTCTCTGTCTCTGTTCCTCTGTCCCTCTATCTCTCTGTCTCTGTCTCTCTGTCTCTCTCACACACATTCAGAGACAGAGAGACAGAGAGAGGGGGGGGAGGAAGGGAAAGAGAGAAAGATAGAGAGAGAAGTTTTAAATAGCCAGGATAAATGCAGGACACGGACACAGGAGTGTTCCAACACCAACCTCAGCAGGTCAGGATGCACGGTTGTCTAATGACTGAGTTATACTTGCCTGTCAGCAACTGTAACAGGAAGCAGATGTCAAAAAAAAAAAAAACAGAAACAAAACAAACAAACAAAAAAATTCTACGACAAAGAAGCTTCTAACACCTACGGGAGAGATCACCTCTAGCTTGGTTAGTGAAGAAAACATTTGTGTTGTCAGTCACTCCTTATGAGAAATCTCAAACCCACAGGAGAACAGTGCCCAGGAGAACCCTCCACACCTAAGATTCCCATTAAAAAGCCATCAATCCGTGGTTGCTGTTGCTTCATGCACACCCCCACGTACACACTTGTGCTAGAGGCCTTTGAAGCAAATCCCAGACATCACATGATTTCATCTGCACATGTTCCAACAGGCATTCCTAGCTGGCAAGAAATCTTTGAAGATGCTACATATGTGATCTCAAACCCCATGACTTCTTAGGGGTGTACAGGAATGCGGTGTGCAGGAGGTGGAGAGGTGGGAGGGGCTTGAGGAAAGCAGGAATACCCGAAGAAAGATTGACCCAGAAACGAAGCTGAGGATTAGCCTTCAGGGTCACAAACGCAGACAACAACAACAACAAATCAAACAAACAAAAAAACAAGACATCCAGATAGGAACTGAGGTTGGAGTCTCAAGTTCTTAGGACGATGGTCTAGAGTTCACCTGAAGAATCCACCTTTGTAACGACACTACAGAAAGGAGGGGTGGCTAAATACAATTGCTTCAGCACCGAAGAGCACACAGTGTTCCCCGTCACTCCACAGGAGAACTGTATGTGCTGGAACCCACAGAGACTAGCCAAGCATCTCTTCACCGCCAGAACATCCTGGCCACACAGATCAGCTGACCAGTCCTATCCCAGGGTAAGAGGAGATGCTAGCTCAGTCAGCTCCCTGCTGACTAAGGTAGAAGTCCTCCCCTCCCCTCCCAGCATCCCTTGCCAACGTCTCCGGTGGCTGTGTGCGAAGCGGCCTGCTGAAGGTTTCAGCGGGATACCCAGGGTCATGAATAGCACGGCCAGACTTGAGAGCTGAAGACCCGGCTTCATGTTTGCAGGTTATAATCCAGTGTATGTGTGTGATTCATCCCAAATGTGAACTGAAACCCTCACTGGGTTCACCTTTCCCCAAATTGCCTCCTTTCAAATTTCTACACATAAATTCTTGCTAAAGTTGACATTGTATGCCCTGAGATAGAGGGCAGTGTGACTGATGACAAGGAAGGAGAAGTGAGAATTCTCTCTCTCTCTCTCTCTCTCTCTCTCTCTCTCTCTCTCTCTCTCCCTCCCTCCCTCCCTCCCTCCCTCCCTCTCCCTCTCCCTCTCCCTCTCCCTCTCCCTCTCCCTCTCCCTCTCTCTCTTCCTTCCACCTTCTGTCCTCCTCCACCCCCTGTCTCCTGTCAGGCTCCTGAAATCTTGAAAGTTTCAGCTATCAAAATCAAGGATGCAGAGGCCTCAGATGACCCCAGTGGATAAGGAATGACTTTGGGATGCTAACTCACAACTCTGTGGGGGAGCCTTGGAGATCGCCCCAGAGGGAAGTGGAGCCCCATGGCTTTCTCAGCAGCTGGCTTTCTCCAGCCAGTTCTCCCCAGAACAAAAACAACCCTGTCAGAAACCATAAACAGTCAGGAAAACACACAGCCAGACAAAGTGAGGCCATTCAGTGGTCTCAGCAAGGTCTCCTCCACCCCTCAGAATCACTGACCCAACAAGTCAGAATCTGTTGTAAAACTTGGCAGGAAGAAATCTCTCAGAAGGATGAGGGAGCAAAGATGAGACCAAGTCCCAACCATCATCTTTTCCTTTTCATCTGGACCATTTGTGGCTGCATATACCAGCATAGTGGGTAAGACAGCTAAAAAACAGAGTACACAATGTAGACATGATAATGCTTGCCCTTAATCCCAGCACTCAAGAGACAGAGGCAGGTGGGTCTCCATGAGTTACAAGGATCCTGGTCAACTTAGCATGGACAGCCAGGGCTGCAGAGTTGGAAATATGACCTCTTGGGGAAAGAAAATCAAAGGAACTGTATTCCAGTCGTTTTAAGATCTGTCCCGTAGAAATGGAGCTATTCCAGGAGGCAAAGACATAAGGAACTGCAAGTCAAGTCCCCTTTTAGGTCTTTTGTAGCCAGTTGATAGTAGCTCAAGACTTTAAACCCAGCACTAGTCGGATCTCTGAGTTTGAGGCCAGCCTAGTCCAAAGAGTGAGTTCCAGGAGAGCCAGTGCTACACAGAGAAACCCTGGGGGGCTGGGGGGAGGAGCTTCCCAGGCTAGGCATGTGGCTGGCTTGGTCGAGCATGCATGAACCCTGCGTTAGACCCCCAGAACCACACAGCTGTGATCCCAGTTCTAGAGAGACACAGGCAGGGGGACTGGAAATCAGGGTCATCCTCGACTACTTTAAAGTAAGCCTGGAGTACTTACGATTCAATCAACCAGCCGACCAACCAGTTAATAGGACTTTCTTCACAACTACTGGTCCAAAAGGCAAAAGAGTATGGAGTGTTTTAGATCCATCAAAAAGTCTTCCTCTTCCTGCTATCTTTCTAAATGGCTCTTACTTCACTAGTTTACAGAGGTTGCCCTGACCTCTATCCTAAGGGCTCTTTCTCTCCGTCTCTCTCTGTCTCTGTCTCTCTCTGTGTCTCTGTATCTCTCTGTCTATCTCTATCTGTCTCTGTCTCTGTCTCTCTCTCTCTCTCTCTCTCTCTCTCTCTCTCTCTCTCTGTGTGTGTGTGTGTGTGTGTGTGTGTGTGTGTGTGTGTGAGCGCCCCTCATTCCATCCTAGTGACTGGCTTTTAAGTGTCTCCTCTCTGCTGAATCCAAGTCTCTGGAGTTTTACAGTTAAACTTTTGAATGAGTTTCTTATTGATGGCTCACCTTTAGAGATACATTTCTCCAACCCACTGACATCTTTGACGTCATGCAGATGTAGTTACCTACATCCATCGACACTGGGGATCCCTTTCGCCCACCCTCATCTCTCAGTGCCCCTCACCTGTATCCACTTATCTCAGTCTCCAAGCCCTGTCCCTTCCTTGCAGTAGCTCTGCTGTCAAGCCTGCACCACGAGGATGCCTTCCAACATTTGCTCCAAGAGTGCGCCTTCTCTTACACGACCCCACTGATTCTCCACTGTATAAACTGACATGACTGCTCTGCGGTAGAAGAGCGTTTTTGTTCTAGATATGAGAGAGCAGCCAGAAGCACCTGGAGGAGTCTGGAGCAGAGAGAGAAAGAAGAAAGAAGAGAGAACAGAAAGAAGTAGACCTCACCTCACGAACATGGCCAGCAGACTGGGGATGGCTGGGTGATCTGAGTGAGGGGAGACAAGCCAAGGGATAGAGGATAGAGAGGACGTTCTGAAACCAGGAGGAGCCTAGAGAATAGCCTGTTTATTAGAAGGATGAGGAGCTCAGAGGAGGGAAAATCTGTGAGCTGCATGGAGTCAGGGTAAGGGAGGGGTGAGGAGGGCTGGGATGCGATCATAGACTGAAATGTGTAACAGGTACTTGTGGTACTGAGGGAGCCTACAGGCCCACATGAGGTTGGATGGTCTGATAGGCTCCACAGGCGACTCTGACAGAGATAAGGAAGGGAACTGACTCCCTTTGGTAGAAGGGAATCTGCTTCCCAAGTTTCTGAGGGGTGCTGGCTTTTAGCTCACTGCTCTAAATCCTCCTGTGGTGCAGGTGGTGCTCATTTCTAGACACTTGGACTGCCTTTTGGAGCTTGGGGATCAGAATTTCCTTTGGACCTGACACCTCTCACCTCATGTTGGTCACCCTCTTCCCTCCACCACTGGGGCCTGCATTTTCTTCGACAGTCATTAGTGATCTGCCATGTTGTCGTCAACTTGACAAAACTTAGAACTAGGGGACATATCTGAAAGGGGTCATCGCTATTAGAAGACTCATCTCAAGTGTAGACACGGCCATTCACACAGCTGGGGATCCTGAGCCGTATGACATGAAGGTGAGCGTGCGTGCGTGCGAGCGAGCATGCGTGCGTGCGTGCGTGCGTGCGAGCGTCCACTAGTCTCTGCTCTTCACTGTGGATGAGATTTAACCACTAGCTGCAAGTTCTTACTGTGTTGACTTCCCTGGAGGAAGGACAGTTGCCTTGGAATTGTGAGCCAAAGAAACCCTTTCCTCCTCAGGTTGCTCTTGCCAGGGCATTTTATCACCACAATGGGAAAAGACACTAAGCTAGGTGCATCTTTCATAACAAAGGAAGATGCCAGTCAGAATCAACTACAGAACATACACCTCATAAGGAAAATCACAAATTCATCTGAGGGAATTCTGCAAGCAAAGGAATTGGGAATTAAAATAGCTTTGCTTAATGATTCAAAAGAAAATAAATTAACGATAAAAAAAAAGGAAAATAAAATGGTAGTAAACTCAATTTTGCACAACGCGTCTTTAATGTAAGAACGTCCAGGGACTTGCTACTTTGCTGCCCAGAGATTGGCAAACAAAGGCAGAGTAAAGTCCAACTTCTCCCTGGCACGGACACAGCCGTTCATACTCTGCACTGCAGACCAGCAAAAGAGCTCAGAACCGAATACAGAGCTTTTTCAAGGAAGTCGGCCAGCCTCTACGCGGCTTCACTTAAAGTGCTCCAAAGAAAGGGTCAGTGGTTTTAAAAATAAGGAAGGCCCTGGGGACTTCAGAAAGAAGATGGGGTTTTTGTTTTGTTTTTTATTTCTAGGCTTATTTGTTCTTTTCCTATGTGAATTGCATGAGTGTGTGTGTGTGTGTGTGTGTGTGTGTGTGTGTGAGAGAGAGAGAGAGAGAGAGAGAGAGAGAGAGAGACGCGCGCATGCGCTTGCTGATGTCGGTGTAGAACAGAAGATCCCCTGGGGCTGGAGTTCCAGGCAGTTGGGAACCACATGCCCCTGGTGATGGGAACTGAACGCAGATCCTCTGAAAGAGCAGCTCTTAACCACTTAGTCATCTGTCCAGCCCTGCAAAAGACACTTTACAGAAGTACAGAGAAGCCAGCCTCCAGACGCTAAGACATAAGTGGACAAAAAGAAAATCCAAAACATCAAAGATAACTGATGAACTTGACCCCAAACGGCCACACAAAACCTGATGTTTCTAACAATGGACACAGATGGATGAAAACTTTTCCTCTCCCCTCCCCCCTCTGAGATGCTACATTTTTCTAACAAGCAATTGGTAAAGTTGGGAGGGGGGCTTACAATAAGTGAATATGAAAGCCAGGTGAAAATCAGGGCCAGCAGGAGAACAGCAGGGGGCTACAACAGCGACAGGGAGCCAGCCAGGACATCAAGTATCGTCCACTTCAGCAGAGTCAACACAAATTTTGAACTTGGGTTTCTTTATTCTAAAGCTTTAAAGGAAATCACAGATAACTCAAGAGCTAACATCTGCCCTGGAACCTCAAGGTAAGGCCAGACATGGTGGTGTATAACTTTAGCCCCGCACTTGGGAGGCAGAGGCAGGCAGAATCTCTGAGTGTTCAAAGCTAACCTGATCTATGTGGTGAGCTCCAGAGGAGCCAGGGTTACACAATGAGACCCTGTGTGTGATAAATAGAGAAGATAGATTAGATTAGATAGAGATTATAGATAGATAGATAGATAGATAGATAGATAGATAGATAGAGGGATAGACAGACAGAACCTAAGGGTGCTATTGGTCTGCAGGAGTATTTGTTTTAAATGCAGAAGCTTGCTCCTCAGACTGACTCTGTCTGTCTGTCTGTCTGTCTGTCTGTCTCTCTCTCTCTCTCTCTCTCCTTCATCTAGGGTATTTATTGTGGATGTAAATTTTGCATGTTTTTATTACATTTATTCATTTATTTGTGTTTGGGGAGGGAGGGAAAGGAAAGAAGGAAGGGAGGAAGGGAGGAAGGGAGGGAAGAGAGGGAGGGAGAGAGGGAAAGAGGGAAGGAAAGAAGACAAGATGCCCAGGGCAAAACTGGGCATGGTAGTATATGATTGCAATTCTAGTACTCTGGAGGGGGAGGCAAGAAAATTAGACGTTCAAGGCCATAAGAGAAAAGAAAAAAATGAGTGGGGAGGGGGAGGGGAGGAGACCAGAAAGTGCTGATGCCTAGAGGGTAAGTGCATATGGATATGTCTGTAGGGAACTTTCCAGAAAGGGTTAACTAAGGAGAAAGAACTGCTCAGAATGTGAACAGTATCATCCCATAGTCTATGGATATGAACCTGAATAAGGAGGAGAAAAGGAAAAAGCCAGCTAAGTGACCTTGTCCACCTCTCTGCCCCTGGCTGGAGACTCAGCATGACCAACTGCCTCTCGACCTACTGGTAAGCCTTCTCTACCACGATGGGGCCCCTCAACCGTGAGCCAAAACACGCGCTTCCTCCTTAAGTTCTTCTGCTCAGAAAGATCAGATTTGGTCACTGTGACAGAAAAAGTAACTAGCACACTCCTGAATGAGAAACTGGACGTGTGCATTCAACAAGTCCCAGATGACTCCGAGGTGGCTTGGTGACAGAGAGAGCCACTGGGTGAGGCTCCCGTTGTCTGACCATTGATTAGACTGAGACTCCATGAGGTTGTATATTAAATTCATTTTTATATAGATGTGGATCATGTCTTTCTGATGGCAAAAGTAGCCCCGATCATCACAACCTCAGTAGCCCCGATCATCACAACCTCAGTAGCCCTGATAAATTTTAACCAGCTCTGTACCTAAACTATCACTCTTAAGCCAATATTCTTTCTTTCACAGCTAATTAATTTCTGTTATTCAATGTATGAACACTCAGAGTTCTTTTCCTTTTTTTTTTTTATTGTTGTTGTTGTTGTTTGGATTTGGGTTTTTTTTGAGACAGGGTTTCTCTGTATAGCCCTGGCTGTCCTGGAACTCACTCTGTAGACCAGACTGGCCTCAAACTCAGAAATCCGCCTGCCTCTGCCTCCCAAAGTGCTGGGATTACAGGTGTGCGCCACCACTGCCCAGCTAGTTATTTTCCTTCTTGCTGTAATAAAGTGCCTGACAGAAAAGCTTAAAGAAAGAAGGATTTATTTTGTCTCATAGTTTGGGGGTGCAGCCCATTGTGGTAGGGAAGTCTCTCCATGGCAGTAGCAGACCAAGGCTGGCCATACTCCATCTGCACTCAGCAAGCTGAGGGACTTAAACACTGGTGCTTAGCTCACATCCTCCTGTTTATTAGCTCTAAGGACCCAGCCCACACTCAAACGGGGGGGGGGGGGTGTCCTTCCCTCCTCATTTAAGCCTTTCTGGAAATGCTTCAGAGATACAACCAGACATTTGTCTCTTGGGTTGACTCTAGATCCCATTAAACTGACAATCAACTATTACACATTATCTTCAATTACCTTGTTTTACAAATTAGATTCTGGACCAAAAATTGTTGGCTCTCTGTGGGGCAGTGGGCCAAGCCACCAGACAGAAAACCTGGTAAGGTCCAGCGGATTCAGGAAGCTGGGCAGTTCTCATAATTGAGAATGGTAGGCATTCAAATCTACTCTCCACCAGGTTCCTGCTTTGGAACACATGACCACGACACCCCAAGGAGAGGGCTGTGACGATGAGTCACCGAGGGACAACTCCTGAAGTCCTTCCACATGCAGATGAGGCATCCCTAACATCTCAGACTGACCCCCAAATGTTTATAAGGTCCCATCCACAAGGAAGACGTGCATGAGTTATTTCACCAAAGATCTTCTGAGAGTGCATGTCTTATTGAGCTTCAACACTCCAGGGAAGAGTTTTCTTTCGTGGCTGGACCTCCACAGCCAGCCCTGTGCTCTGCAGCCACCTCCTGCCTCGTGGCCCCAACCTTGAACCCTGTCTCGACATGGACTCTGGGGCAGGGACGGAGGAGGAGGCCTGGTAGCCTGTCTGTTTCAGCTTCCCCTTGGTGAGGCCAGCAGGTAAGCAGACCAGTAGCTCTCTGTTATCCGGTCAGAGCTGGCTCAGTGGTGAGATGCACATACTGCTCTTACAGAGGAGCCTAGTTAGGTTCCCAGCACCCACAGTGGGCAGTCACAACGGCCTGGAGCCTAGCTCCAAGGGATGTGATGCCTCTTCTGTCTGGGCACCTGCACTTACAGATGCAAGCTCAGACACAGACACACAGGCATAAAAATTAGAAAATGTAAAGTGTTTTTAATCACAGTTTGAAGCCAGGTGTGATCACAGATATTTTTAACCCCAGAACTTAGGCAGGTGGACCTCTGTGAGTTCAAGGTCAGCCAGGTTTATACAGTGAGTTCCAGCCAGTCAGAGCTGTATAATAAGACCCTGTCTCAAAACAAAACAAAATAGAACAAAACCCACAATTTTGATCATGGGGGGAGATACTGGTTAGCATCCCACCTCCCCAGTTTAGGAGATGAAATGTGGTTAGTTTCTTTTGGAGCCATATCGCAGTATACGTAGGCCTTGTGCTGATGGGGAGGAGGGGATGTTGTATCTTCCCAGGGTGATGGGTATGAGTCTTGGTTTTGCTTTTTGTTGTGGAAAAACACTCTGCCAAAGCAACTTAGGAGAGAAAGACATTATTTGGCACGTAGGTTACAGTTCATCGTACAGGGTAGGAGTGCAAGTCAGGAACCTGGGGACAGAGGCCACAGAGGATTGTTGATTGCTCTCTTCTAGTTTGCTCAGACACCGTTCTTAAAGAACCCAGAACCATTCACCCGTGAAGGTACACCACACACAGTGGGCTGCGCCACCCCGCTTTGTTCAAGAAAATGTTCCACAGGCTTGCCCAGCAGTCAATCGGATAGAGGCAGTTCCCCAGACCAGGACCCCTCTCCCCAAGTGACTGTTTTGTGTCAAGTTGACGAAAACTAACCGGCATGCCATGCAACAGGAACCAAATGTGACCCAGGAAGTCTAAAGCAGTTACAATGTGATCCTTTGCAGGAAAAGCTCATTAACTGACCGCCACGCCAAACAAAACGAATGACTCCCCACTGCGAGCAAAGGGTTGAATTAGCTGAAACAAGAGCTAGAACTTTTTGGCTGTGGATTTGAAACCCGGAGTAAAGAATCGTTGGGAGCATCTGGGAAAGTTGTTCTCCCCCTGTTTACAGAAATATCAAGAACCAAAAGAGAACTCTGCTTTCCCTCTGCCTTGCATTCTTACCACGTGATGTTACAATATATAGGGCTAGAGTCGCATCCTATGATCAGAAAAAAGTGTAAGGAAATCGGGAAACCCAGCGCCGCCATCCGGAGCCAGGGATTGCTGAACAACTAAACTAGTCAGCCCTGGAAATGTGATGGTCCAGTTGTCTTCACAGAAAATAACGGGAAAAAAAAAAATCAGTGTGTCTGCCCCTGTCAATACCCGGTTGTATGCACTAGACAGAAGCCTAAGGGATGGGTGGGTGGGAGGCCTGGAGAGACGACTCAAGGGTCGAAAGCTTTGCTGCTCTTGCAGAGGACTCAGATTCTATTCCCAGAACCAACATAGCAGCTCACAACCACCTGCAACTCCCAAGTCTAGGGAATCTGGCGCCCTCTTCAGGCCTCCGTGGGCACTGCATGCACACGGTACATACACAAGATGCAGGCAAACATTCACACACATAAAATTAAATTATAAAGAGCTGGAGAGATGGCTCAGCAGTTAAGAGCACTGACTGCTCTTCCAGAGGTCCTGAGTTCAATTCCCAGAAACCACACATGGCTCACAACCATCTGGAATGGGGATCTGACACCCTCTTCTGGTGTGTCTGACAGAGTACTCACATACATGAAATAAATAAATCCTTTTTAAAAAATTATAAAATAAAAATGAAACTTAAATCTTTAAAAAAGATTTAAGTATAATGAAAGCCAAGAAGGCAAAATGGTTTAGACCCAACTCTTCTTGACAACATTGTGGCCCACTGCTTGGGCCTGCTGTCCATACACCAAATAACACTCGTGACTAAACCTTGGTTAAGATTTTTTTTTTTTTTAACAAGTATGAGATGTTTGAAATGGCGCCTACTAAATGCTTGGGTGATTGGGTGATCCAGTGCCATCAGGTTGAAACCTCGATTTTTTTTTTCCTGGTAGAGTCTCCTGTTGCTTGGCTGGCTTTAAGCTCACTGGTCAACTAAGGAGACCTTGGGTTTCCCACCTCCATTTCCCAACTGCCAGGGCTACAGGCAGGCACGTGATACCATACCAGTTTAGGGGCTTTTCGTTCCGGGGGATTTCATAGAGATATGTAAGCGTTATAGCAACTGAGCTATATATTTCAGCCCTTACATATAACATGAAAAGGGTACTTTTCTCCACAACATCCCGGTGAGAATCCATGTAAAACCATCCCACTCGAAAAATGCAATACTTCCCACCATATTTTCAAATGATTTTCAATTTATTTCATAAATCAATGTATTTATTTTTTTATAAATGCCCTCTGGCATTTGCAGTTTTGCCTTGAACAGAAATCCCCCTTGATCTTATCAGCTAGGAGCTTCCTAAGAAATCTCATCAGACAGGCAAGAGCCTGTAACACTGTGAGGCCCCCTCTCTCTGCAAGGGGCCCATCTGTCCCCCTCATTTCCTCTGAAAAGCTGGCTTCTGTGAGTAAAACGTTAATCACTGGAACCCCAGGCGCTTTTGCCAGCCTCAAAGGCTGTCATGCACAGGCTTGGTGATGGGAAAAGGGCTTCTGGCTAGAAACATAGAAATAGCAGCCACATATGTCACAAAAGCTTCCCCGTATTTCTTTTATTGACTCTGCCGGACCACACACAAAAAAAAAGTTTCAATTTTGTCTCAAAGAAATAAGAATGCCTGAACACAGCCTGAACACAGCCCCTAGAACTGACATGACAATATCCTGTTTTCATGTCTATAACTGTGGGGCCCTAACCATTACCTACAGAGAATTTCCTTCTTCAACAGCTAAAGAAAGTGTTTTTTAAAAATGTCGTTTTGTCCTTTTTAAATACCAGGAAGTGACTATCAACCTTGGCTACACAGAGAAACCCCACCCCCACCACCCCCGATACCCCAGAGAGCTTTAAAAACATAATGATGCCTGGGCTGGTCCCTGGAGCTCTGATTAATAGCTTCACATGGGTCTGGGCATTCTGAGATCTAAAATTAATTCTAATGCACAGTTAAGGTTGAGAAGTGACCTAAGAGGTCAAAGGCAAATAGTAGAAAATGTGACTAAGAGCTGTACCCAGGAGGAAAATAACCAATTGTATTTATAGATATGAGAGAAGATTAGGAGAGTGTCTTTCTACGGCCTAACACTCCCGAAAACAATAGGAAATCAATTATCAACCAATAAGCCTTTCAAATGTATAACTATATACACTGAAATGCTCAGACAGAGGCTGGAGTAATGGCTCAGTGGTTAAGGGCACTGGCTGCTCTTGCAAAGGAACCAGGTTCAATTCCTAGCACCTACAGGGCACAATCGGCTGTCACTCAAATTCCAGGATATTCTACATCCTCTCCTGGCCTCTGTGGGCACCGGGAATGCACGAGGTACAACACACATACATGTGGGCAAAATGCTTCTATGCAAAAATAAATAATCTCAGTGTACACCTTGTCTTAGTGTTACTGTTGCAGTGAGGAAACATGACAGCCAAACCAACTTGAGGGAAGGTTTTATTTGGACATCACAGTCCATCATCAAGGGAAGTCAGGACAGGAATTCAGGGAGCTGATGGAAGAGTGCTACTTGCTGGTTTGCTCCTCATGGCTTGTTCAACCTGTTTTCTTATAGAAAGAACACAGGACCACCATCCCAGCGGAAGCCCAACCCACGTCAATCACAAATTAAGAAAATGCCCAACTGGCTTGCCTACAGCCAAGTCTTAGCAAGACATTTTCTCAATAGAGGCTCCCTCCCTTACAAGGACTCTAGCTGGTGTCAAGGGGACTTTAAAAGAGCCTGCACACATATACAGGAATTTCTGGTCAGTTACGACAGGTAAGACACGGGCAGAAGACAAAGACAAGGAGGTGATGTGCCTGACCTTCTTAACTGTAAACCTTACCCCAGGATTTCCGCCCATCACTTTTGCAAAGTAAAGATGTATGGAAATAAAGCTGTCAAATTCACTTGCAGGTCATCGGCCTGCCTTCACATTACAGCATAGGAAGTGCAGGCCAGATCCTCTGGCCTCCAAAGCCCTGAGCATTTCCTATGCAGTCCTGTAGAGAAAAGGTTGTCTGGTCACTTCCAGCCTGAAACAAGTAGTTTCTGGTCAAGCAATTACTGCACTGGTCTCTGTTCCAGGCGTGCGCGCGTGCGTGCGTGTATGTGTGTGTGTGTGTGTCTTAGTCAGGGTTTCTATTCCTGCACAAACATCATGACCAAGAAGCAAGTTGGGGAGGAAAGGGTTTATTGAGCTTACACTTCCACACTGCAGTTCATCACTAAAGGAAGTCAGGACTGGAACTCAAGCAGGTCAGGAAGCAGACGCTGATGCAGAGGCCATGGAGGGATGTTTCTTACTGGCTTGCTTCCCCTGGCTTGCTCAGCCTGCTCTCTTATAGAACCCAAGAATACAGCCCAGAGAGGGGCCCTCCCCACTTGATCACTAATTGAGAAAATGCCCCACAGCTGGATCTCACCGAGGCACTTCCCCAACTGAAGCTCCTTTCTCTGTGATAACTCCAGCCTGAGTCAAGTTGACACACAGAGCCAGCCAGTACAGTGTATATGTCCGTGTGCGCACGTGAGCGTGTGCCCCTGCCAAGCAGCCCCTCGTTCTCAAAGCTCCTGGAAGTGGCGTTCTCAGGGTCTCAAGGAGTCCCGGGACATCCAGTGCCTCTGGCCTTAGCCCATCTATCACTCTGAAATAACCAGCTTTCCTCAGAACAAAAGGCAGCACCAACCATAGGACCTTAATTCCCGCTTCCCATTCACCTTCTGGGATTACCAAACCTCATTTACTGGTCTGCCTTTGCTCCCCTACCCTGCTAAAGCTTCTTCAAGGTTTCTTTGTCTACTCATTTAGGGCTGCAGAGTGCACCCAGGGGGACTTCTTTTATGGTAAGCACTCACCAGACATGACCAAGACCTCAGCCCCAGTAGTGTCTTTTAACATTTATCCTTTGACTTCTATTTCTTGAAAAACCCTGCCCAATAGGAGTGGGGAGTCCGTTCAGAGCTCCCCTTCCATACTTGTCTACTTTCATCTACTTGCAAAACATTTCTTAATTACACACACACACTCTCCCACATACACACACACACTCGCAAAGTTACTTTATTGCACTCAATGAGGACATTTAAACATTCTAAAAACTGTTTGATAGTGCATGGGTTTAATTTTTTTTAAGATTTATTATTTATTATATGTAAGTACACCATAGCAGTCTTCATACACCAGAAGAGAGCATCAAATATCTTGACAGGTGGTTGTGAGCCACCATGTGGGTGATGGGATTTGAACTCAGGACCTTTGGAAGAGCAGTGGGTGCTCTTACCAATTGAGCCATCTCTCCAGCTCTGGGTTTAATGTTCTTAAGTAGGTTTCATCACCACATCTCTTGCTCTCACTCCCTCTAAACCCCTCCTCCTCCTTTTCTTTTGTTTTTTTTCTTTTTTTCTTTCTTTCTTTTTTGTTTTTTTGTTTTTGTTTTTGGTTTTTTTTTTCGAGACAGGGTTTCTCTGTGTAGCCCTGGCTGTCCTGGAACTCACTCTGTAGACCAGGCTGGCCTTGAACTCAGAAATCCACCTGCCTCTGCCTCCTAAGTGCTGGGATTAAAGGCTCCTCCTTGTTTTTCTCATTTTTCTCCTCCTTCCTTCTTCTTCCCCTCTGTCTTCCTCCTTCTCTTCCCCCTCCTCTTCTTCCTCTTCCTCTTCCTCCTTTTCTCCTCCTTCTCCTCTTCCTCCTCCTCATCTTCCTCTTCCTCCTCCTCTTCCTTTTCTTTCTCCTCCTCCTCCTTATTCTTCTTCTTCTCCACAAGGTCCCCTCCTACTTCCAGATCCTTTTCTTTCTGGTTTGGATTGTTTGTAACCCACTGAGTTTAATCAGGGTTGTTGGCTGGAGCGTGGATGGATCTTTATTTTCAGGAGTGTGGGCAACTTCCCAGTGGCTGGACCACTGAACAAAACTGTTCCCCTCCCCCCAGTAACTGTTAACTAACAGGAACGAAACTCCCGTCAAGTCTCCAGACATTGCCTAATAAACCCTGGGGGCAACCCTGTACTCTCAGTTGAGAGTCACTGCAACATGGAAACTAGTCCAAACGCTGACTCTACCTTCCCCCAGTTCCTCCTCCCCAAGCTTCTGAATCCCCACCGTGGTCTCAGGGCTCTGGCCTGGACCTTCATCACAGTCTATTATACCCAAAGGTCTCGCATCTCCTCACTCACAACAGATGTGAGGATAACACTACCCCACCCCACCCCACCCCACCCCACCCCACCCCACCCCATCCCCCACCCCACCCCCACCCCCACCCCACCCCCACCCCAAGGATATCTTTAACCTGGGCATTCTCACCTCTTGGTACTGAGGCTCCTCCAATAACACTGGTGGGAGAGACTTCACCTTCATTTCGCTACCCCTCCCCCACAAGGGCAGCCTGTCTGCAGTACTGGGCTCTGTATCTTTGGGTGGGACTCTGATGGGCTGTGGAGCTTTCTGGAGGGATTTGTCACAGCTGCATCATCATTCAAGCCCTTGTCCAGCCCCAAACTGTTTCCTCAGCAGCCCTTCAGACTCTAGTCTCAAAAAACAAAACAAAACAAAAAACAAAAACACCACTCTTGGCTAAACCTGCTGGCAGACCTCCCCCACTGGGCTCCCTTTTCTGAAGAGCAGGAGAGCAGGACCCAGAACGCAGAGTTGGCTTCCTTATTTGCAAACCTGCCCATGTTGCTTACAGTCATTCTGTGCTCACTGCCCATCACCTACCTACCGGGAGGGGCCCTAGGGACGGACAGCCTTTCCTACGGAGATGACCATGCACGCCGTGCCTCCTCACTTCTGGGGAGGAGGCGAGACTGCACTGAATGTAGAGTCTGCCGGTTGCCATGATGTAAATAGTGCCTTCACTGTACATTCAAGCTGTCAATGGTTTAACTACTAACTTACAAAAATTACTGGCTATCTAATAACTGACTCCCAAGAACCAGCAGTGAGCCGGCACCTGTACTGGCATGCCGCTGCCAGGACTCCCCCACCCCCACCACCATTGTTCTCTCTTCAGCCAGGACAGACTCTAGCAGTTCTCCAATACCAGCCTGTTTAGAGTCTCTTCTCCTTATTGTTACATTGTTACATTGTTACATTGTTACATTGTTACATTGTTTCCCATGGGCTTCCTTTAGTCTGACTGGTACAGACTACTCAGTGCTCTGGAGTCTGTTCCAAAGAAGCTCTCTCAATCTCAGGATTCACCTGCACCCAGCCCATTTCCCTGAAAGGGTAAAGGGAGCCCTCGTCTCTCTATGCCCACATGTTCTAAGCATTTGTTCCCACTGCCCTGTATCCATCATCTTGACCATAAGCACTCCTGTTTAAATGCTGAGTGGACTTGGCATGCATTTCACTTGTAATTTTAGTCTTGGAAGGGTGGGAATGGGATCTCCAGGCCAAGCTGGCTCAGTAGGCTGGCCCTGTTTGTGATCTCTGAGTTTGATTTAGAGACCCTGGCTCAAAGAATACACTGGAAGACCAAATGAAAATGATTCCTAACATGAGCTACAGGCCTCTTCATGCACATGCACAAATGTGCACCAACACATATACATGTTCACTACACACACACTTGAACATGCATGCACACCATACATATACATACAACAACAATAACAACAACAACAACAAAATGACCAAAAATATGTGTCAAACCTAGAGAGATGGCTCAACAGCTAATCTGCTTACCTCACAAGAAAGAATAGAGTTTGGAAGCACCTTACCCTCATAAAAGTAGCAAGACACAGCAGCCCACCAACAACCCCAGCACTTGCAGATAGAGGAATCCAGGGACAAACTGGCTATCTAGATTAGCTGAATTGGTGAGCTGCAGGTTCATGAGGAAACTGGAGAATGCCGGAGACCCTTGGTATCAACTTTCTGCCTCCATCCACATGTGCACTCGTGTGACACATACATGCACACATGCTCACTCACACACAGAGAGTGACACACAAGGTGTCCAGTGTCCTGGCCATGCTGTTTTTTAATCGGTTTCACCTCCTCCCTTTTGTCATAGGATGCAGAATTTTCACACATATCCAAGGGCATCCTTTACACACACAGGTTTGAGCTACCAAGTTCTATTTCCAGAATATGCATAGAGGCAAGACTCAGGGACGGCCAAGGCATCCAAGGGCTCCTCATGGACAGAGAGGCACAGGAAGAAGAGTAATTTCTGCAGCCCTGGGAAAGAGCACAGGTCCCAGCCCCCTCCCCTTCTTAACTCCCAGCCAGATATTCTGGAAAGCAACTTTCTTAAATGCTAACGACTCCATGTTTAATAGGCTTCAACTTAAGCCTAATGAGCAGTACACTGGGTACCTCCTACTTGTAAATTCTTGCATCTTTAAAATAAGTCCAGATACAGCATATGCCACCAGGGGCATCTGGGAAATGCCAACCAGGTTTGCTTTTCCTTCGAAAACAAAGATGTATGGGATAAGAAGAGAGAAGAAAGAGAAGCAAGGGGGGGAGAGGACTATGATCAACATGTATGATAAACCTGAATGAACTAGGAGGACGAGGACCCAGGCCCCTAGCTGTGTAAACAGTCCTTCTGCATCACAGTCTGAAGAGTCTAGATGAGGGCAGAACCCTGAGGACACCCAGCCCTGCAGACCATCAGCTCACTCTGCAAGATCCTCTCATTTCCTGAGGTTGACTACAAAAGTTACTCGCAGAGGTCCAGCAGAGAGAGACGTGTAAAAAGTTAGTACTATGGAGGACAAAGAGTAATCGAGAGCAGGTCCAGTCAGGTGGGCCTGGTAGCCATTCTGACTGGGATGAGGAAATCTGTGGCGATATGACAGACACCCAAGCCCAGGCTGGGAACAGAAAGGTCTAGCCATCATCAACCTCTAGCAGGGTCTCTGGGCCAGCAAAATAATAAGGGGTCTGGGGCCAGAAAGATGGATCAGTAGTTAAAGCACTTCCGTGGGGGGGAGGGGTCTCTAGCTCAGATCCCTAGAGCCCATGGTCTAAACACTGGATGGCCTGGTGACCTCCCTATAATTTTAGCTTTGGAAGAGACAGCAAAGGTGATCAATGGGACTAGCTGTCTGGATTTGATTGAGAGACCCCGCCTCAATGAATAAAGTGGGAGACAATCAAGGATAATTCCTACCAGCAGCCTCAGGCCCGAGTATGCACACACAAGTGCACACACATGCAAGCCTTCATATATACATTCATGCACACCATACACTCATGGTGAGAAGAGGGGAAACTTATTCCTGAAATAATCAACTGACTTACCCGACAAGAAGACTGAAATATCTCTTAGAAAGAGTATCGGGAAAAGTGAATTGTTCAAAAACACCTTAGAGTTTAGGGAGCTAAATTTGAGTTCAGAAACAATTCTATTGGGCTATTTGCCTGACAGGAATGGAGTCATTGCTTGATTTAAAAGGAAATTAGGGAGACCTGGGGCTAGAAGTTGGAGACAGCAAGATGTATCAAAGCTACAGTGGCAGGACACTAAGAGCAGCTTGTGAAGACTCCATTCTGTGTCCCCTCTCTAAGGTCACCTGTCCTCTGTCCGCCGTGTTACTCCAGATGCAGCCTCAATATAGGCCTGAAACAGGCTGGCCAGCCAAGTGACCTCAACCATCTGGTAATTCCTTATTTCCTGGCTAGGACATGGGCCCCATTTCAGCAAAACCCCTTCACCTGGGAGCCCTGTGCAATGTGTCCCCCAGTTCCTGCTTGCTCCTGATGTGCAGGTATTAACAGCCTTTTCTCTTTAGACTAGGGATTCTCACCCTTCAGAAAGGTTCCCCCGGGAGTGGCTGAGCAAACCCATGACTTTGATTCACCCGCGGCTCCCCTCCTATGTCTTTTAGCACCTGCCCCTTTCCTACAATTGCCTTCCATGATAAAATTCTAGTTCCCAAAGGCTGTCTTCACATGTGACTTCTTTCTATGTGGGAAACAGAAAGAGTACAGTCAAAGTTATATGCATCACCTGACGACGTCATCACATCTGTCACAAGGATCGCATTGACGAGTGCTTCAGAGAATCACACGGTTCGGTATCTCCGAGGAAAATGTCCCTGGGACGTCCACCAATTGTGTGTGTGAAGCACCCATTCCCCCACTAAGCACCAAACGCTGTAACTATGGCAGGGTATATGGGGGGGGGGGGGAAGATGGGGGAGGGTGGTCCGTAAGTGTGTTGGTGTCTGCGAGGAAATGGGTAGAACTAAGCTTATGAATAAATACTGTAGATAGTCAGAAGCGACATGTCTCCCAGACCTAAGTTTGCCCCCATTCTACTATTAGCTAACTCTGGATCTGTAAGAAAATTCCTCAATGCCTCCCCCGCTGCCCCCCAGCTGCAGTTTGCTCCTTTGTAAAGAGGGGGAAAGACAAGTTCCTAATGGTTTAGTCATGAAGGAATCGTGAGCTAACGAGGCTGAGGACTCGGACACAGAACAACTGGAGTGAGGCCTCACTGGGGAAACTGAGGTCCGGAAAACGCCTCAGCCCCATCAGCCCTGCTGCCGTTGACTGAGCCCATGTTATGGGACTGTGAATCCAGCAACTCAATCTCTCCAAATTTAGCCTAAGTTCAGGTTTCTCATGTGTCACTCAAAGAAAAAAAAAAGTGTTGACTAAAGTAAATCACAGCTCTCTCCTCGGACTGGCACTCTTGTTCCTTAAGAGAATAATGCTTTTGGCCTGCCACTTAATAGTCAATTGCCAATTATTGGCAGGATTATATTCTTATAGTGATAGATCCACCTCCTGCACCCCAGTTTCTATTAATCACCAGCAGAGATGAAGGCAATGAAGGTAAATATAACAGCTAAGGAGGAGCAGCTGGCAGAGCAACATGCTCTGTACCCAAAATACCTTTGTTGCAGGGTAGAAAAAAGAATTTTCTTTTCTGGCTTAAAGTCTATAAACTCCTTAGGTATATAGATACCCATGGCATTTCCTATGCAATGTGACATGGTTCTCTTAATAATATGAAATAAATCTGAACTAAACCTATTGTCAATATATTAATAAGTGAAACCAATCGTATCAATTCTTCAAAATACAAAAGGGAAGCCTTGGCCAGATTTACGTTTTATAAAAAGGCAAAATGTCACTGACCCAAACAGCCATTCCCAAGAAGTGAGGCCCGAGGGTCCATCTCATCAGCACCAGCACCACGCATGACAGAGGATGTTCTTTTAGCATCCCTTGTGGCTCAAGTTCAGGCACCTTTTATTTATTACATAAAGGAAAAAGGGATGTTTATGGGGTAATACGCATGATCCAATAAGAACAAAACATCGAACAAGAGAACTGAAAGACAGGGTCCTAACCTTGGGTTACCACCTCGAAGCTGTGCAACTCACAAACAGTCTATTTTCATACCAGCATGTAATGGTCCTCACCTCCATTCAGCAAAAAAAAAAAAAAAAAAAAAAGATAGATACATAGATATATACATAGATAGATGATAGATAGATAGATGATAGATACATACATACATAGATATGTACAAGATACATGCATAGATGATAGAGATAGATAGATGATAGATACGTATCTACATATGTAGATACATACATAGATGAGAGAGATAGATGATAAATAGATACATGCAAACATGCATATATACACACATAGATACATATATACATACATATATACTTAGATGCATAGATACATACATAGATGCATACATAAATGATAGAGATAGATAAGTAGATAGATACATATATACATACACACATACATACATATATATATACATAGATACATACATAGATGATAGAGATAGATACATACATACATACATACTTAGATACACACATATATATATATATATATATATATACATAGATACATAATACATAGATGATAGAGATAGATACATAGATACATACATACTTAGATACATAGATAGTTAGATACACAGATACACAGATACTCAGATACATAGATACATACATAGATATATATATAGATACACACATAGATAGATGATAGAGATACATACATACATACATACTTAGATACATAGATACATACATACATAGATTAGATACATACATGCATGCATACATACATACATACATAGATTAGATACACACATGCATGCATACATACATACATACATACATAGATTAGATACAGACATACATAAGTGGGTGGGTGGGTGGATAGATGGATGGAGGGAGGGAGGGAGGGAGGGAGGGAGGGCAAGAATGACTCTGTACGGTGCAAAGATGCCCGTAGGATTTTTCCCCATAGTCTCTGCACACTGCTCACACATCGAGGCAATGGATCCACACTCCATTTTCACTTTTGCTTAGTGAGCCAGAATTAGCTCACTGACAGACCCAGCGAAGGCTGAGCCAGCCCTTTTGCTTTTGAGGTCAGTAAGTAATCTAAGCTCCAAGAGATTTTCTCTCCACTGCCTGACTTTCCTGAGTCAAGTTTCCCTCCTCTGTCTCAGGGAGCTGGCGAAATCTTTTCCCCATGGACAGGTACTTTGACTCTCCCAAGAGACTCCAGAGAAAGAGAGCTGGTGTCGGACACAAGACAGACAGCTTTGTGGCTGAACTGGACATGGGCATCCCCTTCTGTGTTTGGGAAATCCCCCCACTTTTGATGCAGACAGCCTGCCACCTATTATAGAATCTAACATGCTGGGTATGCACTTTCCCACCGTCCTTTGAGGTGGGAGAACCCAGAGCAACCACTGTAAAGTCAAAAGCAGCCTCCAATAGTGGAATACTGGGAGGGACTACAGTATTGTAGCACCTGACAAAGATGACAGTACCTCCATCTGATCTGGGGAAGCTCTCTCTCTTGGAAGCATTTCTGGTGTGGTGACATCCCGTGTCTCCTGGCAGAGGACACAAACAGATAGCTATGTGCATCCACCATGACCGCAGTGGAATCTGCAGCAGACCCCTGAAGGCTTCAGGGTTTCATTCTACCTCTGCTGCTACAATGCCCCGGCCCCCACGAATCAGAAAAGTCTGTTTTCTGTAGCCTCTCATGGATGGGGGTGGGGGGGGGTGGGGGTGGGGGGATGTCCATTGGCCCAGGAACACTGTCAATCAGGAGCAGCCAGCACTCTGCAAGGTACAGAGATGTCCAAGTGAGCTATCACAAAGATCTCATGGCACTGTTCAGCCTCCCCACTCATAATTTATGACAGAAAAACCACAGAGCTAGAAGAGGGGAGGGGACTGGAAGTAACTAAATTGGAGTTCAATAGCTCAGAAAGACAATCTAGAAGACCAGATTAAAAAGTAATTTAGGGCCAGCTCAACTCAGATATTGTATGCAGAGGTAACTGGGATTAGATGTTAGAAGATGTTTTGGGATGCCGGGCAGTGGTGGCGCACGCCTTTAATCACAGCACTTGGGAGGCAGAGGCAGGTGGATTTCTGAGTTCGAGGCCAGCCTGGTCTACAGAGTAAGTTCTAGGACAGCCAAGGCTACACAGAGAAACACTGTCTCAAAAAACAAAAACAAAAACAAAAAACTAAAACAAAAAAAAGATGTTTTGGACTTTGTAGCTCAAAAAAATAACCCCGATATGAGCCTTTGTCATGTCCCCTGTACTTCTCCTCCTTCGAGGTACTCAGGGCAGTACACTGCAGATCCATCTCCCCACAACCCTGAGGAATTTATAAAGTGTATAGGACATGTCTCTGTCTCCTTTGCTAGTCCCAAGCACTCCACTCTGATTAAAATGCATTCCTCTCCCCGAACTCTGCGAGGGGGGAACTGGGGGCTCAGCATTTGGCATGTAATTAATTAATTAATTAGTTAATTAATTTAAAAATGTATTCCCATTGTTGACAAACACCCAGCCCTAAGTGTCCAAGCTCCAAGATCTACCTCACATGCCACTTCCCTTATGAAGCTCTCTCTCTCTTTCTCCCTCCCCCTTCCCTTCTCCCCCCTCTCAATGTATGTATGTGTGAAAGAGAGAAATAGAGGAATGGAGGGAGATCAGAGAACAACTTGTAGGAGTCAGTCCTCTCCTTCCACCTTGTGGATGAGTCCTGGGAATTCATCCTGACAGACTCCGGAGCAAGAGCCTTTACCTGCTGGGTCCATCTTGTCAAGACCTTAATAAAGTTTTCATATGCCCCGCCCCCAGCCGCCCCAACTACTACTTTCTTTGTATTGCTACTGCATTGTCTGATGTCTCTGCAGTCTCTGCCCCCTCCCTCACCCATTCACAATAGTTTGTGACCTCCAGAAACAACTGAAGTCTTACTCTAAATTAAGGTAATCCAAGTAAGGGTCTGTCTTCCCTCAGTCTCAATAGCAAGTTCACAGACGTGGTCCTCACCCGGCTCCCTTCAATGATTATCTCAGAGGCTCCCAGGATTAAGCGCTCAGACTTGGGTCCATTGAGAGGGGAAGAAGGCAGCGTCTACACATTTCAGAGATCGATATGCCATAGAGCAGGCAGGGTCCATGGTGACACAGAGAGTTGGGGAAGCATACAGAGAAGCTCCCTGAAGCTGGCCAGGAGGGAAGAAGGAGGTGAACCCAGCTCTTAGTAAATGCAAAAATGGAAAGAGTGGGATGGAAGGGAGACGCTACAGAACACTCTGGCGCTTGAGCTGCAACCAGATAGATACAAAATCTGAAGGAAGAAGAGAACTAACATCCAATGAACAAGCAAAAATGTAAGGAGGGTGTGTGTGTGTGTGTGTGTGTGTGTGTGTAATAAAGTAATTTAAAAAAAAAAAAAAGAGGTCCCAAGAGATGACTCAGCCATTAAGAACACTAGCTGCTATGGCAGAGGTTGGGGGTTCAACTCCCGGCACCCACATCATGGTGCTTACAACAGTTGTTAACCCCCAATTCCAGACAATCCAATGTCCTCTTCTGGCCTCCAAGGGCACCACCCTGCATGCTTGTAGAGTGCATGCAAGCAAACAGGCTAACAGTTACACACATCAAATAAAAATAAAGAAACCTTTTCAAAGGAAGACACAAAACACATCGGCAGTGCAAGTTAGAGAGCAGAAGGGGAGGTGTCTATAAGCGGGATGCTTTAGAAAGGAAAAGACAGGTGTATGTGGGTGGAGGGGGGGGCTCAGCAAACCAAGCAGGGAAACCCCAAGGTCAAGGTGGTGATAGAGCAATAGGACAGGAAAAGTGTCGTTGAGTCTTCACAAGGTCTAAGGACGTGTGGATGGTGCACACAGGAGACCTCATCCTATCCTTGAATAGAGACTTCTGGAGATGCTACTATCTTCATTGCTAATTCACAGAAAGGGAAGCTGGGTTTAATAAAGCTGTCAAGGTTGCACAGCTTGTACAAGTAGCAGAAGCACAGTGAATGTGTGATTTTTGTCCTCCATACAACCCTGGGTCGGGAAGAATGAATGAGGCCGCATTAGGCGCCGGATGGCTTACTGTGCACAGGCTTAGAAGAATGACATCATTATGGGGAGAGGTTAAGAAACAGATGACAAAGCAGAACCGGAAGGGACCTGAAGGCAAGAGGAAACGCATGTGGTATGCTGGAGCAGTGAAGAGCGGGGTAGAGGTAGGGCATAGATGTTACTCAAGGAGTAAGACTTCGGGCCTAGAGCTTCGAGGGGAGGGAGGATCTCAGGGGACAGCTCGAGCAGTCACAGGATGAGAGATAGCACTCAGAGGGCCAGATTCAGTGAAGTGCTCCTGGGCAAAGTCCTGCCTCAGGAGAAAATCCTTTCTGAAGTAACTGAGGGAACCATGAAGAAGTAATCCAATAGAAAAATAAGAATGTTCTATCAACAAAATAACTAAGTTGGGTTTTCAATCAGTTAGTGTAGTCAGCACAATCCAAAGAAGTGATTGAATTTTTTAAAGGGTCACTTCCTCTTCCGCTAACGATTGTGTGAGAGGAGGTCCTATGAAGCCAGGCTTCTTCACAAAGCGGCAGCAGAGTCATTTCCTCAATAGCCCCATAAAGTCTATGTTGGACATAGCAACCAGGTGCCCCTCTAAGCCACGGAGGTATCAGGTAAAAACTACTAGGCAGTCTGGACAAATGTCATTCAGAAGTAACAGGTACCTGTCACTCTGGGCATCAGTAAAGCCAAGGGGAAAATCCGTACTTGGACTCACCTGACAGTGGCAAGGAAATACCCCCTCTACCTACTGTCTGTGTTTGTCTTTCCCCGTGATAAAACATTAACCAAAAGCAACTTAGAGAAGGAAAGAGTTTACTTCAGACTGGACTTCGAGGTAGCAGGTCATCACTGAGGGAAGAAGTTAAAGCAGGGATTGAGGCAGGACCCTGGAGGCAGAAACTGAAGCAGAGACTACGGAAGAATGCTGCTTGCTGCCCCTCTCTTCACGGCTTGCTCAGCTTGCTTTCTTATGCAACCCAGCGCCATCTGCCCAGGCACCCGTGGCACCACTCACAGTGAGCTGGATCCTCCTCATCAATCACTCGTGGAGAAAATGCCCCCATAGACAGCCCCACAGGCTAATCTGAGAGACCACTCCTCGGTTGAGGTTGTCTCTGCCCATTTGATTCTAGTGTGTGTCAATCTGAGAAAAAGCACTCTCCCGCACACACAACAGAAGGAGCCGTCTAAATAGAACATTCAAAGAAGCACCACTCTTGGAGCTGGGAAGATGGCTCAGAAGTTAAGAATACTTGCTATTTTTTTTCCCGGAAGACCTGAGTTCAGTTCCCAGCACTCATGTAGAGTGGCTCACAAACTCCTACTCTAAGGGATCTGAAACCTTCTTTTATCTCTTCAGACACCCCCTTACACACAGACATATATGTGATTAATACATTTTTTTAAAGAAAGGAACCAGTCTTAACATAATATACAAAATGCCCAGGTTTCAATCTAACTTCATTCTTGGAGCATGAAACAGAAATCTCTCCACGTGATGAGAAAGGGTGCTCAAGAGTGAGATGCTCCGGATGTCGGGAAGGCCCGAGGAGCACAGCAGCTAGCAACAAGACACTCAGAAAGCACAAGGGTGTGTGGTAAACAAATGGCAGGGAAAAAAACATCTCAGCGCCATGTTGGAGAAGCACAGAAACTTTAGAGCGTAACATGACACAAACGGCCAGGCAGTGGTGGCGCACACCTTTAATCCCAGCACTTGGGAGGCAGAGGCAGGCAGATTTCTGAGTTCGTGGCCAGCCTGGTCTTCTGAGACAGGACAGCCAGGGCTATACAGAGAAATCCTGTCTCGAAAAAATTAAAACAAATCCGAAACACGGCGCACGGTCTCAGTAGGGCAATAGAGGAGGCAAAGGGGAAGACACGGTGAATCTGAGGATAGTCAATAGAAATTATTTGATCTGAAAAGAACAAAGTGGGAGAAAAGGCAAATAAAGAGCAAATTCTTAGGGTCACATGAGACAGATAGAAAAAGAAAGAAAACCAATTGGTTGTGCCACCATTGGGCAGGGCGTGGGGTCCCCAGTGGAGGAGCTGGAGGGTGATCCGGAGGAGCTGAAGGGGTTTACAGCCCCATAGGAAGAACAACGATGTTGGCTACCCAGACGCCCCAGGACTCCCAGGGACTGAACCATCAACCAAGATGTACACATGGTTCCAGCCAAAAATGTGGCAGAGGAATGAATGCCTTGTTGTGCATCAGTGGGAGGAATGGTCCTTGGTCCGGGGAAGGCTCTGGATGCCCCAACAAGGGGAAGGGGGTGGGGTGGGGCGGGTGGAGGGGGCATAAACTTGGAGGCAGGGGGTAGGAGGAGGGGTTGGGGGATTTTAAGGAGGAGAAAGGTTTTAGCATTTGGCATGTAAATGAAGATTATATTCAATAAAAAAAAGAATAATCGTTTTAAAAAAAAGAATTGGTTGTGCCAAGGAGTCATAAATAAGAAAGCAAGGATCATCACACAAAATTAATGATAGAGCTGTGGGCATTTTACCAATTTGAGGGGGAAAAATGTACACACATACACTTACAAATATACTCTTCTATGGATTTATATGCTCTGGGCAAACCCAATCAGCATAAATCAATGAAATTCATGCTAAACACATCATAGGGTCAGTGAGTAAAGGCACTTGCCATTAATCCTAATAACTCAGTTTCAATCCTTGGGACCACATGGTACTGACTCCTACAAGTTATCCTCTATCCACACACACACACAAACACACACAAACACCAAACATACCATGCTAAATAAATGCACTAACAAAAAATTTTAAGACGGTGTAATGAAAATTAAAGAAAGCCGAGCGGTGGTGGCGCACACTTGCAATCCCAGCACTCTGGGAGGCAGAGGCAGGCAGATTTCTGAGTTTGAGGCCAGCCTGGTCTATAGAGTGAGTTCCAGGACAGCTAGGGCTATACAGAGAAACCCTGTCTCAAAAAAACCAAATCCAAAAAAAAAAAAAAAAAAAAAAACCACGGGGGGGGGGGGGGGGGGGGGGGGAAAGAAAATTAAAGAAAATAAATCTCAAAAATGCTAGCCAGAAAGCAATTCCAACTGCTTTATCCATCAGAGAACACCAACAGTAATGGAATGACAACAGATTTGTAACCAGAAACAATGGAGGTTGGAAGGAATGGTAAGCTTTCAAATGGCACAAGCAAACTGTCAATAAGCCAGGTAAAAGAGGAGAAATGAGGCAGCCAGCTTCAGCTGAAGGTTGTGAACTCACAACCAATGGCTAAAGACTTCCTCTAAAGTGAAAGATGATGAGAAAGTTGCAATGTCAGGCAGTAATGGCACATGCCTTTGGTCCCTGCACTCGAAAGGCAGAGGCAGGAGGATCTCTGTGAGTTTGAGGCCAGCCTGGTCTACAGAGCTAGTAACAAACAGCACAGCCAAGGCTACACTGAGAAACCCTGTCTTGAAAAACCGAAATAAATAAATAAATAAAAAGAAAGAAAAAGAAAAGGAAAAAAAAAGAGATGGTTCAGTAGCAAGGGGCATGGGATGTTCTTACAAAGAGAGGGAGGACCCAGGGTTGGGTCTCAGCACCCACTTGGTAGTTCACAACTGTCTGTAATTCCAGTCCCAGGGGATCCAACACCTTCTTCTGGCTTCTGCATGCATGGGTGCACATATATACATACATACACAAAGGCAGAGCACTTGCACACATAAAATAAAACTTAATTAAAAGGAAATAAAAGCTCTGTAGACCATTCTACCAGTATTGATCACATGGCTTACTTTCAAAATAAATAAATAAATGGAGAAGGAGAAGAGGAGGAGGAAGGGGGGAGGGAGAAGGGGAGGGTGTTAAGTCCATGGAGAATAAAGAAGGCAGAAACAGGAAAACGAGAGCTAAAGGTACCTATGTGGTAGGATGAAAGAACAGAATCCCACAGCCTGTTGACTGTCCTCCACAGGCACACATAACAGAACAGGGTGTAGGGCAGAGAGATAGATTAGGCACACAGAGTACAAAGGACTCGTGTTATCTCCATTGTGGGAAACGCTGGGGTTCAAATACCATTATCCCAACTTACAGCAGTATCTTGGAGAAGCCATCTAACAACATCAAGTGTTGACCCACTCATCCCCGAAATGGAATGCCATGTCATCTTTAAGAAATCTTCAAAACACTGCTGAATGCTTGATACCACAGGCATCCATAAGTTGTAGTGCTGTTCTTACTCAAAACAAATGATCAGGGTCATCAAAGTAGCACAGCCTTAAAAAGCACTTAACACAGGAGTTTCATCCCCCAGGACACATATTAAAAGGAGAAAAACCGAGTCTCAAAAGTTGTTCTCTGACCTCCCCTTAGACCATAGAGCACATGCACTCGCAACACACACACACACACACACACAAGTAAATAAATACTAACTTTAATAAAAACAGAGCATCATTTCTTCTGACCTCTTGTGCATAGTGCATAGAAGTCCAGACTAAGTTTCACCCTAGTGAGTTACTAGAAGGAAAACATCCCCTGGAATATTTAGCATTCTACACCTTCCATCTGCAAACTCCTTCAACTACAAAAAAATGAGCACAATCTTATTTTTTCCCCCTCTGTGAATCTGGCAGGAATGAAATGAAGCAATGCATGTAAAATAAACTTGACAGACGGACAGAGACAGCCAAACTCACGGAGCCCACATAACAAGCAGGAGTTTGGGGACAAGGGGACCGAGGCCACACAGCTCGGTACCAGATCAACCAAATCAAACTGCGCTCTTGTCTACTGGGTGCGGGCTTCCTCTAGTCCCATGGTTACTGAATGACTTTTACGTTCTAATTCCATGGAAACCCTATCCACCTGAAAAATGTCTCACCATCCTTGAGACACTGTTGTTGTTTGAAACAGGATCTCCCTATGTAGGCCTGGTTGGACTGGAATTTGCTATGTAGAGCAGGCTGGCCTCAAACTCATAGAGGTCCACTTGCATCTGCCTCTCCAGCACTGGGACTAAAGATTTATACCAACATACCTGGCTCATCTTAAGACTTAAAATGTATTATTTTATTTGGGGCTATTTTCCACCTAAATGGTGAAAATTCTTATACATAGGCTCTTCATTTCAGTTGTATTAGCTAAACTCGGGTATATTTAGCAATTGCCTTTGCCAAAATGCTCTAGATACTAGGTGATTATCAGAAAATATAAAGAGAAGAAATGTGGTTCAGCAATATAGTAGAATGTTATGGAACCTTCGAACACAATAAAGTGTTGATCCATGCCTGAGCACACGTGCACACCCTAAAAACTTTTGCTAAGAGAAGCCAGATGCAAAGGGTCACATGTCATAGGATTTTAATTAATATATATATATAATGTTGAGAAGAGGCAAGGAAAGCAGTCATGGTTTCCAGACCAAGGAAAGAAGACAGGAATGCCTGCTCAGTAGGCATAGGGTCTCCTTTGTCTCTGGTCAAAACATTTTGAAGCTCAACAGCTACGATGCTTACACAACCTTCTGCATTACCAAAAATGACCAGATTCTATACTTGAGATTGACTACAAAGGATCTTATGAGATATAAAGTCACAACGATAAAATATACATAGGTAGAGAGGAAACGCAAGGGATTCTATACGTGTGACAAGAGGTTCACATATGGGAATGAACCGACTAGAAATAGGAGGCAGGTTTCCCGAAAACACATTAGTCAGCATTATAAGCTCACGTAGACTGGCTGTAGATACTGAGAGGAATGTAGAATCTAAGGTATTTGCTGGCCATGACTTTATGCCGGTTACTGAGATGGGAAATTGTTAGGGTGTATGGCCCAAGGGTGGAGGGGTTACAACACTGTACCATGGTAGATCAGGTCGGCTGGCACTCACTCCAAGCCAGGCTCACCTCCGACACTTGGTGATTCTCCTTATTCATTCTTACGAGTGCTGGGATTATAGGCATTAGCTACCATGCCCATGAAAATTGCACACTGGGAATGAAATTGTAAACCAGATAGAAATAAAATAGTTCTTTAAATTCTTTAATAAGTAGATGGTGGCATTTTTCTCAATTCTCATCCAACTTTCCTAAACTGTAACCCTCATTCTAACACTAACCCAGATACTGACATCAACTCTAACATCTAAGCATAACTCCTGACCCTGAGTCCTAACTCCAACTATAACCCCTAATTCCTAACCCTAACCCTAATCCCAATCCTAACCCATTCAGCCTAACTTTAACCATAACCATAACCCCTAACCCTTTAAGCCTAACCTATTGCCTAAGCCTAGCCCTAACTCTCAGCCTAATCCTCTAACCCCTAATCCCAGTCCTAACCCTCTAATATAATCCTAACCCTAATATCAACTCTAACAGCCTAATTCCTGACCCTGAACCCCAACTATAACCCCTAATCCATAACCCTAACCCTAATCCCAATCCTAACCCACTAAGCCTTAACCAAAACTGCAACTATAACCTTTAACCCTAATCCTAATCCTATTCCCTAATCCTTATCCTAAGACCAACCCTAACCCTAACCCTAACCCTAACCCTATGCATGAAAGTAAAGCAGAGTCCCCTGGAGGAAGAGAATCTAGAAACCCTTCTCCTGAAGGGGAGCTGGGAAGGTAGAAACTCCAGGAAAGAGGGACAGACTCTGCATAAGACCTGCTCATTTGCAACTGCCTCTCTACAGGGAAGGGCAGCCGCCAGCTTCTTTTAAAGAGTTGTTTGCTGTCTCAGGATTTGAGGCTGTTGGCAGTGCTTCTGTTTTACTCCCTTGAAATCAATTCCAAAGACTGAAATACATTTTAGATCATTATTCTTTAACCTTTATGAAGATCAGAGAGAAACCAACTCCTGCAGGGATGCTGTCCTTTTTTTGAAGACTACACACACACACACACACACATACACACACACACACACACACACACACACACACACTTTTGGGGTTATATTATTGGCACCATTCTATTAAATCCAAGGTTTGTCCTTTATATCAGCACAGTGGAAACAGATAACATATTATCTGTTTTTAAAAGCGACCAAATTCAGTTGTGCATAAATCCAGGTTACCAGGAGACTGTGATGTAAGTAGCTCATGTTTTTCCAAACTTCAACCAAAAATGAGCCAGGCAGTGGTGGTGCACGCCTTTAATCCCAGCACTTGGGAGGCAGAGGCAGGGGGATTTCTGAGATCGAGGCCAGCCTGGTCTACAGAGTGAGTTCCAGGACAGCCAGGGCTACACAGAGAAACCCTATCTCGGGGGAAAAGAAAAATGAGAGAAACAGAAGTGGCTTCCTTGAGTCAAACCGAAAGGAAGGAGAGGTGAGATGGCACCATATTTCACCCACTAACACTCTGCATGCACACGGAATTCCAGTGTGTTCTTTATGCATTATTAGCTTCCATGTGTCTTACCAAAGTAAGCATTTCTTTAGAACCAGAGACTAAAGAGACCTCCTGGTGACAGAGGAGGACACCAAGGCCCACGGAAGTCATCCGATGACATTAGAGATCCAGTTAAGAGCACTTACTCTTGCAGAGGCCACAGGTTCAATTCTCAGCACCTAGATGGTGGTTCATAGCCATCCACAAAATTTCTATCCCCTCTTCTGAGGCCCATGAGCACCAGACAGAAATATGGTACAAATATGCATGTAGGTCATATATATGAACACAAACATGTACACATGCAGCCAAGGCTCAGACACATGAAATAAATAAATCTAAAAAAATGAACTTTAAAAATACAGGCAACTAGTCAATTTCTCTTTGGTCTGGGTTGCTAAGTTTGTTGCTAAGAACTAAGCCAAGCTATGGATACCAATTTTGGAAATTTCAAGTTGCAAAACAGTAACACAAAAACTAATCGTCGATGCATTATGAAATCTGAAAGAGATCATCTTACATCTGCTTTTGCATTGGATTGTCACCCTAAGGGTCCATACTGCACGGAGAACCAGAGACTCTCTAGAAACTTCCTTCCCCCCCCCCCACCACAGTAAGAGGGATTTCAAAAGGCAAAAGGTCCACAGCTCTAGAACACGTAGACTGAGTTTCTGCTTCGCAAAACCTCTAGCATGGCAGACATTCAAATGAGGTAACATCAACGTGACCTCATGGAGAAAGCACACAGCAGAGAGCCAGCAAACTCCCGGGCTCTTGGCAAGCAGAAATGTCAAGTCAGTTCACTGAAAAACAAAAAGCAGGGTGGGAGACATGCCCGTATAAATGAAGGCCGTATAATCGGACCTCAAGGCATGCCCCGTTGAACAAGGGCAAGAGTGAATTGGTGACATGCCAACAAAAGGTTGCTATGAGTTGAATCATCAAGTGCTGATTAAAGAAAGCCACTTCCAATATCCAGCAGCCCCAACAAACTCCTCCTTCTAAAGGTTGGTATCCTTCTTGATCTCTTGATAAAGTTAGCTGTGGACTTGTCCACAGAGAGCTCCCCAAAGCCAATTTTGCTTTCTGCTCCTTACTGAACTCAGAATAGTCAACAAAACCCTGTTGCTAAGAGATGTAGATGAACAGTTGGGTCCAAACTACTAAATTATGCTGAGCTGCTGGAGGAAACTGTGTCAGTCACACTTGATGGTACAGTTCAGCCCTGCAATGAGTATCCATCTCCTAGGTGTACATCCCCTGCTCCTGCCTCATCTCTGACTGCATTACCTGGTGGTCCCTCCATTCCAACCACACAGAACTTCAGGATTTTCTAGACTCTAGTGCTGTTTCATCCCATCTAGGTACCCAGAGTGGGTCTGCCCTCACCGCCTCTTCTCCGATCCTCTTCCCGGCATTCATGTCGAAAGGTCTGTACCATTAATTGGTTGGGGGGGAAGGGTTATCCTGAAATCACAAATGTCAGTAGATAACATCTGTTGCCCTGTGGAATTTGAGCTTCAGCGAGATGGCCTGTCTCAAATAAATAAATAAATAAATAAATAAATAAATAAATAAATAAATAAGGCACGGAGTAATAAAGGGACACATCAGGTTTGACCTCTGACCTCTGTATATCCACACACTCATACAACACACACACACACACACAGAGAGAGAGAGAGAGAGAGGGAGAGAGAGAGAGAGAGAGAGAGAGAGAGACAAAGAAACAGAATTATTCTCTCTACACACTCCTCACTACCTCTCCAAGAACCACCCAGAGAACCAGACAATTAATGTCCTGGATGAATGGCTACGTGCATTGCAGAACGACAGAATGGGCCCATTCAATGATCCAATGCCTCAGTCAAAAGAGACCCTGATCTCCACTGTGCTTGGTGCTCGCGTCCATCTTTCCCTTTAAGCCCACCGAGTTAGCTTCTGCTTTCACAGGAGGAAGGCAAGGATCGGCCCATGAGTCAAAGTCAGTTCTGCATCAAAACGCTCTGAGAAGCTACCAGCAGTCCAAATACGAGCTTTAGAAGACCTGTTTCCCTGCCTTTGGAGCCTCACCAATAACCTGGCATGGGCCCTTAACTGTTCTTGGTTAGAACAGCTTCATCCCCCAAAAAGGGCGTCCAGCCTACATAGTTTCTAAGATACAAGTATATGTCCGATTCCCGCTTGCATTGTCTTGTCTTTATGTTTCATCTGGTAGCCACGGGGCAGACTATTCGGACAGCTGTCACATAGTCGGACAGCCTTGGGCATCAGAAAACACTAGTAAGATTTTCTATTTTATTTTCTTTGATCATGGGCATGGCTTTAGTTGGTTAATCAGACTACATTATTGGTGTGTGCATGCATGTGTGTGTGTATACATGTGGGCATGTGCACATGTACATGTATGCGTGCAGAAGCCACCCAAGAACCTTGGGTGTCATTCTTCAGGTGCCACCATCAATGGCATTTGAAGCAGTATCTCTCACTGACCTGGACCTTGCCAAGGAGGCTAAGGCATCAGGCCAGCAAGCCCTAGAGAGACTCCTGTCTCCACATCCCCATCTATGGGCTTACAAGCACATGCAACCAGGCCTGGCTCTGTCATCCGGGTTCCAGTGCTCAAACTCAGGACCTTGTGCTTTCCAGGCTAAGCCACTTCCCCAGCCTTATTAATATTCATTTTATGACCAGACTAGACTCCTTACAAAGGCAACTGGTGACAGAATAAATGACGGTCTGTACCCATGGTCTCTTCTACGCACAATAAACATGAGCCAATCTAAGGAAATGCACCTTTTCAGTAGCCAAGTTGAATTATTATACATTCAACATCACAAGTAAGTTCTTACTCTTAACCACTCCTTATAAAAGAATGATATAAAACATCCGCATTCACAACACTGTCACTGCATCATTCAATGTAGGTCTACATGTTGGGGCTGGAGAGATGGCTCAGAGGTTAAGTCACTTCTGTCCTTGGTTCGGCATCCAAATGGTGACCGCAGTTATCTCTAATTCCAGGGCAACTGATGCCTTATTCAGACACCCTCAGGCTCAAGGCACACACGCAGAGTGCACACATGTGTGCACACAAAACATGCACACATGTAAATTAAAGAAATTCAAAAACTATTTTAATAAAATAAATGAATAAATGTAATTCTAAACAGGTATGCTGGTGGCTTTCATTGTATTCCATGCAGTTCCTTCCGCCCTGTTTACTGAGTCGCCCCATTGGCTTGTTCCATCTCCCCTGACTGCCTGGAGGATCTGGTTCTATAGCACCCCTAAGTGGACAGTGATACCCGTGATAATTTGTGAGCACTGTGAGGAATACTTGATCTAGACCTGAACAATCAAAGCAGCCACTCATGAGAAGATTCATTTTGAAACATACAGGATTCTGTTTCAGACCACAGACTATAATAGAAATAGCTCAAGAATAGTAAATACAGAATCTATAAAGGTGGGCCAGTGAGATGGCTTAGCAGGTAAAGGCAACTGCTGCCAAGTCTGAAGACCCAGGTTCAATCCCCAGGATTTCCTTGGCACTTACCATGGCACCAAGTAAGTAAGTATAATAAAATTTTCAAAGAAACTACAAAATCATATCAGGTCAGTGCTGGTGGCTGTTTTCACCCATGTGTAACTGATAAGTAGGCAAAACCCTGGCCCACAGCGGAAGGCAGAGTGTAGAGATGATCCTAGAGAATGAAATAGTGAGAACTCTGTGGAGGGAGGGCAAAGAGAAGAGGGAGAAGGAGAAAGGAGGGCAAGAAGGAGGAAGGGCAAGGAAGAGGGGGTAAGGAGGAGGGAGGGCAAGGAAGAGGGAGGGCAAAGAGGAGGGAGGGCAAAGAGGAGGGAAGACAAGGAGGAGGGAGGGCAAGGAGGAGGGAGGGCAAGGTGAAGGGAGGGCAAGGAGGAGGGAGGGCAAGGAGGAGGGAGGGCAAGGAGGAGGGAGGGCAAGGTAGGGGGAAGGCAAGGTGGAGGGAGGGCAAGGAGGAGGGAGGGCAAGGAGGAGGGAGGGCAAGGAGGAGGGAGGGCAAGGAGGAGGAAGGGCAAGGAGGAGGGAAGACAAAAAGAGGGTGGGGGCAAGAAAGGAGGGTAAAGTGGAAGGGGACAATGGGAAGCGAGTGTATCAGAGAAGAGGTCACTTAGTAACTCCCAGGCCCAGCTGAGCCGCTCCTCTTACTATCAGACTGGGTGAAATCCTCACTAAACAGACCGGGTGAAATCCTCTCTAAACGATGCTAAGACAAGATACACACAAGTACACACATGTGTACAGTCACTTGTTGTCACACTCCAGAAAGGCTCACATCCACTCGATCCCAGCATTCATCATCCCCCTAATAGCATTTGCCTCCCTCCTTTATAACCTGTGATAGCAGGCCCACATCTGATAGCAGGAACATTTCTGATCATATAACGGTACTCTATTCCCCCACATTTTTAACATACTAGTGACATACAAAGGAGCAGGGACTTCAGAATTTAAGGGGATCTGGGCTGGGAATGTAGGCTGGGAGTGGCGTGCCTGGCTAGCATACTAAAGGCCCCAGGTTTAATCAAAATAGAGAAAAGAGGCAGGCAGGGAAGGGGGAGGGGATTTAAATGAACTGGATTCAGATGCCAGCTTGGCGTCCACAGACCTGTGATGAAGGACAAGCTATTCAGTTGATTTCCAATTTCCTTCTTTATGAAATGGGAACATCATCCACTTCCTGGGCTTTCATAAGCATTGGAGCTACCCCAAAGCTCTGCGTGCTTAGGGAAAATAAAGTATCCTTCAGAAAGCACGGAGTATCCACTGGGTCTGGAAGGGGCTGAAAACTCTTCCAGGTCTAAGACTCTCTGCAAGACCCTGATACATATTTGATACATTGTCTAGAATGCCTGTGTGCACTCTCTAACCCTAGAGGAAAACCCAGTAGGCATTGCTTCTTAAACCACAGAAGCTGACAGTGCAGCTGGTTCAAAGCTTCCTGCTCGCCTCAGACTCCACCGGCCACACTTGGATTGCTGTGCACGGGTGCTCAGCATAGAAGATTAATTTCAGAACAAAATAAAACAAAAAACATGGGTGCTCAGCATAGAAGATAAGTCTGGGCTCGCCAGGAACAAGCCCCGTTGCTCTTTTTTCTGCATATCCTCCTACAGGTACCTCCCGGGGCTTCTCCTAAATACTTCTTCACACAATAGCCAGATGAACAACCTGCTCTGAAGATGGGAGAGACAGGGGAAGTAGACACTCCCTCTTTACGAGCAGGGTTTGAATGTCATAAGCACATATGTTTGCATAGATTCTGCAGCCTGCTTTTTTTTCTCCCTCCCATTATTATTATTATTATTATTATTATTATTTTATGTGTATGGGTGTCCTGTCTTTATGTAAGTCTGCCTGCCTGGTGATGACAGCAAGAAGATTCCCTGGAAGTGGGGTTACAGACAGTTGAGAGCTACTGTGTGGGTAGCTAGAAACCAAGCCCAGGTCCTCTAGAGAAAGAAACAGGGCTCTTCACCACTGAGCATCTCTCCAGCCCACCATGCAGCTGAGCCCTAGCCTGATTTCTTGGACTCTTTCACTCTCTGCTCAGTGCTCTCTATTGGTTACTCTATTCTGTCTTCCTTCCCCTCCGCAATGTCCTACTTCATTCCTAACTTTCTGCCTGGCTTCTTTGAATCTTTGGTTCACCTACCCCAAGACTCCACTCCACATTACAGCTAATTAAAGTTTAAGTCTAACCAGGCATACTGGTTGCTTGCTTGTTTGCTTGCTTCCTTTCCTCCCTCCCTCCCCCCTCCGTCCCTCTCTCCCTCCCCCCTCCTTCCCCTTTTCCTTTCCATGCCTTTCCTTCTAGCCTTCTTATTACATCAGCTCATTCGTTTGTCTCCTCTCTGCCCTCTTCCCCATGACCTCACTCTATAGCACCCTTAAGTGCAAAGATACAGGTGATAATTTTATGACCTTTGTGCTTAATCTTAACTCCCCCACCCCCACCCCCAAGACATTCTCCAGGTGGCCCTTCTGGCCTCCAGACTCACCATTAGCTGCCAGTGAGATAGTAGATGCAGGAAAACACTTATTCAAAAAAAAAAAAAAAAAAAAAAAACTATTTCCCAGTGATTAACCATCAGCATATCACTAACATATGACTAATCATTTCTTCCTTCACTGTCTCCTTTCCTGAAGTAGCTCCTGATATTGTATAACTTTATGCTGATTATCCAGATTAAATTACCATGATGAAGCTGCTTGTTAGTTTATATACACATACACCTACACACAACTTAAAAGGCCTTTTGTTAATAACCAAGGGCTGGGGATGTACTTCAATGGGGGTATCCTAGCCTCACAGATGCAAGGTCAATGGTTCTATCCCCAGTACCACACACACACAAAAAAGTCAATATTGCAAAAGCTTGGTAACACTTGGGCACTCCTTTTTATTAAGGCTTGCAGGCATTTTCTAAAAATAAGTTTCTCTTGGCTACAGATGCTTAGACCTCACTCTCCTTTCCCAAGCTTCACTCCACTAAGACTATGACCACTTCTAACAATGGGAAGGACGCTTTCTCCCTCAACCCCTAAAACCCTGCCCCTGTGTCTATACCGCAGAGTTGCCCGTAGCAACTGCAGAGGGTGATTCATTAGTCTCACTACTAATAAATTGTCAGTGTTGGGAATTGGTGGCAACACTGCGTGTGTTCACACATGCTTGTGCACGTTTGTTTTCTAAATTAACACATCCCACTTCAGAAGTTCACAACCTCCAGTGAGCAAGACTCCTGTTTTATCTCCTTATTCTCCTGGGAAGCAAACTTTAAGTTCTACTATGCCAGAAAATTACCTTCCCTTGCAGATGGGCTTCCTGTTTTCCCACAAGCCTTATTTCATCAATACCTTGAAGCATTCTATTTTGCACCTTGCCTGCTTATCACACAGCATAACATAGGTTTGCTAGCATCTTGGTTTCCCCCAAGTCGTAGGCTGGGCCTTGTCCTCCAAGATTTAATACCCTGAAACCCTAACTACCAACACCTCAGAATGTGACCTAACTGGAAAACAGGGTGGCTGCATGTCATTACTTTAGATGATGTCATCCTGGAATCGGGTGGGCCCCGATTCCAGTATGACTAGTTTCCTTATTAAAAAAAAAAAAAAAAAAAAGGAGATTTTGAATCCAGACTCACAGACAAGCCAGAATGCCATGTGACTCGGAGGGCAAAGATCTGGGTGGTGAGTCTACATAGGAAAGGCTTTTGGAGGCTTGCCAAGAAACTACCAGAAGCAAGGAGAGGGACACAGATCGCTGCCCTATCCCTCAGAAGAAGCAAAACCTATTGCCAGCTTGACTTCAGACTTCCAACCTCCAGATCTAGGAGACATTAAATGTCTGGTGTTCAAGTCACCCGACGTGCGATCTTCTGTCCCAGCAGCCTTAACGTACAAATGCATCCCACAAGACAACAGGCTTCCAGCGGGCAGACCCAGGACTCTGTCTCTGTATCCACAGAGCACTGTGCAAGAGGCACAGGGTAGGGTTAAGCTGGTGAGTAATGCTCTAACCAAGAAAGACATAGCCCTCCAAGTCTCACCACCCTCAATACAAACCAGAAACTTCCTCTTAGACGCATAACATTAGAAAGGCTGAAATCATGCAAGCATGAGGATGGAGGTTCGATCCCCAGAACCCTCACAAAGAAGCCAGCTGTAGTGGTTCCTGGAGAGGTGGAGACAACGCTGATCCCTGGAGCTCCCTGGCTGGCCAGCCTAGCTGCAGTGATCAGTGAGCCACAGGACAATAAAAGCCATTGTCTCACAAAACAAGGCAGGTGACTTTTCTCTTATCAAATTTTCTTTTTAAGAATTATGCGATCTTTAATTATGTGCACATGTGTGCACATGCAAATGCATAAGTGCAGGTGTTCAAGTAAACCAGAGGCTTCAGATCCCCCGAAGCAGGTAATTGTGAGCCACCCCAATCTCGGTGCTGAGACTTGAACCAGGGTCCTTTTCAAGAGCAGTGAGTGCTCTTAACTACTAGGACTTCTCTCCAGCCCCAAGGTAGAGGACTCCTGAACAATACCTGAAGTTACTCTTTAGCCTCCATATGCATACACATGAACATGAATGAGCACAAACACATACACACACACCCCACATGTGCACACAGACACACATATTCACAGACCCCACACAGGCGCACACACACACATGCACACAACATACATACAGACACACATACACACACACACACACACACATACAGAGAGAGAGAGAGAGAGACATAAAAGCACTCATACACACAAAAAAAATTTAAATTCAAGATGGAGAAAATATTCTAACTCAAACACATCAAAACATATCAATTCTTTCCTGGAACAGCTTCCAAAACATAATTTGCAGTCTCTCTTCCTTTCCCTTCATAAACAGAAGCTCACCCAAGAACAAAATCTCACAGATCACTGGGCAAGCAACCTGGAAGAAACAATATGGCTGACATGTGCTATGTACCTGGCTGGGTTTGACATTTTCTGGAACTGTTCAGCAAGACAAGGTGAACCAGCCCTGTGGTTGGCACACTTCCTCCTGGGAGTGGTTCACCTTACCCCTTACCCATTCTTCTGACTTTGAACAAAGTTGGAGAAGAAAGAGGATGGAGTTCTCCGAGAAAAAGCCCATTTCCAGTCTGACAGCAGAAGGTCATAATGGTTTTGAAGCTGAGCGAGCAAAAGAAAACAATTTAACCCATTCATTCTAAATACTATAATTTATATTCCAAACTGTAGGGTTTTTTTTTTTAGAAATTACATCGCTATATATACAATTATAATATGTACAGATAATTTCCAGAAAACACAGTTTAAGAGAAAAATCATATGCATGTGTATATGACTGTCTTGAAAGAATTAGACTAGTAACAGAAAAAAGCTTCTAGCTGGGCTGTGGTGGTGCACGCCTTTAATCCCAGCACTTGGGAGGCAGAGGCAGTTCCAGGTCAGCCTGGTCTACAGAGTGAGTTCCAGGACAGCCAGGGCTACACAGAGAAACCCTGCCCCCCCCCCAAAAAAAAGAAAAAGAAAGAAACAAGCGTCTAGAACTCTACTCTAAAGTGAAAATTCAGAAGTATGTTCCATGACTTTGCTCCTCTTGGAAATGGTTCTGGGAAAGGGAAAGGTACAAAGAAATGGAAGCTTGCATGTGAGAAGAATATAAAAAAAAAAATGAAAATTATACTGCAACCGTGTTCTGGAAAGTATTCCCTGACCCAGCGAGCTGCTGATTATTGAACCAACAGTTTGCTTATATAATTACAGTGTGCCTATAAACCTTAGGCACGATACTGATACGATAGACTTGCTTAACTATTAACCTCCAGACTTCCTGGAGTTCTCACAATTCAAAAGTGCACCTAAAAGTGTGACACAGGGATTCATGCCACTTACAAACAGGACTGTGTGTACCTTACTATGGAAAAGGAAGTGATTCAAAAAGGCACCTGGGGTCTTTGCCAGGGTATTTTCCTGGTCATTTTCTCCTTTGCCTTTTCCTTTGCCTTTTTATTCTTCTGAGGAACTGCCCTGCCTATACCAGCATTGGTAGTTGCCCCTGGATATTAGAATCAAGATTACGCCCTTCCTTTACTTTGGATCAGGGACTCAACTCCTCATCGACTCTGAAGACCACACAACTATTCCCATACCAATTACAGGGACTTTCCTGGCCTCCTTCTTATCCACAGGACTCCCGAGCTCCAGACAAACCTAACTGAACCTTTTTTTTATCTCCTCCTGCATGAGAATGCTTTTAAGGACTGAGGGAGAAGAAAAAGTGGGACAAATTCGATTACGGAGAGATGATTCTAGTGAAGGACCTCAAACACAGACACCCACTCAATGAACACTTGTAAAATGGCTGCGGGCCAAGCATGGAGCGATGCCTATCATGTGCGCAGCCTTGTTTAATCCTTCTGACAGCCCCATGAATTACTGTCACTCTCTCCGCTGAGATAGGAAGGACTCAGCAGCTTAGAGTTTAAAGTAGATTTTTGCAAGGCTTCCTAGTGAATCACGAGAAGAGTAGAATCAAATATGTTTTCTCTACTCCCACCCTGAACAGCATCTTTTTTCTTTAAAGATGTATGATTATGTGCGGAGTGTTTTGCCTGCATGTATGTACGAGCACCATGTGCAAGACAGATGTCCTTGGAAGCCAGAGGCAGGAGGTACGCTGGAGGTGAAGCTAGAGATAATGAGTCAAGATGGAAGTGCTAGGAACTGAACCCAGGTCCTCCTGGAGTGCAGCAAGTGCTCCTAACTGCTGAGCCATATCCCCAGCCATCGCGCTTACCCTGCCTCACCTCTCACACCAGCCGGATGCCTTAAATGTAACAACTTCTCAAGCCTAAAATGTAACAACTTTTCAAAAGTCTACATGTCGGAAGTCCAAACAAATTCATTGCCTGAGCCTCCCCAGGTTTTTGCTTTGTTTGTTAAAAGGCAAAGTGGGTAGTACAGAAAGGGGTAAATTCAAAAGGAAGGATGTGGGACTGGAGAGATGGCTCAGTGGTTAAGAGCACTGACTGCTCTTCTGAAAGGTCCTAGCAACCACATGGTGGCTCACAACCATCTGTAATGAGATCTGATGCCCTCTACTGATGCCTTCTTCTGGAGTGTCTGAAGACAGCTACAGTGTACATATATATAGATAAAGATATTTTATATACATATATAATATCTTTAAAAAACAATAAAAGGAACAATGCAATGCATCCTTCTCAAATGACTCCAGAAAGGCTGCTTCTAGGTAGCCATTGATTCCTGTGAGCCTGCTCCCCTAAAGTTCCTCAGAGCCTTGCTTGTATGCCTACGCCATCCCATCTCTCATCCCATCTCGCATGTGATTAGAGGAGAGAGGATAATGGAAGAGGCTAAATACCCAGTTATTCAATATCTACATCCTCTGTTCCCACAGTTCGAAGCATGGGTATGACCCTCAGCTTCGGCTGCAAGAAAAGACAAGGCAGTCATTGGCAGACGTGTAGGTGGAGAGGCAGAACACCTCTCTATTACCTTAGCACTTACGGGGTGGGTGCAGGAGGATCACCACGAGTCCAATGCTAGCATGTTCAAGTTCAAAAGTAGCATGTTCATAGCTACATAGCTAGCTCAAAAGTAGCTTGAGTTACCTAATGAGAGTCTGTCTCAAATAATTAAGTAAATAAAAAAATAAATATTCATTCCCAACTCCTTCTAGTTTCTCACAGATGTAATCTCTGGTTCCCTCACACTGTCCAATACAAGAGGAAGACGGTGGAGATACGGGTTTAGTCATAATTTCAAGGAAATTGCAGCTGATAAATTTCTATAGAAATAACCAGGAAGAAAGGAAATAGCCAAGTCAAAAAGGGAGCCAGAGTTGCCTATGTTCTGGTTTAAAGCACTCTCTCTCTCTCTCTCTCTCTCTCTCTCTCTCTCTCTCTCTCACACACACACACACACACACACACACACAAGGTTTGAGACTACTCAGTTTCTCGATGGTACAACCTACAATCATCGAACAAAACCATCTGTTACCAATGTTTCAACATAAACTTCCAGGAAACATTCATCAATACCTGTCAGCTGATCAATTGAAATCAGCCTCTTTCAACTAAATAGAAGTGTGTGCTTGGAACTCAACGTGTGGAATCAGAATTCGTCAGACTTGGCATCCTATGCTCAACAGACCCTCACAAAAGAGCACAGTGTCTCCAACAGAGAGAACTCACAGCAGCGCCCCCTTCTGGACTCCTGAGAACTAGTTCCTTCACTGTATGTCACTTACCTTCAGTTTAAAATATCTGGTCTCGCCCTGCCCAAATGTCTCTGTCCTCCGGTGTCTTTCACCTTCCTTCGCTCTCAGAACCTTCATGACAACCATGCCTCTTTAATACACACAGTGCACACGACTTGAGTAACTCTTATAAACAAAGGGACACTCACAGCATAGCCAAGAAGCTGCCATTAAACAAGCCACCGGTTAAGGATAACCGTAGGCAAACATTCCAGCGTTCTCGGGAGCCGAGAACCTGAAAACTCTCCGTGTAGCATGGAGAGGAGAACGGTCTAGTGTGGAAGACTTTCATCTTCACACAAAGGAATCTCTGGAACCTCTGGGCCAGGTCATGCCTTGTCAGCAAAGCCAGACAAAGGCGAGAGCGTGAGGCTTTGAAAGCACTTTCTAACAGACCACGGGATCAAGGAGAAGATGGAGGCTATGGGCAGGAAAATGAATGGGAGACTTCTCAATGGAGAGGAAAGCAGAAGGGGCAAAGCCAACAGGAAGTGCACGGCCGCACAGGGAAGGGGAAAGGACCCTAGCCAGGCTAAAGGGGATGAGTGGCGTTTGGGGCGGAAATGAGCAATGACCTAAATTCTCATAGCTAGGAGAAAGGCCACTCGGACATTTCCTGTGAGCTGGGCCCAAGAGGTGGCCAGAGGAATGGCAGGCCAGAGTGATCGAAGTTAACAATGTCCCATCCAAATCCAGGGGGAGCGCAGCCTGTGAGCCCTGTCATAACAAGACCCCACTGACGCCACTCGCTTGAGCAAAGTCCTAGCAAACGTTCTGAGACAAGGACAAACGGTAAATATTTTCGATTCCGTGGAACACAGAACTTCTGTTAGAATTACTCCCATCCCAGTACTGGGGAGCCAAGACCAGCCACAGAAACTAAGCGATCATAGCTATGAACCTCTCCTTGTGGACACTGAGGTTGGATGCTGTGTCTCTTTCACTCCATAAAATATCATTTTGTGGTTATTTGCAGTTGTTGGAAACTGGTAATAAGAACTAAAATATAGTAAAATACAAGCAGTTATCCCTTCCTCTTCATAAAGTTGGTTTCTTATCTATCTAGCTATCTTTGAAATTCAGTTTCACATAGCCAAGGCTAATCTCCAACTTGCTATATAGCCAAGAATGACCTCGAACTTCTGATCTACCTGCCTCAAGGTCCTAAGTGATGGAATCACAGGTGTGCACCGCCATGCCCACTATAGGCAGTACTGGGGATCAAACTCGGGATGACTTTGTGCATGCTAACCAAGCACTCTTATCAACTGAGCTTCATGCCCAGCTCAGGAAGAATTACTTGCACTGTCCTGACCCAAGGTAGGGTATGTGTAGTTGAGAGAAATCTATTATATACTTCAAAATAACTGGACAAGCAGAGTTTAAAGGTCCTCAGTACACAGAAATGGAGAGAACAATTACCTGAACTTCATCAGCACTCCTTGCATGTATTTATGGAATTAGTATACTAGGTTCTACATGTGAGGTGTCAATTTCAAAAATTTAAATTAGAGCTGGGCTAAAGCTCAGCAGGTCAGGCATAGCGGGCATAAAGCCCAGAGTTAGATTTTTTTTGGCACTACCAAAAATGAGTGAGGAATCAGCTTAGCCCATAGGATATGCCACAGAGGTTGTAGTTTTCTGTCTGCTGGTTAAAGCAGAGAAAATGGCTTTCTCTGTCTCTGTCTCTCTGTGTATCTCTCTCACTCTGTTTGTTTGTTTGTTTGTTTGTTTATTGTCTCCAGCTTCCTGCCTCCTTCACTTCCCATCAGCCCCCACGCGGCGCGGGGGGGGGGGGGGGGGGAGGGGAAACAGTTAATTTGCTCATTTGTAAATTAAGGCTTCCAGTATCTGCCCATGGGATTTATGTGATATTTTCAAACATGACACATTTAAAGTGACCATAGCAAAAAGAGACATTAATGATGGTGGAGTGTGTGGTGTGTGTGTGTGTGTGTGTGTGTGAGAGAGAGAGAGAGAGAGAGAGAGAGAGAGAGCGTGTTTTAGAAAGCTATGCACGGAGGGATCTACCTCTTAAGCTTATAAGGGTAAAACATATATCCTAAAAAGCAAGACGCACAACAGGGGGATCTTACAAATGCCCATTTAATACTTGACTCCGAACACAGTGAACCGAATAACAAGAGATTGTGATTGACTTCCCTGACTTTCCTCTTCAAAGTAGAAAGGACAGGCACGTTGTGTAAACATCAAACTGCAAGGACAAGTTTGGGGACAGATCCCTGAGGAACCACAATCCAGGCAGGCAGGGGTGGCCAATGGCCTCAGTGGCAGCGAAGGCGGAAGTGAGGCATCACGATTGACTGGGTGTGCTCGCAGATCTGTTTTATTGGAGGGAAGCCTACTGCTAACATTTTCTCAATTGCCTGTAATAACCCTTCAAAAGCTCCACAGATGTAGAAACCGAAAGCAGGGAGGGACATGGAGACATTAATTTCTATCCCACCAACCATACTCCTTTGGGCCCTTCATCTTGGAGCCGCTTACTAAGCACCTCCTCTACCACTGAAGAGCATCCTCAGCATGCCATTTTTCCCTTTTGTTTTGTTTGTGTATGCTTGTGTATGCACGTGTTGTATGAGTGTGCGCTACAGAAGCGTGCAGCCTATAGCGTGCGGCGCGCAGGTACGTACCCAGGCACGTACTGAACGTAGGAGGGTAGGACTATCTGTCGCTCTTCACCATATTGCCTTGAGACAAGATCTTTCTTTCACTGGACCATAAAGCAGCCATTTCAGCTAGGCCTGCTGGCCATGGAGCTCTGAAATTCACTTGTCTCCCTCTGCCCAGCGATGCTATGGGCAAGGGTACTTATAATCCTGCCCAGTTTGGTATGTGAGTGCTGAATGTTTGAAATGAAAGCCTCCTGGTTGTAGAATAAACACTCTTTCAACCACTGAACCATCGTTCCCAACTCTTCAAGTTTTGTTTTTTTTTTTGTTTTTTTGTTTTTTTTTTTTTGAGACAGGGTTTCTCTGGGTAGTCCTGGCTGTCCTGGAACTCGCTCTGTAGACCAGACTGGCCTCGAACTCAGAAATCCGCCTGCCTCTGCCTCCCAAGTGCTGGGATTACAGGCGTGAGCCACCATGCCCGGCTCCTCAAGTTCTTATAGCAAAAAGTTAGTAAAGGACCACGCAAATCTTCAAACCTGTTTAAAAGGCTATCTAGGAAGGACCCGTTTTCAGCCACTATCTTTTTGCTATTTTTTGCAACTTCCAAATGATCAAGCCAAGAGATAATGAGACTCTGAATGCAAACAAGGAAGAGTAAAGGCAACTGTGTTTACAGCTTAATTACCCTAAACCTTTTAGAGGGGGAGGGAAAATGACATCCATCCTTACCGCTGAAAAAAATAACTTCAGAATGTATTTGCCCAACGCCGATTAAAAAAATAACTTCAGAATGTATTTGCCCAATGCCGATTACCGGTTATCGATCAACCAAACAGAACATTGAAAGAGTTACAAAGCATAGACATATGTGACGTTCACCTACCCAGCAAGATCTTTTAAAGGAGATAGGCAAACAGTAATTACTGAGCTTAAAGCCCAGAGCACAACTGGGTAAGCAATGGCGATCAGAATGGGAGGATCTGCAAACCATCTTTTGGCAGAGAACTGGTAAGAAATCCTACCACCAAGATTCATGGGTGTCACCATTTCTCGGACGAAGAACAATACGCTCAGATGATTGTATCATCAGCCCCCCCCCCAGCCCCCTTGCCAGCCTGCTCCCCACAAAGTAAACAAAATGGGAAATGGAAAATACACTAACTTCTGAGGGAGCAGGGAGGAGTGGATGAACGGTGTTGCTTGTGAAGCTGAGCGAAAAGAACATGGGACAAAGAATCACAAGTCACCTTTACCTGTGGCTGTAGTATCTGCAAGCACCGGAACTGAGTCTAAGGCCTAGGTCCGCTCATCTGCAGAGTGTCAAATCTGTACCGGTGACTCCTTTCCTATTCTTAAATCTTAGCAGGTAGTTCCAGAATTCATAAGCGGGCAGGCTTCCCGAAGTCAGCTAAAGAATGCATCACACCTGCCTGACATGTACCTTGGGAGGTGAACAACATTACCTAGAGCCTTAATTGTTTTAATGGTGTAAATGTAAATCAACTGTTCCTTGGAATTAGCTTTGTAATTAAAACTGAAACAATTCATTATTTTCTATCAAGGTCCACAAAGCAACCAGGTGCTACCTAAAAAATTATTTACAAAGCTAAAGAAAAGCTATTTTTCTCCGCAGAGGTAATTAGAACTCCAGACACACCCAGAAACAGATTATTTTTCAGTCTGGAATTCAAAGTGGATCATTATAATTTCTTCCTTATTTTCATGGGAGTCTGGATAGCAATCGACAGTGTAAACATACTGAGTTTACATTATAAAATATGTGATATGTACACGAAACATTTTGGTCAAAAATAAAATTAGAACTTATCAAGGAATGAAAGTGTTTACTTGTATAGAACCAGAATTCCAACGTATGATTATCTAATCTCTACAGTCTTGGGGTTTTATGGCCTAACTATAAAAATATTTTTTCTTTATATGAAAATGTTAAAGATATATTTTATGGGGAGGAAAAGAAAACAAATGAAACAGAAATGTCAGGATAAATGAACATTTTAACTTATTACGTCAAAAGATGCAAGTAGGAATCAAATATAAATATCATTAATCAATTGGGCAAAAGTAGTTGGGCCAGCACAAAATAGACACCATGGGCTACATGTGTGAGAGGTGTGTGTGTGTGTGTGTGTGTTTTCTGCTTTTTGTTTTCTTTTGCTTTTGTTTGTTTGTTTGTTTTATTGCTTTTTTGTAGTTTGCCCATCCTGACTTTGGTTTGTTTCTGTTTTTGCTTTCAGAGAAAGGAAGAACATGAAGTTGGATGGTAGGGAGTGGGGAAGATCTGGGAAGAGTTGGGGAAGGGGAAGAATATCATCAAAATATATCATATGAGAAGGTTTTGAATGCAAACTTTAAAAAAAGAATGAATGAATGAATGAATTGGGCTACTGTGCAATAATCTAATTCCGAGGAATTCTTTGCAATGCTGTTTATACCGACAAATAAAATGGCAGCTGTGTAAATGTCCATGGGAGACTGGGTGTATGGCTGTGTTCTTACAAGTCAAAATACGCAACTGTAACAAAGAATGAGACTACTGTGTGTGTACTAATGTTGGAAGACAGCCAAGTGTCATGGGAGGGTTTAAGGAAAATATCCCAAACAGTAAAATAACACATGTAAGACTGTGTATACAAAGATAGTCATCGAAAGTGAACAGTAATTATCCCTGAGAAGTTTGAGGTAAAGTGTGTGTGTGTGTGTGTGTGTGTGTGTAATTTTTGAGATACTCACTATGCAGCCCTGGCTAGCCTAGAACTCACTATGTTGACCAGGATGTTCTTGAACTCACAAAGATTCGCTTGACTCTGTCTACCTAGTTCCAAGATTAAAGGCATGCACCATCAAAGTTAGCTCAAGTTGTATATTCTTATCGTGAATTTCCTCTTTGGTTTAAATTTCTCAATGAATATGGACCATTTATAGAATAATGATAATAAAACCCTGGTTTTGAAATAGAGAGAAAATATTGGGGGATAAAGGAGAAGTAGACATTCACAATCTGCAGTTGACTTCCTGGAACTGAGTCTCTTGCCATCGTCTGCCCGGGAATATGTGGCAATAAGCGTGAAGCAGTCTTGAAGTAAACAGGTATTGAAATTCTATTTAAGCAAATACAATGGAATTGGATATTGCAAATGCAGAGATACAAGGATTTAGACACACTTCATAGTACACTGGTGAAATAAAAAGTAGTCTAATAGATACTAGTGGGCCACATAGCTTGCATTTCTTAAATACATATGTACAAACCAAAAGCCTAGAGAGTATATGTCACAATGTATTCTGCAGCAATTAGTCATTTTTGTTTTCCTTTTCTATTGAATATTCCTATCATAATAGTATTATATATAATAGTATTATTTTTATAAGCATTTTAAAGGTTTAGAACTACTCCTTGTAGATTTTTTTTAAGGTTTTAATAGATGGGGAGATGTTGTTAAAAAGAAATGGTATTAATCTGTGAAAAAAAAATGAAAGAATGAGAAACTCAACCCTTGTGTCCATAAACTGCATCACCAACACACCCACAAATGCACATGCACACACACACACACACACACACACACACATGTCATACTAGAAAGAACAAAAAGCAGCACCAGCACAAAGCAAACAGGAGGCCCAAGGTGCCAATTCTGCCTGGGTGTCCTGAGACAGACAGAGTTATAAAACACACCGGCTCAGATTACAGGCTAAGCATGACAAGTCCGCCTGACAGGACCCAACAAAGGCATGTACACTGAAGGAGAAATGTACACATCTGAGTGCCCGAGATGGAGTGAGTTATAGAAGCAGAGATTAACTCAGGAGGGGTGAGATGGTCCCTGCCATTTTCCAAGTCCCTTCTGAAGTACGCCTTGGGAGCATTTCTTACATTACTTACTTATGACTACATTCAACTAAAATAAGCTCATATTGTTTTGTGGATTTTTTTTTCAAGGTGAATAGAAAAAGAAGCAAGAAAGACTGACTTCTTAAAGGGTCAAACATATCTTTTCAGGTAAACCAGGAGATGCTAAACCTCCTTCTCTTCCTCAGAAGACCATTCTGGCTGATCACAATAGCTTTCTCTCCCGGGTAGTGTAGATGACACATCTTTCCTGTGGCTGGCCTTCCTGTCATATGCAGGAATTCCGGCACTCTTTTGGACCCTTCCAGTTAACTTACTTTTCAGATTTCCTCAAAAGGCACACTACTGCTTTAATATTTGAAAAAAAAAAAATGTCAGCTCAGCCCCAGACAGCTAACACAAACAAGCTAAGAAACATACCACCTAAAACTTACAACTGTGGAAAACAGAATCTCTTTTTAAGAAAATTCTTTCTCGGAATCTCACTGTTGGTAAAAAGCTTGTAGGGAGAAGGAGCCCGGTTCTACCAGGTCCTGGGCAGTCTGTAATTCTTTGCTTCTGCTATGCCTTAAATTAGAGGTCTGTAAAACTGAATTATAGTGATCTGAAAAGTTCATAAAGGTTTGTGAATTGAACATGCTGTTAAACTCTTCAATACTCTGAGACTGAACCCACCTCTCACCGTTCCTCCCATTTCATCTGGCTAGAGTATTAGAAAGAAGTCTGGAGCGAAGTAGAAAAAAGAAGAAGAAGAAAAAAAAAAGAGTACTTTTGGCAATTTGAAGACAGCTTTGCTAAGCCAGGCAAAGTCCACATAAAAAGTCCAGGCCAAGACTCCTTGGCCATTTCTAAAATGATTGCCCGCGTCTTTCCACCAATAATTTTCCATTTGGACAAAACACACACACACACACACACACACAAGATACACACACAAAAAAACCTCATGTTCATACCAGATATAGTTTGCAAGCAAGGTCTGGTTGAAAAAGTTCATCTGCATAAATGCAAACTGACTTGAAGGACTACCCATCCCTGATACCTCCTTGTTGGCTTCCAAAGTAAAAAAAAAAAAAAAAAAAAAGACATGACCTGCTGAGAAAGCGATTTATCTCACAAGTAAGACTAGAAACTATGGAGAGGGGAAGTTAATTTAGAGCCCAAGGTCCAAATTGGGTGATGGTGAGGTTGGCTGGATCGCAGTACACATAACCTTCCTCCTTGTAGCTTCCTTACAACCCACCAAATAAAAGACTCATTATTGCCTCTAAACTATTTCTCTTTAGTAGCTGGGCTTTTAAAAAAATATTATAATTCCATCTACTTATTCTCTTATTCTGTATGAAGGGCTGTGTGTGGTGCACATGTGGAGGTCAAAGGGCAACCTGTTGGAGTTTCTTTCCACCATTTGGCTTTGGAGGATGGAATTAACAGAGTTAGGTTTGGCCGCAGGCACCTTTACCCATGGGGCCATCTCACTGGCCCAATCTGCTCTGCTATCTGTGTCCCAAAAATGTCCTCACATTCTTACTTTCTCAAACCAGATGGTAATTTTTGAAGAAAAGGACTTCATTTTAAGTATTCTTGTGTACCCCCAAACTCTATGTACATAACACATACATGCAAATATACATGTGCATATACATATAATTATATAATTATGCATACATGTATACAGACATCAACATGTATATCATACACACATATATTAAGCTGAATGCTGAATGAATGACTAGAAGCTATCTCTTTAGTAATGCTACATCATGGACTGACTCTTGTACTCTCTGATTTCTCTGCTCAAGATTTTAAGTGTTCCGTAGCTAAGAAATATTCAAACCTTAAAAAAAAAGAAAAGAAAAGAAAAGAAAAACCAGTTTCTAGGTTCATCTGCACATTTCTGACACAGTTAAACAATTTCCTCCTCCCTTAACATTAGACACAAAACAAACAACAACCATAAACAATCTTACTTTAAATTCTGAAGAACAGTCCCTTTCTTCACGGAATCAGATACATCATGTTCATCAGGCAGAATTAAATGGAATCACAACTCCAAACACAGTGTGTCCAAAAGCTTATTGGATACTTTAATGTCCCCAGATCTTGCGCTAGTGGTGTCCCTAGTTAACCTAGCACACCTCTTCATTTTGGGGCATTTCTCAGATACCATCAGATTTCTCTATGTTAAGGAAGATTGCTCTCTAAAGAAGTCATTAAAGGTCTCCCAGGCACCTAAGAATCTCATCGGTTTCACCATGCAGAAGGGTTTTTTTGTTTTTTGTTTTTTGTTTTTTAAGTTCCCTCTACATAACATCAGTTAAGTTTGAAAAATACAACCTTACAAAACATTTTTTAATTAAATAAATTTGAAAAAGAAAAAGAAGGCAATGGTAGTCCCTAACTTCTGACCTATTACAGAACTTCTGACCAAGTCTATGCACTTACACACAAGATTTCACTGTATGCCAATGAGACAGTGCAGTCTTGTCTGAGGTTTGATATAATGCTCACAAATATGCTCACCCCCTGAAATCCTCCCCCAGGTGCAAAAGCATCTTTTAAATAGCCAAACACATTTAGGTCTTCACCTCTGCAAGCAACTGATACAAAGTGTAAAATCTCGGAAGAGCGAGACTTTAAAATAATAATAATAATAATAATAATGCACTGTTCTCCAGACTTCACCTTTACTTCCCTTAAAAATCAAAAGTTACCTGATGTCCAAAGCGAAATCAATAAAAATGTAAAGTGAATGCTGCCACCGCAGTGGTTCCTTCCCCCAAAGAATATAAGATCACAGAAATTTCCTACTAGTTTAAGGCGAGGTTTACCTTTCATCTTCACCTCGAGACTTTTCGAAAGTTTGGATTCCTGTTGCACACAAAATTACTTTGAATATGCGTGCATACTAAAGAAATGTGCTATTATATAAAGCATTGCACATTTAGACGCTACCAACCTGCTATATCTCTCCTGACTGTGCAAAAGGCAAAAAGGCTCGGTAATCCTAGCAGAAGAATGCAAATAATGTCAATGCACAGCTGAACTGCAAGCCCTGCCTTACAGGAACTCTCTGTGTCTGCAAAAAAAAGAAAGAAAGAAAGAAAGAAAGAAAGAAAGAAAGAAAGAAAGAAAGAAAGAAAGAAAGAAAGAAGAAAGAGAAAAAAAGACACGCACTAAACAGGAAATGCAACTGAGCTGTGGCAAACCTCAAACTTAAAAATGCAATCGCCGGGCGAAAATTGCATCCATGCATTCATGAATGCATGCATAAGCCTTTGCATTTTTTGCAACTAATGCAAACAGGCTCTTACCTTTCGACTGAGACATTTTCCCCTTTCCTTTGATGGGGGAGGGGAGCACAAAAGACTTTGCCTTGCTTCTCTTCTGTAGCTAGTTTTGCAACAAAGATGCAAGCTGCAGGCGTGCAATCTTCATGCAAGTGGAGTTTCTCTTGACCGATGCAGCAGATGGACTTTCAGGGAGTCAAGATGGAATTGCACACCTTGCAAAACAGTCTGGAAAGTGATTTTTCCCCCAGTTGCAACGTTAGGGAAGGCTGTGCTGCAGCTACATGATGGGCCAGGGCTGGCAGCTAAAAGCTCCAAACTTGGAACTGAGTATCTTAGTGCGCAGACGTCCTTCCTGCGAAAGGCGCGACGCCTGCTGGGTAGTGTAGTTCCCCTGTAGAGTCCACGCGTCTCTGATTTAAGGAAACGTGCTCCTGTAGGTGGCTGAGCGAGATGACTGACTAAGCGCGACAGAGATCTCAGATAAACATCGCACGTACACTCTTTAGTAAGGGAAGGGTGACAAACTGCGCGGTCCATGAACGGAGGGTTTTTCGTTCTAGAAAAACCCCTGAATCAACAGCTTAGAAAACACAGGGGTAGCTAAGGCGCTTTTGGCACCCCTAGACTAAGTAAGGTCTAATTGGAGGTCCAAAGTGTTAATTTTTTTTTTAAACCGGCTCAGTATCTGTGAATTGTTCAGCCTGTATACCGTTCACCCTGACACCTCATTTCACAACAAACATTTTTCTTGAATGGAGATTTTAGGGGTGATCTGGCCCTTTGGACAAGATACAAAGTTTTACTTAGTAAGACGCGATCCGGGTCAGTTCTTTTTTCAAGAAAGGAGAAATTCAACGCTGGAAGGGAGAGTTAGGAAGTTTCTCTTTTCTTACAGGGTTAGACAGGAAATTTTGTTTCATATATAGCAAAGCCAATTTTAATCAAAATTAAGATGTTTGGTTTTTTTTTTCTCCCCTGAGGCAGGCGGGGATGAAGGAAAAAGTCCCGGGCCTTGAGAAGAAAGGGTGGGTGGTGGGGAACAGTAACCTTAAGTGGATAAAGTCGACTATCTTGAATGTTTTTTCCGATACCATCAAGAGATGTTTGTTGGGAGCCCACAGCTTGCCAGGCATATTCCCAGGGTTTTGGATTTTCCCTTTTTCCTGCAGAGCTGGAGGCTGGAGCTGGGCTGTGTCTCGGTGGGGGGGGGGGGGGGGAAGCTTCTCCCCTTCACAAGGAAGTTGGAAGCAAGCCTTCCCTGAAAGGGGTAGAAATCTCAACACACACACACACACACATACACACATACCTTCTCCCCACCCCCTTCATTTTGAGGCAGAGAGCTCCAGGTTGACTTCTATTGCACCTGGTAGAACACCTTTAGGAATGTTCTTTCAAGGTGAATAGGGAAGGGATGATGGTTCCAGGCATCTGATCTACAGACAAACCTGTGTTGGGAAATAAGGGCCACCTGTCCATTCCTGGGACACCGAGAGGACCAAGTTGCCTTATAAGCAATAGCGGTGGTGATCAGAATTTACCCAAGGTGAGGGATTAAACCAGGCTTTAACTGCTTGGACTTCATTCAGAAACCCTAGGAAGAGGTAAAGGTTTTGAAACTGGGAACTTAACCAAGGCATTGCTTTAAGAATGCAAATTTTCCCTTTGTGATCTAGGTGGGTTGGAACTGGGAGAGGCTAGAGAGAGATCAGGTCAATTGTGAAAAGCCGCGCAAGAGCCACTTAGAAGATTCCTAGGTGACGTGACGGCTGTGAATGAAAATTTCTGGAATTGTATTAAGAATTCTAGGAAGCCAGGACCATCTGAGTAATGCCGGAATCAGAGAGAAGGCCACCACGTGTCAGCTGCAAATCTGCTCCTCTCCCCACCCCACCCTGGCCCCCACCCCACCGCAGCCCCTACCCTGCCCCTGCGTTACTGGAGATTGAATCTAGGGCCTCAGGCATTTGAGGCAAGGCTTGCATTCCACCAATAAGCCACACCCCTGTTTTTATGTTTGTTTGTTTGTGTTTGTTTTTGCTTTTGTTTTGAGGCAGGATCTAGCTGAGTCACCCAGGTCGCGGCCTTCAAACCCTGTCTGAATCTGTAATCCTCCTGCCTCTGCCCCTAACCCAACCCAAGTCAGCGAATCAGCTCTTAAAATAAAAATGCATTCAGCTGGGGGAGGAGAAGGTAAGTTACTTTCACTGACCTTTACTGACATTCTTTTTGGTTTTTTTTTTTCTGTTTTGTTTTGTTTTTTTATTCTTAAGATCTTGCTTCATCTGGCTGGCTTAAAACTCAATGTGTAGAATTTACAGTAATTCTCCTGCTTCTGTGCCCCTGAAGTGTTGGGGATTGCAGGCATTTCCCATAATTCCTGGCTCCCTTTACTGATGTTCAGGTAAATTAATCAAGGCAACTTCACACACAGAGGGGCAGCGTCTGCCTGTGAGAGAATAGCATAATGTCCCATGTGTCCAGGAGTAAGGACTTTCTTTTTACCTTCTCTGTCAGGTCTAATTTCCAGCTATACCTTCCAGCCTTCCTTCTGCATATAGGCAGGGTTAAGCCTCTTTCATGAACCTTTCTTTAAAGTCTCATTGAACCAGGACATACATGTGTGGTGGTCCATTTCAACATACCCCCACCTTCCTTCAGAAACAATGACAAGAACACCTGTTTCCTACAGGTCCTGAGATAACTTCATGAAGACTGGCTTAGCCTGAGCAACTCCCTAGAGCTGTCCATTTGTATTGTCAGCAACTGCATTGCTCTTTAATGAGCCTGGTTCTATTTATAAAGACGCTTCTATTCTTTTGTTACAGTTATTTAGTGTGCATACAATTATTCTGTGTGCAGATGCATACCTGCACAAACACATTTGTATACAAGCCGCGTGAAGGTCATGGAAGGGACAACTTAACAGAAATGAGTTCTCCCCTTCCACCATGTGGGTCGAAGGAATCAAACTTGGGTCATCAGACTTGATGCTAATTGCCTTTACCAGCTGAGTGGTCTCAGCAGTCCTAGAAGAGTTCTAATCTCAGCTGGGGCGGCGCCTCCTGCTGCTGTGATTTGGCATGTTCTTTGTCTGAATAAGGGCACACGAGCTACCGCTGGTAAATGCAGCTCATTCTGCAAATCAATCTGCCACTCTCCACGGAGACAACATGAGAGTCAACAGGCGCTGGGCATCTGCAAACACATGTACACAAAACACCCTTTCACCATAAGCCAGCTCAATCAGAGACTGTGAAATGACCGAGTGGGCCATTTGTCTTATACATCCTGAATTCTGAGCAGGCTGCTGGAAAGACAGGGAATTCAAGCTCCTTGAAAAGGTTTGAAAAGGAGGCTCCAAACTGGGCAGTGGTGACACATGCCTTTAATCCCAGCACTTTAATCCACAGAGGCAGGTGGATTTCTGAGTTCGAAGCCAACCTGGTCTAAAGAGTGAGTTCCAGGACAGCCAAGGCTATGCAGAGAAACCCTGCTCGAAAAACAAAAAAAAAAGAAAAAAAAGAAAAGGAAGTTCTAAGTTCTTGGTGTGAAACAGTGTCTTCCTCCTCCCCTCCCTGCATGGCCAAGAAACTGTTCAAGGGGAACAGTTCTGCTGGATTGCAGTAGTGTGCAAAAGCAAGAGAAATTTCTTGTAGTTTCTTCATAGGTTCATCGAGGGTTTATCTTGACATTTTCCTGACTTCAGATCCTTCTAAAATGCAAATCTGACAAGTTCTACTTATATTCAGAACCAGTACCCAAATGTCTTGGTAGAGCACTATCAACTATTCAATGCCTGTGTCCTACCTACTTCCTGGTTCATTTTTCATCCCACTGTTTCCAGGAGAAAGCAGAATTGCTGGCTCTTTTGGATGTACTTGCCCGACTACCTGAAAGACTCCTTAGCTGATGGTTCTGATTTGTCCTTGACCCCTCTCAATAAGCTCTGCATATCAAGGTTGTCCCTACCAGCACCCTCCCTGTGAACTGGGTGTACTTTCTAATTCTGTAATACCTCACACGTGTATCTTACCCAGACATCTCAGGGCTGACAAGTGTCCCTTGATCTGTGTGTCTCCTCAGGAGGCTAGTAGAATACTCGAGGTCAGAGATTTGACCAATGTCCCTCATTCTCAGAGCCCAGCACAGCATTTTAGCACATCTTGCACTCCAAGACCTGCCACAGTCCGGCACAGACTAGATGGGGTAAGGACCTTGTAACCTTGGCTAGCCTGGAATAACCAGATTCCAACACCTCAGGGGGAAACCCAGAACACCTGGAAAAACACCCATTCTGTCAGGATGAAAGTGTGAAATTCTTGGAAGGAGGCCCTTGGGGTTAGGTCATACTTGTTTCTGAAGCTGTTATTATGGAGTTACAGGTTGGTGGGGGAGGAGGCAGCAAAAGTATCAGGAATAATCCAGAGGTCACGGAAGGCACCTGCTGCTATCACTTAGTATCTCTAGCTGAGTGTCAGTTGGCCTCCTAGAGAGGTTTAGCAATACCTGCCTTACTGTAATATGGAGGACTGGGAGGTGCTGGCATCCACTAGACGGGGCTAAGGGATGCAATCAGCAGGCCACAATACACAGGAAGTCCCACCCTTGGCAGAGAACTATCTGGTTCAAATGCCAGTGCCGAGTATGGGAAGTGCTGTTGCATAGCATGTGAATTCACTTCTTCCTGTAAGCTAACTTAAACCAATGAGTTTTGGTAAGATGAAATTATTTGGGTGTGAGAGATTTAGATTCTATCCCTGGTCATAGACATTGAGTCGTGTCTGCTGAAGCAGATCCTTTCACCTTTCTGTGATTCTTTGGGTCCCGATGTAAAACCTGGAGGCTTAGCCTCGGGCCTCTGCCAATTTCAGCTTTTCACAGCTCCTGACCCAGCTCACCAGTCTGTTGAAGCCACTAATGATTTCAAGAAGGACTTTTTATTTTAATTAGCTAAACGTCTTTCTATTTGGTAATTACAAGGGCTCCTGATCTCTCTTCTTTGGCAGGACAAGGAAGAACCATCCTCACAACACATCTTAAGAGATGAGACAAGAAGCCACCCTATAGCACTGTGCAAGCTGACCTCCCAGGGTGTAGTATAGATCTGAGGAGTATCAACTTAGCACAACTGTCTGCTAGGTATCAGAAGAGGGGTTGGGGGGTGAGAGGGGGAGGGGAGCAGAAGGTGGTGATGTTAAAGCTATGAGCAGAAGGATCGAATGTGAAGCAAGATAGGGAGAAGCCCATGGAGAACTCAGAATTTGGATATTCAGTTGCCTTTGGACAGAATTTTTTAAGGGTTTTTAAAATTTTTGTGCATATGTGTTTGTCTATATGTGGGTATATGTCCATGAATTCGGGTACCTGTGAAGGCCAGAAGATGGTTTCTGATTTCCAGAAACTGGAGTTACAAGTCACTGTGAGCCAACCAACATGGATACCCAAAACAGAACTTGGGTCTTTTGGAAGAGCAGCCTTCTTAACCACTGAGCTATCTCTCCTTCCCCTTGTAATTAATATATATGTGATATATATTATATGATATATGTGATATATAATATGTAAATCAGACACATACATATATATACATACCTACATTTATGCATACATTTTACTTAAAACATCCTAGTGAATGATAATTGGTGGCAGAAAACTCTGCTCAGCTTTGGTTAGCCTTATCTCGTGCTCAGCAGTCTAATTAACATATCTTTATTAGGACATGAATTTACATATATATCATCAGCTCTGCAGAGTTCAGTCTATGGCACAGGCTTACCTTGGTCTCCATTTTGGTGTTCGTTTTCTGTGTTTTGCCCTCCATCCGAAATCATCTCTCCTATAAGGATATCCTTGAAGAAGTCATCCTTCTATCCTATTTTAAAAGAATCCTCACCATTTAGATCTAACTCCATTTTAGTTGCTGTGAGGTGTCTATCTGGTGAGAGGTACACTTACTAATATCTCACAGTAATCTTACTTGCATACAAATCTTACCTTTTGTAAGATTTACTTTTTGTTGACATATGTCTATGTACGTGTGCCTGTATGACTTTATGTGCACCATATGTGTGCCGAGAAGCAGGGAAGCCAGGAGAGGGCATTAGATCCTCTGGAACTGAAGTTACAAACTATCATGAGCCACCCATTGTGGATGCTGGGAAGTAAAGCCATTTCCTCTGTAAGACAAAGTGCTCTTAAACACTGAACCGTCTCTGCCAACCCACATTGCTAACCCACACCTTTGGGAAGACATCCTCACTTGATTCTCTTTAACCCTTGAATCTAAGCTCAGATGCAAATGGTCATGTGTCCATTGAGTCTTTCCAGGCTGCCATGGAGACAATATATATTCAACTTATACCTGTTCTTCCGATGTGCTCATAAGTTTATTGCCCTGATAATAGATGACAATCTATTAGCTTAAATTGGCCGCCTTTGTTAAAAGTTAAGTAATACTTGCATAGGGATTTGTTAGAAGAAAATTATGATATTTAATTAAAATATTTTAAGACTCCTATAATGATTCTAGTTTCAAATTTCTGTCAGCATGCTCGAGAAATGCTGATTGGCTACTCAGTCTTCATCTGACTGCATTCTCAACTGAAACTGAAATGTGTGTGTGTGTGTGTGTGTGTGTGTGTAATATGAATATTGGATGTTCCCTAGGAACTCAGAAGTCATGTGAAGCTCCAATATAATATGATTTTAACCTTTACTCCTGGATAAGAATTTTTTTTAAAAGATTTATTTTATGTATGTGAGTACACTGTTGCTATCTTCAGGCATACCAGAAGAGGGCATCAGATCCCATTACAGATGGTTGTGAGCCAAAATATGGTTACTGAGAATTAAACTCAGGACCTCTGAAAGAGCAGTCAGTATTCTTAACCACTGAATCATCTCTCCAGCCTCTAGGATAGGAATGTTATCCTGAACTAACGAACAAGCAGTTATCATTTCTAGGAAGGTAAAAGTGGAAACTCTTCTACTCTGCCATTAAACCTACAAATATTTCAAGGCACCATTTGTGTGGAGTGTTAATGTATCAGCAAATAGAAAATACCCCCAAATTAATTAAAAACTAACATAGGCCCTACAGAGATTTCTAATTCTGTTCAACCGAAAAAATTGGGATAAAAACATCTGCAATATGTTTGTTCCATTTCCTCTGCCTAATGCCCAATATATCTCTCTTTTCATTTGGAAATTCTGCACACATGTTTTGCCTGTGCCCTGGACAGCTCTCCACCAGACCCTACATGCTCTTGGAGGTTGGGGGTGAGTTGGCACAGAGTCAGCAACACAAACTCTGGGAGCAGGTGAGAAATGCCGCAGCAAGCTCATCTGAGCACTGCTGCAAGCTCCTTTAACACCCCCCACCATTGGTTCCAAGAAAGCATCTCTTCTAAAAAGCAATTCATGATTGGCTGGCATTATTTGTACCAGCAGGCCTTGTTGTCTCAGGCAGTCCTCAATTAGGTCCTCCTGCAGGAGATGCTTCGGTAGCTGCACGGCCCCTAGTGTTTACATAGAGGCAGCCCTGCCATTCCTGCTAGACACATGTATATCTTTTTGTTTGTTTGTTTGTTTTTTGGATTTGTCACCCCCCCCCGCCCCCCCACCTCCCCATCCCACCCCCCCGCCCCCCCACCTCCCCATCCCCCTCCCCCGCCCCCGAGACAGGGTTTCTCTGTATAGCCCTGGCTGTCCTGGAACTCACTCTGTAGACCAGGCTGTCCTCAAACTCAGAAATCTGCCTGCCTCTGCCTCCCAGAGTGTTGGGATTACAGGCATGCGCCACCACCCGCCCAGCTAGACACATGTATATCTTAATTAGGGTTTCCATTGCTGTGTAGAGACACCATGACTGGAACAACTCTTATAAAGGACCCATTTAATTGGGGCTGGCTTATAGTTTCAGAAGTTCAATCCATTATTATCATGGTGGGAAGCATGACATCATGCAGGCAAACATGGTTCTGGAAGAGCAGAGAGAGAGTTCTACATCTCAATCCAAAGGGAGTCAGAGGAAGACTCTCTTCCATGCTTAAGCATAGGACCTAAAATCCTACCCCCACAGTGACACACTTCCTCCAACAAGGCCATACTTCTTAATAGTGCCACTTCCCATGGTCCAAGCATATTCAAACCACCACAATGTATATATTTATGTATATATCTGCATAATTTTCTCCCTGAGACAGTACTACTAGGTAGCAGTCTCTGTCAAGATATAACATTCCATCTTGACGGGAAGCTTCTTTTTGGGGGGGGGGGTTGGATTTTTTTCCCCCTGAGACAGGGTTTCTCTGTATAGCCCTGGCTGTCCTGGAACTCACTCTGTAGACCAGGCTGGCCTCGAACTCAGAAATCCGCCTGCCTCTGTCTCCCAGAGTGCTGGGATTACAGGCGTGTGCCACCACCGGCGGACGGGAAGCTTCTTAAGATGCAAGATATTACAAGTAGGTTAGAAGAGGGTGGGAGTGAAGGGGAGGATGGGAACCATCCAATCTTTTAGAGAAGCTTATGAAGACCTAGGATATTCTAAAGAGAAGTGAAACATTTCAACCTTCAGGGAAGCTCCTTAAGTTTAGGAAGCAAACAACTTAAAAGTTCCAGGAAGTCCCTGAAACTGATCAAACTCACCAGTACCCTCCTTCTCCAAGCAAATATTAGTGTTAAGGAAAGCTGGGAGACACTCAGACTGGCCACGCTGCCTGGAAGAAATACTGTCCAACCTGTCAAGCTTCCAACATTCGTGTAATAAGCCCCAGGTTTCCAGTGTCCATGAGTCACTGTCCGTGTTGAGGCGGGCTTTCAGGGGTCCAGCTGTCTCTGAGTCATTTATACTCTTAAAAATAACACCTCGGCCATACTCCTGTGAATAACTCAAATAAAACTCATTGGCTCACCAATTTGGACTTTGGGGATATTCTTATGTGGTTCTGTCCTTGGCACCCTATGTAAGTGAGTCCAAGGTTTGTTTACTTTTCCAAAGGAAATAGTATCACACAATAAACAGTTATTAATTTCCTACCAGAATCCAAGCCCTGCTCTGTCTGACTTCAGAAAAATGTAACTCACAGCTTTGTGTAAAACACAAAACAAAACAAAAACCTTGTAATATCTAATTCTGGGGTTCCTATGATGTATACATTTGGTGTTCCTTTGCAACATACCAAGTCACACTTAAATAGTCACTAATATGTACTATATAAGACAATTGAAAAGGAATTGCATACTGTTCACCCAAACCCCTAAATATCTCACCCTGTAACTCTTTCAGGGACAATGCCTCCAGAGCATCACACTGATGCTTCATCTTTTAACTATAAAGGAAGGAAGACTTGTTGTGGCTCCCTTTTCAGATATCAAACGTATTTTGCCAGCAAAGCCCACATTAAAAGGCCAAGAATGGCAGTGCATGCTTATACTCCCAGTGCTGGAAAAGAAGAGACAAAACAACCGCTGAGATTTGCTAACTAGCCAGTCTATCAAAATAAGCATGAACACACACACACACACACACACACCACGACAGAACTGACATCTTTGTTTATCTAAGGAACCAAAAGAAATAAAAATTGATGTATTTTAATCAATGTATTATATCCTTCCTTTTAAAATAATAGTAAGATTTTGATTAAGGTCTATCCTTTTGAGAGATAGAGTATGGATTAAGAAAGTAAATGAGCATGAGCCTTGGTGAGGACGTGTAAAAGTCTTCAGGGAACTGTGCATAGCACTTCTCTACTAAAGACACTAAAATGGATTGCCCCCAAACCCTAGTTTACCATCCTTCATGAGGCTGCTTTTACTCTTTCCAAAAACAGATGCTTATGAACCACCATGTGGATACGGGAAACTGAACCTGGGTCTTTTTACAAGACCATCCAGGACTCTTAACCACTGAGCCAATTACTCCAGCCCCATTGGGTAATTTTTGATATGAGCTCTGAAATGTACCTTCTTTAAGCTAGAGGGAAATGGTAGCCTATTGAGTCATTTTATGATAGTTTAATGACACAACTTCATCTCATGACCAAGTAAGTCCATACGAGGTCTGTTTATCTCCTTTACACTCTGTACCTTGGACAAGACACTGTGACAACTCAGTAAATACTGTAGTTTTTGAGGATGAGTCAGAAATTCTGATACAGGACACAGTGTCACGCCCTTCGAGCCTCCTTGGTCTGTTTACGTTGATATTAATAGATGGTTCTGGGCTCCATTCATAGATACAAACTATTCCGGTCATGCTGACCTGATGGACTTTGCAAAAAAAAAAAAAAAAACTATTAAGTATTCTGGGAAATTTTTTAGGTAGATGACATATTAGAGATATAGAAAAAGGTATAAATGTCCACAGAAAGTTAAGCTATTTGTAGTACGGTTGTACAGAAATAGCATAACAATTTTTTTGTAAGATCATTTCCTTTGGGTTAATATCCAAGGGATATCTTTTGTAATTGACAGTGTATGTTTATGCCAGAAAATCTAAAAATGTTACTGATTTTTAAAAATTTTACTATTCTTTTTTTAAAGATTTATTTTATGTTTATGAGTGTTTTGACTGAGGGTATGAGGGCATGTATGTGTACCACATGTGTGCCTGGTGCCCACAGAGGTGGGCATGTGCACCTTAGTGAACTTTCCCTCAGAGGCCAGAGGTATCATATCCCCCATGGGGCTGAGTTGCCTGACCTCAGTGCTGGGAACCAAACTACGGTCCTCTGGAAGGGCATCCAATTTTCTTAACCTCTGAGCCATCTCTCCAGCCCCTCCCCACTTCTTTAAGATAGATATGTCAATTAATGGTTTCATTTCTAGACCAAAATTTAAAAAAATGAATGTGATTTATCTTAAGTAATATAATTTGGGGGCTGGAGGAATGCCTCAGTGGTTAAGAGCACTGACTGCTCTTCCAAAGGTCCTGAGTTCAACTCCCAGTAACCACATGGTGGCTCACAACTGAGCCACCCTCAGTTGTGGGATGAGAGGCCCTCTTCTGTTGTGTCTGAAGACAGCAACAGGGAACTCATAGACATAAAAATAAATAAATAAATAAATAAATACATACATACATACATACATACATACATACATACATAATAAGGTTAACTAAGGTCAATAGCATGACCTAGATATCATGTACATCACGGTTCTGCCTGCAGTATCAGGAGCAAAGTTGCAGGCTGCACTCCATTTAGCATTCTTAAGGAGTCTATCCTGCAACCTCTTTCTAGTACTCTTACTAGAACTTTTGGAGCAATGCAATCTACAAGGTAAAGTCCATTATTCTGCTCAACCCTGTATCTTTAGCTGCCTGCTGTTCTGGTCAGTACTGTGGGAGTCAAACCGATTCTGATTTTAGCTTGGTAGAGTGAAGGTGCTGTTCAAGTGTGTTTTGTTTTAACTTTAGTTTTTTGAGACACCGTTTGTGTGCGTATCCCTAGATATCCTGGAAGTCACAGAGACCATCCCCACGGCCCAGAAGTGAGTGACAGTTGTTTTGGAAGGTTTAACAAGAAAACCTTGGGGTTTTTTGTTTGTTTGTTTGTTTTTATGGTTTTTTTTTTTGTTTGCTTTGCTTTATCAATTTTAACACTTTTTTAAAAAATTTTAATTTCTTATTTATATGAGGACACTGTCGCTGTCTTCAGACACACCATTAGAGGGCATCAGATCCCATTTAAAGATGTTTGTGAGCCACCATGTGGGTGCTGGGAATTGAACTCAGGACCTCTCCTCAACCCCTCATGCCACAATTTTAACAACCTTTTATGAGGATGACCTGTCATAACTTACTAGTCTCTTTTCTATTTAAGTGTTTTCAGAAAAGCAAAAGCTTTGAAAATAGAATGAAAATAATATCAAACTGGATGATACCAACATATTAACATAGTTCCCAGTCCAGACACAGACCTTGCTCAGTTGTTTCAGGTTCAAGCATTCATAATATCAATAGACATAGACTTTTGTATTTGTAGATTTATTTTGTTTTTGATGTTGTTTATGCATGTCTGTCTGACTGTTTCTCTCTCTGTCTCTCTGTCTCTCTCTTTCTGTGTGTGTGTGTGTGTGTATGTGTGTATGTTTGTGTGTGTGTGTGTATGTGTGTGCCTCAAATGTGCACAAATGAATTCTGATGACCAAGAAGGCCAGAGGGAGCATTAGAGTCCCCTGGATGTAGAGCTATAGGCTGTTGTGAGCCAGGAATTTAATTGTGGTCTTTTGCAAGAGCAGTGCTCAACCTTAACTCCTGAGTCATCTCTCTAGCCCCAATGTGGATCTGTTTTCAAATGGCACCAGTGAATTTCTTTTTTCTTTTTTTCTTTTATTTTCTTTTATTTCTTTCAAGACAGGGTTTCTCTGTGTAGCCCTGGCTATCCTGGAACTCACTCTGTGGATCAGGCTGGCCTTGAACTCAGAAATTCGTCTGCCTCTGCTTCCCAAGTGCTGGGGTTAAAGGCATGTGCCACCACTGCCCAGTGACTTTAAAAGATGAAATTTATTGGCTGATCATAATGCTCAAGTGGCAGTATATACATACATACATATATATATATATATATATTATAAATAAAATATTTTGGGGGGTTAAATTCAAGCCCATTTTTAGTCAGTTTTAACAATGTGTGTGTGTTAAATGAAAATGTAGATAAGTGCACATAAGTGCACATAAGTGCAGGTACCCTTGGAGGCCAAAGGCATCAGATCCTCCCAGATCTGAGACTGCAGACAGTAGTGAGCTGTTAGACATGGTTGCTGAGAACCAAATCCTGGCCTTCATCAAGAGCAGTGCCGTGTGCTCTTAACCACAGAGCCTTCTCTCCACCGGCCTCGAGTCTGTTTTAAAAATAAGGTGTTAACTAGTGTTGCACGAAAAATTATCCTCATGTCTTCTGGTTATTTTTTTTTCCTCCCTCAGATACTCAATTTTAAATGGGATGGTATCTTAGTTAGGGTTTTACTGCTGTGAAGAGACATCACGACCAAGGCAACTCTAATAAAAACAACATTTAGTTGGGGCTGGCTTGCAGGTTCAGAGATTCAGTCCAGTATCATCAAGGCAGGAACATGGCAGCATCCAGGCAGGCATGGTGCAGAAAGAGCAGAGAGTTCTACATCTTCATCTGAAGGCTGCTAGCAGAACACTGGCTTCCAGGCAGCTAGGACTAGGGTATTAAAGCCCACGCCACAGTAACACACCTACTCCAACAGGGCCACTCCTACTCTACAAGGCCACACCCACTCTAACAAGGCCACACCTATTCCAACAAGGCCACACCTACTCTAACAGGGCCACACCCATGCCAACAAGACCCCACCTATTCCAACACCACACCTTCTAATAGTGCCACTCCCTGGGCCAAGCTTATGCAAACCATCACAGAAGGGAATTTCACAAATAAGGCATAAATCTGTGCTCAGGTTTTCATCTCTTAATTTATGGTTGCTATGGCTTTGGGCTCGCAAACCACCTTTCTATGCTTTGATTTACATCACCTTTGAAAAGACATTAGTGATAGGACCTACCTCACCAGATTAGACATGTACTTCAATCTGTACATTTCAAAGCACTAAGAAAGGTCCCTGGTACTTTTGTGCTCCAAAATTCCTACTGAGAGGGTTTTTCCCCCCTCCTTTGTTTTGTTGGTCTTATTTGTATGCGTGCTTTGTTTGTATGTATGTCTGTGCACCTTGTAGGTGCTGGGAATCAAAACACAGGCCTTCTGCAACAGAGCCACGCTCTCCAGCGCTACTAGTGAGGGTTTTAACTCTGGCTGTTGTGGTGGTGTTCTGAAGCACAGGCTCCTTTCTGGAGAATGAAGACATTGCATTTGACATAGAATGTGCATATCTGTATCCTATCAAGTACAAAGGGGGAAGGGAAAACCTCTATTTTTAAAGCCACAGGAAAAGAAAACTCTGAAATTGGAATGTAACTACCAACATGGAGAAATATGAATAAGCTCTCAGACAAATGGGAAGAAAAAGGAGAAGATATATATATATATATATATATATATATATATATATATGTGTGTGTGTGTGTATCTATATGTGTGTATATATATATATATATATGTATGTATATCACTAGAGCAAATCAAAACACGGTTGGATGCTTGCTTAGAGGAAATGGAGGCCATCTGGAGAAAATTTCATTCCACGGGGCTGGATGGATTTTAAAGAACAGGGACTAGCTAGGGTTAATGAATCACATCGGCCTTGGGCCATAGGGTGTCAGAGTTGAACAAAGCAAACAGCAGGGCCTTGGTGCTGGTTAATGAGGGGGGGAAAAAGTTGCCTGGAGCCCCATCAGCAGGATTTAAGATTGTGGTTTTTACTAAAGGAATAACAGAATATTTATTTTGGTTCCTTTTGATCATCTGAGAATCTTAGGACCTTAATGCTATGAGCTTCCAGCTGATCGACCCTGTCCTCTATATCTTTATTTCTTTCTTCTTATCAAATTAATTTTCTGACATTTTAATTCGTGTATAAGCATGCATTCTAGTCGGTGCTCTCTCCCATCCTGTCAATCCCCTGCCCCAAATCCCTTGCCCATATTCATGTCTTTTTTGTTTTGTTTTGTGACTTACTTAAGCTGGAGTTCAGAACTATACCCTGGAGGTCGGTGGGTACACAGCAAGCACACAGCTGAAAACAGTGATTACTCCCTCTCCCCAAATCTTCCAGTAGCCAACATTTCAACAGGGCGGGGCCTGTCTATGTATTTCTTATGGCTGTCAGGTTGGCTTATGTCCTTCCTTGTAGCCATTACTAGTGATGGGTTCCTTTTTGATATTTAACTTGTCAATTAACTAGCACAGCATAAAAACTTACATTAAGCACATATATATTTTTTAAATTCACAACAGAGGAATCTTGAATGGCTGAGAAGCACCTAAAGAAATGTTCCAAGTCCTTAGTGATCAGAGAAACGCAAATCAAATCAACCCAGAGATTCCACCTTACACTATTCAGAATGGCTAAGATCAAAACCTCAGGTGACAACACATGTTGGTAAGGATATGGAAAAAAAAGGAACACTCCTCTATTGCTGGTAGGATTGCACACTAGTACAACCTCTCTAGAAATCAATCTGGAGACAGGGACAGGGAGAGGGGAAGAGGTATGGGATATGGAACAGTCAGAGGGTGGACCACCAGGAGAGGAATAAAATCTGGAGTGTAAAAAAAATAAAAGAAGATTAAATAAAAAGAAGGAATAAAAAATAAAATAAACCAAAAAAAAAAGAACCCCATTAAGTGTATTTTAAGATCTTCACAATGGGTTTTCCCCAGTTTCTTACTTAGAGAATGATGTTTCACTATCAATCGAAAGGTGAAACCTTTCATTAGTGATCAATGGAGTCTGTGTTAAACAATTAAGGCAATTGTTTAATGTCTATCCAAAGTGATCTACATAGCATGTTTTGAATTAAACAGGGGCAGGAGAAGAATAAGAAAACAGAGGGGAAACTTGGACCATTTTCCTTTTACCTAAATACGTTGCTTTCCATCACAATGAGTTTTAGGAACATTTGTGGAAGTTGGATGTGGTGGCACCTGACTGTTGTTACATCACCAGGCTGAGACAACAAAGTTTTAAGTATGAGGCTAGCCTGGGCTACATACCAATAGCCTGCCTGTCTCTAAATGGAAATTGAACAGCCTTCCCTCAAGTCATAAACAACCTTCTGTACAAATTTGCAAAGCCCAAAAGGCTTAGAAAGTAGTATACTGAAAATTTTTACATGTTCAAACAACAAAAAAAGAAACAAACAAAACAAAACTTCAAAAGCCTAGCCTATGCTAAGCAGAACATACACACTGCCACCTTTTTCTGAAATGTCCTTGCCATTTCTTCTGGTTACTATGACTTCTAAAGCTAAGTTTCTTACTTCAGGGGAAAATATACATACATTTAACCACTTATTTATTCTGATCAACTTAATTTCAGGAACTAATGGTTTTGAAAAGATAACGAGTGAAAAACAATTAAGATTTCGTGTTTTCAGGATGCCTGAAATTTCATCAAAGACAAAAGTTCCTGCAGGGTTAAACATCCAGTAACACCCCTTTAAAATGTGAGCTGAGCCTTGTCTCTGGAAAACAGTACCTAAAAAAAAAAAGTCACGGGAGTGTTGGTGAGGTGGTTCAGTGGTTAGAGCCACTCTTGCAGAGGACCGAAGTTTGTTTCCCACAACGAATGTCTGGGACCTCACTACGGCCTGTGACGTCAGTTCCGGGGGATCAGACACCTTCTTTTGGCTTCCACAGGTATTTGCACATACACCTATTTAAATAAAGTTAAAATTAAAATTTCATAGAAGAAATGAAGACCTCGAGAGCCGTACCCCTCTGTGGAGGGTGGCGCTCCGGTCTCCTTTTCTACCCATTTTATATACTACCTTAGATGCAGGATGACACCTAATATAAAATCATCTTTCAAGTGGCTGTGTGTACACACACACTCTTGGGTCTATTTCTGTATTCATTCTAACAGACTATTTGGGCGATGCATTTGAAATATTTCCAGAACAAAGACCAATTTCCCTGAAGGTTATGAGCACTCTTGAGTTTTATAAAGAGGGGGAGAAATCATTTCTCTGTTGTTGTAACATTTACATAACGAAGTGTGTCAGGTTTACAGAGTCCCCAGGATGAGCCTCAGGAGGCGAGCCCACTGTGTGCATTGATTTTATTTTATTCACAGAGTGGCTGTAAACAGTTCTTGTGCAGCATCGACAGCAAACAGTAAATAACAGTAACAGTGAGCTTCGGGAGCGTGGAGGATGTGGGCCTCAGCCCAGAACGTGGGTATCTCGGTTCTTCTTCTGAAAGCAAGTGTGCTATTGGTCTGTTTATCTTCCTTAGTCCAGGTTTGGGGATCAGAGCACGAATCTGTGTGCGACTGCGACCAACCACCTGTTTTCTTCAAATGGAAGTGGGAAGTGAGAAAGGTCGCCTAAGGACGATACATTAATCCCTTTGGCACCGGGTAGCCATTTGCTTGTTTTGTTTTACTTCGAAGAGATGCTTGGAGCTTTGAGTAGAACCTGCCTTCCATTTGGACTTTCTCGTCACGTGACTCCACCCAGCTTCTCAGCGTGCTGTCCAAACACACAGTAGTAACGTAGGAGATTCCAAAGTTCAGAGTAGCCCTGAGCCTCGGCTCCCTCTGCCTTTCTCCGGGCATGTTTACACAGTGCCGCCTGGGCTTTAATTGCACCAATGGTGTCTTGCAGGAGAACTGAGTCCCTCGACACAGAGCAGTCAGTGTTCATGTTTAAAGCGTCCCTAGCTGCCTGAATAATCAGACGTGCAAATCCACGTATCACAAGGAGCTCAGCTCCTGCACTGCCTTGCTTCCTTTTCGTGAGCCCAGAGACTGGTTGCTTTGTCTGCCGCTAACAAACTTCCCCTGAAGTTCCTCCACGGTTGGGGGCGCAGTCCTGCCTAAACTTGCTTCTGTCACATTCCACACCCAGGGCAGAGTTCTGCATGTGGGAACACCATGCCCTTGCCCGGGACCTTCTTATGTAACCGCCATAAATGCTCTGGTGTGCCCGTGTACGAGCTAGGAGGAAGAGTGGGACTGCAGAACTGAGTTCTGAAGCCAGGTGCGGTGACACACAACCGCAGTGCCAGCAGCCAGATGGCTGAGGCAGAAGGATTGTGAGTTTGAGGGTAGCCTAGGCTACACAGAAAGACTCTTGTCTCCAAGTATACGAACAACAGCTACCAAAAAAAAAAAAAAAAAAAAAAAAAAAAAAAAAAAATCAGACTAAGCTTTGATTTCATTTCTACCCAAAAGAGAGCGCTGGGGCACTCTCTCAAGAGTGTAAAGGACCTTCTGTTTTAGTGAACACACTGTAAGATCACAGGGGATGACTGAGACGGAAAAAGAGGTCGGAGTTTATAAGCCTTGTTTTAGCCCTGAGTGCAGAAAATTATGGCTGGTTTAAAGTTTTTAATAATCTGCTTTATTAACTCATAGTTGGATTCTAGCTGCTTAGACACCAACACGCTCATTCAGGTATATCCAGACACGGGGGTCATCGCATTCTGTGACCGGATGGACTCTTTGGTTGGGGGTGGGGTGGAGCGGGAAGAGGTGGGTAAAGGTGTAAAGACCTAAAGCGAAACTGCAAGCATGCTTTGAGGTCAGCTGAAATAAAGCCCGAGTATAACTTCACAGAGGGGCCCAACAGACGCAGAGAAAACCCAGTCGCAGCGATCCAGCAGGGCGCCTCTTTAATTATTCCACTAATTTAAATGCTGTTTTCATTTGTTCATTCGTTCACTGATTCACTCATTCATTCGTTTACCCACTCATTTATTCATTCACTTGCTGAGTCATTCATTCACTCATTCATTCGTTTACCCACTCATTTATTTATTCACTTGCTGACTCATTCATTCACTCACTCATTCATTTGGTCTGTTTTACAAGGACGATCAGAATAGGCATGAGAGTGGACCTTCCTATCTCCTTTGGTGACCTCTTTCTTCTTGAAGTGGTGTGCTTTTTGTGTGTGTTGTAGATAGAAAGACCTTTGGTGGTAAAATCAATTTTAAATAAGCTATCGATAGCTGGTAGTCACAGCAATTGTTTTTTGTTTTTTTTTTTCCCTGAAGATGTATTTCGGGGCTTTGGAGTACAGCTCAGTTAATTCTCATCACTGAAGGGGTGGGGGGTGGCGAAGAAGGAAAGAAAGAGAAGAAGAGAGAGAAGCAAAGAAGGGAGGAGAGAAAGGAGGGAGGAAGACATGCTTTGGCAATCTAAGAACCTATTACTACCAATGCTGCAGCCTTTGGTCAAAGAAAAAAAAAATAGATTAAAAAAAATGGGGCTGGAGCGATGGCTCCGGGGTTAAGAGCACTGGCTGCTCTTCCGAAGGTCCTGAGTTCAAATCCCAGCAACCACATGGTGGCTCACAACCGTCCCTAATGAGATCTGATGCCCTCTTCTGGTGTGTCTGAAGACAGCTACAGTGTACTTACATATAATAAATAAATAAATCTTAAAAAGAAAACCAAAAAGCTGGAAAAAAAAAAAGCCCAAAAATGTAGTTCTAATATGATAGAGCTAAGTTATAGATCCAGTTCTAAGTTGATACTTATTATATCATATTCACAATGACTAAGGGGGGACCTAAATATTAATCTGTAAGAGAATGGATAGAGAAAAGAGGGCATTTGTGTATAATAAAATATTATTTAGCCTTTTAAAAGAATAAAATTCTGATGTAAGCTACCACGTGTAGAAATCTTGAGAGTGTTTTGCCTTGTGGAATAAACTGGTTACAAAAATACTTCAGTATTTACTTTCCATGTTGCTGCTACCATGGTGAAATAGAACTAGAAATAAAATGGTTTCCATGAACTAGTGCTAATAAGGGGGGAGGGGGATTTAGTGTTCAACTGGTATAGTGCTTCAGTTTTACAAGAAGAAAACTTTATAGAGATCCATAACAACTTGCAGTATGTGTATTGTGGAGGTTTGAAGGAGAGTGAACCCCCCCCATATATTTCTTTTTAACTATTTTAAATATTTATTATTCCTCTATGAGTGTGTGTGTGTGTGTGTGTGTGTCCAAACAGGTCAGAGTGCTGTTGGCTTCCTGAGCCTGAACATCCAGGCAGTTGTGAGCTGCCTGACGCTGGTTTGGGAATCAAACTCAGGTCCTCTGCAAGAACAACGTGTGCTCTAACCACTGAACCATTCCTTCAAACCCAGGCTTATATATTTCTAAACTTGGTCACAGTTAGTGAAACTGCTTGGGAAGGTTTAGGAGGTATGGCCTTGTTGGAGCATATATGCCACTGGATGATGTCTTTGAGGTTTCAAATATCCCTGCCATTCCTAGTTCCCTCTCTCTGCTCCATGCTGAATCCAGATGTAAGCTCTCAGCTACGACTGTAGCACCATGCCTGGTTGCTTTTCCCCATGATGATTGTAGACTCTAACCTTCTGGAATTGTAATCCTTCAAACTAAACGTTTTCTTTTTACAAGTTCTTTGGGTTATGGTGTTTTGTCGCAACCATAGAAAAGTAACCGAGACACAACTAACACAGACTGCTATACTACAGATCTACAGAAATCAAGAGTGAAGGGTGGGAATGCTTTTTGCTTTTTCTATCCAGGATGAAATTGACTGGCACCACCCACAGTAGGCGGGTCTTTCTGCATCAGTTACCTAATTTACACATTCCCTCAGTGGTATAGCCAGAGACTTGGATCCCAGGTGAATCTTGAGCTCATCAGGTTGAAAATCAGCACCAAGCCAGGCAGTGGTGGTGCACACCTTTAATCCCAGCACTTGGGAGGCACAGGCAGGTGGATTTCTGAGTTCGAGGCCAGCCTTGTCTACAGAGTGAGTTCCAGGACAGCTAGGACTAAACAGAGAAACCCTGTCTCGAAAAAAACAAAAAAAGAAAATCAGCACCAACAACCATCACACCTCCCATGGAAACACTAAAGTCTTCTCAGTGACCCCAAAGCAACCCACAGGACTCAGTTCACCCATACCAGTCACCTTGACGTGCTTTGAAATCCATGTGTCTGTGAAGGTGCTCCTATTGATTTCTTCTGTTTAGAACCTCTCCCTTACCCAGACAGCCATACCACTTTCTTCTTTGTTATTCAAACCTGTGTTCTGTTACAGTGAGACTTTCTTTGACTGTTCAGTTTAAAGGCATACCCATACCCTCACTGGTTTGTGTGTGTGTGTGTGTGTATGTGTGTGTGTGCGCGCGCACGCTCGTTTTAAAGAAGTTCAAACAATCATCTGTACACATGTACATCTTTGTATGTATGCCACAGACATGCATACCACTGGAACTAAGACATGGGTATGAGATTCCCTGGAGCTGGAGTTAACAGGCACCTGATGTGGGTGCTGGGAACAGAACTTGGATCTTGCGCACGAGCAGTACATGCTCTTAACACAGAACCATCTCTAGCTCCTGTGTTCTTGTTCTAGACAGGCTGGGCAGACCAGAAGTGAGTGCAATACAGTCCCTGGTTGAATCAATGCTGTGGTCTAATCAACACACACACACACATACACACACAGAGAAAGAATGCATACATACATACATACATACATACAGTAGAAAGAGATATATGGCATACAGAGAAAAAAAAATATAAAGAATTGTGAAGTTCTCCAGAGGGCACTGTGCTGAGAGAGGAGAGGCAGGGAGAGACGCTACTTGAGTCTCCTGATGCATCTCCAATCTGTTTGTTCCCTGAAGAGCTTCTGCTGTGCAATAGTAGACTAAGCGGTGACGTCAAGCTTTGCTCCTGTGTCTCTGTATCCAGCACACCCCCATCTGCAGGCTGGAAGCACGTTTTATCACAGGACAAAAGTAGGTGACTCAAACCCTAGCCTCATGCCCAGTCTTGCCTCCTGCTGTTCTCCCGAGTCCCTTCCTCTGAACATAGAACGGTGTAACATGGGCAGATGTGTCCACTCTACTACTTTCAAGTATTTTAGATGTGTTAATATGTGTGCAGATATTTTGATATTTTGCCCGTTTGTATACATATGCACCACATGCGTCCCTTGTAATCCGGGAGGTCAGAAGAGAGTTTTGAGTGTCCTGGAACTGTAGCTTCAGATGGTTGTGAATTTAACGTGTAAGTGCTAAGAACTAAACATGGATTCTATAAGTGCCTTTAACCCATTAGTGAGCCATCTCCCCCTCCCCATTCAAATATTTTGAAAGGTGGATATCCCAATCAAGTAGACAAGAATGATTGTCATAATCAAGATTCAAATGGCCAGTATATATGATATAGAATTATATCTCTATATGATTATTTCTATTTATCCAGTAAACAAGAGGTCCAATATTAGGTTAATTATTAAGATTAATATTTAATTGAATAATTCTGTAACTGGAAACCTAAGAGTTAAGCATTGTGCTAGTCTTATGACCTATTCACAAATCCTGTAAAATACATTTTGTATTTTCTCCACTAAAGAAAAATGAGCCTGGCATGGTGATACACACATTTAATCCCAGCACCTGAAGTCAGCAGATCTCTGTGAGTTCCAAGCCAGCCTGGTCTAGATTATAAGTTCTAGGTCAGCCAGGGGGATGTAGAAATACCCTCTCTCAAAAAAAGAAAAGAAGGCCGGGCACACGCCTTTGATCCCAACACTCGGGAGGCAGAGGCAGGCAGATTTCTGATCTACATAATGAGTTCCAGGACAGCCAGGGCTACACAGAGTAACCCTGTCTCGACAAAACAAAACAAAACAAAGAAAAGAAAAGAAAAGAAAAAAGAAAAATGAAAGAAAAGAAAAATCTGGTCAGATTGTTGCACATGAAAGACTTCAAGGTCTAATTATTTCCAAAGCCGACCAACAGGTTTTCTTTTAAGTGTGTGAATGTTTGCCTGCATGTATGTCCGTGAAGCATGTATGTGCAATGCCCTCAGAGGTAAGAAGAGGGCATTGGAGCCTCTGAAATGGAAATTAACAGAGTCTGAGCTGCTGTGTAGGTATGGGGCATCAAACCTGGGGCCTCTGCAAGAGCAGCCAGTGATCTTAACACTGAGCCATCCCTCCAGCTCCTCATTCTTAACACGACTGTGCATTTCTGCCTGTGTGCTCCTTAGCTGCAAGACTTCATCACGAAGACACGTGAATCTGAACTGAAGAAATCCCTTTCCACCAAACATATCGATATTTGGGAGGTAGCGCGTATAGGAGGAATTATGGCTATTCAGAGACATTTGTCTGGGCAATTCATAATTGCATTCTAAACTCATTGAAAGCAATAAATCTGTTGGTAACAGTCTGAGCGCCGCATGCTGCCGTGGGCAGGTGCACAGCAGGCGTGGTATCTAACTGCAGAGTGAGCTCTTGCAATAACAGAAGAGCTGAAAGACTCCTATCAGCAGTTCCCGAATTCCAAGAAGAGAGCTGAAAATCCTTCGAAAACCCCCAGGGTGTGAAGGATCCCACTTTATATAAAAATGCAAAGCAGTTGGATTTCTCGTAGCTGAATCTCTTAAAGTACACAACGTGTATTACTTACTTCTTGATGCTAATCTCGGATTCTTGCAACTCTGCAAAAATATCAGTGAAGATGGAAAAAAACACCTGGAAGATGATATATACAAAAGAGAATATTTTGGGGCTAAAGAAAAATGTTTGATCAAAAACTCATCTAAATTGAATGAGCTGCTTTCCAATTTTGAAAATGCCTGGTTTTCTGTTTTTATTTTTTAAATAATATTCTAATTAATTTTTTGATAGTGTAATGGGATATTTTGGTCATATTCACGTACCCTTCCCTACTCTTCCCAGACCCCCTCCCAACTCCCTTATCTTCCAAACATGCCCCACTTCTATCCAGGGAGTTGGGTGTGGGGCCTAGAACATGCCCGACTGACCTACCAGGGTCAGCCCCTTAAAGAAAACCGACTCTCCCTCTCTCAGAAGCTATCTGTTGCGATAGATCCTGAGATAGAGGTGGGCAACCTCATGCCCACCTTCCCTTTATCTCGGGATTTCTTATGTTCACTGTTTTTCCTTCAATTATATACATTTGTTTGAAGTAATTAAGCCAAGGGACATATATAAAAAATCATGAACATTTAAATGCTTACAATCTCAACATTAAATACCAGGGCAGGTACCACTCATGCCTAACAAAAATGTTGGCTTTTTTTTTTTTTAATATGTTCAGATAAAGGACCCGCTGCTGGACTGACAGCAAGAAAGATAAGCCATTCCTTTACAAATAATAATAAGTGCTGTTGTAATTCAAATATTAAGCTTTCTTGAGTTCTGTATAAGATTTAAAAAAAAAAAAGGAAATGAAATTGAAGAAATTGGTGAACTTTACACCAACTTTTCTTCACCACAAAAGAACTCGTTTCCTGAAATATGTCTGTAAGGTTAACAACAACAACAACAACAACAACAAAAAGGCAGGTATAAAAACAGGATCCTTCCGCTATTTTGTTTGGTTTGTTGTTCTTCATTTAGCTTGATGCTGCAGATACATCTATAACTTTGGCTGGTTAGACAATTTTGTACTTCAGTCTTGATACCCAAAGAATACCTTCTGTGAAAGATTGGAAGGCTCTTCTTGCCATTTTCCATGGTGAGCGAGAGGGGTTTTAATGTTAACCGATCTGTGTGTCACCTTCACGGCCCCTCTCTCGCGATGGTCTTCACGGCTGCGCGGCTCTCTGTTCCGATAGATTCAAAGTCAATACCACCACTTTCACTTCTTCTTTCTCTGTTCCTAAATTCTTTTCTTTTTTGAGACATCTGAATTTTCTTGTCCAGCACTCAGGAGGGCTTGTGATTGCTACTCTTTAAATCGCCCCATGCTTGAGCACGTGACCTTACAAACAGACCGGCACAGCGAATACAACGTAATATTCTTTGTGGCGTCTTCGCATTCCTACGCGTAGATGCTCAGACTTTAGTTTGCATAGGAATTACCTAAGACTTTACAGGCTGGCTCTTCTTTATATAATGATGATATTATTATTATTATTACTATTTTGGGTTTGGGGATTTTGGTTTTTCCAAGACAGGGTTTCTCTGTATAGTCCTGGCTGTCCTGGAACTCACTCTGTAGACCAGGCTGGCCTCGAACTCAGAAATCCGCCTGCCTCTGCCTCACAGGGTGCTGGGATTATAGGCGTGCGCCACCACTGCCCGGCTGATAACATTATTATTAATATAATTAATCATACAAGTTGGATTGTATGATTTGGGTTGACCACCTCCCCTCCCATCTCTGTCCCTCTCCCTGCCTGCCCCGCCCCCCACTCCACGCACACCTGCCTCCCCACTTCATATCACTTATCTCGTGTGTTGTACTCTCGCCCCGCCTTCTCCCTTCAACCTGCTCCCCGCAACCCCGGCCTTGGTTACTTTTCTGGTTTCCTGACTCCCATATAATTATACATATAACAAAATTATACATATAACAAAGTTCGAAGACAAGAAGCAAGATCTCCTTAACTGGGAGTCCTACGGAAAAACTCAAAAGCTTGAGGGACAGCAGGCCTTCCGGAAGAAAGAAAAGCAGGTTTCAGCTGGATTCTCCTTGTCAGGCTGGAACTCTGGTGTTCACCTGCCTCAGGGTCTTCTACCTGGAACCCCACCCTTCACCCCTCATGGCCTCAGGGATGACTCCCTGGCCTCCTTAAAGTCTCAGCTCAAAGGTCACTTTCTCTGACCCCTGCTGACTTCCGCCCTTTCAGTGCTTGTTTGCTCTGTTTTTCTAGGGCATCCTATCACGACTGCTTCTTTAATTTCCCATCAGCCTCTTCTGCTCTACGCCTCGCGCCTCTGTAAATCTCAGGAGAGCGGGGCATTTTTTTCTGTCCATCATGCAACACCTGGCATGTGGTAGGTCCTTAATCGAGGTGAGTTGAATTTGTTTGTTTGCTTTTCTTGCTAAGCATGATAAGGAGGCTAGAAATCCTTGGTGGGCTTTTCTGCTGCCACCTCTGTCCTTCTCAGTCTCCTCTAGAACCCACGCCAGAGATTCGGATGAAAGCAGTCATGTGCCGAGAAAACCTGTCCAAGAGTGTGATGAGATTGTAATCAGGAACCTAGTCCCTCAAACTACCTCTCTAACCTTAGCCAGTTTAGAGGGCTTTGTTGAGTAGGGAAGTATAGAAACACACACACACACACACACATATATTTATATTCATATATATATAAGTATATATACATATGTATGTAAGAGAGAAACGCATCCATTTATATAAAGAGAAACATACATTAACATATAAGAATATATAACATATATTCTTAATTTTCTGCATTGTTTTGATGAATTATATGCATGTGTATGTGCACACACACAGAAACACATACATTATTAATATAAGGATATGTAATATATATATATATTCTTAATTTCTCTGCATTGTTCTGATGGTGAATTAGGCTGGGAGGGGAAAATTAAGGCACCTGGGAATTTTTAAAATACATATTTATTATCATAAACATAATGTTTATAAATATAAAAATATTATTTATCATTAATTATTATAAACATAATGTTTATAAATATAAATTTATTATTTATTATTAATTATTATAAACATAATATTTATAAATATGATTTTTAAAAACACATTTATTATTATATGTAAGTACACTGTAGCTGTCTTCAGACACTCCAGAAGAGGGTGTCAGTTCTCATTACAGATGGTTTGTGAGCCACCATGTGGTTGCTGGGATTTGAACTCAGGACCTTCGGAAGAACAGTCAGTGCTCTTAACCACTGAGCCATCTCTCCAGCCCCAGCACTTGGGAATTAATAAGACTTGGGATGTAGCTTGGTGGTAGAGTGCTTTCTTCCACTACCACCAAGGCCTGGGGTCCATCTCTGGCACTGCAGTAGCCATGTGTGGGGTCACCCTGTGACCCTGTGCTCTGGAGGCTGGAGCAGGAGGAAGAGAAATTCAAGGTCATCCTCAGCTGCAGATGGAGTTGAGCCAGCCCTAGGTAAACAAAACAAAACAAAACAAAACAAAACAAAACAACAACAACAACAACAAAAAACCATCACGAAAAGGGTAGGTCCATTATCTTTGAGCTGATTTTTATTTATTCTTTAATTAAAGGTATTTTTTTTGTGCTGGGAATAAAAGCCATGGCCCTGCGCGTGCTGAGCACTGAGCTACACGATCAGTCCCTGACTCCCTCATTTTTTTTTTTTCAGTTCCATTTTCTCCTAGTAGCTTCTGCCACGGTGCAAAAGCCACTAGTATGAATTAATCTTCAGTAAGCAGGCAACTTCCGGAAGTGGCAAAAGTATGCTACAAACGTCGGGGCCTGTTTTACAGACTGTTTCCTGGAACCTCTGAATCCTAGGCACTTTTGGTGGAAGCCATAACGACACCACGGCTCTCCTGATTTGCAGGACTATTTAGTTGAACATCAAAACGCATCTTACCATTGACAATTATCATAACTGTGCCTTCGACGCTGTGCCAAGGGCTTAATCTACTCCGTCTTATCTTATCCTCAAAGTAGCTCTGTGATTTAGGCGAATTAAAAGCCTTTATTTTCACTGCTGGGGGTTGAATTCCAGGCTAAGCAAGGGTTCTACCACTGAGCCTCAGTTCCAGCTCAGAGATAGGTTTTAAAGAACCGAAAAGATGACTCTTTTATAAGCATAAAATAAAGCACATGTCCACATTCTTACAAATGCATTAGTTAATTAGGAAACATGTAACTTGTAATTAGTTCAGAGGAAAAATTTATGAACCACTTCTGTACAGCAGGAAGTAAATTTTCGAATACATGCACAGAAAGCTAATACTAGTAGCAAGGGGCAAACATTAATATATATTCAAAGTACCCTTTGTTTTGATTTCACTAATAACCTTTTGGGGAAATTGATGACAATCAGAAATAGCCCCATCTGTCAGATTTCTAAAAAAAACCTGATATGACCAGAGTGGTTCAATTTGGCCACTTTAACCTGTTGAACGAAGACTCTACAACCTTGAGCTAAGTATCCCCAGGTACCTGCCTAGTTTCTTTCCTTCTTGACTCATTGAGAAAAGGTTGCTAGGCAGGAAACTCAGTCAGGGCCAATGGCCAGTTCTTTTATTTCACTTTCCCCCTTCTTAATTTACATATGGGGTGCAACAAACACACTGTCCTCTCATCCTAAAGAAAAGGAAATCAGCTGCCCGAAAGTTCTCTTGGAGCTTTAAAATCATTGCTAACAGGTCGGGCAGTGGTGGCACACACTTTTAATACCAGCATTTGGGAGGCAGAGGCAGGCAGATTTCTAAGTTCAAGGCCAGCCCTGGTCTAGAGTGAGTTCCAGGACAGCCAGGGCTATACAGAGAAACCCTGTCTCAAAAACAAAACAAAACAAAACAAAACAAAAAAAACAAACAACAACAACAACAACAACCTAAAAGTCAAAAAACAAAACAAAACAAAACAACATTGCTAACTACAGACCCCCTGAGCTGGCAATTCCCTAAATCCCCCTCAAGATGAGGAATGTATAGCCTTCCACTGATGATGCTTGGCTACACTGGAGGGAAAACTGACCTCACCATACCAGGGAGGTCACAGTGTCACCAGCATAAAGGATGACTACTTAGAGCTTTATAATCACAAAGGTGGAACCTAGTCAAGTTAATCCCACTAAATACTCCCTTCTCCTTGCCACCGTGAGGAGAAGCAAAACTCTGAGTATCTCTAGTGTGGTCCTCAGTATGAGGTCCCTGCACTGCTTTATGCCTTGCATGCTTTAAAAACAAGGGGGCTGAAGAGATAGCTCAGCAGTTAAGAGCACTGACTGCTCTTCTAAAGGTCCTGAGTTCAAATCCCAGCAACTACATGGTGGCTCACAACCATCTGTAATGGGATCTGACGCCCTCTTCTGGTGTGTGTCTGAAGACAGCTACAGTGCACTTAGATATAACAATAAGCCAGAGTGAATGAGCGAGCAGAGGTCCTGAAGTCAAAATTCCCAGCAACCACATGATGGCTCACAACCATCATTACAGCTACAGTGTACTCATATACATAAAATACAAAAATAAATAAATCTTAAAAAAACTAAAGTCTTTCTCTTTCTCTTCTAAATAAATCATTTGTTTGAAGGCCTTCTGTGTCTATAAATTCTATTTTGGCATCATAAATTTACTTGAGAATGCACATGTATGACATGACACATGTATGACATTTCACATGTGTGACATGGCACATGTATGGCATGACACATGTATGATGTGACACATGCATGGCATGGCACATGTATGACACGGCATATAGGTTGGAGTCGGAGGACATATTGTGGGAGTTCCTTCTTTTCTTCGATCATGTGGATCCTAGGGATTCAACTCAGTTTTTCAGGCTTGGTGGAAAGCACCTTTATTCACTGAACCTCCTTGCCGGCTCCTGTTTATATATCTGTCCATGCTAAAGGTTGAATTGGGAGTTTGGTGCTTTCCCAAAGTTGATCTTTAAATAAAGCAAATAACCGTAGAATATTGTAATGTGACAGACATTACAGACCAAAGCTCACATTTTATAGATAAGAGTCCAAGGTGAAGCAGATTGCCCCAAATCCAGAAAGCTGGCTATTAGCACACCTGAGAGATTAGCAAAGTAAATTAGGGATGTCTCCTTAAGTATTAGTAAGAAGCAAACACCAGTTAGGTAGCATCCCCAAGCAAGATTAGAGACTGTCTTGGTGCCAGAAGCCTCTTTTCTCCTGCTACACAAAATATCATGAGTTCTCATTACTTAATTATACAATTATAATCATTTTAAATTATGAATATGTTTCTCCAACTGTACGTTTGTACTGAGCTAATGATTTGATTTAATATATATGCAAGGAGACATTTTCTGGGAAGACACACTCATCAACTGACATTCTCTTTTTAAATTAAGTCAAAATATTCCTCTGCCTTAAAAGATACATTATCCAGGAAGTTCAATTATAGATGTGAGAGCTGGTTTTGTATAATTAAGGGTGTGCCTGCCATTTAATCCAACAGAGTGCTACAAAACTTCAATTAAAAGTTCAATCATGGGCCAGGCCCAGGGGCACAAGCCTTTAACACTAGCACTCACACAACAGAGGCAAGCAGGTCTCCCTGAGTTCAAAGCCAGTCTGGCTAACACAGTGAATTCCAAGCCCCCTAGGTCTACATAGTGAAACCCTGTCTCAAAAAGGCAATAAATGACATCATGTTCCAATCTGACTCCTTTGTGACAAATTTGTGTTAGAGGAAAGTTGTTTTTTCTCAGTTAAGCTGCTAAACTGAAATACAGGGCATCAGGCAACATGTAAATATTTTAAGATGTTGGAAAGTCCTAGAGACTCATCCTAGGTGCTTATTCAGTTTTACATTATGAATATAATGAAGAGAATACACGAAGGACCCTGGGCCAGACAGTCAAAGTAGCTCTCTTATTCAAACTTATCCGGTTAAAGCCCCTTGTTCGAGTTGAGAAATACCCAGTCTGATTTGGGGAAGGCATTTCTTCTTTGATTATAGTCACCAACAAATATTGGAGGAAGGTCGTTTAACTATTCACTTGATATCAGCCCAAAGGCCCAGGAGCCATAGCTTTCCGAAATGACCCAAAGGCTAGGGCACACCTGATCAACAGGGAAAGCAGTGTTGCAATCTGCAGTTGGAACAGTGTGTGCCAGTCTTTGGGATCATGTGTGCTTGGCTTGAAATAATCCTTTGTGCTAACAAGGGCACAGCCTTTTCCAACATTCCATGATTGTCTTTCCAGGTAGATCTTGCACTGGGGAAAAAGAAAGTGTGTGGGCAGACCTTCTGCGCATGTCCATTCTTGAAAAGCTGCTCTTAAACTGTCCTTGAGGAGTTCTTGGGGGCTTTTCTCGACAGACAACACATGCACCTGGTTGTCTGAAGCAGTAACACTTGGCTATGTCCTACCCATATCCTGTCATCTGTCTTTAAAACAGTACCTAGTAAAAACAATGCAAAATGGGCTTTGCCTTATATTACACAGTCTTAATCTGTTTGTGCTTTAATATCAAAATTCCATAAGTTGGTTGGCTTACCTTCCAAGTATCTACTTTGTTTTGTTTTATTTTGTGAGTGTATGTGAGTGTATGTGTGTGTGCTCATGAGTGTGGGTGTGAGCAAAGCCATGAGAAGGCTTCAGATCCCCTGGAACTAGAGTTACAGGTAGCTGTGACTTATACAATGTAGTTGCTGGGAACCAAGCAGAAAATACTTTTTAACTATTGAGCCATCTCTATTATTAATTATTATTATTATTGTTGTTGTTGTTACCATTATTACTATTATTACTACTACTACTACTACTACTATTATTATTATTATCATTATCATTATTATCATTATCATTATTCTTGTGCATGGGTGTGTGTATACATGAATACAGTACCCAGAGAGGCCAAAAGGGGGCATGAGATCCTCTGGACATACAGATGCTTATAAAACTCCAGATGTGGATGTTACAGGTCAAACTCTGATACTCTGCAAGAACAGTATGCCCTTTTGCCTGCTGGAACGTTTCTTCAGCTCCTATAGTTTTAATGTTAGTTATTTCCTCTCTCTATCGTTAGATTGTGTCTGTCTGCCTTTCTGCTACCTCTTTAGTATCTAGTACAGGGTGGCTAAGCTTACAGTAGGTACTAAGCAAATATTTTTCTGAATAAATGAATGAATCAAATTAAACTGAAATGATTCAAGATGCCTCTGATAAACCTTACATACTCTATGTTAGTAATAACAGGGTGGGAATGGTACAGCCCATTTTGAAGTCATGATACTCTGGGATATATTGGCTCAGATATGGAAGAGTCACTTTTACTGTGTTCTAGATTTTTTTTTCCAAGACAGTTTCTCTATGTAGCCCCGGCTGTCCTGGAACTCACACTGTAGACCAGGCTGGCCTTGAACTAAGAAATCTGCCTGCCTCTGCCTTCCAAGTGATGGGATTAAAGGCACGCACCACCACTGCCCTGTTTGGGCTCTAGATTTAATAACTAAGAAGTATGGGATATACCATGGGGCTACATTGTCCCCACTCTGAGAGCTGCTAAGAAGCCTATATATATCTTTTGAAGATGTTCAGCAGTGGCGGGCCCCTGAGCATTGCCGAGTCTCGCACTATGGGCTCTAGCGCAACCCATTTAAGAACAGATGCTTGTAAGCAAACGTGGCTACATGATGGGCTCCTTTCGACTACTCAGACCAGGCAACCATTTCAGACCAGCTATCTTTGGGTGGGTGGGTGGGTAGATAACAGCAAAATCTCATTTAATAGGGCCAATATCCCTCCCATTCCATGTGTTCAACACACCTGGAGACTTTTACCTGTTCTCCAACTCAACTCTGCCCTTGGTCATGTGACTTGTCAAAGGACAGCTTAGCTGGCATACCTCTGGCCCGTGGGACTTTCTAGACTGGAACTTGGGCAAGCAGCACTGACAGATCCCGTGATTCAAACAGGAATGGCTGTTGTAGGTGTGTTAGTTCCTGAGATTGACCACAGATGACTGATGGTTTAATATCTTCTGTTTCCCCTGGGCGGGTGGGGGGGGGGGGACCCTCCACTGGTCTGAGTTGCTTCTGGATCTCACAGTCCATGGGATGGATGATAGTAAGGCTTTCATCAGAAGAAGAGGGCCAGCCGGGTGGTGGTGGTGCACTCCTGTAATCCCAGCACTCTGGGAGGCAAAGGCAGGTGGATTTCTGAGTTCTAGGCCAGCCTGGTCTACAGAGTGAGTTCCAGTACATCCAGGGCTATACAGAGAAACCCTGTCTCGAAAAATTCCAAAAATCCAAAAAAGAAAGAAGAGGAGGAGGAGGAGGAGGAAGAGGAAAAGAAGAAGAAGAAGAAGAAGAAGAAGAAGAAGAAGAAGAAGAAGAAGAAGAAGAAGAAGAAGAAGAAGAAGAAGAAGAAGAAGAAGAAGAAGAAGAAAGAAGAAGAAAGACCGTGCTTCTCACCTCAAGGTCTTCCTTCTGCTGAAAAACTACTGGGCAGTGTCCTCTTAGCTGACTCCTCCACCAGGAGGATGGAGATGACCCCGTGCACGCCCATGTCATGTGTGGCAGGACAGGATGCTTTGACGCAGGGCATCTTGACATGGTTTCTTATTTTGACTTGAGGGTACAATGCTATTCTAACAGTGTCCCAGGATAGCCCTGGTGTGGCTCCTGAGACCTCATTCTTGACTGAATTATGTACCTGTTGGTGCTGCCGCAGTGGAGAATGGCATGGGTAAGAATAATATATCATTTCTATAATAATTGTTTAAAAATATATGGCTGGAGATACGGCTTAGCAGTTGAGAGCAGTTGATTGTGCTAATGGATGTGGTTTTTAAACCTGGGTTTGCTTTTCGATATCCACAACTACCTGTAAGGAGGTTCACAACTACCTGTAACCCCAGTTTCTGAGGCTCTGGCACCCTCTTTTGGCCTCCATGGGCATTACAAATGTGTCCTACACATAAACAGGCTGGTAAAACACTAGTACACATAAAATAAAAATAAGTAAATAGTTTTTACTGTTGAAACAAATTTCTGACTTTGTAAACTGTTTTCTTATATAGACACGCTATGAAATTATAATCTATCACACAAAAAGTGACAGAATTGAGTTAGCACGGGATGTTATATATTTATAGAAGAAATGTGGTCATGCGTTTACACAAAACAAATGTTTTCAGATATAGCTATATAGATGTCTTGTTGCTTGTGCAACTGAAATAAAAGTCAATTGGTAGATTTCTCTAAAGTTTTTATATTTGTCATAGGATATTAATGTAGGTATGTATTAGGGTAAGCTAATATTCATTTAATGGAGTATCACTATATGTAGATATGCTCTGTATTGTATGTATAATATATTAAACTAAAATAGATCTAATGTACTGTAATATAAAGTGTGTGTTATGTGAATTTTTAAAAAAAATAGGTTGAGTTAGTCTTCTGTTATGATTTATTTTCATTTTCCCTTTATTTTTATATTATGTGTATGACTGTTTTGTCTGCATGTATAGATCTGTGCCTGGTGCCCTTGGAGACCAAAATAGAACACTGAGTCCCCTGGCTCTGGAGCTCCAGACAGTTGTGATCCACCATGTGGGTTCTGGGAATTGAAGCTTGGGTCATCTGGAAAAGTAACCAGTACTCTTAACTGTTGAGCCATCTTTCTAGCCAGTATTATGTTGGTTTTGTTTGTTTGTTTGGTTTGATTTTTAAGATTTGTTTTCAGTTTTAATTATGTATATCCACATGTGTTGGTGGTCTGGTAATTGTTCATGTCAGTGTAAGATGTAGGATCCTCGGAAGTTGGACTTGCAACCCATCCAATGTAAGCTCTGGAAAGAAAACTCAGGTCTCCTGACGAACAGTCTGTGCTCTTAACCACTGAGCCATCTCTTCAGCCTTCCCTCTGTCTTAGTCAGGGTTTCTCTTGGAACAAAACACTATGACCAAAAATCAATCTGTGAAGAAAATAACTTATTTGGCTTACACTTCAATGTTGCTCTTCATCACTGAAGGAACTCAAGCGGGACAAGAACTTCGAGGCAGGAGCTGATGCAGAGGCCATGGAGGAGTTCTGCTTCTTGGCTTGCTCATCATTACGTAGGCAGTGGCCTAGTTTTATTTTATTTTGTTTTACTTTATTTTATGTATTCACCATTGCTCTCTTCAGACACACCAGAAGAGGGCATCAAATGGTTGTGAGCCACCATGTGGTTGCTGGGAATTGAACTCAGGACCTCTAGAAGAAGAGCAGTCAGTGCTCTTAACTGCTGAGCCATCTCTCCAGCCCACACTGCCTCCTTTCTTATAGAGCCAAGAAATACCTACCCAGGAAACCACCCACAATGGGCTGGGCCCTCCCCTATCAATCACTAATTAAGAAAACCTTCCAACTGCATCTTATGGGAGTATTTTTCTCAACTGAGGTGCCCTTCTCTAGATTGTGTGTCAAGTTGATATAAGCTAGCGCAGCCTCTATTATGGTTTTAGATTATGGTAATATGACTACCAGTGAGCAAAATAATACTCCAAAGAGACATTCTGTCAATGGATGGCTGACAGTGTCTGGGAAGATGATAATTTATGTGTGGGACATAATGACTTTGGAATCTTAAAACAATTAGAGAACTTCTGAAGATTCCCAGAGATGGAATGTTTACCTAGCAAATGAAAGGCTCTGGGGCTAATCGCCAACACCACAAAGTAAACAAACCAGCCAACAAAACATCAAAAAGGGAGTAGACAGGAAACCCTTGGGACATATTGTCATTGGAAGATATGTAACGGCACTGATAGGTTTGTCAACTCTCTATATTGAGGACCATGCAAATAAATGAAATAGTTGAGTTAGCATGAACAGAAATAAATACTAAATAAACTAAACTGCCATCCTAACTACACACAGACATTACTAATTCATTCCTCAGATAACGGTGTTGTTCAGCATTTCAAAAGGATAAAATACCAAAGAGGCCATCACCACAGCCTGTTCTCATTGGAGTTCTCTACTACAATGTAAGAAGTGTTTTGGTAAGGACTGGGAAAACCAACTCAGGTGGTGTAAAAAAAAAAAAAATGCTTGCCTTGCAAACTAAAGGACCAGAGTTCAATCCCCAGCACCTACATAAAAATGCCATGCATGGCGGTGTGAACTTATTAATTCAGCAGCAGAGAGGGAGGTGACTACAGCAGCATCCCAGGGGCTTGACTTCCAGTACAATGAGAGACCTCGTCTGAAAGAAAGTTGATGATGTCTCTGAGAATGACACCAGAGGTCATCTTCCAGCCTCTATATTTGTATACACATACATGCACAAACATATAAACACACACATGCATAAAAATAATTTTAAAGCATCTCCTGGTGGAGCCATAAGACCAGACTCAAAGAATTATGCTAGTCTTCAATTTATTTCAACCTTCCTTCCTTCCTTCCTTCCTTCCTTCCTTCCTTCCTTCCTTCCTTCCTTCCTTCCTTCCTTCCTTCCTTCCTTCTTTCTTTCCTTCTTTCTTTCTTTCTTTCTTTCTTTCTTTCTTTCTTTCTTTCTTTCTTTCTTTCTTTCTTTCTTTCTTTCTTTCTTTCTTTCGTTTTTCGAGACAGGGTTTCTCTGTGTAGCCCTGACTGTCCTGGAACCCATTCTGTAGACCAGGCTACCCTTAAACTCAGAAATCCACCTGCCTCTGCCTCCAAAGTGCTGGCATTAAAGGCATGTGCCACCACTGCCTGGCTATTCCAAACTTTGTTATGCATTACATTAGAACTTGCTTGAATTTCTTTTAGTGTACTGATGTGTTGTTTTGCCTGACCTAGAGGAATAATGTTACCTGGTTTACCTTGTTGTTGTTCTGGAAACCTGCTGGGCAAGACTCTTTATTTTGTTACTAGTTTATAGTTTTATGCAGGAGGTGATGTGTCCATCTTGCCTACATCTGCAGAATACCACATACAATGAGTGAACCTAGTACAAACGTGCATCTAGGTCACCAGTAGGTCTTTTGCAAAGCTTCAGGGAGTTCACACATTTTATAATACATAAGGTTTGATTATATTTCTATAGTTTTGGTGTTTAAATACGGTATATAGGATAGGTCCCAGACACATAGTAGCTGTTCAGTAAATACACGTAACATAAATGAACAGAGGTCTTGAACAAAGATGATAACCACCCCGAGTTATTCCATTGAGGTTATCTCCATCCCTGTAAGAATAAAATTTGACCAAGTCACCGGGCTGAGCATAGAAATATAAGAGAGAGATTTGTAGCATGTGAACTCTAATGCAAACTCTTGAAACATTCAAATAACCATTTCTGTTGCTGTATGTAGTGCCAGAGATGTGTGGAGCCCCCTAGACCTCAGGCCGGTACTCTACCGCTGAGCCACAGTCCCAGTGAAAAGAATATTATTGTAAACCTAAACTTTATTTCTCAGAGCTCGTCTCTTCCAAAAGCTGGAGTTTCAGGATATGAAGTTGCATAAATAACCAGTGGCAAGGAGAGACTAGATAAAGAGCCAAAGCACTTTGCCTGCCATCCTCGTCTTCGTCTAGGTCCCCAAACCGTAAGATGGTGAGCCTGGACCTCGGGGGGGGGGGGGGGGGGGTCCTTGACGTCCTTTACCCTGTCCTTTGTAATGTTACCGTTACCGGTGAATGTTATCGTTCTGAGGTCCTAAAGCAGAAAGGACTCGTGTGCCACTTCCTAGCTGAAGCCTGAGGACAAAATACATCAATTACAGGAACCTTTCCAACATAGGAGAGTGCAATGGTATCCACGAGTAAAGCCTTCATAATCTGAATAGCTTTAACTACCAATTTGACAAGACCTAGAATTATCTAGGAAGAGTCTCAACTAAGGAATTGTCTAGGTCAAATTGGCCTGTGGGCATATTTATGGGTCATTGTCTCCATAGTGAATCGGGAAGAGTGGGCAGTGCCAATCCCTAAACAGGTGATTTTTAGTAATCTGAAAAGCTATGTGGCAAGTGGCATCTTTAAAGTTCTTGCTGTACTTCCTTTTCTTAAAAATATATTTCTTTTTAAAAAGATTTATTTATTATTATACGTAAGTACACTGTAGCTGTCTTCAGAAACACCAGAGGAGGGCATTAGATCTCATTAGGGATAGTTGTGAGCCACCATGTGGTTGCTGGGATTTGAACTCAGGACCTTTGGAAGAGCAGTCAATGCTCCTAACCACTGAGCCATCTCTCAGCCCTGTGCTTCTTTAACTATGAAGTGAGTTCTTTGTAGAATGCTGAGTGGTCCAGTCTTTAATTTACTGTCTTGACATCCCCCACTGATGGAATTGTAAGCCAAATCTCCCTACAGGTAATGTCTTTTATCAAAGCCATAGAAAAGAAGCCAGAACAATTCTCTCCCTAGATGATCCACTGAATGCTGAAAGGAAAGACTGTTCTTGGGCTTGTTTGTAATGAAAATGAACTTCATGAACTTGAAGTATCAGAATGATAGATAGACATGTGGGGCTGGAGAGATGCTAAGTGGTTAAGAGTATTTATTTCTCTTGCAGATGACCTGGGTTAGGTCCCCAGAACCATACAGTGGCTCACAACAATTCTAACGCTTTTCCCATGGATTCTGTGCCTACATCTGATCTCCATAGGTGAGAGCCACCATGCATATAGAAGTGCAGGTGAAGCACTTACAACCATAAAATAATTTTTTAAAAACAATGGTAGACACATGATGTCTCAGCAGAGAGCTGCAGAGGCATATTATAAACTCAAGGAATGACAAGTCTCTCAACAGATGTTATTGGGAAGCAGAGGACTGAACAGGCCTGGTATCTCCCCAGCAACGATTCTGTGAGCACTTCCAATCCACCCTACCCCATCCTCTCTTGCCAACTGTGACAAAGACCTGAAACCTTTTAAAGGGAGACTTATTTCAGCTCATGATCTCAGAAGTGCATGGTTGGCTCTGGGTGGGCAAGACTGGGCCCCATGGTAAGAGGACACAGTGGAGTCAATCTGTCGACCTCACAGTGTCTGGGAAGTAGAACTAGATAGAAAAAAAGGACCCAGATAAGACAGAGTCCCCGAAACTCACCTCTCATGGCCTACTTCTTCCAGTTAGACTCTACCTCAGACAAAGCCATCAAACCATAAATCCACAAAGGCAGATACAACTAAGCTTCCATTTAGGGTTTCAATCCAGTCCCTTCCTTTAGTCTCCATCACAGCCTGTTCCACATACAAGGGAGAAAGTGGCAGAAGTGGAATCCTGAGGTCAGAATGTACGGACATTGCTCTATGGGTATTATAACACTGCTGTGAACTGTGCTGCCCTTAAATCCATATACTGGAGACCACGCCCAGATATGACCAAATCTATTAATAGAGTTCCTGAGAGATAATGGTTCCCAACCAAAGAAGATGTTTTATTATAAAAGGAATATATTTCTTGTTCTCTTCCTCACTTCTGCCTGAGAAGTAACCTACACATAGTAAGAGTCCTCACGATATATTAAATCACCCAGGAGGTTGATCTTGGACTTCAAAGGCACTTAATCTATACTATTTTGTTATATCAGCAATAGCAACAGACTAATACACACATTTTAAACAATGCGTGTGACCTGTATCAATAAGTCAGCTTTAGGAAGATATTAGCAGTATAAACTCTTCTAGGGACTGGAGAGACGGCTCAGCCATTAAGAGTGCATACAGATTTCTCAGAAAACCTGAGTTTTGTTTTGTTTTTCCTTAAGACCCATGTTAGTGAGGTTTACGGCTGCCTGTAATTCTAGCTGAAAGGGATCCATCCAATGTCCTTTTCAGACCTCCTCAGACACCCCACGCACACTAACACAAGTGCATGTGTATGCACACATACATAAATAAAAACAAAATACATCTTTAAAATAAACAAATAAACATCCCACCAACACACAAGGAAGCTCAGGGCCTTACACCCTCAACCCAACATTTATAGGATATAAATTATTAAAATCTTTCTTTGTACTTTCCTACCTAGCTCTATCCCAACATTGTACTGTGCTCTCTACAAAAAAGGTGACTATTCACAGCATAGATTCTTTGCGACTGAATAGTGACAGAATCTGTCGAACAATGACTGTTGACCGTCATCGTGAGGAGAAAATACAATGGCGTGAGTCGGGGTGTGAGTCACTTTTTCATTCTGACTCCGGTCTTGTCTCACCTTTCCCATCCAGCGTTACTTCCCTGCGAACCTCGCTTTGTTTTCCTAACTTTGCCCTGAGTTGGCACCGAGTCTCTCGAGATGAAAATATCTCTCACGTCAGTCCTCCTGCCTCATAACATTCTCAAGCTGTTTTCCCCATTTTGGCATTTCCAGGGCCATTCTTTCCCACTGCAGTCTCTGAAAGCTGCTTGGGTGTCTGGGAAAGCAATGCCTACGGAGCTGATAATAGAACAAAGAAAATTAGATCCACCTGTACTGGCCCGAGCAGGCAAATTGGTGCATCAGTGTCGACCAAAGGGTACTTCAAAAGCCAATTAAAAAGAAAGGTGGACTTCCTTTTATATTATGTGTATTAGTGCTTTGCCTTCCTGCATCTGTGCATTACCCTCATGCAGTGCTCTCCGGACCCAGAAGAGGGCATTAGATTCCTCTTGAACTGGAATGGCAGACCAGTTATGCAGGTTTTGGGGTGGAAGGGTAGGCCTTTGCAAGAGCGTCCAGTGCTCTTAGCTGCTGAACCATCTCTCTAATCCCTCAAAAAGTCAATCTTAACGGTGTTCTTTTCTCATGGAAAGCTCAAGCAGGAATGTTCTCAGCCCAGAAATTTTTTCCTATGGACTTTTGAGTTTGCATCTTAATGTTATTTTTATACCCTCTATGCTGGTTTTCGTCTATTACATAAATAGAAAAAGAAGTCAAAATCAACTAGACACTAAGATGAGGAGTTGAAATAGAAAATTGGGCAGTGAGGACTGAAGAGAATGCAAACTAAAAAAGAAAAAAAGTTTTCCCTTGGATAGTTAAGATGGCAGTCATAGCTGGATGTGGTGGTGCATGCTTTTAATCCCAGCACACAGTGGGCAGAAGCAGAAGGATTTTTGAGTTCTGGGCCAGTCTTGTTTACAGAGTGAGTTCCAAAACAGCTGTGGCTACACAGAGAAACTTTCTGATGGGGAGGGGGGAGAGAGAAGAGAAGCAATGACACTTCTTTTGTTTGTTCTATTTAGAACTACAGATATGTGAATCCTAATTTACTTAGTGTCTAATGTGCTTTATACAGAACAGAGATCATGCAATTGGGTGCATGCCATATACTTGGAATTAAATTAGTTTCAAATTTAGTATTCTGCTGTGGTTATTGCCGCGTGGAAAAAGATGTCTTTCAGTCCTACAGAAAATTATTTGATATTACCTATATTAAATATAGGTATAAATAATATACCTATATTAAAAGGTAATACAATTGAATGCAGCATAGATAATATTTTTTGTTGGTATTTTCAATGTAGTCGTTTTTGTTTCTGTTTTTCAAGGCAGGGTTTTACTGTGTAGCCATGGCTGTCCTAGAATTCATCCTGTAGACCAGGCTGGCCTCAAACTAACAGTGATCTATCTGCCTCTGCCTCCTAAGTGCTGGGATTAAAGGAGTGGGCTGCCACCCACCTGGCTTCACTGTAGACTTCTTAAAAAGTCTCAAGTATGAATCAAAGAACAGAGCTGGAGAGATGATGGTGGCTCAGTGGTTAAGAGCACTGGCCGCTCTTGCAGAGGACCCAGGTCTCAGCATCCATATGGTAGCTCACAATCATCTATAAATCCAGGTCCAGGGGATCTGAATCTCTTTTCTGGCTCTGCAGGCACCAAGTACACAAGAGATGCACATGCATAAATGTAAGCAAACATCCACACACATTAAAAAAAAAAACACATTTTAAGATTAGAAAAGCGTGTTGATTCCTATAGAAGAAGATCAGGCGGATGGTTTTCCTTCTATTTTTGGTGAGTGAACTGTGTCCCCTTTGATAGATGGCAGACTGAAGCTGTCCAACAGCCACGGATGAACTGGGTATGGGAGCTGGAAATGAAGAAGGCCGGGCTGGCGAGAGAAGGATGAAGCCAAGACAGAAGTTTCTGATCATGGCTCATTTTCAGCTCTGCGTTTATACAGGGAAAGACCACAGACCCATGCTTTGTTTCAGCTGGATTGAGTTGCAAAGCAAGCTTAGCAGGCGGCCAACTCCTCAAAGCCCCGGTAGGAAATTGCAAAATGCAGCTAGTCCACTCTAGCTAGGTTGTAAAACCATCAGGGGTTCATTTAGCTTACTCAAAGCTGGGGGAAGAGCACAGCAAACTATGGCTATTCCTTGTCACAATACTTTATCAATGATAAAAGGAATTTAATGTATTGATATTTCCCCATCAAAACAAAACTTCCTTTATAATATGAAACTATGACATAAGAATAGTAGCTCAGCTTTATCAAGACTATCCAAATCATATGTAGATTGAAAACTTTTAGACAAATCAGAGGTTAACAAGCCCTGATCTAAAAGCAAAGTAACACTATTATGTGGTTGATTTGTGACAGCATAAGTGTCATCCACAGCTCCAATCCCAATTATCTTGGGCAGTTTTGGTCTTGGCTGATAAGACTACTTTTGGTCTTAGAAAACAGCCATCCCCTACCACCAGCATTTTAAGGGGCAAAAGGGAAGAAAATACACAATTCACTTTCAAGTAGCCCAAAATATAAAACTACATATAAAGATATATTGAAAGGTAGATTCTCTTAGATTTTCAAGAAACAAAACCTGGCTGATACTGAAGATTTTCACTCTCAGTACTCAGGATTCCAATCCAGTCTCTAGTTAGGATCTCTCTCTCTCTCTCTCTCTCTCTCTCTCTCTCTCTCTCTCTCTCTTTCTTTCTCTCTCTCTCGTCAGTTTTTAATGTCAACTTGCTTGGACGAAGAAACTTGAGCTGTGCTTCAGTGAGACGCCTCTTTGGGTATGTGTGTGATGGATTTCTAGGGAAGACTGAGCTGTAGTGTGGTTCAACGAGACAGAATCTCTAAATAAATAAAAGTTGAGGAAAAGGAGAAAACCAGAAGAGTTCTGGTACTCCCTGTTGGGGATTGGTTCGAGTGCTTTGAAGTAATCGGGAATCTGCGGGTCCAAACGCTGAAGTTCCTTGTCCCCAATTGATTTCCGATCAATCAATAAAGATACCAGCAGCCAGTGGTTGGGTAAAGGGAGATGGGGTGGGACCCTTGGATTTGTGAGGACGCAGGAAAGAGGAGAGGAGAATGGTCGTGTCTCAGAGGGAGACAGATCAGATTTAGAGGTGCAGAAGGAAAATCATCCGGAAAGTAGGTGAGAAGGAATGCGGCCCCCAAAGGTGCTGCCCAGAAGCGACTTGGGCTGCAAAGACTAGAGGGCGCCGCCCAGAAGGAACAGCGCAGCAAAGATAGATCATGGATTTAGAGGGTGTTAAGTCAGGAGTACCGGAGGGAAATCTCTGACACCCTGGTTGGAGGATTAGAACTGTCCCACCTTTGAGCTAGCTAAGGTATTTCAAAAATAAGCTAGTGTGGTGTGTGTGTATGTGTGTGTGTGTGTGTGTGTGTGTGTGTATCTGTCTGTCTGTCTGTCTTTCATTTGTGGCCTGCTGGGAGCACAAGGCTAAACTCACCCCTACAAAACTAAACTCACCACTACAACGCCCCGTTTTCTGTTTTCTGTTTGCTAATCCACCCACATGTGAGCAAGCAGTTTTAACCTGCTCCAACTGTCAGCAGCTCCTGTTACCGTGTCCTCCCCACCACGATGTAATTCCAGACCATGAGTTAAAATAATTTCTTAGTCTTTGATAGGTATTTTGTCAAAGCAAGGAGAAAAGTCATTAATTATACTATTTTCATTTTCTTTTTTTTTTTTTTTTTTTTTTTTTTTTTTTTTTTTTGAGACAGAGTCTCTATGTAGTCCTGTCTACCCTGGCACTCCATACAGACCAGGCTGGCCTTGAACTCGTAGAGCTCTTCTTGCCTCTGCCTCCTGAGTACATGCTCAGCAACATTCTATTTTTTTCTTCAACATTCTATTTTTAAAGTTGGCCTAGAGACATGGTTCAGCCACTAAAGCTTAGGCTCACCACCAAAAAATTTATTTTCTCAAAATGTGATTATAGCACACCCCCTTCCCTTGAGAATTAGATACATGAAAAAGACATTATAAAGTAACACAAGTCGTGTTCTTCTAAATATTAATAACAGTATTTATCACGACTAAATTTGGTCAAGAATCAGAATCATTTGGGTTTTTAAACTTCCGATATAAATTGGTATTTCATAACTCTTCTCCCATCTATAAAAATGATTAGGTGCAAAAGCACCAAGTTAATATATATTGGAGTATATATATTCAGTACTTTAATATATATTTAACTTTTTAAAAATTTATTTATTGCCGGGCAGTGGTGGCACATGCCTTTAATCCCAGCACTTGGGAGGCAGAGGCAGGTGGATTTCTGAGTTCAAGGCCAGCCTGGTCTACAGAGCGAGTCCCAGGACAGCCAGGACTACACAGAGAAACCCTGTCTCAAAAAAACCAAAAACAAAAATTATTTATTTCTTCACTTTTCATCCGAGCATCAGCTCCCTCTCTTCCTCCCAGTTCCCCCTCACACAGATCCTCCGTCTATTTTCTCTCCCCTTCCTCTCTGAGAAGGGCCATCCTCCCTCGGATGTCACCACCCCTACATCAAGTCACTCTCCCTCTGAGGCAGATAAGACAGGCCCGCTAGAGGAACCGGATCCACAGCCAGGCAACAGATTCAGGGACGGCCCCTGCTCCAGCTGCTGGGAGACCCGTATGACCGAGAGGTACTTCTGCTACCTATGTGGCGGGGCCCGGGTCCAGCCTATGCTTGCGCTTTCGTTGGTGGCCCAGTCTCTGGGAGCCTCCTATTTAACTTTTAAAAACTATTTATTTAGTATGCATGTTCGTGTGTGTGTGTGTGTGTGTGTCTTTACCACATAAGTATAGGTGCCCACAGAGGCCAAAAAGAGGGCCTCAGATCTCCTGAAACTGGAGTTAAGGGTGATTGGGGGGCACCAGATAAGTATGGATGAATGCTTGGAATCAAATCCAGGACCTCCACAATAGTATCAAGTACTCTAAACCACTGTGCCATCTCTCTAGCTCCTAGAATTGTCTTTTGAATGGTGAGAATTAGTGAGTTTTTTGGGTTTTTTTGTTTTTTAAGTGTAAGAAACTTGTATCGAGACCCATGAATCCAAGCTTCAAGTGTTCTTTCTCCCTGTTTCCGGCATCTCTGGCAGACTTGGCTAATAGACAGAGATGCTCTTTTCACAAAGGTAGGATTTGGCTTTATAATTCCTGTTCATCCAATATCCCACACGGTTAGTGATGGATTACGTGGCAAGATGTGCCAATGAGAAAGTGATTGTCCATCCTTGAAACAAAGGGAAAAAAGCCGGGCGAGGTGGCGCACACCTGTAATCCCAGCACTTGAGAGGCAGAGACAGGCGGATTTCTGAGTTCAAGGGCAGCCTGGTCTACAGAGTGAGTTCCAGGACAGCCAGGGCCACACAGAGAAACCCTGTCTCAACTCCCGCCCCCCAAATAAAAGAAACAAAGGGAAAAGTTACCAAGTTTAATTGATTAAAAATAATGTTTCTTAATTTCAATTCTCTCTTGTTGCTATTTCAATCCCCCCACTTTTCCTCCCCCCTTTCTTATTTACAAGTTCTGCATCTCTACCTTTAAAATCAAGGTGAGGGGGCTGGAGAGATGGATCAGCCGCTAAGAGCACTGACTGACTGCTCTTCTGAAGGTCCTGAGTTCAAACCCCAGCAACCACATGGGGGCTCACAACCATCCATAATGAGATCTGACTCCTTCTGAAGTGTCTAAAGACAGCTACAGTATACTTATATATAATAAATAAATCTTTAAAAAATATTCAAGCTGAGCAGGAAATCATCTTGGTGCAGGCAACTGTCTAAGAGAGACTCAGAGACCAAAGCAAGATGCTGAAATCACTTTTTTTTTTAAAGGTTTATTTATTTTATGTACATGAGTACACCATTGCTTTCCTCAGACATACCAAAAGAAGGCATCAGATCCTGTTACTGATGGTTACGAGCCACCATGTGGTTACTGGGAATTGAACTCAGGACCTCTGGAAGAGCAGTCAGTGCTCTTAACCACCGAGCCATTTCTCCAGCCCACAGAAATCATTCTTTACAGAAGCAGTCAAAGCATGGAGCTGAAAGCTACGGAAAGACAGGTGATAATGCTACAAATGCATTTAGGCAATTCAAAATTGGTACGGAAGGATCAAAATCACCGGAATTCCCTACCTTGAGATATCCATAGGTCTCCAGTCTTTCTGCGTCATTTCTTCTGTGTCAACTAGCCTCGTGGTTATAAAGACCCAAGTCCAGGCTGAGCTAAGAGTGCTCAGAAGGTAGAAGCACCTACAGTCAATTCTTGATCGCCCTAGCAGAAAGATGTTCAGGCCTGGTATGCCTGCTAACACTGAGACCTTGTTAGCCAACCACACATATTACCCTACTGCTTTGAACAAAGGTGGTATGGAGCCAAAATGAGTCCTTGAGGATATCCAGTGATTACCTGGTTCTTTCATTCTTTCCTGTCTACATAGCCAGCACTCATGAGGTCTTCTTAGGTCAAATCTATTATATATCTATATTTATCTATATAATAATATCTCTGTCTCTGTCTCTGTCTCTCTCTCTCTGTGTGTGTGTGTGTACATATAACTGATTTCTCCCCCGATGGTAGAGCAGACTTCAGGGCTTTGTGCATTACTCCACATGGGAGCCACATCCTCAGCTCAGAATCCCATATTCCACTTTCATTTTGTTTTGAGGCAGGGTCTCAATGTAAATCCATGACTAGGAGTCACTATGTAGATCAGGCTGGCCTGGAACTCACAGAGATCCACCTGTATGTGCCCCCTAGGAGGTGGGACTAAACGCCTGTGTCACATGCCCAGCCTCAGAATTGGAATTTTCTTAACTGACACAGCAATAGGCAAGTAAGTAGTCATTCTCGACATTTTTATTTGCCTTCCTGAGACATGGTTTCTCGCTGTATCAGCCCTGGCTGTCTTGAAACTTGCTCTGTAGACCTGGCTGGCATGGGCTGCCACCACTGGCTGCTCATGAATATGAGCATACATATTGACTCTTATATCTAAAATTAATAATTATAGGCATCCATTAAGAGACAAAATGTGGCCAGCCAGTGGTGGTGCATGCCTTTAATCCCAGCACTTGGGAGGCAGAGGCAGGCCGATTTCTGAGTTCGAGGCCAACCTTGTCTACAGAGCAAGTTCCAGGACAGCCAGGGCTACACAGAGAAACCCTGTCTCAAGAAACCAAACAACAACAACAACAAAAACCATTTATTTATTTGATTTTTTAAAATTTTTGTTTTGTGAGACAGGGTTTCTCTGTGTAGCCCTGGCTATCCTAGAACTTACTCGGTAAACCAGGCTGCCTTGAATTCAGAGATTTGCCTGCCTCTAAAAGACATGCACCACAACCACCTGGCTAGAAACAGAATTTTTAAACTGAAATTTTCCCTGTCACAGTATCTTAATTTCTCTCTCTCTCTCTCTCTCTCTCTCTCTCTCTCTCTCTCTCTCTCTTCCTCCCTTCCTTGTTTCTTTGTTTCTTTCTTTGTTTGGTTATAATGTAAAATTTACATGTTAATATTTGTATAGTTTCCTAAATATTTTAAGCTAAATTTCTTTGCTTGATGTTTCTTTTTGTGTATGAATGTCTCTCCTAGACATATGTTGAGTCTTCTTATGAAATTGTTCAGAGAATTTCCATTTCCAATCTCTTGTTCTTTTGTTTAAGGTTTGTTTTACTTTTTGTATGTTTTTAGTCATTTTATGGTTTTTTTTCTTTTGGTCATCACTTTCCAGGTACAGCCGCCCCACATTGGGTGCCAACTGCAGTAGGAAATATTAAAATAGTACCGCCCCACCAAGCCTCTGCACCAAACACCAAGTTCTCCCTAGGGGCAGCTCTCACTGTCATTGCTGAGCTAATCTCTTCCATGCTCTCTCAGCATCCCATCTGTAAATGGCAGGGGTCCCACACTCCCACCCTGCACCCAAATATCCAGTAAAGCATGACTCTTAAATTTAAATAGTTAACCAAATATATTTATGTATATAAAACTCCCAATTACATAATGCCTATTTACAATGATAAAGGTCTTATCCCAATTGTCTAACCTCTCCAAAACACCAGAAATTTGTCTGCAGCCATCTCTCCCTCTGCTCAGCTCATGCAGTCCTCTGTACCTCCCTCTTCCCTTAGCTCCTCCTCCTCTCTCCCCTCCAATCACTGGCCTCTCACTGCCTCTCTCTCTCTCTCTCTCTCTCTCTCTCTCTCTCTCTCTCTCTCTCTCTCTCTCTCTCTCTCTCCCTGCCCCTCCTCTTAGCTCTGCCTCCTCTCTCCCCTCCAATCACTGGCCTCTCACTGCCTCAATGTGAACGAATAGGAAATATCTTGTAACATCCAGGTATTTTGTTTGCTTAGTAAAACACAGAGTTAAGGAGCTCTGATACTTCTGTTTGCTTTGCCTATTTTAGTCAGCCTGGTGGTAAAATTTTTCCTTACATAGCATTTGTAGTGGTTTGAATAGGTATGGGGCCCAGAGGCTCATGGGACTAAATACTTGGCCCATAGGGAGTGGCACTAATTGGGAGGTGTGGCCTTGTTGGAGTAGGTGTGGCTTTGTTGGAGGAAGCGCGTCACTGTGGGGCGGGCCTTGAAATCTCCTATGCTTAAGCTCCACCCAGGGTCATACTCGCCTGCTGCTGTTTGCACGTCAAGATACAGTAGGAGCTTTCAGCTCCTCCAGCATCATGTCTGCCGTGATACCTACAAGGATGATGATGGACTGAACCTCTGAAACTGTAAGCCATCCCCAATTAAATGCTTTCCTTTAGAAGCTTTACCATGATCAAGGTGTCTCTTCACAGCAATAAAACCCTAACAAAGACACAAAGAATCCAAATTTTAATTATTTATTCTTATATATTGTGAGGGACTCATTTCTTCCGTGAGTTGTAGAGCTGTCTTTGTCAAGCAAGGACTTTCATATTTGCTTCTGTAGGTGCCCAGTAATTTCTGTATGGGCTTGGGATTCTATTTTCAGCCAACAAGGTAAACTTGAAGTTCTATAAGTTGATGCTTTGAATTTGAATTTTTATGGGAACCGTCACCCTGAGTCCCATCCTACTGAGATTATTGGGTTGAAATATGGGCTTGTCAGGAAGTTCCTTGGGCTGATCAGAAAGTTAAAGCTTTCCCTGGCTCCTACCTTCTTCACACAATGCTAATTCCAGCTCCTTCCATCCTCAGGGCACTCTTTTTCTCCACAATGGCACTGGACACTTGACCGCTGACCTTTACTACAGAGGCTTTGAACTTCTTTGTTATGGATGTTTAAAGGCTGTGAGTTTTACATTTTGAGTTCACTTTATCCATATATATAATATATATATATATATATGTATATATATATATATATATATATATATATAAACTTCTAGGTAGAAAGATAACTCAGTTTTGCTATCTTATCAACACGTGTTATTCAGATCACCCAAAATACCATTGATCATCTCTCTTCCTTCCCCCCTCTCTCTTTTGGATAGTAGTAGGGTAGTAGGGTTTGAAGAGATGACTCAGTGCCTAAGTCATACTGTTCTGCCAGAGGACCTGAGTTTTAGTTACCAGCACCCTTATGGTTGGGAACAGGTCGCTCAATTATAACTTCAGCTCCAGGGGCTCTAATGCCCTTTTCTGGACTCTCCAAGCAAGTACCTGCACTCAAATGTGCAGGCATGTGTATGTGTGTGTGTGTGTGTGTGTGTGTGTGTGTGTGAGAGAGAGAGAGAGAGAGAGAGAGAGAGAGAGAGAGAGAGAGAAGTTTAAAAAGAAGTTTGGATGGTAGTGTTGTGAATATTATTAAAATAAGTTCCATAAATAATACTATTATATTTAATATTTAAAGACATATTGATGTCTAAGATATTACACACACATAAGAGGCAAGTATTATGCAGAAACTGAGAGAGACTCATAAAAAACCACAGCACAGGAAGTCCTTAAGTGCTGCAGAGATGCACATGGCTTTTCAGAATAATGCATGTTCCATCTATTATTAAACAAATTACTAAACTCTTTAAAGAAACCTCCAGTAGAAAGACAGGGCATCAAGTGGCGGGATGGGGTTGCCATCCCACAGTCAAAACCTCTGACCCAGAATTGTTCCTGTCTAAAAGAACCACAGAGACAAAAATGGAGGAGAGATTGAGGGAAAGAAGGTCCAGTGACAGACCAAATTGGGATCCATCTCAAGGGGAGGCTCCAAGGCCTCACACTATTACTGATTCTGTGGTGTGCTTACAGATGGGAGCCTAGCATGGCTGTCCTCTGAGAGGCCCAACAAGCTGCTGACTGAGACAAAAGCAGACACACCCACCCAATGGTCTGAAGCTGGAGACTCCTGTGGTTGAATTAGGGAAAGGCTGAAAGAAGATGAGGAGGAGGGCTCATCTCCCCTCATCTTCCTCCATAGGAAGACTAGCATTCTCAACTAACCCAAACTACTGAGATCTCTCAGACAGTGAGTAGCCAACCAGGCAGTATACACTAGCTGGTCAGAGCTTCCCCCTCCCCCCCAATATACAACCGAGAACTGCCTGGTCTGGCCTCAATAAGAGAAGAGGCACCTAACCCTTGAGAGAGACTTGAGGACCCAGGGAATGCAGAGGCCTGGTGGTGTGTGTTGGGGGCGGGGAGGGGCATCCTCTTGGAGATGGGGGAGGGGAAGGAGAAATGGGATAAGGAACTGTCAGAGGGTGGACCAGGAGGGGGCTAACAACTGGGCTGTAAAAAAACGGTTAAAGATTAAAACATAAAAATAAAAAGAATAGAACAGAATCAGAAGAAGGCATTTTTAGCTATTGTCATGCAGCAGGGGGCTCTTCCTGGTTAGCTATGCTAATTGAATGTACCTTGAAGTATCTAAGAAATGTACCTTGGAGTATATAAGAGAGGAGGAAGTGGAGAGGGAGTGCCTCTTTCAAGTAGAAGTAAAAATATTAGTTTAATAAGGAACAGGGATGTTGTTGATGGGTGTAAGTAGGGAAGGTCAGTCACATTTTCCAGGTTCAGATGGTAGAAGGAGGTTGATACTAGAATGTAAAATAAGGGGAAAGGAAACGACAGTAACTCCTGGGTGGGGACAGGGTGGGATACGGCAGGTGGGGATTTAAAGGTAGTTTAATTTTCAGTTTCTTAAAAGTTATATCGATTTGGGCTGGAGAGATGGCTCAGCGGTTAAGAGTGCCAACTGCTCTTCCAGAGGTCCTGAGTTCAATTCCCAGCAACCACATGGTGGCTCACTGCCATCTGTAATGGGATCTGATGTCCTCTTCTGGTGTGTCTGAAGACAGCTATAGTGTACTATACATTAAATACATAAATCTTTTTTTAAAAAAATTTATATTGACCCGAAGAGAAAGGATATTGTTGGGTTAATATCTAGGGATGGATTTATGAACCACCATCACTTAAAGTTTGTGTTGGGGTAGTTTCTTCTCAGTGTTTGGCTCCTCTAATTGGTTACTTTTGTTAGTTTTCCAGAAGGTAAACCGAATCAGCATTTTGTCTCTCAGGCATACAAGTACCATCTAGTGGTAAAAGAAGGAACCCACAAGGACAACCTTATAAAAGAAATGGAAAAAAGCCACATTAACTTATTTTTTTTTACTTGCTATTTATAGAATTATTAACTAATAACAGAAGGCTATATTATAATTAGATAGGAAAATAAAGCAGTTTAAAGTCACTACTTTGCTTGATTTTTGGACTAAGAGAACACAAGATAACAGGTTATGAGTCAGGATTTATAAATTCTAAAAATTTATAATGGGTGAAAATTTCACCCATGCAACCTCACATGCTATTTTAGACATAAAACTTGAGGCAAGATCTCTTTGAGTTTTGGAGTGAAAGCTGAGAAAAAAGAAGGCCAATGTGAAACACAAAACAAAATTGAAATAATGAAGACAAAATGTTCTTCCAGAATATTCTGTTCTCATTTTGTCTAGCTTGTAGTCGCTCATCAGATTTTGAGATAGGTATTCCCCTAGACACGTCCTCTCAGGTTTGGATTCAACCAATCGCTAGTATCCTATAGACCAACAGCACCCTGACTAGTGACCATTTCCCACTGTCACTTCCTGTCTCAGAGTCCTCAGACTCCACCACTTAACAGTTGGTAGCAAGTCTGTTTTCTTTCCACATGCTTAGGATGGTACCCAATATCAAATATGCCCTTCATCAATATTTACTGAATGAGTAGGCAGCTTAATGAAGAAAACAACCATGACAGAAATGTGCAAGGGACAAATATGGGAAGCCACCATCAGTCAGAAGAAAAAGAAAAACATTTCCAGGAAATGATTAGCAGAAAGTGGTTTCGTTCGCCCCGTATTGATTTCCCGTCCCCTGTCCATTTGTTTGTAATCTTGAGTGCTCTTTAGTTTTCAGTTACTTAGCTCCTTTCTACTTCACTGATGGGGGAAAATACACGGTTCATTTTGTTATTAGAGATGAAGTCAAATATTATATAGAAAACATCCAGTGCGGCGTGCAGCACAGGTGATGTGCTGAACAACATGTTTCATTATTCTACACAGCTTGTTTCTTGAGCTCTCTGAAGCAGACAGCCAGATGTGGCAGCTATTTTACAAATGATGATGAGGAGGAGGAGAAGGGGAAGGAGGAGGAGAAAGAGGAGGAGGAGGAAGAATAACAAGGGGAAGGTAAGTGTGAGTGGTCAGTGATAATGAGAGAACATTTATTACAATGTTTCTGAATCTCCGATATTTGAGTAGTAGTAGGTTCACCGTCCTTTCTATGGCTTCGTGCTTTTTAGCTAATGGAAGAAAAGCAAAGAGGTGGCATTTGATTCTAAAGGATCACAGTGCTGCAGTGCAGACAATGAAAAGCCATCATGACAATTACGAGGGGACTGAACCGGAGAGCGGTAAGGAAGCTTGATAATCTTACAGAGGATCTGACTTTGGGTCCCAGTACCCATTGGTCCACTGACAACTCTGTGTGACTCTAGGTCCAGGGGATCTGACATACTCTCTTGGCCTCTGTGGGTACACACACACACACACATACACCTTTAAAAAAGTAAATAACTAAGGGCCCATTGGTTTTCTATTGCTATCCTAACAAATCGCCATATCCTTGGTGATTGAAAGCAATAACACTGTTTTGTTTTACAGCTTTAAAATTTGAAGTCTAACACATCAGGGGCTCTGGAATAAAATCGGATGTTAATTATAGATTCTGTGGCCGTCTGGAAGTTCTACAGGAGTGTCTTTTCCTTGTTGGCTTCAGTTTCTAGGGCCACAAGCATTTCACCCTCCATCTTCATGGGTCACGGTGGTAGATCAAGTTCCCACACTAAACCTGTTTATCCTCTCCTCCCCTTCTATCAGGAGATGTGTGTGTGTGTGTGTGTATTAATTTATTTATTTGTTTTGCCTGCATGTATATTTGTGTGAGTGTGTCAGATCCCCTGGAATTGGAGTTAAACAGTTGTGAGCTGACATGTGGGTGCTGGGAATTGAACCTGGAGCCTCTGGAAGACCAACCAATGCTCTTAATCATTGAGCCACCTCTCCAGGTCTCGCACTCTCAATCAGGTTAAGTCAGGAAGTTTTCTTTTCATATATACATGTATACATATATATATGAAAATGTATGTATGTATGTATGTATGTAAGTATGTATATGGGGGTTTGTCTGCATTTAAGCATACACACCAGAAGAAGGCATTAGATCTCATAGTGTTACAGCTATATATTGTTGTGAGCCGCCATGTGGGTGCTAGGAATTGAACCCAGGACTTTTGGAAGAGTGGCCAGTGCACTTATCCTCTGAGCCATCTCTCCAGTCTCCCAGTTTCCTTTTCTTAAAGTCCTGGTCCTCTGTGTCACTAACTTCAGCACATCCCTCTGCTTCCTCTTCCGTTTAGGGACCCTTTTAATGATAATGACTCCAGAGGAGAATCCTGTATCTGTAAGGACAGATGATTACTAAACTTGATTACACATACAATACTGACTCCACACAAAATGACACCTTGCTTTGCTCCCAGGATTAGGATATCAGTGTTTTGGATTTTTTTAGTGATTCATTATTCTGCTTCTTCTATGTAGGGTGGGGGTAGTGAATTCTCAGGAATAGTGGTCCAGGAGGAGACGAAGTAAGAGAAAGGAAGATGGGACTTCAAGTGGAAGCAGTACAGGTATAGCTGCAAATAACACCGGATGTTATGGGTTCCCACTAGTCTTGTCAGATAGCTGTGACTTTGGGCTTGTGCCTTTTATATTGTTCTGACTTTCCTGTCTCCAGTGCTACAGCAGTAGTTATTTCACAGCTTGACACAAAAACAAATTGTTGGGAGTCTGAAGAGAGGTTAGGCTGCAGTAGCTGAGTCCTAGACTAGCCAATGCTGCAGCAGGAAACCCTGCTTTACGCAGCACCATCAGCCACAAAATGTCAGTGTGTGCACATATAGCATGACACCTGGCTGCTGTGTATGTGGTAAACTAAAATCCACGCTATTTTGCACCCCTGCAGTTTTATTGTTCAGCTCAAACGTAGGCATTCTCATATGGTTCAGTTACATTTTGTCTTCTAGCTCAGAGATCAGCCTTTGAGACAATTTCATTTTCTATTCCGGTCTTTAATCATATTCTTGATGCTGTGTAGCTTTTGGTCCATCCTTGGATTTGACCAGAAAGAATTCTGTGTTTTTTGTCTATGTAATTTATTAAAGAAACTATATGAGAAAACTAAGGCATTCAACTAACTTTGAACCTATCTAATGATGCTAAGCACTTAATTTTGGGGTCTTTCTCATAAAAATATCATGAAAGTAACTAATTTATTAATTTATGTTAATTTATACCCGGCTTATAAAGTTTCACACTAACTCAAGGTTATGTAAACATGCATATCTTATTTTAGTTTGTTTTGTGGTCTAGTGACCACTAAAGTGTTTAATGATCTATTCTGACGTTACACTGCTCTGGTCAGAAGTTTTCAGAGTCTACCCTTTTCTGTGATCTGCTGTCTTTCTCGTTTTATAGTCTCTCGGAACTTCCCAGCTGCGGGTCTCCAGTTACCTGTAAACAGCTATGGGCTGTAATTTGTACCTGGAAACATGAACTTATTTGAAACAGATAGGTGTCCCCTTACTGCATCCTCTCCTGTCTCCAGTTTCAGTTATCCTTCCGTGTTTCAATTGTACCAATTTAAAGTCCATCTCCTTTTCCAAAGTGGGAAAGGAAATTCAAGTGAGCCAAGCCTGTCTTGACACTTGACCCTGTTCTTTTAAGTCAACAGCTACCTCTGTTTATAAATGCCTTGGGAGGCTTTCCTCCTCTCCACGGTGTGTTCTCATGAAACCAGTCCTTCCATCTTTTTTTCTTGAAATTACCAGGTAGCTCTAGTTTGACATAATTTGGCAATGAAGCAAATATTAACTCCCATTGGTTGCTGGGTTTTTTTGTTATTGTTTTTGGTTGTTTCTGAGATGGGTTTTCACTAGCTGATATACTGTGTCTACCACACATGCTCAAGAGAATTCCCTCCTCAGCTTTCTGAGGTCTCCGACTATGTTAGTTCCTTTTATTTCACTAGGAAAAGTTAGATTTATTTATTATGTAGAGATACGATCTCTCTCTCTCTCTCTCTCTCTCTCTCTCTCTCTCTCTCTCTCTCTCTCTCTCTCTCTAAACTCAGTTGACCCTGAGCTTCAGAGCCTCCTGCTTCATTTTAAGCATGCCTGCTTTTCAAATACCAGGCATTACTCAGCTTGGTAGCACAAGCCTTCAGTACCATTGGGTGCTAAAAGCAGGTTGATCAGGAATGGAAGTCCAGATTTAGTTACATAAGGTGTTTGAGGCCAGCCTGAGGTGTATATTTTGGTTCTAAAAAAAATAAATTATCAACAGGACAAATCAACAAACAACCAAAATCCAGACACATGACAAACACTTGTTTGGTGACCAAGTTTTAAACACTGATTTGACTTTATAGTTCCACACAGCAATCTCTTTGTCAGCTCTTAAAAATCTCCCTGATTAGAGAAATAAAAAGGATGAAATACTAATTTTTTCACCTTGTGAAATAGGAGTAACTGTAACAACAGTCATGGTTTTAATAACAACAAAGATATCAGACTGGAAATTACTTCAGCACTCATTCCGTTGGCTGCCTCCCTAGCAACCACTCAGGACCATGAATCTCTTCTTGAGTCATTTAACCATCGTTTCATCCAGAGTGGCTATGATAGTCAAGGATTCTAGTGTTACAGGTGCTTGACTATTTTTCTACGTTGATAGCCTAGTCTGACTTTTTTTTGGGTCATGCATGATGCTAAACCGAGATTATCTATTTGAAAAAAAAAATCCAAACTATAGCTATTCTAGAAGCCACACGCCTCTTAACTTTCAGAAATGGCAAATACCAATACTGTTTAGTAAGATTTTAAAATGGTACATATTCTTCCTAACATCCTGTTAATAATGCTAATACTATACAATACTATGTGTATTAGACACAAAATTGTTATAATGATGAGTTAGTTATTGTTCTCTTGCTATGAGAATACGTCTTGAAAAAGGCAACTTATTAAAAGAAGCATTTAACTAGGGTCTTGCTTACAGTTTTGGAATGTTAGTCCGTTAGCATCATGGTGGAAATAGAGCAGCAGGCAGCTAGGCATGGTGCTGGAGCATGGACTGAGAGCTCACATCTGATCTTCCAGTTACAGGCAGGGAGAGAGAGAGTGCATGTGCACGGAGGCTAGTGTGGGCTTTTGAAACCTCAAAGCCTGTCCCACAGACACACCTCCTCCAAGAAGATCGCACCTCCCAATCCTTCCCCAAGGGGTTCTTCCAGTTGTGAACCAAACATTCAAACACACAATCCTACAGAGGCCTTTTTCACTTGCCCCACCACACATAATTTAGTAATCTTAATTTTAGCAAAATGGCCTAGAAACATCCATTTAAATGAGTCTTTGGTGTCAAGCAAGCAAAAGCAGCGACACACATAGTCATTTATCAGGTTGGAAGTTGATATTCTATGTAGCAAGGTTTGTTCTCTTATTCCACATTAAGTACTGGTGAGAACTGTGGCCCACTGTTAATTTCCTACGGCCACTGAGCATTCTTAAATGTCAAGCCGCAACTCCTGTGATTCTATGAACTCCCGTGTGGTTCATTTGTCTGCAAGATCTTAGTAATGAGATGTGGGGATTCCAATTGCCTCCATGACAACCAAGACGTACGTATTGCTTGGCTCTATTTCCTAGATACAGAAATGAGGAAAGAAACATCTTCCTCTCCAGCTGCTTTTTTACTATCAAAACCCGGTAATTGTGGAAATTTAGGTAGACACCGTGTGACCAGCATGTTTACAAGATACAAACGGTCTGATAAATAGCTTACTTAGAAGCAGTAAAATATGTCATAACCCACACATTAATTTGTAGCAGTCTTTTTATTTAAAATATCATCCTTGTGTTCTATGTTAGTTTCACAAGCCTATTATCTTGTTGTCTATTTTATAAGGTGTGTGTGTGTGTGTGTGTTGCTGGGGATTAAAGACAGGACCTTGTGCAATCTAGGCAAGCAGTCTGTCACAGAACTACAAATCCAGTCCTATAATTTTACAGAGAACTGTAATTTTAATATTTTCTGTTTCTATGGGTAAAAGTTTGTTAAGTGAGTAGGGATATTTTGTGAAGATAAGAAATATTTACATACTCTGTCTTGTAGGTGTTTTCTCTCATCTGTAGTATTATTAGCAGTATTTACCATAGACTATGATTCTCGAGACCTGAAAATCTAAATTGGTGTAAGAAAAATAGATGTAAGACAGTGAAAGGAATAATATGGTGCCAAGCGGGGTGTTTGAGAGGAAGGATATCATTGTGTCAGGATGATGAGAAATGCAAGTATATTCACTGTATGATAGGGAACACATACATGCAGGCAAAACACCCACATGTATAATACGGCAGAACACATTCTATAGACTTTGTTTTAAATTTGAGAAGCTCACACAAATACACAAAATATGTATGAATGATGTTCATATTCACAGAGCTGAAAACGTTTCAAAAATAATGGTGTAACACATAGAACTGGGGACTGTGCACACAAGACACATTCCAGATCAAGCCAGCAAAAATTCCAGCATGAATGGTGTGTGTGTGTGTGTGATTATTGTCAGTTTGTGGCTTCTCGAGAAGAAAGGATCAGTCTTCTTCAGGGATGTGTAATTTTGGTATTGTGAACTTTACTTTGCAATATCTCTGGCGTTGTTTCGATCTCTTTGGGCAACGAAACTCTGAATATCAGTTTGCATTTTAAGTAAAAATTAAGTGTGGTATATAGTCTCTGCCAGAAGTCAACACTTGCAGATTTTTAAGAGGATATTTGAAAGAACAGAAAGGATGTGCAGAGTCGCAGTCTGAGACTGAAGAGGGGAAGGTAATCTGTTTTGTTTTGTTTTTTTCTTTTTTTCGAGACAGGATTTCTCTGTGTAGCCCTGGCTGTCCTGGAACTCACGCTGTAGACCAGCTAGCCTCGAACTCAGAAATCGGCCTGCCTCTGCCGCCCAAGTGCTGGGATTAAAGGCTTTGACCACAGCCCGTCGAAGGCAATCTTTACAGAAATGAGGATGCTGCAGCAGGAGTGACCAAGAAACTTTTTTCATCAACTCTTTAAATACAAGGAAAGAGAGGCAGGTGGGATGGTGGAGAACCAAGGCCGCTCTTCATGAGGCGACAGGAGTTTCCTCAAACCCATCGAGTCTCCATAGAGGGTGCAGCGAGCTCTCCAGGAGGCTCTGAGCTCCAGAGCTGGGCCAGCAGGACCTGCCAAATTCGTAGAGAGGTGGCCGCAGCGCCTACCTCCGCCGGAGCTCCGCCTCCCCGTAGCCCCGCCCCCATGCGCGCTCCCGACTCGAGTTCCAGGAGCACGCGCGTTACGTACGCCCGCCCTCAGGTGCATTCAAGGCGCGGGCAGGGGGCGTGTCTTCGGCAGCGCGCGCGGCTCTCTTGGCGTAGCGGGGCGGCGGGCACGCGCGCGCTCGGCCTCGCGGACCGCGTCTAGGCGCAGAATTTCCGAGCTCAGTCACTTTTCACGGTCGCCGCAGGTAAGCTCGCGTCGTGGGCCTGGCGGCGCTGCGACTGCGACACCGGGGTGAGGAGACGCCGAGGCCCGCGGCGCTCGAGGCCGCTCGCCATTCGCGTCCGTGGAGAGAGGTGACGCGGCGGCGGGGACGGCGGGGACGGCCGAGCAGCTGGGGGCCGAGGAGAGGGTGTGGCGGGCCTCGGGGAGCCGGAGGATGCCGGCGGGTGGCGGGCGCTGACAGGGACCCACCCCCAGGCCGTGGGGCTGGCGACGTCCTCGGAACTTCGAGAGAGGCAGAAGGAAAAGAAAGGACAAACCGAAATTAAATAAAAACCTAAACCAAATCGAAGGCAGTCTTCCTCCCGAGGGCTCCGGAGCATCGCCCTGCTTGGGGCGCAGATGGGTTAGCGGATCGGATCGGATCGGATCGTGTGTGACCAGAGGACTCGGGGTGAGAGGAAGAGCTGCAGAGCTTGTGACACGGTTTTGGGGTTGAAAAATATCTGAATTCCCCAAACATAACTAACGAAGATTCCCAGGCGCAGAAAGGTTTCAGGGAGGAGGAGAAAGCGAGGTACATGGCGGGTCAGCGGCCTCTGGGGCAGTCGGAGTTGAGGATTTTGCGCCCCAGCTCTCTAAACATTTTCAAAGAATCAAGTCTGAGGACAAAAATTAAGGACGTTCTGGAGCCCAAGATGAGGTTAGAGCCTGGCTCAGAGCCAGGGTCAGTATTACTTCATCTTGACAGCAACCCAGAGGTTGGAGATGGTACTCAGTGTGGGAAATGGGTCTTAAAGGGGTTAAATAACTTTATTAAGGTCCCGACTAGGGGAAAATGAGGTGCTGAGATTCTCCTGCAGAGATTCCACACTCTTTAAGTCTGGTGCTTTCCCCACTATATTTTATGTTTGCCCAGAGAGCATTTTGATGTATTGTCAGAGAACACTAAATAGATGAGAACGTTTATGAGAACACTTTGTGTGTTTACCCTGAAAGCAGACTTAAGAGAAGGTGATCTTTGAATGTGGGTCATTTAATTGGATGTGTTCTTAATAACGCAAAACTTCAAATTATATTAAACATAGGGAAATCTTAAATTTTGTATAAAATTATTAACCCATTACATGTTTATTATCCTTTTTATTCCAGACAATAATTTTGTTCCTAAAGTTCCTTAGATGAATATAGTATGTAATGTCTGCCACTGAGTTTAATTGAAAGAGTAATTGTGAAAAAATTCATAATAATATAAATTGTAGTCTTCACTAGTGTGTAGACTGGAAATAGTTTTAAGTGCAAACTTGACTTTTATACAGTGCAAACTTTATATTTTATAAATATTATATATAAGGAAAGCTGTTAGCTAACTTGCCATATGGGTACTGTTACATAGTTTTCCTTCAGCAAGACATACTGTCATAAAACTTAGGTTAAACTTCATTGACATTAGTATCTTCTTTTACTATATCACCACTTTGGTTAATTTTAAAAGATCAATGAGGAAAGCATTTATGATGCTTTCTGCCACATTTAAAGGTTTATTATATCCACTGCAAGGGCAGTAAAGTAGTTGGATAGGTTTTTCTTTCAGTGCATTGCTGGATAGATTAGCAACTCTTTTCAAAAAGCTAAATCTTAATTTAAAGTATAGATAAAACTGTATGGCATTTATGTTTTGTTGTTTAGGGTTGTAGGGATGATGGAGTCTCTAGGCGGCCAAGCACATTGTTTAAAATGTATGTTATTGGAGACACACATGTGAGTGGTTGGAAGAGTGGAGCTGTTTCTTTTGGTTGTTTTTGATTGTTTCTGTTTTCTTGCTGAAGTAGGAATCTAGATCGAAGCTTGTAGGTAATGTTAGAGATGGAGATATAGGGGTTTTGAAGATTGGGGACGTCAACGGACTTGTAAAGTGTGAAGCATCTCTCTTGGGTGCAAAAGGTACAGAGGAGGACTGGAGGTGCCGCTTGGGGGTTCACATGATCAGTGCTTCATATTGCAAACAAGGCGTTTCCCAGCCTGTTGTCAGTTTCGTCTTTACATTGCTGTCTAGGGTGTACACCCGTGCTCTGCTACATTCCAGGGTGTCATGTGCCTCCTCCGGCTTGTGGATCTCTTCTTCATTTTACACAGATCATATCCTTTGGGAATTCAGTGTCTCCATAGTTTTCTCTCTGCTTACAAATTCTTTTCTAACTCTTTCCATCAACTGGAATTGCAATATTGCATTTAATTTGATTTATATTAAGTTAGTGATAGTAGGATACTTTTTCTGTTTTGTGCAGACACTTTTTAGAGCGTGTTAGAAAAGTGACCTGCTTTTTCCACTTACGTCCGTCTCCTATAGTTGATGAAAAGAATTAGTGGATCTTTTTGGATGAAGAGTAAGCAAGTAAATCACATAGGCTTTGAAGACTGAGAAGATTCTGTCTGCTTAGATTTGCCTTCATAGCTCAAAGTGGTCTGAGACAACACATGAATGAAGCAGCACAGGTGTAATCCAACACAACTTCATATGATGTATGGAGACCCCCTGAGATTTGAATTTTATATTTTCACCTGTCATAGTTATTGCTATTTGTTTTTTTTCCTTCCAACACTTAAAAAAATGTGGATATTTGCTAGGTAGGTGGATATCTGGGAGTTGACAGCCATCCAGGGCTTCACAGTGAAACCCCGATATCATCTCCCTTCCCCACCCCCACAGGTTGTTAACTCTTGGAAGATGCAGTACAAGGTGTGGGCTGGATATGAACACCACTACCTCTTCCATCTTAGCTTTCAGACCTGTAGTCTGTAAGGACTCTCAGGGAAAGACTTGAGAAAGGAAACTGTGTTAAGATGATTACCATTGGTGGTGTCAGAAAAGCAAACATAAGACATTTCGTTTTCATTAAGGATCTTACGGGTTAGGGTCAAGATGAAGATATAAAAATGGTAATATAGTGTGTTAACTAATTACAGTTAGACATACTTAGTATAAAGGGGAATAAAGCAGTGGCAATTACCTTTGCTTGAGTTGGCCAGATATGACCTCAGTCATCTTTTGGAAGCACTGAACTTATTTTCGGTTGAGAGCCTTTCCAAGAATCTCAAACATGCTAAGAAGATCATTGACCAGTTCTTATCAGTAAATAGCTCTGAATATAAAGATTGCTCAGTTTTTTTATATGAACTATCTTTTTTTTTGTTGTTTTTTGTTTTTGTTTGTTTTTGGTTTTTTTTGAGACAGGGTTTCTCTGTGTAGCTCTGGCTGTCTTGAAACTCACTCTGTAGACCAGGCTGGCCTCGAACTCAGAAATATGCCTGCCTCTGCCTCTCAAGAGCTGGGATTAAAGGCGTGCGCCACCTGGCTATATGAGCTAATCTTGCTTCATACCTCATAGAAGTAAAACATGGATTTAAAAATGGGCTCTACATAATACATTTTAATTTCAAGGTGACTTTACCTCTTTCAAAATAAATGACATTGTTTATTCCAAAATACTTGCTACATTGTTGCCAAAATGATTGACAGAGGTAATGGTAATTTAGATAAGTTAGAGATTTTTTTCTTAATGACAAATCTCTTAAAAGCACATTTTAGACAAGGCAATTAATAAAATGATAGGGTTCTCTTACATTTAAAAAAAAGCCTCTAACTTTCAAATTTCTCAGTTAGTAAACATTCTCGGTCCAGTGAGATGGCTTAGTAGCTGAATGTACTTGGTGGCCAAGCCTACAGATCTTGAGTTCATTCCCTTAAACCCACACGGAGAAGTAGAGAACCAGCTCCCAACATGAACACACACACACAGAGCAACTAAATAAGCATGCACTCATAGTAAATTCTTCTGATTTTCTGGTATTTGGCTTGTGAAATGCTTTATTTGTAACTCTTTTTTTTTTTTTTTTTTGCTTTTGGACAGGGTTTCTCTGTGTAGCCCTGGCTGTCCTGGAACTCACTCTGTAGACCAGGCTGGTCTCGAACTCAGAAATCCGCCTGCCTCTGCCTCCCAAGTGCTGGGATTACAGGTGTGTACCACCACTGCCTGTAGTGTCCTTATCACTACTGTCAGGCTTCACTAACTTGAATGAATAGAAGCGTAAAAATATTGAAATGTAATATTTTCCATGCAATTAGACCTGCCCTTCAGTAATAAATTTACAGAGTCATGACCAGTCACCATAGTGATTCCTGTGTGCCCATCTGTAACGGATTTTGTTCTTCATTGTTTTCTTCTCTTTGTGCTTTCTTGTCATACTCCTCCATTCTGGTGGAGTCTCGTGATTCAGTCTTACTTCTGGTTTACCAGTTTGTCTTTGGTGGCCATTGACACTATTATAGAGGCTCTGTTGTACAGGGTCTGTTATAGAGACTCTGTTTCTGATAACTTCATTTCCATCAGTTTTCCTTTATTTACCCTATAGTTCTTCCAATAATATGATATTGTTTATTCCTTTAATGGTTCTACTACTTTTATATGTAGTATTGATCAACATCTATAATTAATCACTTGCCTTGTACCAGGATTTCAGTTTTAAATGTACCAATTCATTTAGTCATTTTAAGAACCCCCAAGTAGGCACTGTAATTGTTTTACAAATGGCAAATGCAGACAAAACAGTTCAATAACTTTTCTAACATCTCATAGCTGTGAAATGACAGAGGCAGAATTCATGCTAATTGGTTTGATTAAAGAGGGCCCATTCTTAGCCACTATACTCTACCACTGCTTCAAGCACTAGTAATCATTATATTTGTTGAATTTTGGTGCCTCTGTTGTATTGGTTAAGATGCTTTTTGTTGGAAAAAAATATGGGAAGATAATAGAGCATTACCCCAAGGAAGAAAAAACAAGTTTGAACATAACAAGAACTTCCCATTAGGGGCTAGAGCGATGCATCAGTGGTTAAGAGCACTAGCTGTTCTTCCAGAGGTCCTGAGTTCAATTCCCAGCAACCATACAGTGGCTCACAACCATCTGTAATGGGATCCAATGCCTTCTTTCGGTGTGCATGAAGATAGCTTACTCATATACATAAACCAAATATTAATACATTATATATATATATATATATATATATATAAAGAATTTCCCATTAGGAGAAAACCTAATGGCAGAAAAGTGATATTGTCATAAGTGTTGTCTTTAAGGTAAATTCAGTTCCTATGACTTTTTAGTCTCTGGTCTCCTGATTAAAAATTCCATACTGCTAGAAGAAAATATAATGAATGCAACTCAAGGGGTAGTTGTAGGGAGGAGATAAGAGTTGGGTATGTATGTGTTGTGAAGATTGATGGGTGGGAATAATGTTTTTTATAATAATAATAATAATAATAATTATTATTATTATCATTATTGACAGATTGTGGTCCCTTTAGGTAGCCCTGGCTGACCTGGAACTCACTGTGTAGACTAGGCTTGCCTCCAACTCAGACCCCTTGCCACCTCTGCTGGGATTAAAGACATGGTCCATAGACTCAGCCTGGATTTAGTTTTGTTTTAAAAAGTTCTCATTAGTTGTGAAGTGGTTAGCTAAGCTTGTGAACTTCAGACAAGAGACTCAAACTTGAATTCATGTAAAAGCTCAAAGAAGTAATAATATGAATCCAGTTATTCTGTGGAGGATTTAGTATCTAAAAATGGAGTGTTAAACATTCAATTTGAATGAATAATGTAATGGTATTTAGTAAGTTGTGTTTTGGCAGACAGCTTGGTAATGTTCATGCTGAGTTGATGTTTCTGTTTGTTTTGAAGCAAATCACCTTAGAATGAATGTCTTCTTTTTATTTTTCTTTGGCTTTTTATTATTAGTATTTTGGCACAAAGATGATTATCAGTGTTCTCTTGCTTGCTTCTGTTGTGCTGTTTCTAGTTCCTTCTTAAACCTTTACAATATGTTATGGTTACATATCAGTGACAAAGTAGAAGTTGTAATTTCTTTGTTAATTTAAAAATGTTCTAGGCCAGTCTCTGCTCTCTGCACATAAAAAGTGAACTTTTAATAATGAACATTTACTCTGGAGAAGCAAACTGCTTCTAAAAAGTTCTTTTCTCTTTTCCGAATTGAAGTGGATGTGATCAGAACCTGGAGCAGGTCGTCTTTGTCTTGGAGAGGACTCAGATCAGCGGCTGCCATTGTGTAGGTAGGTTTATGTCAAACAAGGCAGCGAAGGTAACTCTGGAAAATTTAACAAGAAAACCTTGGGGGTTTTTGTTTTTGTTTGCTTTGTTTTTATCAATTTTTAACAATTTCAAGAAAAAATACATATATAAAAACACACTTCAGTCATGTTCTGCTCATTGTCTTCCCTTAGTTTCTTGCCTTGCCATCAAACTCTTCCTAACAAGGCCTAGCTTACTTTTGTGTTAAAAACAAACAAACAAACAAACAAGAAACAAAAAACTTTTATTTTTGTGGGGCAGTGTATTTAGTTAGGGCTGCCTGCCTGAGCATGGGTGAATGGGTAGGGGCTTTTGTACCTTAGTAAGGAAAATGGCCACACCACTGAAGAAAATGATATCCCCCTCCCCTCCATTAACTGTTTATGGCTCCTCAGGGAGGAGTGTGGTCCCCCTAAGTTGATAGTCACACTATTCTATGGATATAAACATAGTTATTAAGAAGGCAGTTTGAGACACACACCGTGTTCATTTAGCAAAAACAACTGTAGTCGTTTTCCCTCTGGGGCCCAAGATTTCCCTAGGCGATTTTGATGGGTTTACAGTATCAGGTGTGAATTCCCTTCTGGTATGGATTTCATGCCTGTTACGTCTGGAACAGACGTGCCACTCTGAGCCAGTTATGCCATTGACTCCCTTGTTTGGCTAGCTGGTAGGGCTGCAGTTAGGGTCTGCAGCTGAGTGATTTTATTGACAGTTTTACCCCAGCACTGTGAGGGCTAGTCATCAGCGGGGGAGGGGGAGGCTTCCATCTAGTTTCAAATTGATTTCTCTGTCTCCCAGAAGATCACTACCTACTTTGAAGTTTTAGTCAGATAATTCTAAAATTTGTGGGTAGGAACTTTAGTCCTTCAGATCTTAGCCGACTAATTCCTGTCTTTCAGCAAACACCACTTGCTGTTCTGTGTGCCAGACTGAAGCCAAATAGATGATTCCTTGCCATGTATGAGAGTTTTCTGAGACCAGCAAAATCTACAAAGCCAGGAGAGAGCACATGCAAACATGGAACCTTCCCAGAATCTGATTTTATCTCTGTCTTACGTTAGGCTTTAATTCCTGCTCCTACTTTGCCACTTTAGTGTTGATTCTTAGTCCATGTTAGTTAATTTATTGATCATTTTGATGCACTATTATAGCTGTGTAAAATAAGGACTTTTTAATGTGGAGATGATGACTCTAGCCCACCGAGACCCATCTTCTACTCCGTAAATAAATAATTTCTTTTTAAGCTGGACTTGTTTGAATTTTTGGTCTGACAGCACCATCACAGTTTGAAGGCAGATGCTGTGCTTTTATGGTTCATGCAATACTGTCATTTTGACACTGGGCTGTATTGGCCATTTGCCAAGTAATTTGGGGTTGTTTGAAGTATGAAGCTTGTTGTTAATTTTGTGAAGCACGCTGATAGTTCCCCTCAGGAGGCTGTGGGGTGTCAGTTTCTCCCCACATTGTACGAATGCATCTTCATTTGATGAAATGCACATTCTGGAGCTCCTCATTTTATTTGATCTGCCCGTTTTCTCCTTCCATCTGGCTGCTGCTATGGTCCTCTAGTGAGACGGTTCACTGTGCTACTTACACAGTGATAACTGCTCCTCAGGACCCAGTGGTCGGAGAGCAGTGTACTGGAGAGCAGTGTACTGGAGAGTAGGAATTGGCTCAGCTTGCTTAGACTGCAGCCCCACCAAACAGAGGACTTTTGTCTTTCAAGTTTTGCTGCATTAGGCTTTCATTACCGTAGTGGGTGTGGTTCTGCCACCCAGGGGGTTTTCGGGATAAGGACATGGTCAAGAATGGGAAGAAATAAAAACTTGACACTTCCACATCTCCTTGAGTATGAGACTAAGTTTTCTTTGAGCCAGAATTATAAGTTAGCTTCTTAAGATGTTTCTGTGGTGCCCATGTCTCTATGCTCAGTTTGAGCGATCCCTAAGGAGACAGGGTGGTAAGCTCACTGCTGGCTTGGGGGCTGTTGCAGATTTTGAAGCTGCCCTGTTTCGTATGTTAGACACTCTGTACTATTGCCAGATTGTTCTGATGTGTTCTGTACAAGTAGGAGAGATGGCTTGCAGCATGCTTAACTTCATTTTACCTGGGAATGAAAAACATGTATGTTATTGCCATTAGATAACACATGTGCTTTATTGTGTAGTTCAACGTTTGTTTGTTTTCCTTTTAGTAACCTGACCTAGAAAAAAACATGGCTACTGCAATTAGGGATGTGGGAGTCTGGAGACAGACCAGAACACTCCTACTGAAAAATTACCTAGTTAAATGCAGGACTAAAAAAAGTAGTGTTCAGGTAAGTTAAAAATATTCGTTATGACTTCTTATAGTTTGTTTTGCTTTGATGTGTTCTACTTTTAAGAGAAAGTTTTGATGAAAATATTTTTTATTATAGTTTTATTTTCTTCAGGGTTTTTAATAAAACAAAAGCATACTTATTGCTTATGATAGTGAGATAGGAAGGAATGAGCAAATGCTCCTAAATATATCAGTGACCCTCAGTGCGATTTGCATCACCATGGAGTTTTGACGTTAGGCATGCACTTTCTCCCCACTGAGGAGGTAACATCTACCACTACACAATTGTAAGCCCCCCTCCCTGTTTTCCCACTTTATGGTCTCTGAAGTGAGTTGTCAAAGAATGCTAAAATTGTGTCACAAGAGTTGTTCTTCTGAAACTAGCAAAACAATTGAGGAATAAGATAGCTCATTCCTAGGCCATAAAGCTAATTAAGTATAATTTTACTAGTATAATCTTAGTATTAGTTTTAGTAAAATAGTATTCATTTATTTATTTACTTATTTTTTTTTTTTTACCAAAGCCTTTCATTTTAATGTTAATCCTTGCAGGAATTTGTTTTATAAGTTGTTTTAAGATGTTAAGAGTAGATATAGTGGATAGTGAGGTTTTTTAGTATAGTGTTTCTCCTTCGAACGGCCCTGGTTGTCCCAGAACTGCCTTTGTAGACCAGGCTGGCCTCTACTTCCCCAGTGCTGGGATTAAAGGTGTGCTCCACCACTGCCTGGCAATTATAGTAGGTCTTAAATCAGTACCCTAAGACATTTAAACATTATTTTTATATAATAAAATTGAGTATTAAAACATCTCGGTAAAATTGAAGTTGATTTTTGATGTATTGAAAAGGACCGACGGTGTTTATGTCGTCTCTGGATGCTCAACACTGTTTTAGGGCAGGGCTGCTTTGACTCTCTCTGCATGTGAGAGGCCACAGTGTTCATCCCCCTTACATTACCTGTGCTGTTGGCAAAGAAATCTTGATTTCTGCCACTATGCCTGTACTTTATAATCACTTCATTTTTGTTTATTTTAGGAAATTCTTTTTCCACTCTTTTTCTTATTTTGGCTGATATTAATTAGCATGATGCATCCCAATAAGAAATATGAGGAAGTATCTGATATAGAACTCAACCCTATGGACAAATCTAGCCTTTCCAACCTTATTCTTGGATATACTCCAGTGACGAACGTTACAAGCAGCATCATGGAGAGAGTTTCTACTGATCACCTTCCCGATGGTATTGTTGTCTTTTAAAAATATTTGTTTTTATTTATGCCTGTGTCGTATGTGTTTGTGTGAGTGTATGTACATGTATGTGATAGGTATGATAGGTTATTATCCCATGGAGGGATAATAACCCTTAGGATCCTTTGGAGCTGGAATTAGAGCAGTCCAATATGATCTGCCGGGTTCATGTATGAGAATATTAAAATTTGGAGAGTTCAGATAAGACACTCATCTGAACTTACACGGCTAATGAATAATGAAGTTAGATACCAGTCCCCTTGACCACAACTCCTGCAGCTTCTGTAGTGAAGTCAACTTAATGTAAACAAAACTGCAAGAGAAAATATTTTTTAAAATAGTCTTAATTGATGTGATAAAATGGTTACATGGCTCTCTCCATTTCGCTTCTGGAGGAATAAGCCGTATTAGGTATGAGGGATGGTTTTTACTCAGTTTTATTGCAGAATTTTGCCATAATTGTTGACTTACATCTAGGGATGTTCAACTGTGGGTCATAGGCTACATATAGTTGAGGAAGAGGATAGCTGTGAAGACGGCTCACACAAATTTACTTTAAACATTAGCATATATATAGTGTTTTGGTAATTTGGGTGAATGATTCTTGATCATGGACCCTATAGATAATCATGTTGTATCACAGTGTCAAAAATCTGGACAAGCCTGGAAGAAACAAATATTTAAAAATAAAACTTTAATCATTAGGAGTCATTTTACTTTTAAACAGGTTATTGAATTACATTGTTATCTTTACATTTTCATTTCTGTCTGAAATCTTATAGACTTTAAAAAGTGAACCTAATGTGTTCAAGGACAAAGGTTTATTTCAGTACCAAAAGCTCCTAAAAATTAAAAGTGTATGATATCAAAACTATTCAGCATTAAAATATAGAATTAGAATATATTACAATGCATTGAAAATTTTAAATAGCATATTTTGATGAAATAGCCTACATACTGTTTTATATTTTACTGTATTATAGACAGAAATTATATAATATGTACTCATGATTTATGTAATCAGGTCACAACTTACTATCTATAAAATAATACTGTTTATAGTTTTATGTCATTATTTTCTTTGCAGTTATCATTTTCTAAGAAATTAGTAAGACAAAATAGTGATAAAATATTCCACTTATCAAATGTAACTATAAAATGGATCTACTGCATTACAGTATGCCGTTGCCATTTGTGAATTCCTTACATTGTTCTAATATTTTATAGTTATAATTACTGAAGAATATGCAAGTGAGAAAGAATTACTAGCATCCAGTCTTTCTAAGTCCAGCAACTTCGTAGGTGTGGTTTTCAAAGACATCATGTCCTATGAACTTCGTTTTTTTCCTGATATGATTCCAGTGTCTTCTATTTATATGGATTCAAGAGGTAAGTAACTATCTAATCATTGAACTCAGTCTTAAGTGCATTTCTTTATGCTCAAATTAAGATTGTGTCCAGTATTGTCATTTTCAGCTGTACGTATTTTTATGGAAACTGTCATGTGTAGCATAAATAAATTTAGGTATGAGGTTGGATGTGGTGGCACCTACCTACTGATAGGCAGCTTCCTGTGCATTCAAGGCCAGCCTGGTTTACACAGTGAGTCCTAGGCCATCTGGGGCACATGTATCCATAAAGAAAAATTGGGTATGCAGATATCTGTATATCTGTGAACAGTATGTGTATGCTATATAAAATAACAACAATATAATTTTAATATACTTGTATAAGTACCATTTATATTTAAAAGACAAAATTGAATCTTTCATTGTATGCCTTTCTAAAAATATTTTTCCTTCATGTAACCATTCTAACTGTGCTGTGATACAAATGTTTAAAATCTCAATATCTCCTACCAATGAAATTTCTTGTTCACATTTGAAACATAGAAAACTCTTGTTAAAACCCATGAAAAGATAGTATCAACTGTTTATTGTACAATATTAAAGTCACTGTATTAAGTATGGAAAGTTTTTCCTTTATTCTAAAAGTTTATGTGGAAAATTCTTATTTCTTTTTATGAATTTGAACTTGCTTATGTGTCAGATGCTTTGAAGTGTGTACTGTGGAATAATTTATCCTAAATCAGAAAAACAATTTGTTTTTATTTTACATTTATGAATATTTTGCCTGTTTGCATGTGTATCAAGTGCATGCCTTGTGCCCACAGAGGTCAGGACAGGATTTTCAGGTGGTGGTGAGCCACCTCTGGGAATTGAACTTAGGTCCTTTGGAAGAGCAGCCAGTGTTTGTCTGTCCTTCCTTCCTTCCTTCCTTCCTTCCTTCCTTCCTTCCTTCCTTCCTTCCTTCCTTCCTTCCTTCCTTCCCTCCTTTGTTCCTTCCTTCCCTCCTTTGTTCCTTCCTTCCTTCCTTCCTTCCTTCCTTCCTTCCTTCCTTCCTTCCTTCCTTCCTTCCTTCTTCCTTCTTTCCTTCCTTCCTTCTGTCCTTCCTTCCTGTCTGTCAATCAATCAATCAGTATTTTTCACATTATTTATTTAAAAGAATTTTAAAATTTTAGTATATTAAAGTTGTTCAGGATTTTCTCCTCTGCCCACTCAACTTTGTTTCTCAAAAAACAAACCAAAACCCCAATACAATAACAAGATACTTAAAAGCTTAGAAAGCACATAAAACCCTCAAACTGTATCTAAATAAAAGTACACATACAAAAAGCCCATGGAGTCTGTGATTTGCTGGCCCACTCTTCCTGACCATGTGATTGATTCTGAAGGTTCATCTACACTGTGTCATGACACTACCCAGTGTCACTCCATTGGAGAAAACTGATTGTCCCTCTCCTAGCAGGCGTAAGTGACAGCTCCATTATCCTAGTGCATGGCTTTACATACATTCATCCCTCTTTAAAGGAAATATAACAAAATAAAAGATAAAACAAAAACTATCACATTGAAGTCAGACAAAACAGACCGACAGAGGGAAAGAGCCCACAAGAGGGCACCGGGAGCAGAGACCCACTCCTTCATATGCTCAGGAGACCCAGAAAAACTCCAAACTGGAAGCCACGGTATAACTCGGAGGACCTGGTGCACATGGTTTCTGCGAGTTCATGTGAGCTTTGCTCCTACTGATTTAGAAGGCCTTATTGTGGCTGCCATTCACCTTGGCTCTTACATTCTTTTTACTTTTTTTTTTTAACTTATTTACTGTACATTTCACTCACTGTCCCCCTCCCCATCACTCTCCCTCCTATAATTCTTCCCCCACCCCTCCCCTTCCTTTCTGAGTTGTCCCCCTTTGGCATCCCCCCACCCCCTGGCATATCAAGACTTGGTGAGGCTAGGAACATCCACTTCCTGAGGCCAGACAAGGCAGTTCAGCTAGAAGAACATATCCTACATACAGGCAACAGCTTTTGGGTTACGCCCCGCCTCCTGCCTGGCTGGAGGGTCCCCGAGCTCCATCCACTTGTTGGCTGTGGGTGTCTGCATCTGTCTGAGTCAGTTGCTGGGTGGAGCCACTCAGAGGACAACCATGCTAGACTCCTGTCTGCAAGCATAACAGAGTATTATTAATAGTGTCAGGGATTGTTGCTTGCCCATGGGATGGGTCTCAAGTTGGGCTGGTTATTATTTGGTCATTCCCTCAGTCTCTGCTTCACCCCTATCTCTGTATTTCTTGTAGTCAGGATAGGTTTTGGGTGGCTCCCTTGGGCTTCTCGCCTGGCTACAGGAGGTGCCCTCTTCAGGTTCCATATTCCCAATGCTGTGAGTCACAGCTAAGGACACCCGCATTGATTCTTGGCCACCTTGAGCCCCGAGGGGAGGGATATGCTGGAGACATCTTATTTAGGGCTGAGTGTTCTAAGGCCTCTGTGTCATGTCCAGCTATGGGTCTCTATTCTTGTTTCCATCCACTTCAGTAGAAGCTTCTCTGATGATGGCTGAATAAGGCACAGATCTACGAGTGTAGCAGATTTCCATTAGTGGAATTTTATCACCATTTCATTTATCTGTTTTTAGATCTGTACTGTTTGGTCTTGTCCTAAGCTCGTGGGCTCTCTAGTCCATAGTTCTTGGTTACCCAAGCACTGTTGGTTGTGGGTTCCATCTAATGGGCTTTAATTCAGATCATCTATTGGTTGGTTACTACCACAAACTTTGTGCCATCATTGTCCCAGCATATCTTGTAGGTAGCTCACCACTGTAGTTAAAAGGTTTGTGGCTGGCTTGGTGCTTTCGTTTTTCTTTTGGTGGCGTATACAGTGCTGTTCTATAACAAAGATGCTGGAACACAGGGGTAGACAGTTTATGGAGGCACCAGCTTGACATGTCCATGTTTAGGGAGTTGTGTAGGTGCTTTCTTCAGCAGTAGGGCTTTGCTGTCAGTGTGTGGAAAGTAACCTAGAGTTTTGGTAATAGCTTGGACTGTTTGGAGATTCCTGTGGGGCCCTTTTGGCCAACAACTCAATTAGATGTTACCCAAACCTGCAATTGGATGTTTCATTTGGTGACAAGAGATGGCTAATTTAGTCTTTGTCTCTCCCACTAGTGTTTTCATTTTGATCACTTTCATATATGTATATATTTTAGGTTTCTACTGTAGTAGGTTTCCATACTAGCCCTCAAATATCCCTTAACTTTAGTGGTCTCTGCCCATACTTCCTCCATCATCTGCTTCTCCCCTTCCTGTTCCTATTTTATCTCCTTCTCCAGTCCTCCTCTTCACTATATTCATAAATAGTAGTTATAGTTCCTTTTTCTCATGAGATCTGTCTATTCCCTCTAGTCCCTTACTCTATGCCTACCTTATATGGTTCTATGGATTGTTGTCATTGACTTCACTGCTAATATCCACACGTCTGTGGATATATTCCATATTTCTAGATCTGCAGTAACTCATGCAGGATGTTGTTTTTCTAGTTCTATCCATTTGCCTGAAAATTTTATGATAGTCTTCCCCCCACCCCAGTGGCTGAGTAGGTGATACTCTATTGTATAAATGTTCCACATTTCTTTATCCAGTATTCTGTTGAAGTGCATCTAGGTTGTTTCCAGTTTCTGGTTATTATGAAGAGAACAGCATTGGACATGGTAGAGCAAGTGTCTCAGTGGTAGGATGAAGCATCCTTTGGGTATGTGCCCAAGAGTTGTATAGTTGGAATTTCAGGTAGATCAATTCCATCTTCCTGAAGAACAGCCACACTGATTTCCACAGTGGCAGCTAGTGTTCTTAACTCCAGCCCTAGAAAAGTGACTTTTAAATAATTATATTTATAATGAACTTTCATCTTTATTCATTTATTATCTGCCGCTGCCAGGCCTTAGGGGCTGAAGTGGGACATGGCCAAAGACTGATGATCTCCAGCCTTGTAGGAACTTAACTCTTTCTTACTGTTCTGTGCTTCATTAAGCACTGGGGAAACTTAGCTCTTTCTCTCTCATTTACTTTATAATTCTCTGTGTTTGAATAATTGTTGGAAAACTTAACTCTTACTTTATAATTCTCTGGCAATTAACCTATGCTGTATAGCAGTAGGGAATTCAGTAGAGGATTTTTTGCTAAGGTTCCTTTCTTTCTTGCCCAGAATCCTCTCCTTTTGCTGGACAGGCAAGAGGGAGGCTTGGAGTGACTTTTAGTGAACTGGGAAGAGAAAGTCATGCTTAGAAAAACTTTTACACAAGTAGTGTGCACAGTAACACATACATTTATATATGCACACGTGCTATTTACATTTTTTGTTGGGCCCAACCATCTGTCTCATCCACTCTACAAGTATTCATGCATATTTACATATACTTATATCTATCTATCTATCTATCTACCTACCTACCTACATATATACACACACACACATACATACATACATGTATATATGTGTTTGGTAGATAGAGCAAAGCAAAAGCCCCTATGAGTAGGTTTCATTGAGCAAGCACCAATGCAGAAAGAACTCACTCATTCTGGATGAAAAATAAGCTCCAACCTTCATTGCTCCTAGAAAGCAAAAGCTTCTACCTTTATATTGAGTATGAAAAAGCCCTGCCCTTGTCAGTAAGAAGAAACCCACTGTTAAGAAAAAACCCTGTGTCATGGTAAGAAGACGCCTGCTCTCTCTCTCTCTGCTCTCTCTCTGCTCTCTACTCTGCTCTCTCTCTCTCTGCTCTGCTCTCTGCTCTGATCTCTCTCTGCTCTTCTCTCTCTCTCTCTGCTCTGCTCTCTCTCTGCTCTGCTCTCTCTCTCTCTGCTCTCTCTCTCTCTCTCTCTCTCTCTCTCTGCTCTCTCTCTGCTCTCTCTCTCTCTGCTCTGCTCTCTGCTCTGATCTCTCTCTGCTCTTCTCTCTCTCTCTCTCTCTGCTCTGCTCTCTCTGCTCTGCTCTCTCTCTCTGCTCTCTCTCTCTCTCTCTCTGCTCTCTCTCTGCTCTGCTCTCTGCTCTGATCTCTGCTCTTCTCTCTCTCTCTCTCTGCTCTGCTCTCTCTGCTCTCTCTCTCTCTCTCTCTCTCTCTCTCTCTCTCTCTCTCTCTGCTCTCTCTCTGCTGTCTTTGCTCTCTTCCCTCTCTGCTCTCTTGTCATAGTTCCTAGTTCTTGTGCTTTTTCAGGATGCATGATCACATGATATTCCAAGCATCTTTTTTCAAAAGTTGACACGTTCAAACATAAATTCAAATCATAAATTGAATAAGAAGGTACAACAGAGATAGTTACATGTGTTTCCATTAAGACTAGTTATCTAATTATACATTTATTGTCTGTCACTAGCTACACGGGTTCATTAAGTGTTTAAAACAATGATTCTTTTTTTTCTTAAGATTTATTAGTATATGTAAGTACACTGTAGCTGTCTTCAGACACACCAGAAGAGAGCATCAGATCTCTTTATGGATGGTTGTGAGCCATCATGTGGTTGCTGGGATTTGAACTCAGGACCTTTGGAAGAGCAGTCAGTGCTCTTAACCACTGACCCGTCTCTCCAGCCCTAAAACATTAATTCTGTGTCTTAAGTTAGCATTGCTTTGGTCAAGAGGCAAATCACCTGCCTTGTGTCTCATTAGTATTGAAGTTTTGTATAGATAAATCTAGTCAGTGTTTTATTTTTGTCTTCACACCTCCAATAAATTATCTATTTCCAGTTTATGACCTTAGTTATTAGATAATGATTTTACAGTTAGCCCAAAAGCAATGTTTTCCCTGATCATAAATCTGTTTCAAGCCTGTTTTCTATCATAGTGCAGTTATCCTGTTTATTATAGAGCCTTAATTGCAGCACTTTCTTTAGAAGGCTCAAAATATACGTGTATAAATTTAGGAATTCTTTAAAACCATTATTAGGAATTATGAAATCACCAATTTATCTGCATAGCATTGCTACAAGAAAATACATCTTCTTTGATCTGCAGAAAATCTGACCAATAGGATGGGCTAATGCCCAGGAATTATTATGTTAATTTAATGACAAGAAAGGCATATCAGCTGCAAGAATCAATTCTGAGATGAGATTTCTAAAGGCCTTGCAAATTAAAGTTCACCCATCACAGACCATGCAATATGATATGTTATCTCCAGAATGTCACTTGCGTGCCTTTAGCCTTTCCTAGATGGAACCTGACAACCATTCAGTATCCTATCACATGTAAATTTTGCTTTACGTGGGGTATGTGTGTTATGTGGTATGTATGTATGTATGTATGAATGTATGTATGTATGTAACTTCTGCTGCATCTGTGTTAAAGATCAGAGGAAACGTTCGTAAATTGGCTTTCTTTTATCTTGTTGAGGCAGGATTTCTTCTGTTATTTCTATTGCTTTATACTCAGGCTAGCTGGCCCATGACCCTCTGTCTATCTCTGTCTGTCATCTCACCACAGGAATGCTTGGGTTACACATAACCACCATATCTGGCTTTTTGTGGCTGTCATGGATAAAACGGGTTATCAGGCTTGTGTGGTAGGCACTTTTACTCACTGGCCCATTGTGCCACCACAACATGTGTAATTTAGTCTGGGCATTCAAATCAGTAGGAATCTTAACAGATACTTGTCTTTGAGGGATAGTTCCTGGCTTTCTTTGGTCCTTTAGCGAATGATTGATTGTGTTCTTTTGCTAACCTGCCTTGTACTAGTTCAGAAGAAAGCACTCACAGTATTGTACAGAATCTTATGTCGCATATTTTCTCCCTATAGCAGGCTGTTCAAAGTCATGTGATGCTGCCCAGTACTGGTCTTCAGGGTTTACCGTTTTACAGGCATCAATAGATGCCGCCATCATACAGGTAAAGGAACAAAGGAAGAAAACCAGACCGCATTTTAACAATTATTCCTTAATTCTTTAAAGTCAAATTTGGTTAATTTACTTAAAAATATAAATATTACATAATATTATCATTTGAGAAAAAGATAAAATGAAATTTGAAGCCTTTATTGGATAGTTTTATGAATATGATTTAACATACTAAATTTTATTTATTTTATTTTATTTATTGATTATAGGCAATGTTTCTGAAATATTCTTATATTATGAAGGATCTGAGCTTTTAGACCTTTCCCCTTGAATTCATATAAGTTAAAGAAGGTAGCTACTTTTATTATCTTAATTGTAGTGCTAGATTTTATTTTCTATTTCATAAACAGTTATCTCTTATTTATTAAACAGTTTTGAAGTTGTGTTCTAGTATAATTCATTTAATGTTTAACAACCCTCTGAGACACAACCTGAAATAAAGTAACATCAAGTAACTTTGGGACTCTGAATCACTGACAAAGGACCAAATTATGGCCTTTGGACTCTACATTCAGAGTATGTGCGAATGACTGTGGGATAGAAACAAGTAGGATAGAAACCTAAGCAAGAGTCCTGGCCCTCCTAGTTGGTAAACTGAGGAGCAGATTCACATTGACTGTAACAGTGTTGCTTTTCTTTGTGACAGGACTCTTGTAAAATCGAAATAAATTATGTATGTAAAATTTTCTTATAAATTCTAGCAGCTTGCATGCTATGAAGGTATTAGAGGTTTGTAATACTGTGCTAATTCAATTGTGCTGTGCTTAAGATAAAGACTGAAACATTAGATGATACTACAAAACTTAATCATGTTTTAGTTAGACATTAGCTATTATAAGCCTTGACCACTGTGGGTAGTACAGATTTGTAGTTTAGGCATTCATTTAGATATTAGAAGTATGAATTGGTCAACATTTTTATTACACAAATCTATAGCTATGTTCTTTCTACATGTATTGGTTTTTAAAGCAGTAAGAAAACATGCTCTTTTTTAAAAATCTGTTTGCCTTTTTGTTTTTATGCACATTGGCATTATGCACATAGACATGACTGTACATATGTCTATGTGAGAGGGTCAGACCTTGGAGTTACAGACAGTTGTGAGTTGCCAAGTGGGTGCTAGGATTTGAACCAGTTAGTGTCTTTAACCGCTGAGCCATCTCTCCAGCTCCCAAGAGAACTTTTTAAAATACAGCTGTAGGAATGGTAGCTATTAATCCTTCCTTTGACCCTCAGCTTTGAAGAAACATAGCTTTTGTTTTCTTAAGATGTTTTATTTTATTATATGTGCATTGGTGTGTTTCCTGAATGTATGTGTGAGGGTGTCAGATCGCCTGGGATGGAGTTACAGAGTCCATTGTGAGCTGTCATGTGGGTGCTGGGAATTGAACTTACGTCCTCTGGAAGAGCAGCTCTTAACTGCTGCACCATCTCTCTAGCCCCAGTTGAATTTTTAAAGAATGCCATTTTGTCATTAGTAATAGTTGGGTACACATCATTTATTTATCAGAAATGAAAGATTTCAGAGAACTGGTTCCATTTTCATAATTGAAACATATTTTTATTTTCCCTTTATTCTGCTTAAGGTGTTAATAAAATTGTTTCGTTTTATGTTATTGGATGAATCAATCAAAATTTATTCATTCACAGTCTTAAAACTTCTAATATCCAGAATGAATTAAAAGCAGAATTCTAGTTTATATTATGATACTATGGTCACTCACTCTTATTGCAGGAGTGTGACTCTTTCAATATTTTATTTGCATGAGGTTACTTTTTTAGGTGTATAACAACCAGATTTTATTAGGAACTATTGTTAGAACTAATTAATTTAATGTATTTACACTTTCTAATTATAGTTGAAGACCAATGTTTCTCTGTGGAGAGAGCTGGAGTCAACCAGAGCTGTCATCATGGGAGAAGCTGCTGTTGTGGAGATTGACACCTTCCCCCGAGGGGTCATCCTGATCTACCTCGTCATAGCCTTTTCACCCTTTGGGTACTTTCTGGCAATTCACATTGTAGCAGAAAAAGAAAAAAAGTTGAAGGAATTTTTAAAGATAATGGGCCTTCATGACACTGCTTTTTGGTATGTTCAATGATTTACTATTTAGTATAATTACTAGTTATATTAAATAGACTGATCTTCAGCAGTATACTTTTATTTACTCAACTTGACTTTTCCATTTTTCTTAGAATTTGAGGCTAGTCAATTAGCTGCTTGTTTTATTGGAAGTTTCTGTTGACAGTACATTTTATTTCACAATCTGTTTGAACCCTTGAGTTATGCATCACGTATATCATTGTATCATTGCACGGAAGATAGTAAACCTCTAAAAACTAGAAGCTGACTAATAATGCCCTTCCTTCATATCAGAGCATATCTTTAACACTGAAAGCTTAGTTAAAAAGATTAAGGTCTACACTTGTAGTTTCCAGATTTTCTTCCTCACTTGAGAACTTCAGTAAATTAAGATGGGGAACATATAAGTAATTTATAGAGACACCAGGGAGAAAAAGTTCCTATAGGTAAGGGTTAATATATTGCCATTTTTATACAGTGCTAATTTTATAGAGACATGGATATTTATAAATAACTAAGTACTTTGCTCTTCTATTTCTACTGTGTAATAAGACAATCTGTTTGTAAGCTGACTGGCTTGTGCCTGCCTATAATGCTAGCACTCAGGAAATCAAGTCAGGAGGGTCTTGAGTATGAGGCTAACCTAGGCTAGATTGCCAGATGTTGTTTCAAACAAAAATTGGTTTCTTTTTAGCCTATTTAAGAGGAAGGTTAGTACTTTTAATGGAGACTGTATTAAGTTTATAATTTTTTATTATTGTATGTACAAAGCAATTTTCTAAATACAGTTTTTAAAAAAGATTTATTTTATTTATATGAGTATACTGTAGGTATCTTTAGACACACCAGAAGAGGGCATCAGATCCCATTATTGATGGTTGTGAGCCACCATGTGGTTGCTGGGAATTGAACTCAGGATCTCTGGAAAAGCAGCCAGTACTCTTAACTGCTGAGCCATCTCTCCAGCCCTCATTTTACATTTTTTTTTATTTGGTTTATTGTAACATGTATAGAACTTTATGTAGTGGTATTATTATGTCTTAAAATTTTCTTTGCTTTTTAAATTTTTATTTCATGTTTATGGATGTTTTGCCTGCATGCATGTCTGTGCACTGTGTGTATACAGTGTCCGCAGAAGCCAGAAGAGGAGTTTGGATTCCCTGGAACTGGAGTTATAGATAGTTCTTAGCCACCATGTTGGTGTTAGAATCAAACCTAGGTCATCTGCAAGAGCAACACGCAATCTTAACCACTGGCCATCTCTCCAAAACCCCCACTGCTTTTTTGAGAGAGGGTCTCCTCAAATAACTCTGTCTTGGAGCTTCCTAGGTGAATCAGGCTGGCCTTGAATGCACAGGAACTTGCTGTCCTCTGCTTCCTGAGTGCTGGGATTAAAGGTGTGCACCAGCACACCCACCTTTTGTTTTTCTTAAATGTTCTAGAAATGGCCTTTAAGGCATTGTATTATTATTTTTGTATTGAGATTGCTAGATGAATTTAGCTCTAAGAGCTTAATATGTATCAGCTCAATTAAATAAATTTATTATTAAATAAATTTAAAGTTTTCTTTAAAATGATTCTTTAGTGCTAATGGGAAAATAAATGTGAAATTAAATACTAATGCTAATTCCACTGAGCTCTGACTGAAGAGAAATCTTGAATTAAAATAGTGATTCTAGTTGTTCTTATGAATCAGTAGCTCACATCATGTAAGTATAGTAATTATTGCTATTAATTGGTAAGGACTTTTGGGTTTATGATAGCCAAAGCCATCAGGGGTTTAAGCATAGTTCATTTCATAAAGAAAATAATTAGCGAACTCTTACATTTTAAGAGAATCAGCGATGCCAGTGCTCTTGGGGTTTTGAGAGTTTGAGCTTTAAGTTAAGCATGCACTGCTATTGCATGGTAAAGCTTTTGACTCTGAGATCATTTAGTCTCTGCCAGTCACATCCCCCTGTGGCTTGGCTAGTCCTTTATTCTTCATTTCCTAATGTTAGTGTTCAGTACATGAACACATGCAGATAAATTGATTTATGCATTGAAAATGGCTGAAACAGATTTGACATTCAGTGTGAAGTGGGTTCCCCGCTAGAGTTTGTTCATCTGACGGCAGTGTGTTTGTGCTTCCACCACAGGCTTTCCTGGGTCCTTCTGTACACAAGTCTGATTTTCCTTATGTCCCTTCTCATGGCCGTCATCGCAACAGCTTCCTCGCTCTTCCCACAGAGTAGTAGCATCGTGATCTTTCTGCTGTTCTTCTTATATGGATTGTCGTCTGTGAGTATCTTACTTCAAAGTGTCACAGTGCCTTGGTAATGTTGTTAAGATCTTTTTCTTTGACTAACTTGGACAACTTTCCATTAAAGACATTTTTACTAATAAGTTACAGATAAATAACCAAATAGTACATGGTATATATAGTATTATATTATCATGCTTCTTAGAAAAATTACAGTACAATCTTATATTTAAATCTAACTTGTTTTGCTGTATTATGTTTTACACATACGTCTTCTATTATTGTTCCTATTTGTCCTGTAGAGACTGCACACTGCTGCACTTTCTCCTTTCTTTAGGACCTGACCTTTTCAAGTTAGTGTATTTTATAGGACAATGAGGTTTAAAGGTTTCAAGGTCATTCTTTAGATCTAATTCTTTGGTAGTCTTGATATTTATTTAATATATTGACTGAATATAATGGCTGACCTTTGTGTCATTATGATTGATTTATGTGCTCATATGCATAGTTAAATAATTTTACTATCATTTCCATTCTTTAAAATAATCAATTATAAATAACTCATATTTGTAGCATAATAACCTAATATATTACTTTTTTCACTCAGTCTAAAACCAGGTTCTTTGTTTAAAGGCTACTGGGGACCTGGAGGATAACTCAGTGGGTAGAGTGCTTGTCTTTCAAAGATCAGGACCCGAGTCTGGGTTTCCTTCGCCCTCATGACGCCTGGGTACAGCAGTATGTGTCTGAAGCTTCAGTGTGGAGGTTGGGGATTGGGAGGTGAGGGGATAAAGGCAGTGGGCTTTGGAGCTAGCTAACACATGGCTCCTGATGGATGCTGATGTATAAATGTGGTTATATTTCCACATCATATAGATTAAAATATAATTATTAATATTTGTCAGTTATGAAAACAAAGCATTTTTCCATAACAGTTAGAAACTGCATTTTAGTAGCTGTACTTTCCCATGAATGTGTCTTTCTTTCATAAAAAAGTTAATTTTCCTTTGGGTCAGTATATAAAAGGTATACAGTAACCTTACATTTATGCTTTTTAGGTGTTTTTTGCTTTAATGCTGACACCTCTTTTTAAAAAGTCAAAACACGTGGGAGTCGTTGAGTTTTTCGTCACCGTGGTGTTTGGATTTGTCGGCCTGGTGATAGTCCTCGTGGAAAGTTTCCCCAGGTCGCTGGTGTGGCTCTTCAGCCCTTTGTGTCAGTGCGCCTTTCTGATTGGGATTGCGCAGGTGGGTTGAGCGTTCGTGCAGCCCTCATTTACCCAGTACTTTCTCTTGTTGACAGCTCACACAGCATCTTGTCCTGCCACGAATATCACCTTTTTTCTGTAAACAAATATCACTGGTATTTTATGAGAAAGAAATGTCTGAAAACTTAAATTGCATCAGAATGAAATATACCACAGAGTACATTTAATATCTACTTTCTCTTAGAATTTCTTCAATTTTAAGATTTCAGTTAAATCTTGCTTATCAGTCGCTCAATTTTTGCTTTAGTGTATATCATAATGCTGTGTTGGTATAGTAACTCAGTTCATTGAAGTTACTTGCTTTAGTTCCAAGTGGTCTTCATTGCTCTACTGTAAACATTTATAAATTTACTTTGGAAGAATGCTGAGCAGAACATTGTTGTGATCCAGAACAAAGTTGTCAGGCTGAGAATAGAAGCTGTGTTTGCGGTGGGTCTCTGGCTGGGAGCCAGGGGATTGCCGTTATCTAACATTTAGCATTAGCACAGAGAAATAGCTTAGTTGTGAGGATAACTAGCTACTCTGATTTCAGAGGGTCAAAGTTCAATTCCCAGCACCCACACGGTGGCTTTCAAGTGGCTATAATTCTAGTTCTGGGGATCTGATGCCCCTTTCTGCTTTCATGGGCACCAGACATACACGGGACGCTCAGACATGCGTGCAAACGAAACACTCGTATGCATAAAATAATAAAGCAGAATTTTCTTTTTCTTTTTTCTTATATGTATAGTCAGAATCAAATGGAAAAAATTCTAAAGGAACTATTTATAGAGTAGAATATATACTCAGTTGTTGTACAAAGAAATATGATTTTGTACTATATTTGATTTATATTTGATGTTATGTAGAAGCTTTATGAGGTAACATTACAATAGATTATTTATAAGCACATTAAACAAGATTTAATTATTTAAGAGTTATTGTTCCACACTTTGAGACTATACTGAGTCCCTTGTCTCTTCACAAAGAGGGACTATGGTCATAGGTTTTTGTTGGGAGTGACAGAATCCTTAAATGTCATGTAATTGATCTCCTCAGTTCACAGATGAGAGGACTAAAATCGAGGGTGGTAAAATGAGTTTATTCACATGGGAAGAACTTGTGCCTGAGCAGGGCCTTCGCCTCCAGAACATTTCACAGTAGTGCATGTGCCTACTGTGTGTACTTTAGGAGTTATAGTAACTAATGCACCTTCTTTTCAGTATTACAGACATGCTGACCATAATTTTATCCTGCAATAGTTATTGGGTTCTGTTTTCTTGGTGTTTTAGCATCACACATTACTTTTATTTCTTTGTTTATCATTCTGTTAGAATTAAATGACTTTAGGAGTGTTGTATACTGACCTGGAAAAACAGGAATTAAAAGGAGCATAGTGGTGCATTCCTTTAATCTCAGCATCCCCTTAAATTCCTTCTCTAGTAAGGAGGCAGAAGCAGATCTCTGTGTGTTCAAGGTCAGCCTGCTCTCAATAGTGAGAGCCTGTCTCAGAAAACAAACAAACAAACAAATCCTACACACACTAGAAATCATGGTAAAGTGAATCTTTTAGATAAACTTCTTTTCTGGTCTGTTTTCCTTATAAGAGCATGTTACTAATTACTTTTTTAATAATTCTGTTAATATTACTCTGTATTTAATGAATTATGCTTAGTAATGTTAGCATTGTTCTAATCATTTTTATGGAATAAACTTAGTGTTTTTTTTTCCTCCTTTAGGTCATGCATTTAGAAGATTTTAATGAGGGTGCCTTATTTTCTAATTTGACTGAAGGTCCCTATCCTCTAATTATTACTATTATCATGCTAGCTCTTGACAGTGTGTTCTATGTCCTCTTGGCTGTATATCTCGACCAAGTCATTCCAGGTATGTGGCTGCTTACTGTAGAGATTCTAACGTAGTTTTTCTCATATACTATCAATGTAATCTTTCTCCTAGCTAGAGTATTTTACATCATGTTGATGGTTCAGTCTGCTCATATATATATATATATATATATATATATATATACACACACACACACACACACACACACACATATATACATATATATTGCATATTCATTAGCCCCTAGTGAACAGGAAGAGTTTGTGTAACAAGAGAGATGTTTGTTTTGACAGTCTAGCTGCTCTTCACAACTTAATCCTTAATTATATAAATCTTTTAAAACTATTTTATTTTACCCTCTAAGTTCCAAGGCAGCCTCATAACTCCAAACACTTTATATTTCTAAAATTTAGCTTTAATTTTAATGATTAAAAACCATTTGCATCATGTCTCCTTTTACTTTCCTCCAATTCATTCCATGTCCCCACCATCACCACCCCAAACCCCTGCCCCAAATTTATGGCCTCTTTATTTTTGTTTGTATTTTTGAGCATGGTTTCTCTGTGTAGCCCTGGCTGTCTTGAAACTCATTGTATAGACCTGGCTGGCCTTGAACGCAAAGATCCTCCTGTCTTTTTCCTAAGTACTGGGATTAAAGATGTGTACCACCATTGCCTGGCGTTGGCCTCATTTTTGTTGTAGTAGTTATATTTTCTATATTCCAGGCCTGTTTAATATGATAACTACTAGTTAATATGACCTGACTTAATTTATACTAATTTTCTTTGAGACAAAGTTTGCTGGTCTGGAACTTGCTATATAGCTTCTGCTGGCCTTGAATTCTGCCTGCCTCTGCTTCCCAAGTACCTGGATTTAAGGTGTGCTACCATACTCATATAATAGGACTTTTAAATTTAAAATTAAAATAAGGTTATTTACTATGATTTAAATATGCTTCCAAAAATAATTTGTATAACTCAGGTTGTAATGTTTATTTTTTAGGGGAATTTGGCTTGAGGAGGTCATCTTTGTACTTTCTAAAGCCATCCTATTGGTCAAAAAGCAAAAGAAACTATAAGGAACTATCAGAGGGCAACATTAATGGGAGTATTAGTCTCAATGAAATTGTTGAACCCGTTTCTTCAGAATTTATAGGAAAAGAAGCTATAAGGTATGTTTAATTTTTAGGTATAGGTAGAACTGTTGATGCAAATTATGACATTTAAATCTTTTGTTACACTATCATAGAAGATATGGGATGAGAAAATCCACATTGTAGGCAGTTTGGTAGTGCTTACACGAAATGACATCTAGTTTGTATCTCCTTTACTAATGTAAGAATCATTTGCTTAATGAAAGATGAGGATAATCTGTAAAGTCCTTGAATCAAGTGCTTCATGCACTTCATTCACTCAGCTTGAGACGGAGAGGGCGATGCCTGAAGTGGAACCAGGAGTCCATTTCTGTAGCGCCTTTAGACAATAATGTCCTTCATTTCACTGTTACTTAGTTGTTTTAGCAGGAAGATGGTTTATTATTTTTCTTATTAAATATTTCAGCCTATTCTCCTCTATTTTATATGCAAATTTATTCTTATTTTGGATGTGTGATTTCAGTATATCTCTCCAGTTACCCCCATTCAATTTTTCTCCTCAAATTTGAATAACTGTTACCTTACTCCGTGTATGCAACTCTATCTTAATAGTGTGGAAAGTGTCTTGTATTGCTAGAGATGTATAGCTAGTTCAAAATGCATCTTAAAACAAGACAGCTGGTATAAAAATATCACATATGTTAACACATGTGATTATAAAAATTCATATATAATTTTGACATAAATCTGTTTTTCAGAATAAGTGGTATTCAGAAAGCATATAGAAAGAAAAATGAGAATGTGGAGGCTTTGAGAAGTAAGTAGCTGGCCCAGGACGTGGTCCATAGCATCGTGATACAAATGGAGAACCAGTCTGCCTTGTTGTGGTGAAAGTTAAGCTCACCTGTTAAGATTTGCTGTCTTCCCATTATAGATACTCTGTGTGATTAATGTTGATAATGAACCTTACGTCATGGAAGGTATAAAGCCAGAAAGTAGTATCTGTTGACATAAAAATACCTAACAATTGCTGGAGACCTCAGTAAACAAATTATTGTTCCTTCACATACTGGGAGCCTGTGCTTCTTGAACCAACACTCTTCTGAAACTATAAAGTGATGGAATATGCTGTCAAAAATAAAAAAGAAAGAAAGAAAACACCTAACAATTTGAGCCAGTTTATATTATATCCTAGTTCAATTACTATTATATTTTATTATTGTGTACATGTATAGGTATTATTTATCTTGTTGTAAGATTCTTTTTTGTGAAATCTGTCTGGAGAACTGGAGTACATTTAGCAATGAGTCAGTATCTTCCAGGATCTGTAAAATGCACTTACACACTGACATTTTTAGTTCATGTGGCTGTATTCTAGTAGGATACCATGGTACGTTAGTATAGTTTTATTTTACTGTGGCCTAGTAAATAATGCTCCTTATCATCCCTTCATTGGACATTTGAATGTTCTTTTTTTTTTTTTTAAAGTACCTACTTAAGGTTTTTATTTTTAATATTTTAGGGTCATGGCCTTTGTTAGATAAAGGTATTTGGATATTGTGTTCCAGTGTGAAGCCTGCCTTTTGGTTATGAACAGTGTGTTTTGATGAGCATAAACAATTCTTAACTCACACCCAATGCACGAGGCTCATCATTTCTGGCTACAGTGCCTTTAATGATAAATGATTCTTCTGTTGATTTATTTAAAATTAAAGTTTATCTGTGACCTCCAGTGTGAGTTATTCAACTGGAAGTTGTTGCCAATGCCAAGAAGCAAGAGAAGGAAATAAGAGATACCCGGGTGGTAAAGGAAACAGATGAAGTGATTAATCTTTGCAGTCCATATAGTAAAACTGACAGTGTGTTCAGAAAGGTGACAACGCAGATAATATAGAAAAATCATTGTGTGCCTGCATTCCACCACCAAGGAATTGAAAATTAAAATAAAAAACCAAAATACTTTGTGCTTATCAGACAAAAATGTAGAAGATTTGTATCTTAAAAAGTACAAATTATTGCCGATAAGAGTTTTAAGAACTAGACAGGTAGAGATACCTAATGTTTAAGGGTTGGAAGAATGAATGTATACATGCGAATTCTATCCATATTTTGTAGATTTACATTCAGACAAAATTCTGAAAAATAAATCCTGAAATTATATATATATATATATGCAAAAGATAATAGAATTGTCAAAAACAAATGTGGAAAAAAATAAATTTAATTTAACATTACATTGTTCCAACATTTCATATAAATGCCTTCACATTTCTTCATAGTAGTCAAGACAGTGAAATTTTGGCATAAAAGACATTGAAAAATCAATGAAATAAAAAAGACAGAAAAATTGCTTATATTTTATGAATAATTAATGTTTCATTAAAGTTGAAAACAATAACTGTAAAAACCTGACCTGTGGCCCATGCTGAGCACTGTAGATAAAAACAAGTGGAGAATGAGTCATACAGCTGAGTACAAAACTGACCGTGACAGGGAACCCAGAGAATGGAAAACACGGCAAATAGTTTGAGACGTGATGAAAGAAAAGTTTTATAGGTATGATTCTAAAAGCGTGAACTTTAACTGATTGAAAATCAAAGTCTCCTGTTGCTTGTAAATCACTGCTGAGGAAATGACAAAGTCCTAGATTGGAAGAAACATCTGTAAATCCAAGGAAGCTCTTGTTTCTGTAATATTTTAAAGTGCCTCACAATTCCACAGTACGACAACAGCTCGTGTGTTCCAGTGCCTGTTTCTGTGATAACACCGTGAGCAAAGGCAGCTTGGAGAGGAGAGGGTTTATTTCATCTTATACTTCATTGCGTCAGTGAAAGCAGTCAGGGCAGGAATTCAGGCAGGGGCTGAAGTGGAGGAACACTGCATACTAGCTTGCTATCCAGGGAGCACTGCCCTGTTTCCAGAGGACCTGGGTTCAATTTCCAGTACCTATGTGGCAGAACACAGTTGTCTGTAACAACAGTTCCAAGAGATCTGACACACATGCAGGCAAAACATCTGTACACACAAAATGAAAGTCAGAACTTTCCCAGTAGGAACCTTTCTGTACTCGCTTACCTCTTAGCTTCTGGCGTCGATTTCTAGTCTTGTTCTTTTTGTTCCACTTTATTCAGATACTTTGGTGAGATAAATTTCTGTATTAATTTCCTTGGGAACTCTTAGATGCCAGTGCACAGAAAACCTTCAAATATTTTGTATATACCTTAATTCTTGGTGTCAGAACAAATCAATATCAGAGTTTTTATATTTCCTGCTATTCATATCACCGACTCTGTCCAGACTACTTAATCTGCTTAAACTATGTTGGTAACTTTATACATTGAAGTTTGTCTTCCTTAAGAGTGTGTGGAATTATGAATTGCCTTATAGAGCTGAACAAATACATAAAGATTTGAGCCTTTTTTTCCCCCATGAACTAGATTTGTCATTTGACATATATGAAGGTCAGATTACTGCACTGCTGGGCCACAGTGGAACAGGGAAAAGCACACTGATGAATATTCTCTGTGGATTGTGCCCACCTTCTGATGGTAAGAGTTTTCTCATTTGAGAAAAAAAAATCTCCTATTTTTTTTGTGTGTTATTAGCCAATGAGTCACAGTATGTAGCAATTGTTAGTCCTATTTATATGTGCACTAGATGATTTAAATCAGCGATTTGGAATAGCTATTTATCTGTGAGGAAGTTTGTTCCATACTATGTACACTTATTTTTTTAAAATAAAAATTGTTTCCATGATATTTATTAAAGCAAAAAATATAATTTTAACGTTCTTTGTATTTACTTTTTAAAAATTTATTTTCTATACCCATTTCCATCACATCTTTATATGTACATATCTTTATTTCTTAGTTGCATGGAAGAATAAATCAGTAACTAATTGGAAATTAAATTTCTTTTAGAAAATCCACAAATATCTCAATATACAGCTAAAAGAAAGAATGGTAACTACTGACACTGTTTTCTAAAATCAGAGCAGTGCCTCAGAGGAGGCATCTTGGCCTGGATTATGTTGTAGGTGTGAACTCTGTGTGGAGGCACCATGTCCTGCAGTTACTGAATACTGTCAATGGAATACGTTTATCAGAAAGGGGCCAGGCTGTATTGACCCTGAATTTCAACTTTGTAAACTAGACTTCACTTTCAAAATTAGCTTGATTTGTTCTTTATTTTTACTTGGGATGTTCTTGGACATTAGTTATAATATTTTATACATGCATGACCTTTAGAGTTCTCCATGCATTATCACATTGACTTAGTAGTTCTTAAGTAAAGCAAATTATCATTTAAATATGATAATCAAATTATCAGTTGATTCAGTTGAGATAAGAAATCTGGAATTTGAGGCATTATGATGCTCAGGACTGACCATACAGCCAGCTTGTACACAATTGTGGAGCTTGCTCAGTGTCTCATAGTATTGTGTGTGAAAGAAATTGTGGTTGAACCATAAGCGTTGTCAGTGTCATGATGTATATGATTTATGTTAAGCTTGTAGATTACTATTGCTCTTTCCACTGTATCATATGCCTTGGAAAGACAATGAGGTTGGAATATAAATGAGGTTGTATATTGAAAATATACAATCAGTACTGTCAAAATGAGAATATATCTTCCATATTTGTATTAATTCTGGCTTTGTTTATGCATTGTAACAAAATGAGTAAGCAATTAGGTACATCAGAACATGCATTTTTAACACTCAATGTCTTTAATGTAAATTTGAATATTTTCCTTTTAGGGTTTGCTTCTATATATGGACACAGAGTCTCTGAAATAGATGAAATGTTTGAAGCCAGAAAAATGATTGGCATATGTCCACAGTCAGATATAAACTTTGATGTTCTGACAGTAGAAGAAAATTTATCAATTTTGGCGTCAATCAAAGGAATACCAGCCAACAATATAATTCAGGAAGTATGTTCTTATATAAACCACCACTGTATTTCCTATACGTTAATATGCTTTATAATAATTTTACAGAAAATATGCTTGAAAATCTAAACATAAAGACCCTCTAGGCCAGTAAATAGAAAATATGAAGAATTAGATGGATTTGGACTGCATAAATTAGCACATATGAATGATCCTCTTTTCCCCCTAAGGGGACACCCTCCTCCTCCTCATCCTCCCTCCTTTTCATTTGTCCTGCCTCGCCCCTCCCCCCCCCTTACCTCAGCACACACAGAGCCTTCAGCCTCGCCCAGCAAGGCACAAAACCTAAGCTGACTATTCCCTAAGAACCTTGTCACTTATTCTTTTCTTTTTTCTTTTCTTTTTCCTTTTTTTCTTTTCTTCTTTTTTTTGTTTTTTTTTTTGTTTGTTTTGTTTTTTGAAACAGGGTTTCTCTGTGTAGTCCTGGCTGTCCTGGAACTCACTCTGTAGACCAGGCTGGCCTCAAACTCAAGAGATCTGCCTGCCTCTGCCTCCCAAGTGCTGGGATTAAAAGCGTGCGCCACCACTGCCCAGCTCACTTATTGTTTTAAATATTACATGTAATATTTGTAAATATTAAGCATATCCTCACTTAACATTTTAAAGTTGATATTAAAGTTAATTTTAAAAATTAAACTGCTTAAATGATGCTTAAAATAGTACTTCAAAACTTAAAACACGTAAAAACTAATTTGATGACTATGAAAATGATATGATTGTTAATAGAACATTGTTCACACTTTTTTACAGGTGCAGAAAGTCTTACTAGATTTGGACATGCAAGCCATCAAAGATAATCAAGCAAAAAAATTAAGTGGTGGCCAGAAAAGAAAATTGTCTTTAGGAATTGCAGTTCTTGGGAATCCAAAGGTAAATACAGTGTTAATTTCATTGATGAGACCACTTTAAATAGCATTAGAGATGTGGCTTAGTGGTTAAGAGTACAGGCTGCTCTTCCAGGGGACCTGTGTTCAGTTCCCAGCACCAGCATTTCTAACTCCAGTTCCAGGGGCATCTGATACAGTTTTTTGACCTGTGGTTTACCAGGGACACATGCAGTTCACAGACATATATACATGTACAACACTCATATGCTTAAAAAACCAAGAAATTTAAAAAGTTAGGTCAAGACAAAATTAAAGGTTCCTTGAGTTAGTCGCTACCTGGTACAGTGATTTTCCGTGTGTTTCTTTTATGCTGTTCTCTGGCCTGTAGAAACAGGGGCAACTTCACCTTACACACTGTTAAAAAGTTCATGTGTGTGTTTACCACAGAGAGCCTACGGAAACCACTGCCTTGCTGCGTTCCTCCTTTCTGTCGTAGCATGGGATCAGGACGGAGTCTGACTTATTAATTGGACTTCCTGCTAGTACCCTTTCATGCTTTTTAAATTAAAAACAACTGGAAGCCACATAAGGCAGCACAGTCCTATAACCCGATCTCAAGAAGCTGAGTCAGGAAGACAGTGAGTTCAAGGCCAGTCTAGGCTGCATAGTAAGAATCTATCTTAAGAAAAGGTGTCCCTCAAAACGTAGAAAGAAAAGCTCCTCCTCCAGCCCAGAATGCATCCCTTGTCATGATACAGAACGTCTGTCTCTAAAAATCAATTGCTCTGCTTACAGATTTAATCAGTGTAGCAATAGGTTTAATATTTTTGCCATTTTGTTTGTCTGATTGTCATACCAGTGTCTTATATTTAAGTAACTAAGGAAAAGATTCATTCACAGTTTTAAACATGTATACAAACTTTAAGAGAGATTTTTGGATGAAAACACTAACTTGAAATAGAGAAAATTTCCATTACCCACATATATTTTCAATATTTTGGTTTTCTTGCCTCTTTCACTTATACCCTGTTCACTCAGATCCTCCTGCTGGACGAGCCGACAGCAGGAATGGACCCCTGCTCACGCCACATTGTGTGGAATCTTCTAAAATATAGAAAGGCTAACCGAGTGACTGTGTTTAGTACTCACTTCATGGATGAAGCCGACATTCTTGCTGGTGAGGTGTTTGCTTTGCTTGTAAAAGATAAGAGAGATAAACATGGAAATGCTAAATCCCCAGGAACAAAGAAAGAATTACTCAATGGTGCATATTCTAAATGAAAAGTTTATATTTCTATGGTCAGTGTTTTCTAGATCATCCTGTTTCAGTGATTTTTCAAAATGCCCAAACGAGATTTCCCACACTCATTATATACTAATTTATTATCATAAAAGGCTATGAAACAAAATTAGCAAGGGGTTGAATCAAGTAAGGCAGGAGTCTAGAGAAAGCCAGGCCTGTGCTTTCCAGACACCCTGAATGTCCCCATTGTCTACTTGTAAGCGAATGCAAATGGACTGTTGTCTGCCAGTTTATCAGAGGCTCACTGTCCCTAACTCTTGTGTACCGGTCACAGAGCTTTTCTTCCCAGCCCAGCCCAGCACAGCTCCAGAGGAAAGGGAAGCTAGCAGGCAGTGTCAGCTGTGGTTTTGTGGGCGGTGTTTAGACACAGAGGTCCTCCAGGTCTGTTTTGACACTAATTGAAACCTTCCCACATCCAGATTCCCAGTTGCTAGTCATGGGCCAGCTTTGAAAGCAGGTCGTTCTAAGGTAGCTCTCACTGGCCTCATTTTATATATGTTAAAATTGTGTATGTTGGGGTTGGTTTTTAACACCCAGGACAAAGGTTTGAGAGTTTGAAATACTGTAACTTCTTTTCCAGCTGATTGTGTAGTGTTAAATGGATAAAACACTTATCTCTTCATTAGTATTTATATCAAAAAGAATTTAATGAACTAACGTTTTTATTTTTGTTATTATGTTTCCTTTTTTTGTACATTTGGTTATAAAGGAATCATGAAAACTCCTGTGTTAAGGTTCCTTTAGGAAGGGCCTGAGCTATTTGGAGTATGCACGCTGGAGTCGGGCTGCTTGAGGGCAGCTCCTGGCTTTGTTAGTTAATAGTATGTGAAACATGTTCGAGCAGTGTGGATTTGTCTTCTCTCAATATTCACATTGGAAGAAAATAGGTGATGAAATTCTAGTGTCTTTCTTATAAGGTTATCATGATGATTGGTGATGTAATGCTGTATGTCCGCCATTGCTAACTTAGACATTGAAATGTGAATTCCACTTTGTAGACAGGAAAGCCGTCATATCACAAGGAATGCTGAAATGTGTTGGTTCTTCAATTTTCCTAAAAAGCAAATGGGGAATCGGCTACCGCCTGAGGTAACTTACGCTTGTTCTGCTGTGGCCTTATTCTGTTCGTATTTACCCTTAGCTTACTGTTACTGTTCTCAAGGCTTGCTGTATTGTGCCCTAGCTATGCTTAGTGATAGAGTTTAGAACATTCAGAATTTATTATTGATTGTCTAATCATGAACTATGGTTTTGGCTTTTCCTAGCATGTATATAGACAAATACAGTGCCACAGAGTCACTGTCGTCACTGGTTAGGCAGCACATCCCCGCAGCCGCCCTGCTGCAGCAGAACGACCAGCAGCTCGTGTACAGCCTGCCTTTCAAAGACATGGACAAATTCTCAGGTATTGGGTTGTTTTTTTCAGTTTCTTGGTTGAATACAACTTTTGCTTTAGGAATAGATTTTTCTGCCTCTTTTGATTATTTCTCCGTGTGATAGTCCCAGCTGGTCAGAGTTTGTCAGTTTTCTGCTTCAGCTTGTCTTCGTATCTGAAATAATGCATACTATTGTGTATGATTTTTACTTTTGTCTTTTTACAAATTGTACAACTATTATTTGCTAATTTAAATACTTAATGAAATAAAGAGAAATACATTACAGCCAGGGCTACACAGAGAAACCCTGTCTCGAAAAAAAAAAACCAAAAGAGAGAGAGAGAGAGAGAGAGAGAGAGAGAGAGAGAGAGAGAGAGAGAGAAATATGTTAATATGTTTATGTTGTCAAGAAAACAAGAAAATTAGGATGGGTTTGGTGGTACCTGTCGATAATCATAGCAACTGGGAGGCAGAGACAGCCAGAAGATGGCTAGAGGTAAGAGGCCAGTATAGTCTTCACAGCAAGTTCCAGGCCGGCACAGCGAGTTGTACAATGGGGGCCCTATTTCAAAACTGGCAGAATTGTTTGTAGCTTTCCTGAGGACGAGGTGTGTGTGTGTATGGTTTTCTTTTCTTTTTGTTGTTGTTTGGTGTATATGTGTGTAGGGAGGCTGTTCATGTGTTTTCAAATAATTTCTAATTTCAGAATAAATTTCAAAGTAATTATTTTAATTTAGAATTATTGTTTTAAGTGCTATAAAATATTTATTAATTTTAGTTTAAAACATGTTAAAGTTCTAATGAATATTTTTCATAAATAAAATTCCCTTGGCATTCTGTGCAATTAATAATGTTAAAAGTATCCTGATACCAAAATCTTTGAGTACCACTATGCTGTCTATGTAAATTTAATCCTTCTTCCCCCTCTCTTTCTGTCTTTCCTTCTTTCCTTTCCTTTCCTTTTTTCCTTTCCTTTTTTTCCTTTCCTTTTTTTCCTTTCCTTTCCTTTCCTTTCCTTTCCTTTCCTTTCCTTTCCTTTCCTTTCCTTTCCTTTCCGTTCCTTTCCTTTCCTTTCCTTTCCGTTCCTTTCCTTTCCTTTCCTTTCCTTTCCTTTCCTTTCCTTTCCTTTCCTTTCCTTTTCCTTTTCCTTTTCCTTTTCCTTTTCCTTTCCTTTCCTTTCCTTTCCTTTCCTTCATTTCCCTTTCCCTTTCCCTTTCCCTTTCCTTGTGTGTGTTTTTTTTTTGGTTTTGGAGATAGGATCTTAGACTCCAGTCCAAGCTGTCTGGCTGTCTTGGAACTCACCATGTGGTACTAGATTGGTCTCAATTTCCTGTCAGTTCTCTTGCCTCAGGCTCTGGAGTGCTGCGATCACAGACATAAAAGCCTATGCCTGTCCCATACCCAGTTTTGAATGGCATTTCAGATTTTTTTAATGCTTTGAATGGCATTGTAGGTCAATATATACTGATATTATTTTAAATCATGTGTGTATGTGTGTGTGGGTGTTTGCATGTGAATACAGTACAGGTGCCTGTGGAACCATCTCAGGGCCCCAGATTCCTAGGAGCTGGACTAGAGGCTGTTGTGAGGCACCCCAACCTGGCCACAGGGAAGGACATATGTGCTTTTAACTGCTGCACTGTCTCTCCTCCATCCCACTTAGGAGAGCTCTATATCATTTGACCTCTTTTTCCTTTCTTTTAGGCTTGTTTTCTGCTCTAGACATTCATTCGAACCTGGGTGTTATATCTTATGGTGTTTCTATGACAACTTTGGAAGATGTATTCTTAAAGCTAGAAGTTGAAGCTGAAATTGACCAAGCAGGTAAAAACAGAACTAAAAAGATCAGCCAATGAACTGGACAGTACAAATAATTATATAAGTAAATGAATTAATTATGCAAGCATATGAAGTCTGTGTTGCCTTGTGGAGCCAAGGGCAGAAGTAAATAAGTAATTGAAGTATTGTTAATAGTGATAGAGATTTTGGAGGAAATGACATGATATTCTTGGAAGGTCTTATTGTCAGGGAGGATTTTATTGAGATGTTTAAACTGAGATGTGAGTCACCAGAAAAATTCACACATGCAAACATCTTAGGGCAAAATGTACTGGATAAAGAAAGTTTCTACTTCTTAGGTGTTGAGACATTAATTAGATGTCTTTGAGGGACCAAAAGGCAGGCCACCATGATGGAACTCATGAAAGAAGCAATTGGCATTGCTATCAGAGTGTCATCAGAGGGCTGGGTCAGATTTTGTCTTTAAACATCTGAAAAGAGCTTAATTTTTTTTTAATTTTTATATTTTTAAAATTTTTTATTGGATATTTTATTTATTTGCATTTCAAATGTTATTCCCCTTTCTGGTTTCCCTTCCATAAACCCTTTGTCCCATTCTCCCCTCCCCCTGCTTCTATGAGACTTGCCCTCCCCTACATCCCCACCTCTCCCTCCCTGCCCTGGTGTTCACCTACACTAGAGTATCGAGCATTCAGAGGACCAAGGGCCTCCCTCCCATCAATGCTAGATAAGGCCATCATCTGCTGCATATGTAGCTGGAGCCATTGGTCCATCCCTGTGTATTGTATGGTTGGTGGTTTAGTCCCTGGGAGCTCTGGGGGAGTCTGGTTGGCTGATACTGTTCTTCCCATGGGGTTGCAAAGCCCTTCTGCTCCTTCAGTCGTTTCCCTAACTCCTCCATGGGGGTCCCCGTGCTCAGTCTGATGATTGGCTGCGAGCATCTGCATCTGTATTGGTCAAGCTCTGGCAATTCGAGTTTTTTCTTCATAAAAGAACAAAGAAGCAAAATTTTAGTAAAAGCTGTCCTTGGTGCAAGAGAAAGTGGACTCTTGATTGCCAAATATATAGAGTAAAATAAGGAAAGAAGTAATTTGGAAACAGGATGCTGAGCATCTTGGCCGTGAGGAAGAAAGCAGTGACCTTGCCAAGAGCATCTTGGGGGTGTGGCCAAGGGCAAAGCGGAGCTGTGTGGTGTATGATGAGACAGTGAGCTGAGAATTTTATGACTGAAGCTTAGCACATGTTCAACATCAATGGATGATGCCAACGTGTATAAGAGTTCCACTTTTGTTCCACACCACTTCCAGATATGCTCTGTAACATTGATGTGTTTTAGTTTTTGGTCTATTGTAAACATTTCAAAATGTTTTTGTTTGTTTACTTTTATTGGCAAATAGATTATAGTGTATTTACACAGCAGCCACGGGAGGAAGAAACAGATTCAAAATCTTTTGATGAAATGGAACAGAGTTTACTTATTCTTTCTGAAACCAAAGCTTCTCTAGTGAGCACCATGAGCCTTTGGAAGCAGCAAGTGTCTACAATAGCAAAGTTTCATTTCCTCTCATTGAAACGAGAAAGCAAATCAGTGCGCTCTGTGTAAGTGTGATTATCATTCTCCTGAAAATCTGTCTGTTTGAGGTTGCAAATAGAATTTGCTATCCAGACATTTAAATAATGACATGTGCACAGCTTCGAAGTTCTGAAAGATTAAGTGACAGTTTCACAGTCACAGTAATTTTATCAGATATCCATGGTACTTTAATCGTTTCTATTCATTCTTACCATCTCTCTCTCTCTCTCTCTCTCTCTCTCTCTCTTAAATATCTATGTATGTATGTATGTATGTATGTATGTATGTATGTATCCATCCATCCATCCATCCATCCATCCATCTATCTATCTATCTATCTATGTAATCTATCTGAGACAGAGTCTCACTCCTGTAGTACTGGCTGGCATAAAGCTCACTATGTAGACCATGCTGGCTTCCATGTAACCTAAATCTACCTGACCCTGCCTCCTAATGCCAGGATTAAAGATGTGTGCTATTATGGCCAGCTTTACCCTTTTTTCCTAAACTAGTATTGTCTCATCTTTAAAATGATGAAGTGACAATAGTATCTAATGTCTAATTTTTGAGTTATTGTCATTACATTTAAAATTTTATTTTGAATTTATATAATTTCATAGTTTTTCCATGCATTAAGTTTTATAATTGTTTTTACTAAATAGCAAGAAAGTTAAATTTATCTCTGTCTATTAGATGAAGAAAGTTGAAGCATGATGAAAGTTACATAGCTAGTAGATCCAGGATATAAAGAGTTCTCTACATAACATATTCTCCTATAATATCCTGCTTTCATGTACTATATGCCTTTCTTTTTAGAACTAAAATGATTGTGGGAATAAAATTCAATAATAAGAACATTCACACATGTCTGAAATACTCTGGACTTTCTTGAGGTTTTGACCAAGTTCATTTAGTATAAAACAAATGCTAGTCAAGTATCTGGTTGTTTCTGTATCAGAAAAATATTTAAGTCAGCATGTTTTAATATATTTAGTTCAACATCATTTTGTTAAAGCATTCTCTGAAAAACAATAAATGCGACTTAATTCAGATTGCTGTAATAATGTGCTCTGGCCTGAGTGTTCCTGGAGGGGGGAAGTCGGGCGATCCAAGTGTAGGCTTGGTAAAGGCTCCTTTCTTCCCTTGAGGAAAGCTCCCATCTTGTCTCATGCTGTAGGCTTTCTTTTGTGTTTGGAAAGCGGCACACTAGCAGGCTGTTGGTGGTGTCACTTTTGTAAGGGTGCTAAGCATGGCTAAGCATGCTGTAGGGGTTGCATCTAATCTGGATTGCTTCCCAGAGTCTGTAGATATCACCAGATTAAGGATTAGGATTAGGACTGCATTATGTAAATTTGAGGGGGACACAAACATTAAATTCAAAATAAAAAATATATGGTCAAATACACTAGAAACTATTGCTTCTGATATTCTCTCAAAGAATAAATAGCATGTAAGAACATGGAATTTTTTCCTAATTTTGTCATAAAAATTTTTAACATTAGCCTGAAGTTTCCATATATTCTTCATTCATGATTTTTTTCCTTTCTTAAAGCATGTACTAACTTACATATCTAGATTTACCTGCAGCATGTTTTGAGGGATGCTGATTTTAGAATACTTAAAAATAATTGAATGATTTTGTTTAGCTTATTTCTTGAAATAGGGTCTAACACAGGCTGATCTCAAGCCCTCAGTCCTCCTTATACGAGTATATTGCCATGTCCACCAAGAATGGTTTTTAAAATACATCTGATTTAGCTGAAGATTATAAATTATATAATTAAGTGGATATTCTAAGCTCTGTAGCTATTGAGCCACATTATATAATTTGTAGGTACTATATAGGACATGCAGCCATCTATGATACTACAATGTTATTTTGTTGTACTATATATTCTTAATACTGTGTGTGGATAATATGGTAATGTATGTGCATATGTATGTATACTATGCATTAACAGTATATTATATAATATAGATTGACAGTATCTCAGTGGAGCAGTAGCAGTTAATGTGATTACACTGTGATAGGATGGATACTTTTACCTGTAGCCTTGTCACTGTATGTAACTCTTATATAGTACTTTTCTGCTGTAGTTAATGTAGATAAATGGTTAGTATGAAGTCTGAGCAAGCAGCAGGCCCCAGAACATAGAGGCATAGGTGTTTATGACATTACCTCATTCTTTAACTTTGAATTATGTTTATGTATACTATAATTTAAGAGCAAATCTAGTCTAAATATGTATAACTTTTCTTCTCTTTACCTCCAATTTAATAATTTTTAAATTTGATTCCTGTCCAATATTTTTAATCAGTCCATTTTTGGTAGTTGATTTTTAGAAAGGTTTTATTTTTTCTTTGCTTTTGTTCTTGTTTTATTATCTTGTAATTTAATCTATACTAATATGAAGGAAGACATCTAATAGATTTGTTTGTTAATATATACTAATCTGTATTATTTTTTTCTTTCAGGTTGCTTCTGCTTTTAATTTTTTTTGCAGTTCAGATTTTTATGTTTTTGGTCCATCATTCTTTTAAAAATGCTGTGGTTCCTATCAAACTTGTTCCAGACTTGTATTTCCTAAAACCTGGAGATAAACCTCATAGATACAAATCAAGCCTGCTGCTTCAAAATTCTACTGGTGAGAGTGTGTGAAGGTCTGTGAATGTGTGTTGGTTGTGGACGGGGGTGAGGGCAAATAGAGTTCAGAGACTGGGCTTTTATACCATTTAAAGTTAAAGCAAGCATGACCCATTATTGTAAAATCTAAATTAAATATTTACCTATTGACATTGAATGATATTAGAAATAAAGTTTTGGTTTAAGTGTAGTTGATCACTTTTAAAATTTTCTAATTTCTACTACTTGTAGTTACTAAAATCTTTTTAAAAACAGTAATTACTGGCATGTTTTATTTTAAAGTTCATGATGGGCTTAATTAATTTGAGAGTGTTTAAGATTTTCCTAAGCAAGAGTTTATAGTATTTAAGGTTTACACATACTCATTGAGATGCTAAAAATTTGACAAGAACTATTGAAGAATTAATTATAAATTGAAAATTAAGGCTTTCTTACATATAAACATTTTCACCCAGCCAGTGGTAGTAACATGCCATTAATCCCAGCACTAGGGAGGCAGAGGTGGGCAAGCACTTGAGTTCCAGGCCGGCCTGGCCAGCAGAGTGAGTTCCATGACAGCCAAGGCTAGAAGCCTGTCTCAGAAAGTCAAAACCAAAACCAAAACCCAAAAACATCACCAGAAAAACCCCTAAACAAACAAGCAACCCCCCCAAACAAGCAACACAAAACAAACTACACCTCAATATCTTAATTTTGCAGTTAATAATTTTGTATTTACTATTTTTATTCTTGCTTTATAATTGTCAAGATTTTTCTCATATTTTTACAGACTTGAGCTAATTTTAAATTAAGATTCTAAGTTTTTAAAATATCAAAACTTAGTAAAGAAAACTTAGTAAATATTTTACTAAGTAAAGTAAAATATTACTTAGTAAAGTAATATTAAAATAAAATATTAAAACTTAGTAAATGAATGACCATCATTCATTCATGGTCAACTTTTCATCTGCTTAAATAAATAGCCTGTAGTCTGGAGACTCTTGTAGAAACTGTTTTACTGCTGCAGTTATTACAGTTACACTATGGTGCTGAGTGTGACACATAACCTTAATCTTCTCTGGGAAGATGCGTTTAGCATGGACATTTCTCCAATTCAAAAATATTTTACAGTTGACTTTTTCACTTAGAAATCTTGTCTTCACTTTAAAATGTATTTCATATTGGTAAAATACAATACTTTTGTGAAATCTTATACTTTTGAGTTTTTATGCATATTCAAAAGTTATATATGTATCCTAAATCTTTCTGTTTTGCTTTCATTTCTTCCTGTGTAGAAATTCTAGTATCTTCATTGTGTGTCTCTTGTATTACTTTCCGTAGTATTGTTTCTTGCTTTTGGATTCACACTCCCATTGCTGGTCCAAGATGAAGCATATGTGCTTGTATACACACATATATGTATATGTAAATATGTATACATATGTACACATATAACACATGAGCACATACTAAATATTTTCTTACCCTTTTTCAAGAGCATAAATTCCATGGTTACTCCACTCGTAGTGTAGCTATTTGCTCGAGTACATAGCCACTCTGGTAAAGTGAAGAGATCAGATAAGGTCCTGGTTAGGAGAACATTTTGTGTGGAAGGCACCATTCTTTATGCCATTCAGGACTGGATTTGGTCTGCTCTGTCAGTCTGTCCAGTTACTGAAGAGTGTTTGGCTTTGCGAGATTTGGGTTTCTGAGAGTCACGTTCATTGTGTTTTGGTTCCTGGCTTCTGTGATGGTAGATCAGGACCTCTCTCTCTAATCAGACATGATGCACAATTAAACACAAAGAGGAGTCAAGCCTTTTGCTGGGGGGTGGGGAGCATTTAAAGAATGTAGGTAGATGACTGATTTTTCTGCTTGGCTACTTTGGCATAATTAAAATGAACGTAATAGATTATTTTTACTTTTTAGTCAAATTTCATGATAACTTTATACTGTGATTAACATTTTTGTAGGCAGCAGGTAAAATTTACATAATTCTGTGTGCCAGGTTCTGTCTAAAGCTCTGCGCGTGTGTTCAGTTACTTAATTGGCATAACCACTGTACTTATAAGGTAGTCATACTTATTTCTCCTTGGCAGAGGAGCATACTAAGATCTAGCATCATTGTGCTTGCTTGAAGGACGTACAGTGTAAGTTGATACAACTTGGATTTGAATCTTGGCCAGCTGGCTACGGAACCAGTCTCCTAGCAGTGTCTAGGCTGAAGAGAAAGCATGTCCTTGGATGAGCACAGTCTCCTAATGCTATTCAAAGTCTCTGCTGTTCGTTACTCAAGCTGATTTTTATTATTCTTATTCTCTCGTTCCAGACTCAGATATCGATGATCTTATTGACTTTTTCACGCATCAGAACATAATGGTGACAATGTTTAATGACAGTGACTATGTATCTGCTGCTCCTCACAGTGCGGCTCTAAATGTGGTGCGTTCCGAGAAGGTAAGAGTGCTGGTGGGCATCCTCTTGTCCAGTTACAAGGGACTGACACAGGTGCTCAGAAATCTGTGGGCTGAACCTGTCCCATTAGCCATGAGCTAGAGTCTGCTTTTAGAAGTACCTGTTAGTCTGTGAAGCTTTTATGCCCTGGCAAGTGACCAGTAAGTATTTTTTTATTTTATTTTCATATTATATTTCTGATTAAAAATCTACATATTTCAAGCCAGGTTAACTTTAGCTGTCACTGTTTTTCCTATAATTTGTTGAAGCAGTTTTTCACAATATTTTGTAAAATTTCACTAATTAAGTCATTAATCCAAGAAGGTTAGTTAGCAAGAAAAGTTGGGTCCTTAGCAATATTAGCATACGTATGCCAAGTATGTAATGACTCTTCTTTTTGAATTGTAGGACTATGTTTTTACTGCTGTTTTCAACAGTACTATGGTTTATTCTTTACCAGTAATGATGAACATCATTAGTAACTACTATCTTTATCATTTAAATGTGACTGAAGCTATCCAGATCTGGAGTACCCCGTTCATTCAAGTAAGCAAACTTACAAAAAAGATGCATTTATCTGTGGAGATCTCTTAATGTTATAAGCTGAGGTGTGGAGTTTAGGAGTCTCCCTCCAATTACTTGACTTCAAGATCAGAGCAGCTTTATTTGATGCTGATAGGTTTGTGAAACAGTGCTATATTAATTGCAGACAAAAGGAACATTGTTTAGTATTTTGTGTATGTGTGTGTGTAATCTAGTTAGTGATATATTGAAAGACATCTTAAGAAGTCACCTAGACAAACCATGTTTACTTAAGTATCAAGATGTTGAAGATCAGAGACAATAAGACAGTGATGTAGTATTTGTGTATCATCTGATGAAGAAGTGGCCAGAGCCAGTGTGCTTCTTAGTCATATGGATTCTGTTTTAATGCAGAGTCCCTTCCCTGTTTCACAAGTGTGCCATCTTACATAAAAAGTGTAGGGATGAGCCCAGGATTCCAATGCTTGCTTACCTAGCATGTGCCAGACACTGCGTGTCTCTAGCATGAAGGTCAGGGTGAAGGAGGACAGAGAAATGACTGTGTATCACACATGTTAATTAATGCCAGGTGTCCCGACCCTCAGGACAGTCAACAGGGTCCCCGGAACTACCTAGGGAAAGGGAGAGACAAGAGACATGAGAGATGGACAGCAAGTCTGATTCTGATCAAGTTGTCAAATTTTAATTTTTATACAAGGCAATATAAAGGCAAGCAAGCAGGTGTGGGGGGGGTGAAGGGGGAAAGTCATTGTATTCAGAGAACAATCTCAGGGGGCTAGCATCATTTCTCAGGATCAGTTTCTCAGAATTGTCTCTCAGAATCTCAGGGAAGAGTTGGCAGGTGTTGTAGGAACTTGGCACAGAAAATTGATCATGAGGAGGTTAAGTGGAGAGGAGTTGCTATGATAGCCTAACCACAGGTGAGCTTCCTTTGTTCAAGCCCACTCCGGTGAGCTCTGCATGTACTGACCATCTAGCTTACTTGGCTAATCTTTAAACTAGTACATTTCCTTCTAAAAGTAACCTAGATAAAGCAGACTGGAAATGGCTGAGAGGAGGGGGTTTCGAGATCTCTGTGAGAATGGCTCCTGGCAGGCAGGGTTGGTAGTGTAGTCCAACACTCCTGCTAATAAAGCTGTGTTCATCCATACCACTATGGTGGATATCATAACTGCTTAGGTCTTTAGAGGTTTAAATGCTCTTTCAGGATGTTCTAAGGAATTCTTAAATGATGCTCAGATTCATTTTCTAGTTTGTATTTTTCTTTCAGGAAATCACTGACATTGTTTTTAAAGTTGAGCTGTATTTTCAAGCAGCTTTGCTTGGAATTATTGTCACTGCAATGCCACCTTACTTTGCCATGGAAAATGCAGAGAATCATAAGGTAAATTGGTCATATAAAAATTACAGATATAGTACTCTTAGTTAATATGGGCAGATAGTTGTAGAAGTGGTACAGATCAGATGAATAGTATTGTTAGGTATTAGGGCTTGGGGAAGGTTTTTACACAATGTACATACTGAGCATGAGAAGGAAGGAAACTGATTGTTTAAGGATTAACACACATGACAATGTCAGTGTGAAAGCATGCACGTAGGTAGACGGCAAGTATTTTAAAAGTATTTAAAATGTTTTCAGATGTATTTTCTTTGCACAACGTTGCACACATAATCTGAAGTTCTCTGCACATCCAGAGGATCTTAGGCAGCTGTGTTAGTTTACCAGTGTTGTTACAGAAGATAGACTTTGGCCACGAGGATCCTTGTCCATTGAAACAATCTTCACTTACTTCTGCATGGTCTCATGTGACCATGTCTGGCCACTCACTGATGACACACCCACCATTTCTATGTTACCTTGTCTCATTATATTCTGATTTTTAAAACTTTGTTGACATTGTGAAATCTCATAAGTGAACCCAAGGGCTAAAATGAATGCATGGAAAGTTACTTTTCTTGTTTCATTGATTAAAATGAAAAGTTCTACAATAGTTGACTTGCATTTTATTTACAAAATGTTTAAGATTTTAATAGTTTTTCTTTCTTTTTTAGATCAAAGCTTATACTCAGCTTAAACTTTCAGGTCTTCTGCCCTCAGCCTATTGGGTTGGACAAGCTGTCGTGGACATTCCCTTGTTTTTTGTTGTTCTGACTTTGATGCTGGGAAGTTTATTTGCATTTCATCATGGACTGTATTTTTATCCTGTAAAATTTCTTGCTGTGGTAAGTTTATATCAGTTGTGTTCATGGTCTTTATAGGTAAATATTGCTCAAAACCCATTTACATATGACAGCTGTAGGCTGAATAACATGTGTTTTAGCTTTTTAAAACAAAATGAAGCAAATGGCTTTTATTGTATATGGTATATTTAATTCAATTTATATTACAAGTTTATATTTATTTTTAATTTAAAAGTACCTCTGTGAATCTGCTGTGGTCTTTCAAGTAGACTGACTAGTTGCTTGCACCAGGTACTTAAATACAGCCTTCCTTCTGTGTTCTCATGCCTAAATATTTTACAGGAAAAGAATTGGTTTTTAAAACAGACTTGATTTAATTAATGTCTGTGAGTGTGTGTGTGTGTGTGTGTGTGTGTGTGCGTGCACATGTGCATGCTCATTGCCAGTGTAACAGGGGTCATAGAGGCATCATATCCCTCAGAGCTAGAGTTTCCAGCATTTACAATTTGCCTGTCCTGTTACGATGGTGCCAGAACCCGTGCTCCAGTTCTTAAAGTTGCCTAGTTTTTAACCAGTGGACCGTAGCTAGGGCCATGGGAAAGAAACTCCTTTCTCCTAAATTTTAAATTTGTCTGAAAATGTGAAAGAAATGTGTAAGTGACATTTGTGATCTGTGCAAATATTTAATTAAGAGTCCTTTGGGAATGATTTTTAATAGAAAAAAAGCAAAACAACACAGAGCCACATATGCGGATGCTGGATGCAAACCTTGTTTTGTTAGAAGCCATTTGTATTTGATATGATTCCTGCCCTGTTAAATAAACCTAGAAGTTATATTAAAGTCAGGTGTGGTAGTGTTCATCTTTAATCCCAGCCCTTGAAAGACAGAGGCAGACAGATCTCAGAGTTTGAGGCCAGGCTGGTCTATGTGGTGAGCTCCAGGCTAGCCAGGACTACATTGTGAGATTATGTTTCAAACAAAACAAAACAAAACAAAACCTAACTAAAACAAGCAAAAAATTATATTGAGTGCTATGTGTTAAAATGGTTGCAAAGTGCTAGAGAGATGGCCCAACAATTAAAATCATTTTGTTATTAGTGCAGAGGACTTGAGGTCAATTCCCAACACCAACACGGTGGCTGACATGCATAACTCCAATTCAAAGGGATCTGACACTCTCTCTGACCTCCATGGACACCAGTCATGCACAAGGTACATACACATGCAAGCAGGCAACACACTTCATGTGTTAAAGGAAATACATCTAAAAAGTTGTAAAGAATGATTGCTAGTATTTGAGAGATAGATAGTTGTAACTAGCTGTAATGGGTTTTAATGCTAAAATAATGAGAGAGCATTTTACTTGGTATAAAAAATTACCAGGACAGAGAAAAGGGAGGGGGAAAGATAGGAGAATGGATGGAGAGAAGAGGACTTATGGGACATATGGGGGGGGACACTGGGAAAGGGGAAAGCTTTTAGAATGTAAACAAAGAATATAGAAAATAAAAAAAAATTTACAAATAATGTTCAGCTTAAATTACTTGGAATTGTTTAAAACATTAAATTAAAAGCATGATTTTTATTGGCTTAGTAGAGTTGTAGATTCTAACTGTTTAAATAACTACAGTGACAGTTTTGGGAATGAATTTTTTTGTTTGTTTGTTTGTTTTGAGACAGATTTTCTCTGTATAGCCCTGGCTGTCCTGGAACTCACTCTGTAGACCAGGCTGGCCTTGAACTCAGAAATCCGCCTGCCTCTGCCTCCCAAGTGCTAGGATTAAAGGCGTGCGCCACCACTGCTGCTGGCGGGAATGATTTGTTGAAAGTGAAATTTGATGAATAAAATTTCTTAATATTTTAATATTGCTGTGATATTTTATATTGTCATTCAGTACTTATGTGTTTCTGATTCACAGGTCTTCTGCCTCATTGCTTATGTGCCCTCGGTTATTTTGTTCACATATATTGCTTCGTTCACCTTTAAAAAAATTTTAAATACCAAGGAATTTTGGTCCTTTATCTATTCTGTGGTAAGTCACACTTTTATATTATTTCAGTTTTTCAGATCAGCTCAGGTAGAAGTCAGGAACACTTTGATGCTGGAGCACAGGGTACAGTGTATCTTCTGTAAGTGAAGTGTCTAGGGAGAGAATTGGCCATATTTTCTGTGGGCACTGTGATCTTCCACCTCATCTCCTCTGCAGGCTGCTGCTTGTAAGCTCACAGCCAGCAGTGATGCCAGCATACTGCTGCTACCCAGCTTAGGACTATCTTGGGCTGCATGGTTTATTTGAGGATCAAAAGCCTAGTTGGATGCTAAGTCACAATTTGTAAATAAATTTATATGAGATTTCAAATTCTCTGTCATCTGTTTTCTCCTGGTTCTTCTTTAGACTGCATTGGCTTGTGTCGCAGTCACGGAGATAACTTTCTTTCTGGGATATGCAGTTACAGCTGTTTTTCATTATACCTTCTGCATAGCCATCCCAATCTACCCACTCCTGGGCTGTCTGATTTCTTTCATAAAGGTACGTCTAGTGGATGTTTCAGAGAGCTAAAGTCTAAATATACATTTCATCATCTTTAATGTCTTGGTTCTTGTACTGAAAATAGTAACAAATAAGATTATCTGCTACTGCTTGATTATAAAATCAGCACAGGGTAAATAACAGATCTTTTCAAGTATGACTTCAAGTTGTCAAAGGAGAAAAACTTACAGTCACTACATGGTTTCTGATGCTCAGTTTGATATGCATAATTTAATGTATGATCTGGCTTCAGTCAGTTTTACTTTTTAGGAATGCCTCAAGGATTAAGTAATATATTATATATTAAGTGATTAGAGAAAACTAAGTGTAAGAGATCCCCCACCAGGAAAACATAAAGGAAAAAAACAGATTAATTTTGAGCATAGAAAACTCAAGACATTTCTACTTTATTAGGAAAAAATAAGTAGTTGGTAGGTGTAGGGATGACTGTGAATAAACTATATTGTATGAGCTTCTCAAGGAATTAATAAACATTTTATATTAATTAACCAGTAAATTTATACTTTATGATTGCTGGATAATTTTTTTCCATTTTGGTTTACTATGTTTGAGTATACTTGCCACTGGAAATATTTCTGGGAAGGAAGATTTTAAGTTATATATAAGATATAGCTTATTAATAGGAACAACTTATTTATAGAGATCACGTATTTATGACTAAAATATATTTAACATTTTAAATCCAAATATTAGTGCATATACATTATAAAAATGTTTTGTTGTAGGGTTCTTGGAAGAATATACCAAAAAATGAGAATACCTATAATCCCTGGGATAGACTTTTAGTTGCTGTAATCATGGTAAGACACAACAAAAACTATTCTTGTGTTTTCGTGTGTTTTCATAAGAGTATTAGTGGAGCTGGAGGGATGGCTCAGTGGTTAAGAGCAATGGCTGCTCTTCCAGAGGACCCAGAACCAGTTGCTGCCAGCGATTATATAGTGCCTTATAGCTTAACTCCTGCTCCAGGGGTCTCCCTTCTCCTCTGTCCTTCACAGGTACTAGGCATTCACGTAGTATACAGAAATCAAGAGAAGGAAATAAACTAAAAATCTGCATATATGTAAAGTAAAAGTAAAAAACTAAAAAAAAAATGGAACTGTTTATAGGATGACATAACTTAGTTATTAAGAATACTTGTCCAGGGGGCTGGAGAGATGGCTCAGTGGTTAAAAGCACTGACTCTTCCAGAGGTCCTGAATTCAATTCCCAGCAACTATATGGTGGCTCATAATCATCTGTAATGGGATCCAATGCCCTCTTCTGGTGTGTCTCATGACAGTGATGGTATATTCATATACACAAAATAAATAAACAAATAAATCTTTGAATGTGTGTGTCCAGCACACACACACACACACACACACACACACACGGAGCCCTTGGTTTGATCCTGAGCAGGGTCACAGCCAGGTGTGATGATGTGCTCCTGGGATCCCAGCACTTAGCTGGTAGAGGCAGGCCTCTCAGAAACATGAGGTCATCTTCAGGCTCCACAGTGAATTAGAAAAGAATGTCATGGTTGTCTGTGTTTTGGTTAATTTTAGTTTGTGTCCTGTTAGGTATAGAACAAGCCCATAAGTGTGTTAATGCTAGTGAATCTGCATTTTTTTCCCAACTATCTCCATTTCAACATACTTTTCCATGCTCCTAATTCTGTTTTAATAAAACTGGCTTCCTCCAAGGAAGAACAGCCTTTTGTTGTTTGTGATAAAGTGTCTTAGATGGCCCAGGCTGGCCTGGTTTTAGGATCCTTATGCCTAAATTCCTTAGTGTTGAGATTAAAAGCCAGTGACAGATTCCCAGCTAAGTTTTTATCTTGATAATATTTTGTAAAACTGACAGTAAATGAATTTATAGGGGCAGAAAATATGGAAAGAATTATTTTATGGAAAACAACATTACTTTGTTAGTATTAAAGCATATCTGGGATTAATGGGACGGTTAATGAAATGATAAAAGCTCTGTGTACATGAATCCCCAAGTTGAACCTCAGGCACCAAGAAACAAAATAACACAAGTTACTTTTAAATGTCTTTATTATGACAGACATAAAACAATTGGCTTTCCCCACCTCTGTTTATGGTAAAGAACCTGATCTATGTAGTCTTGGTTCTATTGGGGAAAAAAAGAAGATTTAGTCATAAACTGTTCCATACTCTTTTCTTAGCCCTACCTGCAGTGTATACTGTGGATTTTCCTCTTGCAACACTATGAGAAAAAGCATGGAGGCAGATCTATAAGAAAGGATCCATTTTTCAGGTTAGTTATTTTTTTTTACCTAAGTATTATAGTTTTGATAATTTTACAGAATTACACATTGTAATTTTAAACAACAATATAATTTTAAACGGTTCCAGCACTTCAAAGTAACGGTATCTATTAAAGTCACTTTCCTACATTCTTTCCCATGCCTTTAAGGCCTGTGTGACCACTAATCTATACTCATGAAGTTTGTCTGTTCTGAACGTTATAGATTACTGGAGTTATATATGGAATATAGTCATTTTTTGTTTCCTTTTTATGCTCAGTATTAATATTTTTCTTTTTTCGCAAACTAAACATTAATGTGTAGTACCCTCCACATGGTCACTTGCATGTTCATTCTGAATATTTATATACTACATAAAGACATTGGTTTAAGAAAAATGATAAAATATATTTGAAACTTGAGCCACTAAAGACTGTGGTTCTATTAAGTACTTTAAACAGTTACCTGCTTCTTACTGTACTGGGCACATTAATGTTTAAAGAAATGAGATTGTTCAGATGTGAATTATTCATTTTTATTACACAAGTATTTATTTTGTTTGTTTGTGGGTATATGTAAGCCACAGAGTGCACTTAGCACTCAAAGGAAAGCTAACAGAAGCTCCTTCTGCCATGTGTGTCTCAGGGATTGAGTTTAGGTCCTGAGGTTTGGCAGTGGACACCTTCTCCCGCTGAGCTATCTCACTCCATACCGTTTGGTGTGTGTGTGTATATATATATATATATATATGTGTGTGTGTGTATATGTATATATATGCATATATATGTATGTATGTGTATAGATATGTGTATATATACACACACACACATATATATATATATATATATATATATATATATATAATCAACATAACATTTAAAATATTCATTTCTAGCCGGGCGGTGATGGCATGCACCTGTAATCCCAGCACTCTGGGAGGCAGAGGTAGGCGGATTTCTGAGTTCGAGGCTAGCCTAGTCTACAGAGTGAGTTCCAGGACAGCCAGGGCTACGTAGAGAAACCCTGTCTTGAAAAAACGAAAATCAAAAAAAAAACAAAAAAAATTCATTTCTATTTGAATAATATAGAAATATACATATTATGTGGTATATTAAATATAGATATTAAAATATTTGAAATTATAAAAATTTATATAAATAATTATTTACTATAATAACAAAACACAGGTGGTGGTGGTCCCTGCGGCCTGGAAAACAGGCAGGCAGGGCCCGCATAGGAGAGAACTGGCTGGGCCCGTGCACTACCCTGGGGTAGTGACAGCAGGCGCCCTAGTACCTCTAGAGAGAAAGAAGCTGCCTGGCTAGCTGGGGGTGGGGTGGGGGGGGTGGGGGTGGGGTCCTTGCTCAGAAGGCCGGGCCTCCTGGGTACCTGTAGAGGAAGCTTGGCTGGGAAGAGGCTGGGTCCTTTCCTGGTGCTCCTACACAGCCGGTTTTGAAAAGAAGAGACAGTTTATAGTTTCAATGTTTTATTATTGAGAAGTAGGAAGAGAAAAGGAGATAGAGAAGTAAAGAGAGAAAGAGAAGATAGAGAGATAAGAGCTGGCCATGACCATGTGGAGAGAGGGGAAAGAATGGGGAGAGAGGGGGAACAGGGAGACAAGGGCAAGGACAAGAGAAAAAAAATGAGAGAGGGTGAGGAGGGGCAAGAAGCCTTCTTTTACAGTGGGCTGGGTTACTTGGCTGTTGCCAGGTAACCATGGGGCCTGGGAAAACCTGGCTGTAGCCAGGTGGCTGTCAGGGTGCAATCCAGCCAGAATGATGGCCACAGGGTTATGGAGTTGAGGAGTCAGGAGTCAGGGAGCATGGCTTACTGGTTCCACCCTTTGTAGAATGTTCTACTAGGTCTCTGGAGTGGCCTTGCTCAACCAGGCCACAGACTGCTTTACACGGTCCCACAATGAGATGCATGGATTTTGTGAGTGTAGCCTTGGAAATTTTCAGGCAACACAATCTCATAGCCAACTTCAGGTTCCTATAACCATAATCTTTTTCCTCCTTCTGCAATGGTCCTTGGGCTGTAAATGCAGTGCTTGTATCATAGATGTAGTAACTGGGTGTGATCTCATGTCCTCTGCATTTTAAGTTTGTGGATTTCTATGTTTTTTGTAAATGAAGACTTGGAGCTAGGGACTGCAGAAGACAGAGAACAAATGATACTTGTCTTCTGAGTGTTACCTCACTCAGTAAGATCTTTCCTAGTTCCATTCATTTACCCCCCCCCCACTTCATTTCTCCTTATAGCTGAGTAGTGTTCCATGTGTATATGTGTCACATTTTCATCATCATTCACGTGTTAAAGGGCATTTGTGTTCATTCTAGGTCCATTCTATTGTGGCTAGGGTAGCAGTGGACATTACTTGTGGAGTAGGAAGTTGAGTCCATGGTCAGATGACAGAGTTCCTTGGTTATTTGGTAGTTTTTCCTTAGCTCTTTGACAGTTCTCTGTCTTTATTTTCAAATTGGTTGCACCAGCCTGCATTCCTACAATAGAGAATGAAGGTCCTTTCCTCACAGTCCTGCCAGCACATACTGTCAGTACTGTCTGCTCTGCTGATCACAGCCCTGCCAGCTTGCACTGTGGCTGCTCTGCTGGCCTTAGCCATTCTTACTTCTGGGGAGAAGTTGAAATGGCAGTTGTTTTAATTTGCAGTTTCCTAATTGCCAAGGATGCTAAACATGCTGAGGTATGTCTTACACATCTCTATTTCTTCTCTGGGGAATCTGCTTAGACCCCCATCCCATTTTTTAATTGAACCATTTGTTTCCATGACTTTTTTTTTTTAGTTTTTTATATATCTTAGGTATTAATCTCTGTCAGAAGTCTTCTCTTCTGTGTGTTTTTTCTTCATGTGATTGTTGGTCTCCTTATCTTTACTGAAGCTTTTTAGTTTCATGAGATCTCACTAGTCAGTTGTTGGCCTCGATTCCTGGGTAGATGGAGTCTTACTTAGAAACCCATCTTCTATAGCTGAGTGCTGTAGGGAACTGCCCAAACTCCTTCCCACAGTTTCGGTATTTCGGGTTTCACTTTGTGGTCTTTAATCCACCTGGAGCTTAGTTTTGTGCGGGGTGATAGAATTCTTATACCTGTAGTGTCATAAGCATCAGTGTCAGATTTCACCAGTAGTTTTCATATTCCTACTTCTCATTTGTTAGTCCTATTGGACTTTTCTTCCTATGACTTCATGGCCCAGGGCTTTTCCCATTGTAACTGTGAATCCGGCAGCTCCTGTTTTAGTTTGTCTGCCTGACACACTGACTTATTCATATGGTTTCCCTCTTTCATTATTCTCAGCTTCATAGCTCTTTGCACTATCTGCTAAAATTATATTTCTTCTGATTAAAAAAAAACATAAAATAACTTGGTAGTAGCATATGTTTAGTGTACAAAATAAGCTCTGTGTGATACTGCTTGGTAGCCTGTAACGTTTTCCTTCTTACTTGTTACTTCAGACTTTCTCAGTATCCTTCAAATTCCCCAAATCACCTTGCATCCCACTTCTTAGTGAAATATTGCCATTTATCTCTGAAAATACAGTATTTGATAATGTGTGTGCATGTGTGTATGTGTGTGTGTGTGTGTGTGTGTGTGTGTGTGTGTGTGGGGTTATCTCTGCAAATGCCACAGCTGGCAGATTAACAATCTGCATGAGGCAAGAAGGTAATTCAGTTCAACCCGACCTAGCTCAGTGATGTTGGTTCAAACTTGTAGAGTCTGACAACAGGCAGTTTATTTTATACATATTTAAGTAAAACTTTGGAAAACAATTTTCTGGGAACATTTATTTCAATTCCATGTGTGTAATAAAGGTTAAGGATTGACCACATTAAAATTCTTCTGCAAAGTAACTGTGATTAGTAGGGTTTTCAGTTATTGAAATGAATCGATTCAAGCCAAATCAAGAGTCTAAGGGCAGGTTTATTGAGAAGTAACTCTTTGGCAGATTCACCTATGTCACAGGTAGAGGTCAGTGACATCATGTACCTGGGGTAAAGCCAGTGGGTTTATGGGTCTTAGGTGCTGGATGAGAATGTGTGAGCTAGGAGCTTGGATTATGCCCTTGTAAGATAAAAAACGCTGAGTCCCTGCGCAGGCTCTGGTAGATGGGAGAGGTGACATGTTATCTTGGAGTTTTCTCCTTCCCTGTGGGGTTGGGGAAAGAATAGCAGATGGGGTTTCTTAGCTTGTACAGGGGATGAGCAGGAGTCCAACCAAATAGTGATGTCTTCCGTAAACATGGTTTCTATAGTTTAAGAGGGGTGGTCTTACAAAGCTGCAAAGTACATGTGGCATCTCCCCTAAGGGTGGGATTTTTGACTGAAAAGCAGTGTTCAAGGTAAAGGTCTAGAGAGAAGATTATGCTTAAACAAAAGAGTTGGGGCAGATGCAGGTGGGTTTTGGTATAACCTGGTCCTGCAGATAGCACAGATTACCAGGCTGTTAACAACCACTCGCAGCTTCCTTCTGTGTAGAGAACAGGTGCACATCTCTCCTTGGGGAGACAGGCCTGAGTGCTTAGCATCCCTGATTTCCCTAGTGCTTACAGTGAGCACAAGGACCTGGACCTTAACTTAATTACAGTATTGACCAGTGCTCTTACCTTTTCCATGTCCCAGAGGAAGAGCTGGCTTTCTGTCATGAATCGTTTATTCTGGATACTTAAGAATGTTGCTCTGTCCGTTTTCTCTTCTCTTTCTGTATCATCCTGAATCATGAATGTGTGTTTATGTGTTGTGGTGTGTATGTATGTATTCATATGTGAGTGCTGTGTATGTGTATGTGAAGGCCTGATGGTTGCTGTCTTCCTCAGGCTCTCTCTACCCCAGGGAGCCTTTTGTTTATACTTCCCCAGAGCTGAGATTACAGGATTGTGCTACCACACCCAGTTTTTAAAATACATGTTACAGATCCAAGCTCAGGGCCTCAGGCTTATGTGGCAAGCTCCTTACCAAGTAAGTCATTTCTCCAGCACCTTCCTTCATGATTTTAATTTAGAAATGAGGAATTATCACTTTGTTTCATACATGAAAGGACCTAAAAATCTTTTTCAAGTATAAATCCATTTCTGTCTCTTTATACCTTTGTTTGTTTTATAGTCAAATGCCTTCTGTCTTTCATTGTTTATGTCCCATTTACTCCTTAATTTTATACAATCTGGGCTTTCCTCTTAGCTCTTCACCTACTGTGTCTTCAGTGTCTGTGTTGTTTGCTGGGCTCAGATAGCTTGCTTCCTTGGTTGATGAGCGCCCCATCCCCCCCCCCCCCCCGCCTCTTTTCTATTGTCCTTTTGTTTCTTATAAGGTCACTTTCATTTACCTCTACCTCTCTTCCTACTCAAGATTCTCTTTGCAAGTACTACTTTCCCTGTTTGCTATTAAATCAAATATTCCTTTGGATTTTGATTTTAGCCTTATCTTCTCTTCTTAGACAGTTTCATGTATCCTCAGACTGCAATACTGCAATACCTTTGAGGAAATATTCATTGTCTTAGTCAGGGTTTCTATTCCTGCACAAACATCAGGACCAAGAAGCAGGTTGGGGAGGAAAGGGTTTATTCAGCTTACACTTCTACACTGTTGTTCATCACTAAAGGAAGTCAGGACCGGAACTCAAGCAGGGCAGGAAGCAGGAGCTGATGCAGAAACCATGGAGGGATGTTTCTTACTGGCTTGCTTCCCCTGGCTTGCTCAGTTTGCTTTCTTATAGAATGCAGGACTACCAGCCTAGAGATGGCACCACCCACAAGGGGCCCTCCACCCTTGATCACTAATTGAGAAAATACCCCTCAACTGGATCTCATGGAGGCATTTCCCCAACTGAAGCTCCTTTCTCTGTGATAACTCTAGCTTGTGTCAAGTTGACACACAAAGCCAGCATATTCGTTTTTTTTTAATTAAAGATTTGTCTTAAATTTATGTGTATGTGTGTATGTTTATGTGAGTGAAAGCCAAGGCCAAAGAGGGTACTGGATCCTTTAAAGCTTGCCTTACACAGAGTTTTGAGCCTCTTGATGTGAGTGTTGGGAACCAAATTCATGGCCCTTGGAAGAGCAGTACATGCTTTTAACCACAGAGACATCTCTTTAGCCCTATACATATATATATATACACACACACACATACATACATATATATATACACACACATATATACATACATACACATATACATATATGTGTATGTATGTATATATGTACATATGTATGTATATGTAATGTTGTAAATGATTGGGTTTGAATAATATCATTTAAGCACTAACAGTCAATGGACAGTACCATTTGTAATTCTATTTTCAAGAAGTAACATTAGTTCTCATGTTGATATTCTTTAAGAACCATTTTATCTGTCTGGTGCCCAATTTTTTTAGTATTTTTATTATGTAGATATCTACTAAATTTCTTAGTCTTTCAATTATGTAACCATCTACTTCTTGAATGTGCTTAGGGTGCTCTCACAAAAAGCCAAAAATAAGAAGTTTCCAGAACCACCCATCAATGAGAATGAAGATGAAGATGTCAAGGCTGAAAGACTGAAGGTTAAAGAGCTGATGGGTTGCCAGTGTTGTGAGGAGGTAACTTGCTCCTTAGTGCTAAGTCATATTTTGTCCCAAATGGTAGATTACCAAGGCACTAGAATGAAGAAGAAACACTTTTTATTGCATATGAATGTAAAATTTACTTTACAGTGCCCTCTTAGAAGTGAATCTAGTTCTTGGGATACATATATGAGCTATGAAATGATAAACATCTAATATATGACTCTGTTTAAAATCTGTTTTCCTTATTAGAAGCCAGCTATTATGGTATGCAATTTGCATAAGGAATATGATGACAAGAAAGATTTTCTTCATTCAAGAAAAACAACAAAAGTGGCAACAAAATACATCTCTTTCTGTGTGAAAAAAGGTTGTTTTTTTTTTTTTTTTTTTTAAAGAAAGTTTTCCAGAAGAGAAATTCCTGTTTTTGGTTTGACTTTAATACATATTTTTTCCCCAATACCTGTAGGAGAGATCTTGGGGCTGTTGGGTCCAAATGGTGCTGGCAAAAGCACAATTATTAATATTCTGGTTGGGGATGTTGAACCAACTTCAGGCAAGGTATGATATGTGCAACTGTGTGTTATGTCTAATATGACATTTTAATTAAGTTTACTAATAACAAATTATGAATTGGATTGTCAAACCTTTGTGTGTTTTAATATTTTTAGTATAGATTTATGAGATTAAGGTCTTTTGGTTATCTGAAAGTAATATATGTGAAATTTTCACACACAAATAGACATATATAGTTCTGCTTTTGGAAATTATTTACACACAAGGTAGATTTATCTACCTACTTATGAGAACAGGTGTAGTAATTTCTGGCAATAGGCAGGCCAGTCTGGGCCCTGTCAGTGAGTCTGCAGTTGTGCTCAGGACCCACATCAATGCATTTCTCCTTCCTGGCTCCATTTCGCTCTCTTCACACTGCTCTGTGAATTACCAGGAATACTCCTTTCTTTGAGAATTTGCCCAGGATTAATTTTTTATGTCAATTACACCTTATGTCTGCATTTATTTTACTTAGCATTAGTTTAAATATAGCATTTCAGTGAAGCCCAGGATGGCAATACTTAAAAAGGCAGCTTGGTTTCCCGCCCAGCAGCCAGAACCCCCACCTTTGCTGGCTGGATCTCTCAGTTCTGACTTAGCTATGTGTGGCCTTGCACCCTTAAAGAGCATTAGAGCACTGTTCAGATATTACTGTGACTTAGGGAAGGAGTTTAACAGAATTTTTTTTACTCTCACGACAGTACAAAGCAAAGATACTAAAATGTGGTTTGGATTTTTGTAGATATTTCTTGGAGATTATAGTTCCCATTCAAATGAAGATGATGAATCCATTAAGTGTATGGGTTACTGCCCTCAGACAAACCCACTGTGGCCAGATATTACTCTGCAAGAACATTTTGAAATTTATGGAGCTGTGAAAGGAATGAGTTCAAGTGACATGAAGGAAGTAATAAGTCGGTAAGTTGGGCAGGAAATACACATTTCAAATTCTTTAAATTTTAAAACAAGTATTTTTTGTAGATTATACTTTCCATAAGAAAATGGTCATTACTTTTCATTTGTTCTTTACAAAGTTATGATGGCTATGAAAAAAGAAATCAGCTCTTCTATTTCTGTTCATTCTGATTCTTTTTTTATTTTTCTGAGACAGTCTTGCTAGCCTGGAAACTCAGAGGTCTGCATGCATCTGCTCTTAAGTGCTAGGATTAAGGACATGTGCCAGGATGCCAGCATGGCTCAGGTTTTCCATTTCTAATCATAGGAATAGTGTGCATGCAAATTAACTGAATTATTTATAAAAACAATTAATTTGTTCACAATGATGTAAATTGGAGATTTTTTTCTTACCTAATTGACATTGCCTAAGTGATCTTTTAGAGAGAACAGTATAAATGATCATATATGACATGTATGTTTTAATACAGATCCAGGTAAATCATTTTGTGTTGGCCATTTTTCAGAATAACAAAAGCCCTTGATTTGAAAGAACATCTTCAGAAGACTATAAAGAAACTCCCTGCAGGGATCAAGCGAAAGGTATTCTTCATCAGACGATAGATCCGTGTATTTCCTTAGTTGAGGGCTGGCTGCTCTCTGGGTAGATGTTCTCAGAGTGTACTTAGTCCCGCCTCCCTCTCCTTTCCTCCAGCTGTGTTTTGCACTCAGTATGCTGGGGAATCCTCGGGTGACGCTGCTGGACGAGCCATCCACAGGTATGGACCCCAGAGCCAAACAGCACATGTGGTGAGTATGACACTGCAGACACTTGCCACCTGGTGTGGTGTATCATGGGGTAGAGTCATTGTGACCAATAGCTTCCTGTTAGTGGTGTGTGCATCTTGATTGTATAAAATAGCAATTAAATATGTGAACTTCTAAAGCTTTTATCATATCTTTGTTGAAATGTTAATGATATTTTATATACTACAGAACAGACATGAACACACAGCTGGTTACTAAAATAATTCTTCTTTCTGAATTAATTTTGGAACATGTTTTTCCCTAGTCACTTAATAGTAAATTATGTTTTGACTTTATGTTGTAATTTGTTGAAGGAATTTAAAGCACTAGTTGGATAATTTTTAGTTCTTAGTTTCCTATTTATCAAGTATAAGGTTTGATTTAGATATTAATTTTGTGAGTATGTACCTTTTTATAACAAAATCATATTTCATCATACTTGATTCATCCTTTCATGATTTTGTACTTTCTTTACTTCTTTTTCCCTCCCTTTGGTTATTGCTGGGGATTAAGACCAAGACACTGTGCATTGTAAGCAAGTGCTCTACCTCTGAACTGTCCACTGGCCTGGGTATTATACTTTAGCCTCAGGGATACCTGTGAAGTAATGTTTCTTTGCATTTGTCAAGTTTCAAACTAAGGAAGAGTAAGGGAGAATGGAGAGGTCTAGTTTTTTAGGACACAGTCATTACAGCAGTCAGTAATGGGTGTGTTTTAGTCCAAGAGTTGGGTTTTGAGAAACTACTTATTTCCACTAACAAACAGGTGTATTTCTCTTACATAAATTTTATTTATATTTTATAGGAGAGCCATTCGAACTGCATTTAAAAACAAAAAGCGGGCTGCTCTTCTGACTACTCATTACATGGAAGAGGCAGAGGCTGTCTGTGACAGAGTGGCCATCATGGTGTCCGGGCAGCTAAGGTAGATGTTTATATAGCTTACCTTTCTGAGAAGGAGGGGAAGGGTAGACTTTTGAATGTGATCTTTTAAAAAATATAGAGGACTATACATTAATTTGAAATGTCAAAACTTTTAGTTTTAAAAATCAGTTTTGTATAGAACTTTTTGGAAATACATGTGTATCTATATTTTACAAAATATGTTCAGCTACCTGTATCAGTACGTTTTTATGTCTTGTGTTTGTTATTTAAAAATTATTAGACTATTTTAAAATACTGGACATTGTTTTGAATCATAGCACAAAGTATAAAATAACTGAGTTTATATTTGTATAAAGAAATGGTTGATTGAATAAATAAGTGCGTGCAAAGAGGCACATTTTCCTTACACAGGGATTCCAAGGAATCTGTGTCTGTTTCCTCAAAGGAAGCTTACCCTCTCTTGATCTCAGGTTAATGCTGGATATAATCAATTTCTCCTGGAAAACTGAGTAAGGAAAAGGAATAAGAACTGTGAGCAGTAAAGTCCACAGTTGAAAAGCTTTCAGACACCATATGTAACAGAAAATACTGCACACCCTGAGGTTTGCTATAGTATAGCAAGACACATGTGCAGATATGGCTCTCTTTGTCCACAGCTCAAAACCTATTGTAACACAGACATAAACACAGATTGAAGGATATTCCAGCAACACATGTGATCAGAGTTCCTTAAAGCTGTGCAAGTCGTGAGAAAGAAGGACTGAGTTAGAAATGTCATTAACTTTGGAAACAAGAGAGACATAGCAACTAAATGCAGCATGGGATAGACTCCTGGAAGTAAGGTATAGGTGTAGCTTGGGATAGACTCCTGGAAATGAGGTGTAGTTTGGGATAGACTCTGGAACAAAAGATACTAACGGAAAGGAGTCAACCCAGGTCTGACCCTGGCTAGAGCTGTATAACAGAGGTCGCTTGATTTTGACACACTTGTCATAAGAATAAAAGAAGAAAATATTAGTGAAAATGAGACTAGATAAAGAGTGTCTGAGCGTGTTGCATGATGCTTGCAACTTTTCTATACATGTAAAGGATTGCCAGTGACTTTATTTAAAAAAAATGCAGAGATTTAATCAAGAAATCATTCTTTGAAAACGGTTACGTCATTTTAGCTCTTTCTTTTAAAAATTGTTTTAGATGTATTGGAACAGTACAACATCTAAAGAGTAAGTTTGGTAAAGGCTACTTTTTGGAAATTAAATTAAAGGACTGGATAGAAAACTTGGAAATAGATCGCCTTCAAAGAGAAATTCAATATATTTTCCCAAATGCAAGCCGCCAAGAGAGGTAACAACTTTTTAAATATATTTAATACATTTTATAGAGTTGAAATTGTTTTAAAAACAAAATCCCAAACGTTTTGTTTTACCAAATGATGACTTAAGACCCAGACGCTGGGGTGAAATCCTGCCAGCTCCATGAGGCAGAGAAAGCACCCAGCTGATCTTCCTCCTCAACCAAATCCCAGAAGTGGGGAAAAAAACCCAGTTTTTCTCTACACTGTCTTAAAAACCCTCCCAACTGAATGTCTCTCCTTCCTACTTCCTGCATGCCTCTCTGTCCTCCCGATTTCCTCTCAGTCTCTATGGTTTTCTCCTATGTTCACTCCTTTTGGCTTTACTCAGTTTTGTTTACAGTAATCAGAAAGCTCTCAGATTAAAGGTGTGTGCCAGGGCTGAGCCTCACCACACCTAGAAACAGGTTTTCCCAGTACACCAGTGCAAGATCTCACAGTGATCAAATACCTTGCACACTCTTGGATTAAAGGTGTGTGATAGGGCTGAGCCACACTCAAACTAGAGACAGGCTTTAATACTAGGGTTCACAGTGTGACCAAATATCTTGCAACAAGAAGTCATAAACATGCACATTTTCAGTTAGACTTTGTCTGCATCTCCTTCTATTTTAATTTGCTATAGTGTCAGCAGTAGAGAACTGGCTGTCAGAAAAGAGGCCTGTAGTTACTTCAGGGTGATAATCACATGGTATTATTATCCTGTCCTTCTGCACACAGGTTTTAGGAAAATGAATATCAAGTAGATTATTAGAATTTAAATTTAAACTTAAAACGTTTTAAGCTTTAGCATTCAAGCAAACACAATAGTTAAATTTTCCATCCTTCTGTATTTTATCTTTGTTTTTCAGCTTTTCTTCTATTTTGGCTTATAAAATTCCAAAAGAAGATGTTCAGTCTCTCTCACAATCCTTCGCTAAGTTGGAAGAAGGCAAGTAGCATTTGAAAATATTGTAAAACAGTTTCCAAGTAATGAAAGGATCTTATTCAGAAAGTTTAGAACTAGGAGCCAGGTTATTGTTCCAGTTATAGCAAATATAATCTTTTGTTCTTTTATTCTAAGATAAATAAATATAAGTGTTTATGCCTATACATACATAAATATTTAACAATAATTTAAAAAAGAAGTCAAGTCGTTGAGAGGGAATGTGGGAGAACGAGATATTGGAGGACTTCAAGTGGAATAATGCAAATTCAGTTCTCATGGTATAATTCAGAAAAACTTCAGAATCTGAAACATATATAGAATTTTTATCATTCTCTATGGGGATTCTGGTAGGGGATTCTGATACTTATATCTCATGTATCTCTATAGCTGTAGACTAATTATTAATTCTGAAACTTTACCTTCCTGATAATTTATGATTAAAAGAATAAATAGACTATAGAATTTGGTATTAGATTGGAAAAGGAAATGAAGGGAATGTAGCAAAGCTTATGATGACCAATGTTAGGAACTGAATCTAGGGATCCTGAACAGGCTGACGTAGTGATTGGGGATAGAGGTCTGAGGATCCTGAACAGGCTGACGTAGTGATTGGGGGTAGAGGTCTGACACCACAAGGAAACAAAGGAATGATGAAGAACAAGACACTGGAGGGAAGGAGGAGCTAAGCTAGACATGAAGCAGGCCAAGGACCAGTCGATGCTGGTTGTTTACAGGGGATCTGTTTACGGTGGACCTGGGCGAGAGAGAAGCAGGGCTGAGGGAGTAGCACGTGGGCAGCTCCAGTTTGGAATACGTTGTTGACAGAGTTTTAAAGAAGCAGAGTAGATACTGTAGAATTAGTTGCCATCTCACTCCTTAAAAATATCACTAAGTAAAATGCTATTTTTATGTTTTTATAGCAAAACACACTTTTGCCATTGAAGAATATAGCTTTTCTCAAGCAACCCTGGAACAGGTACTGTAAAGTTAAATTAGAAACAATTACGGTTAAGGTTAGCTAGTAGCAATTGCTTAGGTCTGTAATGTAGAGACTGATGTTATAGGCATTTGAAACTATAAACCTAAAACACATTTACTTACTTATTTCATGTGTGGGTGTGGGCGTGCAAGGGCCACAACATTTTAGTGGGGACTAGAGGACAACCTGTGGTTGGCAGTTTTCAACCGTGTGCCTTGGTGAATGAACTCAGGTCTTTGGGCTTGACAAAAGGTACTGCTGAGCCATCTCAGCAGCCCCAACTTACAAGTTAATCGGAATTGCAACTTTAGCTTCCTCTTAGTTTTTTGTCCAATTCCATTTTAAAACATCTTTAATTGAATAGTCCTATTATTTATATTTATTAACTACAGTGTGATGGTTTGATATACATGTATACTTTTGAATAATTAATTCAAGTAAATTTTATTTTGTTAAGCTTGAGATATATTAAAAGACTCATGGCATTATTTTATATTATAGTATTTTAAATTGTTTAAACAACTTTAAGTTATTTTATGACACTGCTACTTGGTATATTAGAAAATGTATTAACCCTCTAAATATGTATTTGTCTTTGTAGCTACTGGACATACCTTGCTTTGTTTGAATAGTATCAGTTCCCTTGATCCTACTTGATTCTACTTGATCCTACTACTATCAAGTAGGATCCCTTGATCCTTGTCTGACTTCGTTAAAAGTCCTCTGAATGATACAATAGCTGACCTCTCCTTTTATCTAGGTTTTCGTAGAACTTACTAAAGAACAAGAGGAAGAAGACAATAGCTGTGGGACTTTAAACAGCACACTGTGGTGGGAGCGGACGCAGGAGGACAGAGTGGTGTTCTGAATGTGTGTGCTCACTCGGCTTACTGACCGGAATTTATTTATCCTTTTTTATTCTATTTTTTCCTTCTTTTATCTTAACTTTGATTTTAAAGGTTTATTACTTGAATAGTTATTCAAAAACATGAAAGCACTTGGAAATTTCCTAAACTCCTTAATTTACACACCATGGCTATATGTTTGGGTTTTTTTAAAATAAATTTGTGTGTAATTGTCCACCTACATGTTTATATTTGAAGTATGTTGAAGATAGTCTATACACCATCCTTTTCACATTTCAGAAAAACAATATTTCTCAACTTAAGATTTAAAGAAATAATAAAAGAATAATTCTGAATAATTTTAAATTTTATACTGTTACATAATTATGTAATTTCCCAGTGCTAATTAAAAAGACCAATACCCGACTAATAACGTAGAAAAGAGACCCAAAGCAATTGCAGAAACTGGCTTTTCCTTTTAAGATTTCTAAAAGAAGCTCTTAGTGGAAGTTGGCCTGTGTAAATGTGGAACGGTTGAGGTGGTGTCCACCAGGTGGCAGTCATTGTCCCAGTAATAAAGGGAAGTCCTAGTCTAGGGAGTGATTGCAGACATGGGCAATTAGATGTTTGCATGTGTGTTGCCTACATTAAAATCTAAATGTGTTTGGTGATCGTAATGCACAGAAACACTAAAACTAGAGCTTCAGTGTGTAGTAGTCCGAGGGTCTGAGGCTGCAATGACAGCCGCTTGTTGAGGTAGGGCAGTTAATCTACCTTCCTCCAAACGCCGACGGCGAGCTGCCTTCCTCACATAGGGCACACTTAAGTTTATTCCTAGATAAGAATTGTAATGGATAACCACTTTTATTACTAAATTGTATTACTTGATCCTCTTGAGTTGTAAGTAGATCAACATACACATTTCTTTAAAAGGTCACCTAAGAACATAGTAGAAAATAGGAACTCTTTCAAGGGTTAAATTAAGAAATAAAAATTAAGAGTTTCACTCTTGTGACAGAGTTGAAATGTGATAATTAATCTTAGAAATATTTCATTTTATGACTCATATGGACAGGTATACAAATATAATGTAGTTGATACTGTATTTCAGTCTGTTGTATAAGTGTTAGCTTTGTAAAAACATATATTGTGGTATGACTTTTTGTAAAGAACAATGTAAGATGTAAAGAACAATAGCAAGACCAGAAGGGCTTTATACCCACTTTAAATGGTCAAGCTTTCAATGAAGTTATTAATTATTTAATGTTGGGAAGATTTAATGAACTTTTGGTCCTGTTGGGTAGTGAAATGTGTGATTTTATGCACTAGTAGATAGTTCAAGGGTTCCTTTCTCAGTACAAGGTGGTACATGGCTGACAATTTTCTCTATTGCTTTGGCAATATCTTTCCACCTTCCTAAAGATATTTGTTTAGTCTTGTATCTTAGAGGTACTCTAATATAATTGACCCTACAAGTCTGCTTGGATTTTATGACATGCCCCTCCCCCCAAGTTCTTCTTGTAAGATTTCATTGGCAATAGCTTGCCTCCTGATACCAAATTATAATTTTGGATATCCCTTAAGAATCTTACATTTAATTAATCATTTAATTAATGATTGCTGCATGACAAATATAGTCAAGATGTATTTAAGAGGAAATCTTTATTTTTGCCGATACATTATAAATAGCACATTGTATTTTCTCAGCAACTCATTGCTAAATGGTGCCGTAAACTTGAAGAGCTATCTTTTAGTATTTAAGTACCTTGGGCCTTTTTGGGGGATGTGATTTTTGTAACTCTAAGCTAGAACACACACACACACCCTTAAAAACAAACAAATAAAGTTGCACTGATAGTTTATTAGGACAGCTGCGGAAAAGGTAGGTTTCATTTGTTCTAGAGGCGCTTGGCTGTTCTGAGGCAGCTGTCTCACAGACACGGTCAGCACAGGCTAGCCAGCTGCCTGCTCTCATGTAGATCCTGTCTGTTAGCAGTGCTCAGTGTAAAGTGTAATTTTTGTAGGGAATGAAAGTCGAGATTGTACTGTCTCGTCTTGTTTGCTGTGTGTTCATTCATATTACAGTGGATAGTTTGTTTTTACACATGGATTCATTTTAAATTATCTTAAATTGCTTTCAGAGCTTTGTTCCTTTTCAATACAGGTAAACAATAAGTGACAACAAACTGCAGCATCACCTTCCTGCCTTATATTTTCCATCTGTGGCCAAACAGTCAGGGCAGAAGGAAGGCTGGCTCTGCAGAGCTGCGAAGACGGGGCTCGGGCGGGGCTCAGGTGGTGGGGATGAGAAGCCTTCACTTCTGCAGGAGAGCTTTCTGTGGGGGCTTCCTTCCACTCCTTCCGCATGATTCTTAGGAAAAAGCCGTGGTTCTTTTTTTTTTTTCAAAAATTAATTTGGCAAAGATTATTTTTAGTCAGTTTTAGTTTTCACTGTTAAAACATTTTTTGATACTTTAATTCAGCACACCTTCCAGTGACTGTTTCCGGGATGGGCTCTTCGGGTAGAAGGAAGAACTATTTTGGCTCTGTAAGATCTTACATTTTATTAAAAGGAGATACTTCAGTAACCAGTTATGATATGAAAATGCCTTGCTGCTAGTGTTAAGACTATCTTATAGGAAAGTGAGTAGCACAGTTAACTCCTTAGGGTGAGTATTGTTCTGATGATTTGTTGGTCACTCACTGTCTTTCTGATCGCGCTTTTTACATTTGTTAAAATGCCATCTTATATTTTCATGTAGCATTCCAAAAGGCATGACTTGTTTTAAAATAGCAAATGTTTTTTCTTAATGTATTTTTAATATTGTTAGCATTGAGTTCTCATCTCTCCCCCCCTGAAATAGCATATTACATAAAGTGAAAGAATTTATTCTCAGGTGAATTATTTTTGTATCAGCTATTCTTATAAGGTAAAAATTTACTTGTTTTCTATTCATAATGTGCTGTGTGTACAATTCTCAATGCTGCCCTTTAAGAAAAATGAATGTGCATATATTATTAATAATAAACTTTAAGAGCTAAAAAAATCTATGACACTTCATTTTGTATACCAAAATTCATTTAGTATTCATAATTAGATGACTGACTTAAATTCAAAATTGAAGCAATTACCTGTAATTAAAATGGTCATATCCCTTAAGGACCTGCATAAAGTGAGGGATAAGAAAACATTGTGAAGAACTGTAGTTTAATCATATTTAAACTCAACAGTAGACAACCAAGAAAAAATAAGAGAATTTTGTTGCTCAGAGAGCCACTGAACATATTCTGGTCATTTTGTCTAGTTTAAAGTCAAAAGAACTTATAATAACAATTTACCATTAAATGCAGAGCTCCATGTTGGAGAGAATGACTCTGATCCAGAAATGGAGCAATTCCAAAATTATTTATTTAAAGGTTTTTTGTTTTCGTTTTTCTTTTCAAGACAGGGTTTCTCTGTGTAGTTCTGGCTGTCCTGGAACTCACTCTGTAGACCAGGCTGGCCTTGAACTCAGAAATCTGCCTGTCTCTGCCTCCCAAATTCTGGGATTAAAGGCGTGCGCCACCACTGCCCGGCAAGGTGTTTTATTTTTAACACTACAATTAAAGTTTGCATTAAAAAAAAGTCTTATTTCTGTCATATGGAAAAAGCCCCAGTTTTTTCAAACATAATATTTTTATTAGTTATTTTGGAGTTTTACATCATGCACCCTGATAACACGCACTTTCCTGTCCTCTCAGGTCTCTCCCTACCCTTGTCACCTTCCCCCCAAAAAGAAGAAAAATTAAAACAAGTTCAATTTCTATTGCAAGAGCAACGTTGGCACGGTGGAAAGATGGATAAACCCTTTGACCGCTAGGCGGCAGCAGAGGGCTGTGCGGGAAGGAGTTGGGTGAAGCTTTCTGAGCTGGGGCAGAGCTGGCCAGGCAATCTAGGTGACCAGAGGCTCAGCTCTACTGAGTGTGTTGGCGTCATAAGTGCTAGTCTGTTTGGGAAGCAGTGACAGGGCTCAAGAGATGGCACAAAGGACTAGAAATGTGAAGCGAGCCAGTAGACCGTCTCGGCCATTTGTCAAACTGAAAGCAAAGCCCTTCCAGATACAATCGTGATAGGTTTTGTAGGCCAACTCGAGGAGTAAATCTCTAGTTTTCAGTCCCTCCTTTGATGCCTTTAAGAAGTCACAAAACTGGGCTGGAGCGATGGCTCAGCCGTTAAAGGCTAGGTTCACAACTGTCGCAGGAATTTTCCTGTCTAGTTTCATCCGAACAGAGAGGGTCTGTGATTGGAGCAAGTGGTTGTGAGAAGAGGGCATAGCGTGAGGGTCACAGGTCGGAGGACCAGAATGGCTTCAGACGTTTTTCTGTGTGATTTTTATAAGGTTAGAAATAGTGGAATAAAGCTTGTCACTTTTAATTGGCTCTGGAATTAACTGCATTGACATCTTGTAATTGTGTCTATAGTACACATAAATCTAATTGGCTAACTAAATAAGCATTGAGGGTATGCTTCTTCTGGGTAATCGGATGGTGAGCTGGGTGTGTGGGGCATTGCGTGGTAGCGAGAGGAACTCGAGGTCCCCTGCTGGAGAGATGGCTAACAGAGGTATGGAAAGTTTGCTGGCCTAGAGACCAGCAGCTCAAGGGTTTTGGTGGCGGCAGGAGCGTGTGAGTGTGATCAGAACCCATGGGGAGTTGGCGGGTTGGTCTTTTTGAATATTTCCCCGCAACACACCACCAAAAAATATAAGACACAAATCTTGAGTTTTTCAGGTATTATACAAAACAGTCTTAAAGGATTTTTTTTTTTTTTAGATTTTATTGACGTGTTTGCTTATTTTATGTGTTTGAGTGTTGTGCCTGTATGTCTCTCTGTGCACCACGTGCATGCAGTACCAGCAGAGGCCAGAAGATGTCAGAATTCCTAGGATTGAAGTTACAGACAGCAGTGAGCTTCCATGAAGGGCTGGGAACTGAACTTGGCATCCTCTAGAGGAGCAGAATGCACTCTTAACCTGAGCCAGCTCTCCAGCCCGTGACCAGGGGATCTCAGCACTTCTTATTTAAGAGAGAGTTTATTGATAACTTAAAAAACTGGGAGGTGGACTGGCAGAGACGGGCAAACAAAACCCTTAAAAAGGGATCATTGGGGTATCACCTTTGTTACTAGAGTCGTCACTGCAATCTCCAGTCTGCTCTTTTATTTCTCAACTGTTACTTTCAATAGTAAAGCCAGTGTTGTTTATGCATTTGAAATAGGCTTACTGCTTCTCTCACAGAGTCATTTAAAGATTTAGCTGATAATTCCTTTAGTGAGAGAATCGAAATCCCATTGATATAAAAAATGCCATTTTCTTGGACTATTTGAAAACTAACTGCTCACCATCTGAAGATATTTGGCTTCATTAAAGTCCCATGCTGGGGACAGGAGCCTGGATGGTGGCAGTTTAGAGGTTTTCTTGGTGTGATTCTGAGAAAGAATGCTGTGTAGCAAAACAGTCTTTATTTCAAGATACAGAGAAAGAATATAGGGAATCATGAATATGTTCTGACTAGTGATAAACAGGTTATGCAGGGGGAAAAGAGGAAACATCTCTTAGCCTCAGCTACAGGGGCGATGTGGGGGCTGGAGCACCAAAGCCGTAACACACGGAAGCTAAGTTTGGCATCTCTGCTGAAAGACTGGCAGTTGCAGCAAAGAGCAAGCTCACACCTGTTGTAATTCATAGATCCAGCGAGACGATAAGGTGTTTCAGTGACCCGTGCATGGTAGGCCAGTGTTGGAAAAGGAATCCATCGGGCTGCGTCTTATAACTTCTAATGGTATAGCAAGGTGCCGTCTTGAGAGGAGGGCCTAGTGTTTGAGATTGAGACACTTTCCGGAGAACGGAACAGCTGCAATTGAAGGAGTCTGGAAGAGATTGGGCCTACAGGAGCCACGAGGCACAGCCATGGAGCAGGGAATAGTCAGACATCAGCAAGCTGTGTTTAATTGTAGGGCTAAAGTACAGGAAGGCAGCTCCAGAGGCCTGTCTGCTCTCCAGAGCTCAGCGCCCTTCTTCAGTTATTCTGAGATGACAGGCCTAGCCTCACGATTAAACCCAGCTTCCTAGGCTCCCGGGTCCTCTCACGGGGGTTTTCTGTAGCGGAATTGTTCCCTAGTTGATTGATTGGGTAATAACGATGACAAGAAGCCAATCACTGGGCGAAGAGGAGGCGGGCCTTCCGGGTCCGAGAGAGGAAGAGGGCAGGAAGACAGCACTTCCTTTTAGAAGGGGAAGCGGGAGCAAAGCAGGCGAGATGTGTGCCAGGGACTGTGAGACTTGGTGGCAGAATCCACCAGCATCTGCCACCGGAAGGATTTCTAACATAGAATAGATGATGAATTTAGGGTGATAGGTTCCGCGCCCACCAGGATCTATTGATTCTAAGCGTAGATTGTCTGGCGTTTTCCATTCTGCAGCGACTCAGGTGGGCCAGAGGGAAAGAACTTAGCCAAGACGGAATTCAGCCAGACTTTGGGATGGGAAGATTGGGCAAGGTTGAGCTGTAGGGAAAAGGTGGCAGTGGAGCATGGGTTGGCGAGGGTGTGCCCACAGCTAGCCTTGGGAAATCTGGGAGTACTGAGCGGGTTTGGCACAGTTACCCGCCGGCTGGGACCAAGAGAGCAACCTCCAGTGCTGGAGAGGCAGAGCCCGCGTTGGTGGGAGAGGCCTTGGCAAGGAAATATGCGGGTCTCAGGCTATGTGCCGGGCTGGGAACAGACGGAGACCACCGGCTAGGCTCGGCAATAGCATGGATTGGTTTTTAATAGTACTTTTTGTTCTGGTCTAACAGATCACTGTTTTCCTTTAGACTTGCTTCCCGCCATTTTGGTTTACTGCCCAAATGCATTGGGACTAGCAAGCAGAGCGCTAGGCTCCCTGGGTTCTTGCCGTCCAGTGCAAATCTGCCTTTTTCACCCTCCAGTGTACTCAGGGACGCCCCATGGCTCTGGACGTTAGCTACAGCTTGATGCGCAAAGTGGGAGGTTTCTGGAGTGAATGTGAACCTGCCAAGTCCGCAGGCTATAGTTCAGTGTGCTAACAGTGAATCCTGATGCGCAGAGAAGGAAAGCTTCTAAGAAGAATTCATCCTTGTAGTGACGACTGATACTAGACTGGCTTGGCCATCCGTGCACAAAGAGCAGCCAATTGAATAGTGAGGAGAAGGACCTTAAGCTACAACTGCATCTATGCCATAGCTGAAAGTTCCAGCCTCAGAGCGAACCCCAAAGAAGCCTCTATAAGTCTGGTTTTTTATTTTCAAAAAACCCTTAACCTTTCTTTTCCTTATTTGCTTTTGCTTTTTTTTTAAAACCCTTTTTTCTTTTTTACTTCATATTTTAAGGTTTGTTTTTACCCTGGGTGTATGTGTTTATGTGTGTACTGGCTGGTTTTGTGTGCCAACTTGACACAAGCTGGAGTTCTCACAGAGAAAGGAGCTTCAGTTTGGGAAATGCCTCCATGAGATCCAGTTGAGGGGCATTTTCTCAATTAGTGATCAAGGGGGAGGGCCCCTTGTGGGTGGTTCCACCTTTGGGCTGGAATTCTTGGGTTCTATAAGAGAGCAGGCTGAGCAAGCCAGGGGAAGCAAGCCAGTAAGAAACATCCCTCCATGGCCTCTGCATCAGCTCCTGCTTCCTGACCTGCTTGAGTTCCAGTCCTGACTTCCTTTGGTGATGAACAGCAATGTGGAAGTGTAAGCTGAATAAACCCTTTCCTCCCCTACTTGCTTCTTGGTCATGATGTTTTGTGCAGGAATAGAAACCCTGACTAAGACAGTGTGTGTGTGTGTGTGTGTCTGTCTGTCTGTCTAGGGAGTAAGTGCAGAACTTTGTGGATGCTGGGCAGGGAGTCTACCACCCAGCTACATTTTAACCCCTTTGTTTTTATGTTATTTTTAGAAAGATTGTTTTTATTTTTTACTTACTAACTTTCCCCGATTTTAATCCCTTTTCTTTTCTCTGTAATCAGGTTTGTCCATTGCTCCTTTATCTCCCTCACAGCCCCACTTTCCCCTTTATATTTGACTTGACTGCTTCTTTTTACTCTTTCCCAGAGCCCTTGTGTAACTTGTTTATTGTTTTTAACCTCATATCTTTTTTACATTTTTTTCCTCATTTTCTGTAGTTACTGGTATACTGGTCAGCCTTAGTTGGCTTTAATTGTATTCCTATGTTTACTTTTGGTTTCCTGTACTTGTTCTGGTAACTTGTTTTCTAATGACTGAGTGGTATTGGCTCTTGAGCCCTCCGGAGAAGGCTGTTCAACAAGCAGACCCCAGATAAACAGAAGATAAACAGATGCCCACCTCAACTGGCGTACAAACTGCAACAGAAACAGAGGAAATGTGTAAAAGCAAGACAGCACGATACCTCAGAAGGATCATGCCCTTCCTATAGCTGAGCCCCACTGTGCTGAAACTGTTACTTCTGGACAAAGAATTCAAAAGCTGAGCATTTTACATGATCAGTGACTTCATAGAGTATTCAGATAACCAGATGAATGGACTAGGAGGGTTATTCAGGACCTGGGGAAAAATGTTCACAACTTCAAGGGACTTGTAATTCTGAAAACAAAAGGCTAAATAGAAACATTGGAAATTAAAACTCAGTAAATCAAATAGAAGACACAAAAGAAAGCACTACCAATGCATGGAAACAGAAAGGAACAGCCAAATCAGAGATCAAAGATAAGGAAGCAATACGATCAAACAGCTATAAAAAGAAAAAAAAGTCAGACACAACATTCAGGAACTCAGAAAGTCAAAAGCTTAAGGTGAACAAAAAAAAAAAAGAAAGAAAAAATTTGAACAGATTCGGAGAGCAAATAATAAAATTAATAGGAATTGACGTATATCTCTTAATAATCCTAAAGTGTCCTTATCTCTCTGTTTAAGATACATATACAAGCAAATTGAAATATAAACAATTTTCAGTTTGTTGTTTGCAAGAAATATATATACAGACCAAGACAAATATGCTGAAGGCAAAGAAGGATGAATATTGATATACCAAGAAGGAAAAAGGAAAGCAGGTAGAGTAACTGCATTTTTATTTGGTTTTTAAGTCAAACCAAAATCAGAAAGAAACAAGGTGGCTATGTAAGAATAAAGAGGAAATCCATCAAGATATGAAGATTATAAGTGTATTGAACACTGATGCACTGAATCTCATGAACATATTACTGGATTAAAAAGGGACAGATAGGTCCAAATAGTGATATCAATATCAAATTCTAATCAATAGGTATTCAGATAACACCCTTCTTCCGACCCTCTAAATCCACTAAGTGACTTAAAAGTAAAGTCTCTTGAAATGAAGGTGAACCCTGTTGCGGGAAATATCAAAAAAGACTATGGTGTTCCCACGCTACACCAGGCACCGGAGGGCCACACTGCACCAGCGGGGTGTTCTCATCTTAACACTCTCTGGCTTGGTGGTTCCAGAACCGTCTCCAGCCAACTCACTAAGTTCCCACTGGTGGGTCGCTACCACGCCCGCCCCGTGCTTCAAAACCCCCATGGCCTGTGTGGTGCACATCTGGCAAACCCACGCTTTGCCCCTGTACCTTTCTCTCTGGAACCCAGTCAAGTCGCCACAAGAATTAAAACACCACACAAGCTTAGTTCAGAATCAATGGTAACTCAATCTCATGGCGTGACAACTAGAATCCTAATCTTGTAAGCCATATTAAGTCCAATTCGTCCAGTAGTGAATCCTGGTAGATCCGCCATGAAAACGGGAGACACTAGCAGCTACATCTTGCCCTTAAGGTATCCCCAATCAAAAGGCCCCTAACTCTCCCCCTGCTTTCTCTCTCCTTCTGTCCAACCCAGAAGTCCCGCCTACTTACCCAGTGATTGACCCTTTATTCACTCAGGGAGGCTCACAGGAATTCACGTGATTATGTCACTCTTTCCTTATTCCAGACTGCCCCTCCTGGGAGAGCGGAATTAACAGCAAAAGGCAGGCAGGCAGGCAGGCAGCACAGAGCCATCCACAACAGAACCCATAGTTGTAAGAGGAAGTTTTTATAAGTGTTTAGATTTAAAAAAAAAAAAAGCAGAGAATTCAGGAAATTTACTTATCTCAAGGTCTTAGAAATGAGAACAGTCACCTGCCTCCAATTACAAAAAAAAAAAAAAATCACCAAATGGAAAGCTATAATAAAGATCTGGTCAAAAATTAATGAGTTAGAGAATAAAAGGTCAAAAAATAATGAAAAATGATTGGTTCTGTGCCCACACTTTCTCCCCAAAGACTGTTGGCCACCATCCTGAAGGGATAAAGGAAGCGGAGACAACAGAGTTCTTCGGAGATGCATGAGTGGGAAAGAATGACCTCTGGAGACCCGCAGCAGTGAGACAAGTCTACTTTATTGTTTCAGGGATAGGGTATATAAGAGAGGGTTTTTTGTTTGTTTGTTTGTTTTGTTTTTTGTTGTTTTAGGGGCACGAGTGGAAAGGGTTAATTGGTCTTGGTGGTCAAGTGAGTAGGAATGCTGATTGGTTCTAATATGGCACCTAATTATCATATGGGCAGGAAGCCAGAGTGGACAGGTGTGCCAAGTTATGTAGCCTTGCAGAAAGCTCTGTACAAGGTCACTTTTCAGACTAGTCCAGCCAAGGCCAGCCACCTGTGTTCAGGGACACTCTCCAAAGACAAACAGAGATGGGAAAGCGCTGCCAGGAAATGGAGTCCCCCATTTTGTGCGGAGCTCAGAGAGTCATCTGCTCATAGAGGACTGCTACCTTAATAGCAAGGTTCCCCAACATGGTTCTTTTGGAATCGACAAATACTTGACTAAATTAACTAAGAGAAAATCAAAGAAAACCTAAGTTAACCAAGCTAGAGATGAAGATGAGAACATATTAGTGATCAGAGAGCATCATTAGGGAGGACATAGAAATACTGTGCTCCTGGGAGTGGGTGGGTTGGTGAGGAGGGGGAGGGGATGGGAGAGAGCGGTTTTTGGAGGGGAAACCAGGAAAGGGGATAACATTTGAAATGTAAATAAAAAATATCTAATAAAAAAGAAAAATATTAATAAGTTAAAAAAGAAATATCAATGCTCTCACAAATTGGAAAATCTAGAATAAGTGTATAAGTTTACAAATGCTTATAACTTACTATAATTAAACCAAGATATAAATCACTTGAACAGATACATAATGGTCAATAAGACTGAAGCCCTGATAGATTTCTCAACAAAGGAAGACCCAGGCAAAGAGATTCACTGTTAAGTTATACCAGACTATAAAAGGACCAATATTCCCTAAACTGTTTCATAAAGATAGAAAAGGTAGCTATAAACTCCCTAAACGGGGCCAGGAACAGATGAGAGGAATAGTCAGGTTATCTGTTTGCAGCTGGTATGATTCTTTACTTGAAAGACCCCCAAAAAACCCACCAGAAAACTCTCGAATATAAAACTTTAAGAAAAATAAGATACCAAATCAACATATAAAATGAGTGGCTTTTTTTTTATATGCCAAAATGAACATTTTGAGTAAGAGATCAGAAAAGCAGTCACACAATAATCTCAAAAATGAAATACCTAGGAATAAACCAAACCAAGGAAGTAGGAAAGCTTCTCAAATTTAAAGCATAAAAAGTAATTGTAGAAGATACTAGGATTTGGAAAGTTACCCCAGGTTCATAGGTCGTTAGAATTAATAGTATGTAAATGGCTATATTACTAAACTCACTCTATATGTTCAATGGAGTCACTACAATATTGCAGTAAAATTCTCCAAAGAATTAGGAAATAGAATTCTAGGAAATAGAATTCTACAATTTATGAGGACACATGAAAACCCCACGGCTAGCCAAAGAAATCTTGGACAAAAGAGCAGTGTTGGAGATAACACAATACCTGATTTTATTATACTATAGTAACAAAATAGATAGCATGGTACTTTGCACATACACACACACACACACACACACAAACACACACACACACACACACACACACACACACACACGCACACACACAGAGGCTGCAGAAGGAACGCAGACCAGTGGAATAGCACAGTAGAAAGAGATGAACTCAACTACAGAATGTAATAAAGGTCCCTAAACACTGATAAAAGAGAGCCTTTGACAAGCAGCGCCAGCAAAACTCCATATCCACATGTACATCCACATACTCTGTATTGGAATAAATCCAAAATGGATCACAGACCTTAATGTAAAACCTAAAGTCTTTAACAACAGCAAAGATAAACAGCAGCAAAAAGTGCATAGGAAGGAGTTGCTGACTAGGATGGTAGCTTAGGAACTAGGAATTCACAAGTGAGGTTACAGCTATTAAAGGGATTCTACATCAAAGCAAAGGAAGAGCTTAGAAAACGGGAGGAAAATTAGTCTATCACAAGATTAGCACCTAGAGTATATCAAGTCAAAATATTAAGCAATACTTTGCCAAACCGGTTAATCAATGAGCCAATGAGTTGAACAGCTTTTCCCCCAAAGAAGTAACAAATCACTGATACATCTTTGAGAGATAGTAAACATCCTTAGCCACTATAGGTCTCAGTCATGGCTCTACCTCACCCCAGTCGGAATGGCTGTCATCAAGAAATCAGCACATGCTGCTGGTGTGGATTATGGGAAAGGAACCCTTAGACATTGATGGGAAAGAAGATGAGTTCAGTTACTAATGTAGTTAGTTATAGAAGTTTCTCACAAAACCACAACGAGGAGGCATCTGAAAAATAGACCGTATGATCCTGCTATTTCATTCCTGCGTATTCACGTGAAGGAATCATATAACATATAACATATAACAGATGTATGCATATCTGTGTCATATTCACAATCACTAATTTATGGAATCATCCTACATTTTCATTAACAGGTGAAATGGTAAAGAAGATAATGCGTGCTCATGCGCGTGCGCACGCACACACATATACACATACACCAGGCTTTTTTGCAGGACAAAAATTTAATAAAAATTGATTAGTGGAGATATATATATATATATATATATATATATATATAGCCAAATAACAAGGAGGGTCCACGGGAAAATGCCTGAATCTTTCTCAGAAGGGGAAATAAAGTAGATATGAGAGGTGGACTGAGGGAGGGAACTGGTGGGAGAGGTGGAGGGATTATGTGTAGCAAAAGCAGGGGAAAAAGATGGAAATTGGCAGTTGTAGTAGACAGCCCTGGGCTTGTATTTTGATGCTAATTCCACTCCTAGGAGGGGCTGCAGACTTGAATACAAGTGCCTTGTGAACCTTTTCCCCACCTTAACTTTTCAAATAAAGGCTAGAGCCAATGACTGGGCAGGAGGAAGGGGGAGGAGCTGAGAGTTTGGGGGAGGAGAAAAGGATCGACGGGGTGGGGGTGGGGATGGGGCTCCGGAGGATTGGCAGAGAGGAGGGAGAGAAGCTCTTGGCCTGAAGAAACCGCAAGTTATATGGGATAACATAGATGGGAATAGAGTAGTGTAGTGGGAGATCCACCCAGTCTAGGCTTATAGCTTGTATTGTTGCTGATCGAGTTGAGATTTATTTTACCCGGTAACTGGGTTGGAAAAATACAGCAACAGGCAACAGGGGAATCTCTAGGTCTGCCAGAGACCTAGGATAGGGGGAGGACCCAGGGAGTCTATGGGGGTAACTCTAGAGAGACTTCTAGCAGTGGGGGATATGGAGGTTGGAGTGGTCATCTCCAGGGCTCCCAGTGGAGGGATAAGGACAGAAATCCACCCACAAAACCTTCTATTTCCAAAACGTGTCCTGCCTACAATATGTGCAAGGATAAAGATGGAGCAGAGAAGACAGTAATGGCCAACCGATGACTGCTTTAAATGGAGACCCAGCCCATGGGCAAGAACCAATCCCTGATGCTATTAATGATACTCTGTGAATGTGTGTAGACAGGAGCCTAGCATAGCTGTCTTCTGAGAGGCTCCACCCAGCAGTCAATGGAAACACATGCAGAGACCCACAGCTAAACGTTAGATGGAGCTTGGGGAGTCTTGTTGGGGGGGAACTACTGAGGGACCTGAAGAGGACAGGGACTCCACACGAAGACCAACAGAGTCAACTAATCTGGACCCTTATGGGCTCCCAGAGACTGAACCACCAGCCAAAGCGCATGCTTGGACTGGACCTGGGCCCCTAGCACATAAGCAACAGATGTGCAGCTTGGTCTTCATGTGCAACTATTGGAGTGGGACCTGTGAATCTTCTGCCTGCCTGTGGATCCTTTTATCCTAGCTGGGACACCTCAATGGGAGATGTGCCTGGTCCTGCAGTGACTTGATGTGTTAGGATAGGGTGATACCTGCAAGGGTTGAGGGCTCCTCCTCAGAGGAGAAGGGAGGGGGAGATGGGGGAAGGAGCTGTGTGAGGGGGGACTGGGAGGAGGGGTGAGGCTGATATTTGGATGTAAAGTGAATACATAAATATATTAATGAAAATATTTTTTATAAAGTTGGGTTTTGGAACCTTCCTCAAAGATCTTCAAAAAATTAAAATTTCTGTCTGTCCCCCTCCTAAAGACAATACCATCTTTACATCTGATTCCCTCATGTACCTTTTTCATAACTTTATAGCATTTTTAATCAGAAAAGAACTCTTCATGCAGGAATGGAGATGCCGATGGTTCAATAAGCTGGTGTTTATTGAACCAATCGTGTTAAAAACTATCCACAGGGTAGCTAGCTTTGGCCATAGCTAGTGCATTGTATAGGGTGTGTATGAACATAATGTTTTTTATTCGATATATTTTTTATTTACATTTCAAATGATTTCCCCTTTTCTGGCCCCCCCACTCCCCGAAAGTCACATAAGCCCCCTTCCCTCCCCCTGTTCTCCCACCCACCCCTTCCCACTTCCCTGTTCTGGTTTTGCCTTATACTGCCACACTGAGTCTTTCCAGAACCAGGGGCCACTCCTCCGTTCTTCTTGTGCCTCATTTGATGTGTGGATTATGTTTTGGGTATTCTAGTTTTCTAGGCTAATATCCACTTATTAGTGAGTGCATACCATGATTGATCTTTTGAGACTGGGTTACCTCACTTAGTATGATGTTCTCCAACTCCATCCATTTGCCTAAGAATTTCATGAATTCATTGTTTCTAATGGCTGAATAGTACTCCATTGTGTATATATACCACATTTTTTGCATCCATTCTTCTGTTGAGGGACATCTGGGTTCTTTCCAGCTTCTGGCTATTATAAATAGGGCTGCTATGAACATAGTGGAGCATGTATCCTTATTACATGCTGGGGAGTCCTCTGGGTATATGTCCAGGAGTGGTATAGCAGGATCCCCCAGAAGTGACGTGCCCAGTTGAACATAATAGTTAATGAGTGTGAACGATAGAGAGATGAAGAATTCTGAGCACATGCAAGTGATCATCATATTTTTGAGAACATTGGAAGTTAGCAGAAAGTAACAGCAGCGGGTAGAAAAATGGACACGGATACAGAGCTCTGGGTTTATGCATTAGAGGCTAGAGAGAAGACAGCTGGCGGACAAACACTGACTACTCTAGAATCACCAGCAGATCCTGGAAGGCCTGTGTGTGAAAACTACATTAGCAACAGTACTTTCAAAGATCAGTCTAACTCAGGACATCATAAAATGTTTACAGTAAGGTCATCATTTCAGTTTAGGGACTATGAGGGCCATTATCATTTAAACCACACTTTCCCACACTCCCTGGCGGCCACAAGCTTGTGGCCATATAATGCAAAATACATTTAGTTTAACTTCGAAAGTCCCCACACATTTACATAGTCACAATACAGTTTAAAATCCCAAACTCTTTTGTGAGACTCGGAACAATGTTTCTAATCGTAAACCCCTATAAATTTTTTTTTTTAAAGCAAAGTGTATACTTCCAACAGAGAATGCCATGAAATATCAGTTACTAACCTAAAAGGGAGCAACCTGGTCCCAGTGAGCTGAAGGAGACCGGAACCCAGCAGGGTGAATTCCAAGTCCTCCGTGTCTGATGTCAAAGGTTTTGATGGTTCCCCCTTTCCAGCTTTGCTGACCACAGCACAGTTCTCTCTCTCTCTTTTGGGCTCTGCTCCCTGTCTGTTTCCTTCTTTAATGTCATAGCTGAACCTAAAAAGTGTCATTGAAGTAACTGACTTCATCTCACAGTGACCAACGTATCTTTTCTTTCTTAATGATTGAGCTAGATATGAGCTTCTCTGTTTACTTAACACAGAAGCAAAGAGGATTTGAGGCTTTTCAAATTGGAGTAAGTTCTATAATGAAGTGTCTGAATTTAAAGATTTATGCTACATTTTTTTCTTCTTTTGTAACTTCTCAACATGTTCTCTAGCCTTGTAAGTATAAATGGACAAGTTCTTCTTCAAAGGCCGACTTTAAGCTTCTGTTCAAATTACCTGTTGTCTTTCATGTTGTACCCTTTACTTATCTTCCTGGACTGTGAAGTATGCACCTTAATTCTTTAGTTCCCCTTTTGATACTGCTTCCTGCTTTATCTCAACATTTGGACTTTCCATTCAGGCTGTCAGGCATAGAGTCACTGCTCTGAGCCGCTGCCTACCTTCTTGGCGGTGAACATCATATTGGAATAATATTTCACTATACATTTCATTTAGCCCCCTGAACTAGACATAAAACTAATGTTGCATATAGGAATGCTAAGACATACATTAGGACATCACAAGTTAACCAGTCCTAATTGTCAGCACCCTGTTCTTGGGTTTCCAGTGCCTGCTTTCAAACTTTGTCTAAAAATGACTTTCCTGAGCTCACTTTGGACATCAGTGTCTGGATCACTTGATTCTTCTAACATATCATCATAGTCAAATATTAGGCAAGGATTCAAAGGCCATCAGAAAAAAAAACTAGACAAAGATATCGGGAGAAAAACAAATGATACGTTGCAAAATACAGTGAGTTTTCACAGACTGAAAGGAGTATGACAAAGAGGTTGTATCAAAAAGATTATGAAAACATTTTTAAAAGAATAATTTTTAAAGTAAGGAAGGATCCCAGGGGAATGGAGACGGCACACACTTTGAGAGTCATCAGGATGGAACAGAGACCATGTAGAAGACAGATGGGAGAGAAAAGAGCAGATTTTTAGATGAGTGAGTTAAGAAGTATTCACAAGGGGGCTGGAGAGATGGCTCAGCAGTTAAGAGTCCTGACTGCTCTTCCAAAGGTCCTCAGTTCAAATCTCAGCAACATGGTGGCTCACAACCATCTGTAATGAGATCTGACATACTCTTCTGATGCATCTGAAGACAGTACAGTGTACTTAGATATAATAATAAATAAATCTTTTTTAAAAAAAGAAGTATTCACAAGTAGAAGACATATGATAGAGGAGGAAAGTTTCTTTGGATAGACTAGTGGGGATAAAAGCCCGGAATAGCCAGAGCATATGGACTGATAGCATTGTTCTGTTCAAATCCTGATGCATGGATCAACCAGATGGCAGATACCTCTTATCATGGAGTGAAGTTAGGAAAGGGAATATAATAAGCCAAGTCACACTTTTCTATATCTAAGACTGTGCATTTGTTAAGTTCCTGGTAATCTGATTCTTCTGATATCTTAATTGCTATCTTTAGAACAGTTTCCACTGCATCTTGCATCTTTACCCATATGCATGAGTATGTTTACACACACACACACACACACACACACACACACACACATTATCTCTTTTTCATTCTGTTTCTTCAGTTGATAGTTAGGACTTTAACACATTTTATTTTTTTCTGAATCCAAAAAACAACTTTGCTTTTGTTTTTGCTTTTTTTAAAAAAATTCTTTAATTTTTTTTTATAGTCCAGTCTTTATCCTCTTCCTGGTCCACTGTTCCACTTTCCATACCTCTCCTTCTATCTCCAAAAGGGTGTCCATGCACTACCCCCACCCCATCAGACCTCCCCACTTTCTGGGGGTCTCAAGTCTCTTGAGGCTTAGGTACATTTTCTCTCCCTGAGTCAAAACCTGGCAATCATTGCTGTATATGTGTTCCGGGCCTCATATCAGCTGGTATATGCTGCCTGGTTGGTGGCTCAGTGTCTGAGAGATCTTGAGGATCCAGGTTAGTTGAGACTGCTGGTCTTTTTATAAGGTTGTCCTCCTCCTCAGCTTCTTCCAACTTTTCCCTAATTCAACCACTGGGGTCACCAGTTTAATTCAACCACTGGGTCACCAGCTTCTGTCCATTGGCTGGATGTAAATATCTGCATATCACTCAGCTGCTAGTTGGGCCTTTCAAAGGGCAGTCATGATAGGCTCCTGTTTGTAAGCTGAGCATAGAATCAGTAATAGTGTCAGGTCTTGGGGCCTACCCTTGAGCTGGATCCCTATTTGGGCCTGTCATTGGACCTACTAAAGAAGCTAACCACCAAGAAACCAAACAACTTTGTTTTTAACAAGACACATCAGTTCCTTAAAGAAGTTTCTAATACCAAAAGAAGTATTGGTTAAAAATGAAGAGACACAGTGTAGCAGTATAGGGCAAAACCAGAACAGGGAAGTGGGAAGGGGTGGATGGGAGAAAAGGGGGAGGGAAGGGGGCTTATGTGACTTTCAGGGAGTGGGGGGCCAGAAAAGGGGCAATCATTTGAAATGTAAATAAAAAACATATTGAATAAAAAAAATAAAAAAATGAAGAGACAACCTAGAGAATGGGAGATAGTATTTATAAACAATTTACCTGGACAAAGGATTACTATCCAGATAACACAATGAACCTCAAAAAATAGACATCTAGAACAGAACTAAACCAATGTTAGTAGGAATGTAAAAGATCTATCATATGATCCAACAATCTGACTTCTGGGTATATATCCATAGGAAATGTAATCTATCTCCATTCCTACAGTGACAACCATTACAGTCAAGATAGGGATGCAGCTCGGTTGTCTTAGCAATGGATGAATTATAAGGAAATTTGAATGCATTATTGAACCAAAATATATGGATGGGATGAGATGAAAGCCACACCCCAGCTGTGCGAATGCCCAGCTTGGCCTGAGCCCAGGGTTCTTCTTTCTCTGTTCTAACTATTCCTGGGCCTAGGTCTAGAAGTTTCTAGCCTCAGTGCAATCTAATCTTCCAAGCTGACTGATTCAATCTGGCTCCTCTTGGCTTCTCACTGAATTGCTCTGCTTGGCCTCATACTAACTTGTCAATCTGTTCTAGAGATGAGAGTTGTACCCTAGCTGTGTGAATACACAGCTTGGCCTGAGCCCGGAGTGCTTCTTTCTCTGTTCTAACTACTCCTGGGCCTAGGTCTGGATGTTTCTAGCCTTCATACAATCTCATCTTCCAAGGTGACTTTTGCCATTCTGGCTTCTCTCGGCTTCTCACTGAATTGCTCTGTGTGGCCTCATACTGACTTTGACATTATGTTCTAATCTTAATCTTCTGGATCCCCATTATCTTCCTCATTCTGTTTTTACCTGTGTCTAGCTTGTTCTTTCTGCCACCTGTCTCATAAAACTGTCCCACTAAAAGTGCCACACACATCTTTTTCTCCCTGTGTTGTTCTAAAGTAGCCTCTCTTTCCTATACTGTTCTGAGTGTAGATGAATCAAAACTCTGACTCATTCTGTCAGTCTTTCTCTGATTTGTTGCTATTTTCTCTTCCATCTGCCCCTCAGTCAGATGCCACTTTCAAACATAACTGCTTCCTTCTACAAACTATTATTATTATAATATCATTATTATTTATATTATCACAGAATGTTATTTAGTCATAAAAGGGAATGACATGCATTTGTCAAAAATGGTATGGAACTAGAGGACATTAGGTCAACTAAAATCAGTCAGACACAGAAAGACAAATACTACATGTTATTTCTCATATATGGAAGCTACAGAAAACAGAAGTGGTGATCTGAATGTCGAATGTGGTTACTTGAGACTGGGAGGAAAAGGACTCCTCCCTGACATGCCTGACCTCAGTTGCTTTCCTTAACGACAAAGGAAGATTCTACAAACCCTTTCCTGCCTCCTCCTTTAATCAAAATCCAGAAACACATGGCAAAACCACAACGTTCTGCTGCCTCCTAGGACAGGAACCTGGCCCCCTCCAAGACTGACATTTGCATACACATTAAGTTAATGGTTTTCTTTGCTGCATAAACTCTTCTTCAATTTCACTTTGCATGTTAGAAGCTGAGCTGGGTGGGGTCTTGTTTTGAGAGTACCACTCCCTTCCCCGCCCCCATTTCAAATCATGTTTTTCTTTAACCTTCTCATTGCCATGAGCACGGGACGTGACTCCAACATTAAATCTTCTCAAACTGTACATTTTTAAATTTCTTTTTTGCTCTGCTTGCTTTTTTTTTTTTCATTTTAGATTTGCCAAAGAGTGTAATCACTAATAATCATGTGACATAATGGATACCAGGCTACTTAAAATCCTCTTTGGCAATGAACTTGATCTGGAACTCTTCATTTTAGCTCCTGGCAGAGATTTTAGACAAGGACAGAAAGAAGCCACATTATCTGGAAAAACATCACTAGAACTTTCTTCAATATCATTCCCCTCTGAAACCTCTTGAGCTGGGCCACTGCTGTCCACATAGCTCTCAGTACTAATGGCTTCCATGTTCTTGCTAGAAGGGCCCTTTAAGTCCTACTTATGCTGTATACCTGCTTCTCTAGTGCAAGGTCTCATCATCCATATTTTCCCAACGAACAGCATGGTCATTTGTATCATAGTAATACCCTAGTCCCTGGAACCAATATCTATCTTAGTTACTGTTTTATTGTTGTGAAGAGACACAATAACCAAGACAAATATTATAAAAGAAAGCTTTTTAAATTGGGGGCTCACCTACAGTTTTCGAGGGTTAGTCCATTGCCATCATGGTAGGGAACATTCAGGCAGATGCTGGAGCAGTAGCTGAGAGCTTTACATCCTGATCTGCAGAGAGAGAGAGAGAGAGAGAGAGAGAGAGAGAGAGAGACTGGGCCTGGCATGGGCTTTGGAAACTTCAAAGCCCACCCCTGGTGACACACCTTCTCTAACAAGGCCACACCTCCTAATCCTCACAGTTCTGCCAACTGGGGAGCAAGCAGTCAAATATCTGAGCCTGAGAGAAAACAAACCCCTGAAGAATCCAGGAATCCAGGCAGTGGTGGAATACAGTTCTAATCCTGGCACTCAGGAGGCAGAGGCCACGTGGATCTCTGTGAGTTCAAGGCCAGCCTGGTCTACAGAGTGAATTCCAGGACAGCCAGGGTGCTTACACAGAGAAAATCTGTCTTAAAGAGAAACAAAACAAAACAAACAAGAAGAAAGAAAAAGAAAGAAGAAAGATGGGTAATGGGTGCTGAAACAAGGTGAAAGTCTAATGTTCTACAACATGGTTGGCTGGGTGTAATTGCCAAAATACCCAACAAAGTGGGGGATACAACCTGTAGACAGCACCCCCAGTAGATAGTAACAGCCCCCAGTTGAGTGATGGGGCCACCCACACAGTTTAAAATTTTTTAACCCAGAAATGTTCCTGTCCAAAGGAAAGACAGGAACAGAGCCTGAAGGAAAGGCTATCCAGAGACCGCCCCACCTAGGGATCCATCCCATCTGTAGACACCAAATCCCTACACTATTGCTGATACCAAGAAGCACTTACTGACAGGAGCCTGATATGGCTGCTCCCTGAGAGGTTCTACCAGTACCCAACCAATACAGATGCAGATACTCACAGCCAACCAACCATTGGACTGTGCCCAGGGACCCCTGGAAGAGCTAGGGGAAGGACTTGAGCTGAAAGGGATTCCAACCCCATATGAAGAACAATATCAACTAACTAAGACCACCCAGAGTTTCCCAGGGACTAAACCACCAACCAAAGAGCATGCATGGAGGAATCCATGGCTCCAGATACATATGTAGCAGAGGATAGCCTTGTCTGATGTCAATGGGAGGGGAGGGAGGCTTGATGCCCCAACATAGGGGAATTCTGTAGGGGTGAGGTGGGGGTGGGTGAATGGGTAAAGAAGCACCTTCATAGAGGCGAAGGGGAGGGGAGAAAGGGGGGACAGGATGGGGGTTTGTGGAGGGGTAACCAGGAAGAGGAATATTGTTTGAAATGTAAACGAATAGAATGATTAATTAAGAAAAAAGAGAAAAGTTCTAAAGAGTTCTAACTGTGTAATCTGCTCTAAGTGTATCTGTAAGCTTTCAGTCTCAATTACTAGTGCTACTTTAAAATTTTATGCATTCTAATAGATTATTTTCTTTCTCTCCTATTTTAGCTAATTTACATAGTTTCTTAGATTGAAGTATAAATTATATAGTCTCTGTTCCAGTGTCTGTTAACTTCAGTTCTTAGTTTACTAATGATCCCACCCCCTCACTTCATTCTCCATTTGTATGTTAGGCTTTTGATTATGAAGTTCTCTTCTAGCAGGAATGTAATTTAAATCTATTCACTTGCTTAAGTTGTAGGATTCTAGGAGTGCTAATGATATCAAGAGGACAAGAACAAATAGAATGTATAACTCTGTGTTTCTCTATGTAGCCCTGTCTAGAACTCACTCTGTACACTGGGCTAGCCTTGAACTCAGAGATCCACTTGCCTCTGCCTGCTGAGTGCTGGGATTAAAGGCATGTGCCACCACTGCAATAACCATTTTTTCATTTATTCACAATTTCTAGACATTATTAATAAATGAAATCTCCACAATAATTATATATATGACATACTTCATAAGTATGTCAACATTTCTGTTTCTCATTTTAATGGATGAAAGAATATTGAGAGGGAAATGTTTAAAGAAATGGTATAAGATCTCAGTACTAACTTTTCTTCCAGGGTATACAAACTAACTGCTATGATATTGTCCCTGTTAGTAAGAAGATCTCCTCCTGTCTACTGCACCTGAAATATGACAAATGAAAGTTTTCATCTTCTTTTCTTTATAAGCACAGGGCCTTCAAAGGTCTGTACCAGGTCCTCTGCATAAATGTTAGGGCAGTTAACTTGGTGTTTTTTGTCTGACTTCTAACAGTGGGAGGGGTGACTCTTTGTCTGTTCCTGGGACTCTTTTTCTCCTATTATGGTGGCCTTGTCCAGTTTTGCCTTGTTTCACTATATTTTGTTTTGTGTCTCTTGGAGGCCTGTTCTTTTCAGCAGGGAAATAGAGGAAGTCGATCTGGGGGAGAGGGAAGGGGAGGTAGGGCTGGCATGAACAGAGGGAAGGGAAACTGATCAGAATGGAGCCTACGAGAGAGGAATGTATTATTTAGTTTTAAAGAATTGTGTTGTAATACAAATTAATGAAAAAGAGACCATGAATTTGAAAACAAGCAAGTAGAGGTGGATGGGAATGCTTGCAGGGAGAAAGGGACAGGGAGTGATGACATATTATATTATCATCTCAAAAAAGAAAAAGAAAAGAAAAAGAACGAAAAGTGTATGTTCTGTGCATGAATGTCATACGTGCACACGTGTGGATGGGATGTCAGAGGAGGCCAGAGAGACGCGCTGGGCGTCCACTTTATCAGGCTCTGCCTTATTTCTTTGAGACAGAGTCTCTTGTTAGGTTTGCTGAGTCATGTGTCAGTGATCCCTCTGTTTTCGCCCAACATAGCAGTGTGCTCGCATGCATACACACCACCACATTCAGCTTGTTTATATGGCGTAGGCATCTGAGTGCATGCCCTCTAAGCCCCCTCTCCACTTCTCATTTCTATATATCACAGAGATTGGACTGAAAATTTACATCCATACTCTTCCCTGGAGTAGAAGATGTGAGATTCTTTTTCTAGACTATATTCAGCACTGAATACTCATGCAACACATCTAGATTCTGGTAGGAAAAACGAGTTGTAGATTGTCTCTACCTGTCAGTGACAAAGTCTGAGTCACAGAAACACTAAGACACCAGAGTCCTAGATCTTAATCCAGTATATTTCAGATGGACCTGAAATGCTGCTCATGACCCATTTTTAAATTCTCGTTTTGATTTTAGAACCTACTGGATATACCCCTCACTCTTTGCTTATTTTTCCCGATTGTTTATTACGTTTTCAGTATCATTTATTACTTTTTCTTAAGTTTATTTATATATCTCAGCTTCTCACTTGGAATATATTTTACCCAATATTTTCAGGCCCTAGCTGGAGGCTGCATCTTCCTCATCACGTTAAGTCACTGTTTGCAGGGTTATCTTTATATTCAACATTAAAAAATAGTGTTAACGTTAAAAATTATTCTCTGCAATAAATTTAGTATATTAAAGAGAACAGCCTAGCTCCAAGTTCAGTGAGAGACTCTGTCTCAAACAAATATGAGAAAAATAAGAGGCCAATAACACATGTACATAAAACAGTGAGAAAGTAGTAAATATATTTAAGAAATTGCTGTTATTAAAGCTGTAACTTTTTTGATTTTTTAATTTTTTTAAAAAGATTTATTTATTTATTGTATATAAGTACATTGTAGCTGTCTTCGGACACCAGAAGAGGGCGCCAGGTCTCTCTACAGATGGTTGTGTGCCACCATGTGGGCTCTGGGATTCGAACTCAGGACCCCCGGGGAGAGTAGCCAGTGCTCTTACCCACTGAGCCATCTCTCCAGCCTCAAAACTGTGACTTTTAATAAAATTTTAAGAGAGGCAGAGTGATAAAGACTTGCCTTTGACTCTTGGCCACCCTGGGGACCCCTTTCCTCCTGTTGGCTTGACTCATCATCTAGCCTTGATATGAGTGCATGCACCTAGATTTATTGTAACTTTTATGGTATATTTGGTTGATATTTGGGAGGCCCGCTCCTTTCTGAAGGGAATGGAGGAGGACTAGAACTTGGGAAGAGTAGAGATGTAGGGGAGGGCCTGGAAGGAGTGGAGGCAGAGGAACCTGGGGTTGGATGTAATATATGAGCACGAACCAAGTAAACAAGAAAAAAAAAAGCCTATCAATTAAATGCCTAATATAAAGTTTCTAAGAAAGGACTTTTCACTCATTAGCTACCAAAAAATGGAATATAAAGAAGACCAAACAACCACAGCAATAAAATTAATAGAAATCTGAATTATATTCTAGATATACTTCAAAATATTATTAGTTTTACTATCGAAACAATTTTTTTAAGTGTTTGTAGTATTTTCCCCCACTGTCCTGAGGCCTTTAGAATAACCTTGTTGACTTGTTTGTTTTGACAGTTTCCAATGTAAAAGACATGGTATTTCACTTGTGTCTACTTTTAAAAGTAGAAGTAATTGCCAAGAATATTATCAAGGCTGGAACTGTTACTGCCTTAAAATTGTCCCCTCTGCTCTGGAACATCGCTCTGATTTATATTTATTAACACATGTGGATAAAGCGCCATGGCAAATATTTGAGATTTCTCAACTCCTGGACTTTGCTTTTCTGTTTTGACATGTGTTGTAGCAGGTCAAAAAGTTTTCAGCGCCTTTCAGATACACTGGGCAACGAGAGAACGGAATGAATTTCAGGTAGACTAGAATCAATGCATAAAAAAAATCTGAATCCTTTTATGTGTTTTAGTCACACACACAAAATCTTTTTTATTAATTTACTTAACTCTAAAATCCCACATCTGTGACCAGAGTAGGAGGAAGCATGTTTGAAAATAGTTCATTTGTCCACTGTAAGAGTTTCTCCGAGGTAGAAATATGGATTGCTTTACTTTTAAAGGGACAAATAGAAAAAGAAGAGAAACTTCCAGGTTCAGGGACTTTTCCCAGTTAGCATGAGTTTGCCAAGTTGAAAACTGACGTCTGTGTTTAGCTATGCATCGTAAGAAAACATGAATCAATATTTCTCATACAAGTTCTTAGTTAATATTTTTATTCTAGTTTTTTTCTTTTGTGTCTTCTTTCCCATCTTGATCTCATCATATCTGAAGGGCTGGAGCGCGGTTTCCTTATCTGCTTTATTTTTCCTGGGGTTGAAGGGGCTGAATGAACAGACATCGGGTTTGTTTTATTCTCAACCAATCACAGGACAGTATTTTCCCAAGAGACAAACTAGCTTACGGGGAGAGAGAGGACACAGAAAACAAAACAGATTCATCATGTGCAGCCTGGATTGACCACATCCCCTTTCGGAAACCAGTGTGAGTAGGAGCCGCGCGGAGGGCAGCCACCTACTTAAGGAATGTTTACGGAACTGAACGGGAGATAATGCTCAAACAGCAAAAAGAGAAGCCGTGACTGTTCCCAGGGAGCCCGAACATTCCTGATAGTGAGTAAGGCTCAGCGCTGTGTGTGCTCTGCCAGATACATGGGTGGATATTGCTGAGATCAATCTATTTGTCAGATGGCTTCCAGACACTTAAGGATTTTAAAGCGATTTAAGAGCTATTTTTATTTTATTTTTTCATCCTCAGCCTGATTTAATTTGTAAATACAGCAGTAGATTCCAGCTTGCTTCCATTTTAGCCAAGGACAGACTTGAATTGCATTTTGTTATGTAAATTTAGGAAAGATTAAATTTAAAGACCGTGAAAATTAGAACGGTTTTTAAAATTTGTTTATTTGAAAACTTTCTGGGCAAAACTATGTTTCTGAAACTCAATTTCTTTCTTTCTTTCTTCCTCCCTTACTAACTTATTTTGAACTTTGCTTTCTGCATTTTAAGTGCCATTTATACAAAATTTATACAAAATTGAGAGAAGCCTTATTCTCCTGGTGCGTCAGAGTCAAGTAATTTAGAGTATGGATTATTATTTTAAAGCTCAGGGTTTTTTTGTTTTTTGTTTTTTGTTTTTTGATTTTTGTTTTTTTGTTTTTTGTTTTTTGTTTTTTTGAGACAGGGTTTCTCTGTGTAGCCCTGGCTGATCTGGAAATCACTCTGTAGACCAGGCTGGCCTCAAACTCAGAAATCTGCCTGCCTCTGCCTCCCAAGTGCTGGGATTAAAGGTGTGTGCCACCACTGCTTGGCAGCTCAGTTCTTCTTGCAAGAGTTATTCAGTTAAATTTTTATTTTTATTTTTATTTTTTAAACACTTTTATTTTAACTTATTTATTATTATAAGTGAAGACACTGTAGCTGATTTTAAACACCAGAAGAGGGCATCAAATCTTGTTACAGATGGTTGTGAGCCACCATGTGGTTGCTGGGATTAGAACTCAGGACCTTTGGAAGAATAGCCAGTGCTCTTAACCATTGAGCCATCTCTCCAGCCCCAGCTACATTTTTATTATATTTAAATCTGAAGATACGTATTATGAACCTATTTCATTGGGATTCTATCTGATGAATTCATCATTCAGGCAAGTTTAAGCAATCAATTTTGTTGATTTGATTAGTTATGTTTTTTCTTTCTTTTTTTACTAAAATGCAAAAATCAAAAACGAGTGTTAATGGGACGGAACTAATAGATTACTTTATTCACACCATTGAATTCTGGTCTTAAATATTATTATATGTGTTATGCACCCTAATGGTGCCACCCGCCATTAGAATGTTCTGTTTTATTGTAGAAGTGTGATGATAGCCACGCCCCATTGTTACTGTCACCCATCCCTCCACATAGCTTAATGTGAATGCATTTGAGGTAAAATATAGTCATAAATTGTTGCATTAATATTTTACAGCATTGCATTTTACAGTTCTCAAGGGTAGTAAATATTTCAATCAGAACAGAGTCAAGGTTTTGCACACTCCACCTCTGTTTTCAGTTTGTTGTTGGTTCATTCAATGAGCAGGTACTGCAAGCATGAAGGAGTTAAGTGTGCGCCAGCAGACCCGGGCACTGCTGCACAAGAATCTGCTCAAGAAATGGCGGATGAAGAGAGAGAGTTTAGTGGTACGTGAAGACATCCCACCCTCTCCTCAGCCTTCTTTCCCTGCCTGAGTATCTCAAATATTACAGTTTAATCAGCAGACTAAAGGTATTTCATCTATGTTTGTTTAATTGAGAAACTCATAACGGTCGGTGACCAGTACCATAGAATCAGGAAGACTAAGAGTATTGTGTTTTGTTTTGTTTTGTTTTTTTGAGACAGGGTTTCTCTGTATAACCCTGGCTGTCCTGGAACTCACTGTAGACTAGGCTGGCCTCAAACTCAGAAATCTGCCTGCCTCTGCCTCCCAAGTGCCGGGATTAAAGATATGTGTCACCACTGCCTGGCTGTTCTTTTTTTTTTTTTTTTTTTTTTTTTTTTAAGGGATAGAGGAAAAATTCAATTGTATGTTAAAATTGCAGGAAATGTTAAATCATCCCATATTCTATAGTAGGAACCAAGACATGATACAAAGTTGGTGAAGTATAAACTGAGAAAATTTTAACGTTTATTATTTTATATCCAAAAATTATTGATTTTCTATGTAAATGTCATTTCCAAGGACTACAAAAGGATAACTTTGCCGGTTTGTACTGAACAGACACTTTGAGAAGTGGCAAATAGTACACATTTCAGTGGCTTCACGTGGGACAGATGTTCAGTTTTTACTATTTTTAGTATAGTCAGTGTAGAACAGAAGACTATATCCATTCATCCAGGCACCAAGGTTTCCCCATCTCGGGATCTGCCATCTCCTCTGACCCTGGTAACCTCTACTGGATTACTCATAAGCCAAGGAGGAAGAATTGAGACAGAGAGTATAGTAGGTTGGGTCTGCACACCAGGCCTGGAGGTGGCATGTACTATGTCTGTCCATTTTCCGTAGGAAAAAACTTAGCCTTCTATCGCCACTTGCATCTAAGAGTCTACTGTAGTCAAAACCTTCAGGTTTCAAATCATTTATACTATATGAATTTAACAGGTCACTTTGAAAAAAAAAAGTTGAACATACAGTGTCAATATTTGGGAGTAAGTTTCAACGATGAGGATGTAAGTGACCTGTTCAGATAAAGTCTAGCATTGTTAGACTGAAATGTTTATTAATGTAAAAAATTCAACTGAATCTTCTCTTTCTACACTGTTTTGAGAGTGGTTTGTGGTTACTGTTTGTTTCATGTTTTGTCTGTATGTTTGTCAGACTAGGGAGAGGTGTTCTTGGGCCTTAAAGAAGTATGTTCTAGCAACATATCAAGAAGGAAGAAATGATTGCTATTCTTGATCCACTGGAGAGTATCTCCCATGCAATTTCTACTAATTTCCTTTAGCTTCTTTCTTTCCTTCCTTCCTTCCTTCCTTCCTTCCTTCCTTCCTTCCTTCCTTCCTTCCTTCCTTCCTTCCTTCCTTCCTTCCTCTCTCTCTCTCTCTCTCTCTCTCTCTCTCTCTCTCTCTCTCTCTCTCTCTCTCTCTCTTTCTTTCTTTCTTCTTTTGAGACAGGGTTTTGCTGCATAACAGAGTTCTAGCTGGCCTGGACTTGCTCTATAGACCAGACTGACCTCAAACTCACAAGCAATTCAGTTGACTCTGTCTCCCTAGTGCTGGGGTTCAAGGCAGGCACTACCATGTCCAGCCTGCATTTCCTTTTGTAGCTAATAAAAATATGACAACTACCAAGAAACATTGTGATCTGCCAGCATGAATTCAATGTGAAACATTTGTGTCTTATCTCTAGAATTTGCTTTCCGGGAGTTTGAGATTTTTCACACTATTAAGTATACCATTAAGTTTCCAGATGACTTCTGAAATCATTTGTGACTTAACACAAAACTTTAGATCAGAGAGTGATACAGGCGACTGCTAACTCACAATGTGTCCTTCGCTGAGTTTTCTTTTCCTTGAGGAATGAACAACAATGAGAAACTGCTTATATGGAAAAATTGAGCTTGTCTTCAAAGTTCTTTAGTGCTGACCAATTCAAAGAGAAATGAATCTAGGCTCATTATTTTCTCTCTTAAAAAACTGTTTTATAGGAATGGAGCATACCAATTATTATAGGACTGTATATGAGCCTGCTTTCCTATTTCAAAGAAAATAATCAGGTCCCTGAAGTCCCTCCTCACTATCTTGGAAGTATAGATGAATTCAATGGATCTTCAATAATGGTTGTATACACACCAATCTCTAACATAACCGAACAGATAATGAACAAAACAGCATTTGCTCCAACTATGAAAGGTAAATATGGTATTGGGGGGAAAAAGAATTAGTCTCATTGGTTTATATTGTTTAAAAATATATGCACATATTAGTTTGAAGTTCTAGTTAAACCTCCTTCTAGTAAATTCGAGTATAAAGATAATCATATAATCTATTTAGGTTTTTATGTTTCTTTCACAATAAGATCTTAATTTTTTTCAGCTTAGTACGGGCTCCTTTTATGGAAGCCTATGTTTTATTTTTGGAGAATAAAAAAGTGAGAAAACTTACAAATTTTCAAAACAGCAGTAACTGGAGAAATGCAGCTCTTGTGAATCTGTATACTTTTATCCCGAATATACAATGATCAATATTTATAGTTTGGTAAAATCTAAGTAATTAGATCATTGCTATTTAACAATAAGTTCATAAATATGAACACTAATTTTGTAAAATCTGAAGGTCATTTTTTTCCTATATATATTATAGAATGCAAAGCCTTTAGAGGTTGTGATTTTAAATTAGGCCCATTATGTAATGAAGACAAAGAAAACACATATTTCACTTATGAGTAATTTGGGTATATTCTGACTATTTATTCTTTAATATTCAATTCCTAACTAATGAAATATCTGGTTGTTGTAGAGTCTGTTGCCTTTGTTTCAGCATAAGACTGAAGTCATATAAATTGTTTTTTCTTCAGGCTGAATTCTTTAATCATCAGAGATATATTAACAACAATGATTGATTACTCTTATACTTAAGAGGCATGATTTTCCTCCATCCTTAATTTGTCTTATTAAAACATGTAATTTTCATGCACAGCTGGACTCTTTGAAACAATAAAGTAATATTTTCTAGGTTGCCCTTTAGTTTGCTTAGTTTAAGTGGAAAAGACTACCAAATGATGGTTCAGTCTCATCTTTAATTCTGTTGTGGTGGGATGCTATGTAATCCAGTACACCTGTTTTCATCTTCTACTCCGCAGGAACAAGAATCATCGGGGTACCAAGTATAAAAGACTTGGATGAAGTGCTTCTGGAGAATATACCACATGCTTTTGGAATCATATTTAACAACACTTTCTCTTACAAGTTTAAAGTATTTCTAATGTATGGAAATCCGTTTTTGAAAGAGGACTTATTAGGTGACTTTTTAATATACAATCCCATTGTGACAGTCTTTATTGCTTTTGAAAAGAAGGAACAGGTAGGGTTGGATGGGCAAGAGATAAATTCCATTTCCTGGAAGAAAACAGACTAACATTTTGTTACTACACTTGTATTCATTTTAGAGGCTGATTTCACAGCACTGTAGAATCCTTCAGCATGTATCCTTCATGCTCACAGGAATAAGGGAATGATGGTTAGATCCCAATGTTGGCCGAGGTTGTGGTTGAATAGCAGAGGAAAGCACTGAATGAGGTCCAGGGAAGGGATTAGCACTTGTAACTCAGACCCAGGATTCTTAATGGACTGTTGTATTAAGGAGGTAGCTTTTAAATTAAGAGCAAAGGAACAGCAATGGTGAGAAGATGGAGATACTGTGTTGTAGTAGGAGAAAGGTGTATGAAGGCATCTTATCAAACTCTGGAGGAAAAGCATGAAAAGACACGCCACGTGAGAGACAATGATTTTGCAGCAGCAGAAGGGTTAGGATCCTGTTTGGTATCTTGTAAACTAGGCCACAAATATCCACTGAAGTACTTTAATTAAGGCAAGCTTGTGGAAAGTTGCCCAAGATTAAAAGAGAGCACTCCTGATAACAGTCCAGAGAATTTAAGTTGTAAGAAGTCCAGGAAGAACGTAAGGAAACCAGATGGCTGGCTTAGATGGCAGCGGAGGCAGGAAAAGGGGGAAGGCTTATGGGTTAAAAGACACACAGAGGCATAAAATCGGTGCAATCTGTAGAATCAGTGCTTTAATACTATTCGCGTGCCCTGGGCAGACTAATACTATTCACATGCTTCATGCAGACTACATATTCTTCAATGGGTTCTTGCAGATCCCACTGCAAGATGCGTGATTGAAAATCATGAGGCCTGTTTGTCTGAATTGTTCTCCTCAGAGGCTGGAGGTCAAAAAAGATACACATACAAGATAAGATGGTAGAGACAATAGAGTTACTTTAGATATTGATGGTGGCAAGGAAGTCCCGCTCTGGGATGGATCCATTCTTGTGAGGAGAACAGGGTAAAGGGACAAGCGGTCTTTATAAATAAAATTATCACAGATCTACTTCTAGCAAAGGATTATCCAGAGATGCTCAAAGGCAGAGTAGACGCTATATTCTCAATGCTACAGCGCAGGGGAGGCCACATGAAACTACTGGGAAGATAGTTCCTGAGACTTCCAGAATATAGGTGGTACCCTTCTCCATTTTCTGTTTCTCCCCCGACCCAACCCCAGAAAGGGCTGGAAGTCTTAGTCATTACATGTCCGTGCAATAGCTTGTCAGGAGTCTTCAAACACTGCATCTCATTAACATCTCCTGCCCAGAGGTGTGCATTTTGCTTTGATAATTAATTCCAGGTTATTTTGGGATAAAATTTCTTCTTATGTACATATTCACTTTAGACTTTTAGGCACTGAATTGGGGATTGGTGTGGTGGTGGTGGTGGTGGTGGTAGTGGTGGTGGTGGTGGTGGTGGTGGTGGTGGTGTGTGTGTGTGTGTGTGTGTGTGGTTTTGATATAGAAATTTTAAAGCCTTGTTTTTTGCACCTCAGGAAGCTAGTGTCGTTCTCTCTCTAGTCTCACAGTGTGTGTCAGAGTAGCTGCTTCTTCTACACTACATACCCTTCATCTTAACATGTCTACCTCATCTCAAAATTACTTTATTAGTTTTTGTTTGTTTGTTTGTTTGTTTGCTTGAGATAAGGTTACATCATACCCTAGGCTAGCTCAGAATCCTTATTTTTCTGCTTGCCGAGTGCTAGGATCGCAGGTGCACCACCATGCCCATCTTCTGTGTGATGTTGAAAGTTCTGACTCGTGGGGTCTCCCCTCCATTGTTTTCTCTCAAGCTCCTGTTTCTCGTTCCCAATCTGCCTTTATCCCCTTAATGATGGTTATACTTTTCCTTGTGCCTACAGCTCACTGCTGGGATATATATTCTCACGTTTTCTGTTCGCTGTCCATATACTGGGAACGAGGGTTTGTGGCTTTACAAACCGCCATTAATGCTGCTATTATAGAAGTAAGTGTTCAAGTGGAAAGTTCTGATGGTTAGCATAATTAACTTCAGGGGCATCGACATTTTGTTTTAAACCAACCTTCTAAATATTTGTTTAATATTATTATATGTAAGTACCTTCAGACACTCCAGAAGAGGGTATCCTATCTCATTACAAATGGTTGTGAGCCACCATGTGGTTGCTGGGATTTGAACTCAGGACCTCTGGAAGAGCAGTCAGTGCTTTTAACCACTGAGCCATCTCTCCAGCCTTGGCATCAACATTTTAATGAAAGATGATGTCTCAGTTTACTTGCCCCACAGTAACTCTACACGCCAAGGCTGGGCGATGGGTAAATAACTGTTGTTTTTTCCTAGCTCTCAAGTCTGGCGAGTGTGTGGTTAGGGCCTCAACAAGCTCATGCCTTGCGGCTGTCACAGGCTCACCCCCCCCCTTTTTTTTTACATGGCTGAAGGGATGGAAGGGCAAAGAGGAGAACACTGTGTCTGCTTGGTAGAAGAGCAAAAGGGCAAATTGCACATTAGGATGCACTTGCCAAGTCTTTGATGAGTCACTCATCTATCGATGAGGGCGGGAGAGGCTCTGTACTTCCCTAAACATCCTCCCTCTTAAACATCCTGCTGAGGAGGAAGTTTTCTATCTGGGTTGCAGAGGGGTGCATTCAAACTAGCAGTTATGTAGACCAGCTTTTATGACGGAGAATTTTTAGACAAAATGCCCTGATTTACAATTTCCTTTTCTTTTTATCGTTTCATTTATTCACATTCCAATTGTTGCTCCCCACTTCTTGGTCCCCCCGCCCCTCCCCAGTTCCGCATCCCATTCCTTCTCCTGCTTACCTAGTTCTGTAATGTTTCACAGAAACCTGCAAGCCAACACACCCAGTTCCCTCTAAAGGCGAACATTTCACGTTACTGCACTGTGATAGTTTTCCAACTAGGAAATCGGTGTAAGTGCAACTTCCAAACCTTATTCCAGCTCTGTCAACTGATATCCCTTAATTTCCGTTTGCTTTTGTCTTCCTTTAGTTCACGACGAACCACTCCGTGATGGAGGAGTTAATGTCTGTCGACGGCATCAATATGAAGACATTACCTTTTATTTCTAAAGATATTTTTCAATACGAAGTTTTCATCTTGTTCTGCTTGCTTTATTTCTCCTCGTTTGTATATTTTGCATCACGCAATGTCACTAAAGAGAGAAAACAGTATAAGGAGCTCATGAAAGTCATGGGTCTACAAGACTCTGCATTCTGGTGAGTCCGGGAGATTGAGATCGCAAAAACAGCGGAAGCGTTATTGTTTTCAAATGCCAGGGGTTGAATTTGGCGTGGGGACTGCTTGCTGTTCCTGCTTACTATTGGATTCAGTCTTTGTTAACTCTTCCATGGAAGATCACCAAGCATGATTTCAATGCTGGCATTTCCTTTGCAACCTCTATGATCAATCAAGGCACCATCATCTAGGTTGTAAGTGAGGAAAGGCAAGGCAAATGGAAAGAATGCAGTTAGTTGCCCAGTGTCAGGGAGACAGTGAATGCCAGGGCTGGGCCTCAGTGCTGGAGACCTGATAGCATTTCTGCCTGATCTTCTCCTAGTTATGAGGTGCCTTCTCCACACTTCCTCATGGGAAGGAAACAGCCTTGTAAAGCGATGCGGTGTTCATGGGCATGGTCAACCAAGGATGTTTTGAAGCATGTAAATTCTGCATGTTCAGTGATACAACATGATCAGGACATAACATATAGGCTGGTGGGTAGGGAGGACTTCACGGGACTTGAATTATACATTAATACTTGTTTGTACCTTACCTCACCCCACAAACACTTCAAAGTAATTTCAAAATACATGTGTATGCTTATATGTATACCTGGGCACATCTATGTACATGTAGTATGTATTTGTGACACGATAAAGGTAAGTACTTTTCATAGAAATAAAGACCTATGAAAATAGTAAGAGTTTAGTTGATAGAAATGCAAATAATGTATGAGGTCTAAACTCCTCAGAAGCAAACCACAGAATTTGGTATCAGTGACAAGATGTATATTGCCAAGTATAAAGAAAAAAAAGCATGTATTTATTTTAGCTCAAAAGAAACAGCATGTTTTGATACTAATTCTTAAGGGATAATTTCTAGTATATTAGTCAAATCAAAAAACACTTGGTTGGGCAGACAGTGCAGACATACAACCTTAGCATTGGGTAAGTAGTCATAGCAAGACGAGGAGTTTCTCAACTGCCTGAGATGTATTGTGAGAGACACTGAGACCCTTCTTTATAAACCAAAGCTAGTGAAAACTCAAACAAATTAAAACATATGTGGACAAACAAAACCCCTCCTCCAAGCCCCAAAACTATGTGTGTGGAATGGTAAAACTTCATGGACCGGATGAAAAATGATTTATTGACCAATTTAGCGACTCATGTGCTCCCTGAAGTAAAATTAATGTCCAGAAACCTTTATTTCTGGGTAGAATATATTTACCAACAAAGAAAAATTTAAATTTTAATGTATGCGGATTGGGAAATAGAAAAGGAGGAGATGATGTTTTTAAAAAATTTGAATTTTCTCTGTGTGTGTGTGTGTGTGTCTGTGTGTGTGTGTGTGTGTGTGTGTGTGTGTGTGTGTTGGAGCATTGGGAATGATTCAGGTCTATAAGGAGAAAAGAGAGAGTGATTTCTGTAGAAGGGTCTCCTGTCAGCTCAAGGCAAGTCCTGGGGGCAGATGCTCAGAGTCAGCTTAAATTAGGGGGGCATCAGCAGGCTGGCATGAAGACCAAGGAGATACTGGAATTCTGACGCTGAATTTATTTTCATGATGATTCTTAGCACTCATATAAATCAAGCCTGGAAAAATTGATATGTACGTCCTTAGGACCAAGATAGAAAATGCTTTGGAAATATCTTTCCTAAGTATCAGACATCTTTTGGAAATGAATATGATTTCTATTAATGTTATAATATAGCACATGTGTTTTTTCCAAGCGAGATTTTGTATAAGTTTATTAATATTGTCTCTCCTACCCCACTCTTATTGCTAGTTCTCTTTTTAAGAAACTATTTTAATGTCTTCATTTCATAATTCTCCTACAATGCGTTTATTTCAATGCTACCTTAAAGCAGTCTTAGGAAGTAAATTTACAGAATATGTTACACCTTTCAAAAATGCTGATGTTTCTAGCACAGCCCATTTCATTATAATGATACAAGATTAAAAATGTTAAATAAGTAGTAAATCCAGATAAACATATTTTACTGGGGTGCAGGGTTGCAAAGCATGCATCTTTTGCCACATTCTGCAGGAGATGCATTCTTGTTAGTTATATGGTTTTAAATAGAGGAAAGAACTCTGGACTGAATTAGTGCCTGCAGTCCCATTTGCACCTTGTTAATGATTTATTTTGTGACATTAACCCGTTAAGGAGTGAGAGGGACTACAGTTCTATTATTTGTAAGTGAGAGGCTTGGACTCATACACCCTTATAGTCTTGTCTTACCTAGCGTATGTTGTTCTTTAATATCTTGTAAAAAGTGTGAACACCAACACCTAAAGCAAAATAATACAAAAGTGTAAAGATGTAAAGATGCGCCATAACTTATATCCACTCGGGAAATTAACAGGGTTAGGAAACATGTGACGGCCTCAGTGGAGTTGTGGGTACCAGCAAGGCCGTACTTTGGTTCATAGTCTCTTAAGTGGTTGTGACATTTTTTCCATTGGCTAGTTGCCACACTAATGTTTGGTGTCTGCCATTACTGTCTGGTAATGGCAGTCAGAGTGCTTGGGATTCATAAGCAGGATGTTTGTAAAGTGGTTGATTACCTTAGGGGAAAAGACGGAGAACTGTGCTAAAGAAGAGCACACAGTCTACTTCTGTCATGTTCTCAGTATCATAGTTGTTGTTGTTGCTGTTGTTTTTTGTTTTTCAAGACAGGGTTTCTCTGTGTAGCCCTGGCTGACCTGGAACTCACTCTGTAGACCAGGCTGGCCTCAAACTCAGAAATCTGCCTGCCTCTGCCTCCCAAGTGCGGGATTAAAGGAGTGTGCCACCATTGCCTGGCAATATTATAGTTATTAAACCAGGGGGGCATAAACAGGAGTAATAGTATTGTACTTTAGATGCTTTGGTGGATTTAATGATATTTATTTAAAAGGCTAACTAACTTAAATACCTTTTGGTTTTGTTTTTTTTTAGGCTGTCCTGGGGCTTAATCTATGTTGGCTTCATCTTTATTATTTCCATATATGTTGCAATTATCATAACATCTACCCAGATTATAGTGATGACTGGTTTCCTGGTCATATTTATGCTGTTTTTCTTATATGGATTATCCTTGGTAAGTGTATGAGTTTATTACAACCATTTATACATTAGATCTTAGCTATGTGTAGCAAGCATTAATTCTCCAGGATGTTAGGAAGACACTTTGTCATGTCCAGTGTTTGTATGTGTGTGTGTGTGTGTGTGTGTGTGTGAGAGAGAGAGAGAGAGAGAGAGAGAGAGAGAGAGAGAGAGAGAGAGAGAGAGAGTATGTCTGTGGTGTTTGAGAAAACGCCAATGGCTATAAGAGATGAATGTAAACCCAAATCAATTGGATCTTTCCATTTTCACACAAGTCTTGTGCATCATATAATGAAATGGTGCATCATAACTGAGATATTTTAGAATTTTAATACTGAGCCTTTTAATTACATTCAATGAGTGAAAAACTAGCTTGCTAAGCTACTACTACCACTGCTCAAGTTTGCCATTTTTTTTATCATGGTAACCGGGAACACTGGGCTCACAGAGATAAGTTTTAAATTTTATGCCAGCATTTTCAGTAGATCTAAGTAAAAATAGTGCGTTAATATTCAGAGTTAAAGAAATAAAAAAGAAAGAGAGAGTGGAAGGAATGGAGAAAACAGTCTTAGGGTTTGTATTCCTGTGCAAAACATCATGACCAAGAAGCAAGTTGGGGAGGAAAGGATTTATTCAGCTTATACTTCCATATTGCTGTTCATCCCCAAAGAAAGTCAGGACCAGAACTCAAGCAGGTCAGGAAACAGGAGCTAATATAGAGGCTGTGGAGAGATGTTCCTTACTGGCTTGCTTCCCCTGACTAGCTCAGCTTGTCTTCTTGTAGAACCCAAGAACACCAGCCCAGGGATGGCACCACCCACAAGGGACCCTTCCCCCTTGATCACTAATTGAGAAAGTGCCTTCCAGCTGGATCTCTTGGAGGCACTTCCTTAAGGGAGGCTCCTTTTTCTGTGATAACTCCAACCTGTGTCAAGCTGACACATAAACCAGCCAGTACAACAGTGTACAGGCTGTAGACAGGTTTAACTATTGTCATTAGAGTAACTCTCTCATCATTGGAAAAGGCCACTGTGAATTACTGAACTTCACGGAGGTGCTATTCTAATCACCGTGCATTTCTCTAACATGAATTAGACACAAGCAAGAGACTTGAAAGACTCACACTGCATCTTAAGATATTCTCCCCACCCTATCTTTCGTTTATTGATAATAGATCCCTTTCTCATAAATATATCCTGATTATGGTTTCCCCTACCCCTACCCCTTCCCATTTCTCCCCACCTCCCCCTCCAGATCCACTCCCTTTCTGTCTCTCATTGGAAAAGGGCAGGCTTCTCAGAGTTAGGAACATGGCAAATTAAAATATAATTAGACAAATAAGCAAAAACTATCATATTGAAGTTGGACATAGCAACCCAGTAGGAGGAAAAAGAGTCCCAAGAGCAGGCACAAGAGTCAAGACACACTCATTCTCACAGCCAAAAGTCCCATAAAAATACTAAAGCTACAAGTTGCTATTTTTTTTTTTTTACCTTGTGCAGACCCATGTTGGTCCATGTGTCTGTGATCTCATCCATTGATTGCTTAGTTGATTCAGAGGACCTTATCCCCCTGACATCCTCTTAGACTCCTACAATCTCTCTGCCTCCTTTACTGTGGGATTCCCTGAGCTCTGGGGTTGGGGATTTGCTGGGGACCTCCCTTTTAGACTCGTCAAACAATGTCTGGCTGTTGGTCCTTGCATTGTTCCCATTTGCTGCTGGAGGAAGACTCTTTGATCATGACCAGATAAGACATTGATCTATTCTGTATCCCGCTCCCAGGGATATCCATTCATGCCCCTACAGGCCTTTTCTTTACCTAACTTCTCTGGATCTATGGTGTTGTGGTGGTGGTGGGGTGTAGCTTGGTTATCATTTATGTAAGTGCTGATATCCATTTATAAGTGAATATATGCCCTATTTATCTTTCTGGGTCTGGGTTAGCTTCTCAGGATTTTTTTTTCTAGTGCCATCACTTCCCTGGAAATGTCATGCTTTTTTTTTTTAAACAGCAGGGTAATATTCCATTGTGTAACTGTACCTAGTTTTTTTTTCCCCAATCCTCTGTTAAGGGACATCTAGGTTATTCCTAGTTTCAGTTCTAGGACAGCCAAGGCTACACAAAGAAATCCCGTCTTGAAAAACCAAACAGAATCCAACCAAGCCACCAATGAACAACCAAGCAAAAAAGCAATCAAAAAGAAAGATTAAAGCTACAGTGAACATGGTTGGGCAAGTGTCCTTGTGGTAGTGGAAGGACGGAGCTTGCTTTGGGTATATGCTCACGAGTGGTATAGCCTGGCCCTGAGGTAGACCTATTCCTAGCTATTTCAGGAACTGCCATGTCATATTGATTTCTTTGGTGGCTGTACAAGTTTGCACTCCCACCAGCCATGGATGGGTGTTTCTCCTGCTCTGCATCTTTGCCAGAATGAGCTGTTGCTTGTGTTAATGACCTTAGCTATTCTGACAGGTGTAAGGTGGGATCTCAAAGTAGTTTTGATGTGCATTTGGATTCTCTGTTTAGACCTGTTTCTCACTTTAAAATTGGATTATTTGTTTGCTTCTTCACTTGTTTAATATGTAGCTTCTTGAGTTCTTTATATATTTTGGATATTGGTCCTTTTATCTTTTCCCATTCTGTAGGCTTTGTCTGAAAGACAGTGTCATTTGCCTTACAGAAGCCTTCAAGTTTCATGAGGTCCTATTTATTAATTGTTGATCTTAGTGCTTGCTCTATTGTTGTTTTATTTAGAAAGTTTTCTACCATGTCAACACATCCAAGTCATCACTTTCCTTTTTATCAGGTTCAGTATGTCTGGTCTTATGTTGAGGTCTTTGATCCTCTTAGACTTGAGTTTTATGCAAGGTGATAAGCATGGATCTACCTGCATTCTTCTACATGCAGACATCCAGTGAGACCAGCAACATTTGTTGAAAATGATGTATTTCTGGCTTTTTTATTTAAAAAAAAGGTGTTTATTTGTATATGTATTAATGTGTACTTCTTCAACTCGATTCCATTGATCAATGTGTTTGTTTTTATGCCAATGACATATGATAGCTCATTAGTACTGCTTGAAATCAGAAATGATGAGACCCCGGCAGTTCTTATTGTTTAGGATTATTTTCTTTTGTTTTGTTTTTTTGTTTTTTCATATAAAGTTGAGAATTGTCCTTTCAAAGTCTGTCATGGATTGTATTGGAGATTTGATGGGGATTGTGTTGAATCTATAGATTGCTTTTGGTGGAATGACCATGTTTACTATGTTAACTCTACTGATTTATGAACTTGGGAGATCTTTCCATCTCCCGATATATTCTTCAATATCTTTCTTCAATTTTTTGAGTTACAGTGGGCTTTTATTGAGATAAATTAACAACAAGAAATAATCAGGATTTTACCAACCATCTTTTCTGAGCCATATATAAATTCCCTAAAGACTCAAGTCCATAGACACGTATATACACTGTAACACACCCCAACAAAAACAGACCCTCCCACTGGAACACTTGCCATTTAATCAGAAAGCCAAATTTCCCTTTCCCCGAATGTTTTCAAATTTTTAAGTTCCTACTATTCAAAGTAGAACTGGCCCCTTCTGACTAGAGACATTAGAATTTTCTTATTTTTACTTAACAAAAAATTGTGGGTTTTTTCTAATTTGTTTGGTTTCAAAAAAGTGACGTGACTTTGTATTCTCCAGGCACCCCTCCCCAAGTACCAATGGTTAAAATACAGCAGCCTGTATTTTACTAACCCAGAGCCACCCATCCCTTGTCCTGCCCAGCTCTGTCTACTGGAAATTTAAATACACTTCTTTTGGAGTCTGTCAACTGTGGAGGGGCAGAGTCCAGGCCAGGCTACCTGTCTCTGACCTCTTATCTGTTACAACCCTTGGACACTTAACTCTTTGTTTCAAAGATGAGTTTTTACCTTAGAGAAGAAAATAGGTTTGCTTTGGGAGGTTTTTTTAAATTTTTTTTTTTTAAATCTATGTTATTGGACTGGTAAGTTAGCTCAGCCATTAAGAGCACTGACCTGTCTTGCAGAGGTCCTGAGTTCAATTCCCAGCAACCACATGGTGGCTCACAACATCTGTAATGGGATCTAATGCCTTCTTCTGGTGTGTCTGAAGACAGCTACAGTGTATTCGCATACATAAAATGAATAAATAAATCTTTTAAAAAACTACCTTTATGAATATAAAGTAGAACTACAAACTCATAATCTTTCACATGCTTAGAGTTATCCCAAGATATTTTACATTATTTAAGGCCAGTGCAAAAGGTGTTAGTGGGATTTGATGAGACATTTCCATAGAGGCAGCTTCCTCTGATCTATTCTCAACAATCTCCTCAACATCACCCTTCTCAGACCCTCTAGATTTCCCCCTCATCCATCCCTCTCTCCCTCCTTCTCTGAAGAGAGGCTTCTGTATTTTTCTCATCCTGGATGTTTTCTGCAGATGTCCTGTAGATGGGTCATTTCCCTTAGTAGACTAAGTCAGCTTTGCTCAGAGTCCCCACTATCGCTTTCCTACCCTTTTCTTGGATCCTCTTTCAGCTTTTCCCTATCTTCTCCATAAAAACAGAAAACCAGAGAGAGAGGAAAGGAGAGAGAGAGAGGGAGAGAGAGCAAGAGAGGGGGGAGAAGGGAGGGAGAGGGGCAAGGAGTCATAGAGGGAAGGAAAGGGAGAGGGAGAGGAAGAGAGGGAGAGGAAGAGAAGGAGAGGGAAGAAAGGAGAAGGAGGGAGGGAGAAGGAGAGAAGGGGAGGGAGAGAGCGATGGAAGAAAGGAAAAGGAGGGAGGGAAGAAAAAGGAGGGAGGGAGGGAAAGAAAAGGAGGGAGGGAGAGGGGGACAGAGAGAGGGATAGAGGAAAGGAAAAGGAGGGAGGGAAGGAAAAGGAGGGAGGGAGGGAAGGAAAAAGAGGGAGGGAGAGGGGGAGAGAGGAATGGAGGAAAGGAAAAGGAGGGAAGGAGGAAAGGAAAAGGAGGGAGGGAAAGGGAGAGAGGGAGAGGGGGAGGGAGAGAGGGATAGAGGAAAGGAAAAGGAGGGATGGAGGGAAAAGAGAGAGGGCCCTAGCAGGTAGGGTTGCGGTAGGAGTGGAGAAAGGGGGAATTAAAAAAAAAAAAAAAACAAACAGAAAACCAGAAGGTAGGTAGGGAATACAAGAGAAAAACTAAAAAAGATCTGAGGGTAGAACAGATACCTTTACACCCCTCCTGTCTCCCCACTGATACTACCTTGTACAAATAATGAGCTTGGTTTTGCTGATGGCTCTCCAAAGCTATTGTCAGTAACAGCCAATGTCTTCTCTTTTTCAGATAGCTGTCACTTTCCTGATGGCTGTTCTGTTACAGAAAGCTGTCCTCACCAACCTAATGGTATTTCTCTTTACCCTCTTTTGGGGGTGTGTGGGGTTCACTGTGCTTCACAAAGAACTCCCCTTGTCTCTGGAATGGGTTCTGAGCATCTGCAGTCCCTTTGCCTTCACATCTGGGATGGCTAAGGTAAGTTCATAGGTTATTATGGATGCTTCAAAAGGAATTAATCCATGACAGCTCCTTATATTCCAGTCTGGTCTTAACCAAGAGTGCTGCTTACTGTTGCAAATTTCCCACCACACAGCTAAATTTACTACATTATAAAAAAAGTTGCCATTATGTAAAGGTTAAAATAAAAATCACTAGTTTATTAAAAATTCTGTGTAAATCTGTTTAAATCGTTGTGTTGAGTAAACTATGAATTGATTATGAAAATCTTTGAAGACTTAAGTACCTAGTACCACAAACTTTATAAAGTCTAGCAGTGTACTTGGGGTCTTTTTAGGATCTTTTAGGAGAATACTGTGTTCTCTCTGAAGCATGTTTTAACACACCTCTCTCCAGTAGGTAGCCATTTTATGAAAATTACATCCTTACTGTTTATAATCAGCCAAGCTTAGGTTTTGAAATACAAATATTTGTTTCATCCATTTTTTAAAAAAATTATATAAGTGGTACTATATGGCATTTTAAAATATTTAACTTTAGTTGCCCAGTGTTCTGTTAATAGTCTAATGCATAGCCTTGTATATGGCTACAAGGTATATACGTATATACCATCTTATTATATGCCTACATTATCTCCTTTTTGATAAATGAGAGTAGAATTCCAGGCTTTGATGGTTTTTTGATAAAGTTACTATAGATACTATTTCATGTGTTTCTGTACACCAGTTCAGTTTGGTGTATTCAGAGAAGTTGGGTGACAGACTAGGGTACAAACACTTTAAACTCACCGCTGCTACTAAATATTTCTCTAAAATCGTGACATCATCTGACTTGTATAAAAAAAAAAACGACACTAAAGCATTACAGTTTTTCTCAGTCTTCACTAACATTTGTTATTATTAAATTTTTAAGTCTTAGCCATCCAGATGAAGATGTTATTGTGTTCATCAGTTTATGTTTTCTCTGTGTTAGATAAACCTGGATGCCTTTCTTGTTTATTTGTTTGTTTGTTTTTTCCAAGACAGGGTTTCTCTGTATAGCCCTAGCTGTCCTGGAACTCACTCTGTAGACCAGGCTGGTCTCGAACTCAGAAATATGCCTGCCTCTGTCTCCCAAGTGCTGGGATTAAAGGCGTGCACCACCACTGCCCAGCTTTGGGTGTCTTTTCATGTGGCATCTTTTGTTTTTTTGATTTGCAAATTGTCTATTCAGATCTTTTCTTTGTATTTCTATTGAGCCTTCTGTATTTTCCCTATTACTTTACAACAGTTATTACATTTGCCGTGCACCAGACTATTTTTTCAATCATTGCCAGCTTTTCTCTTTTCTTATTGATTCCTTTGATGAAAAGAGATTTAAGAGAAATGATTTTTTTTTAATTTTTATTTTATATACTTATGTGTGTGCTGAATGTATGCATGTGTATTAGGTGCACACACATTCATTCGGGACCAGAAGAGGGCATTGAATGGCCTCCTGGTCCCACCTGGAGGTGGAGTTGCAGACACCCAGGAGCCCCCTGACCTATAGTTCTGGAGTCTGTTGTAATGTTGACTGGAAATGCAAGCAAAGGGAAACTTCAGCATTTTGCTACCAAACATGTTTTCCAGTAGACATCTTAGCTCCTTGGTTTGTGAAGAAATCTCCTGTATTGTGAATGGGTTCCCGACTCTCTCAAGTACCTTCTCTGTCTCCACTAGAGCGATTACATCCCTTCTTCTTGCTTTATTGTGCTGTATCCAGAATCATATTGATTTATTTTCAAATATTGACTCAGATTTGCATTTCTGTTAGCTTCATTCACTTATATTGTATGTTACTGAGTATACCTTTATTGAGCTATTTCCTTAAAAACTTAACTTTCAATTGAATTATTGGTTCTGTGCCAACTCATTTATGAGTTTAGGAATTTATTATTATTTTTGTTTGAATCTTAGATTATCTTCATGGATTATAACTTGAATGGTGCTGTATTTCCTGACCCTTCAGGAGAATCATATGTAATGATAGCAATATTTTTTATATTGGCTTTTGATGGTTTTCTCTACTTGGTTTTGGCCTTGTATTTTGACAAAATCTTGCTCTGTAAGTAACTGGATTTTTCTCTGATCTTTCAATTATTTGATTACCTAGGAAAGTTTTTCTTAGGATTTTATTAAAATAGCCTTAGAGGCAAGACTAAATGTTCAATCTCAGTCTGAATTAATTATCTATACTTCACAGTAAATAATATATGTAAAATGATTCTAATTTTGAAATACTATAATTATTTAAGTTGATTTTGAAATACAGTTTTAAATTAATTAAGCTTTATAATTTTAAGTGTCCTTCCAAGTATTTTGAAAGAATGATAGTATGAATTTATATCAAGGTAATCAGAAAAAAATAAAAAAGGAGGCATAGAGTAGGAGCAGACTTTTGGGAAGTAGACAAGGCAGCAGGTAGGCAGAAAGAAGACAAAGTCTTAGAGGAGAGGGATCCAATGATACGGAATAGTAGGCAGGGTAGAAACTGTCAAAAATTCAAAAGCATTTCAGGGGGCAGCTCTTTCAGAGGTCCTGAGTTTAATTCCCAGCATGACCAAATGGTGGCTCACAACCATCTGTAATGCGATCCAATGCCCTCTTCTGATGTGTCTGAAGACAGTGACAGTGTACTCATATACACAAAATAAATAAACAAATAAATCTTTGAAAAAAGAATGCTTGTCTAGCATGTGTGTGTGTGTGTGTGTGTGTGTGTGTGTGTGTGTGTGTGTGTGTAGCCCTTGGTTTGATCCTGAGTAGGGTCACAGCCAGGTGTGATGATGTGCTCCTGGGATCCCAGCACTTAGTTGGTAGAGGCAGGCCTCTCAGAAACATGAAGTCATCTTCAGGCTCCACAGTGAATTAGAAAAGAATGACATGGTTGTCTGTGTTTTGGTTAATTTTAGTTTGTGTCATGTTAGGTATAGAACAAGCCCATAAGTGTGTTAATGCTAGTGAATCTGCATTTTGTAGTAATACCTTTTACTTCAGAAGAAAGCTTCAAGAATAAGCAAAATTAGTTCCTGTTATGGCTTATTACTGGGCATTGTAGAAACATTGTAGAAACAATGTAGAAACATTTGTCAAATAAAGATTTGTTAGCTATTATTCTCAACCTTGTCCTATCTGGTTTATGATTGCAAATATATAGATTATGGGGTTAATTTTCTTTCTCTTGACAATAACAACAACAACAAAAAAACCACATAAGCCCACAGTTTCTCCACATGGAATCAGAATGTTCATCTCTATGTGTGATTCATTCATGCTTTTAACTTTTGATAGTGCCCCCAACTTTGATAAAAGTTCCTGTTGTCTTATATATTGCTGTGTAATTGCATGCCTATGGCCCATTATCTCTGGCATGTATATGTATATCCTTAATAAATAATATTTAACTTCTTTTGTATCAATGAAAACTTTACAGTATTGTCATATTCATTTTGAAGAAATAAAGTTTCTGTATATGCTATTTTTCATTCATGTAACTATAGATTTGTAGATTCCTATATTATGATAAATTATATTGGCATGGTCAACCTATGTAGGTTTCTATAGTTATGTTATAGTATAGTTAAGTTTCTATAGCATCTCTATAGCTATTTTATGTGCAATATTAATAATTGCATTTCTAAAAATGCTTGATTTCATCTATCCTCATAGATATCTTTTAGATTATATATTTCAATTATTCAGTTGATATTTTGTTAAAAGTTCTATTATGTTAATTTTTGCCATGTTGCTTTAGATTTTCATCATTAATTTCCTTCTAAACTTGAAGGAAAAATTATATCTTGTTTGAAAGTTCAAAATATTGCATCTTTTATTAGCAAGGCTTCATTATTCATTGTATTGACCACAAACTTTATCGTTCTAACTAGCTGGGGCAGAGCACCGGTATCCTCCATTGTTTTTCTTGAATTCAACGTCTTGTTTTCGAAAAACGACTCATAGAAACAAGATCATCGAGAGAGACATAGACCCTGAGCTTCCTTCAGATGAGTATTTTGAGCCGGTAGATCCAGAATACCAAGGGAAAGAAGCCATCAGGTAAACACATTCGTAGCTGTGCTAATATTGAGTAAAGACTAAAGAATTGTTAACCGCCAGCTATCTGTGGCGAGTCTGTGTCAAGTGTCTAAGGGGAAGGCACCTGTCTTTGTCAGCATCAGTCTGAACCATTCACAGTCCCCTGTAATAATAACCAAGAGTTTTTCTTAAATGCTTCTTGAAAGGGAAACTCCCCTGGATGCTGGGTATATTGGTGATTCTCAATCTGAGGGTTATGACCCCTCAGTTGGAAACATGGCTGTTTATATTAGAATTCATAACAGGGGCAAAATCGCAGTTATGGAATAGCAATACAAATAATTATAGTTATAGTTGGGAGGGTGTCACAAAATGAGGACCCGTGTTAAAGAGTCGCAGCATTGGCAAGGTTGAGAACTCCCGATCTGTATGTTCTACCTTTGTCTTGTGTGTCTGCCTACTTCTATCTTTTGTGTCTATTAAAATTTGTGTCGTTTTGCTTTGCTTTTTGAGACAGGGTCTCCATACAGCTCAGGTTGGCCTCATAGAAAGTTTACTAGTCAAAGATGACCTTTGACCTCTTTCCTCTGCCACCCGAATGCGGGGGGGTGGGGGGGGCGGTTTGCAGGCATGTGCCTCCATGCCTCACCACATGTCCCTTTAAGCCAGAGAAATTGGATGTGTAGAAGGCAGACAAAGAGAATGTCATGTGACAGTAGGGGCAGAACGCACCCAGAAAAACAACAGAATGTCTGCCCCAAATGCAAATGATTATTTTCAGTTCTGAAATCAGAAAACATTGGTTCTTCCTGCAAGGGAGTGTCTTTATTAAAAATAAAGTATTAAAGTCTAGCCACAAAGGATGCATGAGGACAATGGGTATTATATCATGACCTCCCCCTGTCCCCAGTCAAAGGCTAAAATAAAATTTCTGATTAGAGTTAATCTCTTTTGTTTCTTCTTATTCATCCAATAACCACACTGCGGTATTTGCCGTGTAAGTGTAAACGTGAGATTAAAGCTGAACGTGGGAGTCAAAGTGTCCAAAGTCTAGAGAGTCTTCTTCATTTCCTGTTTCAGAGGAAATGATTAATTGAAAATAATTACTTGTGTCTGAGCAGTCAGGTTATGTCATATGTTATTTACTATAAAATGTTTTTTATGTCTACCATTATATCTGTCTGTGCTTTTTTAACTTGTAAGTATTAGCTAATAAAGTACCTCTTCATTGTTTCAGAATAAGAAATATTAAAAAGGAATATAAAGGGAAGTCTGGGAAACTGGAGGCTTTGAAAGGTAAAGAAAAATATTTCATTCTATTGATTTTTTTTTTGAGATAGGGTTTCTCTATACAGCCCCGACTGTCCTGAAACTCATTCTGTAGACTAGGCTGGCCTCGAACTCAGAAATCCACCTGCCTCTGCTTCCCAAGTGCTGGGATTAAAGGAGGGTGCCACCACTGCCCGGCAATGTTTCATTCTATTGATTTGATTTAATTATGAATACCCAAGCCTGGGAAACATTCAGCAAGAAAACGTAAATATATCGACAAGAGAAAACCAAAAACCAAAAGCAAAGGACAAAAGCAAAAGAAAGAAACAAGAATACAAGTGACCTAACTTTACCATCTGGGCACCAATATTTCAGAATTCATTGTAAAAGTCCTTCCAGATATTTCATGGATTTATTAGCTTACAAAAATATGTGACTAAACTGAAAAATACAGCCTTGTTTTGTTTTTTACTATGGCTACCATAAACACACTTTTATATTTGCACTGTCAGGAAAGAATGCTAGAATCTGATAAAACTTTTAGATAGTCATGATGGAATTTACACCGTTCATGTTTATTGATGCAGTAATAAACTGAAACATTAACCAAGACAAGATTAACGAAACCTTTGACAGTGAGTTAAATTAACAGATTAATATTCCATGACAAAATGATTTTTAATTTTGTATGACTAGGCATATTATAATACTAGATATTCTAACAGTTATAGTTCTATATAGCAAACACTGAGCAAGCACCAATTAACAGCTACATTTCAGAGGCCCAGCTGCTTTTATTGAAAATGATATCAAGCCTGGGTGTGGTGACACATGCACCTTTTTCTTCCCCTCATATTATGAAAAACAGATTTATACAATATATCCTGACTGTAGGTTCCCCTTCCCGCCATCCCTCCCAGGCCCTCCCCCCTCCCCTTCCCATCTGGATCCATTCTCTTTCTAACTTCCATTAGAAAAGAACAAGAGTCTAAGAGATAACAACACACAACAAAATAGAAAATAAAATGTATAAATAAAAAAAAAATCGTCAAGCTGGGCAGTGGTGGTGCATGTCTTTAATCCCAACACTTGGGAGGCAGAGGCAGGCGGATTTCTGAGTTGGAGGCCAGCATGGTCTACAGAGTGAGTTCCAGGACATCCAGGGGTACACAGAGAAACCCTGTCTCGAAAAACCAAAAACCAACCAACCAACCAACCAACCAGCCAACCAACCAACCAACCAATCAACCAACCAACCAAACAAACACAATCCCCCCCCCCCCACACACACACTAAATTTGGACAGGTGAAACCAACAGAAGGAAAGGAGCCCCCCCTCTGCAAAAGGCACAAGACCCACTCATTCCTGCACTTCAGAGACCCATGAAAATGCTAAACTGAAAGCTACAGTATACATGCAGAGGACCTGACCCATGTTGGCTCTGTTTGCTGCTTCAGTTCATACGATCTTAGCATGGTCAGTTAATAGGAGCTCGGTTTTCCTGGTGTCCTTGATCCCCTCTGGCTCTTTCATTGTTTCCACCGTCTCTATTCTGAGGGGTTCCTTGATCTCTGAGCAAAGGATTTGATGGAGACATCCTATTTAGAGATCTGTGCGTTCCAAGGTCTCTCTCTCTCCGTCATGGCTGTGGGTCTTTGTATTTGTCCCTGTCTGCTGCAAGAGAAAGCTTTTCTGATGATGGCTAGATAAGGTGCTGATCTATGATATAGTAAAATATCATTTTAATTGTTAAATTTTCTTTTTTTTAAGACCAGTATTATTTGTTTTTACTCTAGGTCTCTGGGCAACTTAGTCTCTAGTTCTTGGTCACTGAACTAAAGGTTGTTGAGTATGAGTTTCAGCTAGTGAAATGGGCCTTAAATCAGATCAGAAATTGGTTGATTTCTCCCATAGCTTTGTGCTACCATTACCCTAGCACAATTTGTAGGGAGGGTGTTGTGTTTCTGTTCCTCTTTTGGTAGCCTATGGAGTACATTGCCCTTATCAAAGATGTTAGAACATAGGAGTGAAAGCTCTGTGTAGGCACCAACTCAACCTCTCCATGCTTAGTGAGTTGTTGTGTGGGTGTTGCCTTCAGCAATGGGGACTTGCTGTCAGTTTGTGAAGAGCAACATATAGTCTTGGCAACAGTCTGCGTTGTTTGGAGATTTCCATGGGACCCTTTAGCCAACAACTCAATTGGATGTGATCCAGTCCCAGTACTGGAAGCTATGCTTGGTAGTAAGAGAGGACTTTTGTGATTGGGTTACCTCACTTAGGATGATATTTTCCAGATCAAACCATTTGCCTAAAAATTTTGTGAATTCATTGTTTCTAATTGCTGAGTAGCATTGTGTAAATATACCACATTTTCTGTATCCATTCCTCCTTTGAGGGGCATCTGGGTTCTTTCCAGCTTCTGGCTATTATAAATAAGGCTGCTATGAACATAATGGAGCTTGTGTCTTTATTGCATGCCGGGGAATCCTTTGGGTATATGCCCAGGAGAGGTATAGCAGGGTCCTCTGGAAGTCTCATGTCCAGTTTTCTGAGGAACCTCCAGACTGATTTCCACAGTGGTTGCACCATCATACAGCCCCACCAGCAGTGGAGGAGTGTTCCTCTTTCTCCACATCCTCACCAACACCTGCTGTCTCCTGAGTTTTTGACCTTAGCCATTCTGACTGGTGTAAGGTAAAATCTCAGGGTTGTTTTGATCTGCATTTCCCTAATGACTAATGATGTTGAGCACTTCTTAAGGTGCCTCTCAGCCATCTGAATTTCTTCAGGTGAAAATTCTTTGTTAAGATCTGTACCCCATTTTTTAATAGGGTTATTTGGTTCCCTGGGGTCTAACTTCTTGAGTTCTTTGTATATATTGGATATTAGCCCTCTATCAGATGTGGGGTTGGTGAATATCCTTTCCCAATTTGATGGTTGCCGTTTTGTCCTTTTAACAGTGTCCTTTGCCTTACAGAAACTTTGTAATTTTATGAGGTCCCATTTGTCAATTCTTGATCTTAAAGCATAAGCTATTAGTGATCTGTTCAGGAACTTTTCTCCTGTGCCTATGTCCTCAAGGGTCTTCCCCAGTTTGGATTGCAATCTCTGATAAGTGGATATTAATTAGCCCAGAAGCCCTGAATACCCAAGGCACAAATTGCATAACAAATGACTCCCATGAAGAAGTATGGAGAAGGTCCTGATCCTGTAAAGGATTGATCTAGCATGGGAAGGGAATATAAGGACAGAGAAAAAGGAGGGAGGTGATTGGAGAAGGAATGGAGAGAAGAAGGTTTATGGGACATATGGGGAGGGGGGATCCGGGAAAGGGGAAATCATTTGGAATGTAAACAAAGAATATAGAAAATAATATATATATATATATATAAAAGAAACAACAAGAAAACAAAAAACATAAAAGAGAATATCAGAAGTAATATAAAATTTATGGCTTAGAATGATAAGCATAAATTAAACAAGTCCTCAAACTAAGTCACAGACACAAGTCAGCCAGATGCCAACCTGAAAGACCGTAGCTGCGAGCTGGTTACAGAGTGTCTCCCCCTCATTGTATATGTGTGGCATTGCTGCTGTCATCATTACAATGATGACTGTCTCAGTCATCAGTCTACCCCAGGGAGATACTGTAGCCCCTGGGCTAAGATATGAAAACACATAACACATGTGTCCCTGTTTCACACACAACTGCTATCTACAGAAAACACATGCCAGCACCTGGGCAGCAGAGAGGGGAAATTCAAAGCTTCTAAACTCTGTTATATCATCTACATAAACCAAAGCCATGTTTTGCAAACATCAAGAGAACTGTTAAAATCTTCCAGTAACTTTTATCCAGGTGAGGGCTTTGTGGAGTCTTCAGAATGAGGACTAGAGAACAACTTCCATTCACATTTCTAGTTCATAACTCCTAGGAAATCAAATAAGAAACCTTTGCTCATTGAGGAGTGTTAGAGGGTAACAACAACAACAACAACAACAACAACAAAAACCAGAGAGAGGACTTGTTGGGACTCCATCTCCCTCATGGCTTGGAGAATTCATTCGGATCACCTGCATTTATTTTAGGAAGTTCCCACTGCACGACCTTTCCACACCACTCATCAGAAGCCCCTCCATTCTAGTTGTCTTTCCCTGCTTTCTTTCCATCCGCATTCTCTCACCCTCCCCTCCTCACTTGATCATTGTATATTTTGGATATTAGTCCTCTATTGGATGTGGAGCTAATAAAATCTATTCCCATTCTGTAGGCTGTTGTTTTGTCCCAGTGGCATGTCCTTTGATTAGCACATACCTTTAGTCCCAGCATTTGGTAGGCACAAGGCCAAAGGATCTCTGTAAGTTTAAGGCTAGCTTGGACTTCATTGGAAGTTCCGGGCCATCCAGGGCCACACAGTGAGACCCTGTCTAAGATAAAAATAAAAAGTGATAAAATAAGACATGAGTTTTTATAAAAGTCTGAGTCTTAAAGAGCTAAAAGTGATGGATCATAACCCTACTAAAGGTTGAGGGCTCTCTGTCCATTCCAATTACATCGTATTTATTTTGGAACAACCCAACACCTCTTAGCTCAATAGCATTCATTCCGGTGAGACTGAGACTTTGAGGATTCACTGTATATGTGAACAACTTCATTCTTCCAATTCTTCTCATTCAATATCACCCAGATCTGCCATCCTCTTCTTTAAGTTTGGCCCCGGGATATATTGAAGGATCTTTAAATTTAATTTAGAATTTTAGAGCACATGATGAACTTGGTGCTTGCAAGAGTCACATGCCTTCTATCTTTAAATATTTTCAGACTTTTCCACTTTCAGAAGTTGTGGTGCTTTAAAAATATTAAAGTGTTGCCTCTCTCTCTCTCTCTCTCTCTCTCTCTCTCTCTCTCTCACACACACACACACACACACACACACACACACACACACACACACCCCAAATGTTCCAATTATAGATTTTTCATGTGGAATTATTCTTTGGAAAGCCAGGGCAGGAAGGAGAGCACTTTCTAAAACCTTTTTGCAGGCAGACCTTGTGGCTGATCTGGATCGCCTCTGAGAACTTGCTTTTTACAATTTTCATGGCTAAATAATACTGCATTGTATGAGTAACAGGTCGAGTGAAACCATCCCACCCAAATGACAGATGACATTTAGTTCATTTCTAGGTGTTTACTGCTCTAAAAATACTAAAGTGAATCTTTGTTGCTATAAAGATCACTGTCTCCTGAAGATGGTTTTATCAGAGCAGAATCACCAAAAAGATCCATATTTTAAGGATTCCTGATTCGTATTTTAAATCACTTACCTCCAAAGTCATAAAAAACCCATACTTACAGCTAAACACAATTGAAACAAAAACAACAGTGACAGACATTTAATCCTAAAGCTCTTAGTGTGTATTGGGAACTATGGTAAGTAAGAGTGTTACATGAAATTTTTCATGTTTAATTTTAAGAAAGTCTTATTATGTTCTCTTGCACTTTGCTGATGAGGAAACCAGCTTTTATATTTAATTATTGCTGTAATAAGAATTAGTGTCAGGGCAGCTGATGCCCCTTTCCTCTTGCTCTTGAAAATGCTATGTACTATTATTTTATTGTATTTAACTTACCTCATAATTAATTAGTGTGTGTCCACACATGTGCATGATGTGATGTGGAGCGGGTGTTTCTCTGGCGGTGAGAAGCTAACTTCCTGGAGCTGATTCTCTCTTCCACCTTTGCTTGTGTTCTGGAGATAAAACTTGGGTTGCCAAGCTTCCTCAGCAGAGTCCCAAACCACTGATCCATCTCACCGGCCCATGCTATCTATTTTTTATTTAAAAACCTACAAATATTCCAGACCAGGCCAGGACTACATGTTATTTCAAAACAAAAGCAAACCAAAACACAAATATAAAAGTTGCCAATGTACATTTCCACTGGTGTAACATTGTGGTTTTGGTTTGGTTTTGGTTTCTTTTTGTTTGAGACAATGTCTCTCTGTGTAGCCCTAGATGTCCTGGAATCTCTGTGTAGACAAGGTTGGTCTTAAATTCATAGAGATCATCCTTCTGTCTTCTCTGCCTCCTAAACACTGGGATTAAAGGCATGTTCCACCACACCTAGCACAAATTTGTTTTTAAGTGATTTGCCTTTAATTTGAAAGGTAATATGTTAATCTTTATTTTATAGATATTTTTGGTCCATTTCAGATTTCTTCTAGTCTCTGGATCCTAAATGAATACCATATTGTTGTATATATTTTACTGATGTTTGTGTATCAGTAGCATTATTTAAGTTACCATAATTCTTCATGTAATGTAAAGCCTTGCTAAATTCATCATGAAATTCAGTTGTTTTGTTCTGTATATAGGACTAGCACTGTCTAGTACTCTGTTATTGATAATGTTACTATCTTATATTAAACAGGTCTGTACTTTGATATCTATGAGAGTCAAATCACAGCAATTCTGGGCCACAGTGGAGCGGGCAAATCTTCATTACTAAACATCCTCAGTGGATTATATGTTCCAACTGCAGGTAAGCAGAAAGCCACACCTCACAGACAAGATATCTGATAAGAGAACGAGGGTAGATAAATGTTTGCCATTTAAAATTCTATGGCTTGATGGTTACATAAAGTTGTTTCCTAGACCTATAGGATTTTTAATGGACTTTCCATTTCCCAGATTTCACAGGAATCACTTGTAGCCCTTTGTTGTGTTATCTCAGAGAAAACATGCTACATAGTTCTTAGGCTAAGAATAGTACTTGTTAGTAAAGTTGTAATTTTAAATATTCATGAGAGTATTTTAATGCTTAATTGTATTTAGTTGTAATTTTAAATATTTATGAGATCTCCAAATATAAATGAAATATTATCTTGCTAACCTTGAAATATTTTAATCCCTCCTTTTTAGGGTCAGTTACAGTCTACAATAAAAATGTCTCTGAAATGCAAGACTTGAAAGAAATCCGAAAGATGATTGGTGTTTGTCCTCAGCATAATGTTCAATTCGATGCACTCACTGTAAAGGAAAACCTCACCCTGTTTGCTAAAATAAAAGGGATTCTTCCACAGGATGTAGAGCAAGAGGTAGACTGTGTAGCTACTCTATTTCAGCTCCCAGTCACTAACGATGTTCAATCATGACCACAGAATCCTCTCAGCCATTTATCTGCCTTCTTATGAATGATCTTTAGGCAAAGAAATCCTATTAAAAATACCTTCTTCAGGAAGGAGAGGCCCCTGGTCCTGGAAAGGCTCAGTGTAGCAGTGTAGGGGAATATCAGGACAGGGAAGCAGAAAGGGGTGGATTGGAGAACAGGGGGAGGGAGGAGGGCCCATGGGACTTTCGGGGAGGTGGGATCCTGGAAAGGGGAAATCATTTGAAATGTAAATAAAGAATATATCAAATAAAAAATGCATAACTCAAAAAAGAAACAGAATAGATTGATATGGATGGAAGATAAGTCTCGAATAGGAGGAATAAGTGGAGAGGGGGAGGGTAAAATGGGCTGGTAGAGGCAATACAAAGAGGGACAGCTAAAATTAACAGGCATTTGGAACGTTGTATGAGACTAAAACAGTAAAAACTTTCTAAAGTATATATGCATATGAAGGAGATCTAAATGAAATTCTCAAATAACAAGCAAAAAATACCTTCTTCAATGGGCAGCTAATTTTATAAAAATATGGGTCATTTTGTGTTTTGGGCTTTGTATATATTTCTTGTACAGGTGCAACAAATCATATTGGAATTGGACATGCAGAATGTTGAGGATGATCTTGCTGAACATTTAAGTGAAGGACAGAAAAGAAAGCTCACCTTTGGGATTGCCACTCTAGGAGATCCTCAAGTAAGTTTTAGGCACATGAAGAATGGAGGTTGTAAGAGTCTCAGTAAGAGTCATGCGGGGCTTTTAGCTATCATAATGTATCAGGCAAGAAGTGGCTATGCTTACGTCTATAAAGATATACTACAGTTATTTCTAGTTATTGTTTTCTACACTATTATGTGGAAATAGTTAACGTGAAGGGGATCATATATTGAATATCTTTATCCTTTAAAGATTTTGCTCTTAGATGAACCTACTGCAGGACTCGATCCCTTCTCGAGGCAGCGAATATGGGGTTTCCTGAAGGAACGCAGGGCAGACCACGTGATCCTCTTCAGTACTCAGTTCACGGATGAGGCAGACATTCTTGCAGGTAACTGATAACTTTACTTCAGTGTCATGATGAAAACTTTGGGAAACTTGTACATGACCTTTATTCCTAGGGTTAAGAGCCCTGGTCTCATTACCTCAACTCCAAAGTGTTCTAGAAGATTTCGGAATCCTCTTCTCTCCTGGTGTTCCACATGGGCTGGACATTTGTTGGGTTGTGACCAGTAGAGAAACTTGTGGTTGTTTTCAGATAATTTGTATGCCTATTTAAGCTCCAAAATCTTTGATATATGGGAATGAAATTAGCTGCCTTATCATCCAAAGAATACCTATTTTCCCTTTTAGGAAGTGTGGGAAGAAACCTAAAAAGATTAGAGTTGGAAGCTCCAAATTTCACAAGTTTTAAGATGTGTTTCAAAATTTGAAATGGCCGGGAGGCACAGTCATGACTCAATGATCGTGGCTTTGGAATTCTGAGCTTTCATTTCTCACTTTTCTTTGCTGGAGAGACAAGAAGTACTGCTAAGGTTCTCTCATATGTGCTTTGTTTTCTCAGACAGGAAAGTGCTCATCTCCAATGGGACTCTCAAGTGCACAGGGTCCTCTGTCTTTCTGAAGAGAAAATGGGGTCTTGGATATCACTTAAGGTAAAGAGTTTTTGAGAAAAGACTATATATATATATAAAGATCTGTTGTTTTCTTTACTCATATCTCTGTGCCATGCATGCATGTACTTGATTTTAGGCACTTGTGAATGGCCAGGCTTTGGTACTGGGAATGAAACTCTGTTCCCCTGGAAGAGTCTCAAGTGCTGCTAACCACTTAGACATGTTTCCACCCCAATATGTATGCTTTCATCGTGGTACACCAGAGGTGCACACTTCAGAGAGACTAGGTCTCAAGCCTTATCTTTGACAAAATGGATTGAGAACTGCTTAGCAAACACGTTGTCTAGTTTCCTGCCTACTTCTGGTCTGTGCCAATGTTACCTATAGCGAAATGTATGCATTATAAACCAAAGCTCTGTGTTCACTATGGGAATACATTGCCCAGGTTGCCATCTCTGCAGCATTTTCATTCTCTCTTAAGAACCCAAGGTAGTACTTTCAGAAACCAGTATTATTAGCAACTGTGTATGGTTCCAGAGAGTTGTGACACTGAAACTAACGGAAACTGAATGTAGGCTAAACGAATCCTAAAAGACAAAACCCCCACCCAAAAGCAAAGCAAAAATATTTTGATAGTATACGGCCTTCTCCGTTCATTGCCACATGCACTGATTACTTTCCCTTGGAGATCTCTTTTGTATTATATCACTCCCTCCGTCTGCTCATCTTTATATTGGGCTCATCATACTAACTGCAATGACTATGCATTCAGAAGGCAGCTGTGTTCATCTCTGTGTGTGTGTGTGTTATTCATAGTTGTTTTGAGTTTGTATATATCCTGTGTATAGAAGATTTTTCAAGCTGTCAGATTATTCTTATTATTACTAATTTTGTTTATTTCATAAAGCCAAGAAATGTAATATTCAGATGTGTGTGTGTGTGTGTGCAGTAGCACTTCGAAAATGTAATTATTTGTCATGATTTTGCTTTGAAATCCTAGTTTGTTTATGGATGAAACGTGTGATCCAGAGCAGTTAGCATCCTTCATCAATCACCACATCCCCGATGCCAAATTAAAAGCAAAAAACAAAGAAAAACTTGAGTACATTTTGCCACTGGAAAGGACAAACAAGTTCCCAGGTAACACACATGACTACGCTAGAATAAAATTAGAGAAAAACCATGAATTTTGTCATCAATTTTGTTATTTAACGGACCTACATTTTGTCTTAGTCAACAAAAGTTAGGATGAAGATTTGAGTGCACTGGCGTTGTTTAGTCATTGATCAGTGAAAACAGTGGCAGGGAGGAGCCAAGAAAGAGGACAGAGGAAGACCTGGGAAAGCTTGGGTTCCGTGGTGGGAAATAGAAATGTGACACCACTGGAGGAAAATGAGAGTCAATGTCTTCACTGCCACTCCAGTGGAGAGGTGTGGGGAAGCTACTCACTCGTTTCCCTCATCTGTCATTGGTAAGGGACATACTCAGGAATATTAAATCTTCATCCTTTTGGCTTGCTCTAAAAATGAACTTGCCATGCATCTAAGGTCAGAAAAAAAATCTCATCAAGTAGATACTTAGTAAGCAGGTTCACCGAGTCTGGTGATGACAGTAGAGATGAGGATGTGACAATGTGACAGGAAGGTCTTTGGTACAAGTATTTGTGTATTCTCACTTTATTGTACATGCATTTATGTTTTAAAGGAACACAAAGTTTATTTACTTAGCATGGGCTTCCAGACTCCTGGGTAACAGCCACAAGCTATGTTTTTTTTGTTTTTGTTTTTGTTTTTGTTTTTGATAAGTAACCCTAAAGAAGTACAAACTCTGTGTACAAACTAAACTGTATCAAGTACTATCTTCATGCCTCCCCTTGTGTGTGTGTGTGTGTGTGTGTGTGTGTGTGTGAGAGAGAGAGAGAGAGAGAGAGAGAGAGAGAGAGAGAGAGAGAGAGAGAGTCTAGGGATTAAGTTAAACACAGGGTTTCATGCATGCTAGCCAGGCACAGTAGTGCTGGTGTTTATATAGAATAGGATCATTGGACACAAAACCAAATGCAGTCCAAAGAGAAGGCAAAAAGTCTGTCTGAGGGAGACTAAGAGAGTGAGCAGAGTGTGGGTAGGGATGGAGAAAGTTGTAGGGGAGATGAATGGCTCATGGAGCTGGAAGGGTTTTGAATATTTCATTACTGACCTTGATTTTTATTCTAAGCACATTGAGAAACCACTAGGTTTCTCAGAGAGATTAATTAGGAGGGAGATCATGTATGATTGGAACTTCCATTCTTGGCATAATGAAGATGACTCCAGATGCAGGTGAACAAGAGCAGACCACAAGAGACTAGCTATGAACTTAACATAGAGGCTCAAAAGAGCATCTAGACTACCCCAGCACTGGTAAAGATGGAACTGAGTAGGTGTCTTTAAAACATACTTTGAGATAAAGCTGCAAGATCTGTCTAAGGGATGCACACAGCATGACTTTTAGAATTTGGCTTCAATTAATGAATAGAAGACCATGGTATTTATGATGAATTAGTGCATAGGATAGTTAAATCATAGTGAGAAGCAAGGATCAGTGCCTTGATTTAGCATTTAACCTAGGATGGCCTCTATACACAGGACATGGGAAATCATGGGGGAAAGTGAGACAGGATTCTGAGGAACATGGGTATGGGTTAGGAACTGGATTTGTGGGTGGATGGAGCAAGAAAGTTGTTTAGAACTGAAACTCTGAGAGAAAGCAAAGGAGAAGTCACAAAGGATGTAGGAACTGAAAGTTCTACCTGAAGTTAGATGGAACTGAGACATGACTAGTAAATTTTTCCTCCGAGCTGTATCCACAGCCCAAGCAAATTGCTTTGTTAAAGACCAAAAGAAAAAAAGGAAGTGATGAAAGGGAGAGGAAGTAACAAGAAAAACAAATCAATTTAATGAAGTTAGAAAGGGTGGGTGACAGAGATGCAGGGGGTCGGGGGTTGGAGGGGAGAGTGGGGCTGAATATGCAGATACATTGTATGCATATATAATAATTTTCAAAGAAATAAGTGCAAATATTGTATTTGCAAATAATAAAAGAAATTTCACATTGAAATTAAAATGTGAAGGTTTTTTGTGACCTGGAAGAAAGCAGCTTCTATTCAGGGGAATGAGCAGCATGTGCTCTTGAGCTGTTTGCAAGATGTGACAGATGAAGGTGGACAAGGTTTGGAGTCAGATGCGTATGTGAAGAGGGGTGGGAGGAAGCTATTATTTGCCTTTGTTTAGTGGACACCATACCATTCTGTCTGTTCCAGCAGGTATAGAAGAAAATTGTGATAGAAGTGTTGCAAGTGTAACACACATACATGAAGAAGTCCAGATATGGGCAAAGGCCTACATGGGTTGTTGTATGGCTGGAAGAAGACTATGTTTTTTATGACTGTTCGTATTTCCTCAGGGAAGTCTGTAGGAAAATGAAAATCTAAGAATATAAGATAGAGCAAGGCACCTTGAAGAGGAAGTTTAGCACAGTCATTTCCAAGAAAGTGATTTTTTCCTTTAAATTCTGATTGAATTGCAAAGATATGAGATTTCTGAACAACACTAAATATCATATCTAAGACAAGTGTTAATTTACTAGTGTTAGTATATTTATGTCATTTTGAAACTTTACATATTCTTTCGTTGGCTTAGAGTTCTTCAGTGATCTCGATACATATGCTGGCCAGGGCTTGATGAATTATGAAGTTTCCATGTCAACTCTGAATGAAGTCTTCATAAACCTGGAAGGAGGACCAAGTACCACACAGGGTAAAACTCTCTGCATACTTCACAAGAGCAATTAATAAAAGGCCATGTATCAATTTAGTTTTTGTGACTCTCTAAGGACTCATTGTGACTGTGGCTTCATTGTTTGACATGGGCTGTTGTGTTTGCTGACCTCATCAGTACAGCTAGCCAGAAGTCCATTCTTAGTGTTGATTAATGACTCTTTGGAACACTAATTACTTAATATTACAGCAGTTCTAACTCCTGGTGGGCACTGTTTCTTGGGTTCTTTGAGGCATTTAATGTTCTTAATCAGAGGTATGGGACCTGACCATTGCTTCTTATAAAGATCCTTTCTTGCTTGTTAAGAGAGAAGGCCTATGTGGAGAGAATTCTTACCAATTTCCAAGTAGTTTAATGGGATGTAGTAACTGTCATTTTGGGAGCTTTTCCTTTTACAGGGAGTTCGTTCAATGTAGGCAAACACTTGGCTATACCCATATCTCATGATTGTAACAATTCCTTCAGTAAACGTGGTGGACACCATTTTACAGATGAGAGATTCAGAGTTATTCTTAATAACTTAATAATAGTTAGATGACAATTCAGAAGCCATCCTGCTTATAGCTCACATGTCTTGGCTATGTAGATATATTAAATATTTTCAAAGCTGATGATCTTTTCTTTTTAAGTCCAGGTTATTGACACCTTAGGATTAAGTATTTAAACATTGGCAACTGCTGATCCCAATGACAAGGATTATTTTTGAACTCCTTTGGAATAGTATTACAATTAAACATTTGCCTTTTCAAAGACCAAGTGTAGCCAAATTCACCCTTTTCTGAATTCTAATTTTTGTACATATATTTAGCAGATATCCCTCGGGGAGTATATAGAGTTTTGATATTATGCTATGTTTTGTACCATATTTTCAATGTAACTCAAGACATTTTTACTAATTTAAAGTTTAATTGCAAATTATAAAATATAACTATATAAAAAGAAAATACTAAAGGTGGTGATGTTATATAAGTTTAATGAGGTATTGAAAAAATGTTATTTAAACAACTGCTTTCAATAAAAGTATAAGCACAAAATCTGACATATGATAATTTAAATGTTTTATGGAGAGTTTACTGTGCTTTAGGGTATTCATAATATGTATGTGTGTTTATACAGACTTTGAGAAAAGAGAAACAGTAACAGACTCAGAAAGCTTAAATGAAATGGAGGTGGTTTACCCTTCTCTCTCTCAAGCACAGAAGACCTTGAGCAGCATGAGCCTTTGGAGAACACAGGTCTGTGCTATAGCAAGACTTCGCATCTTAAAACTAAAACGAGAGAGAAAAGCATTTTTGATCTTGTGAGTATCAGAGTCCTGTCATTTCTTTCAGATAAAAAATTTTAAAGGAACTACAAGAACATTTAAATATAAAGCACATTACCTAGTATTTCTGTTAGACTAGAGATAAATGCAGTAATGGTTTTACTGACAGAGGGATTGCCTGTATATTAATTCTTGATTGGGCTTATGAATGCATGCTGTTTGATTTTCCTAATCAGATTAAATAACATTGATTTAACAATGATTTTTAGTACTGTGACATGTTGAGATACTACTTTTAGAATGTCAGCACTTAACATTATGGTTGCTATAAAGTAGAATCAATATCTAATCAATAGTTATGGAATATATTATTGAAGAAGCCAATGGCATGGAGTCTTAGGGTAACTTTTCTTTATTCTTTAGTCTACTGCTTATTGGAATTGCCCTACTCCCACTGATTATGGAACACATGGCTAATGCTTTGATAGAGGAAAAAAAGAACTGGGAATTTAAATCAGACTTGTATTTCCTGTCTCCTGGACAACTCCCTCAGGGTCTGAGAACCAGCCTGTTGGTCATCAATAACACAGGTGAACAGAAATAAGCATTTTAATAAAAAAAAAATAAAGCTTTAACTGTTAAGTGACACAGGAGGGAGGAGGAAAGTTTGGCAGAAGAAAAACGTGATTTTTATAGAAAGTGACTTGTGAGGAGCAGTGTATCGGTTCCTGATTTGGGGGAGGACAAGGCTGATGGGAGCATGGGACAAGGGTCTTGTCACTGTTCAGCCTGGCCTCCCTTCTTTATACCTGAAAGCCATGAGAGGGAAAGAGGGAGAGGGAGGGGGGGAGGGGGAGAGGGAGAGGGAGAGAGGGAGAGAGGGAGAGGGAAAGAGGGAGAGAGGAAGAGGGAGAGGGAAAGGGGAGAGAGAGAGAGAGAGAGAGAGAGAGAGAGAGAGAGAGAGAGAGAGAGAGGGAGAGAGAGAGAGAGAAACTATGCCTTAGCAGAAGACTCTTTAGACCTCTTTTCTACTACTAGGTACCATATATCATGTGATCATGTGTGTAATACATAGTGATTGACAAGCAAAGACAACATGTCTACATGTCAGCACTTCATACTCTTGAATGAAGTTCAGCAAGATTCAGGAAAACGTATTTTCTTAACTCAAAAAATGGGTCATTGACTCACAACTGCTTAATTAACGCAAAAGAAAAGTTTTTATGTTTCTTTCGAAGATGTTAGAACATTCAGAATAGTAGTACTCTTTATACCATGGCAAATTGATGTCTGTGGAGGTCTCCTGTTTTCTGAGGAGAAAAGGGGGAGAGGTGGATGAGGGGATGAGAGGGGCGACTGTGAGGAGAGGAGGAAGGGAGAGTTGCAATCAGGATTTGAAGTAAATAAATAAATTAGTTAATTAAATATCATCATCATCATCATCATCATCAACAACAACACACACACACACACACACACACACACACACACACACACACCATCTTTTATCACATGAGGGATGTTCCCAGAGATGACTATAGCAGCTGTCTTTGTGTGGAATGTGGAGGGCCTGGCTGCTCATCTTGTCTCAGCTCTAACTGGATAATACCACACTCGATCGTGGCTCAGAGTAGGATAACTCAGTTATCCACTTGAGTTTTGATGTTGTAGAAACCAGATGACTATTACATCTTTTTCTCTTGTGTGCACAAGGCAGTGAGTTTTTCTCAGTTTTATTTCTATCTCATGTAATTCCACCCATTTTCTTCTTTTAGAATACATAAGAATTTTTGATTTGATGGTGGTATCCTTTTATATTTCCCAAGAGAAATATATATGCAAATGTGGACAGAATATGTATATATTTTAATATTTATTTATTTGTTAAGAATATGAAGAAGAAAATGTTATCAGGCTGAACAATCTATAGTATTTCTCATATTATTTTTCAGAAATTATAAATTTATATGCATTAAAAAGAAAAGTTATAAAATAGAATTATCATCTTTGAAGTATCACATACTAACTTACCTTAGGTGGAATTATGATAATTTATAATATTGTAAGATTTACTAAATAGAAGATGGATGAGTGACTGATTTCTCTTTTTTAGGCCAATAGTAGTATTATGTTATTCATGAAGTATGCTCACAGTATGCTAGGAATGTAAAAATGTTTATATTGCTCATGAAATTTTTTTACTTGCTTTCATATTGCCTTCTGTTATCAAAACTGCACTAGATTCAAATATTGAAGATTTTGTCCAAGCGCTGAAGCATCAAAACATAGTTTTGGAAGTAGATGACTCTGAAAACAGAAATGGTACCGAAAGCCTTTCCTACAATGGAGCTATTATAGTTTCTGGAAAACAAAAGGTATCTTTTCCTCTTGGTTTTTACGTTTGTGACTACACGTACTCAAACACAATATCAAAGGTCGACACTTTAATTGTTTTAAAACTATAGAAAAGTAATATATAGTAACTCAACAAAGCATGAGTCTACAACAAATAAATATTTTTATCTTTGCTATTAAATTAAGTAATTTTGCATTCAAAGGGAATGAGTGCATTGCTTAAACTAAATAACTTATTAAACCATAATCACTAATTAATGTAATCATGAATTTGACTACTCTTATCTAAGTCAAGTGAGTGATATTTTATATATTGAGAAAAATACATTAAATATTATAATATCCACAGGAAATCTAAAATGGAAAACTACTCTCCATGTATTTAAAGTTGAGTGTAAGTCACCAGGGCCTCTGTCAAGGAGCATATCTGTTGCAAATTCATCCTAATAATCTGACAGACTAATATTATTTGCATTCAGTAAAGATAAGAGACAAAATTAATCAAAAGTATGTCTTTCTTCCCTGCTATAAGTAAAACAAAGCAACACCAGAAGCCTAAACAGTCCCTCTTTTTTTTTTTTGATGCAAAAGCAAGAGGAATTGTATTTAATCCAGCATGCTGGGTCACCCTGCATATGGGGAGAGACAGACCCAAAAGGTCCCTCTTTTAACATATTGTAAATTTTTAAATATATTTTAAAATATATAATATTTATTATGTTGTAAAATATATCATCATTTTAATGTAAACTTTGAAAACTCTTTGTTTGACAGCTACTTGGTGTATCTTGTATATTAACTACACAAACTATTGATAGCATTCATACTAAAACAATACTGGCCTTTTGATGTCTATATGCATGTATTCGTAAACATTAAATATTATCTTCAAAATTGTGAAGGTTCTATGGTTATGTAACCATGAAAGTCCCTTATAATTCATGTTTACTTTCTATCTTATTCACCATAAATTGACAATATTAATGGGCAGCTTTTAAACTCTACAAACTGAAGTTTCCCCCTTATCAAAGTATGGATGAAGTAATACAAAGTTGATTACAGTAGTAAAATTTAGCAATTTTGTTCTGTCCTATTCACCATATAAGGACCTAATATAGAGTCTCACTCAAACCATATATGAACCTATTTAGACTCCTCTTTCATAGATGAGAAAACAAAGGCTCAGAAGACCTAATTAACTTGGAAATCAACACACAACTAGAATTGGGCTGTTAGAAGTATGTGTGTGTGTGTGTGTGTGTGTGTGTACCTTTATTTTTCAAAGATTTTATCTTACTTGGTTTTGTTATTTTTTTAAGAATTACAGGTTTTCAGCTGTGTGTAATACCAAGAGGCTACACTGCTTTCCTATATTAATGAACATCATCAGCAATGGGATCCTACATATGTTCAATCATTCACAGTACATTAGAATTGAGGAAGATATATTCTCATCAGTAAGTACTACATTCGTTGATCCATAACAAAAATACGACAGCTTACATTACTCATATTTGATTGTTGACCCTACGGATAGTTACTATGTTCTCAGAGTTGTATGCTGTCTGACTCTCGCATTGCAAAAGAGAGAGACACACACAGGCTGCGCTTTCACAATCTTGGCTTTAGGAAGTTTCTAGAAGGGAGGCACTGGTGAGAGACAGAACAGTGAAAATGCCACCATACTTTAGAGTCACTCTACTTCCTTTTTTTGTCAACCCATCCCAGAAATGACAGTGATTTCCCATTTCTGTCCTTTAAGAAAATTTCGATTTTTTTTGACAATTTCATATAGGTATAGAATGCACCATGACTGTGTTTTCTTTAGTTAATTACCCTCTCTTACTGCTTTTCCATCTCTGCTGGGTCCTTTCTTTTTCCCAAGTGGACTCAACACTCACTCCAGTGTATTCCTTTGCAGGAATCAATAGCTACCTTATGCTTGTGATTGCAGTGGCCTGGGACATTCTGGGGACAGAACTTCACAGTACTCCTCTACCTCCTCTGACTGTCACAGTCTTTCCACCACCCACTTCTATGATTGGTTCCCTTGGCTTTGGATGGGATGATATAGGTGTATTCTTTAGGTTTCAGTATTCAGTAACCACTTATTCCCAGTCAGCACTGTGACCAGTTGGGAGTCTCTGTAGCAACGTCACCCTCTGCAACACAAAAAAAGAGATGAAATTAGCATTAGTCTATGGGACTAGACATAATGTTTAGGAGGCATTATGGCTCCATGTCTATTTGTCAATGCATCAGTAGTATACTCCACCCCCCCAACCCCCCGTAGATACTGTGACCTCACAGTTACAGGTTTTTGGACCAGATTTACATTAACAGTCAGTCACTCATTACCTTCCATGGAGAAGATGTCAAATCTAGTTTCAAAGTCATTAGCTCTTCCCCTTAATGGTCTTATCACAGTTGGCAGGGATGCCTCTATCTTGCCTGGCAGGTAAATATTGTACATCAGTGTCTACTGATGACTTTTCTTCCCCAGCAGCCTACATAACTTCCTGTTGTTCAATTTAGAGTCCTTTGGATAATTCTACAGGATTGGTGTAGCTGCGTCATACAGAGCTTATTTTTAGCTTTTTGAGAAACCTCCACATTGATATCTACAGTAATATCATTAGTTTATACTCCCACCAACAGTGAATAAATCCGTATTTATTCCTCTTCTCACACATCTTCTCCACCACTTGTCCTTTGTTTTCTTGAATGTAGCTATTCTAATTGTGAGATCAAATCTGAAAGTAATCCTAATTTGCATTCTTCGTCTAGGATGGATGAACTTATAGATGTATATTCCATACCAAAGTGAGATAAAAATATAGACATACCTATAACAAACAATAAAATTGAAGAGGTAATAAAATCCTTATGATTAAAAAAAAGTCCAGGTCCTGATGAAGTTAGTTCAGAATTCTACCAGATTCTTAAAGAAAAATTAAAACCAATGCTTAGTAGATTTTTGCAAAGATAGAAGAAATGAAAATACTTCCAGCCTCTACTTATGAAGTCACTCTCATGCCAGTACCCAAACCACATAGAGCAGAACAACAAAATAAGAAACCTACAGACTAATTTCTTTGACGAGCACAAATACAGGAATTCTCAGTAAATTATTCACAAAGCAAATTGAGGAAAAAAGTAACAGTATTGTGATTGATCTGATTTCATTTCAGAGATGCAGGAATTGTTGAATGCGTATATATAAGAAAAATTAATTAGTCATATAAATGTTCTGTTTCAACAATAGAAGTTATATAATCATCTCAGTAGTTGCATAAAATGTCTTTGACAAGCTCCAATATCTTCCATTTTGAGCTGAAAAAGACAACACCAGTAGACATGCTAATGTGGGTGGAGTGGGTGAGAAGATCTTATAGCCTCAACCCTACACACAAAAAATACAAGCAACTAAGGAGTGCTGGGAACAGGGGATATATTTATCCCCAGGGAAGAGCATATCCGCTGATTACCCAATACCAAATGGTCATCACCGAAAACCAATACATACAAGTAACATTATATAGACTGGCCAGGTTGTATTTACATATTGAAGGTTACGTGTGTGCTTGTACACATACATGCACATAACAACAATTATTAAAAAGAGGCCATGAGTTTGCAGGAGAGCAAAGAAGGATGTATGGGAGAGGTTGGAAGAAGGAAAGGGAAGGGGGAAATGGTATAATTATGTAATAATCTCAAAACATAAAAGAAGTATTACACAAATGCTAAAGAGAAAAGGGATATAGATACCATATGCACATTATATGGGTCATTTATGACAATTCCATAGTCAACATCATGCCAAATGGAGAAGAACTCAGAACGTTCTCATTAAAATCAGGAACAAGACAAGGGTGTGCCCATTTTCTCCACTCTTACTCAATACAACGCTTCACACTGTAGCGAGAACACTAAAGCTATAGAAACAAATAAGAGATAAAAATAGAGAAGGAAGAAATTGGTTTTCTTATTTAAAGATGATTTGATTTTGTATATAAGAGACTCTAAAGACTTCAATGCCTGGTCAGTGACATGTCTTCATGGGAAGGCAAAAGATCTTACAATAAAAACCCTATGACATGAGCATAGTTCCCAGAATTTAAAGGTGGGAGGAGAGAACAATCCACAGAGTCATCCTCTGCTGATGTGACTCATCTGCACTCATGCAGACACACCACACACAAATAACAACAACAATAATAGTAATAATAATAGTAATAGTAATAAAAGAAAAATGTAAAGAAGACTGTGCTATGAACTCATAGAACTAATAAGCACTTCATTGAAGAATCAGGATGTACAGTTAACATTGAAATCAGTAGTCCACCTAAATACACAATGAAAAGGATGTAGCCTCAAAACCATGAAATGCCTGGACAGATGGCTCAGTGATTAAAGACACTGGATGCTCTTCCAGAGTTCTTGAGTTCACTTCCCAGCACCCACATGATGTCTTATAACTTTCTGTAGTGGGATCAGATGTCCTCTTCTGTTGTATCAATACACATACAGAAAAGGGCCCATATGCATAGAATAGATAAATAACATTTCTTTTTAAAATATAATTTTGTTTTATTTTTTTGAGACAGGGCTTTTCTGTCTGACAGCCATGGCTATCCTGGAACTTATTCTATAGATCAGGCTGGCCTCAGACTGACAGAGATCTGCCTGCCTCTGTCTTCTGATTGCTTGGATTAAAGGTATGTGCTGACCACCACCAAGCTAATAATTCTTAGAAATCATAAAATGAAATAAATCTAACCAAGGAAGTAGAATACCTCTACAATAAAAACTTATAATATTGAAGAAAGAATCAGTTTTATTTAGTAGCGAACTCCATGATTGGTCAAATCTAAACATATACACATAGGAACAGCATTAAATGCTTAAGGTATTAATAGGTTTTATATATATATATAGTAGGCTATATATACATATAGATGTGTGGTGTATATGTATGTATAACGATAATAATTAGGCAGGAGGCAATGGATTTGAGATGGAGTCAAAGGGACATGAGAGGAGTTGGAGATGTTGAGAGACAAATGAAAATATAAAACTCTTCAACCCCTTCGCCCATTTAGCTTTAAATAAACTAAGGAAGACACTAGAAAATGGGAAGACACTCTCTCCCTATAGGTTTACTTGAGGAACTAGTATCACAAATATGGCCATCCTACCTAAAGTAATCTTGAGATTCAATACAATCTCAGCTAAATTCCATTACCCCTCTTAGGAGAAACAGTAAAACAATCTTAAAATTCATATGGAAACACAGAAGACCCCACACAGTCAAAGTGATTGTGAGTAAAATTAGTTATTGCCAGAGGTTTGACTATACCTGATTTCAAGTTACGTTACAGAGCCCTAGTAATCAAAACAACATGGTCTTAGCACAAAAGCAGATACCGTGGAAAGAAGGTCTAGATGTAAAATGATGCAGCTTCAGCCATATCATTTTGACAAATACATCAAGTGTCACACTGATGAAAAGATCCACTTTTGGCAAATGGTGCAGAGAAGACTGAATATCTGCATTAAGAAGATGAAATTAGTCTCTGCCCTAACACCAGCCCCGAACAGATGAATGATCTCAAGATAAAGCCCAGAGCCCCAAAGGTAGGGGTGCACTACAAGATGCAGACATAGGTGGGGGATTTCTTCGTAGGACTCGGTTGTGCAGGAATTAAGACTAACGAATGACAAACAGATTCTCACACAATTGAAGAACATCATTCACAGCGTTTTCCCAGGTCATTGTTTTTGTGGTATAGACACTGCCTATGTAACCACTCGATGATCATTTCCTCCTTATGTCAAGTGTTTGTGGTGGCTATCATTTTCCGATGGACAAGAGAAATATTTAAACAGACTCCAGATGTTTCCTATCAGAAGCAAGATTAGAAATGAACCAGCCCCACGGAATCTTGGTTAATGAAAATGTGTCAAAATGACTTCTGCCTAATTGGCAGTGCTGGGAGTGTACGCTAGTGTAGTTTTCCACAGATAATGGAAAAAGTGAGATGGAATATACCTTCTGGGTCAATGATGAATATATATTCATATATGCACCCACACATATACATATATAATATATATACATATATACATTATATACACTACATGTATACACAAGATATACATTATATAGTATATGTATATACATTATATTTGTACACACATATAGCATAAATGTATATAATGACACATATGTATATAATATATGTATATACAATAAATTTATATATGCATTATATTTATGTGTTTATAAACATGTGTGTTCATACCTATGAGCTAAAGCATTGTATACACGGCCATAGGATCAGGGAGGACGTGGAATGATTCGAGAACTAAGAATTTAAGGGAATTCTTTGAGAATTAAAGCCAGGGACAGGGGAATGTGGCTTGGAGACATAAAACTTACTTAGCATGTTTAAGGCTCTGCTGAGTTTGATCCCTAGGATCTCAAAGGAAAAAAGAAAAAGTGGGCAGAAGAAACAGTTGTTAAACTCTTCTTCATTTTTTTCATTTAAAAACAGATGTGTTTATTCTACATGTATAGGTGTTTTCTCTTCACGTATGTCTGTATTTTATGTGTATGCAATGCCCAAGAAGCTAGAAGAGGGTGTGGGATCCCATGGAAGAGTTGTAAGCTCTGTGTAGGTGATGGGAACTGAACCTGGGTTCTCCTCAAGAGTAGCAGGCACTCCCTTGTTCTGGAAAGACTCAGTGAAGCAGTATTCGGCAAAACCAGAACGGGGAAGTGGGAAGGGGTGGGTGGGAGGATAGGGGAAGAGAAAGGGGCTTATGGGACTTTCGGGGAGTGGGGGGCTAGAAAAGGGGAAATCATTTGAAATGTAAATAAAAAATTATATCGAATTAAAAAAAAGTAAAAAAAAAAAAGAGTAGCAGGCACTCTACTGTTGAGGCATCTCTCCAGCAATCCCTGCTTCCTTGATTTTTAAAATTTATTTTATTTGTAGTTTGCTCAGAGTTCAGAATTCCTTCATCTAATGGAGAAGGAACATTGTATCCACTAAATGCCAATTTAATGGTTCTCTTCGGTCCTCTCTGCTTTTGGCAGCCACCTTCTTCCTTACTGTTTCTAGGAAGTAGACTATTTCACGTACCTCATGCCATGGAAACACACAGTATTTGTACCTTTTGCCTGGTTTGTTCCACTTGGTACGGGATATTCCAAGAGGATCTATCTTGAAGCATTTAGCACTATTTTCTTCCTTTTACAGTTGAATAATGCTTGTTATGCATATATGTATGTATTTAGTTTTGTTTCTTCACACACCTCATAATGGTGTTTGAGTTATTTCTGCCTCGTGGTAATTGTTATGATGCTATTAACATGGGCATCTCTATATCTCTTCAAAAGCCCTCTGCTTGTTCTTTAGGGTATATGCTCCAAAGTAGGTCCTAGAATATTCTCAGGGTCTTTTGTGTTTTGAGTTGAAGTCTCGTGATAAATCATAAGTATAGTTTTCACTTTAACAGGCGCTACTTTGATATTCCACTAAGACTCCTTTTGTATTTGCAGAAAATCGTGATAGTCTGGTTTGGGACACTGGAAGCTTCTCTGTTCATTCTGTTTATTCTGTGCAGCGTCTCTCCACATATCGCCATGAGTAGCGTCAGCGATTATAAAGTAAGAAAGTGCGGGTAGCAGATGCCAATAATTTCAATAATCTTATTTTTTAAAAAAAACATTTTTATTGGTTCATTTGAATCTCACATCACACATCCCAATCCCCCACATCTTCCCCTTCCCTCATATCTGACCCCCACCATTGCCTCCTCCTTCCCAACAGAGAAACAGTCATGGGGCACTGATAACTTAAGAGTAGGGTTCCTCAACATCCTTTAGTTGATCAGACTAGTAAAATAATACTCTCTAAAGAATTAAACTTTTCCTAGATATCATCTTAGGAGAAGGAAAAGGCTAAAGCTTGAAGCTAGACAGAAAAAGGTCTTGTCCCCCAGACAGAGATTTCACATAGTTTTTACAACTTTATCAGACCACCTTGCTGGAGAGATGGAGACTATGGTGGGTTCATAATGGCCCACACCTTCACCACGCCTGCTTAGTTACGCATGCCACTTGCCCTCTATGGAAACCCAAACCTCATGTCAGTATCCCTGACTAGACCCTCCTATCAGTTTCTTGCTTCCCGATGTGACTGCTTTGAGCAGATCACTTTTCTCTGCCTTTTGCTATTCTTTGTCCCTTTGATTGGCACAATAGGGTAGACTGCTAGCTCTAGCTTATTGGGGTAGCCAAAGTCCAGCCTCTGACCCTAAAAAGATGTCCCAAACCAACAACTCTTGACATTTCTGAAGATGAACCCTCTCTTCATGATCTAGGACAAGAGAATTCCAACAGTCACACCATAGTTTGACACACAGCGAGGAAAGAGCAAAGATGATAGTCATGGGGATCTGTCTTGTTATTATCTAAGGCAATTAACTGGAAGAGCTGTTTAAGTCTCACTGGCTCACAGAATGGGAGATGGTAATTTCTCAAACAGAATTTGGGGTATTATCTTACCTTAAAGATAGCAAATGGATATAGAGACCCGTGTCTAGCATGCAGGCAATTGACACATGAATTTGATATGACTTCCCAAGATTCAAAATTCAAGTACTTCCCAAGACAATGCCTGGGAGTGAAGCTAAGAATTTTAAAATCAATCTCATAGGCTGGATATGAGTACTGGATTATATAATATACTTTTTAAAAAAGGGTAACTTTCCAGGTAGGAATAAAGTTTGACAAAATCCTAGTATGCTAAAGTTATCATCTACTCTGTCAGATTTAATCATTAGGATGTTGGTATCGTGTTTTTCAGTGTCAGAAAGCAATTCTAAAATTCATACAGAAGTACAAAAGACTGAACAGTCAACACAACCCTGTTGCTTTTAAAACAAAATCCCAGACATTCAATTTACCAAATGACCGTATAGAAGCCAGTCATTGTGGGTGAAAGCTTCCTAGCTCAAGAGGCAGAGACAGCATCCAGCTTACCTTCCTTCTCCACCAGCATCCAAAAGGAAAAGAGCCCTTTCTGCTACTTCATACTGTCTTAAACCCCCTTCAACTCAAAGACACTCCTTTCTCTTTCCTGTGTTTTCTTTCTTTCTTTCTTTCTTTCTTTCTTTCTTTCTTTCTTTCTTTCTTTCTTTCTTTCTTTCCTTCCATCCTCCTTCCTTCCTTCCTTTCATATTTTATTTATTTATTTATTTTTAATCTATTTACATTTCAAGTGTTATCCCCTTACCCAGTTTCTCCTCCTCCCAGAAACCTCCTATTCCACCTCTCCTGCTTTTATGAGGGTGTTTCTCCACCCACCCACCCACCCACTCCCGCCTCCCTGCTCTCGATTCCCCTACACTGGGGCATCTATAGAGCCTTCATCGGACCAAGGCCCTCTCCTCCCATTGATGTCCGACAAGGCCAGCCTCTGCTACATATGCAGCTGGAGCCATGTGTACTCCTCGGTTGTTGCCTTAGTCCCTGGGAGCTCTGGGGCGGGGGAGGGGTCTGGTTGGCTGATATTGTAGTTCTTCCTATGGGGTTACAAACCCCTTCAGCGTCTTTAGTCCTTTCTCTAATTCCTCCATTGGGGACCCCATGCTCCCTGACAGAGCCTTTCCTGGATTTTCTGAGGTTGACTCCCTGTCAACTGGTTGCTTCCCTGCCAGTTGACCTATCGCTGACTTTATTTAATCCTGTTTACAGGAAGCTCTTTGAATTAAAGGTGTGTGCTAGGGCTGAGTCACATCACACAACCTGTTTACAATAAACAGGTAGATCTTGGCCAAAAGGTGTATGCTAGGGCTGAGCCACGCCACAACAATGTTTTTCCAAGTTTACAGTCCTGGGCTTCACAATGTGAACACAACCCTCAGCAGAAAGAACCATGCCAGAGGGGCTTGGATGCAGTTCATGCATAAAGCAAAGGGTTTGGTCCCCATCCCTGATAAACCAAGCTAAGAGGCCCATGACTTTAATACTAACATTTGGGAGAGGGAAAGAAGATCAGAAGTTTAAGGTATGCATAAAGCCAGGTCAGCCTCCACTACATAAGAGACAACCCACCTCCACCACCAAAACCCCACAAAACAAAACAAAAACACTTTGTGATTTAACTGAACTTATATACATTCTGTATTTTCTCATCAGAAGAAAGCTGATTGCCAGCTGTGGATTTCTGGACTCTACCCTTCTGCCTTCTGGTGTGGGCAGGCGGTAGTGGACATTAGCCTCTTCAGCGGAATTCTTCTCACAAGCTACTTTACATTATACACAACAAGAGTGATGCACATTTACTTGACAAGCGAAATTGTGCTATCTATCGTGAGTAATATGGCGTCAATCAAATTCTACATGGCAATTAAAAATAAAATGCAATGGTAGTTGTCTATATATTTGGGAATGTTTCATAAGCTTAACAACACTCAGATGACCAGTAAATAAAATATTTTTAAAATATATGTAAATTGAAAACCTCCTCCAGATGTTTCGTTTTAACTGATATTATCCGAATTTATCTCTAGATTGCTCTTGCATTTGGTTGCGCAACTTCTCTTGTCTTCTTGACCTATGTGATATCCTTTGTTTTTGGCAAAAGGAGAAAAAACAGTGGCCTCTGGTCCATTTGCTTCTTTATTGTAAGTATGAACTCTTCTATTAAGTCCAATCATTTGTGGTCTTCGGCAGTGGGAAAATTAAAAACTGTAGAGTAAATTTAGAGATTCAAATCCAGCGCCTCAACTTTTCGAAAGCTGATACAATACCACAACAGCCAACCTCATGGGATGGGTTCCTGTCAGAATGCAAGAGTACAACAAAATGTACCCAGCCTTCGCAATGGATCATTTAAAGTTGTGCATGTATTAAGATTGAATTCTATTCCAAAGGCATCTCATGCATATGCAGTTACCCCGCAAGTCCAGTAAAGCCTGAACTTCAAATGACTATTGTTCCCAAAGATTTCAGATTAAAATTACCCTGAAGAAAGGACCTGGAATTGTAACTTGTATTAGTAAGTCAGTTATGCTTCTGAAGAATTCCTGTATAGCACTTTGAATGGAGTTCAACTGAGAATTTCAAAAAATAAAAAAAGGACCCAAAGTTTAAAATGTACAGTGTACTGTTAAGTTTTCAGAGCCTTCAGAACAAAGGGACTCCCTCCAATATAAGAACCATAAATGGCTTCCTAAACAGATCTGAGGAGTAGGGATATCAAACTTTTTCATTACAAAATGCTCTTGTCATCTGAAAATTGTTGGGCTACACTCGTAGCTGTCCTGGGATGCATGTGGCCTATACATCACAGTTTGGACATGCCTGACCTGGAAAGTCTGTCCTAACCTCAGCTGTGGGAATTCCAAATACAAATTTTAATTCTTACGTCAAATAGCTTATTAATATCCACATCTATGGATATTCAAATGCCAGCAACCACATGGTGGCTCACAACTATCCGTAATGAGATCTGATGCCCTCTTCTGGTGTATCTGAAGACAGCTACAGTGTACTTAAATATAATAAACAAACAAACCTTTAAAAAATATCCACATCTATTTCATAGACATAGATATGAAAATGGAGAATTTGTTGGGGATTATGGGAAACTTTGTTATACATATTAGCCCAAGACCTGGAGCACTATTCACGCTGCCTTTAAGATGATATTCCTAAGACACAATTGAATGACTTACCGTCCATATTGTACATCTAATGTTTTGAATGGGAGTCCTGAAACTATGAGAGACACCAACCCAAGACCATCAGTGAGAAAATATCCTTGTCTGATGCCACCCACTGACTTCTACAGAAAGTGGGTAGACACAGCTGGATGCTGTCCCCTGTTAATATTTAGCAGTCATATTTTATGACTCTGGATTGAATTTGGCTGCATTTAACAGTGGCATTTATTACTCTTACCTTCATCTTCACAATCCATTCTAGGTAGGGAAGCTACATAAAGCACTATAGAGCACCATACTTGAGTCTAGCCATGAGACTCTGTGAGTCAGCCACTTGAAGACAATTTTGATTGCTAACAGAATGGCTGACATTTTCCAGTTATCCCCAATACTGACTATGCAGAACAAATGACATTAGAGATTAATCTTACTGTAACTCACCCGGCTTTTATTTTGACTAATACTCTTTCAAATGTCTAGCAGATATATGAAATACTGATTCCTTATGTTTCAACTCTTGGAACTGATGGTTAAGTATTTCAGGGTGAAGGTCAACATGGTTGTTGACAAATATGTTACTATCAGCCTTGAAGGTGGTAGAGATAATCTAGTCAATGCCCTCAAAGGTTTTCTCTCAGGCACTTTACCTTCCAGGTCCAAGTAATTGACATCCTGGAATAATAATTTCTTCTGTAGCTCTTTCCTCTCCTTTCGTTGTCTCTACAAAGAAATCACTTAAGATTTGGTGAGATGCTCATCTGGCTTGGTGCTTTTGCTATATGTTAAGAAAAAAAAATCAGCCTATGGCCTTATGCACATAACTTATGTTAGTTTGAGAGCCCAAGCTCTCAGATGAAAAGGCAGGCATTCATTAGCCATAGAAGAAGCATGCCTCAATACTTTGTGACCCAGCATTCAGTAGAAAAGCTTAATAGGACAATTCTGATATGGTTGTAGGCTCTACTGTGATGATTTGAAACATACTAAAGGTGTTCAGATGATCAGAAGTAGGAAATATTTTTTTTTAAAAAAAATATAAAGGTGCCCTGGAACATATGATTAACATGTGCTGATAAAGTTCATTTTCTATTAGGGAGATAGCATTTCTGTATTTTTTTTTATTAACAAAACCATTCCCTTTTAGTTTCAGAACTGGGAAATTGTTTTTGGACATGTATTTGTATTTTTATAGTATTTGTGTTTATATGGGAAACTGTGACAGTTGTCATTTGATTGCCGTTTGTCATTCTTGGACTTGCCCTGTAGGTCATAACCGTTACGTTTGACACAGTTTTGATTGATCCCTTCAATGGCGCATGGCTTATTTCTGCCATCATGTTAGTCCCTTCCTTCTCATTGAATGCGCTCCTGATTGTCTTGGAAATGGTAAGAAATGTCCACAACTGGTCCATAAGAAATTGAATATACAAGCTATTTTCTGTGCCTAGATCTACAGAAATAGAAGGTGGGTGAGTGGGCTCAAAAGAATGAAAGCCAATGGACATGAGAGAGATTGCTCTTGACAGTTAGATGCTCTGAGGTTGAGTGGTGGCAGCGCTTACACGAGTTATGAGAAAGGTCCCGAGTCCGCAGACCTAGAGTCAGTAGATTTTATGGCATGAGAAGAAGCCTTCATAGAGCTGTTAAAAAGCTGTGCCTAAGGCACTCTGCAAATATAACCCAACAAACAAACAAACAAACAAACAAACAAAACATAGGCATGGTTGAATGCTCTTAGAAACCACAGCCAGATTTCAAAAGAACTTCCTACTGCAATGGGTGCTCAAGAATGAGAGGGTAAGTTCATACACAATACTGTTCGGTGACTCACAGGTGTGTATCCAACACCATTCTGTGTTAGTCACCGTGCTAGTGATGAGGACCTGATGAGCAAACCTGTCCAGTTCTTCTTTCATAGAGCCTAGTTACAAAGATAGATCGACCTCAAGCAAGTCACAGTGAACTTTAAGTGAGCCTGGAGGTTGCAATGATAGCTGGCCAAGGACTGGGGAAGACCTTGCAAAGGGAAGCTGGTGTCTTTAGGAGTCAGGGAATTTGGGAGGGATGGTGCCTAAAGGACAAGTAAGAATTAGCAGGGGATTAGAAGATAAGCACGTCCCGCAGAGAAAACCCAAAGCCTTGGGAGACCATGGAGAGTCAGAGAAACTGAGAATTATGCATGTCAGCGGAAGCTTGGGTGAGATCATGGTTTTGGGGAATTCTCACAACTCTAGATGAAATGACTTTAAGCATAACATGCCAAGTTTCATTAATTGTGTTCTAGGGGAAAGGGGGAGATTTTTCCAAAAAAATACTTTTTGTTGTTGTTGTTGACAAAGCAATGACTCGAAGTTATGACCATACCTGGTCCTTTTGCTTAGTATTTTTCTTCTAAGACAGAAGTAGACATCACACACAAATCTAGACTTGTTATAGGGGAGTCAGAAGTAATGGTGGGCTTCCTCTATAACTGATTGATGATAAAAGAATAATTTCAAGGGCTAAGAGTTTTGATTGAGAAAACAGGCATCACTGAGAGAAGAATAGATCTTGTGAATGGATTTATGTGGGAAACTTAGGACAAATACCTCATTTCTAAACTTTACACAATGTAGGCACTGCTCTCTGTTTTGCTTTTAATAAATGTTTTTATTTTAAGACAGAAGTTTTTTTTTTTTAATGAAAGAGATATAGGTTATCTTCATATTGAGAAAAGATATTTAGTAGGTCTCCTCTTATCTCCAGGGCATATGTCATCAGTTCACACAGAAATGTGAAGAAAATAGTCAATGTGCAAAACATTATTTAAATGTGAATTGTGAAGAAAATATATTTAACTGATTATTTTTCTTTTCAGAGAGCCTACCAGTACTATGAAGAATTTGGAGAGAGGAAATATGGTTTATCTGGGGTTGATCTTCTGTTATGCCTAGTAGTAAGACTTTCTACCTCACTATATACCCTACAGATAGATATTCCTTGCTATAACTATGTGATCTTGTCTGAAGCTTGGTATCTCGGAAAGTGTTTTAAATACAGTTTTAGATAAAGTGATGGCTTCCAGACATGAATTTTAGTCTTAGGATAAATTTCTTGTGTGTGTGCATTTATACAATAAGTTAAGAATTCGGTATAGAATTAATTTTGGGTTGTTTATTCTTTACACCATCATGTCTCTAAATAGGAAAGTATAAAGATCAGATGCAGTATGGATTTTCCAAATTATGAAGGAAAGACAAAATTAACCATGAGTGAATGGGAAAATGATTATTTTAGATTTATACTATCTGTCTATGATGTTCTAGGCACAACAACAAACACCAAGTGTGCCCTCAAGGGACTTATAATCTATCTATCTATCTATCTATCTATCTATCTATCTATCTATCTATCTATCTATCTATCTGTCTGTCTATCTACACACACAGTAAATACTGTTAGGTGGAAAAATGTCTTAGTTACTCTCTATTGCTGTAGGAAACATCATGACCAAGGCAAATTATAGAAGAAAACATTTAATGGAGGTTTAAACTTTCCGAGGATGAGTCTATAACCATCAGGGTAGAGAACACAGCAGCGTGTGAGCGGATATGGAACTGGAGCAATAGCTGAGAGCTACATCAGATCCACATCACAAGAAAGAGAGAAAAAAATAGCTAACTGGGAATGGTGTGGGCTTTTGAAACCTCTAAGCCTCAGAGACACACCTCCTCTGACAAGACCACACCTCCTTATCCTTCCCAAACAGTTTCACTAACTGGGGGACAAAGCATTCAAAAATATGAGCCAGGGCAACCATTCTCATTCTAACCACCACAGAGAGTCAGCAAAGACTTAAAATACCTTCTAGTAGGTAGTGGCAAGAGTGGCTCTATCTTGCTTCAGGATCATCTAAGAAAAAGAAGGAGTTTAATTAGATAGAAGGTTATATAGTAATATGGTAATGTTTGCGGTAAGTGGAGTTGGTCCATATGGTGTTCTATATAACTTTAAGAAATTTGATGCAACTTTGAGTGGCCCAGGAACCGTTGGGTGGCTTTAACCAAAGTTCAGTGCTCAAATGTAGCTGCAGAAAACATGGCTGTGGTGTCTGGGATGAGAAGAGTAGCTAAGAGGAGCAGAGGGAAACCGTGTGGAAATACAGCACAAGCCAAGAAAGAGAGATGCCCTGGATATGATGCTCAGAACACAGCAGGGAGAACCAGTTGTGCTGTGGGTCATTTTAAAGACAGAGCAGAATTTACTGAGCTGTAAAGTATGAGCTGTAAATAGTAGGAAAGAGACAGGTTAATAAAACATTGTATTGTGTGTTCTCTCCTACCTTATAAAAATTTGCTACCAAATTACCCATAAATACTCAAGCAACAATTTTATTTAAAAACTTGACTTGCGTTGACTCATGTCTTAATAAAACCTTTTCTTTGCTCCTAGCCTTACTTTCATACTTTGCTGTTCATTTTTGTTCTGAGATGCCTGGAACTGAAATATGGGAAGAATGTCCTATGGAAGGATCCCATCTTCAGGTTAGGATGGCGGTTAATTTCATATATGAGGCCATAGTTTAGTATTTCCATTGTGGTGGCTGCACTTTCAGTGTGTTGATTACGACTTCTACTTGCAATGCAAGCAATACAATGGCTAGCATGGTAGCCAATGGTTTTCTACTTGACAGTCAAGAGAAAGGACCCACCACTAACCAGCAGAGAAATACTGCAATTTCTCAAAAAATGTGAAGATTATCCAAGTATGTTCACCCTTCTAAGGTGATATATGTTCTAGAGCAACAGGGATTGGGAGAGGAGATTTGACTACTGTGCTGAGGGAGTTTTACATGGGAACTTTCGAAAGTATGAGCACTAAAAGATGCTGAAACAGACATCTGATGTGACGGAGGTAGGGCTGTAGTGACCGGTGGCACTAGAAGTGACTGGAAGTTTAGGAGGGAGGGGCAGCACCTGATGATATGCTGACGAGCACTGGCCTTAAAGTCAGAGATGCTGTAAGGAGAGAGGTCACATCATGAGAGAGATTCTGGGTGAGGGATGTATTTGAGGCCGAGGCAGCAGGGATAGTGGTAATCACCACTGGCATTGGGAAAAAAGCAGACTGGTAAAAACCACATGGAAAATAAGCATTGGAAGCATGAGGACAGTGTGTAACTTGATTGCTTCCCACAGAATATCTCCACAAAGTCTAAACGTTCAACCAAATCCAGAGACACCTACGGATGAAGACGATGATGTGCGAGCAGAAAGACTGAGGACATCTGATGCCCTGAGCGCTCTGAACTTAGATGAGGTTAGAAAACATAGACCCTGCTAAAGCGTATAAGAACCTCTCAGAGAGAAGTGTAAAATGTCGATTTTAACTTTTAAAGTTCAAAGTTTGCAGATACCCCAATGCGCAGATACCCCCAGAAGGTTCTGGAAATTAAAAAGAACATATACCTAAGGCATAACGATTTTATTCTTCCTTTGAGAAACATGTGTTCTAACAACTAGAATTAGAATTTCGGAACAAAATAAGATCTTATGAGTTGAAGGACAAACGATTTGCTGTAAAATGCTTGATAAAGATCGGGAGAGTCAACCGCACTTAAGGCTTGCGTGGCAGGTGGCATTCCGCCCAGCTGTGTTTCCAGGCACAGATTTTTCTTTTTTACCTGATCGAGATGCTCTATTCTCTCCAATGTAGTCATTTGCCTTCCGCCCAGACAGTGAGCTGGCTTCCCGGTGTTCTGGTACTTCCTTATGTGTTGGAAATCAGAGAAACTCTGTATTTCAATGAATGTGCCTGGTATTGGTAACAGTGGTCATGGTCACTCTTAATTCATATATGGTTTGGTTTGTGGTAAACATCATGAAAACAAAAGGATGTAACATCTTCGAAGTTTAGAGGAAAATCATATTTCTGTCTCTCCTAGAAACCAGTCATAATCGCCAGCTGTCTTCACAAAGAGTACGCAGGTCAGAAGAAACGATGTTGTTCGAAGAGGGCAAGGAAAGTAGCAGTGAGGAACATCTCTTTTTGTGTTAATAAAGGTTTGGGACGATCACTTTTTAAATTTACTGTTTAATTTTTTTATTGCTTTTATTATTTTTTTTTTTACAGTCCAGTCATTGCCTCCCCCACCCTCCAGTCTACTTTTACACAGTTCCTCATCCTGTTCCTCCTCTCCCTGTCTCCAAGAGGATGTCCCCCTCCAGGGCTCCCTACTCCCTGGGGCCTCACGTCTCTTGAGGGTTAGGCACATCTTCTCCCACTGAACCCAGACCAGGCAGTTTCCTGCTGTATATGTGTTGGGGGACTTGTACCAGCTCATGAATGCTGCCTCGTTGGTGGCTCAGTGTCTGAGAGATCTCAGTGGTCTGGGTTAGTTTGAGATTGCTGGGCTTCCTATGGGGTCACCCTCCTCCTCAGCTTCTTCCAGCCTTTCCCTAATTCAACCACAGGGGTCTCTGACTTCAGACCATATGTATACCTGGTTGGGTATACATATCTGTCTGTCTCAGTCAGCAGCTTGTTGGGCCTCTCAGAGGACAGCCATGCTAGGCTCCCTTCTGTAAGCACACCACAGCATCAGTAATAGTGTGAGGCCTTGGAGCCTCCCCTTGAGATGGATCCTAATTTGGGTCTGTCACTGGACCTTCATTCCCTCAATCTCTTCTCCATTTTTGTCTCTGTAGTTCTTTTAGGCAGGAACAATTCTGGGTCAGAGGTTTTGACTGTGGGATGGCAACCCCATCCCGCCACTTGATGCCCTGTCTTTCTACTGGAGAAGGCCTCTCCTCCTGCTGTTCCCTCTTCCTGCTGTTGACTCCTCCCTTTGAGTCCTGAGAGTATCTCACCTCCCAGGTCTCTGGTACATTCTAGAGGGTCCTGCCCCCCTGCCAGGTTGCCTGTTTCCATCCATTCTTCTGGCCCTCAGGGCTTCTCTCCTATCTCCCCCACCTCCCATGCCTAGTCATGTTCCCCCTCCCCCTCCCATTGCCCTCTCCCACCCTGGTCCCTCCCTCCCTCTGCCTCCCATGATTGTTTTCGTCTCCCTCCCAAGTGGGACTGAAGCATCCTCTCTTGGGTTCCTCTGCTTGTTTTTATATTTTGAGACTAGAGCCTCGTGCCTGCTAAGCGAGTGCTCCACCTCTGTGCAGCATTCTTAGCTCTCTCCTTGCTTCTTGTTTTAAGGCAGAGTCTCACTAAGTTGCTGAGGATGGCCATTTAAACTACTCTGTAGTTCAGGCAGGTCTTGATCTTGTGATCCTCCTGACTCAGCGTTTTGAGTAGACAGGAATAGAGATCTGCACACAACAAACCATTAACCATTGTTTGTAGGAATGAACATCTATACTAAAGCATAATGTCACTTGCTGTAGCCTTCATTTCCTCACTTGTTACACACACACACACACACACACACACACACACATAGTGGGGGAGGCAATGACTCCTCACTTGTTACACACACACAGACTGGAGGGTGGGGGAGGCAATGACTGGACACATATTTATTCTACACATATGCGAGCATGCGCAAGTGCGCACACACACACACACACTTGCGCATGCTCGCATATGTGTAGAATAAATAAGGAGACTTCCTGCCCTTGTGGATTTTGTATTCTAAGGAATTCATAGGAATATCTTATCAATAACATATCAATTATTACCTAAGTTCTATGGGGAACACTGGAGCGCGTGTCGTGGTGTGAGTGGCTTGGAACTGTGTTTGGTTAGAACAAGGGAAGGCTTTACGTGAGCAGTGACAGTTAAGTCAAGGTCTATGCTTCAAGAAGGTGGGGACTGCAATGGCAAGGACTCAGACACAGCAGCAAATCTCAGTGGTTGAGTCTAAAGCAGAGTCCAGCAGGTGGTATTGGTGTGAAGGAGGGAGGGAGCCACGCAGGGTTAGAACAGGAACATCTTTAAAACACAAGAAGCGGTGCATCTTACTCCACAGCAGTAGAATGTTATTAGAAGGTTATTTTGGAGACAGTTGCTATTTTGTAGAGATTACTGATACTTGTTTATGAATTTGAAAAGGGGTGATTTATATCAGTTCAGGTGAAAGCCTTCTGAGGTTTGTAAATCATTTGCATGGACATACCAGTTATTAACTAACATCTATGAAAAATAACCGAACCAGGAAATCTCGAGGGGAAAAGACTGTTATATCAAATTAATAAACCTTTGATAACATTTTCATGATGAGAATTAAAGAACATGTTTTCAGGGTGTACGTTGTGTATATTTTCAATGTAAATTACTGTATTTGAGAGATATACAGACCTCTCAGGTTTACACTGAAAAAATGTAAATCTGCGTTTCATTTCCAACACTGATAATCTTATTCTTCTTTTCAGGTGAAATTTTGGGGTTGTTAGGACCTGATGGTGCCGGCAAAAGTTCCTCTATCAGGATGATAGCTGGGATCACAAAGCCAACAGCTGGAGAGGTAGTCATAATGAAGGTTATTTCCATTTCCACTAAATATTATGATCACAATAAACATAGGTTACATATTTTTAGGACTGTAATATTCATCTTTGCTGTTTTGGATATGCATTTTGTTTTTCCTCTTACTGTTTTTGATGGTATTTAAACATTTATGGCAGGAAGTGGCATGTTACCAGGAGCTAAGTACCTTTTATCCACCATACCTTCTCAGCTGCCACCTGAATTTTTCGTCTTTTCCACTCCATTTACACATAAAATTGTGCTTGTAGATCAGCAGATTGTGCTTCCCATCATAAATACGAATTACTTTCTGTGATACGTTCTTGTCGTTCTAATAGTTTAGGCATTCATTCGTTCTCCAGCTAGATGGCAGCTTCCAGGTTGTGTGCAGAAAGGGCTCTTCCCATATCTCTGGTAAAGCTGCTGTCTCTTGTAGGTGGAATTGAAAAAGGTTCAGCTCTGCTGTGGGTCACCGGGGCGATGGCACAGCCGAGTTTGGATACTGCCCTCAGGAGAACGTGCTGTGGCCCATCCTGACGGTGAAGGAGCACCTGGAGCTGTATGCCACTGTAAAGGGACTGGGGAAAGAGGAGGCTGTCGTTGCCATTTCAAGGTAAGGAAGAGGATCCTGGAATCCCTTTTGTCAGGAGGACGGGAGGCGCTACTCACACTGGATTCATTAGTGAGGAGCAGGAGAAGAAAGGCATTTCTGCCTTTTCAGAGCATTGGTTGCAGAACAGAAATCAGAGACCACACCCAACTCCCTCATGCCTGAGCCTGGGAACTTATAAATCATCAACGTCAATAGTTGACAATGAAGGAATAAGTCTATCCTCGCGATTGTCCTCAGGTTTCTAATGAGGAAAAAATAAAAAGTAAATGGAATAACCATCAATTTAGTTTCTCACTTTTTAAATTAGATTACTTAACAATATAAAAATTAGACTATTTAAAAAGTAATCTCGTGAGGCAAAAAAGAAAATAATGAAATATCCTTTATCATGATTTGCATTTTGACAGCAATACTACCATCTCTCCCTGCAATGCTTTTATAGTTGTGCGGGATTTCATTTTTTCCCAAAAGTTCTCTCTTAGTATGCTATTTTCCCTGTCTTATTTTCTCTCAGATTAGTGAATGCTTTTAAACTACACAGCCAGCTCAATGTCCAAGTGCAGAACCTAGAGGCAGGAGCAACCAGAAAGGTATGTGTGGTGTCCGGTGCCCTTCTGAGACTGTATGTGGTACAGAAGCAAATGGAGGACATTTTTTTTTTCTCTCTGTCTCTGCAGCTGTGCTTTGCGCTGAGCATCCTGGGAAATTCGCCTGTCCTGATACTGGATGAACCATCTGCAGGCTTAGATGTGTCAGGGAAGCAACAAGTGTGGTGAGGATGCTTATAGACTCAGACCCACAATGACCAGCATGTAAAACTGCATCGATAAAATCTGCAAACAGACCCATGGGCCCACTGGTTCCTGATTCAGCGGAGAATGTCTTATTTAGCTGCTGTAGCATGGGTGGTAAATGTTCCTAACAGGTCTGTGTTTTGAAGGTTAGGTCCTCACCCAGCAGTGCTGTTGAGGGGTGATAGCTAGCTAGAGCCTTTAAGATGTTGAGCTTGGTTGGCTTAGTTAGGGCTTTACTGCTGTGAACAGACACCATGACAAGGCAAGTCTTATAAAAGGACAACATTTAATTGGGGCTAGCTTACAGGTTCAGAGGGTCAGTCCATCATCATCAAGGCAGGAACATGACAGCATCCAGGCAGGCATGGTGCAGTAGGAGCTGAGAGTTATACATCTTCATCTGAAGGCTGCTAGTGCAAGACTGACTTCCAGGCAGCTAGTGTGAGGGTCTTAAAGCCAACACCCACAGTGACACACCTACTCCATCAAGGCCACACCTCCAAATACTGTCAAGCATCTTTCAACCATCACACTGGTGAAGGGGATTAAGTTGACCTTGAAGAAGACACCAAGACTCTGCTTTCTAGTGTCATCTTTACTTCTTGGAACCCGAGGAAAGCAGCTGGCTTATTTCCCCCATGCTTTGTCCCACTGTGGTGTTCTGCTTTGCCTCGAGCCCAAAGCAATGGGTCTGATCTAACACAGCTTGGAACCACTGAAATATTAACGTAAAATAAGCTCCTTTTGAGTTATTATTCCAGGCTTCTGATCCCAGTGATAAAACTCTGCTGTGTGTACCCTATCAGCTGTGATACCCTACCAGCTGTGTACCCTATCAGCTGTCTGTCTAGCAAGCACTTCGGTGGATCGACTTGCAAAGGGAAAAGATTTGTTTTGGCTTGAAGATTAGGGGGCTTTACTCCCTATCAGGGTGACCTCATGGCTTTGAGGCTGTGGTAAGGTAGCATGCCAGGGAAGGAACACGTGATTGCCCTGGTTACTTCACAAGTCAAGGAGCAAGAAGGAGGGAGGTAATGAGATACCTTTGCTGTGCTAAGAGCATCCTTCTAGACTTCACCTCTTAAAGAGCCCATTGCCTACTAACAGCACCACGTGGGGACCAAGCGCATAGTCCTTTATGAGACATTCAACACACAGACTCTGTCTACAGAGATAGTTTGTATCATTAGGAAAACAAACTTTCAACAGATGGATAATCTAAATGCTTTATAATCCTGAAGATTTTTGGCTTAAAGAAAACTCTAGGTGTTTTGTCAAAGTTTTAATTAACTTCAAATTCTCTTAATTTTGTGCTTTAACTATCCATAATTTCACAACAATTTATTTTGCTGCTCACACGGTTTTCCTAAAGAGCCTTGGTTTGCTGACACAACTTCCTTTTTCATTTTCACCTGTTCTGTCAAATTCACTGACCTAATTTGTATCACTTTAGTTTTTTTCTACTTTCTGTGAATCATCCCCGGAACTAATAAAACCCCAATTTAGCTTCATAATTATGATCACCCACTATCCTCTTGCATTTTGAAATGTTATTTTATTTGTTATCACTATTTGATGCAAATGTAGAATTACCCATCATGCAGTTCCAGCCATTGCCACTAGGAGGCCCACCTTCTTTTTCATTTATTTCTCTTTCCCCTGCCTTTTCCAACTTCTATAATTTTAAAGGCCAGGTGAAGCAGTACATACTTTTATCTCATTGTTTTTTCAGCTGGCATTTCCAAATGACAAGGAAAGTTCTCCTTTTAAAAAAATATTTATATGAGCACACAGGAGCTGTCTTCAGGCACACCAGAAAAGGGTGTCTGATCCCATTACAGATGATTGTGAGCCACCATGTGGGTGCTGGGAATTGAACTTAGGACCTCTGGAAGAACAGTCAGTGCTTATAACCGCTGAGCCATCTCTCCAGGCCCGGAAACTTCTTAAAGTTTAATTGTAATAACATGAACACAGCTAAAATATCAAAACCATTCTTATTTTAAATGAACTTGCCAGCATTCATTTTTCAATATGTGAGTATGATTTGTAAACTGTATCTCGTCAATCTTCCCTCTGTTCCTTTATCTTTCCTATTGCTTTTTACTTTCTGATTTAATTTCTATTCATGTTTGCTGGCTTTCAGGCAGGCAATCCAGGCAGCTGTTAAAGACGAGAAGGGTGTCCTATTGTCTACCCATGACCTGGCTGAGGCGGAGGCTCTGTGTGACCGAGCAGCCATCATGGTGTCTGGAAGGCTGAGGTGAGCCTCTCTCCACGGCTTGGTTTGGGATTGCCTGTAGAAAGAGCAAGTCACAGATAACAGCCTGTTTCTTCCTTCTGCCTCCCTCACTGATGCCCCTTCTACTGTCTCTGAAATTTAAGAACAACAAAAAATGTAATGACAGGGTTTTTGTTTTTTCTCTATCACTCTCTCTCTACTCACAGATGCATCGGTTCAATCCAACACCTGAAGAGGAAATTTGGCAAGGATTACTTTCTAGAACTCAGAGTGAAGGAAATTTCTCAAGAGCCGTTAGTTCACCAGGAGATTCTGAAGCTCTTCCCCCAGGCTGCACGCCAGGACAGGTAAAGGGGACTGTCATCAGCAGAGAAACGTGATGCTTTTCACAAGCTGTGGTTTCTGTTAGCACCCACTGTGATGGGATGTCACAGTGATATTACCCCCAAAAGGCTCACTCAGTCTTCCAGGTTTTAAGAGATTTGGAAACTACACAGGAACAAGTGTCTCCTTCTTCAGGAAATAGGAGCAAAGATAAAGAGAGTCTTCCTTTAATATAATTTTTTTACTTCAAAATGGAGACTATAAAGGAGTGCATGTGTTTACACAAACATTTGTACACAAGTCTGTGTGTGTGTGTGTGTGTGTGTGTGTGCATGCACGTGTGTGTGTGTGTGCATGTGTGTGTATGTGTGTGTTGTTAGGGACAGGACCAGAAGATTAAAGCAGCTACTGAATTTGAAATTAGAGGGATGTTCGCATCAGGAAAAAACAAGACAGGGGGAGGGAAGAGGGCTTATGGGACTTTCGGGGAGTGGGGAGCCAGAAGAGGGGAAATCATTTGAAATGTAAATAAAAAATATATCAAATAAAAAAAAAAAGAAAAAACAAGAAAAAACAAGACACAAAACTGTTATTTGCATCTTTACACAGTGTAAATGTAATGATTATCTAAAGTATATTCTAAAACCTGTTCTGAATCTAAAACCTTTGGTAAATAGGCTTGGATACACGTGGGAACATAAGAAAGGAAGAGGGTGGTCTGGTCCGAAGATGGCTAGACTGGCTGTCTGCCTGGTCTCCTTGTCACTTAAGAACCCCACACTGTTAATCTGGAGCAAAGGTTACAGTCAGCGGCAGCACAGGAAAGGAACATGCCTACACCCCCGTGTTCTTAGACTCCGGGGCTTTTTAAGTCTTTCTACAACTGTCCTGCCCCACTCCCCAGCCTTAGATCACCTTACAAGTTCGCTTTATGGTCACAATACCTAACTTTCACTTGGAGTTATTTTCCAGCTGTGTTTGGATTAGTCTAAGGTTGTAGCTTCCAGTTTCTGGTTTTTTTTTTTTTTTTTTTTTTTTTTTTTTTTTTTTTTTTTTTTTTTTTTTTTTTTAACAAGTAAACGGTTTGAGTTAACTGGGCTAGTAACACAGTGTTATTTCTAGAAACAGCCACAGCATCTAGTTCCCTGCAACCATTCCCAAAGGTTTCATTGGTAAATAGTTTGGTTTCATATTTAACCTGTGTATCACCTTGGACTGGTTTTTATTTAAAATGAAACAGCCGACAGCATACAGATTCGTCTTGACATCTATCATCCCTACCTTGAAACTAACGGTTGAGTATACTGTGCTCCCATTCCCAGGTGTTTCTCCTCGCTCACCTACAAGCTACCGGTAACAGATGCTCATCCTCTGTCTCAGGCCTTTCACAAACTAGAAGCAGGTAAGAATGAGCTCTTTAAAAGTACTTGGAGAATAATTTAATGCAAGGTGGATGTGCTATGCACCAACCAAACAAACAAAAAACAGCCCCTGCAGAGCGTTGATTTTAGGAATTCTAAGGGTAATAAACGCAGCTCTCTGGAAAGAGGCTCGTCTGTGACAGGGACGGAAGCTGCAGAGGACACCGAGTGGGGCTCAGCTGTTCTCTTTGCACATCTGTATCAACACAGGAAAAGTCCTGACTGTGGCTGATGGGTTTGACTTTCTGTTGCGAAATGATAGCTAAAGCCATTCTTGGATTGCCCAGAACTCCTGTTGTTACTTGAAGTTCTGACACTCCCGTCTGTCTGTCTGTCGTCTGTCTGTCTGTCTGTCTGTCTGTCTGTCGGTCTGTCGGTCTGTCTTGCAGCTAGTTAAGTCGTTCCCTGCAGCAGATCATCACTGTGTCATTTGCTGAGGAACTCTAACCCTGAAGCTAGTCTCCAGCCTGTATCAAGTTGACACACAAAACCAGCCAGTACATTTTTACAAATTAATTTCTTTTTTTTAATTTATTGATATATTTATTTACATTTCAAATGATTTCCCCTTTTCTGGACCCCCACTCCCCGAAAGTCCCATCAGTCCCCTTCCCTCCCCCTGTTTTCCCACCCAACCCTGCCCACTTCCCTGTTCTGATTTTGCTCTATACTGCTTCACTGAGTCTTTTTTTAAAACTGAGTTTGTAGTTTTGACTCTGCAGTAGCCCCGTGGACTGGTTCTGGGTGATTTTACTTTACAAGTAGTTTATGGCACCTCCATTACAGTGCCAAAGCTCACACAGGCGAGGAGACACTGGACAAAGTTTCCCAATCCTGGCCCTTGTATGTAGTTCATCTCAACGGTGAGGGACAGTGCCCAGAACAGTGCCTGCATCTTTGTACTGGAGAGGACATGTATCCTGCTGGTGTCTACTCTAAATAGTTGGCTTCCTGGCTTGCCTTCGTTTTTGCTGGTCACATAGTTCCTGCCTTGGGACTCTGCCCTTCTTGATCCTTCTTTCTGGAATTCTGTTTCCTAAATACTTAGCTGCGTCTTCACATTTGGAGGATTCTGCTCAATCGTTACACTGAGACTATAATGTCTCTGATAGTCCTGTGTAAAAAGAATCCAATGTGTGTGTGCATGTGTGTGCATGAATATGTGGGCATGTCTTTGTGGATTTACTGTTTCTCTTATCATCTATTCTATTATATATTTAAATGCTTATGAGTATAATGCCCACGCCTCTCCTGCTAAAATGCACAAAGACCAAGGCTTTTGTCTCTTCCTGTTCCTGGAATCTCATAGTGTCTGTCGCACGGGAGGAGAGTCCCGCTACATAAGTGTTAAGCATCAGACAAGTGAGTAACTCAATCTAACAGCGGCTGTCCTATAGATCACTTGAGGAGCCCAATGGAGACCGGATAAGGTAGATGACCATTAAAGGCAGTATCAACGGGGTCCTCTCAAAGAGTAAGGAATGGAATCTCCCTCATATGTAAGAATATTTTAATCAAAGAACATACACATCTCCCAAGGACATACATACCAAACAGTGGAGATTAGGAAAATACAAAGTGAGAAAATCCAATGCTAAGATAAATTTGGTGTGTATTTATAATAACTTTTGGTTGCTGTAAATATTTGAGAAAATTTATTAAAGACCTTCAAATCCAGCATTTAATCTGTAGAAACCCCACATGCCTCCTATGTGAACTCCATACATACCTTGTGATATTCTGTCCTGCAATTCTTTATTCAGTTTATCTTTTATTTATTTTAATAATATTATTTTGGTATATAGGACTTTGGAAACTTTCATCATCCTTTATTGAGTGATTTATTTTTCAGTGAAGCATGGCTTTAACCTAGAAGACTACAGCCTCTCTCAGTGCACACTGGACCGAGTGAGTCAACTTGCTTGGCTTTGTATTTTATGAAAGCAGCATGCGTTTTCCACATTCCTTTGGAGGACAACCAACAACTTAATAATTGTCCTCCTGATTTATCTCCTACTTAGGTATTTTTGGAGCTTTCAAAGGAACAGGAGTCGGGAGATGTTCATGAAGAAGCGGACATAACCATGAGACGGAAACTCCTCCCTCCGTCAGATGAACTGTAAAGTCCCAAACCTAATCATTCCACTATTCCTCAAACTTGTTCTATATAGTAACTAACAGAGTTAATAATTTCAAAGATGTTTTCATGCTAACATTATACATATTTTATCTGCTCAGTCAATCTCAAAATAAAATTTATAACTACTCATGTCTCAAAACTTAGAGTCTATAAGGAAATATAAACTACTTGTAAAGTAAAATCACCCAGAACCAGTCCATGGGGCTACTGCAGAGTCAAAACTACAAACTCAGTTTAAAAAAAGAAATTAATTTGCAAAAATATACTGGCTGGTTTTGTGTGTCAACTTGATACAGGCTGGAGTTATCACAGAGAAAGGAGCCTCCCTTGAGGAAATGCCTCCATGAGATCCAGCTGTGGGGCATTTCCTCATTAATGATCAAAGGGGAGGCCCCATCCCTGGGCTGGCAGTCCTGGGTTCTATAAGAAAGCAGGCTGAGTAAGCTTCTTGCTCATGATGTTTTGTACAGGAATAGAGACCCTAAGACAAACAATTATCAGAACTTTCAGTTGCAGAAACGTATGAAGAATGTTCTCAGAGCCCTCTTCTGCCATACATGGGCTCCTGCACACATATGTGCGTAGACAGACACTCACATATAAATAAAATAAGTAAGTTTTAAAAAGAATATTTGTATAATGGAAAATATATAAAAATTAAATAACACCTTACAAAAGAGCCCCTATAGTTCTTTCATACAAAAATTCAATTGTATACTTTCCTTAATCCATTTTTGTAGACTTGTTACCATGTATGGTATACATATTTCCTAACTAGATACTTATATTTACTGTTATTACATTGGAATTTTTGTTTTGCTTTCAAACTTAAAGTAATGTTGAAGCATTATATATTTGCATTTAAAGTTGTGTGGCTAATATTCTTTGCTCATTTACTTTTGTGTTTTAATCTTTTTACTACTCATTTACAGGATTTATATGTAATGAAATATTTTAGTGGTGTGTTTCACAGTTGAACATCACTATCTGGAAGGTTGATCTGGTCAAGGGATGCTATGAATTGAAAATATCTTACCTGACAAGTGACAGGCCAAGGTGAAATCAAGACTCATTAAAACCATTGCATCAAATCACCTTTGGACTTTGTATATAAGGTGCATTTGAAAGACACATGAATCACATGCCAGGAATTAAGTCCTATATCCAAGATTTCTAATTATGCATGGACTAAAATTTCAAAATCTGAAACACTTCAGCATTTCTAATAAGGGATAGTCAGCCTGTACCACCATTATAACCAAAGGTTCTATTTGCAAATCTATGGTAAATAATCAGTGTTTACTGTTCAGGAGATAACAGTCCCTTTTAAGAGTTTATGTAGATATCAGAGCCATGATTTTCTTGCTCTAAGAAACATAATGAACTTTCAGATTTCTTGTAAATAAAGAAATTCTGGCTGGGGAGTGGTGTTGCACGCCTTTAATCCCAGCACTTGGAAGGGAGAGGCAGGCAGATTTCTGAGCTGGAGGTCAGCCTGGTCTACAGAGTGAGTTCCAGGACAGCCAGAGCTACACAGAGAAACCCTGTCTTGGGGAAAAAAGGAAAGAAAGAAAGAAAGAAAGAAAGAAAGAAAGAAAGAAAGAAAGAAAGAAAGAAAGAAATGAAACACTGACTTCCAAGCTGCTTACTTTCCAGAGCTAAAGGGATTAAATTTTTAATTATTTTGGGTTTTAGGTTAATGAAGACTTATATTTGAATCCCTACCTGGTACTATTGTCTAACACATTGGACACAGCAGTTCCAAAACCTATCAGCACCATGGCCTCATCTTCAACTGTAAGGTTTATAGAGGATTTAGGCACGGTTATTCCTCTCCCCTCCAAACAGCATTTTTTATATGTTAGCTCTCCGTTATACCTCCTACCTTCCCACAAACTAGTCATCATCATCATCATCATGATTTTGTGCATCAATATTTATTTTTTTTACCAAAGGATTCATAGATTTTGAGCACGAAGCTACTTCCTTTCAAGGAGTTCTTTCGGAGATCACCATAAAAGACAAAAATCTCAGGATTTTTTTTCTGAAAATATATTGCTCACTCTATCTTTACAAGATGAATTATATTTCAGCTGGCTTGTCATTCAGCGTTCGTACTTGTCTTTCATTGTTTATCAGTTTTGGTAGCTAATATTTCTATTAGCTCACTATTTTCAGTTGTTAGGCGAACTTTTTATTGATTAATTTTATGATTTCATCCACATTTATAATTTATGTTAGTCATCTATGGGTATAATGTATGTTGATCATGAGCATGTATAATGTGTTGTTCACATACATGTATAATGTATGTCAACCATCCATGTGCATAATGTATGTCTATCATGCATGTGTATAATGTATGTTGATCATTCATGTGTATAATGTATGTTGATCATTCATGTGTATAATGTATGTTGATCATCCATGTATATAATGCATATCGATCATTTACATGTAGAATATATGTTGCTCATGCACGTGTATAATGTATGTTGATCATACTAACTCTCATTATCTTCTCTTGTCAACTTCCCATCCCATTGGACTCTTTCTGCTTCCCACCTAGTTCTGCTTCTACTGTGTGTGTGTGTGTGTGTGTGTGTGTGCGCGAGACTGAGTTTAAATCAGGTTATATTATATGAATGGGCAAAGATGTGGGTTGTTTACCTCAGCATGAGCAATTTATCAGTGGCTACATTGAAAAAAAGTCTTATCTTCTGTCTAGATTGTGTTGCTTTTTTTTTCTGTTAATTTGATACAAGTTACAAGTTAATGATTATTATGGAAGGGCCCAACCTACTGTGGGAGGTCTTATCTCTGAGAAGGTGGTCTTGGATGGCAGAAAAAAGGAGGCTGTGCAAGCTATGGGGAGCAAGCCAGCAAGCAGCACTCCTCCAGGCACTCTGCTTCAGGTCCTGCCTCCAGTTCCTGCCTCCAGTTCCTGCCTTTAGTTCCTTCCCTGACTTCTCTCAGTTACAGAGTGTTTTGAAAATTCTAAGATGAAATAAAACCTTTCCTCCCAAGTGGATTTGCTCACGGTGTTTTACCATAGATATAGAAACTCAAACTAAGATTCTCTCCTCCAGCAGCCATGACTTCCAGACTTTTGGGAGTCCATCCGCCACTCAGATTCCCTAATATATATTGTTTTGATGCATAACCTCAGAGACAAATTTCACTTTTATGCCAAGTAGCACCACCTACTTCAGCAGGATATTTTACCAGACTTGAGAGCTCTTATCACAAGTAAATTTCAAATCTCTTCTCATTTCTAGAAATTATTTCTAGAAATTTTTTTCTAGAAACCTCTTATTTCTAGAGTTAACACATTTCTCAATTGCTTACCACACCTATTGATATTATTGCTACTCTTATTTTTTCTATTTCACACAGAGAAGTCTCTTAGTTGAAATTATTACTTTGTATTTAAACATCGTCTAAGATTAAATTTTTAAATAAGGGTTATCAAACAATATATCTGTTCATAATATTTCCACTCCCCTACTACTCACCCAATTTCATATTGTTTCCTTTAAACCTTAAACCTGAACTCAAACAGAAATCACACACACACACACACACACACACACACACACACACACACACACATGGGAAATGGAGTTATCATATGATGGCTTTTATTATATGATGGCTTCCCACAATGCAGACTAGGTATCATATGCTATCAAATAAAATGCCTAGAACTAGAAATGGGGTACATCTTTCTAAACTGTTGGCCAAATTAATCCCATAGATGCCCAGTGGAGAAAAACCCATTATAGGTTATTGCCAGTACTCTGGGCTACCCTCCACAACCTGATTGTAAGACCCTATTGTGGAGGAGACCACATAGTTATGTCATCAAACATGGGGTAATCAGAATTGCTCAACTGGAGGCTCCACCACTGCTGAGTTGCTCCCCTTCTGCTTTCACTGGCTCCCTTATGTCTCCCCCCTGCAAGGCGGACCTATCGCCATGTTTCTTCTATGATATGTATCCACGTCCCATTTAAAATCTAACTCTTTGTCACTTGATTTCTCCCATATTTTTGTTTCTTCTATAATGATTATCCATACCCCATTTTAAAATAAAGAATTATTTATTTAAAGTTTTTTTTTTTTGTCTTTTTTTTTATTTGATATAATTTATTTACATTTCAAATGATTTCCCCTTTTCTAGCCCCCCCCCCACTCCCCGAAAGTCCCGTAAGCCCCCTTCTCTTCCCCTGTCCTCCCTCCCACCCCTTCCCAGTTCCCCGTTCTGGTTTTGCCAAATACTGTTTCACTGAGTCTTTCCAGAACCAGGGACCACTCCTGCTTTCTTCTTGTATCTCATTTGATGTGTGGATTATGTTTTGGGTATTCCAGTTTTCTAGGTTAATAACCACTTATTAGTGAGTGCATACCATGATTCACCTTTTGAGTCTGGGTTACCTCACTTAGTATGATGTTCTCTAGCTCCATCCATTTGCCTAAGAATTTCATGAATTCATTGTTTCTAATGGCTGAATAGTACTCCATTGTGTAGATATACCACATTTTTTGTATCCACTCTTCTGTTGAGGGATACCTGGGTTCTTTCCAGCATCTGGCAATTATAAATAGGGCTGCTATGAACATAGTAGAGCATGTATCCTTATTACATGGTGGGGAATCCTCTGGGTATATGCCCAGGAGTGGTATAGCAGGATCTTCTGGAAGTGAGGTGCCCAGTTTTCGGAGGAACCGCCAGACTGCTTTCCAGAGTGGTTGTACCAATTTGCAACCCCACCAGCAGTGGAGGAGTGTTCCTCTTTCTCCGCACCCTCTCCAACACCTGCTGTCTCCTGAATTTTTAATCTTAGCCATTCTGACTGGTGTAAGATGAAATCTTAGGGTTGTTTTGATTTGCATTTCCCTAATGACTAATGAAGTGGAACATTTTTTAAGATGCTTCTCCGCCATCCGAAGTTCTTCAGGTGAGAATTCTTTGTTTAACTCTGTACCCCATTTTTTAATAGGGTTGTTCGGTTTTCTGGAGTCTAACTTCTTGAGTTCTTTATATATATTGGATATTAGCCCTCTATCTGATGTAGGATTGGTGAAGATCTTTTCCCAATTTGTTGGTTGCCGATCTGTCCTCTTGATGGTGTCCTTTGCCTTACAGAAACTCTGTAACCTTATGAGGTCCCATTTGTCAATTCTTGCTCTTAGAGCATACGCTATTGGTGTTCTGTTCAGAAACTTTCTCCCTGTACCGATGTCCTCAAGGGTCTTCCCCAGTTTCTTTTCTATTAGCTTCAGAGTGTCTGGCTTTATGTGGAGGTCCTTGATCCATTTGGATTTGAGCTTAGTACAAGGAGACAAGGATGGATCAATTCGCATTCTTCTGCATGCTGACCTCCAGTTGAACCAGCACCATTTGTTGAAAAGGCTATCTTTTTTCCATTGGATGTTTTCAGCCTCTTTGTCGAGGATCAAGTGGCCATAGGTGTGTGGGTTCATTTCTGGATCTTCAATCCTGTTCCATTGATCCTCCTGCCTGTCACTGTACCAATACCATGCAGTTTTTAACACTATTGCTCTGTAGTATTGCTTGAGGTCAGGGATACTGATTCCCCCAGATTTTCTTTTGTTGCTGAGAATAGTTTTAGCTATCCTGGGTTTTTTGTTGTTCCAGATGAATTTGATAATTGCTCTTTCTAACTCTGTGAAGAATTGAGTTGGGATTTTGATGGGTATTGCATTGAATCTGTATAGTGCTTTAGGCAAAATGGCCATTTTAACTATATTGATTCTACCGATCCATGAGCATGGGAGGTTTTCCCATTTTTTGAGGTCTTCTTCCATTTCCTTCTTCAGAGTCTTGAAGTTCTTGCCATACAGATCTTTCGCATGTTTGGTAAGAGTCACCCCAAGATACTTTATACTGTTTGTGGCTATTGTGAAGGGGGTCCTTATTTAAAGTTTAAGAGTGCACTATAAAATCATTTGGAATGTAAACAAAGAATGTAGAAAAAAAGAGTGCACTAAAGCTGTCTTCAGATACACTAGAAGAGGGCTTCAGATCCCATTGCAGATGGTTGTGAGCCACCATGTGGTTGCTGGGGTTTGAACTCAGGACCTCTGGAAGAGCAGTCAATGCTCTTAACCACTGAGACATCTCTCCATCCCTGCTTACTCCATTTAAAACCCAACACTTGGTTTGTTCTTTGATTCCTTCCGTATTTTTGACATCTCCCTCTTTATTGCTCCTTCAAGTTTTGCCTTTGAAAAAGTCGAAACCAAGCTAGGTATGGTGCCTGTTACCTGTTATTACAGCCCTGGGGAGGGTGAGACAGGAAAATTAATATGAGTTTGAGGCTAGGTCATTTAGTAAGAGCCTACACTTAACAACAACAAAAACAACAGCAACAACAGCAACAGCAACAACACACAAAGAACCTTCTCTTGACCCAAAACTACTTGAATTTAGTTGCCACCCAAATCTTTCATAACCATAACTGCTAGAAAGCAATAGACACTATCTCATATTCTTCACTATACTTTTAAACTCAAAACATGTATTCTGAGCAACTTTCATATCCCAGGCTGTGTGAGAGGTACAATTCTGATTCTTTGCTTATTTTTAAAAAGGTCCTCTTCAATAGTAACTAGTGCTCTTCACCCCTTTCTTCCACTCCCTATATGGATTGTTTACTATTATCTGTTTTTTAAACATTTTTAATATTTATTTTTTGTGGTTTGACTACATGCATATCTATGCAAGGGTGTTCGGTCCCCTGGAATAAGAGTTTTGAACAGTCGTGAGCTGCCATGTGTTTGCTGGGAATTGAACCTGGGGCCTCTGGAAGAGCAGCCAGTGCTCTTGGCCACGGAGCCATCTCTCCAGCCCCTATTATCTAGATACTTACACTATGTGGTAAGGGGTGAACATGCTCCGTTCATAAAGAAATGAGTCATACATATAGCATCCTCTATATGTCACAACAGCACCTGGCCGTAGTGTGCAGCCCTCACTGGATTAAAGAGGCATTCTAGAGGCAGAGGTGATAAAGTTGGGCTTAACTCTAGCAGAACCAGATAGCATAAAGACTTGTGTGTTTTCAGTGCAAGGGGGCCATCATCAAACCATGCCTGAGAGGAACGTAACACAAAGCAGCAAAAGGAGGCTGTGTGCCACAATGGGCTTAGTTGGAGCATAGGAGACCTCAAAGTCGACCCCCACAGTGACACACTCCTCCAACAAGGCCACACCCACCTGGACAAGGCCACACCCACTCAGACAAGGCCACACCCACTCCAAGAAGGTCACACCTACTGACAAGGCCAAACCCACTCTAACAAGACCACACCTACTCCAACAAGGTCACACCCACTGACAAGGCCACACCCACTCCAACAAGGCCATGCCCACTCTGACAAGGCTACACCCACTCTAACAAGGCCATGCCCACTCTGACAAGGCCACACCCACTCGTAGTGCCTCCTCCCTATGGGTCAAGCATTCAAACACATGAGTCTACTGGAGCTATACCTATCCAACCCACCACACCTATTATAAATACATACAAAGGTTTACTTATTTCCATTTTATATGTGTAGTTGTTTTGCCTAAATGTCTGTAGTTGACTTGCATGCAGTGCCCATAGAGGCCAGAAGAGGGTATCAGATCTCCCTGGAACTGTCGCGAGTGCTGGGAACCAAATCCAGTTCTGTTAAGAGAAGACTGTGCTCTTAAGAACTTAGCAATCTTAGTTTCTTAAGAACATACTATGTTTTTAAGAAACGATATCTATTTTGGAGGATATCAGACAAAACCTATGTGTCTGCAGTTCACCTGAGTCCAAGAGGAAATTTATTCATTACTAACAAATAAGACTATTTCTAAATTATACTGTAGTGCAGAAAATGCTAGGAGGGTTATTAACTGTGCTAATATGCATTCCACAGAAGGCAGAAGACATACAGAAACAATCAGAGAATTTGTCACGGATTATGAGTTCAATCTGCTTGTACGGACTTTGAAGAACAGTTTCTGGATCTAATATAATTAGCAAATGGGTAAATAGGCTTGAAGGAATATTGAAGGGATATTTAATATCCTTGCCATGCTTTGTTTTCCATGTACACAAAATGTTCACGATAACGTGGTCATTGTCTGCCCTAATCATTTGATAACACCGCAAACAGGACATATCAAAAACCAATGGCTGGATACAGAGAAACTTGCTTCCTGGGACCGGAGTTAACATTCATATAACGATCTCTTCCTCCTGTTTCTCCCTCTCTCTCTTCCTCCCTCTCCCCCACCTCTCTTTTGGAGCCAGGTACATTGCACATGTGCATGCATTCAGATAAAATCCAGATGACAACCTTGGCCCTTGGCTATTATCCTTAGAAATATTGCCTTTCCACCCACCTCCTTAGAGACAAGGTCTCCTATTGGTCTAGACCACAAAGCTCATTTATAAGGCTAGGCGGCTGGCAGCGAACCCCATGCACTCTCTTGTCTCCATCCCACCTCAGCACTGTGAATTTATCTCCCAAGCCAACATCCCTGACATTTTTACATGGGTTCTGGGAATCGAACCCAGTTCCTTATGCTTGCAAGGTAAGTACTTTACTTGGTGAACATTCTCCTCGGGCTGAGAATATAATCTCTCTGTCAATATTATGTTTTCTACCATAAGAACTATGGTGTAGGCACCGTGCAGGCAATGCTATGGAGGTATGGGTAAAAAATTCAGCACACCCTCTTACTGAAAAAATAGTCACATTGCTTCGTTGCCACGTGTAAATGCAGTTTTTAAAAAAATCTAGGAGAGGCTTTGAGATAGCATCTTATCCAACTTGTATGTTTATTTCTGTAATTTAGGAAATTCTGTTCTGCTATATCTTCTCTGAGCTGGCCTGCATTCTATTTTTGTTTAAAGTACTCTTGAGAATCTACTCTCCTGTTAGGGGTTTAATCCAAAGGAAAAAAAAATTATTTAAAGCCTAGCTTCTTCCTGGTTTGATAGTCGCTAACGTTCCAATGTGTCCAGCCAACCATCTGCAACCACAGATTCCCTGCTGAGGAACTTGTGGGAGGCAGAGAAAGAAAAAACAGTCCAGGAGTGTGAGCAGAGCTTTCTGCAGCCAGTCTGAGCCCTCAGAAGAATTCTCTTCAGAAACCAGAGTAAAACAGAACTGTCCACGATAAGGAAAATCAATCCCAAGATGTAGCAGTGACCCAAAAGAAGAAATGTGACTTCTCCTCCAGGACAAAGATCTGTGGATGAACTTTTTGAAGATTCTTGCTTCAGCTCTCCTCAGAGTAAGTTATAACTTCTAAATTGGGGTTGTTAGCCCTTCAGTGTGATAGACAAGCGGAGACAGCAAAATCGTGTCAAACATATCGGAGGAAGTCACCAAGTATAGGAAGTTACTAGTAAGTCGTTTTTATTTTTCAGACCTTAGAATATTTTACACTGGATGGCTGAATAGTAGTTGGAAAACTAAGAACTTTCTGTTTTACCCCATGACTAAAACATTTTGCATAAACAGCACATATCACGGACTGGGTAAGTGGGTAAGTGGAAAGGAATGTAGCTTGCTGGCCTCTTGCTGTTTTTGAAGTTATTTGGATTTCTCTCTCTCTCTCTCTCTCTCTCTCTCTCTCTCTCTCTCTCTCTCTCTCTCTCTCTCTCTTCTCTCTCTTCTCTCTCTCTTTCTCTCTGTGTGTGTATGTGTTCAGTTTTACTGCCAGAGGAATGTAAACATCAGTATGCCAGATTTTATGAGTTTTGAGTTGTTTTAACCAACTTTGAGAGCATTTGAGAAAACATTCCACTGACCCTCTTTATCGTAGTAAATATATGAGAAGATCTGACTCGTGCGATGTATGCATTCTCTGAGTAACAGGATTACCATCTGATTGGGAAATGACTGGCTTGTAACAACCAATTTATTATTTTTAAATCATGCAATTTGCTATTCAGAACAATTTAAGCCAACTGGGTATTTTATCCTTCTAGAGAAAACAGCATTTTAAAAGAACATGTGCAACGGAATAATTGAGTCTTAACAGCAAGGAACAAATGGCTTAATACATGGAAATTAGATTATATAATTGCTCTTATTGATGAATCTTTTCCTGCATGTATATTCTTAATTATCTAAGAAAGAAGAGTTGTCACCTGGAAAATATATCTTTATGCTTTTGGTACCAAGACTTGCCACAGTATCGGTTTCTTAGTTGGAAATATAGTTTAGTATTCATTGGAGTTTCCAAGTGTTACAGCCTCTTGATGACATTATTATTTGGAGATTATTTATATAGCTGGTAGCAATATTTATATATTTATATAGCTGATAGCTGTAAGCAATATGAAATTATCTAGAATTTCCATTTTTCTCCCTTGGATTTAGATATGATCGACCTGTGTATTTTTTAGTGGTTTTCCCAAGATATTTTCAAACATCATTTATGAAAGGTCAGTAAAGGAGCGAGTTAATCATTGTTTTTGAGTTCATGACAATACAAAGCACCTCTCTCTTTTTGATTGCTGTTTATTTATAAGTCCCATTCCATACCTGACCTCTTAGTTCCCACAAATGATAATGATAATTATCACCAATGATAGTCTTTTAAAATTGGATTTGATGATGATCTTTTTAGTTCCAGGATGTATTTAGAAACGTGCATTGCTCACGGTGTGAATTCATATAAATCATTCTGTTATATCATTCAATTTTTTCTTAAAAAAAAAAGAAGCCACAAGATTTAATGGATGCTATATCCTTGAAGATTTCTTAGGTTGAGTGATGGGTATCAATGCATGCTTCTAATTCCTACAGAGTTACATTTGCATAGTATTTGTAAAAGTGTGCTCTGTAATGCCCTGCCAGCATGATCTACACGTGCAAGCATCTTAGTGCAGGTCCCTGAGTATGGATACAGACCCAGGAGCAGAAATGACTGACTGGTGGAGTTCTGCTGAGTAGTAACTCACAGTTAGTAATAACTAACTTAATGGGCAGGGTAACCTGCGACCTCAATTCAGCCCACACAAAGCTCGGACAGCTTGGCTGCAGCAGCGTGTGCCATTGTTAAAGTCCCTGAAAAAGTCAGTCTGTCGAAGAAAAGACTCTTGATTATTTCCCTTTTTTATTTTTTCAATAGATTTGTCAATTTCCTTTCTCGCCTTTCTTTCCTCTGTTTTCTATGTTTGGCCTCCTTCTCTAGGCACGTAATCAGGACCAGCTGCTAAGCTGTTTCTTGCCGGTTTGATTGCACAACGTTTTCTATTTCAGACTTTCACATCTACTTCCCTGATGTCCCTTTAAAAAAAATAAACAAGTCAGAATGAGGAAGAGACGCTTGAAACCGGGTCAGCAACTGTGGGCTCTTCTCTGCAAGAACTGGCTCAGAAAGCTCAGGATGAGGAGAGAGAGCCTCCTGGTATGGTTCCGCATCTGCTTGTTCTCGTAGCTAGAAAAGGAAAAGGATATTTCTCACTGATACCAACGTAATTGCTAACCAGTGCTTTTTAATATGCCGCAGATATAACTAACAGGCTTGATTTCTTTCAAGTCCTGGGCTTTGCCACTATTTTTTCAAGCAAAACCTTTAAATACGTAACATTATAGATCTTCCTAGAGACATTTTTCAAAGAATTCGTATTGAGACATGCCCTGTAAAATGAAGCTGTGTCTTTATACTACAGAGTTAATAATTAAAGCCTGGGTTAATTAGGGTCTCAGAAAGGCACAGACACCAAAGTTTAGGGCAAAGTCAAAGAGGCTAACTTTAGTCCATAATTATTTCAGAATGCAGCCCAAGGGTTAAACAAAATAGATCAAAAAAACCTTTCACAGTGACACTATTGGAAGTCTCCAGTTTCTCTGTATGCACATGTCCCAAACCATTTTCAGGACTATATGTGACATCAACAACATGAGAAATATCCACTCACCAAGGTTTACACCAGGTGAATTCTCAAGCACAGAAGGAAGTAAATTTAGTGTTTAGACATTAACATGGGTAAACATATCATGACAAAAGTGATTTTTAAGGAAAAGACTTTATGTTAAAATAGATACAGTACTGAAGGGCAGGAGTGTGAAAACAAAATGGATACTTTGGAAATATTTATTGCATAGTACCCCAAATATATGGAGTGATGATTAAACACAAAATGGGAAATTGTAATATTTTCTAAATAATAAAGATATTATTTAGAAAAGATGTTACAGTGATAGAGATGGCTCATCTAGCTAAGTGTGCACATAGGTGTGTGTAACAATATTCTGTTGATTTTTCTTCATGTTTGAAAAGATTCAATCCATGTGATTTCATAAAAAATGTGACACACAAGTAAGACTAGGTTTGTTTAACCACTCCACAAAGCAGACATCTGTTGAAATATCATACTGTATACTGTAAATAGAAATAACGTTTGTCCTTTAGAGATCAGACGCATACATAATTAAAGACATCATAAAAATATAATGTTTTTATAAAAAAAGGTGCTCACCATGAAAAATCATAAAACTGTAGAAATATACACTGATCACTACACAGTATATACATGAATCAAAATGTCACACTGGACATGATAAATGTGTGCAAATGCTGTGTGCAAGTCAACAATTATACAGTGGCTACTAGGTCAGTCTGAAAGGAATAATGTGCTTATAAATAAATGGAAACAAATGACGTTCTGGTCCTTGCCTTTATTGTCATAATGATTAGATATGCTTTTGGCAGAATTCATGATGGCCATAAGCAAAACCACTCAATAAAAGAGTCAGCAAATTAATGCCCTATTCTATGAACAGTTGTGTGTATATGTCCAAGAAATATTTGATTAATGTTTAGATTGTCAGTGAATAAAAACCATAAGAACTTTATGCACAAACTGTGGACATGGTATCAATACAGAAGCTGAGAACCTACTTTAAGAATTGTTGTGCTGGACTTCAAACACACTATGTTGTGTTTCCAGTTCCAGGATATGGTAACCATAGTTTAAAGAGCATTAAAATTGGTACTTTTTAAAAATAATTCTTTATTTATTTTATGCATAGGAGTTAGATCACTGTAGCTCTCCTCAGACACACCAATAGAGGAGGGCATTTCAGATCCCATTACAGATGGTTTTTGAGCCACCATGTGGTTGCTGGGAATTGAACTCAGAACCTCTGGAAGAGTAGTCAGTGCTGTTAACCACGGAGCAACCTCTCAGCCCCTAAACTTATTTTCGATGAGCACTGTTTTGCTGCTTCTTTCATGCATAGGCAGCTGAAGAACAAAGTAAGACCTATTTCTGTTGATAGACGCTCTTACCCATTCTCTTTTCAGACATGGCTCATTCATGCAGCCAAGGGATGTCTGAAGAGCCTGAAGAGACTCTCTTTAGACTTAACCAGTATTCTGCCTTGCGTGGCTAAACAAGAAAACATTTTCAGTTCTAAATGGAACTGCTATCACAACTCTGTCTTGGTGAACCATGCACATGCTACAAAATGCGCAGAAGTAGGGGCTGAAGAGGTGGTTCAGTCATTAAGGAATTGGGTGTTCCCGCAGAGGACCCGGCTCTGATGCCCAGCACCTGTACAGTTGCATACAGCCATGTGCTAACTACAGCTCCAGTGGACCTGACACCCTTTTCTGTCCACTGTAGGCACCAGGCACACACAAACATGAGGACACACCACTTATGCACATAAATGAAAAGGATCTTTAGAGAACAAAAGGATAGTCAACTATTTCAAAGTAGGAAAACATAAATGGTATGCAAACTATATAACAGAATGAAATTGTTTCAGTGTTTTTTGTTTGTTTGTTTGTTTGTTTGGTTTTTTTTTTGGTGGTAGAAAACCTCCTGATTTTCTTCTTCTTTTCTTTCATTGCTGTCTAGGAATGGCTTTTCTCATTCCTTCTACTGTTGTTTGTATATCAATTATCTTCCAATTTGCATCAAGTGCATGATGCTTCTGAAATGTCCATGGTGGATCTGGGACGTGTCGATCACTTTAACGATTCTAATTATATCATTGTCTTTGCTCCTGAGTCTGAAACCACCCATGAGATAATGAACAAAGTGGCCTCAGCTCCATTCATGAAAGGTATGCTCTGTGGGAGTTCAGGAAATCATTTTCTTACTTTCAATGTACACACATTCATTTTAGGATTTTCATGAAAAAAATGTGTTGAATGTTGATGTCTCTGGAGTTGATTAACAACATTGTTGGATACGATGTTCCGAGGTATAGAAGGATATCTTGCTCCAGTAATCTAGTTAAGCAATTGTACATCAAAGAGTTGTTAATATTCATCATAAAGCATATCAGAATAATACAAGTCCAGGATAAGATGTGTCGTTTGGGGAAGATGCTGGAGATCTTCACTGGCAGTGGCAGTGTGGGTGTGTAATCCTTCCAAATATGTTAAAATCGAGAGATAAAATGAGTGGCATTGGAAATACCCATAGGCAGTGTTCACAATAAAAGCAGATGACAGAGTGCTCCCTCCTCTGTGTAAGGGATAGAGTAAGAATCTCTTGCAGCCTACAGACTAACATGGCATCTTTCTGCCAGGTTGGTATAATAGCAAAGAAGCCAGGGAATATCTGAGAGAGTCTGAGGAGACTCCCTTTAGATCTAGTGACAGCAGCTAAAACAGTTTTTAGTTGTACTAGCAGGACGGTCCTAGAACGCTGTTCTTAGCTGTCAGGAGTATAAGCTAGGAGAGCTCAAATAGATACCCAGGAAGTAGTCTCCTTCTCTTTCCCTGTGACCTTGAAACCAAGGAGTCTCAGGGTAGAAGAAAGGCGGCAAGGCAAGGGTCTACTCTAGGAACTTTATGGGGTGAGAGTTCCTGTCTTTCCAGATAGCTAGGAAATCATCAGAGCTGATAGGTCAAAGACCTGGCAACGGAGTTAGCATATTGGCCTCTACTCATGTGAGGATCCAAATCTCAAAAAATAGACATTTTAAGCCCATATTTTCAGGATGAGGAGGAAAGAAATATTTAACCATTTTTTTAAATCAAACATCAATAAAAAATGGATTCTTATAATGAAATCTTGTGAATTAGGAGGAAATAGCACTATGATCCCTATGTGACCTATGCTATTATTACACAACCAAATAGATAATAACATTACTGTTTTATATATTTTCTATTAGCAAGTATGTGAGAGGAAAGGTTAGTAGGAGGAGGAGAAGGGGAGGAGGAGGAGAAGGAGGAGGAGGAGGAAGAGGAGGAAGAGAAGAAGAAGAAGGAAGAAGGAAGAAGAAGAAGAAGAAGAAGAAGAAGAAGAAGAAGAAGAAGAAGAAGAAGAAGAAGAAGAAGAAGAAGAAGAAGAAGAAGAAGAAATTAAATACCACAACTTTGAAACTCCCACTGAATGGTTGTATCTAGTTATTCAGCATTGATGGCATGTAATAGCCCCTAAAAGAGACCATCAGAAGTTATGAGCCTCTAACCTATCAACACACTACCTCCTGTAGTCTGGAACAGAGGATCATACCTCTTAAGGATCAGATTAAGCCTCTGATGCAGCTTTCAAACTTCAGGAAATCTGCTGCATAACAAAGAAACATGTTAAATTGCATCCATAATACATGCACAGCCAAAAGCCACAGTACAAAATTACATGAATCATATGAGCTACCTGACCTGTGGTGAATAGAAGCCACTTAGATGATATGAATTAGGACAAATGGTCACATAACTAAAACGTAGTTAGATTTAGCAGTGGTATATCATCTTGTCTACTTTGCCACATGACACGGTTGCCAAGTAGAAATAGCATATTCTTTTATCAGACAAGTCTGTCTCTGTGTGCCCTGAAGTGGATAAACTAGTATCACTATAATAAAATTCACCATGGCTTAAATTATTGGCTAAATTCTTTGGAGGAGTATGGGATATTTTCAACAAGTACCTGTCATTTGGCTGGATAGATGGTTCCTTGGGAAATAGCATTTGTTGCTCTCATAGAGACCCCAGGTTTGATTCCCAGGCACACATAGTGATTCACAACCATCCATAACCCCAGTTGGAGGGACTCTGAAGCCCTCTTCTGACTTCCTCTGGCACCAGGCACTCCTGTGGTGCACACATACACACAAAGGCAAAACATTCACCACAAAATGAACATTTCTTAAAAGAAGGGGTATTTGCCACAGAATATAACCAGTTTCATTAGAACATTAGAAATCCCCCACTTTGTTCTAAGTGTGCGTGTCTGAGGGGGGTGAATAACTTGATCACAAGATGACCTGAACACACTTAAAGCTGGCATGATGTCGTTGGGCGGTCTAGGAAGCTCACTGGATTCTTCCCTTTCTTCACACGGCAGGAAGAACGATTGTGGCATGTCCTGATGAAGAAACCATGCATGAACTAGATTTCAATTACTCAGTAGATGCAGTGAGAGTCATCTTCAAGGATACTTTCTCATATCATTTGAAATTTTCTTGGGGCCAGAGAATCCCTAAAACAAGAGAGCACAAAGACCATTCAGGTAACTTGGCCATTGTTAAATACATACAAATGTAGATATTGCCATTATGTCATCAGTCCTTGGGGCATATAAAAGAAACTGAAATTAACTGTGTTCATTTTAAATTAAGAAAGGATCAGTCCTTATTAAATAAATTCTCTCATTTTCAAAACTATAATTTTATTGGTATATATTTCTTGTACATAGTGAGATTAAAAACAGACATATTAAGTCAAGTCTATTGTATACTTTGACCCTACTTACCCCTACCCCCATTTTCTCCTCTCTCCTTCCTGTTACCCCCACTCCATCTTGCTTCTACAATCACATCATTCATACGTATATACATATGGTTTTATGTATTGGTATAAAATCTAGGATCTATAAATGAGAGGGAATGTGATAGTCTGTTCTGAGTTTGACTCACTTTTTGTTTAATACTATGGCTTCCTGTTGCATCCGTTTTCCTGTAAAAGGCATCAATTCATTTTCTATGGCTGAACAAAACTTGATGATCTATAGGTAACACCCATTTGCCCGTTGATAGATGCCTAGGCAGGCTTTGTGTATGACTAGTGTGCGTAGTGATGTAGCAATCATAGGTGGTCACGCATCTCTGTGGTATGTTGATCCAGAGTCCTGGTCTACACTCTAGCTCGGTAGCTTTTTGTATACAGTAAGTCCACTTTGGGTATTTTTAGGGGTCTCCATGCTTATTTGAAAGTGGTACTTTTGAGTTCATTGTTCCATGAAGAACGTAGAGTCTCAGCTACTGAAAGAAATCCTGTTTCAGAAAACTGAAAGCTGCTTCTGTTACTATTTCTTTTTAAAACTTCAAAAAGAATCTCCTGCACAGGCGTCCCCAGCCATTTAAAACCAGCTCAGTGTTTTTGGCTAGTGAGTTTCTGTTTTCTTTTTCTTTGGCGCAAACAATAGAAGGTGACAGCTGAACAAAAAATATTTTAAAAATGAATAATTATAAAATACAATAAAAAAATGAACAAGAGCTGATCTTAAAAGATGTTGGTGAAGCAATGTAGTCTTCCCTCCTTGGGCTCTACAACCCGAACCAATGAGCCCTGCCAAATACTGTATTATTATAGATTTTAGACACATTTTGGAGAATTACAGTTTTGTTTTTTTTATATATATATATATCCCGCAACGAAGACCGCCTGGTCACATAATAGCGGTTGTGTCTTCTTTTCTTGAAGCTCCTTGTGAACCATTCAACAACAAAATGGTTTGTGAAAGTTCAGTCTTCTGGGGAAAAGGCTTTGTAGCCTTTCAAGCTGCCATTAATGCAGGCATCATAGAGGTGAGTGGTAAGTCAACGGAAACTCAGTGCATGGTCTTCTGAATTTTGATAGGTAGAGATATGGTGCAATTATTATTATTATTAGTATTAGTAGTAGTAGTAGCATAGTAGTACTTCCACTAAGTATTGTATGCTGAAGAGTTTCTGTATCCAGACTGTAGTGTCAGGGTGCTGGTGACTTAAAAAACATACACAGCACAGTCACGTATAAGCAGAGATCCTGGTAGTACAGGGGTAGAAGGACGGGTATACAGGCATCATAGGGTTCAGGGTCTATTGTGGGGCAGTAAAGTGTAAGTTGCCTAAGCAGTCAAACATGAGCCACTCTGATGAGAAACTCAAAAGAAGATCTAGTTTGAAGTGTTCCTCCAGGCAGTTTTAAAAACAAGTACATTTTTTTTTTCTACTGAAGGACTTAAGGTAGAACTTTGGGTGTTCCGAGAACAACGAGCTAATGCCTTCTTATAGTTTGAAGAGAAGTTTTCAATGAGACACTAATTTGTTCTTTGCTGTCCATCTTCAGATAACAACAAACCACTCCGTGATGGAAATACTGATGTCAGTCATTGGTTCAAATATGAAGATGCCGTCTTTTATCGCCCAAGGAGGAGTTGCAACTGACTTTTTTATTTTCTTGTGTGTTATTTCCTTTTCTTCACTTATATACTATTTATCAGTCAACGTCACCCAAGAAAGGCAGTACATTACAGCGTTAATGGCGATGATGGGGCTTCGAGAGTCGGCGTTCTGGTAAATCACGTGTCTGTGTTATGCCAATCCCCATTTGTAAATGGAATCACTTAACTACGGAGACCCATTAGGCTCATTCGCATCATGCTTAGACTCGATGCTTTAGTGAATCCCGGCATACGGATGTTTGGAGTGTACGGCTTCACATGATTGAGCATTGAGTTTTCCACAGTAGAGACAAGAATGTAGAGTGGTTAGAGCAGTAGCCTGCCCAGTGGGAAGCCCATGAGCTGTCTTCGTCTCAGACTTAGTAGCTACTACCTTGAATATGTTATTTAAACTCTATAAACTTCAGTCTCCTTTTCCTTGAAACACAGGTCACAGTTCTACTTCTTGTTAGCAGCAGGATTAAATTAAAAAATTTACTTAGAGTGTCTTACACTGAAGCTGAGAACATTTAAATGCTCGGTGTCAGACATCGGTTGATGGAAGCGTAGGAAAAGCCGTGCATTCTAAAAGGCCAGCGGATGCAAGTCAGGAAACTGAGGATTCAATACTAAGTGGCCAGGCTTTAAGATGGGATTAGCCAAGTGATGTGCTAGAGACAGGTAGAGACACAGAGACGCGTACAGAGTCGGAAAGCAATGGTTTGAACGTCAGCTTGCCTTTCACGAGCTAAGTGTTATTTTTAGTGTTAACGATGGTATCCAGAGGATGTTCCAGGAACATGCTAGTTTCTAAAGAGGAACTCTGTAGAATAAGAAGACCACTCGTTTTACAGCTGACTTCTGCCAAATTTGTTATTTTTCCAAAAATAATGTTCGATATAAAAGTGTGGAAAGAAAACAGAAAGGGGCTGGAGAGGTGGATCAGGTGTTGAGCATGCATACTGCCCCAGAGGATCCTCTGGTTCCCAGCCTCCAAGTCTGACAGCTTACAACTGCCCGTAACTCCAGGTCCAGAGGAGCTGATGCTTCTGGCTTCCACAGTCACACACGCATTCGCAGCACATACTCTTCCCCACCCTCTCCCACAGAGACGCACGTGTCCATAATTTAAAATAAAATATATCTTTAACAAAAGAAAGGACATGGAAAGTTTGATGCAATGTAAGGTCTTTTTTTCTCTTATCCTTTTGTGTATTAAAATGATATCCTCAATATTAAAGGGTATTTGTTCACTATATTTTAAAAGATGCCGGAAAACTATGAAGACGTAGCAGACAATATTCTATTTGAAAAAAAAAATCTAGTGAGGAAGGATTGAAAAATAGTGGGGCTTTTGCTTCTCTCCGTGCAGGAAAGGGCCTGATATTTTATCTGAATGAAATTAAGATGTTTATAGAAAGCAGATGGAGGAACAGTTTCAGGTCATCGCAGTGTACTGTGAAAGGGGAATTATTAGCATTGGACAGAGAAACAAGACTTCCTGAACTTGATGGGATTTTTACTGTAAATAAAGGAAACTAGCTGCCCATTGTGGATATCGCACTAATTTAATTCTTTAATCTTTTCCTGGAGAGGAAATCGAAATTTAAAGAAATCAAATATGCTCCTTAACATATTTAGTTACAATGTCACAGAGGAAATTTGAACCCAAGCCTGTGACGTGACTGGACTCTGCACCAAACCTCCTTCCAGTCTTTGGCATTAGTAGTACTTGCTCCTCTTCTCTTCACCTACGTGCCTGTACTCGCCATGGCTGCCCTCTCACGGGCTCATCTAGGTTGGAAGCTGCCAAACTACTTTTCTGCCCTTTGTGAAGTAGGCATGGCTGGTGCACTTTCAGTGCTGGGAAGAAAATAAAAACAGACATAATTGTGTAGGAAACATAGAAATCTATGCAAAACCCAAATGTCGTTGTCTACAAATGCATTCTTAATGGAATGTGGCCGTGCCATTGAGTCTAGAGTGCCTGTGACGGCTCATGTGCGCGCAAGCAAGCAGCGCTAACACGACAGAGGCCGTTTGGCTTGCAAAGCTTAGCACATGCGCAATGTGAAGGAAGTCATACAGAATTGCATAAGCAACACAGAATCTTCTCTTCTTGAGAAACTCTCTCCGTTACACTCATCTTATGGTCCATTTCATAGCCTTCTCCATTTGCACTTAGCTATCGTTTTAGTTTCATTCTGTTGCTGTGGTAAGTACAGAGCTACCCTGGGGAGAGGAAAGGATTTATTTGGCTTAGACTTCCCCAGTCATAGTCCATCATCATGGTGGCCAGAACTCAAAATAGGAACCCAGAGGCAGGAGTCATGGAGGGCTGCTGCTCGCTGGCTCCCTCACTGGCTTGTGCTTAGCCAGGACCACTTACCTGCCTAAGGAATGTTGCCACCCAGTGTGGGCTGGGCCATTCCGCAACATTCAATAGTACCATTCCTCACAGACCAACCTGATCTAGGCAATGCCACAGCTGCTCCTTCTCCCTTCAGATGACTCCAGGTTATTAGAGTGAAAATTAACATTAATTAGGGGAGCTATTTATTGCACACATTTACTCGTTTATGACCTTCCTTGCTCTACAGAATATGAGCTTTAAGGTGAGTAAGTTTTCTGTTTAGTTAGGGATCGCTCTTTTAAGAAAGACTCTTGGTAAATCACACATTTGCTTAGTAAGGGAATGAATAGAGTGGCCAAGTAATAGCATCTACACTAACCCTGTGTTTCTCGGCCAGGCTTTCCTGGGGTCTGATGTATGCTGGCTTTATCCTTGTCGTGGCTACTTTGATGTCTCTTATTGTGAAATCTGCCCAAGTTGTCGTCTTAACTGGTTTCATGGTGGTGTTCCTTCTGTTTCTCCTTTATGGCTTGTCTTTGGTAAGTTGGTGAGTTCTCCCCCTCTTTCCCTCCCTCCCTCCCTCCTTCCCTCCAATCATTATATCACTGACTATGTTTATGCCTTTTCTGTTCTGTGCAGAATTTACTTATAGCATGCAATTGAAAATCAGAGATATGCCTTCCAAATACTGTGCTGGTCAGCTTTCAGTCCCTATAACAAATGCCAGAAATAATCAGCTAACACAAGAAAAGGGTCTTGCTTCTTCTCTCTCGACCCCATAGTTTTGGAGCGCAGGGTTGGTTGACCCTGTTGCTTTGTCCTATGTCTGGGCAGCTTATTGTGTCACCAGCTTGTAGTAGATCAAATCTGCTTACATCATGACCAGGATGTCAAAAAAGAGGAAGGGGCTGGGCTTTTATAATCCCCTTTAAGGATAGGCATCCAATGACAGGAAAACTTCCACAAAGTCCCACTTCTCAGTAGAGCCTCAGGTTGGAGACTGTAACCCGTGAATCTGTGGATGACACTTATCCAAATGTGAAATTCCTTTTACTGTACTAGTGATGCTCAGACCACTATACTAGTTCATTTATTTTTTTCTCCTTTCAGATAACTTTATCTTTCCTCATGAGTGTGTTGTTAAAGAAACCGTTTCTTACTGGCTTGGCTGTCTTCCTCCTCACCGTCTTCTGGGGAAGTCTGGGGTTCACAGCTTTATACAAACACCTTCCTGCCTTTATGGAATGGACCTTGTGTTTTCTCAGCCCCTTTGCCTTTACAACTGGAATGGCCCAGGTAAGAAGGGTGGAAACTGCTTTGTTTCATTTTGTTAAAACTTGTCTGTCTGTCTGTCTGTCTGTCTGTCTGCCACTACATGTGCATACGTGCACATGCAAAGGTATGTCATGACAATGTTTGCATGGAGGTCTGAGGACAATGTGACAGATATCAGTTCTCTGCTTCCACCACGAGGGCTATGGGGATCAAACTCAGGCACTTTTACCAGCTGAGCTGTTTTTGCTGTCCTACAATTTTATTTCTGTACACGACACTCAAGATAGATTCCGTCAATGATTTATACAGTATACACTAAACAGTAGCATTTCTCTCCCATGTTTGTAAAAACAAGTTTAAGGGATAGAGAAGTTTACAGGATAAGAGACATATTTATTTTTCTCTCCCAGCATGTTTATTTTCTTTTACATTAAATTTAATTAAATTTTGTTTTATTTATTTTTATTTTTATTGTTTTTGTTTTTTTCCAAGACAGGGTTTCTGTGTGGAGCTGGCTTTGAACTCACAGAGATCTGCATGTCTTGGCCTTCTGAGTGCTGGGATTAAAGGTGTGCACCACCACCACCCAGCTAAACTTTTTGAAAAACTTATAATATAGCTGCATCATATGTCCCATTTATGTTCCTTCTCCACTCCTTTCATGGCTTTCCTCCACATCTCTATCATCCCCCTTCAAATTCATGTCCTTTTTGGCACACACACACACACACACACACACACACACACACACACACACACACAGAGAGAGAGAGAGAGAGAGAGAGAGACAGACAGACAGACAGACAGACAGACAGACAGACACGTATAAATATATAAATACACACTCAATCCTTTTAGTGATTTCAGGGCTGACCACTTGATATTGGATCACCAAGTAGGGTCTCATTCTTTGGGAAGACTAATTATTTGTCTCTCAGTCTTGGTTGTCTGTAGTTCTTTGTCGGGGGTGGGACCCTGTGAGATTTTCCCTTTCCTGCATCAGTGTGTCTATCAGTGTTCTTTTCAGCTTTTATTCAGGCACATTGTTGAGCTATGAAGAGCATAGTTTCTTGGAGACACGTCTCCCGGTAGTTTTCCATTCCTGACTCTTAACATCTTTCTTCCCTCTCTTCTATTTCTTGAACTATAGGCTCAGAGGCTGTGTCATAAGTGTATCCATTCATCAGGAGAGCCCAGCCTTCTCAGCTGTTCTTTACATTTTGACCAATTGCAGCTTTCTATAATAGTTTTCACAAAGCAAAGCAGCTTTGATGAGAAGAGAGACCTGCTCTTAATTTGGGGATAAGGATGAGTGTTTAGAATGTAGTTGGGAACTGTGCTGATTTAGGGAAGTGGCAGTAGTTCTTCTAAGATCCTTGACCTCACCAGCCCTGGATAGTAGGCTAGATTTCCTGTACCATACATGAATTCCCTCTCCTTAGAGACTTTCATTTCTCCACTTTTCACTCTGAGATGGAATTTTAAAAATTATAATATAACTGCATAATTATAATATAACCGGTCAACTATAATTTATATTATAAAATTATAACAACTCTAGAACACCTTCCCTGTTTATACCTCTTAATCCCAATGGATTTTTTGTTTTGGATGGGTCTCAAACACCACCTTCCTGGCATTTTGACTTCTTCTAAGGAAATTTACCTACCATCTGTAGTTTGTAATTAGATAAGTAGCAGCCATGAACAGCAATAGGCATGAGCTGTATAGAGAAACACAGTGTGTCTCATTTATCTTTCCCTTGGTGTCTAGCAGAACCAAGACCATAATTATCCTTAAAACTACATTAATCCCTTAAGAATTCTATGCATCTCTTTTTCAGCTTATACATTTGGACTACGACGTGAATTCTAATGTAAATCTGCACTCTCCAGACAACTCGTACCTGATCGTGGCCACCCTGTTCATGCTGGTTTTGGATTCTCTTCTCTATTTGGCACTGGCATTATATTTTGACAAAATTACACTCAGTAAGTAGCAGAATTTCAGACATTTTTATTACCTGCATTTACTTAAAGCAACTATGACAGTGCTTTTCAACCTCCCTAATGCTGCGACCCTTTAATATAATTCCTCATGTTGTGGTGACTCCCAACTATAATGTCATTTTTGTTTCTATTTCATAACTGCAATTTTCTGCTGTTATGAATCATAATGTAAATATATGATATTACTGGAGGTCTTAGGTGACCCTTGTGAAAGGATTGTTTGACGCCCCCATCCTCCAAATGGTTTGCAATTGACAGGTTGAGAACCTGGTCGACAACATATTGAATATAAATGGTATAGAATTTTTCTTTTGGAAATTTCTAAAATAACATAGCATTCTATTACTTTAAAAATTATTTTTGAGAATTCCATACATGTATTCAGTGAAACATGGTTATCTCCACTCTCCATTGCCCTTCCGACTTCTGCCATATCCCTTAAAAGTGCTTTCCCTCCACCTTTAAAAAAAACAAACAAATGTTAATTCCACTTAGTAAGGTCCATATGTGTCTGTGTGTGGGGCTATCCACTGGAGTTTGAGGAACTAATCAGTGATCAACTGCTTCTCTATAAGAGATGAATCTCCATTTCTGAGCAACTACGCGCTGACAATATCTCCACTGTAGCCATCCAGCAGCCAGGGATGAACTGAGTTACCTGAAAGAGAGGCTGGAAATGAAAACAGGACAGGGGAGAAGGATGAAGCCAAGACAAAGGTTTCTGATCAAGGTTCAAAGTTTAACAGTCAGCACCTCATTTACATAGGGAGATCCCACCTACCCATCCTTTGTTTCCACTGGATTGAGTTGCTAAGCAAATCGACTCCGCCTGGGTCATTAAGGTGCAACTGTGGCAAACACTTAAGGTCTATTTAGCCTGCAGAAGGCTGGGCGAAGGGCACACTCCACAGTAACGGACAGGGCCTGGAGCTCCTCTGTCCCAGGGAAGCCAGCATTTTGACTGGCTTGATCTTTTTTTTTTTTTTTTTTAATTTTTTTTATTCGGTATATTTTTCATTTACATTTCAAATGATTTCCCCTTTCCTAGCCCCCCCTCCCAAAAAATCCCGTAAGCCCCCTTCTCTCCCCCTGTCCTCCCACCCACCCCTTCCCACTTCCCCGTTCTGGTTTTGCTGAATACTGCTTCATTGAGTCTTTCCAGAACAAGGGGCCACTCTTCCTTTCTTCTTGTACCTCATTTGATGTGTAGATTATGTTTTGGGTAATCCAGGTTTCTAGGTTAATAACCACTTATTAGTGAGTGCATACCATGATTCATCTTTTGAGTCTGGGTTACCTCACTTAGTATGATGTTCTCTAGGTCTATCCATTTGCCTAAGAATTTCATGAATTCATTGTTTCTAATGGCTGAATAGTACTCCATTGTGTAGATATACCACATTTTTTGCATCCACTCTTCTGTTGAGGGATACCTGGGTTCTTTCCAGCATCTGGCAATTATAAATAGGGCTGCTATGAACATAGTAGAGCATGTATCCTTATTACATGGTGGGGAATCCTCTGGGTATATGCCCAGGAGTGGTATAGCAGGATCTTCTGGAAGTGAGGTGCCCAGTTTTCGGAGGAACCGCCAGACTGATTTCCAGAGTGGTTGTACCAATTTGCAACCCCACTAGCAGTGGAGGAGTGTTCCTCTTTCTCCGCACCCTCTCCAACACCTGCTGTCTCTGGAATTTTTAATCTTAGCCATTCTGACTGGTGTAAGGTGAAATCTCAGGGTTGTTTTGATTTGCATTTCCCTAATGACCAATGAAGTTGAGCATTTTTTAAGATGCTTCTCCGCCATCCGATGTTCTTCGATGGCTTGATCTTGAATAGGTCATATGCAGATAATCACAGCTGCTTTTAGTTCACGACTGCAGCAGTCACCTCAAGTATAGAAGACAGTACAGCACTCACAGCACTCTTCTCTACCCTTTAACACATACAGTCTTTCTCCCTCTTCTTCCACAATGCTTCCTAAGCCTTGGTGATGGTGGCATTAATGTAGATGCTCCGTTTACAGCTGAACATCTGGCCTCTTACTGTCAACACTTTGGCCAGTTATTCACTGACTGCTTCAACTTCAAATTCTGATGAAGACTGAGAGCAGTCCAGGTTTATGGGTGTTTTGGATACTTTTATGTCAGCTTGATAAACTGTGGGCAGTGCTGTGATCATAAAAAGAGAAAGAGGCTAGAGAATATAATATACGGTGGTGTGGGGGAAGGGGGTGCCTCAGTAGGCCCAGGACAAGGCATTCCTTTTTCCGAGGGACCAGACACACACCGGCATAGTATAGAATAGAGTTTATTCAGGGCATGGGATGGGAGTTAAAGTGGAAGTGGAGGCAGAGAAAGGCAGAGAGAGAGAGAGAGAGAGAGAGAGAGAGAGAGAGAGAGAGAGAGAGAGAGTAGAGAAGCAGAGGCAGGCCATGACCACATGGAGAGAGGGCGGAGGGGAGGAGAGCCCAAGAGGGGCAAGAGAGAAACTGAGAGTGAGAGATGTAAGAGAGAGTTGAGAGAGAAGGGGGTGAGTAACCTCCTTTATAGTAGGCTAGGCCTACCTGGCTGTTGCCAGGTAATGGTGGGGAGGGGCATATCTGGCTGTTGCCAGGTAAGTGTGGGGTGGAGCTTAGAATCCTAACAGGCAGTGTATCCTTGGTTTTGAGTAGGAAACAGGTTGAGGAGCCATGGAAAGCAAGCCTGCCAACTAGCTTCACTCTTCCATGGCTTCTTGAGTTTTCATCTCTAGGTTCCTGCCTTATCTCGGTTCTTGCCCTAACTTCCCTCAGTGGTGAACTTCAAAGTTGTAAGGTGAAGTGAATTCATTCCTCTCCAAGTTACTTTTGGTCATGGTATCATAATCGTTGAAGCCCTAACTAAGACAATGACTATAAATGTTAAGTATTTAGAAGATGACTTGACAGCATGGCCATTTTGCAAAATAACAATAGCAAGATCTTCCCTAGGGAGGCATGAACTTCCCCACCCTGGGCTTTTGACCAAGATCCCAGTACCTGGCATGAAACTCACTCCTGCAGAGCAGACCTCAAATCCAATATTAAATTAGTTATTTACCTGCTAATAGCTGTGCCACTATTGCCATAGGAACACCTTGCTTGGCTTTTTAGTATTGTAACACACAAGTTTCAGTGCTAAGAAAGGCTTTAGATGTCTTTTCTCTGTCTGAAACCTGCATTGTATCTGCTGGCCCTATGGAAGTCAGCCAGTAGAAAGACAGATCCCTGAGTAGCTGGTTATTAATTTCTCTATGTCCTTTAGGCCAAGTATGTGGTGTCTCAGGCAGTAGGGTCTTACCATATAGTTAGAATGGGTATCCAAAGACAATGGCAATGTTCCACATCCCCCCTTTTAAAAATCTCCGACCAATAGCATATTAGGAGCTATCTTATACCTTGTATTGCAATATTAATTTCATAACCCTTGTGTCTTAGTTAGGGTTTTACTGCTGTGAACAGACACCATGACCAAGGCAACTCTTGTAAGGACAACATTTAATTGGAGCTGGCTTACAGGTTCAGAGGTTCAGTCCATTATCATCCAGGCAGGCATGGTTTAGGAGGAGCTGAGAGTTCTACACCTTCATCTGAAGTCAGCTATTGAAAGACTGACTTCCAGGGAGCTAGGATAAGGGCCTTCATGCCCATACCCACAGTGGCACACCTACTCCAACAAGGGCATACCTTCTAAAAGTGCCACTCCCTGGGCGAGCACATACAAACCTTAACACCTTGTCTTACAGTGTGACATTGCTCACCCACACGTGGTGGTGATTCCATTTTAACACCTGAGGTTAGCTTACTAACTAGTGGGTTTTCCTAGGGCGCCTTCGTAAATCCTTAGCTTCCATTAACTAACTCATTTCTTCCCTATCTTCCCCCAGTCTCCCATCCCCATCCCTTTTAATCCTTTGACCTCCTGCATTCCCCTCCCCTCTCCTTTTATATGAGGGTTCTCTAACCCTTCTACTTATATCATTGTTAAGTTGGGTTGTGAGACAGCAGGCTTCTATGTCGCTTTTCCTCCCCCTTCCTTGGATTGGTCCCACCTCACTCTCCATCTCTCCTATGTTCCCAATGATCGTCCCCGCCTAAATCCTTCTACCTCAGCATTCCATTCTGATACACTCAATTTAACTTCTAATCTACCAGTCTCCTCCCTTAATATTTCCCCAAGCCCCACCCCTTTCTAATATCTTGGCTTCAGTTTTGTTCCAAGTTAAACTCAAGAAACAAAAGATTTTTTTTTTTTTTTACTATCCTGTATGAGGTCAGTGTCAGAATATGATGACATTTTTGACATATGTACAAAAATTAAAATATTTTAAGCTAACAAAAAAAGAAGAAACAAAAGATTTGAAGCGAGGCTCTGCAGCTGAGAAAGAACACAGGGCATTTGTCTTTCTGGGTTTGAACAACCTTGATGGGTATAATTTTTCCAGTTCTATCTGTTTATCTGCAAATTCATTTTTTAATAGCTGAGTGATATTTTAACTTTATAAGTACCACATTTATCCATTCATTTTGGACTTAATAGACTTTTTTAAGTTCCTCTCAAGACTCTGGCTTGAGGACCTTTTCTTTTATTTTACTATGCTGCTTTTTTCTCATGTTGGAAATACCACATTGTGTGGTGCTACCTAAAGAAATAACGTGGGATCTGGTTGAGAGTCTAAGAAGTAGATCTGGCATGCTTAGCTAAATGGCATGCCCTCCTTGTAGGGGCAACTGACCTGATTTTTACTCATCTCCTGTCCGTGTAGGTAAGTACGGACATCAAAGGTCTCCATTGTTTTTCCTGAAGTCATCTTACTGGTTTCAACACAGAGGAGCTAATCATGTGGTCCTTGAGGATGAAATAGATTCTGATCCTTCACTGAGTGACTCGTTGGAGCCAGTGTCTCCAGAATTCCAGGGGAAAGAAGCTATCAGGTAACAAATCCGTCAAATGGAAGTACATACAATAGAGAGCAGACCCAGAACAGACACCTACAGGTCAGATGCTGTTGTACAAAGATTTCCTTCTGAGCTCCTCCACACCCACCTCCTCCCAGACCACTGTTCTTACAAAGTGATGCTCTCATTCTAGATACCACAGTCTTTTATCCCATCTCCTGTATTTACACTTACTGGTATCGTTTGTCACAGTAACAACTGTCAACCGCTGTCAAACTGTGAACAAAAGACTTCAGTTCGATGTTCCTCACCATCTTCCTTGAGTTTTCTCTTTGTATTTTGCTCCAATGTTCTCTTAATGATAGACAGGAGTGCCACTCCCCTATTTGCATCCTCGTTCTGTAGAATCAACTTTGTCTCTTTTCTTTTCCCTTCTTGGTGGGTAAGAGGAAAACACAAACACAAGTGATGTTTAAAGGGGGGTTAGAGACACCCCAGAAAGGTGGGAAGAGATGATGAGATTGCAAGGCACTAATGCCTAGCATCACCTCTCCTGAAGCTATGCCTGCGCTATGGTCAATGCTTTGACTTCCAAACAGCTACACATCCCAAGGATCCTTATCTTTGCTCAAATTTTGTCTATAATGAACCTGATACTTTGTTGCTGATACCTGATACTACAATATCAATCAATACATCGTTGATATTGTAGGAAATTAATGCAGGTAGACTGCACAGGGTCTTACAACATCGTAGACCTGCATCCCATTGAAAGTCTTCCGTGTGCTTTTATATTTTCTTAAAGACAGAATGCTACTTTAGAAGGCAGTCTGGCCTAGAACACAAGGATGTATTCCAGGCTAGCCTCAGACTTCCACACGTCCTGCCTGATTCCGAGTGCTGGGATCATGGGCATGCGTCATCATGTGTTACCATGCGTCACCATGCATCAACATGTGTCACCATGTGTCACCATGCATCACCATGCATCAACATGCGTCACCATGCATCAACATGCGTCACCATGCATCAACATGTGTCACCATGCATCAACATGCGTCACCATGCATCAACATGCGTCACCATGCATCAATTCTATGGAGCTTTAAACTGGTCTCATCATTTCCTTCTCTTTTCCTCCTTTTTGGAAACTTTAAGCACCCCGGGTTTTACAATAATTTGTTTTCTTAGGAGTCAACCCTACATTGTAATTAGTGTCGCCATTCTTGCTTTATTACTGAAGTCGTGGACTCTGTGAGTTGCACATTTGTACAGGAGCTCCATGTAAATGACATAGATAGGACCTCACTCAGGGTATCTTGACTCCAAAGCACCAGTCCTTTTGATCTGATGTGGTTTCCTTCACCTACTCTGTGCAATCTTCCACTGTTGATTTTATCTCCAGGTTTTCTCTCTGGTCACCTCTCCCTGTCTGCACAGGCTTGTATCCACACACTGGCTACTCCTGCCACTTACGCTCTGTTGAGGTAGAATGGGCAGAGATGCTGCCTCTCTCAGGATGCCCAGGATGCTTCTGACAGTTCCTGTGCAAAAACGAAGAACCTCTAGGTTTCATCAGGCCTCCCCGCATCGCTGCAATTTCCTTGAAACATATCTTTTTTCTTTTTTGCAGGATCAAAAATCTCAAAAAAGAATATTCAGGAAAGCATGGAAAAGTAGAAGCCTTGAGAGGTAATAAATAGTATTGAATTTAACCTGGGTATATGATTTAGAGACTGTTGTAAAACTTCAATAGGAATAAAGATGAGGGATTACAGATAGATTTTTAAGGTTGCTCTTGTTTTTGAAGATTAGTACTCACACACATCTATGCAGTGAGAAATTATCAACTGTGGAGACTATAAAATGGCTATTCAAGTACTGAAAGTATTATCTTTGAAACCATGTCAGGTCTGGGATTTGACATATATGAAGGCCAGATCACTGCCCTCCTTGGTCATAGTGGAGCTGGGAAAACCACCCTGATAAATATACTCAGTGGACTGTCACCCCCTACTACAGGTAAGAGGACACTTATCCAAAGACAAACTCAAAGGCAAATGAATAATCTGTGCTTTCCCCCAGTTAACTTGGTGCATCATGTTATTAAGACAAACAAAACAAAACAAAAAGAACCACCCTGGAGTTTTTCATAAGCTTTACACAATGTGTGCATGTATTGAATTATATGACATATTTCCCCAACAGTAGGCGCTATTTTTATGTTGTTTTTTTAAAAAGATTTTTTATTTATATGGTACACTGTAGCTGTCTTCAGACACACCAGAAGAGGGTGTCAGATCACATTACAGATGGTTGTGAGCCATCTGTGGTTGCTGGGAATTGAATTCGGGACCTTCAGAAGAGCAGCTAGTGCTCTTATCCACTGAGCCAATGTCTTTGTATGGCGATTGAAAATTTTTTTTATAAGTTTAAGCTATTTTTATATAATTGTATACATTTGTGAAAATGTGCTTGATATAAGTGACTTTATAATTATTCAGTTATTAATTGACATTTCTGCTAGATTAGATGTTCTAAATCTCTCCCTCTTTTGAACTCTGTCTCACTCTGTCTTTCTCTCTGTTTCTCTCTCTGTCTGTCTCTGTCTCTCTCTTTCTGTCTCTGTCTCTCTCTCTCTGTCTCTCTGTCTCTGTCTCTGTCTCTGTCTCTGTCTCTGTCTCTCTCTCTCTCTGTGGTATATAGATACATGTTAGTGAGCCTTCCTGGATGAGTAGGTGCAAAAGTTGCAAGGTCTTCCTCAATTCCTTCTCCATCCTTTTGTTTTAAACTATTTTTTTTATCTTAAAAACATTTTTTATTTTTAAGAGTTTCATATAAGTGCACAGTGTATCTGGGACACATCCATTCCACACTTCTGCCCCCCCAGCACCTCCCAGTCCCACTCAACCTCTCTCTCTCTCTCTCTCTCTCTCTCTCTCTCTCTCTCTCTCCCTCTCTGTCTCTTTATGTTCCATGTATTTTATTTTATTTTTAAAATATAGTAACTCATAAATCCAAGTAGTCTTGTTCATATGCACATGTGTGTGTGTGTGTGTGTGTGTGTGTTTATCCTCTGGGGCACAGGCAACTTACCAATAGCCATGCCCTTCACACACAAGCGAAGTAATTTTGCTTCTCACAGAAGCTATTAGCCTGTCAGCTTGAGGTGGGGCATTGGGAACTCCTTTCCCATCTATGCTGGAAGTTTTAAGTCTCTTCATATTGCCTGCACCTTATTCTTAGAGGCAAGGATTTGTACTTAACCTGAAACTCACTTTTTTTTTTAATGTAGAAATTTATTCACTTTACTTGTCAATATCAGCAACCCCTCTTCTCCCTGCACCTCCTAATTCAAGTTCTCCCCCAAGTTCACCTTCTCCATCTCTTTTGAGAAGGGAAAGCCCCCTCGCTGGGTGTCATTGTCCCCCTACTATACTCACCCCCAACATCAAGTTGCTGTGGGACCAGGCACAGCCTCCCCCACTGAGGCCAGACAAGCTGTCCATTTAGGGGATCAGGATCCAGGAATCCCCTAAACTGCTGAATAATAACAAATGCTTCCAAGCTGTAAAACAAACACTTCACCTGCTTGAGCGAATGCTGTGATTTACATAATTCACACCTTGTCCTTGTCCCGATGGTGATCCTTGACTTTCTCTGTGTAGGCTCTGTTACCATTTATAACCACACAGTTTCAGAGATGGAGGACTCCGACGCTGTCATCAAGCTCACTGGAGTTTGTCCACAATCCAACGTACAGTTTGGTTTTCTCACTGTGAGAGAAAACCTCCGGCTTTTTGCCAAGATAAAGGGAATTCTGCCACACGAAGTGGAGCAGGAGGTATGTGAACAAATCCACTGCTTTGTAACAATGAAAGTGAAATTGGTCACCTAGAAAATGTCAAATGTGCTTGTGAGTCTGGACATTTTCGTTGTTTAAAGTTAGGCCCAAAAGCTCTTTATAAAGAGAGAAAACTGTTTCAAAGGTAAGGAAATCGCGGTGGATCATGCCTGTGATCACAGCGCTTGGGAGGCTGAGGCAGGAATATTGCTAACGTTCAAACTAGCCTGGGCTACAAAGAGAGACATGGTCTCAATAAAAGTACAAATATCTTGGGTTTTATGCTGAATGTTCCTCATTTCTATAGGTACAACAAGTTTTACGGGACTTAGAAATGGAAAATATTCAAGATGTTCTTGCTCAGAATTTAAGTGGTGGACAAAAGAGGAAACTGACTTTTGGGATCGCCATTTTAGGAGACCCCCAGGTAAGGGAATAAGAACCACTCGTGAAATCCAATCAGAGACTCAGAAGCTATCATATTGGATAGATTTGCAAATGATAAATTAAAAAAACTTTTACATACAAATACCACTACTTTTAGAACTACAGTATTTTTTTAGAATCATCTTGCTCCAGAGGAATCAACAGTCCTGTAACGTTTGCTCTGCTGTTCAGGTTTTGCTACTGGATGAACCAACCGCTGGGTTGGATCCACTCTCCAGGCATCGAATATGGAACCTACTGAGAGAGAGACGACTAGACAGAGTAATTGTCTTTAGTACTCAGTTCATGGATGAAGCTGATATCCTGGCTGGTAACTATGTTTTCGTTTGTGTTTCATAGTGAGAAAGTAGGACTTAACAATGGGTTACAAGTAGGCTCCTTAGACACATCTCACAAGTGACAGCCACAACCAACTCAGCAGAATATCTCTTATCTGCTTCAATCTCTGTGTTCCCAATGCTTTGTCCTGTGGAAGCATTCTGATCCTATCACAGAGAGGTGAAGGCTGTAAAACATACGATATCGTCTCATGGTTTAGTCCATGTGGATAGATGTAAGCTTGAAAGACACTGTGTACATAGATGCTTAGCATTCCTAAATATGCAGAGAATAAGCAAGCCTCACTCATCATTTCTGTTCTCAGAGTGCTGAGAAAGTCTCAGAGTTAGTATGCAGCATGTTTCTACAGCATCCTTGGTTTGTGGGGTTTGATTTTCACATTTATGAATACTGAAAGAATCACTAGTACAATTTAACTTTTGGTTCTTCCCAACTAGACAGGAAGGTGTTTCTCTCCAATGGGAGACTGAGGTGTGCGGGCTCTTCTCTGTTCCTGAAGAAGAAATGGGGCATTGGCTATCATCTAAGGTACAGCTCTCAGGGCTGGAGACAGATGCGTGGCAGGCACACTGGTGACAGGTGCCGTCCGTATCAGGTCAAGATAGACCTACAAGTATAAAGTTGGCTCCAATGGACATGCTAGAACTAACTACACATGCACTTAGCAAGACAGAAGATACACAAAGTCAAAGACACTGAAAATCTAAGCCTCCATGTAGGTGTAAAGAAACTGAGAGTAATTTCTTGGCATCTTGACCCTTTCTCTCATCCTATTCCATAGTGGATTTCTGTTCATCTAGATGATTTCAATACTCCCTGTTCTCCCTGACTTCATTTTTGCCACCTTCCTCTTAGGTCTCTTTCATTTCAGGATAATCACATGATGGCTGTAAATCTTAATTTTTTTTTTTTTAATCTCATCATCCTGGAGATTTAATAGACAACACTATTACTTTCTTTGACTTCTTAAGCTCACCAAACCCACAGTGCCAGCATTAGTCACAAGTGGATTAAATCATTTCCCTCCAATTAAAAGGTACAACTCATTGCTCTCTAGGGGAGTCTCTGTGTGGACCTTTGTAGTTGTCTTGTTTCTGTCTTGTGGAGGATATCTGTTTCATCTGCCTTCATCATGCTCAACTGAGTACAAACCTTATCATGTATATGTATATTTCTCTGTGTGGGCATGTACATATGTGTATGGTATTCACACAGACTAGAACAGAGCATCAGATACCCAGAGCTAGAGTTTTGGGTGGATGTGAGTGGCCAGAAGAACGTGCTCAGAACCCAACCCACATTTCCCAGAAGACCAGCAATTTGCTCTGAACTGCTGAGCCATTGCTCCGGCCCCCTTATCTGTTCTTGGAGGCCGTTTCTGAACACTAAGTTAACCTTAATGGATATCCTCTGTGCTGGAATCTAAAACGCACTAATTCAAATTGGGCTTAATGAATTAATTTGGGCTTTAGTAACTTCATTTGTAAAACAGCAGTAATAGTAGCTATTGTTTTTTAAATAATGGTAAGGAAATGAGCACTTGACAGGGTACAGAGTACTTTAATTGAAGCAACATAGCTTCCTTCTTTCCCACTTTTTCTGAAATTCTCTTGCTTTGTATTAGCACAAGCTATTTTAGGGGAGGGGCTAAAATTTCTTCACAGAACAGTATTCAAATTAACTTTAGGTTTCTGTAATCAGTGAAGGGTGATAATTTGTACCACTCTGTCACCTCCATACATCTCAGTGGATATGACTAACAATGTTGTTTCTAAAAAATTCCAAATTTCATAAAGAAGTACATATACTATTATCAAAGAGTTCAACCATTAGTTGAATACATTTTTCACAAAATGATATAGTTACCTAGCATGCATTGAGAGTTTACTTCATGAAAGACCCCACACCATCTCATAAGTATGGATTTACTCAATCTCTTAAGGTTGATTTGAGAATTGCATATTGCTTTATCTCGTAGATAAGGATCGGAGTCTCAGAGATGGCGACCAGCTTGCCTGGGCTCAGGGGCCTTCATAATATGATGTCAATACTGTGCTGTTCATGTGTACAGATGATCACCTTCTTGCTTTCACCAAGTTCAAGCATTCACAGGGCTCATGAATTGCTGGGGGGAAAAGAGAGAATTCATAATTAAATCTCTTGCTATACCCGGCTACTCTCTGGCCCGCAATCTTGCCGCCTCCATGGCTAATGCCATGCAGTGACCGTCCATCTCGCAGTTTTCTTGCTGCAGATTTTGCTCACATTCCCAGCCATCCACCCCTGTGGTTAGCAGTCACAAACCCCAGAAAACCAGTAAAATCAAAACTCTAGAGGCTTATAATTTATCAGTCAGATTTATATTAGTAAATTCTCAACCCACAAAATGCCCACACAATGAACTCAAAACTCAATTGAAATAAACACAAGCTACACAGCTAGATGGGACAGACATACTCTAATTATTATTTAATCATCCATCTAAGAAATCCCCAATACTTATGGCTCTCCAGACTGTGTGGGTCTGGCTCCTCTTCCTCTCCTATAGGTTCCATCTTGTTTCTTCCTCTCCTTCCCTTGTCTCTCTGTCCTTATCTCTATAATTCTCAGCCCATCTTCCCTTTCCACTGCCCAATCACAGGCTCTCACCTTAGCTTGTGATTGCCCTCAACTACATCTAGACAGCAATCCACAGAATCTAACCTTCCTTCTTCCTGGTTCCTCTGCTGTTGTTGCACAGATTAGGTTTGGACTATGTCAGAATCATTGCATCTAGTTCCTTTCTGTAAATTACACATTTTTGTCTCATAAATATTCATGACGTAGCAAACATACTGCAGAAGAAATTGTTAGAAAAAATAACTTTATCTCACTCTTTCTAAATGTCAGTTTGCATTTGAATGAAGCATGTGACCCAGAGAGTATAACGTCCCTGGTCAAAAAGCACATTCCTGACGCCAGGCTGACTGCACAAAGTGAAGAACGACTTGTCTACATCTTGCCTCTGGAAAGGACAAACAAGTTTCCAGGTAATCCTGAACAAGTTGCAAGGCCCTCTGGGATTCAGCTTTCTCACTTGTACCAAGGAAAAGGCAGTCGGAAGCTTTGTGAGTTTGCTCTGATGGTTAAATGATCACGCAAAACATTTAAGCCTATTGTTAAAATGTTAGACATTGATAATGTATAGATGGACCATGTCTGACATGTGATTGCTGTGGTGCTTCCCCAGCTCTAAGATAATCAATAAGTAGAATATGTGACCAGAAGAGAAAAAGAATAGAGGCTGTCTTTCAAATCATGATTCATCCTTCAGTCAGAATCCCAGAAATGGTAGTGTTCTTTCTTTTTAAGGATCATTTAATCATGACACATATTAAACAGACACAATTAGAGTACCACATGTAGTTGGGAGGAGTTGGTGGGGAGAGCCAGGGAGTAAATATAATTGAAATACATGTGTGCATGTATGGAGTCCTCAAATAATGAGTAAGATTTTATATATTGAAAAGGGGAAGGAATGAACTCATCTTGGAAGCAGGGACATGGTTTCCATCTTAGATGTACACACAGTACATCTGAGGTGCATCTCATTATGAAGACAGAAATCTTCACAAAGACCGAACATCTCAGTTTGTTCCATTGTTTCTTAAAATGCATTCTAAAGGGTCAAATTATTTAAATAAAGGCTGGACAGTGAATTTAAGAGACAGGGAGTCTCTTAAAATGCATTTTCCTTTATTATATAATTAAGATAGCTTAAGTTCCCCAAATCAATTAAAAATTCTCAAAATGGCCTGCTAATTGTTCACATAGATGTACCCTATTTCAGCATTTCTGTGTAATTCTCATAGTGGATTTAGAAGGAAAAGGAGGAAGGAAAGAGAAAGAAGACGGGGTGGGTGGGACGAGAACATATAAGCGGTTGGGAAAACACAAAGACACACCACATATTCCGGGCACACTGTCCTTTTCTCCATTTCTCCACTTCACAAGGAGTTCATGAAAATTATTTATTTCTGTATACATCTGCTGTTTATGCATTTGTTATTACAGCTTTTTAAAAAACTAATCTTAACCTAAAATGATAAATATTTATTTTCTGGATACTATTCTGTAATCAGAGTTTAGAATTAAACACTCACACAAGAGAATTTAAAACAGAATAAAAGAAGTTGGAGAAAGGCTCAGTTATTAAGAGTTCGTGTTAACTCTGCTAGGGAATCCAGGTTCACATCATAGCACGTATATCAAGGAGCTCACAATTTGTTGTAGCTCCAGCTACAGGAGATGTTTTCTGGTGTCCATGATGAAACACACACACACACACACACACACCACATAAAAGTTTGAAATTAAAAATAATTTAACATATTGTTAAGGTGTTTGAATATTTTGCCTGCATGTATTCCTGTGTACAGTGTTTGTGCATGATGCCCCTGGAAGCCAGGAGAGGGTGTTAACCCCCCCCCCCCCCCCCCCCCGCAAGACCTGGAGTTAGAGGTGTTTGTGAGCTGTCCTGTGGGTCCTAGGAACAGAACTTGGGACCTCTACAAGAGCAGAAAACACTTTTAAGCACCGAATCATCTCTCCAGGCTCTTAAATTTAAAAATGTTAAACACATCCATCCATTTAAAAAAAAAACTGTGGCATTTTCTAAGTATAGAAGCATAAAGGTTTGTGCTTCGCACTGATGCTAAAGAAACCACGGGAACTAATATAGTGTACAGATAGGTTTTATGAATAAGCACTGATATCCATCAGTTTATGATAGAAGCACTTATGGTTTGTTATCAATATTTTCTCATTTTTGAAAGATATCATTAATGGCGTCATTCTAAATGATACCATAATCTACTTTTTTGTTCCTACTTTTAGACCTTTACTGGGATCTTGATAGATGTTCTAACCAAGGCATTGAGGATTATGGTGTTTCCATGACAACCCTGAATGAGGTGTTCCTGAAGTTAGAAGGAAAGTCAATGGCTGATGACTCAGGTAAGGGCCGGTAAAGAAGACATTTAGTCTTAATAGGCACGGCAATGTATCACACTAGGTCCTAGTGCAATAGAAAATAATTTTGAGGTTTCATATATGCTGAATTTAAAGGGCTGTGGCGGAGAGAAAATTAGAAATACTGTTGAAAATTCATTTTCTTGGACAGATTATTCCAGTGCTTTCGGGATTCAGTTGCTGTTGTTCTGACATCTGTTGTCAGTCTGCCAGTCTTTGGGAAGTTCTGACTTAATGACTGTTTCTAAGACACTGCTCACATGGGTTAATCTTGCTGTGTGGACTCTGTCTGCCTTTTAACTTTTGTTTTGTTACCTTTGACTTTTAAAGCAGCAGTCAAGTATACCATTCAATCTACTTTCTCCTTTTCTCATCCCTGAAGTTATGTATTTGGTGCATAGGTTAGCAGTTATGCTTTTTAAAACCAATTAACTCCTACATTTTTGAGACAGTCTCCCTTAGTAACTCTGGCTGCTTGGAGCTTGTGAGTTAGAGATAGACTAGGATGTAAATCAGAACTCACAGAGATCTACTGGGCTCTGCCTACCCAAGAGCTAGGATTAAAGGCAGGCACTACCACACTCAGTTATATACTTAATTTTTACTATTATACTATTCAAGAGCTGTACTACAGCCTTTTATCCAGTCCTTCACTTGTATACATTTTACAACTTTCTATAATCAAATTTCCCTAGGTTTCTTTTAGAAAGAAGCAAAGGTTTATCTAGGTTTTCAAACGTGGCTATATCAGAAATGTCATGTCTCTTATCCTTACATTCTTGAAGGGCAGAAAGGACTTCCCTAGCTTTGATTCTTTGGTCAGAAACACCAGGTGGCTTATCTCTTGCAACGAGGACATTTGTGCATGGGTTTCTTTTGGTGGATTTCTGAGAATATGTCATAGAAAGGCATGCATGTGCTTATTTAAAAAAATTCAAATATTTTTCTATTATTGTCTCAGATTGTTTTGTTTCTCTTCCATTTCCTCAGTAGTTGCCTTAAGACAGCTATGGCTCAGACTGCATGTTTGCTCACTAACACTAACACTGGAACTTTCTCTCGAGTCAATGGTGCTGTGGGAGAAGTACATTGGTATCTTATAGGCGACTGACCTTATGTTTCAGATGTTGGAATTTGCGGGCGCTTACAAAGCGATGGGGCAAAAGACGTGGAAAGCCTTGCTGAGCTGGAGCGAGCATTGTCTCTAGATGCAACAAGAAGCTCAGTGAGAGGCATGGCGCTGTGGAGGCAGCAGCTCTGCGCCATTGCGAAGGTTCGCTTCCTCAAGCTCAAGAATGAACGAAAAAGTCTGATGACCGTGTGAGTATGGAGACTCTGAACGGTTGAGAGCGCAATGTAAAAAGCAGACAGAATCCGTCCCAACACTTGCAGATGGTCTTCTAAGCATTTTATTTAATAAACCTGCCCCTGGGCATATGTGATCAAAATGTATAGTTAGGGATTATCTTAATTGCATGCAGACTCTGTCCTCACCAGAGACCTCGTTCTCTTGTTTTCCCAAAACACCAAAATCTCTAAGCACTTTTCATAGTATAAGGTAGGAGGAGGGGCAGGGGAGAGAGAGATGTTTTATAGATATACAGATAGGCAGGCAGACAGATGGATGACAGATGCTGATTTTAAGGAATTGGTTTGCACTACTACGTGGACTGGAAACTGAAATTTATAGGACGCATCAGCAGCCTAAAAACTCAGGTCAGTGTTAGTGTTCCTACCAACAGGCTGGGCACAGAGGTTCTGTGCCTTTTCTTATTTAACTTCTCAGTAGTATCTAGTGCCTGTAACAGCAGCCTTTCCCACCCGTACCCCACTTCCTAAAACCATGACTTTGAGGCTTATGTATGAACAAATAAATGCGTAGGCCATAAGCTTGGCTTGTTCCCCAATTAGTTCATAACTTAATTCATGTGAAATATTCTATGAGGGTCATATAGCTAGTTTTCTCAGTTTCAAACCTCTATTGCCTCAGAATTCGGGGCGAATCTCTTCCTGCCCGACTCTATCCCAGAGTTCCTCTCTCCCTAATGGAACACCCACTTCCTATTTCCTGCCTCAGCTGATTGGCCAATCAGCTTTTTACTGACAAGAGCTACTTCCCTACAGTCCACAAGAGATTCTCTCCGCAGGTACCTGTTGTAGTGAACCTCCTGCTCCTACCTCATGGATAAGTGCTGCCTCCCAGCATAAACGGAACTCTCCACCCAGAAGATGTATTTACTCAAATATTTGCAAGCACTCTTATACAAAATTCTGTTGTTTAGTGTTTGCACATATATTAAAGTAAACCAGACATGTATAGTTACGCTGTCTTTCCGTTACTGTAATGAAATAGCCAAGATGATGCACTTATGAAGAGATAAATCTGTTCCTTTTCACAATCAAGTAGGTTCCTATCCAAGACCAGGGTGCATCAGGTGTCTGAATTTAGTCCCATTTAAGGGCATTCCCTGGTAACCTGTGTTTCATACTCTACCTTGTGGCTCTTACATCCTGCTTCCTCTTCTGCAACGTTCCCTGAGTGTTAGACTGACTTGTTTGGGTCTGGGCTCGCATCCTCTGCTTATTTTCTGCACCATAGGCAGCCACGAGTTTCTGCATTCACCATAGTTCATTGTAAGGAGGGGCTTCTCCGATTAAGACTGAGAGCTGCTTTTGTCTCCAGGGATAAACCATTATTTAGAGGGCAGTTGTCTGCTGTGCCAGTTTAGCTAACCATCAGGAATAAGCTCCCGGCAAGGGCTTTCTATCTCCCCAGACCTGAGTTGTTAGACAAGTTGACCGTGCCAGACATTTAGCCCCATCCCTTGTTTCATCTTCCTGTAATTTCAGAGGATCAGGTCTTACACGAGGTTTTAGTATGCCTATAATCCCAGTACTCAGGAAGCAGAGGAGGACCAGAAGTTCTAGGTCATTCTTGATTACATAGAAAATTCATGAACCTCCTGGACTACAAGTTACCCTGTTTAAAACAGAAGTCAAAGGGAGTCATAATCAGCAACTTGGAAGGCCCGAAGGAAATGTTGAAAGCAGAAGTAGGTGGTTAGTGGAAGAACAACGCGACACCATTTCACTTCAGAAAGAAGCAGATGAAGCAATGTGACTTGACTATTCCCTATGTCCATAGTTTATCACTATTCATTATCTATTGAAACCTAGAGTCCCACAAAAGTTGCTGTAGGTTATTGATTATTTCTATTTTAATATTTATTTTTCCTCCACTTAGGTTATTGCTTTTTGGTATTAGCTTTGTCCCCCAACTTTTGGAACATCTAGTCTACAAGGTATACCACCAAAGTTACTCATGGGGGCTGTCTCCAAGTATGTACTTCCTTTCACCAGGACAGCCGCCACAGGATCCGCTGACCCACTTACTGGTCATCAATAGAACAGGTAATCTGTAACATCCAAACACAGTTTTTTATTTTTTGCAGGGGGATTGCCTGGAAGACATAACATAGAAAGAAAATAATTATTTCTGTGTATTTTATAAAACATTTGTGTCTTAGTCAGGGTTTCTATTCCTGCACAAAACATCATGACTAAGAAGCAAGTTGGGGAGGAAAGGGTTTATTCAGCTTACATTTCCACATTGCTGTTCATCACCAAAGGAGGTCAGGACTGGAACTCAAGCAGGTCAGGAAGCAGGAGCTGGTGCAGAGGCCATGGAGGGATGTTTCTTACTGGCTTGCTCCCCCTGCCTTGCTCAGCTTGCTTTCTTATAGAACCCAAGAATACCAGCCCAGGATGGCACCACCCACAATAGGTTCTACCCCCCTTGATCACTAATTGAGAAAATGCCTTACAGCTGGATCTCATGGAGACACTTCCCCAACTGAAGCTCCTTTCTCTGTGATAACTCCAGCCTGTGTCATGTTGACACACAACCAGCCAGCACAATTTGTGAGACCAAACAATAGGAAGCACAAATGTAGAGTTTGTCTTAAAACATTGTGGTTTTGCAATTACCTATATTGCTGGGCTCTGAGAACAACATGCTCCAAATTCATAAGAAGATTTAACATAATAGAATAAAAGATCACAGTGTTGGTTGGTTAATTGTGTTGTGTCTGTATGTTTGTTTGTGGTACTGGGCATTGAACCCAGGGCTTTATGCAATCCAGGAAGTGTTTAACGGCTTACACTCCTAGACAGTATACAATACCAGAGATATTAATAAAAATGTGTTTGTATGTAAAGAATCTTTATTACATACATGATCAACATGATAGATTTTGTACCCAGCTCTAATTCTACCCTTTAAGGCTATCTGAAGGCAGTAATGACGTGTTCTGGGCTATGTCATTGAATTTTGATAAATACTAATTGACTTATCATTATTATTTCTCTGATTTTTGCCTTCGCCGTAGGGTCAAGCATCGATGACTTTGTACGTTCACTAAGACAGCAGGGCATAGCATTAGACATGGATGCCCTGGGGACCAGAAATGGCACAGAAGAGGCTCTGTACAATGGTGCTATCACGGTGCTGGGTGACGAAAAGGTATGGTAGACTCTGATGGCTGTGCTTCACTGAAGGTAGATTGTAGAGGTTCAGTTTGAGTAACTCAAATTAACCGACATGAAAGAGTACTTGACACGAATGATATAGTTCCCATTTTCATAGGAGAAGCTAAGCTCTAATTATTTGCTTGCTCTCTCCAATATAACTGTGGGAGGATTAAATCCTACTTCATTAATTAGCTTAAATTGTACTCCCAGGGGAGCTGAGAATAACTATGGTTTACATTTGGCCTTGAGTTCAGTCTGCTGCATCTCCATGAAGCTCCTTCACTTGTATAGCTTGCCTACAGTTAATTTAATGGACATTTTAAAGAATTCTTCGAGAACTTCATAGATTGAATTTTGATCATACTCCTTGTATTAGTCAGGGTTCTCTAGAGTCACAGAACTTGTGGAATGTCTCTTTATATTAAGGGAAATTATTGGAATGATTTACAGTGTGCAGTCCAATTAACCCAACAATGGGTAGCTATGAATAGGACATCCAAGAAGGTAGTATTTGCTCAGTCCCATGAGGCTAGTTGTTTTAACTGGTCTTCTATATAATCTGGAACCCTGAAGGAGTAGGTTGCAACAGATGTGCTGGCAAGTAAGTGCAAGCAGGAGCAAAAGGCTGAGCCTTCCTTCTTCCATTGTCCTTATGCAGTCCTCCAGCAGAAGGTAAGGCCCAGATTAAAGGTGTGACCACCATGCCTGGACCTAAGCTCTTCTTTACTTGGAACTTGCTCTGTCCCAGGCTGGCTTGAACTCAGAGGTCTGCTTGCCTCTGTCTCCTGGAATTAAAGGCATATGCCATCTTGCCTGGGCCTACACATTTCATGGCCATTATGCCTCAAGATCTGAATCAAAAGCTGGTATCTTTCAGCCTCAAGATCTGGGTCATAGGTGTGCCCTCCATTTCTAGATTGTAGTTCATTCCTGTTATAGTCAAGCTGACAATTGGGACTAGCCATTACACTCCCCTAACTTCTTCATCTCCCTACCCCATACAACATTAAGTTCTATGTATGTATGTATGTATGTATGTATGTATGTATGTGTGTGTGTGTGTGTATCTGTCTGTTCATCTATCTATCTCTCAACCATCCACCATGTCCAGTTTCAATTGTCCAAATGCTCTCATGTATAGGGTCTGCTTTAGAGTCCAGTTGACCTACCAGGCATCACACCCTTAGAGAAAGCTGATGTTTTCTGTCCCAGCAGCTATCAAATGCCAATAGCTCTTCAACTCAGAGTGGAACGTTGTGCCTGCCTCTCCTACTTCATGCTGAAATTTCTTCTGGCTTGAGTTTGCATAGCTCTTGTGTATACTGTCACCACTACTGTGAGTTCATGTGTGTGATCTACCTGCTGTGCCCAGAAATCACCTTTCCTTGTAGTCATCCTTCTTCTCTGGCTCTTACAGGCTACCCCCCCCCCCCCCCGTTCCTTGACGATTGTTCAGCCACTTGGGTAGGGTATCTGATAAAGATGTTTCTTTTAGGGCCAAGAGCTCCACAGTCTGCACATTGACCAGCTCTGCTAATTCACACCCACTTCAAGAAGCATCTTTGATAAGGAGTGAAAGGATGCACTAATTAATGGCTATAGCAATAAATTATTAGGAGTCAAGATAATACCATGTTCAACTTGCAGAAAAATGGTAGTTCTTTCCCTTCTAGGGCCTGTCACCTGTCCAGCCACAGGTTCTTGTTCCTTATAACTGTGCCAGGTCATAGCATCATCTCACAGTGTGGGTCCAAAATCCCAGCAGAGTGGTTGGTAGCCCCATAATTGTCAGGCTACTATTGCGACCAAACAACTCAACTTATTTAATTTTGTGAGATTCTGGGCACAACAGTTCATGTGGTTGATGTTTGAAAGTAGCGGAATAGAAATCCATACCGAAGTGCTAAATTCCTTTAGTTATATAGGGAATCAAATCACACGGACCATGGTGATACGGTCTTTCTGTTCCTATTTATCATATTGTCAGTGATTTCAAAGGTTTTCTGACATAGTCTGCCCTTAAGTTTTATGACTGCTTCCTGTGAATTAAGACATGCTCATTATATTTTAGGATCTCAGGTTTTCCATAGCGTGTAATGCCAAAAGGCTAAACTGCTTTCCAGTCCTCATGGATATTATCAGCAATGGGCTGCTTGGAATCTTTAACTTTTCAGAACGCATTCAGACCGACAGAAGCACAGTCTTTGAAGTAAGTAAACAAATGCTGGACGTTTTCAAGAGAGTCCTTGGAATGCAAGGAATAACATCTTATCAATGTTTATGAACTTAATGATCTTATATTTTACATATAAATAACAACATATATTACTGCACTGCCTGGCTGTGGGTATAAAACAGGATAAACAGTATGGTTTGGGGACAATGAGACTTCAGGAAGTGCAATTAATTGGAAAAACTTTGATGTAGAACCCTCTGCCCCCTTAATAGTGGGACATAGTTGGATACTGGAAGTTTTCTATGTCTGACTGTGTGTCCTTTTATAAAAAAATCAACTTGATTTTTGTAGTCTTTAATACACTATTTCACAAAATGATAAAATTTTACCAAAAAATTTTTGCTGAGGTAAATTCAGTAATGTGTGCACTTGGCTAAGGTTGTACTATAAGGACAAGAAATGAGGCATGAACATGTAGGTAATTGGCTCAAAAAATAGATCTTATCATTATTACTATTAGTACGGATTTGCTTGGAGATGCTTTAAAAGAAGATTTCAGTACAGAATTTTCACCTTTTGAGTATATTTAGGGTGATTATAAGAGGAACCATGAGAATAGTTCTTGTTTTAAAGGTAGCTATTATATAGTTTCAAACACATTAATAGAGAATTTAATAATGTCGCACACATTTACAAGCCAATACAACTATTACAAATGCACAGTCTTAAGGCTATTTTGAATTAAATTTAAGATAATATCATTCTATTTATAAATATTTTACTGTGTATATATATATATTAAAGGAATGACTCATTGTTGTAGATGATAGGGCTCAGTTTGTAAAGGGGCTTGCTGCTAAACCTGCTGTTCTGAGTTCAATCCCCTGTGAAACACTTGATAGAAGGAAAGAACTGACTCTTAAAAGTTATTACCTGTACACGCACACACATTTTTTTTTAAAAAATAAAGAACCTTCTTAGAACTACAATAGTTTTATCTCATGTAAAAGCAGCTCCCCAATGATATCAAATACCATGTTTCTTTGACTGTCTTATTTAAAATATGTTGCCCATGTGTGCTTACATCCTTTAATGGTATCTAGATCAGAGAAATGGTCCTACTTCAGGTTTTCTGTTTTACCTTGTTGTGTTGAATTTCTTCTGCCTTAGAAAATGATACTATGAGGACACTCCATTGTTTTTGAAATCACCTTGTTATTAAGAATGTGCCTGCTCTTGGTGCACTTTCCCTCCTGTTGGGCTGCTGCGTCCAACTAAAAAACATGGTGGGTTTTTTTTAAAAAAAATTATTGAATATATTCTACATTTACATTTCAAATGTTATACCCTTTCCTGGTTTCCCCCCTCCCAGAAAACCCCCAATCCATCCTACCACCCCTTGCTCCTCCACCCAACCCACTCACACCTACCCCCCTAGATTTCCCCACACTGGGGTATCTTTTTTTTAATTGAATATAATCTTCATTTTCATTGCTATGGTAAAACCTTTCCCAATTTCCCTCCTCCCCAAAGACCCCCAACCTCTCCTCGCTCCCCTTGCCTCCATGTATATGCCCTTCCACCCGACATACTCCCACCCCACCCCCCCACCTCGGTTACCCTTTGTTGGGGCCTCCGTTGAGCCTTTACCTGACCAAGGACCATTTCTCCCACTGATGTCCCAACAAGGCCTTCCTCTGCCACATTTTTTGGCTGGAACGATGTGTTGATGGTTCGGTCCCTGGGAGTCTTGGGGCATCTGGGTGGCTGAAATCATTGTTCTTCCCATGGGGCTGTAAACCCCTTCAGCTCCTCTGGACCATCCTCCAGCTCCTCCATTGGGGACCCTATGCCCAGTCCAATAGTTGGTTGCTAGCATCTACCTCTGTATTTGTAAATCTCTGGCAGGGCCCCTCTCGAGACAACCACTGCATGCTCCTTTTGGTATACACTTCTTGTCATCCTTAGTAGTGTTGGGTTCGTTGACTGTTTATAGGATGAATCCCCAGATAGGGCAGTCTCTGGGTGGCCTTTACTTCAGACCCTGCTCCACACATTGTCTCCCTTATTGCTCCTGTGAGTATTTTGTTCCCTTTCTTAGAGGAACCAAAGCACCCTCACTTAAGTCCTCCTTCTTCTTGAGCTTCCTGTGCTGGGTGAATTGTAACCTGTTTATTTTGAGCTTTTAGGCTAATTTCTGCTTATTAGTGAGTGCATACTATGTGTGATCTTTTGTGATTTGGTTGCCTTGCTCAGGATGACACTTTCTTGTTCCATCCATTTGCCTAAAACATGGTGGTTTTAACTGCAGGGTCAGCCTATGGTGTAAGAGACATGGGTTGCAGCTGGAGGCTGTGATTTGCTCTTTCATTTCCTTTATAAAAGTCTGTCACCTTGGATCAAAAAAGGAGAGTAGCCAGCCCTAAACACCTCCTTCCCTTCCCCTTCTGATATGGCATCTGTTTTTTAAGAAGGTATCCTGTTGGACACAGTGCTACAAGCATTTAATCCCAGCACTCAGGAGGTAGGTGCAGGAGGTTTACCAGTTTGCTATCAGCCTAGGCTATTTTGTGGGACATTATATTAAAAAAATGAAATATAGAAGATTTCCTAACTACAAACAAATTACTAGCTACTAGCTCAGGTGACCTTGAATTTACATGTAGATACATTTAGAATCTGGTTAGAAATTATGTTAGTTTAGTAAAGTGGTGTTTGTAGGCTCTCCTTCAAGAACCATGACTTCACTAGCCCTGGAAAGCTGACTACGTTTCCAGTTCTAAGAATGAGTTCCCTTTTGTTGAACAGGCCTTAAGTCCAACTAGACAGTCATTGATGACAACAAGCTATGACGGGCACTATTACACCCTTAGAAATACAGTGCCATGCTGGTCATTGTTTTAGTTCATAGGCATCAGAGCTGGGTAGGACTCTTGTCCTCCATTATCCCCTCTTCCCCTGGAAATGCAAATGTCACTTTCTGCTACCATGAAGGCTGTTTCGCAGGAAGGACTTACTTTCTAACATCCATGTACTTATTACTTTATATATGCCTAGTCCCCCCAAACATTTAAATATGATACTTTCATGTTATCTAGAAGCAGAAGAATGACTCTTTATAAATGTTGAACTGAACTGCTTTGGCACAAGCTTAGGACAATAGGAAAAAATTTATCCTCTCCATTGGTGTTGAAAGAATGTGTATTATAAAATAAATTATGTAATGTGTGTGTGTGTGTGTGTATGTGTGTGTGTGTGTGTGTGTGTAGAAAGGGAGATAGCTAAATGCAGACATAGAGATAAATGCTATTGATGTGTGAAATGCTTTATTCTTACAGTCTGAGACTGGAGCTTCATGACCTTGTGAAGGATCTGAGGGGTTAGCGCAGCTCATTTATTTGGTTGATGTGGTATAGCCGCCCATGGCCACATGCAAGCCGGAATACCTGGAAGAGAATTCTGGGGGTAGACGGGAAGGGGGCGAAAGAGAAATTGAGTCAAGGCGACAGTTGCCGGTCAAGACTGACTTTAATATTATTTTGCCAAGATATATAGTCTTTAGAAAACAACTCTGCCCCCCAACATCAAAGGGCAGGCCGAGAACTCTTTGGCTCCATTTCTCAGTGGGTCGCCTGCTTCCAGTCTGGTGGGTCTCTGCTGGCCTCCAAGTGAGACTGCCCTGAGGCAGTCTTGGTTGTCAAGGTGAAAGCGCCGTATTGTTCCCAAGGAACAAGGGCCAGAGATAACACCAGCGGAAGAGTGGGGGCTGCCAGCCAGCTCAATGCTGTGGGGGAAGGGACAATTCCCCCTTAATTATTAATTTTTAACAACTCAGTGGATATAAATATATTCGTCCAATAGACGACGGGCCTTTACCAGTGAGGGAAAATAGAGGTCCGACCCCCTTAAACATTAAACGACATCTTTTTCAGGGGAGGGGAAATAGACTGCCTTAATAATTTAAGGACAGTCTCTTAATGTCAACCCCTATGCAGCCGGACGTACTTTTCAGGGAAATTCGGAGGCAGGATTTTTTCCTTTTCCCTTGCAGTGCCTCGCCTCGCACCTCAAACTGATGCCCATGTTTGTTATATTAACAAATATGCATAGTTCCGAATACTATGCAGCCTCATTTTTGAGGATCCACTGGTAAAGTAAATGCTCTGTGGATACGAGCTGGCTGGCTGGCTTTTATAACCACCCATCCTCATCCTGGCGGCCATTGCTGTAGAGGCTGATCTTCTGAGTGTTGAATCTGAGAGATACCTGCTTGAAATAAAAAAGGAGATTAAGAGAAAAAACCTGTTTGATCAGTATCGGAAGGCCCAAGGCGTTTAATTTGATTGCAAATTTGTGACTTCAGGCAAGAGGCCTGGCTTGCAAATTAACTGCAAGAACACAAAGGAACCTTTCTTCCCAAGTAAGTGAGAAGCGGCTTAGGGAATGCCTTTGTGAATTAATTATACTTACCAGCAGCTTTAGGGTGTGTTTACCTGTTTCACCAATTTCTCTGGCAGCCAACGTTCTCCATCTTCTCCTTGAGAAAAAATACAAATGTACCCTCTCCCCCAGATTAAAACAGGGTCTGGACCATTCCATGTATTAGTTAAAGGGTCCCACCACTTAACCATGGCGTAGGAATTAGAAGTAACTGGGTGCCAAAGTCGGTCTGCTGCAGACTGACCTTTAGCATCAGTTTGCAGAAAATTCAAAACAAATAAGACAAAGGCAAGATGTGCTTTGGGGGACCTGGGGGGGTATAGATTCCCCTTCTTTGTTTTAAGAAGCCAGTTTTTAAGGGTGCTATGAGCACGCTCTATGATTCCTTGACCCATTGGGTTATAAGGAATTCCAGTTTTATGTTTAATATTAAATTCTTTATAAAATGAGATAAAGTTCTTACCAGAATAGGCTGGTCCATTGTCTGTCTTAATGATCTTGGGTAATCCCATGGTATTAAAGGCTTGTAAACAATGATCGATTACATTTTTAAAGGCTTCTCCCGAATGTATGGAGGCAAAAAGGAGTCCTGAGCAAGTATCAATGCAAACATGTATAAATTTTAATTTTCCAAATTCTGCATAGTGAGTTACATCCATTTGCCAAATTTGATTGGGCATAAGGCCACGTGGATTAACCCCTAAGTGAGGCACTGGTGCACTGGTGCTAAAGTAAGACAATTAGGGCATTGTTTTACAATCATTCTTGCTTGCTCCTTTGTGATCTTATGACGGAGTCTTAATGTATGGCTAGAAAGATGAAATTTATCATGATCACGTCTAGCCATTTCTACAGGTTCTAAAACTAAAGCCTCTCCTATGAGAGCTTTGTCAATGTACTCATTACCCTGAGCCAAAGGTCCAGAAAGACCGGAGTGAGCTCGTATATGGCCAATATAAAAGGGATTTTTTCTAGCAAGAATAATACTTTGCAATTGTGAAAACAAGGATCCAGCTGGCGTATTAAAATTAAATGTGCCACAGGTTTCTAATTGTGGTATAGAAAATGCAACGTAAGCACTGTCAGTAAAGAGATTAAAAGTACTATCTATAGATTGAAAGATACACAACACCGCTGTCAGTTCTGATAACTGAGCAGGAAGCCCAGGGGTCTCTATAACCACCTGTTGATTATTAATAAAATATCCAGCTCTTCCTTTGGAAGAGCCGTCTGTGAAAATTAAAAGAGCATTATGCAATGACTGTAAAGACGTCATTTTAGGAAATACAGCCTCATGCATATTTAAAAACTTTATCAATTTGTCTTGAGGATAATGGTTATCTATAGTCCCTTCAAAGCCTATTTGAGCAAGCAACCAATCTGTGCTATGCTGTTTTAACCAAGCATCTTAATCTACATTATAAGGCTGAATAATAACATCTGGTTCTTTGCCAAAATAAGTTAGTGCCTGCTTTCTTCCAAGCACAATTACTTGGGCTACTGCCTCATAATGTGGCAAGATATTACGCCTTGAAGACACCTTAAAATGAATCCACATCAGAGGAGCCTTTTGCCATAATAAACCTGTAGGCGAATGAGTCGTATTAAAAATTAGCAGAAGCAAAAGTAAAGAATAATCTATATAGGTAACAAATTGATTTTCAGTAGCCTTTTCCACTATCTGTAAAGCCAAAGGTCATTCTGAAGTTAATAATCTAGGGGATGTAGGATCAGCATTCCCCTTTAGAATATCAAATAAAGGTCGTAATTCTCCTGTAGTAAGCTTTAAATATGGCCGAAGCCAGTTAATGTCACCCAATAACTTCTGAAAATCATTTAACGTTTTTAAATTGTCCCTGCGAATAATTATCTTCTGGGAAAAAAATAGCTTGATCTGTAAGTTTGAAACCCAGATAATTATACGGATCCTGGGTTTGTACCTTTTTTGGAGCTATTTGCAATCCTTTAGCGGCTAAAGCTTGCTGTAAATCTTTAAAACATAAAAGCAAAGTCTGAGGATTTTTTCCTGCAACCAGAAAGTCATCTGTGTAATGGATAAAGTAAATATCTGGCCACTTTTGTCTTACAGGCTGAATAGACTGTGCCATAAACTTCTGACATAAGGCAGGGCTGTTAGCCATGCCCTGAGGAAGAACTGTCCATGGATATCTTTTCATAGGTTCCATGAAGTTAATAGAAGGAACACTGAAAGCAAATCTTTTGCAATCCTCAGGATGCAATGGAATAGTAAAGAAACAATCTTTTAAATCTATGACTATTTTATGAAATCCTTTAGGAATAGCCACGGGAGATGAAAGACCAGCTTGTAAAGTTCCCATGGGCAACATAGTTTCATTAACCTTTCTTAAATCTTGTAGCAATCTCCATTTACCAGATTTTTTTCTTAATAACAAATATTGGGGTATTCCATGGAGATAGAGATTCTCTTAAATGTCCTGCCTTTAACTGCTCCTGCACTAGCAAAGAGGCGGCTTCCATTTTTTCTTTAGATAAGGACCACTGATCAACCCACACAGGATTATCATTAAGCCACTGAATTTTATCAGCGTGGGATGCAGGCAAGATAGTGGCCATTACTGAAAATTCCCCAGACTTCTAGAGTTAGGGTTTGGCTGGGGGCTTTTAAACTTTCTAGTGCCTTGCCCTTCTTTCCCAAGCCCCTGAGCAGGCAAGGATCCTTGCTCTAATTCTTGCCTAGAGGCAATTTCGTTAGGACTACACATAACCAGATTCATTTGTGATAAAAGGTCTCTTCCCCAAAGGGTAGTAGGCAAGTTTTGCATAACATAAGGCTGGATTTGCCCTGAATTTCCCTCTTTATCTTTCCAAGTTAGAAGTCTCACGCTCTGTTTTGGATTATTAGCATATCCAATGCCTTGGAGATGCGTAAGTGTCTTCATCAAGGGCCAGCTAGATGGCCAGTCTTGTCCTTTAATAATTGTTACATCAGCTCCCGTATCTATTAATCCTTCAAAACCCTTTCCTTCAATTGTCAATTTAAGGTTAGGTCTCTTATTGGTAATAGATTGAACCCAATACACTCCGGAGGAGCCAAAGCCTTCCTGTCCTCTTTTATCTTTAACGAATTTGGAAGGCAGTGGATGTAAAGGAACAAAATCAGTTGAGCAATTCTTTGGTTAGCAGGCATAGTTATGACACCATGAGGGGAAGCATCCATAATTTTTATTTCTCCCTCATAGTCACTGTCTATGACACCTGGATAAATCTGCAGCCCCTTTACAGTAGAACTGCTTCGTCCTAGAAGTAATCCCCAAGTTCCTTCAGGTAAAGGTCCAAAGACTCCTGTAGGCAGGATCTGGACACCCATTTCTGGGGTTAATACAACATAGAAGGTGACACTGAGGTCCAGTCCAGCGCTCCCTGGTGTTGCTTTGGCAAGCTCGAAGATAGATTTTCTTGGCTTGGCAGCAGCTGTGTTACCCCATAAACTGTCTGTCCTGGATGAATTGGGGCCTGGGGCGGGCCCCTCCTCTCGTTTCCCGACACGGGTCTGCCTTGAATATTAGTTTTGGACTTGCATCCCCTAACCCAATGGTTTCCTTTCCTACACTTAGGACAGGTTCCTGGGGAGCAAACTGATTGCCCGCTTATAGCACCCCTGTTATCAGGGCAATCACTTTTAAAATGACCCAGACTGCCACATTTAAAACACCTTTTATTCCCTCATCTCCGCGAAAGTATTCCCTGGATGGTGGTTCCCTGCAACGCTGCGGCCATTGCTAGACCCTGATTATACGAGGGACCAATTTCAGAACAGAGACGAATATAACCAGCCAAGTCTGTCTTCCCCCTGTGAGGTCTGATGGCCTCCCGGCAGGCTGCATTAGCATTTTCATAGGCTAGCTGAGTAACCAACGGATTTTCTGCCTGAAAATTTCCAAAAATTCTATTAGCTGTTTTTAACAATCTATCCACAAAATCCTGAAAAAGCTCATCAGGAGCCTGTTTGACACCTGTTAAGTTTCCACTAAAATCTCCCTTTGATGGTAAAAGATTCCAAGCACGGTAGGCAGCCATCGCAATCTGCGCATACACTGCGATGGGAAACCCAATCTGATTAGTATTTCCTTCATATACACCTTCTCCCAGTAACATATCAGCATTCCATTCTGGATGGCCTGCCTGAGTATTTATGGTGGCAGTTCTTTTGCTAGCCTCGCGCCATTCAGAACTCCAAAGCAAGAAATCTCCTCCTGACAAAGTAGCCTTACACAAGGTTCTCCAATCCTGTGGAGTTAAATTTGACTCTATCACAGTATTCAATAAAGCTTGTGTAAAAGGGGCTGTAGGGCCATATTGAGCTACAGCTGCCTTTAATTCTTTTATCACTTTAAATTCCAAAGTCTGATATTGTCTACTCCTATTCTCCTGGTTTTCGATCTCAAGGACAGGAAAAGCTAAGAGTTCTGACGTATCCTGCCCTTCTCCACGAGCCTGGCTTATCGCTCTTTCTAGTGGCGATTGGCGTGTCTCAGGATCATTGTTCTCTCTAGTATTTGATACCCTTTTTAGCTCCTGTAATTCATTAGTCAATTTCTGCAATTTAATTTCAAACTCCAACTTTTGTAACTGTATATCTCTCTGGATCTCGTCTCCTGCCATCAAAGTCATAGGCGGAGCAGATGGCACGATAGGGGCCCATTCTTCCCCCATGAGATTCAGCTGTTCTCTTTTTGGTATGAGCTGCCTTTTTTATAATTAGCTCATCAGCACTATCTCTGCGTTTTTTAAACTTAGAGTGGGGAGGGTCCTCCTTTGCAGAGGTCCTCTCCGGCAGGCTTTCTTCTTGAGATTCCTCAAGTTCTTGAATAATATCTAATTCCTCCAAGCCTCCTTCATCTATAATATCCTTTATAAGTGTCCAGGGGCAGAGGGTAATATTATCTGCCTTGGCTTCCTTTAGTGAATTACCAATTCTTTCCCAAGTTCTCTCGTTTAACGTTCATTTTTCTTGGAACCAAGGACAGCAAAAATATATTTGATCCAAGAAATCTTCCAACCTTCCTTTTTCAAACCCTATCCCTTTCGCCTGAAGCAACTCTTGAATGTTGCGGGTGCAAATTTCACGCGAACTTTCCTGTCCCATTTTCCCTATCTATCTATACCAAGCAGCCACTGTGCCGGGTCAGCACAATTTTGCTTGCCTAACCGTATCCCTCTGCACCCACAACAATAGTTTCAAAGGATAAAATTTTACACTAGCGCTAGCATTTGACTCCTATAGTTGTTTACCGTGCGGATATCATCTTCTTTCCACTTTTTCTGCGAAGCTTCGCCAGATAAGGTCACCTCAGGAAATTCTCCCATATCAGGTCTGTCCGTGTTCAAGGCGCCATTATGTAGCCTCCCGCAGCCACATGCGAACCGGAATACCTGGAAGAGAAATCTGGGGGTAGACGGGAAGGGGGCGAAAGAGAAATTGAGTCGAGGCGACAGTTGCCGGTCAAGACTGACTTTAATATTATTTTGCCAAGATATATAGTCTTTAGAAAACAACCCTGCCCCCCAACATCAAAGGGCAGGCCGAGAACTCCTTGGCTCCCTTTCTCAGCGGGTCGCCTGCTTCCAGTCTGGTGGGTCTCTGCTGGCCTCCAGGTGAGACTGCATGAAACAGTCTTGGTTGTCAAGGTGAAAGCGCCATATTGTTCCCAAGGAACAAGGGCCAGAGATAACACCAGTGGAAGAGTGGGGGCTGCCAGCCAGCTCAATGCTGTGGGGGAAGGGACAATGTGGTAATGACAGTATAAGTGAGTCAGATGCCTGGTTTCTATGCACTCACCATGTCTGTGTGATTTTAGGAGCACATGGTCTATGAGTACGGATTCATGAGCAACGCATTTTTCTGGATACCAGTGGCTGCCAGCCTCACGCCTTACGTTGCCATGGGCAGCATCAGTGACCACAAAGTAAGACATATTAAAGTTTTCAGATATCTTTTACACCCAGGAAAACTTCCTTTGGGTTTTGTAAACATAGATTTGCATGCAGGTATGGAGTCTAACGTATGTTGTTGCTATGTTTAATCAAGCATTTCAATAATAGTCCTGTCAAAATAGGAGCAAAACTCGTTTTCCTTAAACAGGATAACGCCATTAACCAGTAGTAAATGACAGCTTTTAATCATTCTCTGAGACCAGTTGTCCTCTCCTCCACCCCATTCTTCCTACAACAGGTCCCTTGGTAGCCATATCTCAGCACAAAGACAGTTTCAACCCAAACCTTTTCCCTGTTTAATATGGCTGGGCAGATGCCTGTAAAAACTGCCACGTGAACTCACTTGCAAAATATATGAATGGTGCTTATGGTCATAGGACTTTCCTTATTTGGTAACTGTTTCTTTTCCACCAGGAATGAATACCATTAGAGTAGGAATGTTGTTTTCCTTTAAATTCTGCCCAATCTGTTGCTTCTCATCCCAGTGAATAATGGGCGGGCCTCTGTTCCCATGCCCTATAAGACACATTTTAAGTGTAAGAGTGTTTGTCTGCATGCATTCATTCATCTATCACGTATATATCATGCCCATGAAGGTCAGGAGAGGGTGTCTGATTTCCTGGAATAACTTACTGTCCCTGCTCAAAGCATGCAACCCAAGCCTGACAGCTGCCAGTCAAGGCATCATGCCCAACAGCTTATCTTTTGTAAATAAAAACTTAAATATAAAAAGTGTTTAATATGGACCTATGGTTAACATTCATATTCTTGACAACATTCAGCAGTGCTTAGGGAGAGCTGAGTCAACCTATCTGTTTCATTTTGCAATATTATCTGTCTGTCCCTCTCGTGTAGGGTTGTGGCAGGTGGTGATGTCATTTGCCAAACAAGAGTAATGATTATTAAATTATTATAATTATTATTATTTATTATTATTAGGTAATTGCTGTAGCTATGTATGTGGTTCCCCGGGTCTCAGCTTTTTAGAATTTTATGATGATCTTTCTGTTTTGTGTTTTTGTTTTTATTTTAATTATTGCCAGAAAAAAGTTCTTTCCCAGCTGTGGACTTCAGGACTTTACCCATCTGCTTACTGGTGTGGACAGGCTGTGGTGGACATTCCCATATACTTCCTGATTCTCCTTCTCATGCAAATAATGGACGGCGTGTTTAGTTCGGAGGAGATTATGTCTGTGGTCGAGAGCCTGTTGATTCAAGTAAGTGGCAAAGACTTACTTTTTACATTTTGGGGATGAAGTTTTATTAGACCATCTTTTCCACGAATGAAATTATATTAGGTCACAGAGTCTCCTTGGCAGGTTTTCTCTAGGTCCCATTAATAAAAGAATTAAAAATAAATAAATATCAGAAAGGAACTTGAGAATGATTTGTTGGGGTTCAAAAAAGGAAGAAAGCCCCGCACAAGCTGGAAATATTAGCAGCTGGCAAGAGAAGGAAGCTGGACAAGAAAATGAGAGAGAGGAGAGAGAGAGAGAGAGAGAGAGAGAGAGAGAGAGAGAGAGAGAGAGAGAGAGAGAGAGAAGATGGAGGAGGGAGAACTGGAGGGAGCAAGAGAGCAAAAGAGCGAGGGAGCTTGAGAGAGGCCAAGTGAGCAGGGCAGTGGCACAAAGGGAAGGAATGAGGTAGGCGGAGTCCTTGCCCCTTTTAGTTCTCACTGACAGAATGCAAAAACTGCCCTTTTCCCAGGGTAGTGGGAGGTTTGGGCACAAAATCAGCTTGAAAGCTGCTCCCTATACTTGTAGATGAACAGAGAGCAAACTACTACTCATTAATATGATGTGACGTAGCCTTGCTGTCACCCCACAGTTTCTCTTGGGGGCTGAGGCCTCAAGATGTGGAAGATAGCAAGAGATGGTAACTAGCTGCATTTGCTGTCAGCTTACTTTAAAGCTGTGTTAGCTTTGGACTAAGAACAACTGACCGAGAGCATCTTATACTGCCAGCTTACGCTTTGATGTTGCCCCTTTTGGGCCATTTTGAAGTCCCTGTTAGGAACCTCACCTTTAGTTCCAAGCGTCCTGAGGACTGTTTTTTTTTTTTTTTTTTTTTTTAAATCTTATTTATAAATTAGTTCTTTGAGTGTTTCATACCTGTCTTGACTATATTTATACCCTGTCCCCAACTCTTTCCCAGTTCACCCACCCAACCTTTGTTAATCCCAAATATATGAGGATTCCATGATTGAGCAATTAAAGCAAGCTTTATTTATTATTTTTTTATTTATCATTAATTGATAATTTACAACCCAAGTGTTGTTCCCTTCCTAGTACCCCCTCAAAGAGTTTTTCTCCCATCCTGACCCCTTCACCTCTGAGAGCTCCGCCTCCATCTCCCCTCAGTGGGGCATCAAGTCTCTAAGGGATTAGGCAAATCCTGTCTTACTGAGGCTAGAAGAGGCAGGCCTCTGCTACACATGTGCTGGGGGACACAGACAGGAAGACACTCTTGGTCTTCCTGTAGGGTTGCCATCTACTTTCGTTCCTTCAATCCTTCCTCTAACATTTCCATAGAGGTCCTTGCTTCAGTACAACACTTGTCTGTGAGTATCTGCATCTGTCTCAGTCAGCTGCTGGTAGAGTCTTGTTGCAAGATATTTCCTATCCATTTACATTGAGGCAGTGAGAGGACAGTGATTGGAGGGGAGAGAGGAGGAGTGAAGAGAAGTGAGGGGGAGACACAGATATCCAGAGGGCTTCAGACGTATTTCTGGTGTTTTGGAGAGGTTAGTAATATTGGGATACGACTTTATCATTGTAAATTGGCATTATGTAATTGGGAGTTTTATATACATAAAGATATTTGGTTAACTATTTTAGAGTCATGCTTTACCAGGTATTTGGGTGCAGAGCGGGAGCACCATGCTCCCACTATTACAGAGTCTATGGCAGGGTGGTACTCTTTCTTAATTATTATCCACTACAGAGTCTGTAGCATCAGTAATAGTGTCAGGGTTTCATGAGCACCTATGGGAGGGATCCCAAGTTGGGTGAACCCCTGGTCAGCCATTCCTGCAGTCTCTGCTCCAGTTTTGTCCCTGCATTTTGTTTAGACAGGAACAATTTTGGGTGGAAGAGTTTGAAGGTGGGTTGGTACTCCCATCCCTTCACTGGGGGTCCTATCTAACTACTGGAGGTGGTCTCTTTAAGCTCCACATCCCCACTGTTGGTCATTACTGCTAAGGTCACCCACATTGAGTCCTGGCTTTATTTAAACAAACAAACAAACAAACAAACAAACAAACACCCTGGGACTGGCCAGTCAACTGTTTTACCCTAAGTTGGGATTTTGGAGAGAACAGCCCCAAGCTAGTTTATTGAGGTCCTGTATATAGGGGTGGGGTGATGAGATGGTGGTAATCCATAGGATTAATAGAAAACAGTCGTGAACATGTTTGCAGGGATGAGATAATAAGTTGCTAGAGGAAAATACAATAAAAAAGCAAGAGTGAAAACAACAACAGGGAGTCGTTCCTCACGGGGTGGAGGATCACAGGTGTAGACCAAGGCAGCCTGAAAACATATTTTGCAGGGCAAGGGGCACTCATACATCATGACGTTGGGAGTTAAGCAAGGCAAGGGACAAACAAGTGTCACTGGGTCATGAGTTCAGTATAGGTTCAGAGCCATGTTTTGCAAGGCACATCATGTTTAGAAAACAGAATCTTGTTCCTAACTAAAAATGGAGACCCATTCTTGTAGGTTGTGGGACTCAACAATATGACTCCTGCTTTGAAGAGAAGCCTGCTGAGTTGCTTTCATATCTTACTTTTTTTAAAAAAAAATCTTTCAAAATCAACCCATGCTACCCGAATGTTTGTAACAAGTGTGGCCCTCCACTGGAGATTATGCAACTTACCAGGGGCTACACTCTTAGAGACCACTGTCTCTCCGCAGCCAGTGATTGCGGGTAGCTCCGTGCCCAGGGCTGGAATTGCTTGCCCGACTCCTCTCTCCGTGCTGGGATTTGGTCTGGTTCCTGCCTGTGCAGATCTTATGCATGCTGCCCAAGCTGCTGGGAGTTATATGGGGTATCCAGATGTTGTGTCCAGATGTTCCATCTCCCACCTCAGGCTCTTACACTCATCCCACATCCTCTTCTGCAGTGCTGCCTGAGCCCTGGGGACGTGTGGTTCTTTTGGGACTAAGTATCCCGCAGTCTCTCATTCTCCGAACACTGGCCAGTTGTGTATCTCCGTGTTAACCTCCATCTAGTACAAAGAGAAGCTCTTCAGTACCGAAGGACATTTTACCAAGCAGTGGAAAGCTAGTACTTGAAAAATATGTTACAAGCCACTTGGAAGTATTTCACTTTTAGCACTCAACGTTTGTCTTCATTTAAAATTTAGGACTTTTTATTTACTAGGGTATTAGTAAACATCAGTCGGATCATTCATTTGAGAAGAAACAGACATGTTGGTTTTCATGTCTCAAGTGGTAACCAGAAAGGAGATAGTACCAGGGAGCCTTCTCATTCCCCCTTTTGCTGCCTAGTTTCCCCTACCAGTATCTCATCATCATCATCATCATCATCATCATCATCATCATCATCAAAACAACGAACTTGAAATTACCTGTACCATTATTTTAAAAAGTTGATGTCTGCAGATGAGGTGGATTCCTAGGTGGGGTGGTCTCTGGATGGCCTTTTCTTCAATCGCTGCCATCCAGAGACCGCCCCACCTAGGGATCCATCCCATCTGCAGACACCAAACCCAATATTGCTGATGCCAAGAAGCACTTGCTGACAGGAGCCTGGTATAGCTGTCTCTTGAGAGGCTCTGCCAGCACCTGACCAATACAGATGTGGATGCTCGCAGCCAACCATCTGACTGAGCATAGAGACCCCAATGGAGGAGTTAGAGAAAGGACTGAAGAAGGTGAAGGGGATTGCAACCCCATTGGGAGAACAATAGTTTCAACTAACCAGACTCCGCAGAGCTCCCAGGGACTAAAAAGTACACCAACCAAAGAGTACACATGGAGAGACCCATGGCTCCAGCCGCATATGTAGCAGAGGATGGCCTTATCTGGCATCAGTGGGAGGGAAGGCCCTTGGTCCTGTGGAGGCTTGATGCCCCAGTGTAGGGTGATGCTAGAGGGGTGAGGTGGGAGTGGGTGGGTGGGGGAGCACCCTCTTAGAGGCAAAAGGGAGGGGGATAGGATGGAGGGTTTGTGGAAGGGAGACTGGGAAGGGGAATTAAAAAAATATAGAGTTGAGCATTAGATATGATTACCCTTAAGTAGCATTCATCAGTGTCACCTGAGTGTTTCTGTTTTCAGATCCCATGTAGTATTGGATACGCATCATCTCTCACATTCTTGACTTACGTGATTTCATTCATTTTCCGTAATGGCAGGAAAAATAGCGGCGTCTGGTCATTCTTCTTCCTAATTGTAAGTGTGCATAAATGCTTGTTGTTTTGTTTTTAACTTTTCCCTGAACAAATCTAGGAGCATATATTTTATTTTACTTAACATTTGCTTTAGATTTACCTAAATTAGATTATATATATACACGAGTGTTTAGCCTGCTTGTATGCATGTGCACTGCGTGTGTGCCTGATATCTGTGGAGCTCAGAATTGGATATCAGATACCATGGAACTGAAGTTAGGGATGCTATTGAGATACCATGTGTGTGCCAGGAAACAAACCTGGCCCTCCAAAGCAACAAGTGCTCTTAAATCATGAGCCTTTCCATTCCCAAGGAGTATATATTTTAATCATTGTACTAATCAGAATGGCAAATTGATAATTCTTTCTAGGAAATTCTAATTGCCCTAAGATGATCATAGATCTATGTAATGTGTACTGTTTATGTGGATGCACATGTAAAAAGCTTAATGGATACATTAGGTATAAATATCTATCCCCCAGCTGTTCAGTTCTTTCCATTGCTGTAATATACCATTGATGTATAAGCTGTAAGTGTTTTATCCACTGATGACACATAGCAAATGGCTTCCTGTTTGGGGCTGCTACCAATAATACTGAGAAAAAGAATAATACTGAGAAGAAGTCAGTATTATGTAAACGTTGGCAGGTTTATGTGTGTTACATATTTGTGGCTATAAGCCAAATAATGGAATTTGTAGGAATTATACTTTGTATGTTCACTTTTGGTATATCTTGCAAATGAGTTGTTTACAGCAATATCAACTCAAGGAGTGGATTCCTTCTAAAGTTTCTTCAAAAGAAAAACCAAGTAAAACCATTCAGTACACACAAAAGTTTCAAAAGTATTTATATCAGCTTTATAAATAATTACCTAAATGTAGAGCCAAAGATATATCAAGATGGTAAATGGTTAAATAAATGGACACATAGCTATGTGATTGAATGTTATTTACTACTAAGGAATGAAAAGCATGAAGTAAACTGGAAAAACATGAAGTAAACTTGAAGATTATGTGAAAAGAGCTATACCCCCATGAATCCAATTACATAGAGTCCCAGCAAAACTATGAAAACAATAAAAACATTAGTGGTCACCAAGAATTGTGGGGAGAAAATATTAACATGGAGAACATTTAGGGCAATGAAATATCTTTATAATACTTCAGTGGTAGATCTGTGTTACAGTAAATTCAACAGAATCTGTAGACTATACAATGGTAAAAATTAACCCTAATACAAAATGTGCCTGAACACTAAATAAATTTAGAAAAAAAGATAATCTATTTAAACACTTATGCTTGGATTTATTCAAGCATAAAGCTGAATAGTTCAGAAAATAATTAAGCAGTTAAGATCATTAGATTGCTCTTCTAATGGTCCTGAGTTCAATTACCAGCAACCACATGGTGGCTCACAACCATCTGAAATGGGATCTGATGGTCTCTTCTGGTGTACCTGAAGACAGCTACAATGTTTTCATACCCATAAAATAAATCTTTAAAAAAAATTAAACAAAAACTAAGAAACATAAAGTCACTGGGTCTGTAGCATAGTGACAGAGCACTTGCCATGCATAAATAATACTAGGTTCAATTCATTAATCTCTCTTTCTCTCTCTTTGTGTGTGTGTGTGTGTGTGTGTGTGTATGTGTGTGTGTGTGTGTGTGTGTGTGTGTGAGAGAGAGAGAGAGAGAGAGAGAGAGAGAGAGAGAGAGAGAGAGAGAGAAAGGAGAGAGAATTCTTGAAAATTCTTGAGAACTCTTGGCATGTTTGTTTACTTGGGCAAACAAAGGACAATTCTCTAGATAAAAGGCTAGCACAGCCAACCTAGACAAAGTGTAACAAGAATATAGGAAATAGGAAACTTGGAAGGACTTCAGTGGGAAACTAAGAGGAATTGGGGGTGGGGAGGTAGTGGTGGATAGATATAATCAGTATACATTGTACAAATGTACGGTAGCTTTCAAATAATAAAAACATATTTAAATATTTCAAAAAGAATAATGATAAGCAATCATCAACAATGATGATTCCAGGATGCAGTGGAGACTGAGGATTAATAACTATGAAAATAAAGGAGGGAATCCCATGGTTTCTGAAACATAACCCAGTAAAAAGGAAACATGGATACAAGGCGATCGATCTGAGCATCCAATGGCAAATATCATATTACATGTTAAAATTATCAATTACTCATTTAGTCTTAGTGGTTGGACAGTGGTACCTACAATAGTTATCAAATGTATTGTTAGAGGAACAAAATGTCAAAAATGTTTTGCAAACATTTTTGACAACTGTTGATTTTCAAATGTACAGAGATGATTTTAATTTGGGGGAAGATGGGAAGATGGCTGAGTGGTTAAGAGCACTGGTTGCTTTTCCAGAGGACCTGGGTTCAATACTAACACTCACCTGGTAGCTCACAGCTGTTAGTAACTTAAGTCCCAGGGAATCTAACATCCTTTTCTGGCCCCTGCAGACACCAGGCATGCACATAGTATGCAGAGATACATATGGGCAAAAGAAAATCCTGTACACATAAAGTTATAATATAATTAAAATATCATAAAAGATTTTAATCTTTGACACTGAAAGCATCAACATGGAAAACATTAAGGTAGACTAGAATGAATAGGACCAGATTTTAAAAAAAAAAACCCAAAATTTTGAAGATAAAAATTATAAATTCTTACACATTCAGGAAAGGGATAGACTTAAAGGCATATCCAAGGTTTATTGAGGTGGGGGAAAAAAAAGATAGTGTAGAGAAATGAACGGTCAAGGGCGCCGTCATCAGAATCTGATTTTCACCTGCATTGTGTGTGGCGAGCATGGCCTACCAGTAAACTTATGACACAGATGGAGACACAGAGGAGAAGCCATGATGACAATGCTTCCCTTGAATGAGGGAGAAACCTCTAACAGGAATGTAGACGAGATGAATTCTGAATTGCACATCATTCTGCCTCGATGACATCGCGCTATCCTTCCACTGCAGGTCACCATCTTCTTTATGGTTGCTACCGACATAAATGACTATGGGTTTCTAGAACTGCTGCTCTGCACACTTGTAGTACCTCCTTTCACACTGATTGGCTCTCTTTTAATTTTTTCTGAGGTAAGTAATTTTGCTCTCCTACTATGATCAAATGTATAGCTGCCCAAGGAAGCCTTGGATACTACAAAACCAAAATATTACCAAGTCAGTCCCTGGCTGTGCAGTCTGAAGCTGTGATTTTTTTTCAGATAATGATAGTTCTACAGCATGTAAAAGACAGGGCCATTTTCTTTTTAAGTCGAAAGCCCTGCTCTAGTTTATGAAGGCCAAAGGAAACTTTGGAGTAGTAGCATCTGGGGAAAGCATTCTGCCTTCATTATGGGGAACCCCACTAGGAGGCAGTAGAGACATCCTTCTTCTGTTAAGGTTAGGGTGTATTAGGTTTAAGGCATGTGATAGATATGTGAAAAGAAAACAGGACTCAGCAGCCAGTTGGATGTATAGATCTGGAGTTTAGCCTACGGGAGACTGAGAACTCAACAGACTACCTGAGATTTGTCAGCTTATGAGTGCTGGCAAAATAATATAACTGAGTAGTGTAACCTACACAGGAAATAGAAGTTGAAATAAAAAAAAGAGAGCGAGAGAGACAGAAACTTGACTTTGAATACCAAAATTCAGAGGCTTGGAGAGAGGAATAGTCGGTAAACCAGAGAGAAATGGCTGACTTCTGAGTGTCAGATCTCCACCTGGAAGCTCTGCCTTCGCAGTCCTGTTGGATTCCAAGGGTGAAATAAAAATGTCTCTATAAGAGCGATTAAACTATCAAATGCTACTGGATAGTCCAGAAGGATAACTGGGAAAAGACCAAACTGTCTAAGGACATGGAAGTCACTGGTGATATTGGCAGTGTCCGTTGTGACGAAAGCTTTACTAAGTGAGCTTAGCAGTGAGCAAGGGGGGGTGGGGGTATGGGAGGGTGGGGGGGTTGAGCAGGCACCAGTAGTGTCCGTGGGCGAGCATGCCATATCATTTTCTGTCAAGAAGTGCTGGTGAATTAGGAGGGTGGGAGATATCATCAATCCATTGTTGATACTTCCCCAAGAAGTGTCATACCCCGCTGATATGAGATATAATATATATTTTATAAAATTCCTTATGGAAAGAAAGAAAGAAAGAAGGATGGAAGGAAGGAAGGAAGGAAAGAAAGAAAGAAAGAAAGAAAGAAAGAAAGAAAGAAAGAAAGAAAGGAAGGAAGGAAGGAAGGAAGAAAGAAAGAAAGAAAGAAAGAAAGAAAGGAAGGAAGGAAGGAAGGAAAGAAAGAAAGAAAGAAAGAAAGAAAAGAAGGAAGGAAGGAAGGAAGGAAGAAAGGAAGAAAGCAAGAAAGGAAGAAAGGCATTGTCCAGGGAGTAAACTCTGAGAAGCTGAATGAAAACATACACATGCATTGTACAAGTGGGGAGGTTGCTGTCTATAAAACTGGATCGCCCATCCACTTAAGAATAGAACAGAGTGTGTGGAGGTAGAAGATAGGCCATCTCTCTTTTGGAAAATGAGATTCATCTATTTTTGTATGTGTGTGGGGAATAAGAATTGCAGTCATTGACTGTGTGTGATATGTTCGAGGCAGAAGTAACATTTTGAGAGCAGAGGAAATATATGAAAAATTATCTGTGGGCTTGAACCACTAGGATTTACAGAGCTGTGGGAACAGAACACTTTTCAAAGGGAACAAGCAGAACTGAGAGGTAAAACTATCCAAAATGTCCCTTGATGAACACAGCTCACGAAGTAAAGTTGACCCATACCTCTGGTGAAGCGAGATATAATGGGACACTACGTAAGCATATACAAGTGAAAGTCTGTAGGAAGAATTATGTCTGGTTTGGTGAAAGGTCATAGTTATCTTCTATGTGGATGTCAGGAGATAAAAGCGAGATGAACCCTGAGTCCCTAGAGGAGGAGCCTAGTGAGGAAGATTGTGAGTAAGTCAGGGGAACACAGTGCAGGGAGAGGGTTTGCTTCAGGAAGACTTGTCTGCATCTTCAGTGGCTTCTGCCAGCATGGCCCTCATCCCTGTTCACTCTCAGTGCTGCACAGAACAGCAACCTGCACTCTGGCCTGTGGACAAGCTCAAGTTCATGGAAACACTGGGAAACAAGGGAAACATACCCATGGTCATGATACCTGATTCCCAGGCTATGTGGGGACTTGTTGCAAAGAGGACGAACAGAGAAACGTTCACCTGAACATGGCTTCTCATTTTGCAGGTCTCTTATGACTCTGTGGATTACTTAGGAGCGTCAGAATCTCAACTTGTATTTCTGGCACTGCTGATAGTAAGACGGCATTTCATTTTTTGATGTTTGTGTATTAGGAGACACATTTGTACTATTGGAGCTCCTTTGAGTTTCAACAAATTAAAAAAATATGTGGACCTTTTGGGAATAAGCAGTAACATGCATGCACATGCACATGAGCACACACACATGCACACAACACACACACACACATGCACACACATATGCACAGAATTTTAAATCCAAACCACTGATGTGGTAGTGATCATCCGATGACAAGCATGGAGCACAGACTCTAAACATCATTAGCATACTTGTCTCAACTCATTATTACTATGTTGGTATTTTTGAGATCTATCTATCTATCTATCTGTCTGTCTGTCTGTCTGTCTGTCTATCTATCTATCATCTATCTATTTACCTATCTATCTATTTGGGGGTGCCTGTTATGGCATGCATGTGGAAGTCAGAGAACAACTCACTAGTGGGAGTCATTTTCCCTTTCACCATGTGGAGCCTGGGGATTGAACTCAGATCATCAGCCTTGGCCGCATGAGTTTTTACCAAGTGAGCCTTCTCAGCAGCCCACTATCACTATACTTATATTATTCCTCGTTTGAATAACAGAAGATCTAACTTTGACAGCTTCATAAATATCAGATAGGTTGCCTTCATCTTTGTGAGAATGCTGTCAGATGCCATTTTATAGATGGTCAGTCTCATTAAATTAACTCCAATATGAAAACTATGATTATGATGATGAAGCTAATTTTGTTTTTCTTTCTCTGTCCCTAGCCTTACCTTCATTTTCTCATTTTCTTTTTTGTTCTGCGATGTCTGGAAAGATACCTCAGGAAGAAGTCACTGAGAGTGGACCCAGTGTTCAGGTTGACAACATTCAAATAGAATCTCATGTTTAATTTAACCTTTATTCTTTAGACATTTTAATACCCCCAAATTAATTGGCAGGGGGAGATCAGATTGTTTTTAAGGGCTTGGGTTGTAGGCAAAATTATAATTAATGAACTTATAGTCTAGTGGGAAAAGCAACATTAGTGTACACAAGATGCCAAATTAGGAGAGAAGGAATTCTACTGGCACACTTGAGATACAAGAGATACAAGAGAGAGTATCTTTAAAAGATGGATAACTACAGATCAGCAACTGGACGCAGGTTGACAGTCCAAGGAGGAAACACATGTGTGCAATAAGACAATGGTTGAGATGCGTGCCCTTTGCCCACAGACTTGTGAGGACAGCTAGGGCAAATTCAAAGGCTTATATTGGAGAATAGCAGAAAATAAAAGTGAAGCTGGATATTGGAAGATAATCAGTAGGGAAGTATGGAGAAGGAATTGAACATTACATAATGAGAAACTAATACACGAGCGCGTGTTTGACACACTGTCTTAGTTAAACTTCTATTGCTTTGTAGGGATACCATAACTAAAGCAGCTCTTACAAAAGAAAGCACTTAACTGGGGCTTGTTTAATGTTTTAGAGGGTTAGTCCATGATTATCATGATGGGAAGCAGACAGGCATGGTGCCAGAGCAGTAGCTCAGAGCTTTACATCCCGATGCACAGACAGCAGACAGATTGAGGGGGAGACTGGGCCAGGCATGGGCATCTGAGATCTCAAAGCTCATCTCTTGTGACACACCTACTCCAACATGGCCACACCTACCTCTTAATCCTTCCAAAGCAGATCCACTATCTGGTGACCAAACATTCAAATCCCTTTGACGATGGAGGCCATTTTTGTTTGAACCACCGCACACACCTTGCTTCCCCCACGAGATGAAAACTGAATTCAAATCTAAGTTTGATGAAAAGAAGAATGACAAGATGACATCATGTTTTAGGGAAACCAAGCAAGCATAGTAATTAAAGTGACCCAAAGGAGAGAAGAAACAATCAGCTGACTCAGTTATGATTGATGATGAAAGGTCTTGTTTTATAGCAGTGGGAAGGACAGACCAACAGATTCCTAAGAAGTCACATGCTAAGTAACTGAGTACACATTGGAATTCTGATTAGACATCCTGGACCAGCTGAGATGGGCTCCTAAATTATGTGGTCTGGCCTTTCATTCTTATGAAACTTTCGGAATTATAAAATATACCCCAAATGCATTTCCAGGTCTCTTTCCTCAAGGAAAGCCGCCTTGAGATCCACTGAGAGGGTGTGTGCTGCTTTGCTAGTTGAAGAGGGAACATGTCATCACCCAAGTAGGACAAGTATATCCATATCCAAAACAAAGTGAATGGTAGCATCATTTGTCCAGTTGATGGAGAGAGATGAGGGTATTTGAGAGGTACACAATAGAGTAGAAGAATGGGGTTGCGCTCCATTTCTGGTCCACGTATTTCAACAACAGATAAGTTGATCATGCCGTGTTGCCTTTAGAATTTCTCCGAGAAGCTGTCGTGCTTTTCCAAACCCAGAAGAGCCTGGAGAAGAGGATGAAGATGTCCAGATGGAAAGAGCGAGAACAACGGATGCTATGACTACCCTGCAGATGGACGAGGTAGAACTCATGAAAGTAGACGATTCTGCCAGAGAATTGAGAAACATTCCGATCTTGATTCTCCTAACAGCCTGCTGTGGGGGGTTATTTTGCCTTTATAGTGCATTAATTGATGTCAGTAGGTATGCAGTGCCCACAAGCTATGAAAGCAAAGGCCGGCCACACACACACACACACACACACACACACAGTCTCTCTTAAAGATTTTTTTTGTATTTTATGTGTACTTATGTGTACCTGTAACTATTTGTATTGTATCATTTTCTATAGATGCTCACAAGTGCTAGAAACAAGATGAGGACATCAAATTCCCATCAACATGGGGTGACAGGCAGTTCTTTAGCCCCAGCTTTTATCAGTTTTATAATCCAAGTTAAACTAGATGCAAATAATTCAGAAGAGAGTTTCTTTGTGCTGTGTATATACATGGGTGCTTGTGTATGTGTGTGTGTGTGCATGTATGTGTGTGTCTGTATATATGTACCTATGTGCATGTGTGTATGTCTGTATATATGTGCCTATGTGCATGTGCATGTGTTAAAAAAATTATTAGCTTATGTGAATGTCCTCATTCCAGCTCTCTGCAGACTGGCAAGCACTAATCACACACAGCACTATAAGTCAAATGTCCATAGAGGGACTTGGGATGGTTCCCTTGAAAACAGCAATTTGTAGTAGGAGTGGGTGAACTTACTGTTCTGTACAAGGAAAGTCTTGGGGGAAGGGATGTGAGCAGTCTCTGAGTGGGGAGTAAGGAAATTGCTACACTGGCTTTCATCTGTCTTCACAGAAACCAGTCATCATTGCCAGCTGTCTGCGGAAGGAATATACAGGCAGAAGGAAAGGGTGCTTTTCCAAAACGAAGAAAAAGATTGCCACAAGGAACATCTCCTTCTGTGTTAAAAAAGGTTAGCAACCACAGTTCAGTAGAATTTCTGTGCTCTCTGAAGACTGGGTCTTACCAAGAGGCATGCACGACTGGGACAGAGATCATGTGTTGGTGAGCGCTGAGGCAGCTGGCTCACCATGGGGGTCAGGCTATGCCTTCCAGCTGATAAACCTTGGTTTTAATAGAACAGTTTTTCTTTGCAAAGGAAGAGAGAGACCTGTCTTAAATCCTACTAAAAGATGTAAAAAGGATAGCATAGATTTTTATTTTAAGTATTAAATATTTCAAATATTTATTTACTTTTTTTATGCTGAGGATAAAACCCAGGGTCTTATGCATGCTAGGCAAACATTCTACCAATGAGTTACATTCTAAGTCCTGGCATAGGGTGAAAGTAAAACTTTTGATAAGACTGACTGGGTTACAGAGGTTTATTTTTCATTCATAACAAATAGTTCGTGGTGGCTAGGCGTAACAATTCATGCCTATAATGCCAGAACTTAGCAAGCTAAGCAAGAATATTGTAACATGTTCAAGGCCAGCCTGGCCTCCATCCATGAGTTCTAGTGCATTCTGGACTACACAATAAGAATCTAGCTCGGGGTTAAAATAATAGTGTTTGGTATGGAAGCTTCTGGTTAACTGGAACAAGTGTTCTTTGCAATTCCAGTTTCTTAATAACTTACCTTAAGTAAGTTATCTGCACTTCATTAAGACTCAGATGTTTTCTCTATAAGATGAAACTAGTAATAACATTGTGTGTGTGTGTGTGTGTTTAAGAGAGAGAGAGATTGAAACAATGTATACAATGTATACAGTACGGTTTGTGTACTCTAGCCACAGGGAGAGTTTGCAAATTGCATTTAGTTTTATTTTTTAAAGTTATTTGCATGTTCTTGGGTATGCTTGCTTCTTTCAGGTGAAGTCCTAGGGCTCTTAGGACACAATGGAGCTGGCAAAAGTACAACGATTAGCATGATAACAGGAGACACAGTGCCAACAGCGGGTCAGGTCAGTAACACACGTGGGATGCCTTCCATAAAGTTAAATACATTAAACACTTTACAGTGATTCCTCATGACAACCTAAAAATACATTGTCCTTAATTTTAGTCCTTAATTTATTCTAGTGATATGAACTGAAGATGACTGATTACATTTCTTCCTTCCTTCCTTCCTTGCTTCCTTGCTTCCTTCCTTCCTTCCTTCCTTTTTTTTCTGTTCTGTTTTTTTGAGACAGGGTTTCTCTGTGTAGCCCAGGCTCTCCTGGAACTCACGCTGTAGACCAGGCTGGCCTCGAACTCAGAATTTTTCTCCTGCCTCTGCCTCCCAAGTGCTGGGATTAAAGGTGTGTGTCACCACTGCCAGCATTTCTTTCTACTTAATGCAACAATAATTTTTGAGAAGGGTTAATGCTATCTACATAGTGCCCTTGAGTGAGTAAAGAGAGGGATATTAATGAAAATATTATACACATCACACACACACACACACACACACACACACACACACACACACACTTTCATGCATTCTTTCAGGAAGAGACCATTGATATGTCTCCTAAGAACTTGGTAAACTGAGTTGCCCCATCCAGTGTCATACTAAAGACTGCTGTTAAATCCCAACAAGTCTCACTAATGTGGTTACGGTCATGAAGCTCTGTATTTAATAACTGTTCTCTGCACTTATGCTGTAATTAAATAATGCATGCCTCATGTGTAGTGAGAAACCACGGGTGTCTTTGTAAAGAAGACAGCCAGACAAAATTTCTTGTCATAACGGAGACAAATCCTGGCCCGATGGTGGGACAATATCTTCAGGGATGAGAGGGATGCGGGCAGCTTCAGGTGCTACTGGAGATGTATCGGCGTTCTAAGTGCACCATACTGCTGCTGTGCAGGAGACCGAGAATTCCCCAACATGACATACATTAGAGACAAAACAATTGTCCAGAGTCCAGGATAAAAATTATAAAATGTATATAAATTGCCCTCTCGTAGACCAAATCAGATAAAATGATGATCAGAAGCCAAAGTTACGACTTCAGAGGAAAATGCTCTTGGTGTGTGATCTGAGGTTAAGATCAGAGGGAAGTTGATGAGGGATTGCTGTAGATGCTGCTGATTGCTAAAGAGACTTCATAAATGGTCTTCTGTTTCAATTCTTACCTGATGCAGCTATTGGAACAGCCCTTTAAATATACAAACAAAAGCCTGTTACTCTCCAGATTAAAAACTCTTACCAGTTAAGTGGTCTAAACACTACCATGGCCCGAGAGGCTTAACATAAGTGAGGGCTGTGCCAAATGCTTTCTTCTGTCTCTCTGCCTCTGGAATCAGCTCTTGGTCTCCTCACTGTAGGGTGTATGGGCTTGATCGCTCCCCATCCCCACCCCCATGGAGAGAGCCATCTCCAGGCACTTGGCTCTATCTCCTTAATGTCACTCACTCCTTAAAGGGTCTTTTATTGGTTGCACCATTTGCTCTATTAACTTTTATATTAAATGCATGTATTTTCATGAAAGCATTGAGCAGACGCTGTAATAAATCCATTTACGTTTCAACTTATTTATTTTCTGTTTTCTTTCTCCAGTGAAAGTTCTTCAAGGCAAAGCTAACTTGTTTTTTTTTTTTTCTTTTGTACCAGAGAGAGATAATAAGAGACTCAAGGCTTTTCTAAAAGTTGATACTAGTGTCAGGTCCCAAGATTGTCTTCTGCGACTCTTGTACAAACATCCTAACCTGTGAATGTATTGGGTTCATATATATCTATATGGACACAGCTAACTGAAGGGATTTTTGAAACTGACATAATTTAAGATATATTAAATGCTTAGATTTCAATATATAGCATCACAGAGTACACCTTAGCTGTTATATACAGTACAGTACTGATCTCATCAAAATAATAAATCTTGTCTTGGTTTTCATGTAGTAGATATATTGCTAAGGGAGTATTCCTTTATTGGTCAGTTCAGGGCTACTCATCTTTAAACCAATGGCACTGCAGATTGAATAAATGTGGGTATAATAGGCTACTTAACAGCATCACTGGCTTTACCCACTAGATGCCAGTAGTACCCTTTCCACCACAGATATGAACACAATTTTGGCAAGCAAATACTGGTGTCTCTAGATAGTGTGAGATGTGCCCTGAGGGGAGAATTGCCCTTCACTGAAAATCACTGCCCTACTGGGGAACAGAAAACTTAACAACCATCCATTGTTCTGAGCGTCTGGTTCAATGAGAGACTTATGTAACAAGCCACCAACTAAGCCATCTTAACTTGAACCATGGTGGTGGATTTAGTCCTAAAGTTTAAATTTGTTATGTTATGACATAGCAATGTGGAATGTTTGCCTTTTTAAATTATTGAGAGATTCATCATTTCTCCAGAGCTAAACGATCATTTAGCTCTTTAAGCACTTAATGATGTTTGTGTGAACTTCATACATGAGCACTGCATGAACATCATTCCTGTGTCTTCTCCTACCTCTCCCATGTTCCACCCCCATCTTCTAAACTCATGATCTCTTCTTTAATCATCATTGATACATGTATATACATACATGCATACATATATAGATATAAGGTATGTATATGTGTATATCTCTTTCTACACATACATACAGCGTGCACACCATAGTATACATATAAGCTGCTAAGTCTATTTAGCATTGTTCATATAAACATGTGTCCAGACCACTTAGGGTTAGTCAACCTATGTAGGAGCTCATCCCTGGAGGAACCTGATTCTTCCTCTGTCAACAGCCATCGCCCAGCGGTAGCTCTTCATATGGAGTCTGAGACCATGTGGATTTTCCCCTATTTGACTTGGTATGCCAACTGGTGTTGTCATTATGACATGGTCCTGTTTCAGCAATCTTAATTTTACTAATGTTCTTACTACCCGTGCGTGTGAAGAGAACTTCATTAAGTATCACATGTACATGCACATGTAATTTTAAATAGTATCTGAGAAATATTATTTTCTTTTGTGTGTGTGTAGGTATTTTTGAAAGGGAGTATTGGGAGTGCTGCCCTTGGATTCTTGGGGTACTGCCCTCAGGAGAATGTGCTATGGCCCATCCTGACAGTGAAGGAACACCTGGAGTTGTATGCTGCTGTGAAGGGGCTGAAGAAAAAGGATGCTGAGGTCACCATCACACGGTATGTGGAGAAGCCACACTCATTCCCCATTCAGGACGGTGGTGTCTTACTAATGTGCTCACAGAATTAAAGAAGAGAGCTTCTAACTACGGATTCCTTGCCTGTGGGACACTTGGTCATCTGGAACCTGGCTCACTGTTGTTTTCTCTTACTTTAAGACCACAGAGAAAGGTTTACTGACGTTTCCTTCCTTCCTTCCTTCCTTCCTTCCTTCCTTCCTTCCTTCCTTCCTTCCTTCCTTCCTTCCTTCCTTCCTTCCTTCCTTCCTTTATTTTCTCCCTCTTTCTTTCTTTCTCTTTCTTTCTTTCTTTCTTTCTTTCTTTCTTTCTTTCTTTCTTTCTTTCTTTCTTTCTTTCTTTCTTTCTTTCTTTCTTTCTTTCTCTCTTTCTCTCTCTCTCTCTCTCTTTCTTTCTTTCTTTCTTTCTTTCTTTCTTTCTTTCTTTCTTTCTTTCTTTCTTTCTTTCTTTCTTTCTTTCCTTCCTTCCTTACTTCCTTCCTTTTTTAAGAAAATATTTATTGGGCCTATCTACCAGAAAGACCAGTCCATCATGGTGGGGAAACATGGAAAATAATGGTGGAAATAAAGAGTGTGTTGGCCAAAAAGAGCTGTAAAATATCCGTATTAGCCAATTTTCTGTTACTGAAATGAAATTCGGTAGTCTGGATACATTTGAAGAAAAGAGATTTATTTATTGAACCCATTTTTGTTTTGTTTTTGTTTTTGAGACAGGTTTCTCTGTGCACCCTTGGCTGTCCTCAGACTCATGCTGTAGACCAGGCTGGCCTTTGACTCGCAGAGATCTCCCTGTCTCTATTTATCAGTGCTTGTATTAAGAGCTTGTGCCACAACCAGCTATTTAGTTTAATTTTGAGATGAAAGTTCAAGATATCAGCCTTTGGTTTAGCCTCTAGCGAAGGCTAAAGAACCATGGTATCAGTGTGGGATTGTGTGTGAGGGGGAGAGACATTATCACCAGTCAGAAAAACAGAGAGAAATAAAGGCTGTATAATCCAAGACATAGCCTTGTGGGTCTAGAGTGGTGGGTCGTTTCCTTCCTAATGTTGTGACCTTTAATATAAGGTCCTCATGTTGTGGTGATCCCCAAAATTATTTTGTTGCTACTTCATAACTGTAATGTTGCTGCTGTTATGAACAGCAGTGTAGATATGTGGAATGCAGATATCTGATCAGCGACCTCCCTTGCTGTCTCCACCCCTAGGTTGAGAACAGCTGCTCTAAGGCTTGTCTCCTAGTCACTACAGCTTCAAGTGCTCACACTGTTTCCTGACATCTCCACCCGGGAATAAGTGCATGAATCCTTGCTGAACACTGTCTAAACAATAGCAGGGACCCAAGGGGTGTCAAACGTGTGAGCTCTCTGTCGACCTTGAAAGTTCTCACTACTGTAGTACTGTTCTGCTTGCTCCGTTTCCTTCGTGCCTGATTCATGAAGATCAACTCATTGTGTTTCTCAGGTTGGTGAATGCCCTCAAACTGCAGGACCACGGGAAAGCTCTTGTCAAGACCCTGTCAGAGGGAGTGAAGAGAAAGGTATGTCCAGGATTCCTTATTCCGTTCTGTATCCCGCAGGCCGATGACTGACAGGTTGCCTGGTCTTGTTGCAGTTGTGTTTTGTGCTGAGCATCCTGGGGAACCCTTCTGTGGTGCTTCTGGATGAGCCGTCGACTGGGATGGACCCCGAGGGGCAGCAGCAAATGTGGTGAGGTTTCAGGGGCAATACTTGTGGGGGTTTATGGATCTTGTAAAAACTGGCTTTCAGCGTAGTTTACTTCAAAACATAAAAACAGACATTCATTATCAGGGAAAGCAATGACAGCAGAAAAAGCAGGCAATTTTGTATTCGGACCAAAGCTTGGAATACAAAAACAAAAAGGCATACTGCTTCCATCTTTCACACATTGTGAGAATTTTTTTCTCATAGATGGGCTGGACCTAGGTCTCCTTGCACATATGTAGCAGATGTGCAGCTTGGTCTTCATGTGGGTCCCAAACAACGGGAGCAGGGGCTATCCCAAAAGCTGTTGCCTGTTTGTGGGATATGCTCTTCTAGATGGGCTGCCTTATCTGGTCTCATGAGAGAGGAAGCACCTAGCCTCACCGTCTCGAAGTGCTAGGGTTGGTGTGGGAATAGCCAGGGGCCCCACCCACTCAGAGGAGAATGGGAGGGGGGAGAGGAAGGATTGTGGAAGTAGGTGATTGGAAGGGGGTCAGTGAGTGGGATGTAAAGTGAAGAGTTACAAATAAAAATTAAAAAATAAATAAAATTGATTAAAAAAGAATTTTGTTCTCTTAGATTTTTCTGAGTATGCAATAGGGCACAGTTAGTCCACTCAATTATTAAATTTCAAATCCTTCTGCAAGAACGTCTTGGTGACAGAGACTAAAATTAAAACCCCTAGTCCTCAGCATGTTAATTACTTTATGAAATTTCTAAAATCGATCCTGCCATGCCTTTGGTGTATGTGTCATGATTATCACACATTCTAGGAAGTCCTCATTCTCTCCCCTCTGCCTGCTTATTGTAGCTGATTCTCAGCCCTTTCCCCCCAATATCAACCTCCACATTCAGCTCTAAGCCATTTATAAATTATATGCTTTAACCAAAAATTTGGTTGTTTATTTGTCCCTCAGTCCTACACAAATATCTTGGTTTTGCTTTCTCCTGGATGCATTTCTTGTTTCACATGTATGCTAATGGAAACGTCACTAAAAGGTCTCCGTGGTAACCTTGAGGATCCTCTTTAGTTAGCTGTTCTCTTGGATCTAACTGTAGGCAGGCTATCCGGGCCACCTTCACAAACACAGACAGGGGCGCCCTCCTGACCACCCATTACATGGCTGAGGCTGAGGCTGTGTGTGACCGCGTGGCCATCATGGTGTCTGGGAGGCTGAGGTGAGTACCTTTCTGGCCTGCCCTTGACCCCCAGGTGACTTTGTGTGGTAGAAGGCCATTGTCCCCTGTGAGAAGCTGGGGGGCTGTGCCACTCTCTGCCTGGCCCTGCTCGTAGCACCCACGTGCTGACTTGCACAGGTGCAAGCTTACATAGCTGTCTTGTCTTGCTTGACTTCAGCCTCCTCCTGTCTACCTATATCCAGGTGTATTGGATCCATCCAACATCTGAAGAGCAAATTTGGCAAAGACTATCTCCTGGAGATGAAGGTGAAGACTCCCACGCAGGTAGAGCCGCTGAACATGGAGATCATGAGGCTCTTTCCCCAGGCTGCTCGGCAGGAAAGGTAATGTGTGTCTATGTATGTATGTATGTATGTATGTATGTATGTATGTATGTATTATTATTATTATTATTATTATTGCTTTATGGGTTTTTTGTTTGCTTTTAGAATAATGAGAAATGAAAGTTCTATCTTCTCATTGTTTTTAACTTTAGTAAACGTAAGTACGTTCATTACTAAGAGACAGAGCCTCTGTTCCAAGGGCTGCCACAGAAAATAAAAAGAACAATAAGTCCCTCACTGGAGGCTGGCTCTTGTGAGGGAATTAGCATTTGTGGGGCTCTAAAGTGCGTCAAGTGTATGTTTGTGTTTGTATTATGTCAGAGACTGTCTTAGTCAGGGTTTCTAGTCCTGCACAAACATCATGACCAAGAAGCAAGTTGGGGAGGAAAGGGTTTATTCAGCTTACAGTTCCACATTACTGTTCATCACCAAAGGAAGTCAAGACTGGAACTCAAGCAGGTCAGGAAGCAGAAGCTGATGCAGAGGCCACGGAGGGATGTTTCTTCCTGGCTTGCTTCCCTGGCTTGCTCTCTTATAAAACCCAAGATGACCAGTCCAGGGGTGGCACCACCCAGAAGGGGCCCTCCCCACTTGATCACTAATTGAGAAAATGCCCCACAGCTGGATCTCATGGAGGCACTCCCCCAACTGAAGTTCCTTTCTCTGTGATAACTCCAGCCTGTGTCAAGTTGACACACAAAACCAGCCAGTACAGTGGTCCTTGCCAGAGGGTCACACCATCCCTATCAAAGATGATGCCCTGAGAGAGCTCAGTGGTAGTACAGACAGCCATCAGAATTCCATGGATGGCATCTCTCAGCAGTTGTATTAGTCATGGTGCCTGGGGCTTGGGTAGATAGCGTGATACCACATTAACTAGCAGTTTCTGCTTAGACATTCTCGTCTTCCTAAGGTGGAAGAAGAATCTTGTTCCCTCCCTTCTTAAGACACCATGCTACTGGCTTCTTCCCGAGTGTCCCCTCTTCCTCCTCCTCCTCGTAGACTGACTTATTGTTTTTTTTATTATTCGATATATTTTTTATTTACATTTCAAATGATTTCCCCTTTTCTGGCCCCCCACTCCCCGAAAGTCCCATAAGCCCCCTTCCCTCCCCCTGTTCTCCCACCCACCCCTTCCCACTTCCCTGTTCTGGTTTTGCCCTATACTGCTACACTGAGTCTTTCCAGAACCAGGGGCCACTCCTCCGTTCCTCTTGTATCTCATTTGATGTGTGGATTATGTTTTGGGTATTTCAGTTTTCTAGGTTAATATCCACTTATTAGTGAGTGCATACCATGATTGATCTTTTGAGACTGGGTTACCTCACTTAGTATGATGTTCTCCAGCTCCATCCATTTGCCTAAGAATTTCATGAATTCATTGATTCTAATGGCTGAATATATACCACATTTTTTGCATCTATTCTTCTGTTGAGGGATACCTGGGTTCTTTCCAGCTTCTGGCTATTATAAATAGGGCTGCTATGAACATAGTGGAACATGTATCCTTATTACATGCTAGGGAATCCTCTGGGTATATGCCCAGGAGTGGTATAGGAGGATCTTCTGGGAGTGACGTGCCCAGTTTTCTGAGGAACCGCCAGACTGATTTCCAGAGTGGTTGTACCAATTTGCAACCCCACCAGCAGTGGAGGAGTGTTCCTCTTTCTCCACAACACCTGCTGTCTCCTGAGTTTTTAATCTTAGCCATTCTGATTGGTGTAAGTCAAATCTCAGGGTTGTTTTGATTTGCATTTCTCTAATGACTAATGATGTTGAGCATTTTTTTAAGATGCTTCTCAGCCATCTGAAGTTCTTCAGGTGAGAATTCTTTGTTTAACTCTGTACCCCATTTTTAATAGGGTTATTTGGTTTTCTGGGGTCTAACTTCTTGAGTTCTTTGTATGTATTGGATATTAGTCCACTAACAGTCCCATAACCCCTAAAGAAATAGAAGGGGTCATAGAAAGTCTTCCAACCAAAAAAAGCACAGGGCCAGATGGTGTCAGTGCAGAATTATATCAGACCTTCAAAGAAGACCTAACACCAATACTCTTCAAACTATTCCACAAAATAGAAACAGAAGGAACACTACCCAACTCCTTCTACGAAGCCACAATTATGCTGATACCAAAACCACACAAAGGTCCAACAAAGAAAGAGAACTTCAGACCAATTTCCCTTATGAACATTGATGCAAAAATACTCAAGAAAATTCTTGCCAACTGAATCCAAGAACACATCAAAACGATCATCCACCATGATCAAGTAGGCTTTATCCCAGGGATGCAGGGATGGTTCAATATAAGGAAATCCATCAATGCAATCCACTACATAAACAAACTCAAAGAAAAAAAACCGCATGGTCATCTCATTGGATGCTGAAAAAGCATTTGACAAAATTCAGCATCCTTTCATGCTTAGTCTTGGAAAGAACAGGAATTCAAGGCCCATACCTAAACATAGTAAAAGCAATATACAGCAAACCGGTAGCCAGCATCAAACTAAATGGAGAGAAACTTGAAGCAATCCCACTAAAATCAGGGACTAGACAGGGCTGCCCCCCTCTCCTTATCTTTTCAATATTGTACTTGAGGTACTAGCTAGGGCAATTAGACAACATAAGGAGGTCAAAGGGATACAAATTGGAAAGGAAGAAGTCAAACTATCACTATTTGCAGATGATATGATAGTCTACCCAAGTGACCCAAAAAAACTCCACCAGAGAACTCCTACAGCTGATAAACAACTTCAGCAAAGTGACAGGTTATAAAATCCATTCAAGCAAATCAGTGGCCTTACTATATTCAAAGGATAAGCAGGCTGAGAAAGAAATTAGGGAAATGACCCCCTTCACAATAGCCACAAACAGTATAAAGTACCTTGGGGTGACTCTTACCAAACATGTGAAAGATCTGTATGACAAGAACTTCAAGACTCTGGAGAAGGAAATGGAAGAAGACCTCAAAAAATGGAAAAACCTCCCATGTTCCTGGATCAGCAGGATTAATATAGTCAAAATGACCATTTTGACTGACTTATTGTTGATCAAAGAGCTCTTGGACTACAGTCATCTCCAAGTTGTAAAATGCAGAGTTATGCAAATAAGATGTACATCTATGCAAATAAGATGTACTTTTATGCAAATAAGATGTGCTTCTATACAAAAGACTGACCGGATTGTTGTTTGTTTTTCTGGAATACACTCATCAAGGCTGCGACCTTGAAGCCCAGTGTTCACCCTTCTCTCCTCTTCACAGGTATCCCTCTCTGATGGTCTATAAGTTGCCTGTTGAGGATGTGCGTCCTTTATCTGAGGCTTTCTTCAAGTTGGAGAGATGTAAGTACATGTTTAGAAATAATACTTCCCAAACCATAAAAATCTAAACTGGCTAACTGGCTTTAAAAAAAAAATCATAGGATGTTCATGATACATAGTTAATAGATTGTTAAGACATCTAATCTAGTGCTTCTCAATAACCTGATTTGGCATGTCCACCCCATAATGCAAAATGCGTTCAGTCTGACTTCAAAAATGTCCATACTCCTTATGCCATTATGAGGCAGTTATCTGTGTATGTATCTATGTATCTATGTATCTATGTATCTATGTATCTATGTATGTATGTATGTATGTATGTATGTATCTATCTATCTATCTATCTATCTATCTATCTATCTATCTATCTCAATTTATTTATGTATTCACATCCCAAATGCTGCCCCCTGTCTCTTAAATGCTCCATAGCTTCCAAGTTAGTATTGCAAACGGAGGACTGTTTGGATGGCTCGTGAAGGACATTTCAGATCCACACTGGGGAACTCTTCCTGCCTCCCCTCCCAGTGCTATGCTTTCAACCTTGCCAACTGCCTTCTGCTGAGAGCTCACACTTCCCAGCGTGTGCCTTCTTCTCGATACGTGGTTAGGGCCACCCATATACATTTTTCTTTTTCTTTTTTTTTTTAATCTCACTGTACACTTTTGGCCTGGTTGTTAGGTTGTCATCCTTCTGATGAGAAGCAGTCTATAGAGCTCTCATAAACAGAAAGCATTTGTAATAGATACAAATCAACGGGATTTTCGTTCCAGGAAAGCTGCTTCCCCAGAAAAGTGTAGCCTTCCTTTAAAAGCTTTCTGATGTTTGCATTTTCATCAACACCCTTCTCTAATGCATATTCCTTCTCTCGTACTTAATTTGCTAACATTGAGGTTCTCATTTGGGGGGAATATTTTTAAACATTAGTTCAGGAGCATTTTTCTTCCTTGTGATGGGAAGATGGCACAAGTGACAAATACAGACAGGCAATTAACATTTCCTCAAGGGTCATTAGACACCATTAAGCTGCAGTACACTTATTGATGGAACTAAGCTCAGAACTGTTTGAAACTGACATGTGCTCCATAAACATCCATATAGATTCATTCTTCTGTATCAGAAGAGCAAATGTAGGGGCTTTCCTCTATCAGGTGATATTTGCTTATAGCCAGGAAGGTGGCAGGATTTTATGTGTCTTCTTACTATGTTACCTCCTTATTTTATAAGCTGATAGTAGGAGTCCCTTTAAGGTAGAGTGAAAGGGGAAGAAAGAAGCGGTAACACGGCAGCAAGACTGGTTGATCATGGGCACCATAGTTATCACGTCTGCAGTTACTACACGGGAGCATAGTGCATTATCTTGAGATTGAATAAGCACAATAGTTACCACTGTCATTAGATCCAAAGAGATAGAAAGGCACAGTGTGGAGCAGAACGATGTTGCATTTGTCACCTTGGAGAAATAGTGGCCACTGGTCAAGAGATTCAGTGTCAGGAAGGAAATGGAAAAATAAAAGCCATCTCCCACTGAGGCCAGACAAGGCAGTGCAGTTAGAAGAACATATCCCACATACAGGCAACAGCTTTTGAAGCACAGAGAGTTGAACTTCCAGGGTGGGGGGATACCCAGGAGGAGAAGGGGTGGTGGGGGAAGGATTGTGGGAGGGGGTGACCAGGAGAGGGGCAGTGAGCATGATGCAAAGTGAATAAGTAAAAAAATAAATGAATAAAAAAGAATAAGAACCATGGTCCCCTTTTCTTTTTCTTCTCCTGCTGAAGACCCATTGGGACACATTGCTTAGCACTAGCCTTTGAGGGAGAAAGAAGGGCAGATGTAAGAGACTCATGGGGGTTTTCTAGCACAAGGAGAGCCATGTTTTAGCTTTATCTCATATTGATGTTCTGGATTTCTTTTTTATTCTTCTTTTGCATCTTCTAATGCCTTTGCCAAATCTCTACAGAAACATGTCTGTCTTTTGGTATGACGGAATGGTGTATGTGCTTCCTAGTAGTTAACTCGAAAAATAGTTATTATCTTATATTTTTATTATTTGTGTGTCCTCTTGTTCACAAATTGCTAAAATACCCTGAATAAAAAAATATATGAGCTCCTAAAGGGAATTCTTCCTTACACAGTGAAAGAGAACTTTGACTTGGAAGAATACAGCCTCTCACAGTCCACTCTGGAGCAGGTGGGTAAATTTTAGTGATTATATATATATATATATATATATATATATATATATATATATATATAATTCTAAAAAGTAAGCTTGGAACCAGAAAGATGGGACAATGGATAAAGCTCTTTCTGATCAAGTGTAAGGACTATAGTTTGAACCTCTAGAATCCATATAAGGCCAAGTAGACACAGCTGACTCCTGTAGCCCTAACACCATGGAAGCATCTGGCTAGCTGGACTAGCTAAGTGGAGAACTCTAGCTTCAGTTGAGTACCCCATGCCTCTATAAATAAAGTCTGTAGAGAAATTTAAAAGAATACCAGAGATCAACTCCAGGTATTCACAGATACCAGCATATCACGTACCAACACACACATGTGGTCCAAATACATACGTGCATATACATGCAAAAGAGAAGATCAAATAAGCTTAGGAAGTATATAACCTTTGCATCATTTGCAGCTAGCTATAGGAGGTAGCGTGGTGTGCCTCCCATTCTTTATTTTTTCTTTATGCATTCTCTTTTCCAGGTCTTCCTGGAGCTCTCCAAGGAGCAGGAGCTGGATGATTTTGATGAGGAAGCCAATTCCTCAGTGAAGTGGAAACTCCTCCCACAGGAAGAGCTTTAAAGTTCGAAATACTCTCTGTATCTTCAAGCTCATGCCCCTCTTACGGATAGCATCAATGTGCCTTACTCATCTCAAATGTAGCACTAAGTAGTTTCGAAACTCACGTCAGATTTTTTTTTCTGATGGCCAATGTGCGAACAGGTTTGAACACACAGCCAGATTACGCTCAATCAAGTCACGCTGCACACAGGGTGGAGTTCTAAACTGCATTTACAATTAATTGTGTTGATGCTTCTGAGCATGATAAAGAGACTGATTTTCTTCGCCTGAACTTCAAAACCTTAACTATTTTCTCTCCTCCGTGTTTAGGTATAATGTAAACAATTTTGATTTTAGGGAGAAGAGGATCAATCGCTTTCCCAGCAGCACAGTATTTGGTTTTTTGTACCTCACCGACCTGTTCATCATTCACTGCTTTTTCTCATGACTCACAGTTTGCAGACTCTGAGTTACGGAGACATGTTTTGTCCATTGTGACTGCAAAAGCAACTTTAAGCTGGTGGACGTAAATACTTGCAACCATTAAATGACTGCGTGCCTATTTGCGTATGAATCTGAAACATTTCTGAAATTTTGAGTTGTGAAAAACTGATGGAGAGGGGATACTTCTAGGTGCAAGGACTGGCTTTGTACGTCTTTATTTACCAAGTCTGTGAACGCTACAACCTATCTATTGCAACATCAGTACGGTTACCTGGACTCTTATCTATGAGACATTTTTGTTGTTACTACTATTATTGCTACTAATTAACCAAACATTTACATGAAACTATAAATTTATATGAAAACATTATATGAAAAAATTCCCTTGATACTAAGGTTATAACTTCATAGTGTATGTGAATATCAACTGTCTTCCACTTTGGAGAATTCTCAAGTAGACATTAAGCAAATGCTCCAAGCCTTTAACTTTAAAAAGAGACATTGATGCTGACCCTGTTGAAGTACCTGGCTTTTTGAATAACAAATTAATTGATACAAGTCAACGCATTATAGGTACTTTATTTAGGTCCAGAAAACTGCCTCAGCAGGTAAAGGTACCTATTGTCAAGTCTGATGCCCTGAGTTTGATTCTTGGGTGGGACCCAAATTATGGAAGAAAAGAATCATCCCTCAAGTTGTTTTCTGACCTCCACATTCATGTGGTGTTGTCAGACATGTGTCTACATACTTGTACTCAGAACAAACAAACAAAATTGAATAAAAATATAATGGGCTTCCCTGTGGTGTTTTCCTATACAGTCTGTTTTTGTTGCTCCTTCTCTGTTGCTCCCCCACCTCTTCCCCCACCACCACCACCACTCTGGCTGATCATCTTTTACTCACCAGCCCTCTTCTGTTTTTATGTAGCATGTTTTCCAAAGCCTTCCTTTATGTTCCCCTCCCTAATAATTCTTGTTAGTCTTTCTCAGCGTGGTACAGACTAGAGTTACTCAGAACAAGGAAACCTCAGTTGAGGAGCTGTTGGCATGTCCGTGTGGCATCTTTACCTTTTATTTTTATCTTATGGGTATTTAGATGGTATGTAAACTGCACATCACACATATACAATGCCCACGGAGACCAGAAGGGGGCATTAAATAAATACTCAGAGACTGGAATTATATACAGCGCTGAGCCTCCATATGCTAGGAACTGAACCCAGTTCCTCTGGAAGAGCAGCCAGTGTGCTCTTAGGACTGAGTTTTCTCTCTGGCCCCAGGCATTTTCTCAATGAAGGGTATCCAGCCCACTCTCAGTGCTACCATCTTTAGGCAAGTGAGTCTGGGATGTCTAAGGAAGGTAGTTGAAAAAATCCAGGGCAAGCAAGCCATCAAGAGTCATCTCTCCATGATCTCTGCTTCAGTACCTGCCTTAAGTTCTTGCCTGCTTTGGAATTCAACTGAAACCTGTAAGTTAAAATAAATACCTAGTCTCCTAAAGTGACTTTTGCTCAACGTGTTTGTTATACTAATAAAAACAGCTACGACACCAATCCCAAGTCTCCTCTATAATCTCTCATGGTCCCTTTTCTAATTTTATAATCTATACTATGTGTGCATGCATGTGCATTTGAGTATGTGCATGAATTCAGATTTACACAGATCTGAATCTAGGATCTATATATGAGCATAAATAAGGTTAATTTGTCTGAGCCCGAGGATAGTTTAAGTAACACAGGTTGCATCTCTTTATCTGCAAATGTCACATTTTCATTCTACATTACAACTGAATGAAATTCCACTACATGTATGTACCATGTTCCTTACCTATTCATTGTCATTAAAGCACTAGGGTGGTTAGTTCTGTTTCTTCGGTATTGGAAATGTTACAGCAGTAAATATGGGTATGCAAATATTTCTGTGGTGAGACTTCCAGTCCTTTGAGCATACACCCAGGAGAAGGCACTGTATCCATTAGTATTAGAATATGTGTTTCTTTCAATAAAGCAAAGGCCCAAACAGTGCAATTATCCTTGCATTACACAGCTTGCTTTAACCAGACCTTTAAGACTTTATTTGCGCTATGAGGATTCTTTTAGTGAAACAATCTAACGAGACTATGTTGATGGGGCAGATCATGGGAGCCAACCAAGAAAGGTTTCTAATATTTTGGTAACTCAACAGTACCTTCTCTTGTGTTGCATGTAGGTTTTGCCACCCTGCCTAAGCTCCAGGAGCGACCTGTGCTACCCCCAGCACGAGCGCCAGTTAATCTTAAATGCCTTTGCTAACTCAATGACTGGGCATTGACTGTTAAACCTCTCCTGCCACCCCAGGCATAATCCCAGGATATCCCCAGGATATCCCCAGGATAGAGTGGCCATTAGCCACTCAAAACCGAAAACTAACCATGGCTGGTTGGCTTTATCTCCTGCAGCTTCCCCGGGTTTTCTGAGTCATCTAGAAAGTCATCTTTCTGCTTCCCTGGAAGTCCTGCCCATTCCACCCAGCTCATTGGTCGCTAGTGTTTTTATTGCTAGATCAAGAACCAATTGGGGAGCAGGACCTTAGCATCAGCCCTTCCCCCCATCCCCTACATTCCTGGTTAAGAAAGATAGCAACACAGTGAGACTGTCTCAGACTTATAACTGATAGTTCTATGATAGAAAACAAGACAACAGACCTGAGCCACACAGAACTTCAGAACTATGTTAATCTCAAAAGCACAGTACAGTAATGGCAACATCACCAACACTTAGATGACTAAGAATTTGAGGCACTATGTGGTCATTTCTGTGAATTGTTTTAGAAAATGGTCGTAACCATTCTGAAATACATTCTTATGATTTGCATTTGGCACTGTAGGATGCAGGTTTCCAAAAGGGCCCTCAAATCCCTGAGGACTTGTTGGGTGTTGGAGAAGAGAGGGTGCCACAGCAGTGGTATAGCTGCTGTGAAGTTGTGCTTTCTGCAGAAAATACTTTTCACTACATTTGAGCAAAAATCTTTAATTAAACTCAGTGGATTGCACATAAAAAGAAGATATGAAAGCAGGAAAGGGAGTTTTTGGAAAGAAGGGTTTTAGTGAGAGAGGGTGGGAATGGAGATGAGGGGAAATAGGAGCTCCAACTCACTTAAATTCAGTATTATAAATATACGAAATTGCCAATAAAATAAAAATTAATAAATAAAAAGCCATTAAATATGTTTATTTGTATATGATTATATATTATATAATAAAATCACATATGATATATTCATATATCATACATAATTTTATATAATTATACATTATTGTATAATTATATATACAATTAAATATATATAAATGTTAACAATTAAATATAAGTAAATAAATGTTAATTGGCCCAGGAAAGATGCCTCTTCTGTGTTATGCGATTCCTCCATAGTATCTGTTATGCTGCAGGACACACTTGGTATCATAAGAAGATTATCCCTGGGGGACAGATCATCACCTGCTTAAGAATTTTTAAAGGCCAGTGGAAAAGGAGGATGTTGCTGAGATTCTGAGCAGGGAATGATGCCGTCTGTCCGCCTTTGAAAATTATGGGATGGTGAGAGAAGGGATGTTGACATCCTACAGTGGAGTAGCTGAGAGAAACAATCAAGAAGAAAACTGAACTTCTGCAAAATGCATTGTGATATCACCATCACTGAGATTTTTAGAAGCATTTATTATAACAACTATTTAGGATTACATTGACCAGAACAGTAATTCAGGCCAAGGAAAGACCATGTTTAAAAACCCGAAATAAGTGTATCTCATCCAGGGCTCTGATAAACTGTTAAATCAGTGTTTCTCAACCTGTAGGTCATGATCCCTCTCCCAGGGGTTGTATATCTGATATTTACATTACAATTCATAACAGTAGAAAAATTATAGTTATGGAAGTAGCAATGAAAATAATTTTTATGGTTGAGGGTCATCACAGCATGAAGAAGTATATATTAATAATAATAATAATAATAATAATAATAATAATAATAATAATGTTGGTTTTTCCAGACAGGCTTTCTCTGTGTAGCACTGGCTATCCTGGAACTCACTCTGTAGGCCAGGCTGGCCTCGAACTCAGAAATCCACCTGCCTCTGCCTCCCAGGTGCTGGGATTAAAGGCGTGCACCACCACTGCCTGGCAAAGAAGTGTATTAAAGGGTCACAGTAACTAGAAGGTTGAGAACCATGGCTGACTCCTTTGAACTAGGCCAAGTTTTCTGTCAAGCCCATGGCTTCACAGTCTAGTCATCTTCATAAAAAAACAAAACACAGCAAACAAACAAAATTTCCTAGGTTTTCTTTTTATAGGAGTGAGTTCTCTCAGAACACTGGGTGATTTTTAAAAAAATGCTGTTTTCACACAAGTTAGTGAATTAGTATTAAAAAATGGTCAGTATGAAATACTGTAGTGTGGATGTTGCAATAAGTTCATGTGTAGTTCATGGCTCTTTGCATGTTTGCAAGACAGCCCCAGTGGAGTGTGGCACAATGATCTGTAAATCAGTTCTCTGAGGGAAAAAGAGAAAAATTGGAGAAAAAAAAACCCTCAACAAAACAGGGCTAACTCAGTAGAAGCATTGACAAAGCAAATGTGGCAGGCTTCTGGAAGTGAAGTAAAGGTTCTTTTCAAAGATGATAGCCACAGTTATGGAAAGAAAAGTCTTTTCTTTGAGCATCCGGTCAGGGAAGATTAAAAAGCATGAATTCTTACTGGGCAACAAACCCTCCCCCACAGAGCTTGCAGTTGCTGTTCAACCAGCATTACAGAAACCACCTCAGGATTCTGAATAGGTAACGAACCCAGAGATCCAACTGCATTTGCTTGATTGATGGGTTCCATTGTGTAATCTTGGAGTTTACAGGGAATGTTATCTGAACTCACAAATAATCTCTGTCAACTTGTATTTTCAAGGTGCACTGACACACAGAAACTATTTTTCATTGTTTTTTTTTCCTAGCTTTGAAAATGAAATAGAATTTTCTGAATATTAGCTGGACAGTGGCTCACATGTCTCTCCTTACTAATATCTCTCTATTAAATTGTGACTTTTTTTTTTTTTTCCGAGACAGGGTTTCTCTGTGTAGCCCTGGCTGTCCTGGAACTCACTCTTGTAGACCAGGCTGGCCTCGAACTCAGAAATTCGCCTGCCTCTGCCTCCCAGAGTGCTGGGATTACAGGCGTATGCCACCACCGCCCGGCTAAATTGTGACTTGTTTAACTAAGGTCTTTTATGGTTGCCTTAGTCTTGGTTTACAATCTCATATACATAGCTGAATGTTCTTAGCCTGTTTCCTATGACCCACAATGTTAGCATCTCTTCTAGGCTCCACCCCACAGTTACCTGGCAACCCCTCCTCACTCACTCCTCTTGCTCTCTTGCTCCATTACTCGCTCTCCCCTCTGTCTCTTCTCTCTACATTTTGCTCCCCCTCTCTCCACATGCTCATGACTGGCCTCTACTTCTCTCTCTCTCTCTCTCTCTCTCTCTCTCTCTCTCTCTCTCTCTGCCTTTCTCTGTTTCTACCCTCTCAACTCCCCTCTCCATACAACTATACTGTGACTGGTAGCTCAGGGGAAAGGGATACCTCAGCATGGGCCCATACCTTCTCCCATACCACACCGCACCTCCACCAAACATATCCATGGCTTCTTTTGTATAAAATGTGACACGTAATGTTGAGCACATTTTAAAGATGGAGCCTATTGACTGATGCTAGTGAGACCAGGGACTGAGGTAATGGACAGGATGGAAGACATGATATAGAAAAAAAATCAAGATATTGCTTTCTGTGCTGCTTGAAACCTGATTAGATTATCTGCCTCAACACTGTGGAATAAATCCAGAGCTCAGAGCCCTGAGCTTTTCATGATTTACTTTTTAAGGGACAATATTTTATTTTATTTTATTTTATTTTATTTTATTTTATTTTATTTTATTGAAATCTGCCAATGTCTTTTGGGAGGAGGGCTCAGAAAAGTTGCAAATGTGGATTCCCTCAGCAACACAGATTTTTCTGAGACTATAATTAGTCAAATGAGTAGGGTTGGTAATTCTCTGCTGTGGGAACTGGCTGGGAGTCAATAAAAAAGAGATTTGTTCAAGAGTGGTCACGTGAATACAGTGCTCAGCAGGCCAAGAAAATTACAACCACAATCTTCCTCCAAAAGCAGTCAGGCTGACTGGGAATGCTCAAAACAGGCAAACAGAATGAGACCAGTACGGAGGTGATAGAGACCAGGGAGAAATCGAACCCATTTTCTTGGAGTGAGGAGACAGGGGTAAGCCAGGTCTCAGGACACTCTCTTCAGACATTCCACATGTAAGTTCATTTTTTTGCTTCTGTTTTGTTTGTATTAGGCTGTTATAAGTGAGATTTCATATACTCGATGACAATTTTTTAGGGAGGAACTATTATTATTATTTTATGCAGAGAGTTTCAGTGTTTCTGGGTTTGTTTTCATGTGGTCTACAGGGGAAGGAGTGGGTAGTTTCAAAGGCATTGTCATATTTTCTCATTTTAAGTAAAGATGTAGGCATGTACCCATAATGTGTTAGTAATTGTGAGACACGTAAGCAGGTCTTCTGGAAGCAATTTTTGCATGAATCTGAATGTGAATCTGCTGCCAAGCTGCAGCTGTACACACATGCATATGAACTGTAATTTCCAGGCATTTCTAGTACACTTTCTCTCCAAATTTTTAGGATGGCATTTAGAGAAATGCTTTTATATCTCAGCCTGTCATTCTCAGACTTACAGGTTGTTTATTTGTTTGTTTTTTGTTTGGTTTTTAATATAAGATTCTTTCCTGCACATTTTTATCTGTTGGGCATGGTGTATTGAAGCATATGGAGGCATGTGCCACTTCACCACAATAGTATTATTTCAAAGGTCCTACCCTTTGCTGTCTGCAGGAGTTTGCAGTAAACAGGGTTTTGTGGATTGGCGCAGAGTCAATAATATTCACTCACGCTGAAGCAAAGCCTTTATTTGTACAAGAGCTAGCAAGGATCTAGGAACCAGAGAACAGGGAATAGCAAGCAAGGAGGATGTTTTGCTGGGCTTATTTATGCTGCATGGGCGATTTAGAGTGGAACTCTGAGATTGGGAGTTAGTTTCAGTTCTGGATACAAAGGGCTGTGGTTGCTCCCTTGGCTGGTTCAAGCTGTCCCATCTCTCTAAGAATGTTCATGTTGACTGGAGCAATTATTGGGTCTCCTGGACACCCTGACTTAAAACTTTTATTTATTTATTTATTTAATCTATTATTTATCTATTGCTAGTACTACATTCCTCTCTCCATTTGTCAGTCCATAGGCTTTCTTTTCTTTTCTTTTCTTTTCTTTTCTTTTTTGTTTTTTGTTTTTTTTTGTTTTTTGTTTTGTTTTGTTTTGTTTTGTTTTGTTTTGTTTTGTTTTTGAAACAGGGTTTCTCTATGTAGCCCTGGCTGTCCTGGAACTCACTCTGTAGACCAGGTTGGCCTGGAACTCAGAAATCCACTTGCTTCTGCCTCCCAAGTGCTGGGATTAAAGGTGTGCGCCACCACTGCCTGGCTCCACAGGCTTTCTGATATCTTTTCTCCATCCTTTTGTACCAAGACTTGCCTCTAACCCTTACTTTATAGCCACGTGTTGTTTTACTTTTAAAAGCTGAAATAAGCTGGGAGTAGCTACTGTGCTCCAGCCCAATGGGACTGTCCCCTGGACTCTTCACCTGAATTTTTCTCCTGAGAAATAGGTAGCTCTCTGTTTGAATCTCTGACATGACTGGGATGCCACCATCATGCAGGAAACATCTATTCTTTATCCATATGACAATATCCCATCCCAACCTGGTGGACCAGTTTTAGGCAACAGGTTGGTTAAAAGGTTATTTCTACCAATGATTAAGACCTAAGAGCCAGTTGACACAGACCGGCTTAGAACACCACAATGGAATCAATGGCCCTGGCAAGCCTCCCAGAAAAGTGATTTCTGGCTGAAGTAACTCGATTGTGTAATTCAGTCTAAGCAAGCCCTTCCCTTCCACAATTTAAATCTTAATGAACTTAATGAAGTTACTCCGTTTTGTTTTCTTTTATGTGCAGCTTCCAGAAAGACTGGAAAAACTGGAGTAGTGTGTGATTTCTTGATTAGGGTATGGGAAGAAGTTGTGTTCAACTATGCTCTGAAACCTCTCTTTCTGGGAAATGTCCTGCTAGAGTAAAATATCTCTATGGATCCCCACGTTGTGATGATTAATTTCATGTGTCTGCTTGGCTGAACTATGAGACCCAGCTATTTTATCAAATACTTCTTTACATGTTGCTGTGGAACATGTATTTCTTTTTAAATACGATTAACATTTAAGTCAGTACTTTAAGTTTTTTTTAATTTTTTTTTGAGGTGGGGTAAGCTCATGTGTATCATGATATATGTGTGGAGGTCGGAGACAACTTGTGGGAATCAGTTCTTTCCTTCGTACGTGTGAGTCTCAAGAATCACACGAAGGTCGTTAGGCTCAGTAACAAGTGTTGTTAAGACTGAGTCATCTTGTAGATTCGTCATTGTAGTATATATCAGTAAGAAAACCACTCATTAAAGTGAGCGACTTCACTTAACCACACGAAAGCCTTGCAAATACAGCCTGAGGTTCGCCAGAAGATATGAAATTCTCTTCAGCTTTAAGATGCAGATGCTCCAAATGAGCTTCCAGCTTTGCTGTTTCACAGTCTGTATGCAGGGCTGTGACAGTTCACATGCCCACTGGCGTCCCACTTGCCTGCCCTACCTGTCCTGAAATCAGCAGGCCACACAGTCCAGAAACCAAATCCTGAAAGTACATGGATTATTGTTCACCGTCTCCACACATCTCTCCCTCTTTCACATTTTAAAAAAATCTCTAGGTTGCCAGATGTTGATACAATTGTGGTCTATTTTTCATGTTTCTCTGAAGAGCCGGGAAGAACACATTAGCCAAATTCTGAAACTCTCCTCCTACCCCACAGGCTCAGCAAACACTTTTGCTACAAGTGATAAATGCTGAGACTGATTTGCAGTTTCTGTTGGAGAGGGGCTACTCTGCTCCTGCACTCTCCTTCTGACTGCTTATGCACAGGGCAAAGACTTTCAGGGCTAGCTTCCATCTCTGAGTCTGTAATATGCCCTACTCCTCACCAAAATCATCTATCCATCTACAAATCCCATGGTATCCATGCACATCACACACACACACACACACACACCACATACTTCCTCTTCTTGGTCACTACTTTCCTAAGGACAGAATGACTAGACTTGCCAAATACTGCACCTACACCATGATATGTCCTTCAATGGAAATCCCTGTGGTGCCTTTCAATAGGCTCTAGCTTAACTTTAGCTGACTAGCAGCATTAGAAAGAGCCTTATCCTCCCAAATCAATCCTCAGCAGAATCTGCCAAGCTATTTGTCAGGGGAAGAATGTTTTATTTCTTCTCCGAAGACCACTACTTAAAAAGAAAATCCAATGTGTGGAGTTGTTATGCTACAAAAGAAGTTAAACGTTGCTATGGAAACTCCTCAGATTCTCCACTTCTTTATTGACTGGGAACTAGGTATACCTTGGACAATGGTACCCTCCTCAGATGCCTAGTATGAAATTATTGGGCATAGTGCCTACCATGATTAGCATCCCTTATCAGGGAAGGGTATACAGAAAGTTATGGTTTCTTGTGAAGCTCATCCCCCACAGAGCCTGCACCCTCTACATTGCTACTAGTGTGACTCTTAAAACACTTAGCTTCATTTATCTCCATTTCTAGTTTCCCTGACCCAATCAAACACACTTTTACATAGTATGCCTACCCCATTACAATGACAGCTACTTCCTTTATAATCCATTTCAGTTTGATTCTCCCAGAGGATCAACAACAAGAAGTTGAAAAAGTTAGGTCAAAGTTTAGGAATTTTATACCTAGCTAAAGCCTACTTGAATCTCAGTCTCAAGGCTGACTTTACCACTGCCTCAAGCACACATTCACACACAGTGTGGTTTTCCAAGGGCAACCTTGAAAAGATAAATATCCCTACTCAGTTCATAATATATACAATAGCATGTCTGCTTTCATGTCTTATAAAGACAGAACCAAATTTCCTTGCCACAATAAAAAAGGCCTAAGAGGACTGAGGTCCTCACCCAGTACTTTCAATTCTTGTAGACATATTCTCCCATATTTGCACAGGGTACCATTACTGTTCATGACACTGTTGTCTTTATCATGTGAGAAAAGAAACTCTTCTGGTCCAAAATTCCGGCATGTTTACATTTTAATTTTTCCTCCTAGGAAAAGTAAAATATGGTGGTTTTCTCACATTGAATTAATATACCCATTATGTTGTGCAAGGGATGTCGATTTATAATTTATATATAAAGGATGTCATCCAAGCCTGGATTCATGTCCCCCTCTCCCCCATGTGTTTAAATGGATGTATATTGTACAAACTAGAATGTTAATGTAGTATTTATGTTGTATGTCGTTCAAGGAAATACAGCGTTGAAGGAGTCTGGGAGTGAGAAGAACAAATGGGAAGAAAATAGAAGAGATATCCAGTCGATAAGCTATGAATTCCAGAATCCAAGCCCTTCCTTTGCAGTAAAGGGCAGCCAGGCTCTGACATCTGCAGAACATTTCCTCTTAAGATCTTAGTTTTTGTTGACTCTTCTCCTTGTTTTTTATTAAACAGACCAAGATGGCTAAGAGAGAGATAAGTGTGTGCCAACAAACACGGGCTTTATTGTGCAAGAATCTTCTCAGAAAAAAGAGACTGAAAAGAGATACATTTTTGGTATGACTCAGGATCTGCTCTGCTTCATGTGTGTGATGGTGCAGTATGCTTCCTGTGTGCAAGGACTGGAGACATCCCTGGAAAGGAAATTATGCTTTCGCACAGAAGGAGGAGGCCATTCACTAGGGGCGGCATAACAGAGGAGGGGGCCAAAATGAGAATATAATAAATAAGTGCCTTAAAATCTTACAAAGCCATTTCAAACTGTTTTGCTCACTAGGATTAAGATTTTAGCAGGTCAAAGAGACAAAGAGTGTGCTAATGGGCTCATACACTGATGACAGGGCTAATCTCTCTCTCTCTCTCTCTCTCTCTCTCTCTCTCTCTCTCTCTCTCTCTCTGTGTGTGTGTGTGTGTGTGTGTGTGTGTGTGTATGTGTTTTGCTCTAAGAGTTATTTATTTATTTAATGTATAAGTGTTCTACCTGCATGTACACCTGCATGACAGTAGAGGGCATCAGATCTCATTATAGATGATTGTGAGCCACGACATGGTTGTTGGGGATTGAAATCAGGATCCCTGGAAGAGCAGTCAGTGCTCTTAACTGTTGAGCCATCTTTCTAGCCCCTGGATCTTCCTCTTTTTAAAAGGCATTTGGTTTCTTTTTTTTCTTTTTAAAGATTTATTTGTTATATGTAAGAAGACTGTAGCTGTCTTCAGACACTACAGAAAAGGGCGTCAGATCTCATTACAGATGGTTGTGAGCCACCATGTGGTTGCTGGGATTTGAACTCAGGACCTTTGGAAGAGCAGTCAGTTCTCTTAACTGCTGAACCATCTCTCCAGCCCATTTGGTTTCTTAAGAACACAGAGACTTTGTGAAATCGGCATAATTGTGAAGAAAAGTCTTCCCACTGAAGTATCAGATAGTGCAGCCAGGTAGCATTTGCTAACTAAATTGCACGATTATGCTAAGGACATATTCAGTGAATGTTTTTAATAAATTTTCTCTTCTTTTTTAATTTCCTCCTTCCTTCTTCCTTCTCCCTTCCTCCCTCCCTCCCTCCCTCCCTCCCTCCCTCCCTCCCTCCCTCCCTCCCTTCTTTCTTTCTTTCTTTCTTTCTTTCTTTCTTTCTTTCTTTCTTTCTTTCTTTCTTTCTTTCTTTCTTTCTTTCTTTCTTTCTTTCTTTCTTTCTTATGTATACAGCATTTGGCCTTCATGTATGTCTGCAGGCCAGAAGAGGGCACCGGATCTCATCACAAATGATTGTGAGCCTCCATGTGGTGGCTGGGGATTGAACTCAGGACCTCTAGGAAGAGCAGACAGTGCTCTTAACCACTAAGCCAGCTCTTCAGCCCTTTCAGTGAACTTTCTGAGACTGAGTCCGCTATGTAGTGCAGTCCTGGAACTCACTTAGTAGACCACCAGGCTGGTCTTAAACTCAGATAGTTGTGAGCTACCATGCAGTTGCTGGGAACAGAACCTGCTCTTCCAGGGGTCCTGTGTTCCTAACCACAGAGCCTTCAGTGAACTTTTTAAAAGTCTAGTATTGGTAACCCAGTCTCAAAAGATCAATCATGGTATGCACTCACTAATAAGTGGATATTAGCCTAGAAAAATGGAATACCCAAAACATAATCCACACATCAAATGAGGCACAAGAAGAACGGAGGAGTGGCCGCCCCTTGTACTGGAAAGACTCAGTGTAGCAGTATAGGGCAAAACCAGAACAGGGAAGTGGGAAGGGGTGGGTGGGAGAACAGGGGGAGGGAAGTGGGCTTATGGGACTTTCGGGGAGTGGGGGGGCCAGAAAAGGGGAAATCATTTGAAATGTAAATAAAATTATATCGAATAAAAAAAAGTCAAGTATTGGGAAAAAAGGTATCAAGGTTGGTCAGCTAAAAGACCTTGCATCCATGCCTGAGGATGTGACTCAACCCTAAGCTTACAGGATGGGAAGAGAGCTGCCTCCTATGGCTTGTCACTGAGCTCAGCATATATGCTGTGGTACTTATGCACACAAATACATGTGTGTGTGTGTGTGTGTGTGTGTGTGTGTGTGTGCGTGCCTGTGGTGCATGTGTGTACATGCACAGGTGTGCACACATATATACACACATATACACATAAACATACATACTCACATATACACATTTCAGAAATTAAACCCTTTAAAGTGACTTGCTGTTTGCAGCTCACAGTCCTCTTGAGGGTCTCCTATCAAACTATCAAGTCAGTATATTAGTCTGAGGTCCCTGCCTTTTTTGTTGCATTTTCTATCCTGCAGTTAGAAATATGACCAAAATAGTAATTATTATTAAACTACCAACACCAAGGTAATAATAATTATTAACTTGTCAATGTCTTGGAACTATCTCCACCCACTGATTCTTGAAACAAACTCAAACTGAGGGGTGCTGGAGGGAGTCTGTGCCCAGCCACAGCCTACTACTGAATTTTAAAATTCAATTCATCTCCTCACACTAGAGCAGTAAATTTCACTTCCAAAATTTCCTAGCGGAAACTCGGCATAGTAGCCATATTTGTACCCTTTGGAGCCTGAGCCACAAGGTTGCAACTTCAAAGTCAGCTTAGAGTAGATAGCAAGATAATAATTTTAAAAATAAGACTTGAGAATGATATGGAATGCTTACCTTTTGTAGATGGAATATTTCCAGAAATATATCCTAGGAGGCAGAGAAATTTGAAAATTCATCAACCAATATCATAGCTATACAGCAAACCCATTTGTGTTTGACTTATTAGAAATTACAGCTGTCATTGTTTCTTTTATCTGGTTCTGTAGGAATTCCTGTACACAGCACTTATACTATTTGGCTTAACTTTATTTCATGAATTGCATGAAGTTCATGATTTTTCATCACTGCCTGATGTGGACTTGGGACGCATTGATTCATTTAATGACTCCACCTTTACGATTGCATACACACCTGTCACCCTGACAACTCAAAGGATAATGGATAGAGTCTCTTTGGTCTCTTACATGAAAGGTGAGTTTTCTGCTAAACCAGAAGGAATTTCTCTTCTTAGTTCATTTGGGTACACATATACTCTGGTTAATGCATAGTTTACTTAATAATCTCTCTCTCTCTCTTTCTCTCTCTCTCTCTCTCTCTCTCTCTCTCTCTCTCTCTCTCTCTCTCTCCCCTTTTCTCCCTCTCTCCCTCCCTCCCCCCCTGTGTGTGTGTGTGTGCACACACACGCACGCGTGCGTGCTAATGTTCCATGTACATTAGCATTCAGGTGTAGAATCCAGTAGAAGCCCAAATAGGATGTGAGCTACCTTCCTTTATTATTCCCATCTTATTGCCTGAGACAATCTCTCACTGAACTGGAGGGTCATTGTGTAGGCTTGGCTAGGCTGGCCAGACAGCTCTCTGAATCCCTGTCTATGTCTTCCAATTGCTGAGCCATATCTAGCCATATCTAATTTATATATTTGGGTCCTGGGAAATTGGAACTGGTGTCCTCATGTTTGTAGGACAAATACTCTTAACCACTGAGCCATCTCTTCAGCACTTCACTCAATCAATTATTTAAGAGAAAGAAGACTTACCTTTATTTAATGTATGGCATTTGTCTGCATGTATGTTTGTGCCTCACAAGCTTGCAACACCTTTGGAGGCCAGAAGAAAGCATCAGACGCTCTGAAAGAAGCATCTCTCTCTGTCTCTCCACAGTAGCCTCTTATCACTCTGGACCCAGTCACTGGAAATCTGTAAAAAAAAAACAAAAAAAAAAAAAAACTTCCCTTTCTTAGTCATATTCTATCCATAGTTTTTCTCTGTCTCAGGTAACCATGCTTTTATATTTGGACTCTGATCTCAGAAGCAGATTCAATATCTAAAAGTCCACCCTCACCACAGTGTGTGTTTTAGAAAACCACCTGCTACTGGGAGTCTCTGTGGCCATAGTTCCCAGATCATGCTGATGTTTTCCTTCCCAGCTCTGCCTCCCTGCCCACTATAGACCACAAGGATACAAAACATCCCAAACCTGTTTCCCCTGGCACCCCACTAACCATCTTTTGATCCTGAACCTGAATGTATGCACTGGACACCTTACCCCTCCTCATTGAATCCACTTCTAATTTAAGATCATACACTGATATGACTGCCACCCAAGGCTCACATCTCTCTATTTCTTCTACAATCTTCAGCCTGATTCTCATTTCACAGATATCTCTGTGGAGTGAACACAATGGGTTTTTAGGGAAAAATGAGTCTAAGTAATATCTTCTTTCAAGGAAAAAGCAATGTCTAATTAAGCTACACATATACTCATGGTTTTTGCTTTTTAAATTTTGAGCCCTTCCTTTCCTTACAATAGTAAATAGTCTAATTGGAATGATGGGTTATTTTGTATCATGTGAATTTGTTATAAGAGTATATGAAAGGAAATAACTAATTGCATGCATTCCTCTGATTTTATCCACAACATTGGAAATGTATTTTGGACATTTTTAGTATGAGTGATTTATCCAAGGTCATTATACAATTTTGGATTATTTCCATTAAATTTTTTTATCTAGGAGGGAATGGAACAAGGTTTCTATGATGGTTTGAAAGAGAACGGGAGCTCCAAGCTCATACATTTGAACAGTATGTTCTGTTTGTGCTGTCTGAGGAGGGTTTGGAGTTGTGCCTTTGCTGAAGAATTTATGTCACTAGGGGAAGATTTTGAGAGTATAAAGCCTTGCCTTGTCTCTGCTTCATGCTTGAATTTGAAGACATGGGCTCCCTCCCCCTACCACCATGCCTGTGGCTTGCTGCCAAGGCTCAACCCTGCCACAATAGACTCTTATCACTCTGGAACCATAGCTAAAACTAGCTCTCTCTTCCTTAGGCTGACTTTGTTCATGGTGTTTTGCTCAAGTGGCCTCTCATAGGTATTGATTATAGAAATTTACTTATGGTAGTAATTTTTTTCTTTGAATGCCAGGAAGAAAAATATTGCCTTTTCTAAATGAAGAAAATATGACAGAACTCATTTCAAAACATCAGGATGACATAGTGAGGGTCATATTCACCAATGCTTACTCCTACCATTTGAAGTTCATAAAAGGAACAAGGATCCCAGTCATAAAGGAACATCAGGACCACACAGGTAACTATGCAACTCCCACATTGGATGGTTTTCCACTCCTCTAATGTTATAAGAAATGCAGGGATATGTCCTGGCTAGTTTTGTTTTTAATTGGACAACATGGCAAAAGGGCACCTCAACTCAAGAATTTCTTCCCTTACATTGGCCTGTGGGCATATCTGTATCACATTTTCTTAATTGCTAATCAATGTAGGAGGGTCCGGCACACTGTGGGTAGCACTATCCCTAGGGAGGTGAGCCTAGGGATAAAATAAATATAGCTGAACAAGCAATGGGGAGCAATCCAGTAAGCAGCATTCCTCTACTGACTCTACCTCATGCTCTGTCCTTGGCTTCCCTTAATGATGTACTATAACCTTTAAGCTAAAATAAGCCCTTTCATTCCCAAGTTACTTTTGGTCATGGGGTTTTATCACAGCAACAGAATGAAAACTTGAGCAGGATATGAATACAAAATAATAAGCTTCAATAACAAAGGCAGGAAGCTGAGAAAATAACTCAGTAATGTACTTGCTGTGCAAGCAGGAAATAGGTAGTTTGATGCCTAGGACACATGGTGGTGCATTCTTGCAGTTGCAATGCTGGAGAAAGAGAGAGGTGTAGTTCCCTGGATAGCCAGGCTAACCTAATTAGTGAGTCCCTGGCCCTAATGAGAGACTCCTATTTCACAAGACAAGGCGATGGCTCCCAAGAAAGAACACTCAGGGTTGACATCTGACCTTCACCCATGAGTGCACTCATGAGCATGCACATTAACTCATACTTCCCACCCCCACCATAACAAAGGTAAAGTTGGCTTCTAGAGGTAAGTAAACTTAGACAAGCAAGAAATGTTACACACACACCTCACAAACACACACCCATCCATCCATCCTAAACTAAATCCACATGAAAGAGAAAAATCACAGCATCCAATAGTGAAGGTGATTGCTAAAAACCAGTGTGTCCTGTTCAGGTTTCCTGATGAGATCTGAGTTTAACGATTTTTGCCAACAAGAAGCTTGAGGGTCAATAACAGATAAATCACATGGTCTTGTGCTTGCACTAGTTGGGGCTGCATTATCAGGCTAGAACTTCCGAAAAGATATACCCACCACCAGATATGATAGGTTAAATCTGAGACAAGAGGATGGCTTGCAAGTTCAAGGCCAACATGGGCTACCTACTGAGTTTCAGGCCAGCTTAGGTTACAGAATAAAGAACTTTCTTCAAAACTAAAACAAAAGCAGAATAAGAACAGCAAAAGACTTGCCTTTCATCAATGGTAAGAGTGGAGGAGGAGCATTGTTTAGAAATACAAACATCTTTTAGAAAGTCCATAGGTGGCCGTAAAGATTAGGAAAGTGGCCATCCTGGGATGATGATAGATTTAATAGGTAGAATAAGATCACAGAAGAAACGGGGATTTGCGCCTTCTAGACTTCACTTTGTAAGTAAGGTGCATGGGGCCATGTTTGGATGTTACTTCTGCTTGCTGTTATGCCATTTCTAAGTCTACATGTGCCTTTATCAACTAAAGATATTTTTAAGTTAATATAGCACAGAACAAATTTCCTAATTTAATGTTGGGTTATCTTTAATGAACTGTAGTTGTAATTTCAACAGAGAAATACATTTGACTTTTTATTTTTCAAAGTAACTTTTCTTCAAATGTCTACCTAATTATCTTAGTATGAATTCCATTTGCTCTTGATTTTGTTATATCTCATCTTATTAGAAAAATACTTGACAAGAATGGAGTCTTTGTCTTATTTTAGACTATGCTGCTACCTTAGGATAATCTTCAAAGTATTATAGTATACTAGTTCAAAGATTAGGAGTATAGCTCACTGCTATGATGCTTGCCCAGGAAGTATAAGGCTATAAGTTTAATTCCCCTGTGTCAGATCTTGTAATAGTAACAACAACAACAATAATAATAATGACAATAATAATAAATACAAAAGGAGAAAGAAAAACTCAAAAATATGAATAGAAAAACAGAAGAAAATATAACAAAGCACCGACTCTTAGAAAATGTAGAAATGAGAACACCTTCTAGGGTCCTTGGCACTACTATCTTTACTTCAATAATTATCAATAATTACAAATTTGAGATTTTTATGGATTTCAAGTCAATAAATGCATTTTAGATGCCTGAGGATACTTAAACTTCACTGTTTGCCATAATTAGGGCCACATCCCAAGCTCATATTTTTTCCTTGTTCCCAAAGCTCACTGTTATTCATATGAAGATACCATTTCTTGTGACGTTTCAAGCTTCTGGACAGATGGGTTTGTGGCTCTTCAAGCTGCCATTAATGCTGCCATCATAGAAGTGAGTGCAAATGCCTGATTAAAATGAATTCTACTCAGTTTTATCAACATATCAGTAGACAGCTATGTCCTTCCATTCTCTCACTATCATTTACACTTTCATGATGATTTATTATTCACCCACCCAGATTTATCTAGAAAAGTTCACCAAAGTTGCTGCTTTACCAGGTATAGTAGAACCACAGCAACAGGAACAGAACAAGACTGTTTTCTCTAGAGAATCAGTCCTCTTAGAAAGCCAGACATGTAATCACATAATTATTGGAACATGAAACATGTCTCATCATGGAATGATAAAGAATGTTCAGGTCTGTAAAGGAATACACAATTCTCAGCTTAGATGGAAGGGTTTCTATTAAAGAGATTATTATCACTAAATGATTGGGTGGGAAATGTGTCTACCTTATATGACAGAAAAAGGTGTCTAAGAGAAGTGACTAGGCAATGATAAAGATGAAGTTGATAAAACTTGAGCAATGTGGGCAGACCAGGATGAGAGATTTGACTCTAGAATCTAAGTAACTGAGTAACAGAACACATGGGGAGACACACAAGCTGACTTCCAATCCAGACAAGTCAGTTAAATATTCAGGGGGAACAGGATGCTTCACCTAGGTACCATTGCTGTTCGTATTTTCTTCACTGATATCTTTGTTTAGGTCACAACAAATCACTCAGTGATGGAAGAGATGATGTCACTTACCGGAAAATACATCAAGATAGATACCTTCATTGGGCAAGAGGGAACAGTGACGGACTTCTTCCTTTTGTTCTGTATCATTTGTTTCTCCCCACTTACCTACTATATCTCCGCTGGTGTTACAAGAGAAAGGAAAAAGATGAAGGCCTTGATGACAGTGATGGGCCTTCGGGATTCAGCATTCTGGTGAGTGAGGGGTGGGGCTCAGAAAAAGTGAGCTTCTAGGGACAAAGCAGCATTGTAGCTCAGCTGGAAGAGGTCTTGCCTGGCATGCTTAAAGACTTGAGTTTGATCCTTAACACTCTATAAACTGAGCATGGTGGCACACACCCATAACCTCAGCTCTTGGAGGGTAGAGGAAGAATAAGCAGAAGTTTGAGGTCATCAATGACCACACACAGAGTTCAAGGTCAATTTCAGATACATGGCACTGTCTCAAACAAAGCCCCTATCATTAGAACATTCTTGCATTTATTTTTTGGAATTACATGGGATCTCCCTGATGTAATGCTTGACAGAAAAAGCCTGGACTTGGTCACATTTAACTCTGAGATGAACAATGAGTTACAGATTTGCCAGTGAGTGATATTTCAGATATTGCACAACCAATATCTATTGCCTTCAGATTCACGAGTGTCCTGACCTGCAGGGCAGTCAACAGGGTCCCAGAACACCTAGAAAAATGGCAAGAGACAAGAGATGCGAGAGACGGACAGCAAGACAGTATTCTGATCAAGCTGTCAAATTTTATTTTTTACACAAGGCAATTTAAAGGGAAGCATGCAAGGTTTGGGAGGTGTAAAGGGGGAACAATCTTGGGGGCTGGCATCATTTCTTAGAAACAGTTTCTCATAATTTCTGGGAAAAGCTAGTTATCGCTGATGGAATGATCCTTTATCATGCCTTTATCTTGGCATGATAAAGGGGGTCTTGAGGAGGTGAAGTGGAAAGGAGTTGCTATAGTAACCTATCCACAGATGAGCTTTGAGAGGAGGGGGTTTTGAGATCTAAATAAGAATGGCTCCTCGCATCGAGATCTAAGTGAGAATGACTCCTGGTATTGAGATCTTCTGGCATTGAGATCTAAGTGGGGATGGCTCCTAGTATTGAGGTCTCTTGGCATCGAGATCTAGGTGGGGATGGCTCCTGGCACATGAGAACTCTAATAGTGGATAAAGTGCTTGCTTTAAAGAAGTGGCTCACATTCTCCCTAATGCTGTGAGCCTTCATGTTATGGTGACCCTCCAACCATAAAATTATTTTCATTTCTACTTCATAATTTTCATTGCCACTACTGTTATTGATCATAATGTAAATATTTTGGGGAATGGGGTTTTACCAAAGGGGTCGTAACCTACAGGTTGAGAAACACTGCAGTGATTTTTTTCTTTTTCTTTTCCTTTTCCTTTTCCTTTTCTTTTCTTTCTTTCTTTTTTTCTTTTCTTTTTCTTTTTTTTTTTTTTTTTTTTTTTTTTTTTTTTTGCTGTTGGAAAAAACCAAGCAATTTTATTCAATCACTTAAATGGGATATTATGCTAAAAGCATTATGGAAAAATCCACTGCAGAGCTGAATATATTAAATGATATGCTCTTCAAGCAGGAGCTTTATCCAAGAGAAACAAAAGAGCAAGAAAATAAAATAAGCACTTACTTATGACTCATTTGCCACTCGCCAGTTGTGTTATTACAGGAAAGTGCCACACAACAGTGAGCCTCAGTTTCTGCCTCTGCAAAAGTGGGGGATAAAATATCCAATTATACTGTCCTTGCATGGTTGTTGGCATGATTAACTATGCTCATTCTTTTAAAAAACCATTTTCTTATTTTATGTGATGGATGTTTTGCCTGCATGCATGTCTGCACATCACACCCATGTCTGATACCCACAAAGACTAGATATGTTATATATATTTGTGAGTTGCCACATGGATGCTGGAAATCAAACCTGGGTCCTCAACAAGAATAGTCAGTGTTCTTACCCACTGAGTCACATTTCTGGTCCCTAAGCACATTTTTGTGAAACCCTAACCTAAACTTTGAAAAATATTTGGTGATTGGTAGATATTAAGTATTAACATGTGTTTGGGAAGCTAGGGTTATGATATGTGTATGAAACAGCATAAACTTCAAGTTGAAAGACCAGGTTTCTACTCTTCAATTACCATAAAGTGACATAGTCTTGCTTAGTCATGGTATATGTAAGAATCATGCCATGGTAAAAGCATTATTTAATCCATAGGATTTTGTGGGGGTTTTTGTTGTTGTTTTTGTTTGTTTTTATAATAGGATAGATAACAGTGTTCTATTTAATTTTTTATAATAGGATATTATCCTATTTTTTTATAATAGGATAGATAACAGTGACAAAAATGATGGGCTGGATGTTAGGTGTATCTTATACTTTATAAATTATAAAATGGTAATAGTTGTGTTCAATTTATATTTGAAAGGAAAGAGCCTTCTAACTGGACCTAAAGGGGGGAAATGTTGATTGCTATCTATATGCAGGTGAGGGCAGGCACAAGATGAAGCTAGAGCCTGTGTTGGGCAGTGGATAAAGAAGGCGGGCTGAGAGTTTTAGAGATAGGAGAGATAGGGAGACACAAAGAGAAGGAAGGAAGATGGAGGAAGAGAAAGATGGACCAGATCCGTGTGACTTTAAATAGCCACAGGTAGCTATGAATATCATACAAGGGATGGATAATTACAGGACTATTTGTCTTATCTACATGGGAAGTTTATATCAATATCTATTGTCTCTGAGTTCATTGTGTGGGCATTTTGTGGAATGAGAATTTATGGATATAAATCTGGCTGATAAATTTAAAAATTTAGTCTTTATCTCCTGAGCAGAAAGTAGAGATGGCTCACTCAGATCCTACAGACATGAATTTTGTATATTGATCATAATTAATAAACTAGTATAGTTATTAGTGACTAAAGAACTTATTTAAACTAAGGCTCACTATGTGTGTGTGGCATAGTGAAATGATTGTCAACAAATGCACGCTGCCTTTCATCTACAGTCTCAGTAGCATGGACTGCAATTTTACTATCCCCAAACTGTTTACAGTCTATTTATTCAACCCTAGTCTCTCCCTGAACTCCTGGACATCACAGGCTATTTTAATCTCTACAAGCTCACTTATTTTCAAGATGGGATCAATATAATGTTTCGTGAGGCTGGTCAGGAAAATGGTAGGTAGTTGAGATGAAGCTATAACTTAAGATTTATATTCTTGTCTTGACAAAACTAATTTATATTGCATGCATAGGAATTGCATGCACAATCAGGAGCAGGAAACATTTGTTTTATTTTCAAGCCCCTTCAAGTTAATATCTATCCATCTGTGAGATCAGTGGGAAGGAATGAGCCAGATGTTTTTTGGTAGGATTCTGTTTTGTAAGTTGGGCCAGTAAATGATACTGTAGAGAAAGTAGGAAATGTGATAAGAATTACCTATAAATAAAAATACAACTTGTTTTTATGACATGTAGTTGTGACTACAATAATATATTCATATAGGAGTTTTTACTAGTCATTAAACTTTATGTATTAGTATGTGTGTAGTATTGTATGTGCACTCATGTGTGCATGTGTGGTGGCCAGAAATCAACTCTAGTGTTACATCTCAGCTATTGTTCATCTTTTTTATTCAGAGTCTTTCTTTGGCCTGAGATTCAGGGATTTGATTTCACTGACTAACTAGAGATATCTTGTTATCTACTGGCCCAGAGAATCTGTCTCCCTTTCACTAGTTCTGGGATTATAAGCATTAACCATTGTGCACAGTTTATGTTTTTTGTAGATTCTGGGAATCGAAATCCAGTCTTCATGCTTGTATGACAAGCACTTTCTCTACCAAGCTAGCTCTCTCTATCCCTTTATCAACATTTTTAAGACTTATAGAGTTAAGACTATAAGGATTTAAGACTATAACTAGCAGATAGCTTTAATGAAGAAAAAGAAAACAGGCAAGCACACCTTTTGTAATAATAATATGAACCCAAAAATCATCCTACCTCAAGTAAAATACAGCTGTTAAGAGCATTTGATATTCCTATAAGAAGAAAGAGAAACTCTATTATATGCACAGAATGGGAAAGAGGGAAGTATAGAATTAGACACTCTTACTTTCTTATAAAGCCACAAAAGAAGAAGTTAGATCAAAGAATCTTTGCATAGGACAAAGAGACTCTAACTTACTTTGCAGCAATAGTAACTCAGCAAGACATACTTGCATCCATACTCAATGGAAAAGACCATCAATGTACATGAGATTTTGTCTTGAATCTTTGTATTAATTCTAAATCACTACATGTGGTTTATATATTCTGGAAGATCCTGTGAATTTTGGCAGGAGGGTGAGTGTGTGACTGAAATATGGGTCACACAAGTACCCAGAACGCACCTCTTTTTTGTCTAACCATAAATATTAATGGGATTCTGTTTTTGTATCAGGCTGTCCTGGGGTTTGCTCTATGGTGCTATTGTCTTCGCTGTGACCGTTCTCTTGACATTTATTGTAAAACTGGTCCAATTTGTCTTCTCAACTGGATTTCTGGTGATCTTCAGTCTCTTCTTCTTCTATGGCTTATCTCTGGTGAGTTGCTGAATACAAACTCCACTTGGTTCTTAGTCTGAGAAACACAGTTGTTACCAATACGGTGATTTCTGTTTATATCTGTTTTGTATTTGCATAAAACAATCTGTAGTGAAATAGTATTTATCTATAGATCTGTGTAGTTCTAACTTTCTGTAAAATTAGTAAAAGCTGTAGTTTTATACAGGAAATCATTATTTTGTTATAGTAATAACTCTTAGATAAACATAAATCAACTGGGTCTTCTCTTGTAGATCTCTTTGTCTTTCTTGATGAGTGTCTTACTAAAGAAGTCTTTCCTCACGGACTTGGTGGTGTTCTTTCTCACTATTTCCTTCGGAAGTCTTGGATTCACAGCATTGTACAGATACCTTCCTGTATCCTTGGAGTGGCTTCTTAGTTTGCTTAGCCCCTTTGCCTTTATGCTTGGAATGACCCAGGTGAGTGGAAGCTAGTTACCTTACTAAGTATATTTCTGAAATATTTTCCTCACTGGAATTCAACAGTCTTACAGTCATTTCTATGGGTAGCCTTTTAAGCACTACAGTTTGATGGAACATACTTGTGATGTTTTGAAGATGGAAAAGTTACTTTCTCCTAGAAAATAAGTTCTTTTGTATATAAAAAGATGAATGGATTCATATTCAGTATATATACTGTATATATTAAGTATATACATTCAATATATATTGAACATATATTCAGTGTATATTCAAAATACAGTATGTAGTGTTTTGTCACATCCCAATGTTTGTTATAAATTGAGTTTAACTGTTCCAGTTAACCATCATATTTAATTTTAAAAGGATAGTGTGATTTAATTCTGAAGCAGTAACATAAAGCAAAATAAAATGAAAATGAGTATTTTGAATGCTCAGCCAACTAGGAAATCCCTTTTTGATCCTCGAATATTTTTTCTTCTTACTCTACTTAGCTCTTAAACTGATCAGACAGAGTCTTTCTCTCATCTATTAAATAAGTCAAATTTCTTAGTCTCTGTTATGATTGATGTGATTATAAGGATTGCTGTAGATCTATATCTATGTCTATGTCTTTATCTGTATCTGTATCTATATCTATATCTATCTATCTATCTATCTATCTATCTATCTATCTATCTATCTATCTGATTATGGATGTCAAGGTTTTTTTTTTAATTAAAAATCTATTTGGGTGTATGTGCACCTGCACATACACATGCTTACCTGTGTGCAGACCCCTTCATAGGCCAGAAGCGAGTATCAGATATCCTGTAGCTGAAGCTACAGATGTTTTTGAGCCACCCAGTGTAGGTACAAGAAACAGAACACGAGTCCTCTGCAAGGGCAACAAGTTCTCTTACCCACTCAGGCAAGTCTCCAACACCTCAGTCAGTTTGACTGTCTTTGTTTAAACGTAAGATGCATTATCGTTAGTTTTTGGCTGCCGTGAAGCATCTCCCAGAACATCTTTTCTTGCTCCCATTCCCAATTCAGCAAGGTCTTACCAGACGGCCACACCTTCACTAAGTTCTTTTTCCATCCAATATGCATTTCGTTTAGAACACACATTCACTGTACTAAATGTGATTGCTTAAATGCGATGTAGTTGTATATAATTTTGTTTTCCAGTCAACATCTGTAGTCTAGGCACCCAGGCAGTTAGACTTTGTCTTTCAGGGATGTGACAGAGTGTAATAGTTACAGTCCATGAAATAACCAAGCTGTTTTTAAAAAGTGATCATTTGCCTGTAACTTACTGGGTTATTTTTGATTTCCAGCTCTTACGCTTGGATTATGATGTGAATTCAAATGCAGACCCTGTGGGCAACCCAAATGTAGTCATTGGCACAATCTTCATGCTGTTCTTTGATGGTGTCTTCTACCTGATGTTGACATTCTACTTTGAAAAGGTTTTACCAAGTAAGTTGTTCCAGGATAAGACTTAATGGCATGCTTGTAATCTCAGGGTTTTTTTTTATTAGTTATAGTTTTTACATAGTGAGATTTTAAAATACATCCTTCAAGCACATTACCCATGTCTCAGGAGTATGACCACTGACAGGATTGACAACAAACACTGTCACCCAGGGAGTGGTGATCATTTTAGTAGATTTTGTTCATGTGGAATATGCAGCCTTTTACATGAGTGTGTATGTTGTTAATTTCACTTTATCTGTCTCTTTTTCCTTCCTACACTTGGGGCATTTAGTTCCTTAATGTTCATAGTTGCTTATAGATCTTTAGTTCTAAATTCTTTCTGCATATCTGGGTTATCTAATGAGCTTTATTATTCAACTGGTGAATAAGCATAAATATACATCACCTATACTACGAAACATATTATATGCTTTGGAACATAGCTACACTGTCATTTACTCAGTTGAACTAGTCAATATATATGTATTACTTGCATATTTGTTTTTGTGGTAACTTACTTTTTGAGATTTCTCAAGAGTACAAGTCACTGTTACTAACTCTAACACTGTGTTCTGAGATAATTTAAATTCACTACTCCCCCTTTTTACTGAAATTCTATGGGGTTTTGGTGAAAATCCACTAAGTCTCTCTCTGCTATTATGGCCCCCATGACTGCCATTCTACTCTGCGTTTATGAATTCAACTTTTTATTTCCACAGCTATCAGATGTGATCGTAGTTTTCATACTGTGCTCAGTTCGCTTCATTTAACAATAGTTTAGATCACCCATGCCATTATAGGGGCTATAAAGCAAGACTAAACACTACTCAAGCCAAGGCTTCCTTACCCATCCTTGCCCCTGGTGTGAGTAGCACCAGGGTGCCTGTATTTTCAAAGTAGGTCACGGTGGCCATAATATGCAACCATTCTACAATATATAATCACATAGGAAGGACTTTTATATTTCCTTTCAATTTCTCAATCCATATAAGCTTCTCAAAGTCTTATTTCGTCTTGTTGGCTAATACAGCTCAAACACCCTGAGAGGGCTCAGTCCAGCCTAGGACTTAGTTACTATCCATGAAAGGAGCCTTTCTTTGCTCCTGTCTGCCTTACCTTCTCTGGTCAAGAACACAGACAGTTCTTCTTATGTGCCTTTCCAACTCAAGAGGCTGTGCCTAGTGCTCCATCCCAGAGCAGTCACGATTGAACACATGAAGAAATGGTGGATCAATAAGAAGCATCAATAGAGGGATTTTTTCTTTAGTTAATACTTGATCTGCCTGATTTTGAGAGAATCATATATGCATAGTGATTATCTCTGTTAACTTTTCCAAAGTTTACTGAATAATATTTTACTCAATTTATCATCCTTGCTAATGTGTATACCACAAATGAATAGTTTGAATATATTTGCATATATATACATATATCCTTGGTTACATTTATGTGTAAGTATAGTGTTTCATTATATATACATTGCATATATAAATTATTACATATCTACTATAATTTTTATAATACATTATATGTAATTATATAATTATATCTATAATTAATATAATTATGTTTATAATTATATAAAAATAATTATTATAAAATATATAACCACATATGATTATATTTACATATAATCATATATAATTACTTATAATTATGTATACAAAGAACATATTTACATATTTTATTTCCCATACTGTTTAAGCAAATTGCTCTAGTGATAGAAACACACATTCCAAATTTTGACCTAACTTAGATAATTTTGCCTAAGGAATGTTTAGAAATTTTTTTGTGCTTTAATATTTAAAGCTTTTGCCTTCATTGTAAAACTAAAAATATTCTTCTTTAGGGGTCAAATTGCAGTCTTCTTTTCCAGTGTACTCTTATTTCAGGTGACAGAAAACTGCTACTTTTCCATTCTTCTTATTATAGAAAGGTATAACTTTATTTTTTAATCCCTAAAGGTTTCTTATTCTTTGAATTCCCACCAGGTGTTTTATTTGACAAAATCTATTACATCCTCTGCCTCTTTTTGATAGACACATCTTAAGCAAATGGCTTCTCTTTCACTTAAGCAAATTAAGTATGGACTTAATTGTTCTTTCTTTTGGATGTTGGCCAAATCTTGAGCAATTTGTGATACAATTCATTTTTTCTCAAGGATCAAAAAATTAAGTCTAATTTAATATATATGCTTTTTTCCATATATGCTTAGCAATATTTTATATTGCTTTGATATTTCCCACTTTTATATTGTTTTATATATGTGTGCATATATACATACACATATATATGTATATATACATACACACACATATATATATATATACATATATATTCTTTATGTTTTATTTCATTATTAGGAATTATTTTTTTACTGAGTACAGAGCTCTAAACTGGCAGATTTTGGTGTTTTTTTTTTGTTTTTTTTTAAGAGGATACACTTTATTGCATATTCAAACTAGAGACAACTTAGAGTGCTTTAATTTTTTCCCTAACAATTTAACATACAGCAAATGTCTTGCCCTTATCTCTTTTTTTTATTCGATATACTTTTTATTTACATTTCAAATGATTTCCCCTTTCCTGTCTCCCCACTCCCCAAAAGTCCCATAAGCCCTCTTCCCTTCCCCTCTTCCCCCATCCACCCCTTCCCACTTCCCTGTTCTGGTATTGCCCTATACTGTTTTAATCTCATTTAAATGTATGCCATCACCATCTTCTGGCTCCCGTGGTCCCCAACAGGAAGTGTCTGTTCATTCTTATCGTTAGTTCCTTCTTTTATGTCCATTGATTTCAGCATCTTTTTATAATTTTTTCTTCTCTTTTCATTGCTTTTAGGCCTTTTGATTTTGAAATGAATTTGTGCCGCATGTGTGTGTGTGTGTGTGTGTGTATGCACATGTGTAAGCAAGTATTCCTGTTTAGAGGTAGAGAGGGGCTTAGAGCAGTGGCTGATCCAATGTTCAATTGCACTGGTTAAACAGATGACTATGGACGTCGACACCCACCCTTGTTTTTCCTGAAGTCCTCATTTTGGTCAGGACAAAATCCAGCGGATCAGATTGCCCTTGACGATGAGACAGACTATGAGTTTTCTGATGACTCTTTTGAACCTGTGTCTACAGAATTCCATGGGAAGGAAGCCATCAGGTGAGATCAGATGTAGTGCGGATGAAGGTTGGGTGTGGGGTTGTGCTATCCTCAGCCTAAAGCTTGCTCCAGACAAGTGTTTAACCCACGCAGACCTTCTATTGAGTCCTTCACAGGGCTCTGACCTAACCTCATCTACATGGCCTGTAATTTATTGTCCTTTATTGTTTTAAAAACTATAGCATGCTGCTTTTAGTGCCAAACTTAGGACTTAAGACAATAGAAGCCATAACTCAAGCAAAAGGCCTCTCTGCCTGTCCCTTGTTGCTTCTCTTCTCTCTTCTTTTCTCCTTATCTTTTGTTTTCAGTTCAGGGCATCACCCCTTTGCCTATTTTCTCTCACTCACCTGAATATTCCTTATTTTATGCATTTGTCTTTTCTATAAAGAAGACCAAAGAAAAGGGGAAGAGAAAAATAAAAGCCTAGAGAAGAAGAGAAAATCAAATCAATATGGCTCTCAATCATGCATTCTGCGTTACAATAAAATTCCTGTTTCCTGCAGTACTAGTTGCATATAGTTCAGTTAAAGAAGAAATCCTTAAGGCCTTTATCTTTGCAATTCTTAATTTATTTTTTAATTTAATTTAACTCTTTTTTTTTACTTATTCACTTTACATCCCACTCACTGCCCACATAACTCTTTTAAATAATAGTTTTTGTTTATTCTTTGAGAAGCTTATACACATACACAGTATATTTTAATCATCTAGCACCCCACTAGCCACTTCCAACTCTGCCTGCTTCCCTCCAGCATGTCCTTTTCCCAATTTCAAATTCTCTTCATTCAAAAGTAATTATATCCCATTGAGTCCAATTAATGCTGCCTATTTGCCTCCCATGTATATTGTGAGACTACCCACTGCAGTATGGGTAAGTTATCAGTGGTCTCACCTCCAAGGAAAAATGACTCTCTCTGAACAACCTTCAACTCCCAATGGCTCCCCAAGTAGGAGTGTCTCTCATGAATCCATCCTCCACCCACGGTGTAATTCTTACTTGTTTGATCTTGTGCAGATAGTCACAGCAATGCAGGCTTGTGACAACCATGCCATGAGCAGGAATAGAACTTCCTAGCACCCCTCTCTGTCTTCCATCTTTCACATTCTTTCTGTCTCCTGCTCTTCTTTGTTCGGTGAACCTGGGCAGCCGAAAGTGTTGGGATTTCCAATTTCAAATCATAACTTTCAATTTCTAACATGGAGCCTGCCCCATAGATATCCCACTTGGCCTGCCTTTAGATAATTTTAAACCTCAGGCAGAGAAAATCATATTAAGACACTGGGTTTTTTTTTCTTTTTCTTTTTTTTTGGTTTTGGTTTGGTTTGGGTTTTCCGTCTACTAGTCTCTCTTGTTTCCTCTCTGGTATCTCAATGAACAAAAAGTGAGGAGAAAGAATAGGACATTAGTGTTTAAATGGAAGTGAAAAATCTGTTTTTTACTTTTTTCTATTTAAAGTATTTTTATTTTCGGGATGTGTTTTGTCATTTCCCCCTGTCCCCAGCTCTTCCCAGATCCTGACAACCTCTCTACCTACCTAACTTCAGGCTCCACGTTCTTTCTCTGCATCCACCACCCCATCATAAAATCAAACCAACCAAACAAAAACTAACAAGACAAAAAATGTCAAAAACAAGACAAAATGAAACAATGCCTCCCCCCCCACACAAAGAACCTATCATAGTCATTTTTTTTGGTTGGCCTGCCCTAGAGTGTGGTTGAGATATTCAGGTACTCCATGGGAGAAAACCGATTTTCCCTCTCCAGCACATATCAGTTGCAAATAGCTTCTTGGTTAGAATGGGATCCCATGTCCACTTCTCCATGCTGGGGTTTTGTCATGTTTGAACCTGTGCAGGGCTTGTGCATTCATTCTGTCACATTCTCTGGGTATTCCTGTGTGCATCAGCCCTGTTGTATTAATATAGTTCTTTATGTTGTGGTGACCCCCAACTATAAAATTATTTTGTTGTTACTTTTTAGGTATCATTTTGTTACTGTTATGAATTGTAATGTAAATATCTGATATTCAGGATATCTCATACATGGGATCATGACCACAGGTTGAGAACCACTGGTCTAGAAGATGCTGTTTCTTTGGAATAATTTTAATAATTTTATTTAATAATAATAATGATTTTAATAATTCTTTTCTTTGGACTTATCACCATGCCTGGCTCTTTCAGTCTTGCTGCACCCTCTTCCTCGTAGGTCCCAGATCTTTGCTTGAGAGGAGAAATTTGATAAAAGCATCTCCTTTAGGGTTGATTGATCCAAAATCTCTCACTATGCGCAATGCCTAGTTGTCTATGTGTTGATTACCATCTACTGGGAGAAAAAGCTGCAGAAAATCTATTTTAACAATTGTACATGGACCCTGAGTTGTTTTTAGAAAAGAGAGTCTGGAACAAAACAAACAAATAAACAAACAAACAAAAAACCCAAATGTATATTTACCTGAATATGATATAACCAGAGAGATTGCATGGCTATGTTTCCAGAGATAACACGATTTGAAATTGCAATGTATAGAATTTAGTGTTTAGCATTACTTAAAATTATTAATGTTTATACCCCTCTTATTAGCCATAATCTTCATTGTATAATGACTAGCATCCAATACTTTTCACGGACCACTTCTTCAACATGCAACATGAAACACTTTGTTAGTCTTCAAATTAACTGCAATGTATATACTGTTAGTGTTCCTCTTTTCAGAACCAGAAAGCAGCGTTTTAAGAAATAACTTTATTTGTTGGCTATTTAATGGTTAGAGCCCAGTGATGGCTGGCACCTCTTATATTCTTTATGACATTTCTTCTTCTTGCCCTTCGATACTGCCTGGCTGACCTGAAAAGCTTCTGGACTTCATGCAGATGTTTTTTCTAACATCTGTAAAATGCTATGTTCCTGACTCCGCCTTGCTATGGTAGCTGTCCGGGTTGTATCATTGTCTAGCTTACCGCATCACTACAAATGGTTCAGCTCAGCAAAAATGCTCACAGCGGCTTGAACAGTGTCCAAGCCTAGGCCCACACCAAAGGAAGCAGCCTTTCCTCCAGGTGAGCTCAGGCACTGGCCAGTCTTTAAAAACACTGGCCAAAGTACCATTGCTGTCTACCCATGGCTAAGTGAAGCTCACGTGCTCTCTCGCATATCCTGGCAACCCAAATTCACCTAAAGATTTCAGCCAGACTCAGCATTAGAAAATAAAGAAAACCATTGCTCCGTAAACATTTTATCTCTTGCTCTCTTTCTCAGGATCAGAAATCTTACAAAAGACTACATACAAAAGTCTAAGCGCACAGAAGCTTTGAAAGGTAAGTAACTAAGATAGAAAAATATTGGGTTTTAGTCACTTAGCTTTTCTCTCAGTGAGCAATTCTAGACTGTGAGTGAGGATGTTGAATCTCCTGTCTCCCAACCCCTGACAACTCCACTAAACATTGCCATTCTGTGTAATTTTGAGTATTAATTTTGATTTAATAAGTGAATGAATGTGTACTTTCATACATTTTAGTCACACTATAAATGCATAGGCACTTTATAAGCCCTGAATTAAACATACATTTGTGATTTTATACCTTTATGCTGTTTTCCTTCCAGATCTGACGCTGGATGCATATAAAGGCCAGATTACTGCAATCCTTGGTCACAGTGGAGCTGGGAAATCAACACTGTTAAATGTCCTTAGTGGGTTGTGTGTTCCCACCAAAGGTAAGAGACAGAGACAGAGACTTGCCCTTAAGTTGGCAAATGAATCATCTGTGCTTTCGTTAGATATCTGAGCATTAAGTATTAGACAGAGATAATTAAACTCACAGCCCTTGACATGTAATCTATATTATTCTTTTATAAAATGTATATGACATTAACTGAAATGTACAGAATTTTAGTATTTTAGAGTACTCAAAATTTTATAGAATTAACAGTTTCAATAGATATTGATCACACTTTTCTGTATAGATAAAGTAACCTTGAAAACCAGCAACTTTTAAAATATGACTGGAAATGTCTCTCAATCCCACTGTTTTGACTGTAGCTTATGGTCTAGAATGGCTTTACCTACATGTCTGAGACTTTAGTTGGGCTATTTCTCCTCTCTCTCTCTCTGTCTCTGTCTCTCTGTCTCTGTCTCTGTCTCTGTCTCTGTCTCTGTCTCTCTCTCTCTCTCTCTCTCTCTCCCTCTCTCTTCTCTCTCTTGTCTCCCCCTCTCTCCTCTCTTTCTCTCTCTCTTCTCTCACTCTCCCTTTCCCTCTCCACCTCTACCTTTCCATCTCTCCCTCTCCCTTTCCCTCTCACTTCCTCTCCCTCTCTTCACTCCCTCTTGTGTCCTACTCTCTCCTCTCTCCTCTCTTTTCTCTCTCTCCTTTCTCTTTCTCCCCTTCCCCCTCTCCCTCTCCCCTCCCTCTCTCCTTCTCCCCTTTCCCCTCCCCTCTCCCCTTTCCTCTCTTCCTCTCCTCTCTTTTCTCTCTCTCTTCTCTCTTTCACTCTCACTTTCTCTCATCCCTCTTTCTGGGAAATTTCTAGGGCTAAAGTTCTAAGGACTTTGAGCTGCAAGACAGAAGCAATGTCAATGTAAAACAATGTTTCTGTATACTCCTATGTCATTGGCTCATATTCCATTGTTCAAAGCAAGTTGCATGCATAGCCAAGGGGGCAGAGAGGTTGACATCATTCCTTGATGATAAATGTAGAATGTACCATATTCTCAAATACAGGTGAGATCAAAATACCAAACTGAAATTTGGAAAAGATGATTGCAGAGTAAGATAAAATCACATATCTAATTTCATTTGGTAACAGGTTTTTTTTAAAGTTACATTAAGGATGCCATGTTATCTTGATAATGTCTTTTGAAACCCTTATTTATAGGTTGGGTCACTATCCATAATAACAAACTCTCAGAAATGACTGACTTGGAAAGTATCAGCAAGCTTACTGGAGTTTGTCCACAATGCAATGTACATTTTGACTTCCTCACTGTAAGAGAAAATCTTAGGCTATTTGCTGAAATAAAAGGGATTCAAGCACATGAAGTGGATAACGAGGTACATGATGTGTTAAACTAACATAAAAGTTTAAATCTTTAGTAAAAACACTAAATCCGTTTTACTTGGATTTTGGTTGCATTAAATCACTTGCATATAAATATATTGAGGTTGGCTGCAAAACTATGGGAATAACAAACACATGTAAACTGTAATATTGTCCTAGATCACTAAATATATTCCTTTCCTCTTAACAAATCTTAGATAAGTAATGGAATTTCTTCATGTTCAAATGAGATTGAATTATGAAAAGATAAATGACTTCCCCCAAGTCGTATGTCAAGTAAGCATAAAGTCATATGAAACCCAAACAGATAACTCTGCTGATCACAAGCCAATATGCTTTACTGTGTCATGCATAAGGACGTTTCAGTTATGGCTTGAATGTTCTTTTGGTGTATGGGTAGGTACAAAGAGTTTTGCTGGAATTGGAGATGAAAAATATTCAGGATATTCTCGTTCAAAACCTAAGTGGTGGGCAGAAGAGAAAGCTGACGTTTGGAATCGCCATTTTAGGAGACCCTCAGGTACGCCAGACCAGATTCACTGATAAATTCAATCTAGAATCAAACAACTTCCTCATCCAGAAATGGCACTTTGATGGATATCACACGGTGGTGGTGGTGGTGGGGGATCCATATAGCAGAGCAGTAAACTAAAGATATACCTAGCCTCTGTGTTCTCTGCTCCTGTAGTTTGTGAAAGTTATTTCCTTTGGTTTCTCCTCTAGATTTTCCTACTGGATGAGCCCACCGCTGGGCTGGACCCCTTTTCAAGGCACCGGGTGTGGAATCTCCTGAAGGAGAGAAAAGCCGACCGTGTGGTCCTCTTCAGCACGCAGTTCATGGATGAGGCTGACATCCTGGCTGGTAATGGCTGGCTTCCTTAAGCATCAGGATGAGGACTTAGGTCTGAAAATCTCAAATTATTGCCTTTGCTGCTGCCTTTGTCCCATTAGAGGCTATGATTTAGAACCGCGAGCTCTTTCTGACAATATTTTGAGGTGTCTATATACCTTCATGTTTATAGCATTGTGGTGACACAATGTCCTTCTTAGGAAGCTCACTAACCACAAGGTAAATGTCATTAAGTTGAATTGAATAATTGAATAAATCAACTTGAAAGATCTGTGCACAGCCAACTAGAATACATGTTAATGTTTACCTTCGTCAAAAACGTTCATTCTCTTGAGTTATCTGACACACGAATAATCTATATACTCATCAAAGATGATGTTGGGGGGTTTTTTGAACCATAATCTCATCCTACTTTTAAAGTTGTATAAACTCCTTTGAGGTTCATTATGCCTCATATTTCTCTAAAATAAATGGTATCCTCCATCACTCGTTTTTCCTCTTTCCTATCCTCAGATAGGAAAGTGTTCATCTCCAAGGGGAAGCTGAAGTGTGCTGGCTCTTCCTTGTTTCTGAAGAAGAAATGGGGGATTGGTTATCACTTAAGGTAGGCTTTCTAGCAGAAGGTAGGGGTAGACGAACTGGGCTGGAGAAAAAGGCGGTGCTGGCTGGAATCATTGCAAGAGAGGAGGGAGACACAGGGATAGGGAGGAGTTAGGAGCAATGAGCAGGGTGAATATAATCGGCATTGTATACATGTATGAAAATTTCAAAGATTTCATAAAAATGTATATTCTTATAAAGTTCATATGTGTAAAAGTATGTGTGTGTACATATGCACATGTGTGCATTCCTGTGTGCGTGTATGAAGAGGTAAAGGGTAAAAGGGTGGGGAAGAGTGGAATAGAAGATGTCTGGCATAATATAGAGAAATATGAGAAAACCAAGCATAGATGTAGCTAAATGTCTCCACTATTTCATTATTTTAAGTCCTACAGCTTTCCCAAACCCAAAAGGATTGTATTTAACATCATTACTATCATTAACTTAGAATAGTAATACCATCTCATCTCTTATCTAACGTCCTAGTTTGTAAGTAGCATATTTTCATTGACTGATTTATCTCTTTATTTCAAGTTTGCATGACTTTTTTTTTTACATCAAATTCATAAATGCTTTTTCCTGGTTAGTTTTGGATGTCAGAGACTATTTTCAAATAACCTATTTCAATTTTTGAATATCAGCTTGCAGCTGAGCGAAGCGTGTGTGCATGAAAGAATAACATCACTCGTCAAACAGCACATCCCTGATTCCACGTTGTCGGCAGAAAGCGAAGGGAAACTGAGCTACATATTACCCCTGGAAAGAACAAACAAGTTTCCAGGTACTTCATTAGCCATGACCTATAACATGAAATCCACAATAATAATGAGCAATTATTATAATAATAATTGCTGTGCACGAAGTATAGAACTAAGCATTTGAAATGAAGCATCCTTCAGAATTCTCATAGTAATAATAAAAGCTTGATGCAATGAGTGTCACACCTTAGAGACAGGAAACTTTGGGAGCAGAGGGCAAAGGTAATTCACAAATGTTATGTTGCAGATAGCTCTGGGGCTAGTTGTATTTGATGTGTATTCTCCTGTGAGGGGCTGGGAACAAGGAATGGTCAGCACACAGGTGATTCCCTGTAAACCTTCTTCTCACCCTAATTATAAATAAGGGCAATTGGGCAGAGAAAGAGGGGAAGGTGGAGCTGAATATTTTGGGAGAGAAGAAGAGGAGGAAGAGGAGGAGGAGGAGGAGGAGGAGGAGGAGGAGGAGGAGGAGGAGGAGGAGAGGATATGGGGGAACTTGCACTCCTACACTTGATCTTAGCCAAAAGGCCGAGAAGCAATGGAACTTGCACTCCTATTCACTGCTGATGAGTTGGTTTAGCAACTATGGAAATGCAAAGATTTTTCAAGAAGCTAACAAACAAACAAACAAACCAAACCCAATAGAACTACCAAATGACTGCTCCTAGGTATATACACTCAGAGGCCTCTATCTCCCATTATAGACATATCTATATATTTATGTTCATTGTCTCATGTTCACAATAGATAGCAAAATGGAATAAACCTAGATTTCTATCAACTGATGAATTGATAAAGAAAATGTGGTGCCTGCACACAATAGAATTCTTCTTATTCAGCCACCACAAAAAAAAATATGAAGACTTCAGGAAAATGGACGGAGCTAGGGTCAGAGAGATGACTTAGTAAAGGCACTTGTGACCAAACCAGGGTGACTGTATTTTACTTCCTGAAACCCACAAGGTTGAAGGGAAGAATCTTCCAAAAATTGTCCTCTGACTGCATTCAAATTGTAGTATGCATGCACCCCTCTCTAGCACACTCCCTTTTTTGTGACCTCCTTTCTGACTTGGATGAGGAGGGATGTCACAGTAGTTTTAATTTGAATTTCTCTGATGACCATATTTTAAAAAGTGTTCCTTAGATCTTTATAGGGATCTCGAGAGATGCCCAGACCTGGGAATTGAGAACTATGGTGTTTCTATAACAACACTGACTGAGGTCTTTCTGAAACTGGAAGGAAAATCAGCAATCAACCAGTCAGGTAGGTAAAAGGAACAGAAGTCATCATCCTGTGTGTCCATTTTTCAACAGTCATGACGGTTGTTCTCCTCCTCCTCCTCCTCCTCCTCCTCCTCCTCCTCCTCCTCCTCCTCCTCCTCCTTCTTCTTCAGAAATCTGTACAAATGAGATCTATTGCCGCCAGTTGTCATCTCTGTCATAGATGTGACTCACCTGGGATGTTCTATTAGATCCCATCCAAGAATTGTTCAAGTGTCTATGGGTACTACTTTCTCTACACTGTGTCCCTCAAATACTTTCTATGAAACTTCTATTTTTTAAATGATACATTTAAAATCTAGACATATATTACATGACATGTAGCAATACATTTCTTTTAAAAGTATTTTTTCAATTGTGTGTGTGTGTGTGTGTGTGTGTGTGTGTGTGTGTGTGTGTGTCTATGGAGGCCAGAAGCATTGGATCCCCTAGATCTGGAGTTTTAGACAGTTTTGAGCCATCAACATTGAGTACTAGAAGACAAAATTAGGACCTTTGGAAGAATAGTAACTACATACAACTACTAAGCCATTTCTCCAGCTTCAATACAAATAAATTTCTAATAAAGGACACTGAAGACATTAAAATTAAAGTCACTATAATTATAGTTATAACTATATAGTTATAGGAATATAGTTAAATATATACAGTTATATAAAGAGAATATAGTTGAAGGAAAAGAATTTTTAAGGATAATTATCCTTTGATTTTTCTTAACTAAAATCCACCCTAGGCTTTCTTGAAAACAAGTTGGGAGTCAACACAGCAGAGCAAGGAGAGGCTACTTCTGTTGGAACTCTATGGGCACTCAGGGCCACTCCCTCCTGATCATTTCATATCTATCACATTCAACAATGGTTTTGAGTTCTTCCAGAAATTAAGTACATTCAGTGTTATTTCCCTGATGACTATTTGAGATGATTACTCCAATACTCAATCTCTTTGGCTGCTGAGTTTCTTATGGGCAGAAGCCTGTAGGAAGGATACCATGTGTCTCTCTGTCCGAACCATGGGTGTCACCTGGTGTTAACTGCCATGTAGACAGCCTATTGGCAGTCACTCATCTGCACCTTCCATTCTCTTTTGTGACACACTTTAGCTCCAGCCATTTGTTCAAAGAGTGCTGTGTCTCACTGCAGAGCCGATAAGTTTGTTCACAGAGCAACTTTACCTGGGCGTGGTTGTACACACCTATAACCTTAGCTCTTGGGAGACTGAGTCAGGAGCATCCTGAGCTCAAGGCCAACATGTATTACAATGTAAGGCCCTTCTTCAGAAAGACCTGCAAATTTTAAAGTATATTTCTAATATTTCAGTGCACACAAAATGCATTTAACTCTTGTATGCTTACCTTATAACAACAAAAACAACCTGCCCCCAAAAGACACCTGTGGGTTCTCTTATTATCGTGGTAGTTTGTTAAAGAAACTGTTGAGTTTTGTGGATCAATGTTAGTATCTAGTTATCGAGTCATAATTTATATAACGTGAATAGTTTATCTGCTGCTTTTTGTCTGTTGAGTTCATCATCAGTTGCCTGGAAACAAGTATGTAAAGCACAACTTAGAACATTTTGTTACCCAACAAGCTACTTTGTGCCCTCTGCAATGATTATTCCAAGAGATTCTCCTTAAGCAACTTACACTTTTCTCTGCTCTGTAACTTGATATAAATGGGAAAAGGCTGGTTTAGTTCTTGTAGGTCAGCTCTGCTGTTATTTGATCTGATGATGAACATTCTCTGTGCTGTTCTATTCCACAGTACTCTTTCAGAGAAACATCATTTGAACTAGTGTCAACTGTCAAGGTTGTATTGACCCATTTTTATCTTGTAAGAGAACTTTAAAAAAACTCTGGATCAAAAGAATGCTTTCAGAGAAAAATTTAACCACTCATTAGAGATTTCTTGCTTTTGTTTTGTAGATAATGGTGTGACAGAAGATGGAGGGGCAAGGGCCTCAGGGAGACTTGCTGATGTGGAACAACTTGTCTCTTTACTTAATGAGAAAAGTGAGATAAGAGGGGGCATGGCTCTCTGGTGGCAGCAACTCTGTGCAGTGACCAGGCTTCGCTTCTTGAAGTTAAAGTACGAAAGGAAATCCATCGTTATCCTGTAAGTACTAAATTATCATTGCAGCTTTTGTTGCATTAAATCATACTTAAGTAGAACAACAGAAAAGCAATAAAAATAAATTCCAGCACAGGTCCATACCTGTTATTTCTGTTACCAGTCTTGGTATTCCACACATTATTATATTAATACATTGAATGAAAAAATTTCTCAGAGATAGTATGAGGCACAGTAGAAACAATGGACGCCTTAGAACTTGACCTTGTAGGTGTGTGTGTCTCCTGAATCAGATTTCACAGTTCTCTGAAACTGTAATGTTGTCTGTAAAATTAATACATCTTCAAATTCTCTCTCTTCTCTGTGGTTCTTATGTGCAATTGGCCCCTTCTCAATCCCTTCCAAATGCCAGGAGTTGAACATAAAAGATACCAGTTGACTGCCAAGGAATTTAATCTCTTGACATTAGCACCTCATGCCCATCTCATGGTCAATCAATAAGTTGTAAATCAGTTCACACATGTGAGCCAGGACTTATACTAGAACTCCAGTCAATACTTGCTGAATACATGCTTCAAATGGAGGACGGTACCAAGATTAAGACTAAAAGAAAAATATTTGTAGTTAATTCAGATATGCTTTGTAAAACATACTGGGAGAGGCAAGAACAGAGGGTGCCAGCCACAGAGCCCAGTAGGAAAGAAGTCTTGGAGTTCCTCATGTGCTGGGTCCCTTCCCCAGCCTGTTGATGGGATGGTCCACAAGAGGAGAAAAGGAGTCAGTAAGGGAGGAGTGAGTCAGGCGTGGTGGTCATAGGAATCTTGCAACTCTGACTAGCAGTCAGTTCACCTCTTATACAGGTTTCACAAAACAAAGACAGACTAATGATTATCCAAGAGGTACAGATTATATCCTTTTTGTCTATGGATATGTGTTTGATTTTTTTCATTTACATATCTGGGGTTACAAGTTCAGTCACAATTAGAAAGCACAAATGGAACAGATTTTATTTTTATTATTTATTTATTTTATTTATAAATATATTTATATTTATTATTTTTATTTTATTATTGACTCCAATTCAAAGACTCTAAAGAAGGTCTCTGTCAAAGCAAATACATTTATTGTGTGACATCCCACCTTTAGGCTGGCAGCATTTGCAGTTTTAAAGCACCCCAGACAAACAGAAAATATTATTTTTATGAACAACAAATACTGAAACCTAACTTCTTTTATCTTACCTCATCATCTATGCTATAAAGCACAAAAAGTTTATTTTAGTAAGTCTTTCAATTTAGTGAGGTCTATTCCTCCAGGGGTATGCCTTTTATGACCCCTTATCTTTAAACTGCATTTTCAGTGAGCTCTAAGCATATTATAAAAGGAGACCTAGAATCTGTTACTAATTCTTCTAGCCAGTAAGATTTTCAATTATTTCTATTTACCCTTTACCAGTTATACTGTGTGAGTTTGCTTGGAGCAGATACCCAAAGAAGATTCCTGGAGTCATGGTCTCATTTACAATTTCCTAGCTTTTGCTTATCTGAGCTTATCACAATCTCTAGGGCACAAGGAGTCTTCCAAATAGTGGCCAGATATAGCAGAAGTGAGTTTAGGGCTTTTCCTAGAAGCAAAAGTAAGTTTAGGACTCTCCCTAAAAAGACTCAGAAATAATTTTCTCAGGAACAGACATAAAGTGGGTCATAATCTAGAAAGTCTCCAAGAGTGCAACACACAGAGACCGAAACCCCAAAGTGAGAGACAGAAGGACACTGATTGCAGGCTTCAGTTCAGCTTTGATGGACCTGTGTCAAACAGTTGTGCTAACTTCACAACTTTTGCAGTTCCCAGTGGACGTGGCTGTGCCACCCATGCTTGGAAGGAGATAAGGATGAGGATTCATTCGGCATCCATGCTGAAGTGCTGGGATCCAATTTTTAAACTCTTCAAATGAAAATCAAAAGAAAGGAAAACACAGAAATGAGTAAAGTCTTGAGTTGGTGAGGCTTAGGAAAGTATTGCCATGAACAAGACTAGAGACAATGGCTGGGGAAGCAAAGAGAAACTTGTGAGTCTGGGGAGTCGTGTACTGTGCAGCAAAGAGGGGGCAGTAGGATAAACACAGAGGAAACGAGGCTAGATCTCAAATTGCCATGTAAGGAGCCACTTTCTAGAATTGTGCAAGCTGTCCCATGGCCAGAGGGCAGCAAGGGAGGTATACCTATGATAAATTCTTAGTTATTGCTCCCACTTTAAAGACAAGGAATAATTTAAGAACCAAGACACAGGGCTGGAGAGATGACTCAGTGGTTAAGAGCACTGACTGTCCTGAGTTCAGTTCCCAGCAACCACATGGTGGCTCACAACCATCTCCAATGGGATCTGATGACCTCTTCTGGAGTGTCTGAAGACCAGTTATAGTGTACTCATATACACAAAATAAATAATTAAAAGAAAGAACCAAGACACAGAACCATACATATGAATGTCTGTCTTTAATCATATCTTGCTTGTACTACGTCCATGTCTTTGAAAGAATGTTTTGAAGACTGGACAATGGCTATAGGTCTATGCTGTCAAGTTTTCTCTGTGTAGGATTCTGATTTGGGGGATTGGACTTCTGCATATCCTGTCAGCAAATGTTCACAGGATAGTCAATCAAAGTGACTACTGCTGGGAGATCTCTCCTCATATGTACTTCCTCACACCTGGCCAACAACCACAGGTGCCCCTCACCAACTTATTGATCGTCAACAAAACAGGTAAGAATGATGCTAAATATGTAGCTTATGAATATTGTCACAGATGAGAACATTGCTTAGGACAGACACACATGACAAAAAGATGAATGTTTCTTACATCCAGTTTAGGAAACTCAATCATAATGTGGAAAAATGAAACCAAAAATATATATGAAAAAGGAGATATATATCATGTCAGCACACATTAAAAATCAAGGTTTATATTTAAAACATTGTGAAAGGATTATAAAGAGAGACTTGATAGTTGGAAAGAGGAGCATATTGGTAGGCGTACCTTTTAAATTTAAAAACATTTAAATTACATGGTCACTGTTGCTGCCAGTAGTCAACGGAATATGTTGTTAGATTCTGGAAAGCTTTATTATAAAAGTCACTAGGAGTTAACAAAAATATTTTTTTATTATCAGAGTTATTTTTAACTAGAAGAAATCATAAGTACATGAGAATTATTATCATAATCGAACCATATGTAGATAGTTTATAAAAGAACAATAGAAGACTCGACGAGAATTTCAGTGGGTCAGTCACTTACTGTGGAAGCATAAGGACAGAGTTCAGACCCCCAAAGCACACATGAAGGTGTGTTGGTATGACCAACTTCATGACACATCACTACTGTAAGCTGAAGTAAACACACACATCCCACCCAGACATGTACAAGTTGGTTTTGGTCATGGTGTTTTATCATAGCAGTAGAAAAGTAGCTAAGACACCACGATTCATTGGATGCTCATACCAGTGCTCATATGGCAATACTAACTGTATTCAATGGATTATAAAGAAACAAAGTCCAGAACTGGGGAAGGTGTCCAGGTAGGAGGCATAGCTGATAGGATTTAGGAGAAGTAGTGATGAGTGGAAATATGACCAAGATAGATTCTATGCATATTTGAAATTCTCAAATAACTAATAAAAATATGGGCTTAAGAAGCTTGTTGGATATGGATACCTATGTGCAATCCCAGAGACAGTCTCTGCCCAGAGCAGCTGGCCAGATACATTGAGTAGGTGAGCTCTGGCCCAAGGAAGAGACCCTGGTTCAATACATACAGTGAAGATTGATCAAAGAAAATACCTGACATAGACCTTTGGCCTCCACATACATGTGCATGCATGTGCTCTTACACAAATAATAGCATGCACACATGCACATAAATCAAAAATGGAACAAAATTTATTCATTCAGAAAAGAAATATATGGAGAATTACAATCCATGCTCTTGCATGCTGTAACAATCAAATGGCTGTGAAGCCATTTTGACATATAACTTTGTGCTGTTCCTTTGGATTTATAGTGCCTTTTACATTTTACTGTCTATTAGGAGCAAAGATTGATGACTTCATACATTCACTGGAGCAACAGAACATAGCTTTGGAAGTTGATGCCTTTGGGACTAGAAATGGCACAGAGGATAGTCAGTATAATGGAGCTATCATCCTATCAGGGGATGAGAAGGTACGTGCATCTCCAGAGCACAGAGCTATGACTATTATAGAGCAATTTAATGAAAAAACAGCATTGTAGGGTTCTATAGCTGCCTGCAGCTATTACGAAGTGGGTTTCTGGAACAGAAGCTGAGGAATAAATAGGGAAGAGGGGTGAAAAGAAGTACGGCTAAGACAATATTCACTGATCAAAGCCAGAAACTTTAATGGCGCCAGACCTTTTAACAGTTTGGGCAAACCCTTCCCCCCAGACTCCAGGCTGAGTTCTGGTGGAAGTTGTCTAGCTTCTCTTGGAGGTCCTCGTCTTGACTGCTCCGGCAGCTGGGTGGGTCACCTGTTTAATTCAGGAATTCCTAGACCTAGAGGAACAATGAACTTAACCTTTACTTCGAGCACTCCACCCTAGGTGGAGCAGGATCCTGGCTATCTGGGAGAAGTTAACCTTGACCAAAGTCAAACTCTGACCAAGTGCAAGACTGCCCCAATATGGCTCTGTACATGTCCTCCCTTTTTTTATTAATTAGAACACGAGGAGGTAGAAAACAAGTGGATAAATATCCTTCATAAGAAGGCAGGCCTTAACCAGGAGGGGAAGCATTGACCGTAATTCCTCTTTAATATTGTATAACGTCTTTTTCAGAGGAGGGGTAATAGGCTCCCTTATTATTTTAAGGACATCCTCTCGATGTTAACCCCTATGCAATTAGGTGTACTTCCTGGGGACTCAGAAGCAGAAATTCACTTCCCCATGTAGTGCTTTGTCTCGCACGTCTCACTGGTACCCATGTTTGTTCATAAACAAACACACATAGATCTGAGTTCTATGTGGCTCCCTCTTTGGAGATCCACTTGTGTAAGTTTTGAAGCCAGGGGGGTCTGCAAGTGTCTTTAACAGACTTGCAATCTCTCCATCCAGGTGAGCCTGGGTGTAGACAGCCAGTCTGCTTAACAAACAAGGTCAAGAGTTAAAGGTGGAATAGGATTAACTTCTCCCTGAAGTATCCAATTCAGTTGCAAATTAACACCTTTAAGGACCCAAGGCTTGGCCTCTGAGGTGGGAGAGGTAGCCTTGTGTATCAAGAAATAAGCTGTTACTTCTCAGGAAAAGTGGAGACTATATGTTAAATTAACACAGCTGGCTGAAGATTGTTAGCCATCTTCAAAATTGGAATCTTCAATATTGGAATTATTTCTAGATCAGACTATGGTTGAGTCAGCTGAGCACAATAAGGAGAAGAGTCATTTTAACTCTTCTTTAGATTAATTTTTCCTAAGCTAGCTTAACCGTCTCCATGTTCTGTCCCACAAAGTCTAAAAGCTTGAAGCTAGGCAATTTATCTAACCTGGGACATTTGACAATTAAGGTAAGTCAAGAACATATACCCAATATAGCTCTTATATTACCATGGTCTGGGTATTCAGCAAGCAGTCAGCATATCTTTTGTAGCATTCTGTGGAAAAAACAGAGGACATGCCTTCTCCCCCAATATTAAATCAGGATCATGGCATATGTCAATAAGTGAATTCCTTCATTTCACCTAGACATCAATATGCCTAATTACAAGATGTCATATACATTTAGCAAGGAGTTTCTTGGCATCTAAATTTTAAAATTTTCTTAAAAACATGCAAGCATAATATAAATGATATGCACAGGGACACGATTTCCCCTCTCTTCTCTCTACCAAGAAGATATTGTTTTATTAATTTAAGTTGGAACACAAAGTATAACCCATAACATAAGACAATAACTATGTAATTATATAAAATAAACATAGCATTTTTAGTTGCTTTTTCTGTTAGAGCAGTTGTAACTAGACAGCCTAAAAATGAATCATTAGTCACATGCACATATTTTTTAATCTTCTAAATTAGAAATATGAGTATCATTTATCTGTAATAACTAAGTCCTCTAGGATTAACACCATTACGTGGTAGAGGTAGAAATTGAGGACATCAAGAACAAATCTTTATAATTTGATGTGCACAAAATATAAAATTATTTCAAATACCTAAAGGACAGTCATTTAGAGAACATATCTTTTGTTCTTAGAATTTTGAATCACATTTGTATAAACTGTAGAAATTAAGAATTAGCAGTATTAAAAATGGACCAATTTTAAGCAATTATAAACCATGAGCTATATATATATATCTACTATTATTAAAAGCTTGACTTTTAACATCTTAAAAATAGCTGTTATAGCACCCAATTCAGGTATCTGTGTTGAAGCAGGGAGAAACTTAAAGGAATAAACATGTGATCTGATAGTACAAATTATCTTTTGGATAGCAATTATTAATTTTGTCTAAAAATGCTTGTCATGTAATAGACCAACCATTAATAATAAATTTGATTGCTGCTTGAAGTAAGGAACAAACGTTTCCTACCTTGAAAACAGAGGTTTAAGACCTTCTGTGGCAAGCTTAAAATGAGGTAAATATAAGATAAAGCCAATTAATATATCCTAACAACCTTTGAAAGCCATTTACCTAAAAATTCTAAAAGTCCATAGGAGCAAGGGCCTGTAACAAACATTCTATGAACATTATACACTGAAAATTTTAAGATCTTAACTTCTAGTATTGAAACAGAGACAAAACACTTTTTTTTTATTTATCTGCCCTAGGATCTACCTTTAGTCCTTGGCAAGGACTAGATCTGAGCCTTTTATCTAAGACCAGGCCCAAACCTGTGTTGTGAGGATTAAACAAAAGAAACCTGTAATTCCATGGTCAAAGGAACCTACTTGATATCAAATACATTTCCACAGAGATCTCCTTTTTAATCTTGGAGGGTTAAATTTTGCTCCTACCATTGTAGCCTATAAACTTGTGGAAAAGTGGCAACGGGCCTCTAAAACTCATAGCTGTATCACTCTCAACATTATCTTAATTACAAAATGTTAAGAATTATGAGCCTGTAAACTGAAAACTGTAGCCAATGACACACTGATTTTTATTGTAACTCAATGTTTTCTTGTAATATTAGAGCACAATTGTAATTTTGGAAGCAAATCCCAATTTTAAACAATCTATTTTCTTTAAAATCAATGGCAAACACATATTTACAGCACAAGGTTTGTCTGTCAGTTCTTATGTTCAAGTGTATGACAGTGTAACTTATTAAAGAGACAATATTTTAAATCTTAATCTTCATTAAGTCCAATCTCCAGGCCAAGATTCACATGAAACACCATGCCAATTTAGGAGCATCTTAAAGGCCTGTATTTCTTGGATTGCGTCATGCCACGTGTTGTTTAAAAATGGCGACTACCCTAAACTACCAGCTTTAACCGTCATGTCACGTGTTGTTAGTTAAGATGGCTCCAACACCGAATCACCAGTTTTAAACTAACCTTTTCTTACGAACACTGTATCTTTTACATAATAACCAATTAATTTATAACTCTTTAGTCAAGAAATGTAAAGCCTTATACCATTAAAACCAATTAGAAACAAGTATAAAGCGACTACATGAATTTCACAAGCCAAACCAAAGTCTTCCCAAATCTTGAGGCTTCTGGGCTTTTAAGAGCGGCTTTTTCCCCAGCCATGTTTGTCTCTTGGGTGAGTGAGCTGCGCTGCTGCGGCGCGGCCTTAAAATCAATCTCCACACAAACTGTGGCTGGCTCAAGAGGTTACCAGCAGATGAAATCTTTACCAATTTTTCTTTTTAACATGAAACAGTCATTCACACAAAAACACAGAGAGGACATAAACATACACATAGACAAACAGTCGGTGCACCGGGACAAACACGGAAAGATACACAGAAAGTTAAGTGCGCTTGTTAAGCAATTGTATCTATTTTCTTCTTTAAACAGCTCTTAGAGGCTGTGGACATATGCCTATTTTTAAAACCCCCTTCTTCTTCGCCGAAATCAGCTCTTACGAGCTTTGGGCAAATGCCTACCAAATTCCTTCCCCATATTTCTCTATCTTTTCAACCCAAGCGGCCACTGTGCCGGGCCTACACAGTTTGCTTGAAAAACCGTATCCCTCTGCACTCACAACGATAGACACAATTTTCACTAGCGCTAGTTTTGACCTCTATGTTGTTTACCGTGCGGATACCATTCGTTTTCACCTTTTCTGCGAAGCTTCGCTTGATAGGGTTACCTCAGGAAATTCTCCCGTACCCGGTTGCCCCACGTTCTGGCGCCAATATGTAGGGTTCTATAGCTGCCTGCAGCTATTACGAAGTGGGTTTCTGGAACAGAAGCTGAGGAATAAATAGGGAAGAGGGGTGAAAAGAAGTACGGCTAAGACAATATTCACTGATCAAAGCCAGAAACTTTAATGGCGCCAGACCTTTTAACAGTTTGGGCAAATCCTTCCCCCCAGACTCCAGGCTGAGTTCTGGTGGAAGTTGTCTAGCTTCTCTTGGAGGTCCTCGTCTTGACTGCTCCGGCAGCTGGGTGGGTCACCTGTTTAATTCAGGAATTCCTAGACCTGGAGGAACAATGAACTTAACCTTTACTTCGAGCACTCCACCCTAGGTGGAGCAGGATCCTGGCTATCTGGGAGAAGTTAACCTTGACCAAAGTCAAACTCTGACCAAGTACAAGACTGCCCCAATATGGCTCTGTACACAGCATCTGAGACATTGCATACAAATAACATATCTGTGCTATATTTTGTATTTGAGGAGTCTGTGATTATGCTATTTAAACATTAAATTTACCGAAGAGAATGTGTTAAGATTCCTACTTTTGTTCAGTACTCAGAGAATTGTATTTATGAGTTTAATATAATAAATTTACATTCACTATTAGCTCATTATATAATTGTTACTTGAGTTTGGTTCCTAGAACCCATGTGGTGAAAAGAGAGAATTAATTCCTACAACTTGTCCTCTGATGTTCACACATGCACAATGAACATATATGTATATGCACAGATGTACACACAAACACACACACACACACACACACACACACACACACACAGAAATACCCACTAATGAGAAAATGTAAAAAAAAATTTAAAAAATACAATTTCTACTTGTTATCTTGAGCTTTATGTCAGAGATCCCAAATATAACCCCTAAATCAGATACAGTCTGTAAATGTTACATGGATTTTCTTGAGATGTAAATAAAGCCAAAGTTATTATTCTACACAAGTTTATTGAACCAATGAGTTTATAAGGTTTCTTACAGGAGTTATGGGTGAATCAGGTGTCTGTCTCATCACAGAGTTTACCCCAGCATGCGTGGCAGTTCCCAAAAGATGCATCCCCACAGTTCAATGTGCAGCTTATAGACATCTCCACAGAAGAGTCCCCTCTTCCTTCCTAGTTAAGTTACTCATAGTCACTGTAACTTCATGAACTTCTTGATTCTTACCCAACTCACTTCTCTATCCAGGAGGGAAAGTTGGGATTCCAAGCTAATGGCTATACGACAGCAGTCATAATTAGTTTGTCCTATTAGAGGTTTGCTTGAAATTTTAATTATATCCCATTGAGGCTTAATTAAGTCATTTAAAAATTGACAGCATTGACTTGTGCATCTCAAAGAAACTGAAGAACCTCCAGTCAATCAGCCATCAAAAAAAATATGCCATCCTTTCAGTATTTGAAGAGTTTTGCATATTGTGCATGTGAGTTTTATGTTTCCTCCTTCCAGACTGATAAATCTTTTTTGTTACATTTTAGAATTACAACTTTACATTGGCATGCAATACCAAGAGACTGAATTGTTTTCCCGTTCTGGTGGATATTGTGAGTAATGGGCTACTTGGACTGTTTGCACCATCAGCACACATTCAAACCGACCGCAGCACATTTCTTGAGGTTGGTATGTTCTTGTAGGTTCTGGTATATCTGGAGTCTTTCAGATTGTTACATTCATAATAATCTCAGTGGTCTTGATAGAGTTTCTGTGATACATTAGATTAGCATTTGTATCCAACTTAGTATATATCTCTTTGCTATATAGTGTATTACAGTCTATCATATATGACTATGCATATATGCATATATAATGTTCTATTAGGAGAGATAAAGCTAAGCATGCTGGCTTACACCTATAACGATGGCCCTTGTGAGGTTTTGGCAGGATTACTATGAGTTCAAGTTCAATCTGGATTGCAAAATAAGATTACATTAAAGAAATCAAAAGAAGAAGGAGGAAGGGAAGAAAGAGATGGAAAAAAACCCTAAGATGTGAAATTTATGAGTTGGAATTCCTGACTATTAAATTGGTTGCACTGGTTTAAAGTGACAAAATATCACAATAATTATCTAAATCCTAAAAATATTGATCATCTTTAAGTGTCAGCCTAAACTTTAGAATTCTACCATTATAAGCACCCCTTGTTCTTGTTATTACTTTCCATTTTCAAAATCATATTGTGTAGCTTTCAATTGTTTGCTTATAAAATTAGATATATAAGCAAAGTCTATGTTGAAAATTGGATAAGAATGTAAGGAGGCAGAGATCTCAAAACAGACCCAAGGCATTATCTTAGGTAATAGATTGTGTGTTGAGCAATGTAATCCAGACAACAATTTTCAGCTGTTCACTACTTCCATTTCTAGGAAAATGGCCACTTAGGATTTAATTATATGGCTTATTTCTTCTCGTGGATCCTTCTGATGGCCTGTGTTCCTCCGTATATTTCCATGACCAGCATTGATGACTATAAGGTAGTAAAAATGGTGGAAACTTTAGTTGATTTAAACAATCATAAGTTGTTTATAATGTGATTGTAGGGCTTTTCTTGAGTATGGCCTGCAGGCTTATGCACTGAGCAGTTGGTTAATATATACTTGCACCGATATAGAAGTAAAAAGTAAGAATGAACTAAAGGAAAGAGACGGGGAGGAGAAGTGGAAAGACCATGAGAAAGGAAAACTACAGATAGATAAAAGCTTTGTTTCCTTTTGAAGAATGGAAGCATTGTGATGATAATTGTCCCCCTCCCAAAGCATAATCTTTTCAGTGGAAGACTGGGTGAGATTCCGTATAAAAATCTGAGTTGTACATCATACATATCTTCTTGGAACTAACTCAAGGAACACAGAGAGGTCTTGAGCAGCACCCCAAAGTCTTATTAAACTAAAAGAAGAACTTGGAATCCTAAAAGGTTAGAGTGAGTGGAATTTGCTTCTGAGCATTCCATCAATACAGGAATTACATAGAGTGAGGCAGTAGAACTCTACGCAAGGGTTGCTTAGACTTTGTTACCAAGACAAGAGCTATATATGCATGGTGTAGAACTTCATGATGTAAAGAATGTACAGATCCCTATAAGATGAGCACATTCAGAAGTTATATAGTGCTGGAAATACCTATTTCCAATCATCAGTTGTAGGAGTTCCCCCAAGGATCCAACTTTGGGGCAAGACTTGATCAATTAAGAACAGACCCAGAAATGACAAAGAAAATGAAAGAAGTAACAAATAGGAAAAGTTAACGCACTCAAGGATTTAACTAAAAGAATGAACACAATGAAGAAAGAAATAGAGGAAAGTTGTGTGTGTGTGTGTGTGTGTGTGTATGTGTGTGTGTGTATGAAAGTCAGGTGGAACGCCTATAAGTACCTAATGTAGCTGTATAAAAAAAATAATGAACATGGCATTTAGAACAAACACATGGGTTAAAAAAAAAAGAATAAACTGGAACAATAGTAAAACTGAAGCACAGAAAGGGAAAAAATATCTCTGAAAATAATCTGAACTTTAATGATTCATGGGACAATAGCAACAATTCATCATATATTTAATTAGATTATCTAAGGCTGAAGAGCTAGAAATAACAGAAAATACACTTGAAAAACACTTCCATTTTTTCATCATTTGGTGGATTTCTTAAAATATAAAATTTAGTAAAACATAAAATAACTACATATAATCCATGTATATTGCTATGAAACACATTAATGACTTTACATACAAGAAACTACCCAGCCAGTAAAGTACCATGCAAGGTGCAACTATTTACAGTGTTTTAATCACTCATTTTCATTGTGAATAAAGCAATGAGACAATTTTACATGGAAAAAATGGCTACTTTCATTTGGATAAGGGATGATTTTTTTTTTTTTTTACCAGTGAAGGTTAATACTCAGAAGGAGAATTTTCCTTTGTAGACATTAAGTCAATCTTTGATTAATTGCACTATTTCTCTCTTTGTACTTGGGTGGTTTATTTTTTTACTAACTGCAATGATACCTTAGGATAAATTATTTTTATTAGTAACAACAGCAAATTTTGATAGAGAAGCTTTGAAATGATCCATGTCCCTTAGACTGTGTAGTATTTAATCACTGATAGTGAATAACTAGTTTGGTTATTTTCTATATGCTGCATATTTTTATAAGAAAACAATATCCAATTGATGATTGCACTTCCTTATCAGAACAGAGCTCAGTTCCAGTTGTGGATTTCAGGACTCTCCCCATCTGCATACTGGTTTGGGCAGGCTCTGTTTGAGGTTCCAGTGTTCTGTGCACTCATTTTTTCTGTGTACATTGCATTCTATGCCTCGGCCCCTGCAGGGAGTAAGTTCACAGCTGGAGATCTGTTTATTCAGGTAAGAGACAACATTCCAGAACAACTATCATTAAATGATTCATCCCAAAAACTAACAGTAATATATACCATTTTTAATATTTTCATTTCTATTATAAGGGTTTCTTAAAGCGTGGTTGAAATACATATGCCATAAAATTGTCACTGTGGCTTTTCCTCTGCTGTGTTTGTTTGTTTCATTCTTTGGACGAGGATGTAGTCCTAGCAGCCCTAGCTGACTTTAATATCATGGAGATCCTCCTGAGAACTAAGATTAAAGTTTGTGCCACCACGACTGGTTCCTCCTGACTGCTTTGACTGTGACATTCAGTAACACTGGCTGCTTATTCCCAAACATTTTGTTTGGGAATACTTCCAGTTATGTGGTGCTAGAAACTGAGATCCTACACTGAGAATGCAGGCATCCATCTGCAAGACTATCTCCAGGCAGGGCCTGTAGTAGGCCAAGAATTCTCAGAACAGGCCAAAGCATTTTGTTCTTGTTCTTGTTCTTGTTCTTGTTCTTGTTCTTGTTCTTGTTCTTGTTCTTGTTCTTGTTCTTGTTCTTGTTCTTGTTCTTGTTCTTGTTCTTGTTCTTGTTGTTGTTGTTGTTGTTGTTGTTGTTGTTCTTCTTCTTCTTCTTCTTCTTCTTCTTCTTCTTCTTCTTCTTCTTCTTCTTCTTCTTCTTCTTCTTCTTCTTCTTCTTCTTGTCCTTCTTGTTCTTCCTCTTCTTCCTCTTCCTCTTCCTCCTCCTGTTCTTCCTGTTCTTTTTCTTGTTCTTTTTCTTGTTCTTGTTCTTGTTCTTGTTCTTCTTCTTGTTCTTGTTCTTCTTCTTGTTCTTCTTGTTCTTGTTCTTCTTCTTCTTCTTGTTCTTCTTCTTCTTCTTCTTGTTCTTCTTCTTCTTCTTCTTCTTGTTCTTCTTGTTCTTGTTCTTGTTCTTGTTCTTGTTCTTGTTCTTGTTCTTCTTCTTGTTCTTGTTCTTCTTCTTGTTCTTCTTGTTCTTGTTCTTCTTCTTCTTCTTGTTCTTCTTCTTCTTCTTCTTGTTCTTCTTCTTCTTCTTCTTCTTGTTCTTCTTGTTCTTGTTCTTCTTGTTCTTGTTCTTGTTCTTCTTCTTCTTCTTCTTCTTCTTCTTCTTCTTCTTCTTCTTCTTCTTCTTCTTCTTCTTCTTCTTCTTCTTCTTCTTCTTCTTGTTCTTGTTCTTCTTGTTCTTCTTGTTCTTGTTCTTCTTGTTCTTCTTGTTCTTGTTCTTCTTGTTCTTCTTCTTGTTCTTGTTCTTCTTGTTCTTCTTGTTCTTCTTGTTCTTGTTCTTCTTGTTCTTGTTCTTGTTCTTCTTCTCCTTCTCCTTCTTCTATCAGTTTTTGCAACCCAGACTTTATCCCTCTCCCTGTGCACCAACTGTTCTACATCCCATACCTCCTTCCCCCAAACCCCATCTCCACAAGGATGTCCCCACTCCACCAGACCGCCCCACTCCCTGGGGCCTCCAGCCTCTTGAGGATTAGGTGCATCTTCTCTGACTGAGTTCATACTCAGCAGTCCTCTGCTGTATATGTTTTGGGGGCCCCATATCAACTGGTGTATGCTGCCTGGTTGGTAGTTCAGTGTCTGAGAGATCTCTGGGGGTTCAAGGTTAGTTGAGACTGCCGGTCTTTATATGGGGTTGCCCTCCTCCTCAGCTCCTTCCAGCTTTTCCCTAATTCAACCACAGGGGTCACCAACTTCTGTCCATTGGTTGGGTGTAAATATCTGCATCTGACTCTTTTAGCTGCACATTGGGTCTTTCAGTGGGCAGTCATGATAGGTCCTTTTTGTGAGCCCACTGTACTATAACAGCAGTAATAGTGTCAGGCCTTGGGGCCTCCCCTTGAGCTGGATCCCAATTTGGGCCTGTCACTGGACCTCATTGCCTCAGGGTCTTCTTCATTTTTGTCCCTGTAGTTTGTCTTTTTTTTTTTTTTTTTGAGTTAGGTATTGTATATAAACGTTTGTTGGCAGAGAACTGACAAAGTCAGTTCTCCTGCTTGTTTGTGTTTTATGAGGTCTTTGTTGAGAAGTGACAATCCTAAACCACCCACTTTACCACTCCCTATGATACTTAAATCATTATAAATGAAGGAACATGAAGATACTGTCCCATGACAATAATACATTCAAATATTTTCACATGTCACGATATTCATTCTCATATTCCTATTGGTTTCAGATTCTCTATGTTGGTGGCTATGCCATGTCAATTATATTCATGACTTATGTGATTTCTTTCATTTATCGCAAGGGGAGAAAAAATAGTGGCATATGGTCACTTTGCTTCTATATTGTAAGTATGTTTACTGTTTTTATTTTTATGATGAAGTTTTATGATAAAGTACTGATACTTTAAAAATATCTTTGGTTGGTGTAAGATAAACCAATTTTATACTTTAAAATATTTCAAATGTACTTTTCTGACAAATTTTCACTAGTTCCATGATATAATTATATATATATATATGTGTGTGTGTGTGTGTGTGTGTGTGTATGTGTGTGTGTATGTATATATACACATACATATATATATATATGTGTGTGTGTATATAACATATATGTTAAATTTATCTGTTTACATTTCACTTTCTTTAAAGGTAAGCGAATCATTATAGGATTGTAAACCTAGGTATTGTTTTGAAATTCCTCTTAGGAAAAAGAATTAACTGGGCAACAAAAGTTATGGAATTTTCAGAAGACTATAAATATTGTTAATTAAAAAAACTAACACTAAAATCTGGTTACTGGGGAAGTCCTTGTTAAGAATCATTTATTAAAATCTTTATTTTCTAAACTTAGAAGGGGAATATATATAACTTACATGTATTTATCCTAGCACTTCTGTTTTGAATGTCTCAATTACATTACTGTCTAACAAACACTTGCTTTTCTTCATGTATCAGAGTTTGACATGATTGAGGAAGAAAACACGCAGATGACACAGTCTCTTATTCCAGTGATTAAAATGAGAACATCCCCCCTTATATTTTGTGTTTGAAATTCTGGAGGGCTTGATACACTTTCGTATTGAATGATGCTGTATTTGTATTTGACACACTAGTCATAATATTACTTTATACAAATTAATTGCAGCAGTTTATAGTCACTTATTTCCACAAGTTAACAAAGAAACAGACATAGGGTATATTATTGGAAAATTGAATAATGAAAATTATATAGATATAGATTAGATATAACTATAGGTATGGATATGGATGTAGATATAGATGTAGGTATGGATATAGATATAGATACAGATATAGATTAGATATATCCATACAGAAGTTAAGATGGAAATTAATACTAGACTCATGGTTCACCTTAAATGACATGCTCACAGATTAACCCTATGGGTGTCTATGTTTTGTTATGGGGAAACTTAGAAGCTTTTAGAATGGAAATGTAGTCAGAGACAATACCCTGACAGCAGAACAAATTGAAGGGAGGTTCAGAACCTTCAAGAAAAGCTTTTCTATGGAAAACTTTTAGGAAGAAAGGTTTAAGGCTATGATATAAAGTTTACACCTGTGACTTCCTTTCTATCAGTACCAATGGTACCCAAAGACATGTTGCCTAACTGATAAACTTATCAATATCTCTGAGAAAATACTTCTACAAAACACAATTCTGTTCAATTCAAAACTATTTCTCTTTTATTATTGCCTTTAGCTTATTTATTATATCCCTAGACAACATCAAACACCTTTATTTCCTTTCTTCAGTGATTAAAACTTGACACAGAATCTTTAGTCTATGCATCAGATTCTATATTTGTCCAGCTTTGTTAAATTTCCAATGATTAGCCAAGAGCAATGTTGGTGATGATGTTAATTTTATGACAATGGAAATCAGGCTAGAATAAATTGAAAATACATTTAATTTTTGGTTTTAAAATTTGTGTGTGTGTGTGTTTAAGTGTGTGTGTGTTCACAAGTGATGGCTCCAGAAAACAGTGTTGTGTTTTGTGAAGCTGGAGTTACAGGAAGGTGTGAACTACTTGACATGTGTACAAGGAACTAAACTTGGGTCCTCTGTAAGAGCAAAACATGGACTTAACTGGCGAGTCATTCCTTAGCCCCTTCCATTGCATTTTAGAAAGCAACTAAAAGCATGTATTTCATTTCCTTCTAGGTCTCTTTCTTCTCTATGTTTTTTATGCTTATTGACTTCTTTAGAGATACCTCACTGTTTTGTTCTATTACCCTGATTCCACCTGCTGCATTGGGAGGCTGCACATTATTACATTTTGAGGTAAGACATGTGCAACATTTCTATAAGTGTCTCATAATAGGGGAGCCATTGCAAAAGTTTGGTCTTGAGTTAGAAAATATATACTCTGAAGACTGAATATTTAAAGTATTTTTAAATTTTTATTATTTTTCCCTTTTTAAATTTATTTCTTCCTTTTTTAAACATTTTTATTGGATATTTTATTTATTTACATTTCAAATGTTATCCCTATTCCTAGTTTCCCCTCTGGAAACCCCCTATCCTATTCCCCATTTCCCTGCTTCTAAGAGGGTGTTCCCTCAACCACCTGCCCACTCCCACCTCCCTGTCCTGGTGTTCCCCTACACTGAGGCATTGAGCCTTCACAGGACCAAGGGCCTCTTCTCGAATTGATGTCTGACAAAGCCATCCTTTGCTGCATATGCGCTGGAGACATCAGTCCTTCCATGTGTACTCCTTGGTGGTTTAGTCTCTGGGAGTTCTAGGGGATCTGGTTGGTTGATATTGTTGTTCTTCCTATAGGGTTGAAAGCCCCTTCAGCTCCTTCAGTCCTTTCTCTAACTTCTTCATTAGGGACCCTGTGCTCAGTCCAATGGGTGGCTGTATTTGTATTTATCAGACTCTGGCAGAGCCTCTCAGGCGACTGCTATATCAGGCTCCTGTCAGCAAGCACTTCTTGGCATCAGCATTAGTGTCTAGATTTGGTGTCTGTATAAGGGATGAATCCTCAGGTGGGGCAGTCTCTGGATGGCCTTTCCTTCAGTCTCTGTTCCATACTTTGTCTCATCATTACCTCCTGTGAGTATTTTGTTTCTGCTTCTAAGAAGGACTGAAACATCCACACTAGTGTCTTCCTTCTTCTTGAGCTTCATTTGTCTGTGAATTGTATCTTGGGTATTCTGAGCTTTTGGACTGATATCTACTTATCAGTGAGTGCATACCATGTGTGTTCTTTTGTGACTGGGTTACCTCTCTCAGGATAATATTTTCTAGTTCCATCCATTTGCCAATTTCATGAAGTCATTGTTTTTAATAGCTGAGTCTCTTGTGTAAATGTACCACATTTTCTGTATCCCTTCCTCTGTTAAGGGACATATGGGTTCTTTCCAGCTTCTGGCTATTATAAATAAGGCTGCTATGAACATAGTGGAGTATGCATCCTTGTTATATGGTGGAACATCTTTTGGGTATATGGCCAGGAGTGGTATAGCTGGGTCCAATTTTCTGAGGAACCGCCAGATTGATTTCCAGAGTGGTTGTAACAGCTTGCTCTTTTTAAAATTTTACTTTACATCCCTGAGATGACTTGAAGGTTTGACTCCCTTAGACTTATGCATTTGAATGCTTGGCCATAGGGAGTGGCACTATTAAGAGGGTGTGGCCTTGTTGGAGGAAATACATCACTGTTTAGGCAAATATTGATGTCTTTTATGCTCAGGCTCTACCCAGTGTAGAATTCCAGTCTTTTTCTGGTTGCCTTCAGATAAAAATGTAGAATTCTTGGTTCCTTCTCCAGCACCATGTCTGCCTGGATGTTGCCATCCTTCCTCCCATGATGATAATGAACTGAATCTCTGAAATTAAACCCAAATTAAATGTTTTCCTTTATTAGAGTTGCCTTCATCATTTTGTTCCTTCACAACATTGGAAATCCTAAGACAGAAATTGGTATCAGGAGTGGGGGGTTTTCTGTGATAATCCTGACCATATTTTTGTTTGGAGGAGTGTAAATTTTGGAACTGTGCATTAGAAAAGCAATGTAATGCCTTAAGTGAAACTTAATGGGCCATACTAGTAGAAGCATGAAAGACAGTGGTGCTGAGGGTGATTTGAATTGTTGTTCTCTGGCTCAAGAAGATTCAGAGGAGAAGAATTTTAGTATGTGGCCTAGAAACTATTTTTCTGATATTTTGGTGAAGAATGTAGCTGGGTTTTGCCCTTGTCTGAAAAGTAAGCTTGAGGCTAAAGTTAAGAGATTTAAATTTATTGCATTGACAAAGGAAACCTCCTAAAGTGTCAATAGCCTATCATAGACTCTGTCCTGTGGTTCATTCTTATGAAGAACGTTTTTTGATCAGACATAGCAAATTGAGAAAGGATAAGTACAAAGTATATGTATGTATGTATGTATGTATATATATATATATATATATATATATATATATATATCTGCGTGTGTGTGTGTGTGTGTGTGTGTGTGTTTAAAGATTAAAGGGGCACCAGGAAGTGGAATGGAACTAAATTCTTTGTTCAAGGATATCAAATCGAATTAAGGGAATGATAACCTTTGGACAAGGTCCCTCTGCACTAAAATTATTGTTCATGTGTTCACAGTTGAAACAGGGATAGTTATATCATGCTAGGCATTATTATGACCTGGTTATTGCTTTCATTTGGACTTAAAGAGATATGATTGTGTGCCAAATTGTCAAAGGATGACTCATTATGGTTATTATCAGTTTTCAACTTTACTATATCTGGAATGAACTATACTCCAGTCATGAAGGGCACAGGTATGATCCCGATCTTGAGGCTGGAAGACCCAGGCTTTGGATATGGATCTTGATATGGGATGATATATACTTTTGATCCACATCAACACATGTCCTTAGTCCAAAACATGAGAGACAGTGGCCATGCTTATAAAGATCTTGTGAAAAGAAATTAAAGAGAAGCTTAGGTCTGGGTGTGGTGCTACACCACTTTAATCCTAGTATTCAGGAGACAGAGGGATACAGATATTTGAGTTCAATGTCAGTCTACAGAGCAAATTTCAGGACAGACAAGCTTAGACAGTGGAGGAAAGCATTGAAAACAGAAAGCTGGTGATGAAGTGCAAGGGGGCCATGTTCTAGCTCCATCAAGCAGCAGATTTTGGCAGCTTCAGCCATGTGGCTCTGGATTTAGAATCAGTAATAGTAGGGGTTACTGGGATATCTGATGCTGGTTAGCTGGAGGGAAATCTTCTGGGAAGTGGTTTGTGAGAGCTCAACAAGCTGTATTCCAGAGACACTGAGCTGGCAGCTGAAATTGGTGACATGTAAGAATCACCCAGATGGTACTGGTTTTCAAGGCATGAACATTCATGGAGAGAAGCTGAGGCTTGGTGCTGTGAGAACTAGTAAAGGCCATTTGTGAATGTGCAGTCTCAATAGCAGTTGAAGGCCCAGAACTGAAGGGGTCATGCAAAGAAGTTGAGGCTTGGCCCCATAGAGAGAGCTTATGAGAGGCTATTTGTGAAAGTGCAGCCTAGTACCATGGGATGACCATCAAGAACAGCAGCACTTGTGGAGTGGAGTGCCCAGAGCCTAGTGTGCTACAGAGGGAAGAGCTGGAGAAGTGATCTAAGCCCTTTGGAGGATCCTAGAAAATTATGTGTAGATCCCAGATATTGGAACAAGAAGCTGTGAAGTTGAAGTTCCTTTGGATAGCCCAAAAGATTAGGGATGCTAGGCCTGTGGGATGCCTTCTGGGAAAAGTTGCTAGAAAGGGGGAGTAGATCCACCCTAAGAAAAAGAAGTGTGCTTCAGTTAACACAGCTGAGAAGAGTTGGGCATCAGACAGGGAGATACAGAGTTTGGAGCTTGCTGAGCAGGCTTTTGGTCTTCTTTGGTCTGGTATTGCCTCACTTTGATGTTTTAGAATCAAAATTTCTATCCTGTGATGCTGGAAGTGCGTGATCTGTTTCTTGATTTTGATTGAATTGGGGATTAAAGTTCAGTGATTGCATGAATCTCAGAAGAAACTTTGAGCTTTAGACTTTTGAACTTTGAGAATGTGATAGACTATGGGGACTTTTGAAGTTGAACTAAAAGCATTTTGCAATGTATTATGACTGTAATGGGGGCCAGGGAGTGGAATGTGATGATTTGAATAAGCTTGCTCCCCATGTATATTCATGTGTTTGTATGCTTGGCCACAGGGAGTGGCACTATTAGGAGGTGTGGAATTATTGGAGGAGGTGCAGCCTTGTTGGAGGAAGTGTATCACTGTGTAAGTAGAATTTGAGGTCTCCTATGGTCTGGCTCTGCCAATGTGTAGAATTCTAGTCTCCTCCTGGCTGCTTTCAAATAAAGATATAGAATTCTCAGATCCTTATCCAGCACAATGTCTGCCTGCATGCTGTCATGTCATACTTCCTGACATGATAATAATAGACTGAACCTCTGAAACTGTAAGCCAGTCCCAATTAAGTATTTTCCTTTATAAGAGTTGCCTTGGTCATTTTGTCCCTTCACAACAATGGAAACCATAACTAACATACTCCAAACATCAATTTTTCTTATCTCCTCTTCCAGTCCTTTCTTCTCATCCTCCTCCTCATCCTCCTGTCCTCCCTTTATCCTCAGAAGATGGGAGGCCTCCCATGGATATCAACCTATCTTGGCATATCAAGTTGCAGTAAGACTATCTTTTTATAAGACATCTTCTCATATTGTGGCTAAGCAAGGCAGCCTAGTTAGGGGAGAGTGATCTAAAGGCAAGCAACATAGCACATACAGCCCCTGCTCCTGCTATTGGGAGTCCCATATGAAGACTGAGATGCATACCTGTTACATATGAGCTGAGGGCCTAGGTCCATTCCATTCTTGCTCTCTGTTTGGTGGCTCAGTCTTTGTGGGCATCCACACCCTATGCCTAGTTGTCACAAATCCCCTTAACCCAGTAAATCAAAACGCTAAAAGCTTATATTTATCAGTCAGTTTTATATATGGTTAAATTCTCAATTCACAAGACACACACACAATAATTTCAGAGCCAATTGATAATTATACAAGTTACCCACCTAGATTAGACAAATTATCCCAATTATTCTAAACTTTATGATATTTATAGCTACCTGTGGCTATGCAAAGCTACGTGGATAAGGTTCATCTTCTCCATCCATCTTCTCTCCTCCTCCCCCTCCTCTTCTTTTCCTCTCCCATCTCTTAAACTCTTAGCTCCGCCTTCCTTTTGCCTGTCCAACAACAGGCTTCTTGTTGTATTAATATTTAAATTGATTGGGGGGAAATTCTGCTACACCTATGGGCCCAGGTTAGTTAATTCTGTATGTTTGTTTTCTTGTGGTGTTCTTGACCTCTCTGGATCCTTCAAGCCTTCCTACCCCTCTTCAATAGGATTCCCCAAGCTTTCTTTAATATTTGGCTGTGAGTTTCTGCATCTGTTTCCATCAGTTTCTGGGCGAAACCTCTGAGATGATAGTTATGCTAGACTCCTGTCTGCAAGTATAGCAGAATATCATTAATAGTGTTAGGGGTGGGATCTCTCTCATGGGATGGATATCAACCTGGGCCAATTATTGGTTGGTTGTTATCTCAATTTCTTCTCTATCTTTACTATGCACATCTTGTAGGTAGGACATATTATGGGTTGAAGGTTTTGTGGCAAAGTTTGTGTCCAGGCAAGTGAAAGACTTATATGACAATAACTTCAAGTATTTGAAGAAACTGAAGAAGATAATAGAAGATGGAAAGATCTCCCATGCTCCATGGATTAGTAGAATTAAAATAGTAAAGGTGGTCATCTTATGAAAAGCAATCTAGAGATTCAATGCAATTACCATCAAAATTCTAACACAATTCTTTTCAGATCTTGAAACAACAATACTCAACTTTACATTGAAAAACAGAACAAAAGAAAAACAGGATTGCTAAAGCAATCCTATGCAATAAAATAACTGCTGAAGGGTATTAGCACCTCTGATCAAGGTGTTTTACAGAGCAATAGTAATAAAACCTGTATGGATTGGCATAAAACCAGACAGATTGATCAATGGAATCAAATTGAAGTCCTAGAAGTAAATCCACATACCTATGGACTCTTGATTTTTGACAAATAAGCCAAAACTATAAAGTGGAAAAAAGAAAGCATCTTTAACAAATGGTGGTGGATTAAACTGGATGTCTGCATGTTCATAGCAGCTTTATTCATAATAACCAGAAACTGGAAGCAACCTAAATGCTACTCAACTGAAGAATGGAGAAAGAGAATGTGGTTCATTTACACAATGGAATACTATTCAGCTATTTAAAGCAGAGACATGAATTTTGTAGGCAAAGGAAGGAAACTTGAGAATATCATCCCGAGAATATCATCCAATCCCAAAAGGATATACCTGGCATATACTCACTTAAAAGTGAATGTTGGCCATAAAATATAGAATAACCAGGCTACAGTCCACAGACCCAAAGAAGCTAAGTAACAAGGAGGGTCCAAGGAGGATGTTTGAATCTCACTGAGAAGGGGAAATAAAATAGACATCTGGGGTTTGGTGGGAAGAAATGTTGTAGGGGAGAGGAAGAGAGGAACAGGAGAGATGAAGTGGGGATATATATGTATATGTGTATGTATATGTATCGGTATCGGTATATATTTAGAGAGGGGGGAGAGAGAGAGGGAGAGAGAGAGAGAGAGGGAGGAGATCTGGAATCTGTGGTGGTGCATCTCTGGGACTAGCTAGAAACCTAAAACAATGGCAAACCCAGGAATCTATTAGGTAACTCTGGTTAAGACTCCTAACAGAGGTGAATATGGAACCTAAATATGGCCATCCCCTGTAACCATAAAAGACTTCCAGTGGAGGAGTGGGACACTAGCCAAGCCACAAAACCTGTAGAAAATTCTTAATTGAATCAGGAAGAGTTTGCCTGTTATACCATAGCCCCATTTACCTACAAGTGAAAATTTAGTGTTTGCTGCTATTTCCCGGGGACATGGGTAGTAAGCAGTAGAGGGAAAAAAAACCATTGATGCAAATAAAATCCTTTGGTGTTCTTTACACTACTAATACATACAAAATTTGCACTTAATCTCTGAGATTCTGTGCTTTAAAGTGCTAATATTCGTGTGGCTTTTATGCTATATGTTTGTATTTGATACACCCTATCTAGAGTTGATACAACAGCAATAAATTTCCACTTTGCTCACAGACCAGATGTATTTCCTGAAAGTTATTTTCCCTTTACTCCTTAGAGATTCTAAACTTCCAGTGAAGAATCATAGGAAAGAGTGGAGCAACACCAAGGAATTATGGGTACAGAATGGGGACCTGCCTCCTCTGTTCCCTGGATTCTCTCAGTAGCTGATCCTTAAACACTGAATATCATCCTTTAGAGAAATGGTTGCATGGCATGAGAAGAAGGATAGCAACCCCTAGCTACATATTTAACAGTTGATACTTCCTTTGTGCCCATGGGAAAATCTGGGGAAAGGCTACACTAGTAGAGTTGATCAATGGCCAAATCACATTGGCATAAAACTTACTGATTTGTTCTCTCTTTACAGAATCGTGAATATTCTGACACAATTTCTGAACAAGAAAGGGAGTATTCCTATCTACTTTTCCTAGCTGTAAGTATCCTTCTTGTTCAAATATTACTGCGCACAGAGACATCCTTGCATAAATGATACAGGATGTTTTCTTGATCATATTTTGAGTGGGGAAAAATAGTTCTGGAGATCAAACCCAGGACTTGTACATTTGTTACACAAATGTTCTGTCACTGGTCAAAACACCCCCAGCCCTAGTTTGAAAATTAAAATGTACACCAGTCAGAATGGCTAAGATTAAAAATTCAGGAGACAGCAGGTGTTGGAGAGGATGTGGAGAAAGAGGAACACTCCTCCACTGCTGGTGGGGTTGCAAATTGGTACAACCACTCTGGAAATCAGTCTGGCGGTTCCTCCGAAAACTGGGTACCTTACTTCCAGAAGATCCTGCTATACCACTCCTGGGCATATACCCAGAAGACTCCCCACCATGTAATAAGGATACATGTTCTACTATGTTCATAGCAGCCCTATTTGTAATTGCCAGATGCTGGAAAGAACCCAGGTATCCCTCAACAGAAGAGTGGATGCAAAAAATGTGGTATATCTACACAATGGAGTACTATTCAGCCATTAGAAACAATGAATTTATGAAATTCTTAGGCAAATGGATGGAGCTAGAGAATATCATACTAAGTGAGATAACCCAGACTCAAAAGGTGAATCATGGTATGCACTCACTAATAAGTGGATATTAACCTAGAAAACTGGAATACCCAAATCATAATCCACACATCAAATGAGGTACAAGAAGAAAGGAGGAGTGGCCCCTGGTTCTGGAAAGACTCAGTGAAACAGTATTCAGCAAAACCAGAACCGGGAAGTGGGAAGGGGTGGGTGGGAGGACAGGGGAAGAGAAGGGGGTTTGCGGGACTTTCGGGGAGTGGGGGGGGGCTAGAAAAGGGGAAATCAATTGAAATGTAAATAAATTATATCGAATAAAAAAAAAGAAAATTAAAATGTGTATGTAGCTAAGTCTCAGAAAAGTAATATGTTTCTAAGTATAGAGCCATTGTTAAACAGATATCCAGTGACAACATAAATTGTACCTTCCAATTCTAAAGACACAGTAGAGGTTTGGGGATATGGCTCACTGGATAAATTATTTCTGTGCAAGAGTCAGGACTAGAGTGTATATGTCCAGTATTCATTTAAATGCTGGGGGGCATGGAATCTCTGAATTAGAGATAGAGGTCCCCTAGGCTAGCTGGCTAGCTGGACTGGCAGACCAACAAGGTCTAGTTTCAAGTGAGAGAGGCAGACTCCATTAATAAACTGAAGAGTGATTAAGAAAGACATCTAATTTCCTCCTCTGACCCCCACACATACATACATACACTCACATCAAATGAAGGTGTATCCTAAGGTATGGATGAAGTTCAGAGCATAAGATAATGTAGGATAGTGTGAACACTTGCTCTGTTTCTGTACAAAGAACTATAATTCATTTTTACTCATTTTGTAAGTATATGAATGGCTAGCTCTTGCAATTTTAACCATTTGTCCTGTATACACCTATAGAAGGCTGTTTGCCATTTACTTCTGATGTTAGCATTTGGTATTTCTAACTGAGAACATCTCTCTTTCTCCTAGCCTTTCCTTCATTTTGCTATCTTCCTAGTTATTCTCCAATGTCTGGAAAGGAAGTTTGGAATGAAAACAATGAGAACGGATCCTGTCTTTAGGTTTGGAGAAATCACATGGTTTTGTGTTCTTTATTGAACAATTTTGTATAGAGGCAGCATACAAATTCTCAAGGACGCCCTGTCCATGAGGTTATGATGAAGAGGCAGTTATGGAAATTACAAATACAATTACCAGAACATGGGTTCTGGGTCTTAAAGATGATTGTAGTAACTATGGTCAAAACAGGCCCAACACACCAGAAACACAAGAAATCCAGGGCTTCATCTGCCACTATGTGCAAGGGAGGGCTAAGAATCACCACATGCAGCAAGCTTAGTTTGAATGACAACTGCTTTGTACCATGGATTGCTGAGGGAACACAGTCAACCCAGAAAGGCCCATAGAATTGAAAGGTGGGGATGGTTGTGGCAGAAACAATAACTCTTTTGTTGATAGAGTGAGAAACCTATCCCAGGTGTCCTGGGCATTTTCTATTAACCTGTAATAGGAAGAAAATGGGATTAAGTATCCAGGCAGCTTGAAAATAAGCATGCTCTATTCAAGCAAGCCTCAGGAACACAACCAGAATCATATTAGCTTTTCTGAGTCTTCATTAATTTTTAGATTATACATTTGGGAATCAACACTTGTATGCAAGAGTGGGGTGGCTGAATGATTAATGGTATGTGCCACCAATACGATGACCTGAGTTCAATCCTCAGGTCCTACACCATGGAAGGAGAGAAAAAAACTCTTCAAAAATGTGCTATCCAACACACACCAAGCAAACAAATAATTAAATGTAAAAATGAACAAAAACTCTGCTTGCCTGGGGCTTTCAAGTTTTACCACTGTGAATTTCAGGTCTCAAAGCCCATCTGTTCTAACGAAATGAGAATGGCTGGCCAACCAACTCTCACACTATTGCTGCCATTGTTTTAGAAAGTGGGATAGAAGAATCAAGTTTTGACACATCACTTATTACCACATTGAAGAAGGTAGTGAGGGGAAAACACCAAATTAATTATCTTATCATAAATGTGTGAGCTGGAAGGGAGAGGCAAGGGGTCCTCTGACATCCCGAAGAAGGGACTGTGCCTATTTACGTAGCTAGAACTTTCTGGCCCATCACTCTAAAAAAAATGTGACCATGTCCTTAATTTGCATTTATTTTATTCACAGAGTACTTATTCCATAAAATGTGATATCATTTTTTGCTAATCTATCAATATGAAGTTGTACATTAAGGTTAAAAAATAGTGTCTAAATAATAAAGAAAATTGACAATAACTCTATGAATAAATAGTGAAGCAATGACTGCTTTACTTGTTGACTCTTTGACCACCAACGTTTGAAGTGAGAGGGAAATGGATATGCTGACAAAAGATGGAAGTTATAAAGACTTATTGTTCCTCAGTCTACTCCGATTTAAAAAAAAAACATAGAGGACTGGACTCCACGCTATGGACCCCAACGATAAGTTATTAATGAATTTCTTTGTCTATAGAATTTCTTCAAGAAGTGATCATGTATTTAACAACCCAGAAGAACCAGACGGGGAAGATGAAGATGTGGGTCTAGAGAGAGTGTGGACAGCAAATGTTTTGACTTCAGCGGACTTCCACGAGGCAAGCCTTGTAAAGTAGCTCACAGAAGAACTGTCTTAATCTGTTTGCAGTTAAGGAATGTGTTCAAGAGTTCCACTTTAAAACAAAAAACATCTTCAACCGCTTCATACGTACCCTTAAAAGAAATGAGCACTTTCCCCGAATACATAGTGATAAAGCAATCACTGATCGGCCAATGATAAAGTAATCATTGATCAGTCATTGACTTGTTCTTGTACTCAGGGACGAGCAGCCCTACTCTTCAGTACATTTGTATTCTTGGTTAAAAAAAAAAATTGTTACTTCACTTGGTCTTGCTTGAAAATGTGAGGTGCTAAGATATTCCACTTGACGATTTCATTCATACTTAGATTTGTTCAAGCCAATACCATGAGCTTTGATAATAAATCATTGTAAGCCACTTCATAAGAGCTGTCTTGTTTCTCAGGTTAAAAGGTCAAAGTATAGCGATACATGTGAAATATGAGGTCATGAGGTCAGACGTCAAATTGGCAGCTAAAACTTTTATTGTTGGAAGTAGTCATCATGGTGACAACTTAGGCTGTTCTTGCATGCAGCCACAACTGGAGAATGCAAGTTTACTAAGCTTTCTGCGTTCATCAGATAGCATGAAAATTCCTTTATTTAGTGTTCTATAATTAAACACTCACACAGGATATCCCAGGAGGATTTTTATTTCTTGTATTAGAAGCTGTAGCCTTTTGGTGTGTGTGTGTGGGGGGGGTGTCTTTCAAACACTAGCAAGTATATTTAATTACTAGAGTTCCTTGTCATCATTACATTCTGAATGATTGTGATACAGTGGAAATTGGAAGGCCATTTTGGGGGTTCTTAGAATCATTACTAAAATAATTTAAGGCTAGGCTAGAATGGAAACTTAAGGATGTTTTTATTACATTTTAAAAGAAAATCTTTATGGCAGGAAAACTGCAAAACCACAGCAGGTGCACAGAACAGGAGAGTGGAGGGAAGTCATATTTAGCTTTTGTGAGATAAGACATATGGTAGGTGAGCAACCATATTGCTGGGAGGGAGGGAGGGAGGGAGGGAAGCTTTAGAAGAAGAACAAGGAAAGCCATCATGTTAGGAGGAAAGCCCAAAGTATTAAGGAATGCATGCTCAGAAGAGACAGAAGGAAGAAACAGAGAAATTCCACTTTCCTGAACAATTCATAACATATAGTTTACATGGCTGCAACCTGTAAGCTCCTGTAGTAGGTGGGGTAAGGATTCTGGGGTGTGTCAGTGGAGTCCACCATTTCCTTAAAGAACTAATTGTTACACCTAGCCCTTTAGCATGGCTTAAGATGAGCCCAACAACTCCCTGGAGTAGTAGGCCCTTGTCCAAGTGAAAAACCTAGCCCAATTGGGATGTTGAGAGTACTATTCTCTTGATAAAGAGATATTTTATCTTAATGATTGTTCCCAAACTTAAATGAATGCACACCACATGCAGTATAATATTCAAGATGTTTTGCATTAGATAGCACAGTAGATAGCACAATAAGGGAAATGATTAGAACTTAATCAAGTGGTAGATGATAGGATTAATTATACTTGTTTCTGTTTTAATATATTTTTTTGGAGTTGAATTATTTTTCCTTCAATGGACCAAAGAAATCTAGCAAGGTGTGAAATTGAGACTCTTTGAAGGCTAACAATTCTATCATACTATTTTGAAACATTATTACATCCAAAATTAAAGGGTTCATGATAAAATTTACAGTTTTGGATGTGTCTCAAAAAACTTTTAAACTATTACTAAAGCATAAGAAAATTATGTCTTGCTATGCTCCCATGTTAGCGCAAAGAATGTTTTGGGAATTCTGAATACCTATTTATTGGACAACAATGAGATTATATGGATTTTAGGTGTATAACTAAGAATAACTAGAAGCACCAAGGCCAAGCCGTGTTGGTTTGGGGAACCTACATTAGATTCCCCACCTGCAGTATAATATTCAGGATGTTTTGCAGTAGATAGCACAGTAGATAGCACAATAAGGGAAATGATTAGAACTTAATCAAATGGTTGATGATAGGATTAATTATACTTGTTTCTGTTTTAATATATTTTTTGGAGTTGAATTAGATTGATAATGATCATTCAGTGGCACGATGTTTTTGCAGAAGCCAGCCATCATTGCCAGCTGCCTTCGCAAGGAGTACAAGGAAAAGAAGAAATGCTTTGTTCTTAAGAGCAAGAAGAAGATAGCCACAAGAAACATCTCCTTTTGCGTTCGAAAAGGTTGGATATGGGTTCTGGCACAGGAACATCCTCCAAACGTTAGCATCCCTGTCCTTCAGTCGGCAGGCTCAGAAGCTATGCTATTTCATCTTTTTCCAGGAGAGTGGCTGTTGACTGTTTCTGTATGGACATGATTTTTCCTTTGAGTAGGGGCACAGTCACACTGGTGTGAAAACCACAAGCATTCTTTGTCATTAAACCATTTAAAATACAGTCTTTCTATTCAATCGACGCTGTTGCTCTTCTAATCAATGTTGTTTACCAGGGAACTGACCTACATTCTGCCATTCCAACCTGATATCTGGACCACGGGGTATGGAGAGCCTATTGGCCAACTTCTCTCTCTCTCTCTCTGTCTGACACACTATGACTTAGTCTTTCCTCATCCTGTGGCTCTGGGCAGGTAGCCGACACTCAAAAATCTCTGTCCCTCTTCAGTGTCCTCACAGCTATTGCCCCTCCCCATATCATCATATAGTTTGCTTTAATTAATACATATTAATTGTACAAGTTAATGGGATGCACCCCGACATTTCCATGCATGCCAATGTGGTATAGTGATCATCTCCAGCCACCCAGTTTCCCTGGTCCTCCACTCCCCGCTTTGTCTGCCATCTCTCTATCCAGTATCAAGTAACCCCTTCTTGGTTTTCATTCCATCTCTTGTTTTTTTGCTTGTTTTATTCTCAGTGTCTTTAGTTCTTTCTCCAGTATCCTGTAATTTTCATTAAAAAGATTTTTCATCCACTTAGTTATATGTATTGTTATATTATTATATTACATTATATTGCATCATTATATTTATTGCTATATACTATATTATATTAACTGCTATATGTCTTACTCTGTATACTTGCTGTGAATAGGTTTTTCTCTCTCAGTGTGATCATATTGATGCATATAGATACTACCTGGAGCAGGAGAGATGGCTCAATGGTTAAGACCCAGTTGCTCCTGCAGAGAATCTTCATTTGGTTACCAGTATCCACATGGTAGCTCTCATCACCATCAGAAACTCCAGTTCTGAGGGATCCGATACCCTCTTCTGACCTTAGCTGGCACCAGGAACTTGTGTGATGCACAAGCATAAATGCAGATAAAACATTCATACAAATAAAACAAATTTAGCCAGGTAGTGGTGGCTCACGCCTTTAATCCCAGCACTTGGGAGGCAGAGGCAGGTGGATTTCTGAGTTCGAGGCCAACCTGGTCTACAGAGTGAGTTTTCCAGGACAAGCCAGGGCTACACAGAGAAACCCTGTCTTGAAAAACCAAAATAAATAAATAAATAAATAAATAAATAAATAAATAAATAAATAAATTTGAAGTGAAAAGAAAAGCTACCTATTTGGTATACTGGCTTCCCATCTTGCCACTTTCATCCTTCTGTGGATTTTAAAAAGGTTTTCTATGTGTAGAATCACATTATTGGCTAACAGGGATGATTCAATTGTCTTAAATAATTGCTGTGGTTGAAATTTTCAGTGCTATACGGAGTAAAAGTGTTAAAAGCAGACACCCGATCCTTTTTTTTACCCTAGAGCCAAGTTTTTAATTTTCTTCATGACTTATAGTGTCTACAGAAGGTCTGTAATATGTAGTATTCTATTATGCTTGAGCATGATCCTTTTAGAGATTTATTTTGTTTTTAATTATACTTCTATTGGGTGTGGGCATTTGCGCTTGCCTGAGTAGATGCTTCCAGATCTAGATTGAGCACCAGGTCTCAAGGAGGTGGAGTTTAAGAGGTGCCTGCTATGGGTACTAATAACCAAATTTAGGTCCTCTACAAGCGCAGTGCGCCCTCCCATTTCTGAGCTATCTCGTGTTGTACGCAGTTTTAAGCCTATGTTATGCACATCCTTTCCCATAACATGACAATCAAAATATAAAATCATATTTAAGGTCCATCTCAAAGCACCCATCACACAGAGGAACCTATAATAGACACTCTGGTTACTAACGTGTCTTCTTTTTCTCAGGTGAGGTTGTAGGATTACTGGGACACAATGGAGCCGGTAAAAGTACAACCATTAAGTTGATAACTGGAGAAACCAAACCAAGCTCTGGACAGGTAGGTAGATGAGAGATAGTATTTTCTCAAACAACGTCCAGATGACAACTTGAGAAGTGTTATTCTTCAAAGTTTTAAAAATATTATACTGAATTATAAATTCCCGCTTTAAGCAGCACAGATTTTGAATGTTTTGATAATTTTATGTGTATGCAATTAATTGTATTATATTCAGCACCCTTTAGCTTTTCTCTTCTCCCTCCCTCTCACATCAAGACCCTTTTTGTTCCACTTCATGTCTCTTTGTGACCCATTAACCTTCATTAGGGTTGTTTATGTGAATGAGGCATGAGCAACTTATCGGTAGTTACATCACTGAGGAAAATGGTACTAGCTCCCTAGCTGTTATTAAATGGCCAGTAATCGCTAGGGCCTTCTGAGCTTCTCTGCCATCCATGATGAAATGTTGACAGCTCTAATCATATAGAGGTCTTGGGTAGGTAACTGCAGTTGCTATGAATTCATGAATGTGAAGCCCGTGTTACATTCAGAAGTTCACGGCACTCCAACCCCATCCTATAGGACTTTTATATTCTTTTTGCTTCTTCTGTCCTCTTCCCTGAACCTTGATATTCTATTTAGTTATGAGCACTAAAGAATCACTTAGTGTCTGTACCACTTATGAATCTCATCCCATTGCAAAAGGAGCCTTCTTTGACCACAACTGAGAACAGTTCTGATCTCTGACTGTAAACAAATGCTTAGCAGGCATCCGGGAATGCTTTGAAACTATCCTCTTCCCATGATTTTATTAAGAAGGAATGTTATTCATCTTCACAATACTAATTATTATAAAATCTTGACAGATTCTGTTTATTGGACCACATAATCCACTAATTATAATTTTAAAATGGCCTTTATAATTTCAGCATGCTAGAAGTGCCATTGCCAATTCATAAATCTTGGAACTTGTACAGTCATACGAAAATCTTTTTTTTGTACAAATCCAAAAGGTGCTTTATAGGGTAGCAGAGGGTAGAGAAGCGTGAGTGTGAAGTTGAATTGCTTGCCAGCATGTCACTTATCTCAGAAGCAAAATGGCCAGGCAAACAAAGTTCAGACTTAGTTATGAGAGGTGATCGCAGGGAAGAGAGACAGGTCCTTGCCCTTTCCCCCATTTACAGGGCAGAACTGCTTTAGAAAGTATCTGGGGGAAGGGCAGAGGTCTGTGTAGCTATGCCTGAAGAGAGTGTTGGTAATCGAGCTGGAGAGGGAGAAGGCAACCAGGAACTTAACTGCCAAACATTCCACTGTGTAGGAAGGAGAAACTCACCTGAACAGTTCCTCTGAAGCCATGGTAGAGCAGAAGGTCAGAAGCCGGTCTCTGCAATGTTCATGGCACAGCCTACTATAGCAGAACGCCTCAACTCTAGCTACAGATGCCATTCCTTGTTACTCACCACCTAGCTCTACCTACTTCCATGACTTGCCTGCTCTGGGGCTGGCATATCAGTGTAGGCTTGTCTTGCAGGTGGCTTCAAGAATTGCCTTTTACATCTGCTCACATTCCTGTCTCTGTGTTCTTCTTTGCTCTACTTGATGCTACTTCTGGCCTCTGAATTTGGCCAAGGATACATCAAACCTCACCCTTTACAGGCCTTTGCTCCTGGTCTTTGATCTACAAAAGAATATGTTCCTCCTAGCCCTGTCCACACCTAGCACCTTCTTCTCCTCTCCCAACATGGCAGTTCAGCAGGATCATGATCTGAATGAGGTAAAAAGGAAACCCAGTTCAATACAACTTAGCTGGTATTGTCTCAGATGTCTAGAGTCTGACCATGAATGGTTTATTTTTGTCATATTTAAGAACACTGCAATGTTGAGAAAAAGGTTTCTCATAATAATTATCACAATAAATATTAAGGCTGAACTATATAAAAAATAAAGTCCCATTTTATTTTGGGACTTCAGCCATAATGTTAAGATGCAACAAGTCTGGCACAGTTCATTTGTCTTTCTGAATGACTGGTACATCCTCAGGACTTGCTGGCCTGTCTTGCCTACTTGATGAGCTCCAGACCAAGGAGAGACCCTGCCTCAAAAACCAAAGTAGGGTCTGATGAGACAGCTCAGTTGGTAAAGGGCTTGCTGTGCAAATACCTTGTGTGAGGTAGAGGGTAATGGCTGGCACTTCCGCTGCTACTTTTATCTCCACACCCACTGTGGCCTGCATGTGCTCACACTCACACACTCTCAAACAAGCATACGTTCACACTAAGTCTAAAACAATTGATCTTTTAAAAGTTCTCAAATGGCATTATAACTGGACCTCTTCATGAGGTACAATGAAGATCTTTGGATATGCCTCCAGTGTGGAATGATTAAATCCTGTTACTTTTGTGTATGCCAGTTATAGTCATTATTCCGTGCAGTAAATGCTGGAACTCACTCTGTCTAATGGAACTGCTGATTTGGAGTAATCCCCCTCTTCCTTTTATTCCGCTTCTTCCAACCTCCACTGCTCATTATTCTGTATGTTTATACATTTGGTTGTGAGCCTCCCCTTTAATGGCTGAGCCTGTGAACCTCCCCTTTAATGGCTCAGCCTGTGAGCCTCCCCGTTAATGGCTGAGCCTGTGAGCCTCCCCTTTAATGGCTGAGCCTGTGAGCCTCCCCTTTAATGGCTGAGCCTGTGAGCCTCCCCTTTAATGGCTGAGCCTGTGAGCCTCCCCGTTAAGGACTGAGCTATTGCTTCAAGTTTATGAAATAAGGCAATGTTTGTCTTCTGTGCCTGCATCATTTCGCATCCCACATTGTCAAGGTTAGTCTACCTGACGCAGACCTAGATGTAATGAGGAAGAGGGACTCTCAACTAAGGAACTGACACCATCGGATTGCACTATGGGCACATCCACAGAGCATCTTCTGGATTGCTAATTGACATAGAAAGGCTCAGACCACTGTGGAAAGTACCACATTTGAGCGAGTGGGCCTGGGCTATACAAAAAATGTAACTGAGCATGCAAGAGAAACCTAAGCCAACAAGCAGCATTCCTCCATGGTTTCTGCTTCAGTTCCTGCTTTCAGGTTCTTGTACTGAGTTCCTGCCTTGACTCCGTCAAGAATGGACTATGATCAGGAAGTGCAGGCCCAAATAAACCCTTTCCTCCTCAAGTTGCCTTTGGTCAAAGTTTTACCACAGCAAAAGAAAGCAAAGCATCTTATATTTCCTAGGTCCATTCAGGTTATCACAGGCAAAAGGAGACCTTCATGTCTCAAAGGCTGAATAGTATCAGGTTGTGTCTGTATCACCACATGTGAAAACCCATTAATCCTGTAATGGACATTTGGTTGATTTCATCTTCTTTATTGTAAATAGTGTTACAAGGAACACAGGACCAAAAAATAGTATTTAGGTTGAGAAGACAAAGCAAAGAAGAAAATAAAAGGTGCTTTCAATCCCTTTGAAAACATAACAGGAAATGGGCTTTCTGGGTCATAACTCAGTCATGTCCTCCCCATCCCCCACAGTTCTAGGTCATACCTCTGTAGTGTCCTGGTTCCCACCCCACACCCCTCCCCCACAGGAAACATCATGCCATTTTCCATAAGTGACTATACTAATTTGCATTTGCACCAACTGAGGACAACTGTTGCATTTTCTCCACTTCCCCATCGTTTTAACTTCCTCCTTTGTGGTAGTAGACTCTCTACTGATATGAAGTGATACCGCACCACTTATTTGTATGTACATGTTCATGGGAGTGCACGTGTGAGTATGCATGTAAAGCCAAGAGGTTAATGTTGGATGTCTTCCTCAGTCATCCCCTTTTTTACTTGAGACTCTGAGTCCGGGTTTACTCATTTGCATTGGTAGGCTGGTCATCAAGTCCTGGCCAACATTTGGTCACTGTCTGCCCAGTTTGGGGGTTATAGGTGTAACACTGCTTCACCGGTAATGTGGATGCTGGGTTGGATTCAGGTCCTTGTGCTTATTCTGTAAGCACCTTAACCATTTCTCCAACCCCTTGCCATGGTTTTTATTAGTATTTCCCTGTGGGCCAATTCTTCAATATGAGGCAATGTGGCATCTCTGCACACACTTGAGTCCTCGCATTTGTCCTAGGGATGAGTCCTTATACCTTCCTGAGATTATTACTGAAGTCTGTCACAGAAGTACTTTGGGAACAGTAGCAAGTTTGAACCCTGACAGTGACCTTTTATCCACAGGTGCTGCTGAAGGGGAACAGCACAGGGGACACCCTGGGGTTCCTGGGGTACTGTCCTCAGGAAAATGCTCTGTGGCTCAACCTGACAGTGAGGGAACACCTGGAGATATTTGCAGCTGTAAAGGGGATGAAAAAAGGCGATGCTGACGTGGCCATTGCAAGGTACATTGGAGTCTGCACCTGTCCGCTTCTGTACCCAGGTGACGGGGAAAGGCTCATTCACAGTAAATGTGGAATGAGAGTTCGTACTGCTTGACTAGGTGGGGTAGAGAAAACTTCCAAAGTTTAATTCACTTTCGTTTTAAGGACGGAGGGGAAATGGTTAGTATTCAATAGTAAGTGTGATAGAGTACACTTTAAATATAAACTAAATTGCAGAAGTATGTGACCACCATACTAACAGGTAAATACATCTCTCTTGGTCGCAAGGACCACAACCTTTGTCAGCCTGATCCTGTTGAAGGTTTCAGTGCATGTCTTGAACTACCTTCCTGACCCCCACTCCTCCATCTTGACCAGGCTCACTTCCCCACCCTTCCACCATCTCTCTTCACCATGGAGAGGACAGTGATGTTCCGCTGTCTCTCTACAGGTTGGCGGATGCGCTCAAGCTGCAGGACCAGCTGAAGTCTCCCGTGAAGACGCTGTCAGAGGGAGTGAAGAGAAAGGTATAGGCAGGGCTGGGGGAAGGGCGTCGAGCATACCTCAGGGAGGCACACTTGAGCTGATGCCACATGGGCTGTCCCTCTTTTCGCAGCTGTGTTTTGTGCTCAGCATCCTGGGGAACCCTTCCGTGGTGCTTCTGGATGAGCCGTCCACCGGAATGGACCCCGAGGGGCAGCAGCAAATGTGGTGAGAATGGCCGCCATCATGGCCGCGCCGCAGCTGGTGGGGAGTTCATGAATTGTGTCAATATTGTCAGCCAAACAAAAGTAAGTGTGGCCAACACGATCCATACCCCTAAGAACTATTATTTTGGGAGAAAAGCGTATAAACGTTTTCCTGATAGTTTACTACCAAGTTCAATGAAGGAAAATTAAGCTTCCGAGAATTGAATCCTTTTGTTCAGTCTCATAAACAGTCCATTTCTACTCAGAATGTTTGCTCTCAAGCAGTCTTCTTCTAAGTGTTTTCTCATGACAGCCTCTGCTATGTCACCAGAGTTTCTCTAGCAACCGACTTGACAATCTTCTTCCTCTGGGAGTACACCTTACATGGTCTGCATTGATTATTTCTCGTCTCTGTCATGTGGCATTTCCTCTCTCCTATGCCAGAGGACCTCTATTCATCACAGTTCTTCTCTTGACAATATAGGCAGGCAATCCAGGCCACCTTCACAAACACAGACAGGGGCGCCCTCCTGACCACCCATTACATGGCCGAGGCTGAGGCTGTGTGTGACCGCGTGGCCATCATGGTGTCTGGGAGGCTGAGGTGGGTGCCCGTTTTCATTCCACACCTGTCCACTCTGTGATGATCAGATGAAACAAGTGTTTGTTTGTTTGTTTGCTTGTTTTTTAAGCAAATTGGCATTCGTGGGTAAGAGAGTCGCCAGTTCCCTAGTTAACAGTAAAGGGACTGAGTTGGGTGACTGAATGGCGATCTACGCATGCTCACGGGCACTATGCCCACATTTGTCTTGTGCTTTTTGTGATTCCTATTCCTGACCCAGATGTATTGGATCCATCCAACATCTGAAGAGCAAATTTGGCAAAGAATATCTCCTGGAGATGAAGGTGAAGACTCCCACGCAGGTGGAGCCCCTCAACATGGAGATCATGAGGCTCTTCCCCCAGGCTGCTCGGCAGGAAAGGTAAGCACAGTTTCAAGGGTGCGCTTGTGTATGTGTTCCTTTCTGTCGGTCGGTCTGTCTGCCCATATGAGTAGACATACACATACACACAAATGCTATAGGTCACAAGTAAATATGCCTTGCCTTCTGTTATCACCCTCTAGCTTATCGTTTGAGCATCCCAGTATCGTTCACTGAGCCTGAGCTGAGTATTTTGCTACGCTGGCTTGCCAGCAAGCTCTAAGGATAAGCCTGTTTCTGCCCAGCTCTCTCTAACCTGCAACCAGAGCCGGGATTACAGACATACTTAGCCACATCCAGTCTGTGAGTTCTGAGTTATAAACTTAAGTCCTTCTTTCCTTGTGCTTGCACGGCAGGCACTGTCCTGGCTGAATCACCTCCTCAGCCCACAGTTCCTGTTTTTAATCTAGTAAAGTGCACCCACTTTCCCCTAGGATTTGTTTGGCTTGGTACACTGTGGGTCGTGTTTACACTGTAAGAAAACCTCAAACAGATCTCTGAACTGTGGGCACTGCTTGAAGTCTACTAGAGAACAGAGGGATAGTTGTAAATCTGAGGTCACATGGGTGTGGCCCAATTATGTGGCAGGTTCTATCTAGGTCTTGGGTTAGCCAGTTGTCATCCTGATCTTTAAAAGTAAGAACCACTTTAAGCAAATCGACATTCCTGGGTAAGACTTGGAGTTGCCACATCCTTACTTAACAGGGAGGAGACTCTGATTTGGGTGTGGTGATGTGGTGGTGACCTAAGCATGGTCAAAGGCACCCTTCCCACATTTGTTTTGTGCCTTTGTAATTCCTACTCCTAACCCTAAAGAGCAAATTTGTCAAAGAATATCTGCTGGATGTATTGCTTGGGTAAAGATGCAGTACTTATAGGAAGACACTAATTGTATTTCACCAGTATCTTCACTAATAGTAACTTCATACAGACACAAGTAATATAATAATGATGGAGTTGACTGAGTAAAGAACATAACTCTTATTTTTATTTGTTTGCAAGAGCCCTAATTCTGTATGAACTAGATCACACAAACATAATCAATAAGCACTGCTGGTGAAATAGAACACTTTGTAAGGGAAAGAAAATAAATCCTTTTAAGTGAGATCAATTTGTTCTGATTATTTGTTGGCAATAGGTAGTTAAATAAGTACCTGACAAGCAGTTGATAATCTCTGGGCCCTTCAGAAGAAATTGTGGTTTCATTTCCTGAGGACTTTCAGGGTCCCCTTTGCATGAGAACAGCATTGAGAGTTGGGGGAGGAGGTGCCTAAATGTGGACTCTGTACTGAATAAGTAGATTACTACCCAGTTTGGAAATTCTAGGAAGCTGTGGTATGGTAAAAGGAGCCTGTGTTCCCAGTTGAGTCTGGGTGGGGGAAAAAAACAGTCTCAAAATGTTGCCTAGACTGGCCCTACGTGGGCCCTTCCAAGGAGCTTGAGACAGAGATCTCATCCATCGTTCCCTCTCTTCCTTCTTTTCAACTGGCCTGCCTCCGAAATCTCACTCTTAGAGATTCAACTATGCCAAAGAGTCTTTATTTATGAAAAGAAACATAATGGACGCCATAGATGTTAAGCCACATGCTCAGAGACCAACCCAGCCTTCATTTCCTCCTAGGTACTCTTCTCTGATGGTCTATAAACTGCCCAGGGAAGAAGTGCAACCTTTATCCCAGGCCTTCTTCAAATTGGAGACAGGTAAGAGAGGAGTTAGAGACCAGACTGTGAGATCAAATACTTCCAGAGCGCCCATGGTGGTGAGAAATTGAATCAGAGCATTCTGGATTAATGGTGAGCATTCAGAGTTCCTTTTGAAGTATAGAAGCAGAAAACTAAAGATGTAAGCTAGGTCTGCACAGGCATATACATGGCAAGGATTGTTGTTTTTATTTTTGTTTACTGTTTTTTTTTTTTTACTTTGCACATAGGGAAGGACAAAAAGTAAGACAAAATTCACCATACTTTGAAGGTTATATCATTTTAAATTTAAAATCAATTTCACTTTAGAGATCATATTATAAGTAAATCTTTTTTATTGATATATTTTTATTTACATTTCAAATGATTTCCCCTTTTTTGGATCCCCACTCCCTGCAAGTCCCATAAGCCCTCTTCCCTCCCCGTGTTCTTCCATCCACCCCTTCCTGCTTCCCTGTTCTGGAATTCCCCTATACTCTTGCATTGAGTCTTTCCAGAACCAGGGGCCACTCCTCCATTCTTTTTGGATATCATTTAATATGTGGATTATGTCTTGGGTATTCAAAGTTTCTAGGCTAATATCCACTTATCAGTGAGTGCATACCATGATTGATCTTTTGAGACTGGGTTACTTCACTTAGTATGATGTTCTCCAGCTCCATGCATTTGTCTAAGAATTTCATGAATTCATTGTTTCTAATGGCTGAATAGTACTCCATTGTGTAAATATACCACATTTTTTGTATCCATTCCTCCATTGAAGGATACCTGGGTTCTTTCCAGCTTCTGGCTACTACAAATAGGGCTGCTATGAACATAGTGGAGCATGTGTCCCTATTGCATGCTGAAGAATCCTCTGAGTATATGCCCAGGAGTGGTATAACAGGGTCCTCAGGAAGTTTCATGCCCAGTTTTCTGAGGAACCGCCAGACTGATTTCCAAAGTGGTTGCACCATCTTGCAATCCCACCAGCAGTGGAGGAGTGTTCCTCTTTCTCCACATCCTTGCCAACACCTGCTGTCTCCTGAGTTTTTGACCTTAGCCATTCTGACTGGTGTGAGGTGAAATCTCAGGGTTGTTTTGATTTGCATTTCCCTAATGATTAATGGTGTTGAACATTTCTTAAGGTGTTTCTCAGCTCTCCAAAGTTCTTCATGTGAAAATTCTTTGTTTAGCTCCGTACCCCACTTTGTAATGAGGTTATTTGGTTCTCTGGGTTCTATTTCTTGAGTTCTTTGTATATATTAGATATTAGCCCTCTGTTGGATTTAGGGTTGGTGAAGATCCTTTCCCAATCTGTTGGTTGATGTTTTGTCCTTTTGACAGTGTCCTTTGCCTTACAGAAACTTTGTAGTTTTATGAGGTCCCATTTGTCAATTTTTGATCTTAGAGTGTAAGCTATTGGTGTTCTATTCAGGAACTTTTCCCCTGTGCCCATGTCCTCAAGGGTCTTCCCCAGTTTCTTTTCTATTAGTAAAAGTGAATCTTTTTAAAGTATATTGTATTTTATTGGCTCAGGGTAATAATGACCTATAAACTCCTATATAAGTGTGAATAATCCAGTATCCATTGGTGGGCTTCAGTGTAACTTAGAACATACTGTATTCATTCCTTGAACAGAGCTTTGGGTTGTCTGTCCTGTCCTTTGATTTTCACACTCTGCTTGTCTGAGTGATCCCAAGAACTCTTTGCTTTTACTGCTCAATGTCACCTTCTCTTGCCTGTCACCTGCCCTACTAAGGAAGAGAGTCACCTCCTGTCCCATAGATACCTTCTGGTTTCTGCTGGCTGCATCTAAAGCTGTCTTGATGTATCTTTTTCTCTGTATCTAAATTCAGCACCTAAACTTTGTGGGACATGTGATTCTTCACAGCACTCCTAAGATTAACATCACTATCATGATTCTTTTGGGGGCTTAGGGGGCATCTTTCCACTAAAATCTGTATACCATTTATCATGACTTGAACTATGTCCTCCTGTCTAAATCGGTTAAACAGAGAATTTCCCATGCTGTTGTGATTTTTTTTTTTTTTTAGATAACGTTTAACTTTATCTCTGTGTCTTTCTTTTCTCTTTTCCAAAATCTCTTCCTGTCACAACCTACTTCTGTGGCAAGTCTACTGAATCAATGGTTCCTATTCAGGAAAGAAAGTGTCCTAGACATCATTGTATCCTATGATTCAGGTCTTTAAAAAACTGCATAACATGCAAATGTAGTGCTGGCTCTCTCCCAACCAAGTTGAAGCAGACACTGTACATATTTCAGTTGTGCAATGTGCTCAGAAAAAAAATTGTGTGTCAGTTCATTTAATGGTCCCCTGTAATTTGCTGCTATTCATGACCTGCTATGACTTAGTGAATATATAACAATTAACATACAAGAGTCCTGACATACGGTTTTTCTTCTACAGTTAAACAGAACTTTGACCTGGAGGAATACAGCATCTCACAGTCCACCCTGGAGCAGGTGGGTCAATTTCAGGGACTTTTGTTCACAAACATTAAATGCATGATCTTTGGATTCAGACAAGAGAAGAGTCTTGTGACTTCAGTTTCATAAAAAGCATGGAGTTGTTCTTGAAATGTGTTTTCATGTCCCTTCCAGGTATGACACATAGGAGTGAGTTTATTTCAGATAAGTCATTAAATTTGCTATTGTTATTTGTTTATGTGTCCTTGTGCATATCCATTGACTCTTCTTAACCATAAGAGTATAAATTGTCTGATGCTCTGAATAAAGTTGTCTATTACATGAAAAAAGAAGCATTGTGATCTCTCTCTCTCTCTCTCTCTCTCTCTCTCTCTCTCTCTCTCTCTCTCTCTCTCTCTCTCTCTCTCTCCCTCTCCCCCCTCCCCAGGTCTTCCTGGAACTGTCCAAGGAACAGGAGCTGGATGGTTTTGAAGAGGAACTTGATCCCTCAGTGAAGTGGAAGCTCCTCCCACAGGAAGAGACTTAACTCTGAAATTTTTAGCTATGGCTGTTTTTATTCTGTAGTTGCTCAAAGCAATTTTGTCTTTAACGCTACATAGCCATTGTGGATGAGTAAACCATTTGGCCATGGAAATAGAAGGTGCTGCTTACATTATGAGTATACAGCTCTTACGAGTGGGATTAGAATCATGGGAAAAGCCATTGAACTAACTCACTCTCTATAATTTGTCTTTGTAATATCATCATTTTAAAACACATTAATTGTATGTATTCCTGAGTTTAACTGTTTGTTTAATTGTTATAGCTGAAGTTGTGACTTTTCTGTACATGTATGTTTTATGCATAAAGGACACCCATTCTCTTTTCTGTCCTTTCTTATCATTCTTCCCTCAGCACTCTTCATAGCCCCTTATGTCCTTCTACTTTCTATATTTGGTTTGGTATATATTTCTGCATATAAGAGAAAGAATATACTTCTGGAGTTTGTGTCTGTCTTAGTTTGTTCAACATGGTGCCCTCCAATTTCATGTATTTTCCTTCAGATGACAGGATTCTCTTCTTTGTCGCAGGTTAATGTGTTTGTGTATAGATATTTAGACCTTCGTTTGTTGATGAGTTTCTAGGCAGTTTCTTTATCTTGAATATTGTGACTAGTACCATAATAAACATGAATGTGTATGCAATTCTTTTTAATGTTAACTCACCTATTTTTTATATGTATGCAAGATTGGAAGAAGTGGATCCTATCACAGGGATTCTTTTGGCTTAGAGAGGATTTCTACCCTGATTTGTAAGGTGGCTGTATCATGAATACACATTTCCACTAGTCCTATATTATCATTGCCTTTTCTCTAAATTTTTATCAGCACCTTTTAAAAGTTTAACAATAGCTATTCTAACAAGGATGAAATAGATTCTCATTATAGCTTTGGTTTTAAAGTTTTTCATCTCCCATGAGACAAGAATAGATTTTTAAAATGTATTTATTAGCCACTTATGGTTCTTCTTTTGAGGAATGGCTATGCAATTTTTTACCCATTAGACTGAATTACTTAAAGGTTAGACATATCTTTTAGTTCTTTATGTACCAAATATATTAATGTTACAATAGAATAAGAGCTGGTGAATATTTTCTCTCACTCTGTGTGTTGCCTCTTTGCTTTTGTAACTGATTACTTTGTAAAAAAAACTGTTCTGGTTGATTTTTGTCAACTTACATAAACCTAGACATATCTAAGAAGAAATATTAATTGAGAAATATTTTTTCATAAGATCAGCACATATATAACTCCATGGAATTTTCTTGACTAATATTAACATAGAAGAGGCAAGCTATCTAGAAACAGGCCCTGCCTGGGAAGGTAGTCTTGGGCAGTATTAGGAAATAAGCTGAGCAGGATATGAGAAACCAACCAGCAAGCCATTCTTCAATGGCTTCTTCTTTACTTCCTATCTTCAGGTTCCTGCTTTGAGTCCCTGCTCCGAGTTTCTCAGTGATGGAATGTGACCTAAGAGTTATAAGATGGAATAAACCCTTTCCTCCCCATGTTGCTCTTGGTCATGGTGTTTACCACAGTGTTGGAAATTGGTATCAAATTCATGGGATATTGTTGTGACGGAATAGACCAGGTTGTCTTGGGGAAGATTTCAAGAGGAGTTTAGAACTCTGAGCTAGACAATCCATTGATTTTTATGGGCTGTTATGGGAACAGGAAGCCATGCAAATAACTTAGTTCTGCTGTGGACATTTCAGCCAGCCTATGTGGATCATGTCTGCTGGACCTAGGGGTCTGAGAACCTGAAAGAATGGGGTGTACTATAGTCTAATGCTGTAGACAACTTTATTTCCATTTCAGTTATACATGAATGAAACAAAGAAAGCAATGGCCCAAGGAAGGTTATTTAAATTCAGAAAAGCATGATAAAAAACACCCTAAAAACAACAAACAAACAAAACAAACTAACATGTAAGTAGACATAGTAAGATCATTGTAAATATTAACAGAGCAGGCTTTTTCCAAAACCTTTCAGGACAGATTTGTTTTAACACAATTGCCTGACACATACTATAGCTTATATAGAAAGAAGCACAAAGGCAAAGCAGAAGGTTATATCCAGATTCAGAGTACACTGATCAGATTGGATTCTACAGCTATGTTCTGACATCCAACAAGGATAACATGTATTATAAGTGAATATGTAAATGTTTGTCACAAGAGGCAGTAAATCACATTCATAAAACAAAATACACTTGAGGTAAAAGGCCCTCTGCCTTTTTTTGCTGAAGCCTCTCTCACAGTTCCCTAAGGCTGTTTATCAGGTGCCATTCCTCTGACAGTGTTCTGACAGTGTGCCTTGTGAAGTTCTAGGGAAAGTTTTAGAGTCCCTTAAAGACTATCAAGACTGTTCCATTCCTTGAATTACTATAGTCCGGAACAAAACCCAAATCCAAGTGAATCAAAAACCTCAACATAAAACCAGAAACACTGAACCTAATAGAAGGGAAAATGAGAAACAGCTGCAAATGCATTGGTAAAGAAGGCAACTTCTTGAACAGAACACCAAATAGCTCAGGCACTAAGATCAACAATTAATAAATGGAACTCCATGAAACTGAAAAGTTTTTGTAAGGCAAAGGGTACCATCAGTCAGACAAAATGGCAGCCTACAGAATGAGAAAAGATTTTCACCACTTCTACATCTGACAGAGAGCTAATATTCATCCCCTCCCCCCAAATAAAAAACCGCAAGAAACTAGATAGCAACAAACTAATCTAATTTTAAAAATGGAGCACGGATCTAAACAGAATTCTCAATACAGGAACCTCTTGTAGCTAAGTAGACTTAAAGAGATGTTCAACATTTTTAGCCATGAGGGAAATGAAAATCTAAACTACTTTGCGATTCCATCTTACATCTGACAGAAAAGCTGAAATAAAAAACACAAGTGACAGCCCATGCTGGCAAGTATGTGGAGCAGGGAGAACACTTCTCCATTGCTGGTGGGAGTGAAAACATGTACAGCCACTATGGAAATCAATATGTCAGTTCCTCACAAAATGGAAAATTGATCTACCTCAAACCCAGCTATACCGCTCTTTGGCACAGACCCAAAGGATGACCCAACCTACCACAAGGGCATTTGCTCAACCATGTTCATTGTCGCTTTGTTCATAACAGCCAGACACTTGGCTGGGCACAATCCAGATGACCCTCCATGAAAGATGGACAAAGAATGTGTGGTATATTTGCACAATGGACTATCATCTAGCTGTTAAAATAATGACATCATGAATTTGGATGGAACTAGGAAGCATCATCCTGAGTGAGGTAACCCAGACCCAGACAGACACACATGGAGAGTATTCACTGATAAGTAGATATCACGCTACAATTCACAGACTTAGAAATGTTAAGTAACAAGGAAAGCTCAAGTGGGGACATGTGGATCTCCCCAGTAAGGGGAAAGAGAATAGATTTTCCTGGTGAGCTGGAGGCAGGTGGGGGTGGGAACAGAAGGATTAGGCAGGAGGTAGGAGCAACAGAGGTGGGAAGTCATGGGAGAGATGGCTGGAATGTGTGTGTGGGGGCATTTGGGAGAGCAATGTGGAAACCTAATTATGGAAGTGGTTGAGTAGATCTATCACATATATATTTTCACTTCCCATATACTCCCTTTTCCCTCGTTTCTCAGTTCTTACCTTCCTTCTGAATACTGTCCTATTTGGGGATTTCATTTCACGTATACAATGTTTTTGTATTTTGTTTATTTTTGCTGCTTTGTTTTCATATTGATTTTGTGGCAGCCTAGGGTCAACATTGTACGATCAGTATCTACTCTGTGCCAAATTCTCTTAGATACATTTGCTCTTCCAAGACATATTCTATTTGGTTTTCAATCTGGTATTTATCATTGGCTTAGTGGGAGGCCTGCATTGATTTTTGTGTACTCTGAAGAGCTTACTCTGTTATTTATTTGCTTGCATGATTTCTGGTAATATTTGCCTGATTTTTATATAACCGTTACAGAAACAGTAATCTAAAACTGGAAAGTTTAGTTAGTATAGTGCTTGACATGCAAGCATGTAGACATTGACATCCAGAATCCATGTAAATAAGCCAGGGATGCTAATGCATACTTGTAATCTCGGTGCAGTAAGAAGGTGACAGACAGATCTCTGGGAATTGCTGGTAATTCCATTTACCCATGGGAAATTCCAGGATAGTGAGAGATTCTGTCTCAAGAAACAACATGCCTGAGGAACAACACACACACACACACACACACACACACTACAGAGAAATCAACGATCTAAGTCAATCTGCTACATCCTATCAAAAGTCACAGCTACCCGGTCAACTTCTATTTGAATTTCATGGGTCTGTTGAACATTTGCAAAGGACATGAGAAGCAAGCAGAGTTACTCAATCTCTGTAAATCATTTAAACACAGGAAAACTGTCCCGCGCTACCGTCTCGCCAGCAAAACGACGCGGCACACTCAGGATCCTTCTGTAGAATGCTTTTAATGGCTCTTGAGAGGGAGAGCCTAAGCTTACAACAACGGAGACTCCAGTCTGAAAAACCGTCCCTTATATAGGCTGGTAAGCCCGCCTAGGACGTGGCACTTCCTAATTGGTTGCAGCTCATCAGCCCATATTACGCCACGAGGTAGGCAGAGACCAAAGGACGTTAAATCACTTCAGGCATGCGCACTGATTTTAGCTAGATGCAAACGCCACCTTGTAACGGAGTTTGCAGGAGCAACGAACGGCCCCTCACATAGAAAACAAAGAATCAAAGAGAATCATGCACAATGATATCAGCTAATGTAATTTCGAACACTTTAGTTGTTGCAAAGACTATTACATTTGCCCTCTGGTCAGATGACACTGTTCCCTGAACTGATCCAAAAGGCTTTCCTGAGAGACACCAAAATTTAGTCATTGAGTGTCAGGCTTTGGTGAAAAGGTGTCTTATTTCAGTACTGTCTAAACAGAAGCTCTTTGTTGGACAGTAGGAAGATCATTTCTGCCTAAATGATGATATGACCATTGTATGTTGACCACATAAAATAACATTGTCATTTGATTACTTTGCAAGAAACCTATCTGAACATATGAAAAGACACTGTATATACAATTTAATAATTGATTGAAAATTAGTGGAACCCATTCCAACAGTAGAACTCTGGTCAATTTTGTTAGTTGTCTGGACTATATGTCTATTATCCATCTGATAGACTAATTTTGAACAACTCACAACCACTGTGGCCAAGAGTATAGTTATTTTTATGTAGACTTTTCCTAGAGTCTCTATCTTTGAGTATATTCCAAGCTATTACAGACCCTGACTTGGAATCTGTGTGCCAACTCGTTCTCTGAGGATTCCATTTCGCCAACAAAAATCAGAGGGTACTCTTTGGATGGTGACTCAGGAGTAAGGAAATAATGGATTAAAATTTCCCTCTCCATAATCAAGGTACAGAATTATGTTGGGCAGTGGTGAGCTTAGCTCAATACCACCATCTGAGCTATTTGCACAGGTTTCCTGAGAGCAGAACATCAGTTTCCTGTTTTCCCACCCAGTGTGGAAGGGACTTCCCAGGTGCCTGACCTATGGCTATAATTGTTTTTTCCTGTTGTTTTTCACCCAGACTCTAGTATATATTGCTGGTCCCTCAGTAAAGCTTTGGCATTCTAGACCAGTGTCTGTGTTTTCTGTTAAGCACCCAAGCCTACACCCAATACTTGGTACTGCGGTAGCACCGTTGCTCTCAGAATTAGATGAAAATATTAATGTCACTGAAGGCAACTTGTATACTTTATGATTCATCTTCTGTTGTGAAAGTTGGTATCCTGGCTCTGTTGAGCCTTGTTTAAGAAATTCAGCTTATCCAGTCATTTTCTGTTTCTATACTCTGTTCACATTTTTCTGGAAAGTGTCTAGAGGTGTTTATCTAGATCAGTTGTTCTCAACCTGTGGGTGGTGACCCCTTGGGCAAACCTCTCTCCAAATGATGTTTATATTACTATTTGGAGCAGATTACATTTATGAAATAGCAAAACAAATAATTTTTATCATTGGGGACCACCATAACATGAGGAACTGTATTAAAGGGTCACAGCACTAGGAAGGTAGAGGATACTGGATTAGATTGTATGCTGCAAGACTGATAGATGTGAGTAGATCAGGAGTAGTTGAGGAGACAGAGCAACTCATCACGAGTGGGAGGGGATGAGGAAAGGTAAGGGGAAGGTGAGTATGATAGCAACATGTAGAGGAATTTTAATTCTGCAACATGGCCACTCTGGCAAGGGATCACATCCAAAGACCTAGGTTTGTGTGATGGGGCTGGAATACAGACATGATTTTAGTACACACCTTTAATCTCAAGCAATGGGGTCTAATTGAGGGGTGACAAAGTGACCACTCAGAGAAAGATTTCACAGAATGAGTCAGAGATAGAACATTCCCAACTCACACGAGAACACACAAGAAAGAGCTGGTTAATGGCATGTGAATGTGACAGTTTGACAGAGACAGGTTGAAGAGAGAACAAGTTAGACACAGGTGGAAGTAGAATGAGCCAGAGAATGAGGAGCCAGAAGATTAGAACAGATTGCCAGAGTTAGTTTGAAGCCAGTTAGAGCAATTCAGCCAGAAGCCAAGAGTTTGAATCAGTCAGCTTGGAAAAGAGTTTAGGCAAGAACAGCTGAACCAGCCAGCTGGAGTTTAGAAAGAGCTAGAAAGTGTGGGATTATTAAGCAGCAAGCCTCCAAGATAACAATTACATCTGGTGAATAAAAGTTACATTTACAACAGTAATTCTGCATATGAGTAAAATGGCCAAAAATCAGAGAAAAAATAATAATGAAAAACGGCTCTCCCTTCCCCAGCAGCGATCTAAAAGCTTCTCAGCTAAGGTTGGGACCTCAGTAGCTTCCCCACCTCCATCTAGGATGGAAATCTTAACTGGCTTGATTTTGTGTAAGTGTGCAGGTAGCCACAGCTGCTCTAAGTCCGTGTGTATGATGGTTGTGCCCAGAAGACAGAGTTTTACAACCCATCCTCAACCCCAATCTCAAACTCTTACATTTTTTTCTGTCTCCTTAGGGATAAGGTGGGCAGGTTAATGTAGATGTCCTCTGTTGGACTGAGTTCTTTCAGCTACTTATTTTTCTTATTCTCAGCACATCTCTGCATCAATCACAACCCAATGCAATAAGTTCCCTATTGAAGGGTGGGAGCAGCACAAACCTGGTGGAGGAGGTTTCTAGATGGGAAAGATGCTGGTGCTTCATGTGGTATGCTTATGTGCATATGTGCAGCATCATGCTCAGGTAAACAACACTAATTAGGTTCAGTGGTTTAATGGTGATAATAATAATGAAAATGATATAATGGTGCCAATAATGATTACAACTTAAAAGAGAGGACATTAAGTTGGGAAGGAGGTATGTTACTGTGGATCTCCCAGGTAAATTGAGTGGGAGTTGAATATGATCAAAATATATTGTATGCATGGATGAAAGTTCTAGAGAGCACATTAATTTAAAAAAATCAACAAAAATGAAGAGAAAATTCCTTTTTAAAAAGAACCATTCTGACTTTGACACACAAGTTGCAAGACAACATATTTCTGTGGTTTTAATACATATGGATCCATAGTAAACAAATGTATCACAGTTGAATATAAAAGCTACAATCTATCTCTGGTGTGTGTGTGGGGGGGGGGGGGATGCTCCTGTCTTTTTCTATTATATGCTAAATCTGTTGTAGGCATCTGTCACATTGTGTAAGAAAATAAATAACAATAGTAGCAGATGCAAGGACCAGGCAAGGGAGTTAACTTACTTTACAATAATCATTAACTAGGGATGGTGAGGTGACTTGGCTGATGGAGACATTGTTGCAAGAGTTCAATTCCCATGGCCCACATGTTGGAAAAAACCATTCCTCTGGCCTCCATCAATACATCACAGCATGCATGCCTATACATCTCCCCTCTCCTTCCTGCTCCTTCCCAATGTCTCTCTCTCTCTCACACACACACACACCAGAGTGTGTGTCATAACACATAATGAACATTTGCATGTGTTTTCATAAATTCATCTTTAAATGCACCATGCATTTATATTTTTGAAGTGTTTTCTTAAATTGATGGCTAACATGATGTTTAAAACAGAAGCATGAATAATTTCATATTCTGGTCTTAGGATCTTTGGTGACAGATTAAAAGGACAGATTCACAGACCCAAACTTCAGAATCACATCTTATCTGATCAATGTTGCATACTGGCCTGGTTGTTGTGCTGTCTGTTGTGAAGTTATCTGCCCATCTCTTTAAGTGCATATGGAATGGTCGTTAAGACAGAGCTCCCCTTGGTCATGAAACAAGCCTTCACAAAATTATCAAACTAAATGTTCTCTGACCATAAATGAAACTACAAATTAGTGACTGAAAGACAGAAGCAGCGGAGATGGCTCAGTAGGCAAACTGCTTGACTTATATGCATAAAAGTCCAGGCTTACATCCCTAGGATTCATGTAAGTGCTGGTGCATTAATATACTTTTGTCTCTAATCTAGGGAGCCAGAGACAGGAGAATCTCAGTAGCTTGCTAACTGGACATTCTAGCCAATTCAGTGAGCTACAGGTTCAGATGAAAGATTCTGTCCTTAAAAAAATATGGTGGTCTCTACAAGTTCTAGCTCCCCTTTGTTGGGTATTTTGGTTAATGTCATCCCCACTGGGTCCTGGGAACCTCTCACTTACCTAGCATCTGGGTCTTTCTAGTACACCCCCACTCTATTTCCCACCCCACCCCCAGTGCTACATATTTCTATTCATTTTCCTGACCCTCTGGACTTACCTCCTGTCTCTTCCTATACCTGATACTGACCCCCTTTTTTCCTTCCCCTCTTCTGTCCCTCCCAGATCTCTCTCTCTCTCTCTCTCTCTCTCTCTCTCTCTCTCTCTCTCTCTCTCTCTCTCTCTCTCTCTTTCTCTGGTTTTTCAAGACAGGATTTCTCTGTGTAGTCCTGGCTGTCCTGGAACTCACTCTGTAGACCAGGCTGGCCTCGAACTCAGAAATCCACCTGCCTCTGCCTCCCAAGTGCTGGGATTACAGGCGTGTGCCACCATGCCTGGCTCTACCTCCCAGATCTCTCCCTCCCTCTACCTCCAGTAGACAGGCACAGCCCAGAGTTGAGGGATAGGAGCACCCACCCATCTCAAAAATTGTAACACATAATTGTTCCCATCTAAAGGAAACACTGGGACAAAACATGGAGCAGAGACTTGAGGAAAGGCCATCCAGAGACTGCCCCACCTTGGGATCTATGCCATCTGCAGACACCAACCCACCCACATTATTGCTGATGCCAAGAAGTGTTTGCTAACAGGAGCCTGGTATAGCTGTCCCTTGAGGGGGTCTACTAGCACCTAAGCAATACAGATGCAGATACTTACAACTAACTATCAGACCGAGCATGGGGACCCCAATGGAAGAGTTAAGGGAAGGACTGAAGGAGTTGAAGGGGATTGCAACCCTATAGGAAGAACAACAATATCGACTAACTGAAACCCTTAGAGTCCCCAGGGACTAAACCACCAATCAAAGCGTATACAACAATTGATCTATAGTGCCAGCTACATATGTAGCAGAGGATTGCGTTATCTGGCATCAGTGGGAAAGGAGGCCCTTCATCCTGTGGAGGCTTGATGCTCCAGCATAGGGGATGCTAGAGTGTGAGGCAGGAGTGGGTGGGTGGATGAGTGGGAGGGCACACTCTTAGAGGCAAAGTGGGGATGGGATGGGGGTTTGTGAGGGGAAACCAGAAGAAGGACAACATTTGAAATGTAAATGAATAAAATAACCAATAAAAGCTTAAGTTCATTGACTAAAAAAAAAAATAATAAGGTGGGATGGGGACTGGAGAGGTGGCTCAGGGGTCAAGATCACTGTTGGCTCTTGCAGAGGACTCAGATTCTGTTCCCATATGGTAATTTGCAATCTGTAACCCCGGTTTCAAGGGATTTGACTCTCAATTCTTAACCCCAAGGACACAAGGTATGCACGTGATGTATACACATGCACACACTCTTACAACCGAAACATCCAAACACATAAGATAAAATAAATACAACTTTTTAAAAGAAAAATCACAGTGATACATAGAAAAACCCTATCTCGAAAAACAAAAGACAATATAGTGAATTTATTTTTCAATTGTGTAAGAATTTCAAATGTTTACTACATTTACACAATTTCCCCTCTAATTTTTTCCTGTGTGTCCACTCAATTCCCTCTCATATTCATGACCTCTTAATTACTATTGCACACACACACTTAAAGCCCTTTACTATTGCTCATATGTACCTGTCTTTAGGGCTGATCACTTAGAATTGGATAAACTACAAGGAGACTGATTTCAGGAGAGAACTGGTTCTCTGTTCCTCACCTGCCATTGGTTGCCTATATCTTTTTATCTAGGAATGGACCCTTGGGAAATTTCCCCCCTCCCTGTTGTCATGTCAACTGGTGTTGTCATTATGTAAGTCTTCTTTGAGCAGATATATTGTTGCAACCTCATAGGAGTAGCAATCCTGTCCAGAAGTTAGGTTCCAGCAGACAACAGCCTAGTCCTGTGATTTACATCTCTTCTTCCAGGATGTTCCCTGAACTTATATTATGGATGTTTATCATGGGTTGGGTCTGGATACCTCCTGGTCAACCCTCCACAGAGAGTTGACTAGGTTTTGAATATCAAGCACAAATTCCATCTGATTGAGAAGGTCTAGTGTTCAATTAAATAGCTGTTGGATACCCCCAAGATAAATAATGTTACAGTTATACCGGTCAGAAAAATAATAGCATCCTACACAGTAATGTATAATAAAAATAATATATAATAAATAGTGCATTCATAACATATAATTAATGTATATTAAGTAAATGGCAATCAACCTACAAAAATAACAGCAATATGGACAGCACTTGATGAAGACCCTTGATATTTATCTCTTTCATCCAGGAGCAGAAGGGACATACGAGATAACCATCTCCAGTATCTAGAATTAAGACGCTAAAATGTATTCCATAATCAATAGTCAAGACTGAAGCTCAGTGGAAATTGGAAAAAAAAATCACCAGGGAACTAAATGAAAGCAAAACTGAGAAATAGGAATGAAAATCCTGAGTGAAGAAGTCAGAAGCCCAGGGCTAAGGGTGGAGAGAAAGCTTTCCTCCCATGACCCAGTTCTCTGATTTACCACCTTCCAGTTTAAAAGCAAAGCATTAAATGTTACTATCAGCTCTCAGGTCTCATCACCAGTGAACATCAAACAGAAAAGCGTAGGCATACTGCAAGCTTGGGAATATTGAATTGCTTCCGTTATACAGCTACATTGCCAGGTGATGAAATATAACTGGCACTGCCCTGCGGGGGCTGGCTGCGCAGCGGTAAAAGACTGGCAGCCTTGCACGGTCACGTGACCGCGGGGTTTTGCAAGACCAACCCAGACCCGAGATCCCAAACTCCCACTGGGAGCAGCTTTCAGCAGTCTGGCTCACGGACAGCAAACAGTTAAACTCTAGAAAGGTGCTTGAGAGCAGGGGGAGGGGGAAGGTGACTCACTTCTTTCTAAACAGAGGCAGTGAATAAATGGTGCTTCGGGAATCCTCGCTCCTTCAGGAGTCATTGCTTCACATTTCCCAAAAGTAAGTTTCTGCGATTTTGTCTTCCTTATCCAGTTTGTTTGGGCATCGGGATTATTGTTGTTGTTATCATAAAATCTAAACCCTTTTATGAGCCGAATGCTAACCATCTGTGCCAAAGTTGCTTTTAAAAATCAATGGGCTATTATTCTGAAATGCTTTGGTGTCTGGTGCATAATATTAAATAGAGTAGGGTATTGAATTAAAATATACGTCTTTAAAATACGCATTCATGACGCTCTGCCTAGCTGTAGAATTAGTGTAGGAATGAGCTGAGACTGGCCTACAGACTGACTGTCAGGAGCTGATACTTCAGGACTGACTGGAAAGCTTGCACTGCCTCTGGAGTTACTTGCTTTCATGTTGTGATTTGCCAGTCCAGGGTTAACAACTTTTCTGACACTGCTTCCCAAGAGGGTTCACAGAACACTTGTGTTGTGTCTGTCCTAGGATCTCTGAGGCTTCTGTCACCATGGGTGAAATCAGAATGGGAAATGTTTATTGTAGGTTCTCCCTTCTGCTCACAGTCTAACTTTAAATGCTCATCCAGAAGGACAGAGGTGTCTGGTTCCCAGAGCAACAGGGAGGAGAAAAACTTAGTCTCTCTCCTCTATCTCCCTCGCCCTCCCCCTACCTCCCCTTCTGCTTCCCCCCCCACCTCCCCTCCCCCCCATCCTCCCCTCTCCCTCCCCCTCTCTCTCCTCCTCCTCTTCTCCCCTCCTCCTCTCCCTCCCCTCCTCCTCTTCTTTCCTCCCCTCCCCCCTCTCCTACTCTTCTTCCCTCCCCCTCTCCCTCCTCCTCTCCCTTGCTCTCTCCCTTTCCCTCTCCCTCCCTCTCTCCCTCCCCTTCCCTATTCCTCCTTCTCTCCCTAGCAGCGCGCGCGCGCGCGCACACACACACACACACACACACACACACACACGCACACACACGCACACACTTACACACTTAAACATCTTGGATATTATGTACTCCACGGATAAGGAGGGTTCAAGTCTTCAGTCTTGCTACAAACCACAGAACACACACCAGGAGTGAACAGACAAGGAGGTAATTTTAATTTATAAATAAAATCGAAGACATTGCAGACAGATGACAGTTGCCTGTGGGGCTGTGCCTGATTGTGTACTGAGATCTCTACTTAGACAACTCCCGCTACACCTACAGCCTACACAGTCCCCTCTGAGAACACTCTGGGAGGCTCCTTAGCTCCCATACACTGGGCACTACAACCTGATGCAGCTCTGTCTGCTCTTGGTGGCGCCCTTTCCTTCCTGGTCTGTAGGCCTTCCCTCCCAACTCCTCTAACAGCCCCATGCAGGGGTTGTGGCAACAATCCCTGAGCCTGCTTCAGCCATTCGGTCTCCCATTAGACTGGCCAGGACTTACCACCTGAGCTGTGACTCTAGAAAATCCACCAGTGTGCGAGCTCTCTGTGAACCTGAGGAGGGCTTCAGTAAGGACCTGCCCACTCCTTGTCACTGTGAATCACCATGTGGCCCTCATCCCTACCAACTGCTTCAGTTCTCAGGACTTAGAACCTAAATTTGTAATATCTACAGTGGAGCTACTAACTTTGTGGTCAGAAGCCATGGGCTATTCACACCTCTGGCACGCTTCCCAGAAATCTGCTCAGCCTCAGACTCTGGGGAATCTTCCCTTCCTTAATTCAGTTTAGGTATCCTGTTTCCACCCTCAGGAAGAAAGCCTTGGGAGAGCATTTACATCCCATAGTTTTCAGAAGAGGCTCACCAGAGCATGTTGCACAGTATTGATTGTTGAAGCTGGAGCAGGAGGTGTTATTATGCACTAGAACATCTTCTGCAGGAGATTTTACACTACCGCTTAATTAAATATACATGTAAATTCCCTTATCAAATCACCTACTGATATTTACGCACAAGCATACATACCCTTGCTCGCTCCCATAGATGGTCCTTCACTCAGTGTTGAGTTACCTAAAGCTGTGGTTTGCTGTACTCCTGTGGGAAAACCAGTTGTGCTCAGCTGAGCAATCTCTATGGCAGTATAATGCTGCTCTCTTCAGCCAGTTCTGGGGAAAGCCTCTGAGATGCTTTCCTGTGTATCCGTTCACTCACAAGACAAAGGATCATGAACTCTCCACCCAGATGAAGCCAGTCTGAAGCTTCTACAGGTGGAGTTTCTACCTCTGCCTCCCAGATATAAGACCTCACCACAAAAACCTCTCTTCCCTGGAAAGCTAATGTGTTATTATTGATAGACATAAATCTATTTGTGCTTACTTCGGATTAAAAGTAGAGTCACATTTCTATATAATAACTGGATCAGTTAGAATCTATCAGAGAGCTCCTATATGTAGATAGTATTTGTAAAAAATAAATCATAATAAAAGCTGTTAAATTTTTATAAAATAAATTACAGTTCTTTGGGAAAATTAAGAGAAACCATTAAAGATATAAGGATTATAAAGACTACCTTTATAATATGCTTTGAACAAGACATGAAATTGAGGAAAGAAAGAAATCTTTATCCATTTAGTAAAACTTGATAACAATATTAAAAGTAGAATTAGAATAGAGGTAAATAAAATTAAACATAAGAATAAAACATAGTGAGAGATTGTCCAAAGGAAAGGTTCATACACAATTTGGTTAATTTTAAAAATATTATTATCTATTAATTAGGTTTTAAACAGCAGACAGCTGTCAGTATTTTATGAATCAAACATTTAAAATGTCAGCCAATGTTTAAAGGTAAGCACTGTGTACTCTTTGGTTGGTGGTTTATTCCCTAGGAGCTCTGGGTGGTCTGGTTAGTTGATATTGTTGTTCTTCCTATAGGGTTGCAATCCCCTTCAGCTCCTTCAGTCCTTCCCCTAACTCTTTCCTTGAGGTCCCTTGCTTAGTGTGGTGGTTGGCTGTAAGCATCTGCATCTGTATTGGGCAGGTGCCCTTAGAATCTCTCAGGGAACAGCTATACCAGGATTCTGTCAGCAAGCACTTCCTGGCATCAGCAATAGGATCTGGGTTTGGTGTCTGCAGATGGGATGGATCCCTAGGTGGGGGCAGTCTCCGGATGGCCTTTCCTTCCCTCTCTGCTCCATATTTTGTCCCTGTATTTCCTTTAGACAGGAACAATTCTGGATTAAAAATTTTGAGATTCTGGTTGGCCACAACATCAACTGGGGGCTGTGCCTATCCTCTGGGTATGGTTTCTACATGTTCTGTCAAGTGATACTCAGAAGGCAGAGGCAGATGGATCTCCGTGAGTTTGAGGACAACCTGTTCTACATAGTGAGTTCCAGGACAGCCAAGGTTTTACAAAGAGAGCCCTCCTCAAAAGACAAAAGAACTTAAAACCTGACCTATGAGGAATGAGGAAGGCTTTTTAGACACAAGCAAGAGTTAAAAAAATTAGTCTACTGACTAATCTATTGACAGTAGCAGGTTCTATTAAATATAAATATCAGGATATGATAAAGCATTTGCTAAGATGCAAAAATAAGATGCAATCCAATTATGAATCAAGACTTCAGGAAAGCAGGAAAACAATGAGCATTCCATATCCTAATAAAGACTTGACCTATAATGCCATGCCTAGTGGTGAAATGTTCATGTATCTCTTAAATTGAGATGATGTTTTAGCTGAGCTGTTCTTACCCAAGAGAAGAGGCCAGGATGAGTTCTTTATGAATTTGAAGTTTTTGTTGAGCCACACAGACCTGGCCTGGTGAATACAAAGACAGAGTGAGTTGAATGAGCCAGTGGTTTGTTTGTTTGTTTGTTTGTTTGTTTGGGGGTTGTTGTTGTTGTTGTTTGATGTTTCATTGCACTGTTTGTTTGTTCATTCATTTGTTTGTTTGTTTTTCATAGTGAGAAGACAGCATTTTATCTCCCTGAGTGTTCATGTGAATTTATGAATAACATTTTAACCTGTTTTGTTTTAATTGGTCTCAGAAATGATTCATCCGTCTGTAGCTCCCATATTCTATGGCACAAATCACGAATAATTCCATAGCAGGATAAATGAAATCTTTTCTATAATGTTAGTAGGAACTCAGGCTCTGTAGGATCTCTGAGTCTCCCTTAGAAGCCTGCTCTTTTCTACTGAGAGACAGAAAGGGAGTGGATCTGGATGGAAGGGGAGGCAGGGAGGAGCTGGGAGGAGCAGAGGGAGAAAAAACTGTAATCATGTGAGAAAACAACAAGAGTAATAAAATACATATGTGAGTTTCATCCAAAACTTGATTAAATTTGAATAAAGTTCAGTTTGAAAGTCTAACAGTGTATTTGCTACAAGACGTCGGACCTTAAACTGTGATTGTTTAGCTCTAAGGTATTTAAATATTGTATTCAGAACTATATTAATTTTCTGTCCCTGTCCTGTCTTTGTCTCGTCTGTCTCTCTCTCTCTCTCTCTCTCTCTCTCTCTCTCTCTCTCTCTGTGTGTGTGTGTGTGTGTGTGTATTTTGTTTGTTCATTTGAGACATCATGCTCCCAGGCTGGCTTTAACTCACTATGAAGAGGCTGCCCTTGAAGTCTTGATTATCCTCACACTATCTGCAACTTTAAGTTTCATACACACACACACACACACACCACACCACACATGTACACATGCACACACCACACACACATACATACACCACACATACACCACACACACACCAAACATACCACACACACCATATATACCCATCACACACACACACACCACACACTACCATACCACCGCCATCACCACTACCACCATCACCACCACCACCACACCTTCTGTATTTTGAATTTTCATTGGTAAAGTGTTCCAGTTGTTTTAAAATTTAGCTTTTCAATTCAATAATAGTCATAGAACTCTAGACGGAGGAAAAAAAATCAACTAGGTAAAAGCAATTATGTCCACATGGGTGACATCATACTATTGAAGAAGAACTGGCCAAAGGTAAAAACCACAAGTTTGGCACATCCCCTTGATATACCTGCCATGGCTGTTAGCAAGGATGGAAGCAAGTATTCTTACTCTTTTAATAAGAATAGGGCCCAATTGTGCCACTGCGGTGTCCCCCCTGTTTGATCAGGAAGCAGAAAGCCTTGTAATGGCAGAAGCTGCGCAAAGCAGGTTAGCAAAAGTTCCTTCAGTACTGTAGATGCCTGAAGGGTAGGCTGACCTCAGTTTTAACCCAAGGTCAGGTTAGGATTTAACAAATATTCTTTTCTTGTCTCAGTAAGGGTACCTGCTAGCACTGCAAGCCTTCAAATTGAGTAACAGTTCTTCCCTACACACAGGTCAAGTTATTCTATAAACAGCTAAAGGGGGATTTTTAAGACGACTTCTCTGTCATTAGGGGGCCTTGTCTTTAAAATACCACAGTAATTATAGAATTCATTCATACTTTAAGAGACAAGATATATATGTATGTGTTATATATGTGCACATGTGTGAGTGTATATACAATCAGAATTTCTGTAAATCAACAATTATTAATGCATGCGATACATAATACTAACTGCAAGCAAGAAGCACACAATATCCAATGTCTTCTGTAGAGAATCAAAAAAAGTATATAATATTACTAGAGAAATAAACTAGTAACTAGAGAGTAAATCTACATAGAAGAAAACTTAGCAGTGTAAAATCTTAACTCTCCTTGATCCAATAGTTTGGAATTTAGGGTCATTGGAATTAGTTTGTCTTTCCTTCTTCCCTTCCTTCCCCCTCCCTTTCTCCCTCCATTCCTCCCCTCCCTATCTCTCTTCCTTCTTCCCTTCCTTCCTTCTTAATCATTCTTTTAAAGTCTCTTAAATAGTTTTATTTATATGCTCTTCCTATGCCATTCCCACTCCTTTCCCAACATATCTGCCTCTCAACTTTATGTCTTTCTTTTTCTGAACCACTGAATAAAACCAGTGCTACCCATATGCATATTTGTGTGGAGTCTTGCACCAGGCCAGGGACAACTTGCCAATCCCTACCTGCCCCCCCCCCACACACAAAGAACAGCAACTTTTCCTCCCTCAGCAGCTCTAAACTGCCATTAGTTCCTAAGCAAGGGGTTGGGCCCCTGGAGTCCCTCCTTGCTCTGTTGGGATATTTTTTATTGGTGATTTTATTGATTTACATTTCAATTGTTATCCCTCTTCCCAGTTTCCCCTCCTAAACCCCCTATCACATACCCCTCCCCCTGCTTCAATGAGGGTGCCTCCCCCAACTCCCCACCTACTCTCCACCTCACTGCCCTAGCATCCCCCTACACTGGGGCACACACACACACACACACACACACAGAGACAGAGACAGAGAGAGATAGAGAATGGAAAAGAGAGAGAGAAAGCATGGCTAAAGTCAAGGTTAGAGAAAATGCAGCCTCCATGTACTTTACACTGCAGAGAACCATTTCATCTGAGCAGTAAGAAAGTGTGTTTCCTGGATAAGCCTGACCAACAAACCACCAGGAGCCAAGGATGGCCTCTTCTCTCTAAAATGCTCCTCCAGTTCTGCTAGAGCTTAGATTCCATTTGTCTCCCAAACTCTCCAAGAGTTCACATTCTAGGCACTTGGCTGGTGTGTGGGGATGCTAAGAGTGTTGGAACCCTAGAGGAAATGGTAAGTATGGGTACCACTCTTAGAAGAAATTGTTGCTCATCTTGTGACATATGTTAGCTCTCCCTTCCTGTCCCTGTACTGTACCGTGATACAGCCTAGAAGGCCTTGCCAAGATGAAAATTGACCCAAATAAACATCTTTCCTTTGTGAAGCACATAGCCTCATTATTTTAATGTAACAATAGAAAACAGATGAAGAAAACGTCCTCTGCTGACAAATCTTGACATCAGTCCAGCTAGTATTAAAATTAAACGTCAAAAGGCCAGTTCCATCTTTGTAGAGAAAGCTATGAAGGATAAACTCAGAGCTGAGAGGCATGAACTGGTGGCTGGGAGTGCCACAGATAAACAGTGGGCAGATTCAGGATTTGGGGAAGTAATTAGCATTCATTTAGATCAGTGGCCTCATCAGGTTACTCTTCCCCCATTGGCTATATTCCTCATGACCACTTGATTTATTCTGCTTTCTCTGCCCTTTTTCTCATTAAACAGGGCAACATGATCAAGAGAGAGATAAGTGTGCACCAACAAACTTGTGCTTTATTACAGAAGAACCTTCTTAAAAAATGGAGACTGAAAAGAGAGACCTTGATGGTATGGTTTAGTGTCTCTGCCACTGACTGCTGATGATATAAATGTATTTTGCCTGAGAATTGCATGTGCTTTTCTCCTATATCACCCCACACACCAAAAAAACAAATAAAAGAGTAAACCTCCCTCAGACAGCAGGGACTGTTTTTAAGGCCATGAGTATGCTTAAAGAAACTTCATTCAATTGGTTTAAAAAGCAATAACCCCGGCCAGAAATTCAGAATTCAACAAACATCTTTTAAAGCCACTGGTCACACATCTCACTAGCGTTACCACCCATAGACACAAGAGTTAGGATTGTTGTTAGTCTAAAACTGGGAAATCAAACAACCCAGCAAAAGGGATATTTGCCATTTTCTCATTTGAATTTCTCTCTTTTTTAAATAATTTATTTATCTTTATTTTATGTACGTTAGTGTCTTGACTGCATATATGTTTGTGTTAGGGTGTTGGATCCTCTGGAAAAGGAGTTCCAGACAATTGTGAGCTGCCATGTGGGTGCTGGGAATTGAATCCGGGTCCTCTAGAAGAGCAGCCAGTGTTCTGAACCTCTGAGCCATCTCTTCAGCCCTTGGATTTCTTTCTTGTTTAAAATTTTTACTTCAGAAATATCAGAAAGGGTTGGACATATACTCAGTGCCAAAAAAAAATATTCTGAAAATATGTCTAATTTTATGCACTGGGGAAACAAAATAATTTATTGGGAATTTGTGAATAGCTACCAAAGCAATGTGGCACCCCTCAGATGACCACCATTCTGCTGAGTACCCTTTAAAAAAGTCTTGGTGTGTATCTTAGTCATGGTTTCTATTCCTGCACAAACATCATGACCAAGAAGCAAGAGATCTAGGGAGGAAAGGGTTTTTTCAGCTGACATTTCCACATAGCTGTTCATCACTAAAGGAAGTCAGGACTGGAACTCAAACAGGTCAGGAAGCAGGAGCTGGTGCAGAGAGACCATGGAGGAATGTTCCTTACTGGCTTGCTTCCCCTGGCTTGCTCAGCTTGCTTTCTTATAAAACCCAAGACACCCAGCCCAAAGATGGCACCACCTACAAGGTGCCCTCCCACCTTTGATCACTAATTGAGAAAATGCCTTATAGCTGGGTCTCGTGGAGACATTTCCTCAAAGGAGGCTCCTTTCTCTGTGATAACTCCAGCTCATGTCAAGTTGACACAAAACCAGCCAGGATAGTGTGTAATCATTATATTCTAGCTGTGGCATGCTGCCACTTCAATACCCAGATTTTCAACAAATCAAAGATGGCTTGAACTGGTTGCCAAGGTAGCACTAGGTGAGAATACTGTAAATGACAGCTGGTTACATTTTCTACTTCCTCATGAGGACCTGCCTCAGCACAAGCACTAAGTGGCCCGAGGCATTCATGTTCCTACCAATAACTGACTGGTATTACTGATGATTTTGTGCCACACAAAATCTATTTCAAGTGGTTTGCCTTTGAGACACATTGGAGTTTTTTATTAATTCGATATATTTTTTATTTATATTTCAAATGATTTCCCCTTTCCTGGCTCCCCAGAGGAAAATTTGATGACCAAATGGTTGTGGATGAATACCTCGGAATCATGATTTTTCTCTCTGATGGTTATGGATAACTAATCTGGAATTGTGACTTTTCTCCCTGTTCTTGGGCTGCGTAGGAGGGGATGATCTCGCTGCTCCTTCTGCTCTTCTTGTATTTGTATCCTCATGGTCATGAAGCTACTGACTTTTCTTCAGTGCCCACCAAGGATCTGGGGCGAGTCGATTCTTTTAGACAATCCAAGTTCATGGTAGGGTACATGCCTGTCACCAACATGACACAACAGATAATGGAGAAGGTAGCTGCTGCTGCTTTCATGGCAGGTATGGTATACCTATAGTATACTATAACTATAATATATATAAGATATATTATAACTATAGTAATCTAAGGGTTAGGATTTGACTCTCATCTGTTTTATTCTGTTAAGTGTTAACAAGATATATAGCACTGAATATAGTATCTACAGAAAAGATTGTTTTAGAGATACGAATAAAGGCACTGGGTGTATTTTGAACTTTTCCATTATTCTTTTTTGGGGGGTTGTTTGTTTGTTTGTTTGTTTTAGCTTATTAAACATATTATCAGGGTGGCTAGGGAGATGGTTGAGCAATTAAGAGCACTTGTTGCTCTTTCGGAGAACTTGTATTGTGTCCTCAGCACACTTAGGGCAGCTCATAACTGTCTATTACTCCAGTTCCAAGCATCTGACACCTTCTTCTGACCTCTGCAGGTACCATGGGCTTACATGGTACACATATGTATATGCAGGCAAAACACATACATTTGTAAAAATGTATAATTTGGGTTCTTAAAAGAATATAATAATGTATTGCTGCTTCTATTCACCATAAACCAGTGTCTGATTTATGCCACGTTACATCTATTAAAATGACAGCTGTAGAAATAATTTAGCTGGTACCATAAATACTATATTTTGTTCAAGTTGGCACAATAATCAAATATATAAAAATTAACTTTTATTAATTATTCTTTTGACCATGCCTCAATATAACTTTAGAAATATCGTCCCCAGACTTTTAGACTCAATAACGTAGTCAACATCAGTAATTGATTCAACATTGCTTCCGTGAAGAACTTTCATAAACTATGACAGACTTGACGTCTCAAACATTGCCTCCCTCCATCATTCACTAACAACAGTGTCACCCACTCTCTCCTCTGCAGATAGAAAAGTTTTGGAACTGTTGGATGAAGAACATGTCAAGGAATTAGCAGAAAGTCGTGAGGAAATAATAAAAGTATTTTTTTCTGATACATTCTCATATCAACTGAAATTCCAAACTGGATGGAGATTCCCAAAGTGGAGAGAACTCGGAGACCATGAAGGTAGTTCTCAACTACACAGCCCTACTACTCTCTATTTAAATGGTGTTGACCCATTCATAAGGATAGATGTTATTATGTCAAATTAGACAACCTCTAAAGATGTCTGTTTGTGTTGACATGTGTTAGCATATTCCATATATGATTGCTTTATATGGCTAGATGTATATATGCTTAGATGTATATGAAGCATATAGGTAGATATACATTTTAATACAATAGTGTCATTTGTAACATAACTGTAAAATGTGTATGCATTTACAAATGTATATGCATATGCACAATTAATACTAATAGTATTTAGTTTGTAGTATATAGCTGTAAAATATGTATAAATGAAATAGGAAAACTTCTTAGATGAGATCGGCCACATTCTGGGTGGTATGTCCACAGACTAAACGGCTGTACAAATGTTTAAAGCTACATGAACCAAGAAGTTTCAAAATTCCTTGGTAAAAGGGGAACATGTGATTATTGGATTTATCTATACAATTTTGCTTGGCACAGGAACTGAGAGACATGGATGTTAGAAACAATCTTAGGACAAATGAAATCTTGAGTTTCGGAAAAGAGGAGATTGCTACATGACTCTGGGGGCTGGGGGGGGGGGGAGCGGCAGAGCAACATCCAGAGAGTAGACAAAATACCTGCATAGTCAACAAGGCAGCGGACAAGATCAGCTGTTATCAGAGGAAGGATGAAAGGTTGTTTGTGTTGTCTAGGGTTCCGGAGGAAAAGTCTGAACTGAAAGAAAGAAAGAAAGAAAGAAAGAAAGAAAGAAAGAAAGAAAGAAAGAAGAAAGAAAGAAAGAAAGAAAGAAAGAAGGAAGGAAGGAAGGAAGGAAGGAAGGAAAGAAAAGAAAGAAGGAAAGAAAAGAAAGGAAAGAAAGAAAGAAAGAGAGAAACAAAGAAAGAAAAGAAAGAAAGAAAGAAAAGAAAAGAAAGAAAGAAATTAAATTAAAAGAAGAAAGAAAATTTACCTTTGAATAACTATAATATTGAGTTCACCATCTTTGGAATTTGGGATCCTATGTTAACTTGCCCATCTGGCCTGAGAAAGCTCTTTTAGATATATGTGAATCAAAATAATTCCCTCTTTCCCTCCATTGTATTTTTTCAGGCATTTTATTGAAGCAAAGTCACAAGTAATTAATACACACATCACAGACTATCCTGGCTGACAAATATATATTTATGAGATGGTATATATATTTTTCCAATACAATATTTCTATTAATTGAGAACTTCATGCAGTGTATTTTGATCATAATTATCTGACACTCATTCCTTCCCATAACTCCTCCCTGATCACCTCCCAATTTTGTGTTCTATTTGTGTGTGTGTGTGTGTGTGTGTGTGTGTGCTATATTTGGGTGCTCAGAGGCCATTGGATCTCTTGGAGCTAGAATTACTTATTAATAAACATGTAGTTAATATTAACTACATGATAATATTAAATAAACATGTAGTTAGCAAACAGACAAACTCAAACACAACACACATATAAAATAAAATATAATACAAATAAAATAAAAACAACCTTTAAATGGGATTATTGTGTGAAAGGAGGTGGGAAGATTCTCAGAGTCAGGAGTAGGAAGTTTTCCATGAGGCTGTGTCTCCTAGGGAGGTCAGAAGAGCTATATTGATGAAATCTTACCAACATGACCTACCCAAGTATGACACAGATAGACGTGCTAATGTGGATGTAGGAAACTTGGAAGGCCTATGCCCGACACAGAAACACAGGCAACTAAGGAATACTAAGGACAGGAAAAATAGTCTTCCATAGGGAAGAGCCATTAATTGATTTTCAGATACCTAGAGGTCAGTCCTGAAAACACAATTGAAGTAATATTATAGAAGCTGAGTAGGTTGCTTTTATATATAATATAGTACATGTAGTTATATATGTGATATATATTGAGATATATATGTACACACCAGAAAGCAGAGAGAAATACATGAAAGGACTTGGAGAAAGGGAAGGTAAGGGGGATTTGGTGTAATTAGAAGCTCAAAAAATTTAAAAGTACTAAAAAAAAAAGAAAGAGTGCTGGGATAATTCAAGGTGGATGGTTGCCTGGGATGGTTCTGTCTGACACACACAGAATTTATGTTTTCATAGATTTTTGAGCAGTTGGAATTGGGGGCTGTTGTGAAGTCCACTGCTTGCTCTCCTCAGGGTGGAAATAACCTATGGTCTATGCTTCTGGTTTCTTTTGTCCACAAAGCTCATTGTTATGGAAATCAGGAAGATGTTGGTTGTCTGATATCAATATTCTGGAAGGAAGGATTTGTTGCTCTTCAAGCTGCCATCAATGCTGCCATCATCGAAGTAAGTGCAACGGGTTGAATGCACGCTGGTACACAGGACAAATCACCAGAGGCATAGAGGATACGAGGAAGAAAATACACATGGCTAGCCCTCCTCTTTCATCAATCCATTCATTCAAGGAAAAAGTTACTAAAGTTGTTGTATGTTATATAACAAAGCAGAAACTAGAGGGAGAGTTCCTCTTGCATGGTATCAGCCTCATCAGGAAGCCATGTGTGTAGAAAGAAAATCATCAAAGCAGATGCTGTCTACAATAGGGGCTGTTCTGTTAGTGTTCTGTTGCTATGAAGAGACAACATAACCAAACCAACTCTTATGTTAAAAAAGCATTTCCTTGGAGGCTTGCTCACAGTTTCAGAGGGTTAGTCCATAATCATCACAGCAGTCCATGGTCATACAGGCTTGGTGCTGGAGCAGTAGTTTTGAGTGTTCCTTTCTGATCCACAGAGGCAGCATACAGAGACCATATGACTGAACCTGAACGGGCTTTTGAAAACCCAAAGCACACTCCAGTGACTCACCTCCCCCAAGAAGGCCACTCTGACTCCAGCAAGGCCACACATCCTAATCCTTCCCAAATAGTTCTACAAATCACTTTGTGTTTGCAAACCATTATGATAACTACTATACTCACCTTGCCTTGGGTAATTCAGTGCCACTGTCTTACCCCTGTTCCTTGGGGGTGGGGCAATTAAACCCATAAAATCTAATTTGTTCCACTAAGCATCAGTGTCTTCAGCCCTACTAACTGGGGACCAAACATTCAAACATATAAATGGGTAGGATCCATTCTCATTCAAACCATATCACCATATCCCAGAATGCCATGGGATAATTTCTGATCAGAATGATAGTTCAACTTGAGACTTGAGGTAAGAGATGTATTGAACGTACAAGTTTAGAAAAGGCATTTCAAACTGTTCTGTGGTAATGTTAGCTGGGGTGTTACAGACAGGAGGTGAAATCTGATTGTTGTGGGTAAACTCAGAGTGCCTGAGCAAGATGCAAGTAGATCAGTGGCAGGACATGAATATGGAATTTTCCTCTAGCAGATGATTGTGGTAGGCCAGTAAGGGATTCCCGGAAAGGGATGGTTTAAAACAGAGCGTGTCATTCATGATCTTGCAAGTTTTATTAACAGATATCACTATGTTTTCAGACCACCACAAACCATTCGGTGATGGAGGAACTGCTGTCAGTTTCGGGGAAATACATGAAGATCCATCCTTTTGTCAGTCAAGATGGAATTCGGACTGATTTCTTCATTTTCACCTGCATCGTTTCCTTCTCCCCAATCATCTATTATGCGTCAATCAATGTTGCAAGAGAGAGGAAAAGGATGAAGGGCTGGATGATGATGATGGGTCTTCGAGATCCAGCATTCTGGTGAGTCAAATGCAGGGCAAACAACTAAATGAGGCACCCCAAGAAAGTGGGCATTTTGGCCTATGTTTGTTAGAACCAATAACTATCTAGCTTTTTGCTTTATCCCTCTGCATGGAATAAATAGACCTTGGTGTGATGTTTGCCATGCTGATGCTGGCTGTCATTTCTGTGCTTTTCTGCTTGAAGTAAAGAACCTGGGATTTAGGATTGCTAAGTAGTTGTGAAACAGGAATTATTGGATGGCTATGCACTCTGACAACAGTGTCAGGAAAGTTAAATACTGGTGTTGCAGACAGTCACAGGTGGCATTACCACTAGATCAGGGTCAATGGGATGGAAGACACCAAGTGTCAAGAGATTTTTCAGGACTCCAGAAGGGGATGGACGAGTCTGAGAGGATGGGTCAGCAGAATGGGATTGTGGATGTGGCATAGACAGTTCGATCTTTATATACTGAGTCATTTCAGGAATAGACAAGCATCTAGGAAGGGCATAAGCTGGAGGTGGCACTTATAGAGAAGAAAATAAAATGGATACCAAGCCAACTGTATTGAAACAACTCAGAAAGAGTTCCTGCTTGTACTATGATCCTAAAATTTTGCATACTTATATGTCAGATCCCTTCTACTATTATGATCATTACATTTTGACTGCCTTGTTGAACTGATATTGGTTGAAAATGTAGAAAAGTTGTGAAGCCTAAGGACACCTCTGGGCATGAATCATATCTAACATCTGCATTTGCCAAATTCTCCATCAGTAAGACAAGAAAATACTAAAATGGAATTTCTGCATAGACTTGGGGTGGGAATCTTATGATTTAACATTTGTCATGTTCTTAAACATTCTCTTACACACAGCAACTGGCATATGTCTGAGAATTGTTTTGTTGGTTTTGCAGCTGTCTTATATTGGTCTTTAATTATTTTTATTTTGCTATACATCTCATAGAATATTTACGGCAAAGAAATTGATGAGAAAAGGCACGCTGATAATTTAGAGATAAGAGAAATAGAATTGTCGAACTTAGAAGAATGCTTAGTGGGAAAAAGAATATTTGTTGTTGGGGCTGGAGAGATGGCTCAATGGTTAAGAGCACTGTGCTCTTCCGAAGGTCCTGAGTTCAAATCCCAGCAACCACATGGTGGCTCACAACCATCTGGAATGAGTTCTGATGCCCTCTTCTGGTGTGTCTAAAGGCAGCTACAGTGTTCTTACATATAATAATAGATAAATCTTTTTTTTTTAAAAAAGAGTATTTGTTGTCCCCAAGGTTGTCCCAGGGCTTACACCTCATCGTTGCATATCCTAAAGCACTCAGTACCTGAAGAATGGATAAGTGAATGAATGAAGGAATGAATGAATGGAATACTAAAAGATGAAAGTATGCATGAACAAATGGATGAATCTTAAAATTATTTTAAAATGGATCATATATCCTCCTTATCTGCCGTGTTTCAAAGACTAAAAGAGAATTTTATTCCCACACCAGGCTATCCTGGGGCCTGCTCTATGCTGGCGTTGTCTTCATTATGGCCCTATCTCTGGCACTTGTTGTCAAATCTGTCCAGTTTTTCGTTCTGCCCAGCTTCGTGGTTGTCTTAGCCTCTTCCTCCTTTACGGATTGTCTCTGGTGAGTTGATTTAAAATTCCCCTTGCCTACCTCTTAGCCCAAGAATTAAGCATTGTTTCAAAGAGCTCATTATTTTAAGTATGGTAGGTTTATCTTCTGTTTGTACACAAAACTCCATAGACAGGCACATTTTTGTGTACTGTGCTAACACAGTTTGCAAGACATAGTTTTGTGTGTTCATATGCTAGATCCCTTCTATCATCACCATAATCATCATCACCATCATCATTGTTATTTGTTATTATTACCATATTATGTTAAATAAATGTAAGCTACCTGGGTCTGCTCTCATTCTAGATTGCTTTGACCTTCCTGATGAGTGTCTTGGTGAGGAAGTCTTTCCTCACTGGCCTGACTGTGTTTCTTCTCACCATCTTCTGGGGAAGTCTGGGCTTCACAGCCCTGTACAGATACCTCCCTGCACCTGTGGAATGGACTCTCAGTCTTTTTAGCCCCTTTGCCTTCACACTAGGAATGACCCAGGTGAGGACCTGTTACCTATTGACAGTATCTTTCTTCTCTTGAACTCATTAACCTGCAATCATTTTCACATGCAAAGCTCTAAGACTTAAAGCCCTAGCATAAGCTCTCTGATTTAACAAAAGTGACCTTTTAAAGCTTTGAGGGGATCGGATGCAGCAAACAAGCCATTTAGAAAGTGTGGGGCAGGGGAGTAAGGAAGCATGGATGCTGGAGGGATGGTTCAGTGGGTAATTGCACTCTTTGAGAGGACCAGAGTTGGGTTCACCAAACCTACATATAGTGGTTCACAACTGCCTGCTGGGATACCAGACACACACACCACAAACACAAACTTGGAGGCAAAAGACTCATACACACAAAATAAAAGTAACTAAGTAATTTTTTTTAATTCTAAGTCTGAGCACAAATGCCAACTTTGAATGCCTCCTCACCTTTTCCAAATGTTCCAGTTTCATATCATGGCACTTACTATTATAGCTGCCCATATGTCTATACCATGAGAGGTCTGGGAGTTCTAATATGCATCTCTTCTATGTTCACAGAGCAAAGTAGCCGATGACTAATTTTTTACTGTCAAACCCAGTTTGAACTTAAACTTTTATCATAAATCTAATTTCTCTTCATTTCTTAAAACTTTCAGCTCTTACACGTGGACTATGATTTATATTCTAACACACCCCCTGATCCAGACAGTGGCTCAAATCTGATTATAGCAACCAATTTCATGCTGGCATTTGATGTGTTTTTATATCTGGCCTTGATGATGTACTTTGAAAAAGTTCTGCCAAGTGAGTAACATGTGATCAAAATAGACTACCATTGCAATAATTGTATTTCCCAACCATATTTCCTAATGTGTGCATTATTGATATTTCAAGAACTACTCTGGTTTCAACATGAAGAAGATGGGCCAACTCATTACCATTGGCCAAATCAGTTCTTCCATTTTCTTTGTCCTTGGTCATTCAGACTTGAAATCTACATTTTGCATATTGAATCACTGACCTGAATTTCATATCCTATAAGTCATAGCTTGTTTCTTTGTTGAAGTTTGTTTGTTTGTTTATTAATATGTTATGCTGGGAATCAAATCATGGCTTCGCACATGCTAAGCAAATGCTATACCACTAAGCCACTGGCTTCAGCCCTTGTCTTATTCCTTTGTAAGAATCGCTTTAGAAAGCTCATTCCTAAGTGGGTCTGCTGATGATGGGTATTTATAGCTACTTGTGTGTGACTAGCTAGTTTAGCAATTCTGCATCCTAGCTGGACATCAGAACCACGCAGGGAAATGTATGGAAGGAAGGACAGTTCTTGCCAGAAAGATGTTGATGCAATTTCTCAGCAAAGGGAATTGGCTACCTGTAGTTTTAACAATCTTCCCAGAGTATCATGACATGAAAATATTATTATCATCAGGGCCTAGTGGTTTGGGCCTGTAATCTCAGATTTTCAGAACAGAGGGCAACCTGAATCCCAGAGAGAGCTCAAGGCCACTTGAAACTTATTAAGATCCTATCTCAAAAGGGTGAGGCTCCGTAGAGCTCAAGGGTAATGAAAGGACTTTGGGCAGCAAGATGAAAGGGCTTAAAAGGGGGGAGTATAGGGGGCTAGGTGAGTGTGGCTAGGCAGCGTGGGGGAGGGTGTCCAGGCGGGCCCTTGCCTGGGCACCTCTGCCCCTGACGGACCACACACACACAGAGACATGGTATAGAATAGTATTTATTCAGAATAGGGGATGGGAGTTAGTGGTAGAGAGAGAGAGGGAGAGGGAGAGAGAGAGAGAGAGAGAGAGAGAGAGAGAGAGAGAGAGGAGAGAGAGAGAGAGAGAGAATAGAGAGAGTGGAGGCTTGCCATGACCACGTGGAGGGAGGAAGAGCCCCAGGGGCAGAGAGGTGAGAGAATGTGGGAGAACAGAGAGCAAAGAGAGAGAGGAGGAGCAAGTAGCCCCTCTTATAGTGGGCCAGATCTCTGGGGCGGGGCATACCTGGCTATTGCCAGGTAGGTGTGGGGTGGAGCTTAGACAAAACCCCAACATTCCCCAATGTTTTGTTAATTAATAAAAGAAAAAGAAAAAGAAAAGAAGTGACAGTGAATACAGCGAAGCAGGAATAGGGTCATTGTTGAGATCTGGCTGCTTCATGCTGACATTGGGGCGACATGTCTCTGGGGAACCTAGAGAAAGGGGTATGGAGGGTGATTGTCCAGTCTCAGGAGGACTGGCTGCTTCTTTGCTGTCCAGGGTTTGTAGAACCATTTGAAGATAGGTCAGGAGAATAGGTCCAGTAGAAGCTGTCTGCATCTGGAGAAGCTGAGAGGAGATTGGAGCATCTGAAGGTTGCTTCTCTGGAGCTGTCCTGGATATGGCAAGGGCCTGGACTTAACAAGATGTTGGAACACATTAGTATAGGTAGGGAATAAGACTAAGTACATTTTGGAGAAAGGAAAAATTTCCTTTTTTAAGATGTACAATTTAAACCCAGAGGAATCCCACCCTTTGGAAAGGTAGTAAAGTGGGAACTTGGACAGATGTACTTATCTGGATGGAGCCTACTTGGTCCATGAGCAGTAGATCTGGGTAGGTTTTCTGTAGCTAACAAGTTTATTAAAGAGATAACAACATGAGTTAACCACATAAACAGTCTTTAAGATGAGCCTTTGTAGATCAGAAGGAATAGAATTGAAGGTTGGGACAGTGAAAGAGCAAGAAGAGGAAATATGAAGCATTTAATGGAAACAGAGTTTAGGTAAGGAGATAACTGTCTAGCCGTCAATGTGGTCAGAAGTCTGAGGAATAAACAATAACTTAGCAGTTATATTATTAAAGAATGACAGATCCCAGTAGCCAGCAGTTCTTTGTGGTCTCTGGTCTCCATGGCAGCTTTGGCTGTCTGTCTGGCTTTCAAGCACAGAAGATGCACAGCTTTTTCTCTGTGGAATGGATACCCATGACATGAGAAATGACTTACCTTTGTTTAGCTAAGTCATTTGACTCAAGGTATCCAGTTGTGTCCACTGCACTCTTTCAGGCAGCATCCTGTGGCGGTGTCCATCTTTCTTCTGAGACCTCCTGGGAGAAGCTGTCAGGCCTTTGGGAATTCTGTCTGTCTTAAATCTAATAACAAACTTCTGACAAGATTGAGCACAAGATAGGAGAGCAATAGTTAAAGAGAGACTAGGAATGGAAATCTTAAGTAGCTTTGACAGGTTGCATAGGTAGAGGAAAGTATATTGCCTTGGTTAGTAAAGATGCTAGGATCAGAGTAAGAAAGCTGGCAGCAATGGATAAAATTGTGGTGACAGAAAATGAGTTTGTCTAGGCAGATTTAGGCTTGTTAACATCAACTTGAGCACGCAGGCTATAGGAGCAAATGAGTTAAGGGTGTGGGAACACAGAATAAGTGAGGTTCAGATTCTTTATCATTTACCAGACTGTTAATTTTAAAAGTATATAGTCGAAGACAAGTAGCACCCACTGGGTAGGGGAGGGAGTTGTTCTGCAAACTTAGCGTCCTAAAGAGTGCAGAAACAACTGAAAGGCAGCTACGCCAAAGAGTCCAGAGCGTTGTGAGGACCCTTGGGAGCTGGGGCTAGAAAAGCCGGAGGTAGCGTCCCTTCTGGACCAGGATTTTCGAGGACAGCTGTAAAAGCCAAAGGGAAACTCAGGATCACTTCTGGATTAGAATACACCCGAGGGTGGGTCTAGAAGTCCTAAGCAGGAGTGTGGACTAGGCATGAGAGGAAACCCTTCGTTCCAAAAGAGGTTGGCCAGACTTCATTTAAAAGCTAAGGGTTATTTACTATTGTGGTTAATGTTTATTTAAATTTCTAATCTGGTAGAGGGAAGAACCTGACATGTAGCACACATACTTGTGGAAGCCAGTGTGGACTGCTTGGCTGTGGGACCCGGTCCCCGAACCTTGCTTCTCCTGCCTGTGCGTGGCTACAAGACCAGTCATGGCCTGCTGTATTAACAGTAGAGGATGTTGAGAGTGGTGGGAAGGAGACCACACAGGGAAGAAGAGGGAAGACAGGGTGGTAGGGAGAAGCCGTAGAGCTGTGAGAGAATCAGGTAGAATTGATGGAGCATCCTAGCAGCCAGTGTGGAGCTGGGCATGGGCTGTGGCTAGGCTTTTGCAGGTAAAGGCCCTAGAAATCTGCACTGTAGCCAGCAGAGCTGGACAGTATAGTGGTAGGGGGTGGGGTGCAGCAACAGGAAAGGAGTGCAGGCTTGCTGCGGTGGGGAGGCGGCATCGCTCGGCAGGGATGGAGCCAACCGATTCTGAGAGCCTGGAGAGACCTCGCCATGGGTAACAGCTGTGCTACCAGAACCTGTGGCGGTTCTGATGGTACAGACTATCAGCGAAAAAAGCCCCGTAGCGGGGAAAGTTAGTGATCGGGCATGGGCAGGGCAGAACTTCCTGTCAGCAGCGGAAGTCAGAAGTTAGGTAGCCTGCAGTGGCTGGGAAGTAGCTTGTTTTGTATCTTAGCAACGGCGCAGGAGGGGCAGAGCTGCAGTGGCGGCGGCTTCAGCTGCAGTTCTGACGAGGGAGGGGGTCTGGCGTGGGCTGCTGAGGCGCTCTGGCAACCACAGCCAAGGCTGGGGCTTGGCAGCAGGGAACAGGAAGGTTTGCGTGAGGCCCCCGGGAGCAACTGCAACCATGGCCAGCGTGCCATGAGCCCCCCAGGCCGCCATGCCAGCGCGCAGGAAAACAAGGGGAACCTGTAGAATAAATGCTGCTATCCAGCAGCGACGTGTGTGCGCATGTGCGCGACCTCTGTGAGGCTGTGGTTTAGCTTGTTTTGTATCCTAACAATAAGACACGGGGTGAATTAGATAGCCGAGCCCAGTGGCACTCACAGCGCCGGGGCATTGCCGCTGCTGCCAATGAGTTCCACCGGGAAGGAGGGACAGAACAGCGGTGGTCCTGCGGAGAAACACGGGAAGTGCAGAGACTATTGCTCTGACCAGTGGGGGTGTAAGACTTACCCATTGGTGGAAGAGGCTTAATATCCCATGGTGTTCCTTGTTCCCGGCCAAACGCACCAAGTGAAAGGACTTTGGGCAGCAAGATGAAAGGGCTTAAAAGGGGGGAGTATAGCAGGTTAGGTGAGTGTGGCTAGGCGGCGTGGGGGAAGGTGTCCAGGCGGACCCTTGCCTGGGCACCTCTGCCCCTGAGGGACCACACATACACACACGGACATGGTATAGAATAGTATTTATTCAGAGAAGGGGATGGGAGTTAGTGGGAGAGAGAGAGAGAGAGAGAGAGAGAGAGAGAGAGAGAGAGAGAGAGAGAAGAGAGAGAGAGAATAGAGAGTGGAGGCCGGCCATGACCACGTGGAGGGGGGAAGAGCCCCAGGGGCAGAGAGGTGAAAGAGTGTGGGAGAGCAGAGAGCAAAGAGAGAGAGGAGGAGCAAGTAGCCCCTCTTATAGTGGGTCAGATCTCTGGGGCGGGGCATACCTGGCTATTGCCAGGTAGGTGTGGGGTGGAGCTTAGACAAAATCCCAACAAGTAAAGTGTGTGTACATGCTAGAGAAGTTATGTTAAGTACTCTCATGGTTTCAGAGGGCTCCTGGTTTTATTTTTTTTTCTCAATATTTTTTCTAGCCATAAAGACATAATTCACATGTTCAGTTTTTCCTGCTTTAATACCACCTTTACTTTATTAACATAACAAAGAATTTTCTTTAATCCCAAATCTCCCCATTCTTTGACTTTTGTGTACTACTCTTTTACAAAGCTTAAATATAAGACTAGAAACGACGTTGTTCACTTTTTTTAAAAAAAAGAAAGTAAATATGAATAGCAGACAAAAAAGCTAATCCTGTGAAATGCAGAAATCCCACAGCAGTCAGGGCAGGAAACGGGTACAGACAATATCAAACTGAAAACATCAAAGGGCCAGATCTGCAGAGAGCCAGCCCAGGCGAGGAGGGTGCCTGAGCTCTAACATCCCCCATCCGTACAGCGCAGTTCAGTTGCCGAATATTAGAGAACCATGTCCAAAGCCAGGAAGACAGAAGCAATGATAACACTCAAATGGGTTAATTTCCACCAAGATGTTTGTGACGAGCACCTTCTCAAAACAGCCCGCAAACCTCGTCCTTTACTACAAGCCTGCCTTTCATTTTTCTTACGTCTTTTTACATCTTCTTTCCAAGTATCTCATCTAGCCGGCCATTGCTTCTTGAGATCTTCTTCCTTTGCATAATAGGAAACTAGGATTTAAAACAGAATCCAGAAGGTCTAGTGGATCTTACATTTTTAATCTCCAAATTAAGACCATTTTGAGCCTAACTGTCAGATTTATGAAAATCTTTTAGATTTTAGAAATACTTGCAGTGAATTCTATTTATTACAATGTAGGATTTTTTCTGATAAAGCTACAGAGTTACTTCATGTGGACCACGTATGTGTTCAGGCTTGGAAGCAAAGGACGGAGGTGTGGCTGGGGGGTGGCGGGGTGGTGGTGGTGGCGGATAACTGAGGGCTGACTCAATAGTCACTCATCTCTTGGGTCTCTAGATGAATATGGACATCACCACTCTCCCCTGTTTTTCCTGAAATCCTCATTTTGGCTACGACCACAAAAGCCTGCTCATGTGATTCTTGAAGGTGGATTAGATTCCGTTCCTTCATCAGATGGCTCATTTGAACCGGTGTCCCCAGAATTCCACGGGAAAGAATCCATCAGGTAACAAGGATGAGAACAGAGACACATGCAAAGTAGAGGAAGCTCAAATCTTAGCCTTGAAGGCAAGCAAAGCACTCTTCAGGGTCTCTAGATAGTCAGGGGTGTCTCCACCCAGCTATCCACACTAACTTGCACTGGAAGGATAAAGAAAAACTCATTCCAACAGATCCTCTCCCTCTTCCTCTCCCTCTCCCTCCCTCTTTTCCCTCTCCTTCTCTCCTTCCTCTCAGTACTAGAGATCAAACCTCTGGCTTTGCACATGTCAGACACCACTATATCACTGAGATATATCCTCACCCATTTTTAACTTTATAATTCTTGAGACAGGGCTTCACTGAGTTGTCAAACCTAGCCTTGATTTCACTCTGTAGCCCAGGCAGGCTTTGAGCTTGCAACCTGACAGTTTCTACCTCAAATATAGCTGGCATAAGAGGTTTGCTGTACCAGCTTCAGCTCTAGTTAACAGACAGGCACACACACACACACACACACACACACACACACACACACACACACACACATGAAAGTAGGGAGGAAGGAAAAGGAGAAGCTACAGAGACAAACACAAGAGGTGCTCAGGAAGATGTGTCCCTCAGAGTGTGACAGCACATTGTCTACTTCTCAAGAAGAAAACAGGAACAAGTCCTCAGGCTTCTGTGTCAGCTCTTCACCCCCTCCCCACCCCCAGTGATGTGACTTCTCTCATCCCTTGAGCCTCTGAGCTCCCAAAGCCCAGTGCATTCATTTCCCACCAGTACCTTATGCTGGTATTTGTCCCAGAACCTACGTAAGCTCAGCTAAGATAAACAATGTCTCCACAAAATTTGTTTTTTTTTTTTTCTCTTACATTTCTTCAGCACTACCCTCAAGTGTGAGGACCATGAACTGGCCGCATAATGTACTCAAAATAGAAATAGGGAAACGATTTGTTCAATGTGAATGAACTCTGTTTGATGGATAGTAGATGACAAGATAAGAAACATAAATCTGATTCAGCTTTGTGAATCCCACTCCCCATGGATAATAAAGCAAAGTGCAATTCCAGATCTAAAATAGCACTCAGTGTGTAAACTTCACCCCGGCCATGAGCCTCATGATCTCACCAGCGTCTTCTCTGCGTGTTGAATATTTATTGTGAACCAAGCACTGCACACAGAATGAAAAGCTCTGTTTATTGAATGTATTTAAAACCTCAACACAGCCAGAAGCACTCTGAAATGTCAGCTGGGGAAACCCAAAGCTTACCTAAGCAAGCAAAAATGAAGCAGTATAAATGGATGAACCCAGGTGGACCTGAGCACGAAACCCATGATCCATTGCTTCTTCACCTTACTCTACCTCTAAACACGTCTTTAGAGCTCTTCAGCCAAGATAGCCACATACATCTCCAGTCTTCTGCGGGAGTTCATGGTGGCTCTTTTACTGTGGTCAGCCCATGTAGGCTCTCATTCTAGGTTCTTGCTTTGCAGCACAGGGATGATCTTGTTCTTACACAATAACGTCACCTCCCATGCCAATACATGGCATGCGACTATCTGCAGTGGAACATATGCACAGAGTTGACTACTCTCCCAGAGATGCTAATGGATTAGAAGGCAGTAGAGTTCATGACACATGGCCAAAGATTGCCCAAGAGTGATGGGGCAACTCTTTCTTTACCCTGAAAATAAGATCCATTTTCCACAAGGCCCAACTGAAGACACCAGTTGCCTAACCATGCCTTTTCTCTTTTGCAGAATCAGAAATATTTCAAAAGAATACAAAGGGAAGCCTAATAAAATAGAAGCCTTGAAAGGTAGATAATAATAATAATAATAATAATAATAATGTGATAGACTTTTAAATTTAAACACAACTATTTTACTTTTGAGGAATGGTTCTTGGTGATGCTTTAAATTTGAAATGTTATTTAAGTTACATGGTAAACTTTGCCTTTCAGTACTTCAGTTTTATTTTATAAGACTTTTATAAAAGTTAGAATAAATGTGTTGAAATACAGTGTATTTAAAATCTATACTGTGTGATACTGTGTTAACCTAAGTAGATTTTGGTCTTCCATCAACAAAGTCAAAGTTTTCCCTTGTAATTCAAAGTTCTATGTGTTTTCTCTTTAAAATAAATAAATACTTAAAATTTAAAATTTTAAAAGAGATGCCTGCCTTAAAGGACTTATGACCATGTAGTATTTTATTATTGATCTATCCTTCCATTTAATGTTAACAAATATTTCGCATGCACAGGGCAATGTCAATGAACCTATGGTTGTAACACATTCCAGTTATTTAAAATACCAAATTATATTTTTGCAAAGAATATTTTGAAAAAAAAACTATTTATTCAAGGAGATTAAATGATCCAATGAGCTCCATAGAAGAATTGTGTTATTTTAGTTATTTTCTTGCTTTTACCTCCTTTTTTTTTTTTTCTGGTCCTTTTTTCTTTTATTTGCATTTTTTTCTCTTTTTTTTCTCTTTTTTTTATTCGATATATTTTTTATTTACATTTCAAATGATTTCCCCTTTTCTAGCCCCCCACTCCCCGAAAGTCCCATAAGCCCTCTTTTCTCCCCCTGTCCTCCCACCCACCCCTTCCCACTTCCCTGTTCTGGTTTTGCCCTATACTTCTTCACTGAGTCTTTCTAGAACAAGGGGCCACTCCTCCTTTCTTCTTGTACCTCATTTGATGTATGGATTATGTTTGGGGTATTCCAGTTTTCTAGGTTAATATCCACTTATTAGTGAGTGCATACCATGAGTCACCTTTTGAGTCTGGGTTACCTCACTTCGTATGATGTTTTCTTTATTTATTTTTTTTTAATTTTTTTATTCGATATAATTTATTTACATTTCAAATGATTTCCTCACTAATAAGTGGTTATTAACCTCCTTTTTTTTAATATCATCCATCTGTCCTTCGTTTTTCCCTTCCAGACCTGACGTTGGACATATACGAAGGCCAAATCACAGCAGTCCTTGGTCACAGTGGAGCTGGAAAATCAACACTGTTAAATATTCTTAGTGGATTATCTGTTCCTACCAAAGGTAAGGATTCAGGTTGGTAAATAAATCAACCACTAATAAAGAAGCCTTCTGCTTATTAACAAGTATGAATACCAATGGAAATAAAGCTCATTTATAATATTATTCTATAAAAGTGTGTACTATCGTTACGTATGAAGGTCGAGTATTTTATGACAGTCACTTTCTTGGTCCTTAACTGCCACGTAGCATTCCAACTTGTATGTGTTAGCTTCTCCTGCATGACAAACACTCCCAAACTTAATGGTGAAAATAGAAATATTTTATTATTTCTGTGGATTCTGTGATTGCTCCATGCAAAACTGAGTGGGGCTAAGTGGTTTAACAGGGCCTTACCCATGTGTTTAGGACTTCAGTTAGGCCAGGCTTCATTGCCAAAGGGACTTTCCACACCTAAGTGGCTAACCTGACATTCTTTACCCATAAGCTTCATGTAATGAGGAGGAAGAAACTAAATCATAGGTGTAATTCTTCCTCAGCCTTGGCTCCTATCACACTTGCCAAGGTCTTGGCAGACACATAGCCAAGCCAAATGGTGGGGGGAGGGGGTCATATCTATACCGCATCTTCACAGGGAAACTGTGGATGGAAGCTTTTTGTTTTCAGAGTACAACAAAAATAGAAGTTGAACCGCTAAGGAGATGTCTCGAATGATAAAGCCCTTGCTCTGTAAGCAGGCAGATGTGAGTTTGAGCCCCAACAACCACATAAAACAGTGAAGCCTTTGAGCCTGGAGCGATGGCTCAGCTGTTAGGAGAACTTGTTTTGCAGAGGACCTCAGTTCAATTCCCATCACTACTTGGTAGCTTACAAGCATCTGTAAATCTGGTTCCAGATGATCTGAGACTGTCTCTTCTAGTGTGTAACAGGCTCACACATGGTGTATGCATATAAGCAGACAAACATACATGTAAAAATAAAATCAAGTCTTTAAGACAAAAGAAAAAGTCAGCAGAGCCCAACACCCCTACCTTCAATCCCAACACTGGGCAGGCAGAGACAGGAGGATCCCTGGGGCTTCCAGGCCAGCTAGTCTAGATGAATCCATGAGATTCCGATTCCATGACAGTTTTGTAAAGAATAACCTCTGGCCTTTGTACACATATGCACAAGCATTCATACATATACATGTATCTACAAAATCAATACATCCACTCACAAAACCATGAAAGTTGAGTTAAATAAACCTTGGTGTGGGGTGGGGGGAGCCACATATCTCAAATTGAATGAATACATTGAGAGTTTTTATTTATAAATATTTTCATTGGCTCACTGTTCTGATATTAACACTTGGTTTTTATGACAGGTTCCATCACCATCTATAATAATAGATTATCAGAAATGGCTGACCTAGAAAACGTGTTCAAGATCGCAGGAGTTTGTCCACAATCCAATGTTCAATTTGACTTCCTTACTGTGAGAGAAAACCTCAGGGTTTTTGCCAAAATAAGAGGAATTCCTCCCCAAGATGTGGAAAAAGAGGTACGTTCATGTGTGTAGGACCACATTTTGGTCCAAGTGTGAATATTAAGACCCATTTGTGTCAAGATGCATTTTTTTTTATTTCTTTGTGTAAACAGGTGTGAAATGTTAGGAAATCCAATTTAAACAAGGATATTTAGACATAATGTGTAAGGTACATTTGTTTAACATTGAATGCAAAAGATCATTTATTCCTTGAAGCAACCCTATGAGACAAATATCATTGTCTTCTCTGTCTTACAATAAGGGACTCAGGCTCAGGAAAGCAAATAGCTCAACCAGGCTTATGATGTAGGTGAACATGAGGTGTCACTCAAACCCAGAACCTTTGACCCCAGAGTCTATACTTTTCCCCATCACAGAGAGCAGCTTTGTACTTACGAGGAAGGAAAAAGAAAGAGATCATATTTTGTGTATGTCTTAACTCTTGTATATTTTTTTCAGGTGAAAAGAATTTTGCTGGAATTGGAAATGAAAAATATTCAAGATATACTTGCTCAAAACCTAAGTGGCGGACAGAAGAGAAAGCTAACTTTCGGAATCGCCATTTTAGGAGACCCTCAGGTAAGCCAGTCTGGATTTTGCAGGTAGTTTTCAGTAAATACTTTGCTTTGCAAAGGACCTGTGTTGCAGAAATATTTAGAATGTGCAGCATAAGAGCGAGCCTTACATAAGACTCCTTTAAACCTAGATAGTAAGGAGTCTACGCTGCTCCCTGGGAGAGCTTTTCTCTTTAGAGGAAAACTCTGCCACTTCCCTCCTCTAGATTTTCCTACTGGATGAGCCCACCGCTGGACTGGACCCCTTTTCAAGGCACCGGGTGTGGAATCTCCTGAAGGAGAGAAAAGCCGACCGTGTGGTCCTCTTCAGCACTCAGTTCATGGATGAGGCTGACATCCTGGCTGGTAATGGCTGGCTTCCTTAAGCATCAGGATGATGACATTTAGGGACCTGAGAATCACAGACCAGTGCTCTGCACAGCTATATCTTAACTAACTGATCTAAGCATGTGGTGATGATGTGAATTTAGCACCAACGTATTAACATGAATTATTTTACTGGGTGGTGTATGTGCCTGCGCATATGGGTATGTGTGTGTTCATGTGCATGTAGGTACATGTGTGTATGTGCATGTGCTGCCCAGAGGGAAACCCTGGCCATTGTTCCTCAAGAGCTCTTTACCCTGTTTTGTGAAACAGGATCTCTCTGTAGGTTAGACTGGCTGGTAGTAAGCCCCAGGGATCTGTTTGTCTCTACCTCCAATTGCAAACTGCCCAACTAATGGGTTCTGAGGTCCCCAGGTCCTGAGTTTGCAAAGCAAGCCCTTTAGTGACTGGCCTAGCTCTCCAGCTCCATTTCAGCATTCCCTGTAAATGTTGTGTCATTAAAAGTTGCGTAGGGGCTCGAACTGCCAAGAAACTCACTGTGAAGTAAATGAAGTCTACATTCTAAAAGCTTGCCTCTTTTACTCAGATTTGAGTTAAATCAACTTGAAATGTTCAAATGCTTTCAACGTTTGATCTATCACAATGTGTAATATGAATCCACATGGTTTAATCTCCTTGAGGAGTTAGACAATGAGAAATAAATCTAAGGAGAGGTTAAAGGATATGCTTCATGGAGTCTTCATTAAGTCCCATCTGGAACGGGAAATGCTTCTGGATTGAACTTTAAAGCGTATAAACAATTGTCTTTTTCTCAAAAACAAATGGCCCACTTCTACACAGACTTTCTTCTCTCCTCCTTCCTTTTCAGATAGGAAAGTGTTCCTCTCCAAGGGGAAGCTGAAGTGTGTGGGCTCGTCTCTCTTTCTGAAGAAGAAATGGGGAGTTGGGTATCACTTAAGGTAAGGGCAAGGGTCACAGAGTCCTTGAGTCCTTGTGACTGAACCTATTCTTGAAAGTCCTCCAGCCTCTCAACTCTGTAGGTTTGGAGATCAAATCTCAAGCACATGAACACTGGGAAGCATTATCCCATAGCAATGGGTTGATAAGCTATGGAGTGAGGAGGTGAGCTTATTTTAAACTCAAAACTATTGTCCAAAATCTAAACCTGTCACCATACATTATGATAATCATATTTCTTAAGCTTTTCTTAAGCTTTGAATTTTGTATCGATTGGTTAGTGCTTCTGAGTTAATAATCTATTCTTAAGAAAGAAAATAAACATAAATGCAGAAAGACAAACAATAACAACAAGAAGTCTTTTTTGTTTATTTTTTGGTTTTGGGTTTTTTTTTGTTTTATTGTTGTTTTGTTGCTGTTGTCTTGTTTTGTTTTGTTTTTCAAGACGGGGTTTCTCTGTATAGCTCTTGCTGTCCTAGAACTCACTCTGTAGACCAGGCTGGCCTCAAATTCAGAAATCTACCTGGCCCTGCCTCCCAAATGCTGGGATTAAAGGCATGCACCCCCACTTGCCCGGCAACAAAAATTCTTAATGGTTCCATTCTGCTCACTGGACTAAGTAGCCAAATGAATGACATGGGCGACTTTGCTCTCCTGGCTTCTGTGGTCTAAAGGCTCCGTTATCCAATACCCACTATTTAAAACGAAAAGGTCACTATTTCAATTCAAGTCCCATTGTTTAATTTTATCTTAATGGATTTGCTTCTTTCTTGAGCCCACCTCGACTTGCTGACCCTTACCTGCTTGAATAATATCTCATTGTCATAACTTGGTTAATCTTCCAATTCTGAGTGATGACCTAATTTTTATTTCCTAAGTCACTGTGTTTAAGTATCTTAGAAACTAAACTATAAAATTCAGTTTTCTCATTTATAAAGTGGCCACAAGTAAATGTTATAGAAAAATAGACGAGACATTGCCTACACATGTGGTATGCTAGGCAACGTACGATGTTCTCGAAAACATAAAAGTGCTAGGCAGAATTCCCCGCTCAGATCATGAGTCTCTTCATGGACTTTGGGACAATAATTTGCATAACAGTTTATTTTCTTCTTTTAAACAAAAGTCAACACGTTTAAACCACTTATTGTTTATGTATTTTAAAAGATATTTTTGGCAAGAAACAGCCCTGTTGATTCTCTTATATGGTGCTGATAGCTACCATGGGTGTTTGCTTGTTGGTTGGTTGGTTGGTTGGTTGGTTGGTTTCTGTTTTTCACCAGCAGAGATGAACAGCTGTTGCAGAGGTAAACGGAGACATTTGCAGAATAGGTATGTCAACCCGTCCTTCCAAGGAACCTGGAAGAAGAACACTATACTGGATGTTCCTCATACAGTGACCATATTACCCCAAAACACATTTCTCAAATGCATTTTGTCACCAAAGGAATAGCAGTAGAGAGGGCAAAATGTATTTTTAATTTAATTTCCTCAGTGTATCTCGATTCTTCTTGAAACGCCAAGCATTCTTTCAAGCCCATACATGGTTTATAAATAAATTGAATTATTTTGACTTAAGCATTTGGTGAAAGAAAAATAGCCACTGTTAAGGGTTTGCTAAGTGTGACCACTGTTACTATTCAGTTTATTACATGACCTGACATAGTAAAAATAATTCTTCTTAGCAATAAGGAAACTGCTTATCTACATTAAAATGTCTTTTTAGTTGTCAAAACCAAACTACAGGGTCAGATTACTACAGACAGTTTTTTCTGCTACATACTTTATAAGTTTGATTTTGTCTATTAGCTTATGTTTCTGCAAATGAGAAATAACTGTAGTGTTTTGAATGGATAGGATGCTTTTCTCCACAAGTCTTTGATCTTATTCAACATTCTACTATAGATTCTACAAGGAAGCTAAAACCTTGGGCACCATGCTTCCATAATGTTGACTTTTATCTGCAGCCCAGAGTCTCTCCTGACACTGCTGGTGATGACTGTCTTACTTGAAGGTTCACTTGCTTACTTCTTGCCCCGCCCCCACTTTAGGCAATTGTTATGGCAGGACTATGTAAATTGATTCACTCACTAGAATATTTACCATATACTAAGAATTTAATGACTTTACATCAGATGACAAAAGTAAATAATTGTACTTGTCTGGCATCTATGACTATCAAAAGTCCTTGGCTCTTTTGAAGCAGTATAAAAATCCCATGTAGCCAGCTTCACCTTTGTTTGAATATCATCCCCTATACCATCTATCATATGTTCTTCTGATCTTTGCTACATCCCTGGTATTTCAAATTTGTGTTTAATGACACTTTGGAGACTTGAATCACTGCCAGCCTTCCCTCCCCAGCATCCCTGAGTTGCCTGGCCAATAATTTTGATTAGCTTTATTTTTTCTTTCCACATTACTTTCTATGATATCTTTGTTTGGTGTCTCATTTCATGTTTACATGACTTATATCTTCCACTCTATTTTGGTTGACTTTTGCCCCAAAGAAATTAGTGATTATTTTCATTCATGAATATATCATTCATAGATTGTATCATATAGTCTATGTCTTTTTTTTTAAATGTCAGTTTGCAGCTGAAGGAAGTCTGTGTTCCAGAAAATATCACATCGCTTGTTAAGCAGCACATCCCGGAGGCCAAGCTATTAGCTGAAGGGGAAGGGAAACTTCTCTATACATTACCCTTAGACACAACTTACAGATTTCCAGGTAATGTACATTAACACAACAAAATAAAATTTAGATATAATATTTATTATAGGAGCTATGGTGGTCACTGTATAACTACAATCCACTGAGAGTTTATGATATGTTCAGATGTTAAAATGTGTAGACCGCCTGCGGCTACATGTGAACTGGGTTGCCTGTAAGAGAATTTTGAGGTTAAGGCGAGAGAGATGTGAGTCAAGGCAGGAATCCGGTCAAGACTAACTTTATTATTTTTATGACAAGCTTTATAGTTTTGGGGGAGTCAGCCACCCCTCCCAGAAGCCGGTCACATCAAAGGCAGGGCTGTGAGTCTTCTTTGGGTCCAGATCTCAGCGGGTCGCCTGCCTTCAGACTGGCGAGGTCTCTGTTGGGTGTCAGGTGAAACCGCCTTGGGGCGTTGTTGGTAGTCGAGGTGAGGTGCCTTATTGTTCCCAGGAACAAAGGCCGGAGGTAGCCCATCAGAAGAGTTGGGGGTTGCCAGCCAGCTTAATGTTGTGGGGGAAGAGACAATTCCCCCTTAATTATTTATTTTTAACAACTCAGTGGATATAAGTAAGTTTATCTAATGGATGACGGGCTTTAACCAGTGAGTGAAAGCAGAGGCCCAACCCCCTTAAACGTTAAGGACATCTTTTGGGGGGGGGGGGGAAATAGACTGTCTTTTTAATTTAAGGACAGACTTTTAATGTCAACCCCCATGTAGCTGGGCGTGTTTTTTGGGGAAATTCGGAGACAGGATTTTTTTTTTCCTTTTCTCCTGTAGTGCCTCGCCTCGCACCTCAACTGATGTCCATGTTTGTTATATTAACAAACATACATAGTTCCGAATACTATGTAGCCTCCTTTCTGAGGGATCTACTGGCAGAGTAAATGCTCTGCTGATAAGAGCTGGCTGGCTATAATAACCACCCATCCTCAACCTGGGGCCATCACTGAAGGAGTTTATCTTCTGAGTGTTATCTGCTTGAAATATAAAAGGAGATTAAGAGAAAAACCTGTTTGGTTAGTATCTGAAAGCCCAAAACGTTTAGTTTAAATGAAATTCAGTGTCCTCAGGCCAGAAGCCTGGCTTGTAAGAACACAAAGGAACCTTACTTTCCCAAGTGAGTGGGAAGCAGCTTGGAAAGGGCCTTTTGAATTAATTATACTTACCAACAGTTTAGGGGGTGTTTACCTGTCTTACCAATCTCTCTGGTAGCCAACACGCACCGTCTTCTTACTGAGAGAAAATGTAGACGGACTCCCTCCCCCAGATTAAAACGGGGTCCGGGCCCTTCTATGTATTATTTAAAGGGTCCCGCCACTTAACCATGGCGTAGGAATTGGAAGTAGCTGGGTGCCAGTGTCGTTCTGCTGCAGACTGACCTTTAGCATCCGTTTGGAGAAAATTTAAAACAAATAAAACAAAGGCAAGATGTGATTTAGGGGACCTAGGAGGATATAGATTCTCCTTCTTAGTTTTAAGAAGCCAGTTTTTAAGGGTGCGATGAGCACGCTCTACGCTTCTTTGCCCCATTGGATTATAAGGAATTCCATTTTTAAGTTTTATATTAAATTCCTTGTAAAATGAGATAAAGTTCTTACCAGTGTAGGCTGGTCTATTGTCTTTCTTAATGACTTTGGGTAATCCCATCGTATTAATGGCTTGTAAACAATGATCAATTACATTTTTAGAGGCTTCTCCTGAATGTAGGGAGGCAAAAATGAGTCCCGAGCACGTATCAATGTAAACATGTATAAATTTTAATTTTTCAGATTTTGTATAGTGAGTTACATCTATTTGTCAAATTTGATTGGGCATAAGACCACGTGGATTAACTCCTAAGTGGGGCACTGGTGCTAAAGTGAGACAATTAGGGCATTGTTTTACAATCATTCTTGTTTGTTCTTTAGTGATCTTATGACGGAGTCTCAACGTTTGACTAGAAAGATGAAATTTATCATGATCACGTTTTGTCAATTCTATGGGTGTAAGTGTCAAAGCTTGACCTATAAACGCTTTGTCAATGTACTCATTACCCTGAGCCAGAGGTCCAGGAAGGCCTGAGTGGGCACGGATGTGACTGATATAAAAGGGATTTTTCTTAGCAAGAATGATACTTTGTAATTGTGAAAACAAGGATCTAGCTGGCATATTAAAATTAAATGTGCCACAGGTTTCTAATTGTGGTATAGAAAATGTAACATAAGCACTGTTAGTAAAAAGATTAAACGTACTATTTACAGATTGAAAGACACACAATACCGCTGTTAGCTCTGATAACTGAGCAGACAGCCCAGGCGTCTCTACGACCACCTGTTGATTGTTAATACGATATCTGGCTCTTCCTTTGGAAGAGCCGTCTGTGAAAATTAAGAGGGCATTATGTAACGGCTGTAAAGATGTCATTTTAGGAAATACAACCTCATGTATATTTAAAAACTTTATCAATTTGTCTTGAGGATAATGGTTATCTATACTCTCTTTAAAGCCTATTTGAGCTAGCAACCAATCTGTGCTATGCTGTTTTAGCCAATCATCTTGATTTACTCTGTAAGGTTGTATAATAACATCTGGCTCTTTGTCAAAATAAGTTAGCGCCTGCTTTCTACTAAGCATAATTACTTGGGCCACTGCCTCAAAATATGGCAAAATATTATGCCTTGAAGACACCCTCAAATGAATCTACATCAGAGGAGCCTTTTGTCATAATAAACCTGTAGTCGAGTGAGTCGTATTAAGAATTAGTAGATGTAAAGGTAAAGAATAATCTATATAGGTAACAAATTGATTTTCAATAGCTTTCTCCACTGTCTGTAAAGCCAAAAGTCCTTCTGAAGTTAATAACCTAGGAGATGTCGGGTCAGCATTCTCTTTAAGAATATCAAATAAAGGTTGCAATTCTCCTGTTGTAAGCTTTAAATACAGCCGAAGCCAGTTAATGTCACCCAATAACTTTTGAAAATCATTTAAAGTTTTCAAATTGTCCCTGCGGATAATTATCTTCTGGGAAAAAATTGTTTGGTCTGTAAGTTTAAAACCCAGATAATTATACGGCTCTTGGGTCTGAACTTTCTCTGGTGTTATTTGTAATCTTTTAGCGACCAAAGCCTGTTGTAAATCTTTAAAACATAAAAGCAAGGTCTGAGGATTTTTTCCTGTAATTAGAAAATCATCTGTGAAATGGATAAAGTAAATATCTGGCCATTTCTGTCTTACAGGCTGAATAGCCTGTGTTACAAATTTCTGGCATAAAGCCGGGCTATTAGCCATGCCCTGAGGAAGTACTGTCCACTGATATCTCTTCATAGGCTCTATGAAGTTAATAGAAGGAACGCTGAATGCGAATCTTTTGTAATCTTCAGGGTGCAATGGAATAGTAAAGAAAAAATCTTTTAAATCTATGACTATTTTATGAAACCCTTTCGGGATAGCCACGGGGGATGGAAGACCAGCTTGTAAAGTTCCCATGGGCAACATGGTTTTATTTACTTTTCTTAAATCTTGTAACAATCTCTATTTGTCGGATTTTTTTTTTAATGACAAATATTGGCGTGTTCTATGGAGATAAAGACTCTATTAAATGTCCCGCCTTTAATTGTTCCTGTACTAGCAAAGAGGCGGCTTCTAATTTCTCCTTAGATAAAGACCACTGATCAACCCACACAGGATTATCACTAAGCCATTAAATTTTATCGGCATGGGATGTAGGCAAGATAGTGGCCATTACCGAAAATGCCCCCAGACTTCTAGAGTTAGGGTTTGGCTGGGGGTTTTTAAACTTTCTAGTGTCTTGCTCTTCATTCCCAAGCCCCTGAGCAGGTAAGGATTCTGGCTCTGTCTTTTGCTTAGAGGCGATTTCATTTGGACTGTACATGATTAAATTAATCTGTGATAGAAGGTCTCTACCTCAAAGGGTAGTAGGCAAGTTTTGTATAACAAAAGGCCGAATTTGTTCTGAATTTTCCTCTGTATCTTTCTAAGTTAGAAGTCTCGCGCTCTGTTTAGGATTATTGGCATATCTGATGTCTTGGAGATGCGTAAGAGTCTCCGTCAGTGGCCAGCTACACGGCCAATCCTGTCCTTTAATAATTGTAACATCAGCTCCCGTATCTATTAATCTTTTAAAACTCTTTCCTTCAATAGTCAATTTAAGGTTAGGTCTTTTATTGGTGATAGATTGAACCCAATACACTCCGGAGGAGCCAAAGCCCTCCTTTCCTCTTTTATCTTTAATGAATTGGAAGGCAGTGGATGTAAAGGAACCAAAACAAGCTGAGCAATTCTTTGATTAGCAGGTATAGTTATGACACCGTGAGGGGAAGCAGCCATAATTTTTATTTCTCTCTCATAGTCACTGTCTATGACACCTGGATAAATCTGTAGTCTCTTTACAGTAGAACTGTTTTGTCTTAACAATAATCTCTAAGTTTTTTTAGGTAATGGTCTAAAAACTCCTGTAGGCGGGACCTGGACGCCCATTTCTGGGGCTAATACGGCATGGAATATACAGCAGAGGTCTAATCCTGTGCTTCTTGGTGTAGCTCTGTCGAGTTTAAAGATAGATTTCTTTGGGTCGGCAGCAGCTGTGTTGTCCCACAGACTGTCTGTCTTGGATGAATCGGGGCCTGGGGCGGGCCCCTCTTCTTGTTTCTCGACACGGGTCTGTCTTGAATATTAGTTTTGGACTTGTATCTCTTCACCCAATGATTTTCTTTTTTACACTTAAGGCATGTTTTTGGTGAGCAACCTGATTGTCTGTTTATAGTAGCCCTGTTATCAGGGCAATCACTTTTAAAATGACCCAGACTGTCATATTTAAAACACCTTTAATTTCTTCATCTTTGTGAAAGAATTCCCTGAATGTTGGTTCCTTGTAACGCTGTAGCCATTGTTAAACCCTGATTATAGGAGGGCGGTGTTGGTAGTCGAGGTGAGGCGCCTTATTGTTCCCAGGAACAAAGGCCAGAGGTAGCCCATCGGAAGAGTTGGGGGTTGCCAGCCAGCTTAATGTTGTGGGGGAAGAGACAAAAATGTGATCAAAAGAGTAACAAAATAATGATAGTTTATCCATAGGAGTAAATATAATCTAATTGTTGGATTGAAACACTTGAACATGTTAGAGAGTTCTCTTAACTGCACTCACAGGTCAAAAAAATTAATTCTTTCTCATTTGCTGGTTACAGCAGAAGTGGTTTCCACTTCTATATGTTCTCTGGAATAGTCACTTCAATTATCTAAGCTCAATGTTGAGAAATCCAAATTATGTAATTATTTAAATTGTAAAAGCAAAACTAAAATGAAATTCAAATGAATATAGAGAATTGACTATAAGAGGGTAATATTTGAGCATACAGCACAAATGTGAAACAAAATGAGAGAGAATTTGGAATATGGAAAAATTTGTATAATATTCATTTCTGTGTCTTTGCCACATATCATCTATAATTCCATATTTCTTAGTCTGAGAAGTATGTTTTCAGTTCACATGATCATTGCCATGGTGACTCACTGACTGTGTGTACCTTTTAGAGCTTTGCCAGAGTCTTGACAGCTGTCCTGGACTGGGAATTGAAAACTATGGTGTTTCCATGACAACTTTGAATGAGGTGTTCCTGAAGCTAGAAGGAAAATCAGCAATTGATGAACCAGGTAATTAAAATGCAAGAAAAACAGAATCATGTAACGTATTGATCACATCCAGTCCGGTTTATGCCTCAAAAACACCCGTTACAAAGAGAAGATTACAAACCGTAAGGCTCTGTTATTCAGACTTCTCTTAGACAAGGCTTACAAAATTGTCATTCATCCATTGTCAATATCACTGTTTCTAAAATCATCCTTCTCTTTATTAATGTTGAATGGTTTAGCAGGGCTATAAAACATAAACTTTCATTCAAAACCTTTGCAATTATTGGACTGTATTGCTGAATCAGACTTTGGTTATTTGGTGGCTGCTTCTTATCCATTGAAAAAGATTCACATATCTATATGCAGATGCATATGTGTATTGTGGAACTATAAACATGTAGACTATGTATACCCACATAACTATTTTGTGTGGAGAGCTGTACAAATGTAGGCAGAGGTGGGCAGTTAAACATCCAACCTTACTTCTGAGTGCTTGCGTCTTCTATCAGCTATTAGTAAGATTATTAAAATTACATTTGTCTAGTCCTAGGCCTTCCTCTTTTTGGGCAGGGAGATCATGTATCTTGAATATCTGTTATTATGCTCATGTGTAGACTTGGTATGTCTCTTGTATGAATTGCCTCTCATCCTCCCTAATGTGAGGTCTCCTTTCATCCTGATGATGGTGCTCATCCTGAGTTGTCTGGTGTAAATTCACATGCCACATCTTTAAATGTACAGTATATTGACCCACTTTAATTCTTCTTGTTGTTTGAAATTAAGGTACAATTCTTATAAATAGTATGTGGTTACATATTACTTTTTAGTACATTTCTCAACACTTTAGTTGGAGGGCTGTTTATATGTGGGTGTGGTTGTATTTAACTCTGTCATATTGGCTCCATCTGCCCTTTGTTTCTGTGCCCTTTGTCCTGCTTTTGTTTATTGTTACTCAACCATGTGATTTCTATGTTGCTTTTTTGGTTTTTTTTTTTAGCTGTGACTCTTCATATATTTGCTATATAAATGGTAAGGATATTTATTTATAAGAACATATGCCCCAAAATTACTATAATACTACATGGATAATGGAAGCATCTTCAGATGAATATAATTTTATGAATTTTCCAATTTGAGATTATATATACACATATGTATATATTATTTCTGTATATATATTTTGTATAGTCCTCAAATGCTTCATAGTTGCTATGATTTTGTAAATTAAATATGAACAATCAGTTCACATTATGTAATTATATATATAAGTATATATTATTTCTATGTATATATTTTGTGTAGTCCTTAAATGCTTCATAGTTATAATTTTGTAAATTAAATATGAACAATCAGTTCAAATTAATGTAACTGAAGATCAGTATCTGTGTATCTTTAGAGATAATTGGTTGATGATGACTGTGATAATGATGGTGAAAAAGAGGAAGACAGATGGCAGATAATTGGTAGGTAGGTAGATAGATAGGTAGATGATAGGCAGATAGATAATAGATGATAGATAGAGATAGACAGATTGATTATAGAAAATTAATAGGTTGATAATAGATGAAAAAAGATAGATGATATATAGTTAATAGATGGATAATAAATTATAGATAGATGATAGATAGAGATAGATGATAGATAGAGATAGATAGATAGATAGATAGATAGATAGATAGATAGATAGATAGGGAGATAATAGATATATGTACTGACTGGTTTTGTGTCAACTTGACACAAGCTGGAGTTATCACAGAGAAAGAAGCTTCAGGTGGGGAAATGTCTCCATGAGATCCAGCTGTAAGGCATTTTCTCAATTAGTGATCAAGGGGGAGGGGCCCTGGTGGGTAGTACCATCTCTAGGCTGGCAGTCTTGGGTTCTATAAGAGAGCAAGCTGAGCAAGCCAGGGAAGCAAGCCAGTAAGAAACATCCCTCCATGGCCTCTGCATCAGCTTTTGCTTCCTGACTTGCTTGAGTTCCAGTCCTGACTTCCTTTAGTAATGAACAGCAATGTGGAAATATAAGCTGAATAAACCCTTTCCTCCCCAACTTGCTTCTTGGTCATAATGTTTGTGCAGGAATAGAAACACTGACTAAGACAATATATGATAGAAAGATTATAGGTAGATGATAGATACATGATAGATAAATAGATAGATAGTTAATAGATTATAGATAGACATATAAATAGATGATAGTTAATAGATGGATGATAGATAGATAGATAGATAGATAGGAGAGAAAGGGAAAGTAAGACATGGTAAAATGCAGATAAAATTAAGAAAAGAGGGAAAGAAAGATTTTTGGTATATTTTCTCATACATGGTACCTCTTCAAAAATTTATTTTTATTTCACATTTATCTAATACAATGTATATTTAACCCAAAGGCATTCATTAGTACTTCTTGTTTGGGACTTTCTAGTTTTTATATTTGTGTGTGAATTTTCACCTGAACAAAAAAAATTTTTCAAAATAAATATATATAACGTATCAGGTAAAAAAATTAAAAAAAAAACTCAAATAGTCTTTAAAAAAAAGAAAGAAACTATAAATCTGTGTGAACCAACAATTAAGGAAAAGATTTACAGACATTTGGTACCAGCTCACAGACACCATATTCTCTGATTAGGTTTCATTCTTTTCCCCCTTTGTACAATGTCTGTTTACCGGTCTTCAATACCACAGGCCTTATTTTGAAATCCAATTTATAAACTCTTCATTACCGAGGCTGGGTTTTTCATCCCAACATTTCCTTTGACTTTTTATAGTTTTCTTTCTTTATTGAAGCTCCTCATCAGTTTGTCAATGGTATCCATATTTTTCAGTAGATATCACCCTATACTTACTATAGATATTTTTAAACCCTTACTATTAATTCCAACATGCAGATACATGACAAATGACCTGTACTGAGACTCAATTTAAACATTTTTTCCATAGGAGTTACATTCTCCTATTTCTTCACATGTCTCGTAATTTGTAGTGTATCTTGGACATAACTGCATTTTAAAAAACCCAGAAGACTGAAGAAAGCCATGCCTGACCGTGGAGTGGCTCTCCTTCTATAAGACTTCTGGTGTAGATGGATAAATAAACCTAATTTATCTTGAGCAAATGTCTGTGATGTAGGGGAGCCTTTATTGTATTCTTTTCCGCCTCACAATATCAAATTATTTGAAGGCAAAATAGGGCTTTTCCATTCTGTGTGTCTTAAGATTATAGCACTGATAAGTTCTACAGATCTCAGTATGATGTATAGCCCGCACTACCAAATCCCTCAACAGCAAGAGAAACAGCCTCTCACCATTTTGTAAAGATTAACTAGTAAGGCATTAACCTGATATGATCAATTTTGATGTCAAGTCAATGGAATTTAAATGTCAATTGAATTTGATGTCAATGTGAACCCTGTAGTGATCAATTTGGATGGTCAAGTCAATGGAATTTAAAACCCTCGTGGGAGCAAATTCCTGCAGAGATTTGTGAGGTTATCTAAATTAAGCTAATTGGCATTAGAACACAGTGAACAGTGCTATTTCCCTGGACTGGATTGAATAAGAAGGAGAAAGCAAGCTGAGCCTTGACAGCCACTGCTCTCTGCTTCCTGGCTGAAAATATGGTGTGAGGAGCTAACTGCCTTCAGCTCTTCCCACCATCACCTCCTCCATCACAATTCATTAAATATACCCAGCCTAGATACACTTTATCTCAGTATATCACTTTCCACCTCTCTCCCCAAGAGTGATCCTCGATGGTCTGATGAGTTACACAAAGACAGACTGCATGCCCTGATGATGATACTTTGTAGGTGACCCTGCGCATTTTAATGTGACAGGTTTCTTTTCCCACCCCAAGCTCTTGATGGGCTGTGCCCACTCACTCAGTGAAGGATCCCAGGGCAAGAATCTGTAGGTGATGTAAACTCACTTTGTGACTTGGACATTATGTAGTTTAATTGCAATGTAGCAGACGAGTCTGTGGGATCAGGTTGCTTCCTACTGCTTGTTGAAGCCATGGGGCCTCTCCTACCATGCTCCCAAGGAGGAAGGCAGCTACTCTGCACTCTCATCCAGTGGGTTCAGAGTTGTTTAACACTTTGGAAATATGGAGATCAAACTCATTAAATAGAAGAGAATACTCTTGAATTATTCTTTTCCCTGTGTTCACATGGGTATGTCTGTGTGTACCATGTGTGTATGGTGGGTCTGGGTGCACATGTGTGTGCAAGTGAATATAGAAATCAGAGGCCAACCTTCCCACTTTGTTCTGCTGGTGGCTTCCAATTTTTGTTTGAGGCAGCATTACTCATTCATCTGAATTGCATGCTAGCCAGCAAGATCCAGGGATAGAACTGTCTCTGTCTATTTCATGTGCTGGGACTACAAACAAGTATCACCATATTCTGTCTTTTGTTGTTGTTGGTGGTGGTGGTCAGAATTTCCAGGGATCCAAATCTATGCCCTCACTATTGCTAGAAAACTGCTTTACCACTAAGCCATCTCCCCAGCCACAATTATTCTTTTATTGATTGATTGATTGATTCACTTTACATCCCAGCATCAGGACCCAATTTCCTCCCAGTCCTCCCTCAAACAGCTCCTCCCTCCATTCCCCCTTCCCCATTTCTTTTGAGAAGAGGAAGCTCCACCCTGGGTATCATCCCTTTTGGCACATTAAGTCACTTCAGGATTAGGCATGTTCTTTCCCACTAAGCCCAGATCTAGGTGGACCAGGCCAGGGTAATGGGATCCACAGGGCAGGTGACAGCTTCAGGGACAGCCCCACTCCACTTGTTGGGACAGGGACTCACATAAAGACCAAGCTGCACATTGGTCGCCCATGTACAGGGGGCCTCAGTCCAGCCTGTGCTTGCTCCCTGGTTCAGTCTCTGGGAGCACCCAAGGGTCCAGGTTAGTTGGCACTGTTGGTTTTCCTGTAGAGTCCCTGTGCTCTTCGGGTCCCTCAGTCACTCACTCAGCTCTTCCACAAGACTCCCCGGGCTCCATCTAATGTTTGCCTGTGGGTTTCTGCATCTGTTTCCATTGGCTGCTGGAGGCAATTATTCTTTCAGCATGACCGGATCTTGTAAAAATTATGTCCTTATCTTTATGTATCTTTATGTCTGTGTTTGTGCCTTGTAACTGCCCACAGTTACATCGATCAGGTTACCTAGAAGGGAAGCTGGGGATGTATGGAAAGGCAGCAAAAAGAGAGCGAGACTAAGACAACACTTGATGTTCTAGGTCTAAAGGTTTAATGAAGGACTCCAAACATAGGCGGAGGAAAACCCTTCCCCCAAAGGCTGCAAACTACCCTCAGAACTGGTTCGGTCGCTCTGCAGGTGGCTAGTATTTCTCAGGAAACTGCAGGTCCTCAATGGGCTTCACCTTTGTCTCAGTGCTCTACCCTAGGTGGAGGGGATTATGGCTAACACAGGAGTTCCTGCTCAAAGACTGGGAGAGGAACTTTATCTTGGTTGATATCAAGTTCCTGCCAGGAAGCATGGCACCCCAATAAGGCTCTCTACAGTGCCTACACTTACAAGTGTGTGCTTTGAATGGTGCTGTCAGATTTGTTTTAGCATCATTTCCTGGAGATCATCCTAGGTAGCTAGAGATGCAAGAGAATAGGCAAAAGACTAAACCAATTTTAAGTCTCCCTAGTAGAGACTATTAGAGATAAGAACTAGGCTTTTAACTCATTTGAAGTTACAATTTGTAGCATGTTAATCTGTGTCTAATTTCTTTATAGGTCTTCAAATACACACGAATATAGTCAGGACCTTGCCTAAACACTTTTCAAACCTCTTTATGTACTTAATTTTCATTCTTTCTTTTTTAAAAAAAAATGTTCTATTCTTAGACAATTCTACACATCTACACAATGTATTTTAGCTTTAGTTTTTTTTTACGCCTGCCATACTATTTACCTTTTAAATAGTTTTGCATTCTTTGAAGTTTTCATACATTTATACAACATGGATTGATCATACCCGCCCATCACTACCTCCCCCAATTCCTCTGGTGCCCCTCGCCCTGTCTCCCTCACAACTTCTCCTCTTCTTTTTGTTGTTATTAATAACTCCCTAAATCAAATCAGTGCTATGTAGATGCACATGGGTGTGTGGCCATCCACTCAAGGAGCACAGACCATTATCTGTACCAAAAATATTGACTCTCACTCCATCTGCCACCACCAACTGTCCATAGCTTCTCAGCCAGGGTTGGGGTTTCGTGAGTCTCCTTCTCCATCCACATTAAAAATTTGCCGGCTTGACCTGGTGCCCATAACCACAGCTACTGTGAGCCAATGTGTGTAGTAACCACATCAAGTCTAGAAGTCCCTTTATATAGTTTCTGAATACAAAAATACCCTTTTTAATTCCTGCATTTGTTCAATCAATGGACTCCCTTTTCTTCTCTCTCTGGCCAGTGCAGCGGCCAGTGATGCTGTACGACGTGTAGAGAGGAGTACAGAAGATAAAAGTGTTGGTAAAATGTCCTCAAACAGTGGTTTGCCTGAAGTGGGTTTTTACAAGTTGCCTCCTCTGTGTTTTGCAGAGGTTGACATCATGGGAGAAGGACAAACAGAGAGTTCTGGGGACAGAGAAAGGCTTATGGAGATGGAGCAGACTCTCTCTTCATTTACGGAAATGAAGAAAACAGACGGTATGGCTCTCTGGAGACAGCAAACCTGCGCTATCGCAAAGGTTCGCTTGTTGAAGTTAAAGCACGAAAGGAAAGCACTTTTATCTGTGTGAGTATCTCTTATGTAACATTAAAAATAACAAATGTGGGACAAGAAAGTTAAGTAAACGCCATTGCTAGGTTGGTCTTTGGTCCTATCAATTATCTACTAGAAGACAGGATGGTGGAGTTTTTAGGGTTTGTAAGACAACTCTAAAGGAAAAGCTGAGGTGATGTAAGTTTCCTTGCCTATCTCCTCCCTTTCAAATTTGTCACCATGGGATATCATGGACACGTTGCAGGGGATCCTTTCTCCCAGGACCTACACACCAGTACCTCAGGCCTGACACTCTTCTTATCCTACTAGCACTTGCCTAGATGTCATGGCATCCGCTAGCTTCCTTAGTGACAGCAACTTGACATCTACTCCTACTCTGTACATAACAGGTAGCATCCCAGATTTGGAGACTCATCCTCTTCCATTACTATTATGATGTCTATGGTACCTTACGCATCAGTAAATGCCTTTTCTTTGACAATTATATTTTTATTAGATTTCCTGATTTACTTATATGTAAGTGTGTGTATGCACATACATGTATAGAGACACATACCTATGCATGCATGTAGAGTCCAGAAGAGATGTGCACCTCTATTATTCTCTGGCTGTTTCTTTGAGGCAAGGTCTCTCTAGATCTGAGACTCATCCTGTACCCATTTCTTTAACCTGGGGTTACAGATGTATGCAGAACATTTCACAGCAAGAACTCTTAACCACGGAGGTGTCCCTCCAGCACCAGGATCATTGTGTTTTAAATTAATGCTACACATCCAGCACATAATTCAACCCCAATAGGCAGTACACAAAAATTTGACAAATTGATTTATGAAGAAAGTTTGCATTATGTTACCAATATAGTAAGCAACACATAAAGAGTAAAGAATGAAAGGGTGATAGTCATGTCCAAAGATTTTAGACAAGAGATATTTATAAATTAGGTATGGGGAAAGGTTTCAAAGTAGCAAATATGATAACAATGTTTTAGGATGTGTTAATTTCTTTGAAACAGGGAGTAAAGAAAAATAAATAAAAATTATTATTAGTTAGTAATTGATACATTTTAATTGATTCTTTATTAAATAACATAATAATTTGGAATAAAGTATAAGTAAAAATATAACTCTGGAGAAAAAAGAGATCATGTGGTCATTATAGAATCAGAAACTATGGGAAGTAAAGTAGATATAAAGGAAACTGTTGGAGAGAGTGATAAGGAATTAACCAACAGAGAGGTGGAGAATCACACAGGACTCACAAGACATAGGCGTGTCCGGATCATGGGACTGTACACCCACAAGATATGTGATATGGAATATCCAAGGGTAGAAGAGCAAGAGAAGTGATCCAAAAGTAAAGCTACAGTTTGTCCCCTCGGATTTAAAAGTGGGAGAGGTACAAAACACTCTTAAAATATAGGAGAGATGGCTCAGAGGTTAAGAGCAATAACTGCTTTTCCAGAGGTCCTGAGTTCAATTCCCAGCAACCACATGGTGGCATATGACTATCTATGACGGGATCTGATGCCCTCTTCTGGCAGGCTGGTGTACATGCAGATAGAGTACTCAAATACAATAAATAAATAAATAAATTAATTAATTAATTAATAATTGTTTTTAAAGAATATAGGCAAGAGTTACCCATTTAATATTTGCGATTAGACAATCAATCATATTATGCTCACAGTGATGGCTTTTTCTCTCCGCAGGCTCATGGTTCTGGTGGTCTGCATCTGCCCTCTTCTTTTTGAAAATATCACAATAAATATAAGTCAAAGGGCTTATACTTGGAAACTTTCCCCGCACGAGTATTTCCTTGCATCTGGAGAACAGCCCCAGGGTATGCTCACTCGGTTATTGATCATCAATAAGACAGGTAATAACATATTTCCAATTCACATATGCATCTATATTTCATTCTTAAGGTGCTGAACAAAGACTTATGATGGGGAAGTTTTAAGGAAGGTAAAAGGTAGCAGAATGCAGAGGCAAGGAAAAGGAGATTCTACTAAAAATACATTTCATTTAAAAATACCATAGAGATATCTGAGACCTTATAGTCTCATTTTAATTGTTTAATTAAAGATGGTATTAAAGGTATTCTGTTATGTACATATACCACATTGTTTTTATCATTCACCTGTAAATGGATACATCCCCCTATAAATGATTATGAACAATATTTTAATCAATGATTATATATTTCTTTGTAAAGATTTTTCATTGGGGTACCCTCTTAGAAGTGGAATTGTTCAATCATATAATGCATATGTTTAAACTCTTAAGGACCTACCAAATTGTTTTCAAAGTAAGTGTACATGTATGCTAGCAATGTATGTCTTCAAATTCCTTCACCTCTTGGGTGATTCTCATTTCTGACATTTTATAAGTATCCCACATGTCACATGATATCTTCTGTTCTGTGTGGATGCCTCTTCTATGTATGTTCATGTCTTTGTAAGGTACAAGGGTATGCATGCATGAGTGTGCATTTAGAGGCATTTAGAGGTCAACGTTGGATGTTTTCCTCATTCACCTTATTATTTAAAATTCTCTCTCACTGAAACTTGAACTCATTACACGGCCTCTTCAAAGAGCTCCAGAGATCTGACTGTCTTTGCCTCCCCAATGCTAGCATTACAGGCATGTACCAGCACACCTGGGTTTTTGTGTGGGTGCTGGGGATGGAACTCAGGTCATCATCTTGCTCAGTTCGTGCACTATTGACCAAGTGATCTCCTCAGCTCCTTTTCTCTTCTGGTCTCTATTTGTTTTGTTAATGGCTTGTGGTGCTGAGAGCCTTCTTGTATGCTCACTGACTTTCCCAGAGATGTGTTCTTGCCAATTTTAGTAGATTTTCTTAAGGATCTGTTTCTTCATTTTCTGTACATGCTTAGGACAGTTTCAAGAGTTGCACACTGGTTGCTTGTCTGGATAGAAGCTCTGAAAAGTTATTCACGTCACCAGGCTGCCTCTCTGCACCAAGAAACTATTTGAAAATCAAGTAGTAATTTCAGAATAGTGAATTCTGCTTTCAGACATTTAGTGATTAGAAATCACCTGCCATTAAAACTCCACAGCTATTCACTGCAAGATTCTAAGGGGGGGGGGGAGCTATTTCAAGAGTCATATGGTATGAAAGAGTTATTATATATCATCAGTAAATACGTTCATTGTAGCATAAATTCCTAGAGCAATGAATTGACTTTTAATTCACAATGCAAAGATATTATTATGTGATGAAGTACATGTTGTTAGCATTGAGCTACAGAACTTAACATGGACTTGTCTATCTTTGAAATACCTAGTATGTTGAATTATATCTTAGAGGCAAGCATTGATGGCTTCATCTATTCTGTGGAGCGCCAGAACATAGCTTTGGAAGTCGATGCTTCTGGAGCCAGAGATGGCACAGATGACCCATCCTACAATGGAGCCCTCATTGTGTCTGGTGATAAGAAGGTGTGCTGGACTCTAGTTCAGAATGTGCCCCCAAGCGTGAAAAGATAATATAGCCCTAAAATACTCATGTCTCTGGTCTAAGAAACAGAAACAAGAGCAAGTGCTGTATACTTTTTGCTTAGTGGACTTTATTCATGGACATAATAAATAATTATTGCTTCTATCGCATTTGCCAACAAAACCCATGTGTGATAGCAAAATACATACTTTATTCAAGTTTATATATTTGATGTTATAACTGAGGTCAGGAGATTCATGTTTCCCTTTATAGATTTTTATACCATTTATATCTTAGAAATGCTGTTTTGTCTATGACAATAAACACTATAAAACATGATTCTAGCCCTAAGCAAGACAGCTGAAACATTAAATACATGGTTTTGTTTTACCTATTCTATTCTAAACATGCCTTGTTTTACTTACTTTTATTTACATAGCATTTTTGTTTATTTTTGAGATTACAATTTTGCTTACAGCATTTGTGGGCTTCTTTTGTTCTTATCTGAAAGCATTTTTAAAACATGTTATTGGGACTGGAAGTGTAGCTCAGAGGCAAGTGCTCCACTCCCATAATATGAGGCAGTGGGTGTGATTCCAAAGGACCATCAAGAAACAACCACAATATCATTGCATCTTAAAATCCCAAATTTTACTTTCTTTAGGAAAAAAATGAAGACCTTTGATGATTAGGAGATTTTTGTTTGTTTATTATAATTTTAGAGCTACAACTTCTCGTTTGCATGCAATACCAAGAGACTGAACTGTTTCCCAGTTCTGATGGATATCCTTAGCAATGGGCTACTTGGAATGGTTAAACCGTCAGCCCGCATCCAACTCTACAGAAGCGTGCATTTTGTGGTAAGTTCAGGTCCTCTGGATCATCCTCCCAGGTCATCTTTTAAAGTCCTGGAATCCTAGCCCTTTGGAATTCACCAAAACCATAGCCAAAACTTGGAGTCACACTGGCTTCTGGGGCTTTGGAAAACTAGCACCTTTCAAGACCTCTGGGCTTTTAAAACTGCAAATGAAAACATTTTCCAAACAGGATAAGAGAGGACAACAGTGAGAGTGTACAGTACTGTGATTCATACGAAGGAATGAACAAACAGGATGAAATAAGAAAGGGGGTTGGGAAGGAGGAGGAAGGGGAGAACGGGGGAGACTCATCACTTTTACAAATGCTACCGAAGAAAGAAATCTGGACAACACTCAGGCTGGAATTTCAGAATATCCTCATTAGAATCACTCCAGGTTCTTGCCAGAACTATTAATTCCTTTGATCTATTTTAGACTTACTATACCAGCTTTTCCAAATACAGAGCTAAGAAAAAAATTCCATTTCTCTTCCTGGCAGCCTTGGCAGCTTATGGGTGCCTGGGAGGCAGAGACAGGAGATTGCCCAGGAAGCTGCTAACTTGTCTAGTTGTATCTATGTTCAAATGAGTGACCCTGCCTCAATAGGTAAGATGGAGATGGAATGAGAGACACCCATGTCAGCCTCTGCCCCCTGTCCATACCGAATGTACAGACAAAGAAAAATCTATTTCTAACCCAAGGCTTGAGAAATTGAACATAAACAGCCCTTCAAATTCAGAAACTGGGCAGCCATCTTTTGGAAAGATTCCTTTGTTCTCAAGTATATTTCTCCCTGTTGCAGATGTAGGGAACAGCACATTTTAAAAAATATTTTTGATTTAACTTCTGAACAGTTTTGTATATAGTCTGTGCACCACTTGTGTGCCCTCTAAGGCCAGAAGAGGGCATCAGATTCTGTGAAACTGGAGGTACAGATGATTGTGAGCCATCTTGTGGGTGCTGGGAATCGAACCTGGGTCCCCTGAAAGAACAAGCCAGTGCTCTTAACAGCTGAGCCATCTTCCCAGTCCCACATCTTTTAACACATTTAAACATTAAGTTCTTGGTGCCTGGGGACAAGCCCTGGACACAGTTAGCACTTACCAACTTACTTGCTAAACACATAATGAGTATCAGAGAGCAACACTGACTCTGTCCTGTTCAGCTCTCTGGTTTTGTGGTGTAGTTAAACACATGGTTACTCAAGCAATGGCCGTGTGAATCTTCAAGTGATTGTGGCTTTGTATATGATGAGAGTTTGTGCATCTCCTTTCCTTGAAGGGAGCTGCAGCAGCTATAACTAACAACGTTTTGCTTGGCTCATTCACATCCCTTCCTCACACTCCCTCTACTCTGGGATCATGAACCAGTCCTGAGACACCCAGCTACCACATTTGAGATAGTTAAAGATCAGTTGGGAAACTGAGGATGTGGGCTGTGACTTATCATGTATTATCTAACATCACAGTAAATCGTAGAATGACTGACATAAAAAGATATATTGTTAATAATTTCCCACTATGCAGGGTTTTTGATCCACGCATGCTCTAGAGATCAGTTTCTTAACTGGCAAGTTTGAGCATGAAGTGAAGGAGTCTAAAGTCAAACTTACAAACTGGAAGGACTGAGAAAAGTTTGGAGATCCCAACAGATGCCCAAGACATACAGTATTTAATATTTTTAGAATTTATGGCAGAAAAAGAAACTCGGAATTTGTTCATTCAGTTTTTCCCTTTCAGAATGAATATTCTAATCCTTTGATATACCTGATGAAGACTGCGTTCTGGCTGATTATGACCTCCACTTGCCCTCCTTATATTGCCATGAGCAGTGTCACAGACTATAAGGTAAAAATGAATTATGAGTAACTGGAACTTGAGTTACTTTCTAACTTAGATGCTGACAGTATAGTGATTACGTGAATACACACACATGCACAGGCTAATGATGCAGTTTTTAATTAATACATTTAAATAATTCTGTGCATTAATTAAATACAATTATCATGCAGCTATACAAAATGAAATACAAAATTGAAAAATAAAGCCATTCATCTAACACCAATAGATTTTTCAAACTAAAAGGTGTTGAAAAATATATAGAATCCTTAAATCAACTTTTAAATGAACAAATGTTTGAGCAAATATTTTACTGAAGAAGATACACAAGTTGGGAAATGTTTTGAGAACAATGGCTGACATCGTGAGTGATCAGAGAATTGAGAAACTTTTACCCAAAATGGATCTTGGCATGAACCAGTCTCTGCTGTTGGAAAACTGAAATTCTCATGCGAGCTGCCCCCCTAGAATGAATTAGTAAACAAATTCTGGTAGAACCATGAATACAATAGAATATTTCTCTGAATAAGTATTATAAAACTTCCAACATTTAAATAACAATTTGTAAATTCCAATTTGTACTGTTTTTCTGATTCAAATGAGTCTTTGCTGTCTATAATTTATAGAATATAAAATATAGCAACTGTATGTTATACAATTATGTATTAGTATATGTAATAGCTGGAAATCTCTGTGTATAAACTGTCAGTATAATCACATATATGGTGTATAGTATATGTAATTGTATTTCTCATATAATTATTCCTGTTATATATAGTGTTTTAAATTGCTTAAAGGGCAGAGATATATAGCTTGGTTGGTAGAGTGGTTCCTTAGTATGCATGAAGTCCTGGGTTCAGTCCTTAGGACTACATAAAATTAAATAGCATAGTAGCTGCAGAAGGATCCTTGCGCTATGAGTTTAAGACTGGTCGGGGCTATATTAGAGACCCTGCCTCAAAAAACTGCAGTTAAATCAAATCACTTACATAATGTTACATGCACATTTTATATGAGCAGTTAGTTATACTGTTGTATAGACAATGGAAAATGGGTTGCTCGATAGATAAGCCTTCCATTCACCCACCCAGCCCTCTAAGTCCCTGCCCATTCATGGTGATGTTTAATTAGAGGAAATCTTTACTTACCTCCCAGGTATGTGATGAACCTCAGCGTCGCCTTTACCAAAGCAGCTGATTGATAGCTACATCTGTCAGTCATGGGTAGTACTTATTATGATAGTCCAGCGTTATCATAAATAAACATCAACATTAAATATTCATTAAATATTTAACATTTATTCAACATTAAATATTCCACATTCTTTAAAACTCAAGCTGAGGTCTCACGTTGCGTCTCTCTGCTCTCTCCCGGACAGAACAAAGCTTGGTTCCAGCTGCGTGTTTCCGGCCTCTTTCCTTCGGCTTACTGGTTCGGGCAGGCCCTGGTGGACATTCCTCTGTACTGCTTTGTCTTCCTCTTCGTGTCTTTAATGGACTACCTTTTACGCTTCCCAGATCCTATATTTACTACTACAACTTACTCTATACAAGTAAGCGCAAAAACTTTGAAAATGCAAGCTGCTTTCATAAGCAGTGCTTTGCCAGACACCAACTATAATACATTTCCGCAGCGGTGCTTCTTGGAGCCTACGTGTTTTCCTACCTCGCTTTAGTCTCTCTGAGACTCACACTCCCGTTGTTGTTTTTAGATCCCGTGTTCTGTTGGCTATGCCATATCCCTGATCTTCTTAACATACGTGATTTCGTTCATTTCTCGCAAGGGGAATAAAAACAGCGGCATTTGGTCACTTAGCTTCTTTATCGTAAGTATGTGCTACTTGTGGATATTTATTGTGCAGATGTGATATAAACTTCTAAGCTAATACTTTATGTCCCTGGTAAAGTGGTCATTAATATTTTCAATTCCAAACATCTACACTTGCCTCAAGAACAGATCGCTTTTGAAATCTGCACTTTTTCCCCAGCCTATTTCTGTGCTTGTCTTTCATTAAAAGATCACATTGGCTTTTTTTTTTTTTTTTTTGTTTTGCTTTGTTTTAAGCTACAAAATGTTGGTTTAGGAGAAAATCAGAAAATCATCTGCATGTTTCCTGAAAGTGATTAGAAAGGCCTCGACAATTTACCATATTACAGATTCTGTTACTGGGATAGTTAAAAGTAGAAACGATTGGGGCTGGAGAGGTGGCTCTGCAGTTAAGAACACTTGCTGCTCTTGCAGAAGGCCCAAGTTCCGTTCCCAGCATCCACAGCAAGCGACTCACAATCCCCTGTGAATCTAGGTCCGGGAGATGCTCTCTTGTGGCTTCCATATACAGTGCACTCGTGTGTGTGTGTGTGTGTGTGTGTGTTATGTGTGAACATACATATAAATAAATAAATAAAATAGAAGAAGCAGAAACTTTTTGAAACTCCTTACAAGATCAGTCCCACAAAGACACTCTCACTCTCTCTCTCTCTCTCTCTCTCTCTCTCTCTCTCTCACACACACACACACACACACACACACACGTAGTCTATGAACATTGTCATTTCCTGTGATTTCATAATGGCAAAAAGTAAATTTATTCATTGAAAACAATTTTATTGACTTCTATAGTGTGCTGAAAATGAAGGCTGATTGCAAAAGAAAAATGAATAGGGTCATCCATGAGTTATGAAAGATAAATTAGTAGCAATAACTTATTAAACTTAACATAATAAAAGTTATCTGTGTTCTTTTCCATCTTAAGGGTCTATTAGACAACAAGGCAATAATAAGCTCTTTGAAAATAGTCAGTAGGGCTGTTTAAGAAGATGGAAGGAGAAATTTCACTTTAAAAGTAAAAGCTAGGGCGAGGGAGATGGCTCAGTGTGTGGAATGCTTGCTGTGCAAACATGAGAACCTAGTTTTGATCTCCACAGCAGGCTTGAAAGGAGAGAGAGAGATGGATGCATATGTGACTGTAGCCCCAGTGCTGAGGAATGGAGACAGGTAGATCCTTTGTCTAGCCAACCTAGCAAAAGAGTGACCTTTGGTTTAACCATGCTCAGGCCAAGCAAACCCACACATGCAATGTATGCAGACACACATCACACACAAACACCATACACACACATAGCATACACCACACACATTTCACACACATGACACACATACCACATGTACACACACATCCTACACACACATACCACACAACACACATACACACACAACACAACACACATACCACATACACATACCACACACACACCATATACCAAAAATGGAGAAATGAACTCTGGAGAACATACAGGGGTGCGATTTAGAACATAAGGGATAAACACAATTCTAGAGGTGAGGACACCCAGCTTCTCCCAGGAGTTTATGTCAGTTTGCAGTATGTATAATGGATACAGGTAATAAGTGACGAAGAACCCTCTAGCAACTGTGCAAACTTGTACAGTTTGTAAAACAGTGACACAAACCTCTGGAAGTGGCAAAATGTTTAAAAAAAACCATGAAGAGTTTTTTTCTACCTATAAATTTTTTTCTATTGCCAGAAATTTGTCTTTTACCATTACTGCCTATTTTTCTCCACTGGTATAGCTAACAACAACAAATCTGTTGCTGTTGTTGCTGTTGGCTGTTTTCCAGTCAAATATCAATTTTTAAATCATTGTTTATCCTATTCTAAGTTTGACCTCCCAGAAGAAACACATGCCAGTTTCTCCCCCTTATCCATAGTGAAAGTATTTTATATAGCAGATTCTAGGTTTATCTAGTGATGGTTCACATGAGGAGGTCTAAGCCAAAGCAATTTCCCTAAATTGTTAAAAAAAAAAAAAAAGCAGAGGATGTTCATGCAAGCACACTGCTTTCCTTTTGAATGGGGAAGTTGAAATTTGGAATGATGGACTGCCACAGTCTCCCTCCCATCTGTTTATCTAGATTAAAAGATACAATGTGTGACATAAAAGATACAATGTATGACATAGGAGATACAATGTGTGATATAAAAAATGCAGTGTGTGACATAAAAGATACAATGTGTGACACAAAAGATGCAGTGTGTGACATAAGAGATACAATGTGTGACATAAAAGATACAATGTGTGACATAAAAGATACAATGTGTGACATAAGAGATACAGTGTGTGACATAAGAGATACCATGTGTGACATAAAAGATACAATGTGTGACATACAGGGTATGAGACTTTAAAGGGGACACAATGTCATCATAAAATTCATTGCTTTGGTGCTGACCTTTTAAATTAATTTACGGAAGTAAAAAGGAAAGTTGGACTGTATTATCTTTGTCATGAGACATCTTGATCTGAAAACATGAAATGTAGAGCAACTGAAATGTGTGTTTGTACTCCCCGTAGATCACCCTGTTCTCAGCGGTGGTAGAGATACTGGATTTCAATGAGGGTATACTGTATTGCCTCATCTTTTTAATACCACAAGCCACTCTGATTGGATGTTTGATGTTATCTATGAATGTAAGTAAGATGACTCTCTCTCGCATCCTGGAACTGTTTATAAAAGTTGGACATCTTCATGGGTCTCTAGAACTTGCAGAACATTCATGAGGATTCCAGTGGGTTTTCTCCCAGGTGGGACAGTGTGTTCTGCTTGACATTTAACAGAACAGTCCTGATTTAAAACATGGAGATGAATAGCACTAGATGGTGGAAAACAGAACAGTGTCTACAGTCATTTTATGACTTTTATGTTTCTAGGCTTAGTTAGCATTGAATGGATGTAGATAAAATGATGTTTAGCTTCATGATTTCGGAGGTTGGAGAAGCATCCTATATAAATCAACTCCCTTCTTTCTATATGATATCTATGTCTCTGTAAGAAGAAGAAAGCTGCCAGGCATAGAAAAGAGGTTACCAATGAGGTAGAGGAATAGAGAGGAGGCATCAGGTGAGAAGCAGGGGCACAGGAAGTATCTGGAGTTCTTGGAATAAAACTAAAAGTAGGTCTCTCATCATTTGAGGAAGGCTGGCTCAACACAACCTAGATCCTCTCTCACCAAGTGATCAATGAAACTCATTGCTTCAGATGAAATCTCTTTGACCAGCTCTTCACTGCACACGGAAGAATGAACCCTTGCCTAAAATTTCTACCGTACTTGGGAAAATGTCATTGAGACTGTTTAGAGCCAATTCAGATTCCTAATGATAAAAGTCTGTGAGATGAAACTTCCCTCCTTAACTACTTAATTTTTCTTTTCTAGCTTTTCTTTTATCGGTACATTAGTGAAGAACCGACTGTAGAGCCATTCCTGGTATTCCTCATTGTAAGGATGTGTTCTTTTTACTGGGTTCTAAATCATACTCAACAAAGTTAACTCACTTGACATGCAGTATTTTTACTAACATGGAGACAAGATTTTCATAATACATAAAATATAGTATTTGCAAAGTCAGAGACAACTTTTTTTAAAGATTAACTGACAAGATAGTTACTTGCCAAATATTAAGAACACTGGTACCTGTGGTAGAAAAAATTATAGCCCATTAATTATAGCTGATTTGTAATGAAAATGAATGATTTCCAAATCATTGTGCCAAGGTGGATGTTGGAGATTTAAATTGTTATTAAATATAACTCTTGTCAACAATTACACTAGTTCACTTCATACTAAGACAATTATTGGTTGTGTGATTTCTAATGCACTTCCTCCCCCCCCTCTCTCTCTCAGCCTTTCCTTCATGTTTTCATTTTTATTTTCATCCTTCGATGTCTGGAATGGAAGTTTGGAAAGAAAACAATGAGGAAAGACCCCATCTTTAGGTAAGAAGAGATCAAACTGAGGGTTAATTTGTTTCACCAATCAATATTCTGTTTTTTCTTTCTTTCATGCATAAACAGGCCAATTAATGAACCTATGTCACCGTGTCAGGACAGACTAGAAGAAGGATGTACTAGAGCTAACAGAGGCTCAGATACACAATCTAAAGAAGATTATCTATGATACAGTGACAGAAACAGACCCACACTGCTGACAGTAAAGTCTCTGACAGGGCATGCAGTGTGACCCCGGAGGAGGTGCAATGGAGATGGATCTAAAATGCTATTGATTTGAATAGAGAGGTAGTTTAAAAAAAAAAAAAAGAATTCTGCCATTGGTCCCTGTACATAGACAAGATACATTTTGAATCCAAGGTTTTGTGGGTGGGTGGCTGTCCTTATCCCTCCCCTGGGAGCCCTGCCTGGCTACAAGAAATGGCCTCTTCAGGATCCATACCCCACACACACTCTGCTAGGAATCTCAGCTAGAGTCACCCCCTTAAACCTCTGGGGTCTTTACCCATCCCAGGTCTCTGGCATGTCCTAGAGATTCCTCCAGCTGATCTCCTTTTCATCTCCCCTGTTCTTCCTCCATATGACCTCCTCCCCACCACCCAGCTCCCCTCCCAATCCCCTCTTCCACCCAGTTCTCTCCTTCCATCAACCTCTGATATCTATTGTTTTTCCCCTTCTAAGAAAGATTCAAGCATCCTCTCTTTGACCCTCCTTGTTATTTGGCTTCTTTGGGTCTGTTGATTATAGCATGGCTATCCCATACTTTATGGTTAATATTCACTTATAAATAAGTACATACCATGCATCACACCTAGGAGCCTCCCCCATCCCAGGTCTCCAGCTAGTCCCAGAGATGCCCTCTCTCAACTGATTTCCATTCTCTCTCCCAGCCCTCTCCTTCCCCTCCACACCTGTTCCCATCCCCTTTCTGCTCCTCACCCTATCTCCTACCCAGTTCCCTCCCTTGGGCACTCTAGTTTCTTTGGGTCTGTATATAGATTGTAGTATGGTTATCCTTTCTTTTATGGCTAATGTCCACTTATAAGTAAGTACATACCATGCTTGTCTTTCTGGGCCTGGGTTACTTCACTCTGTTTTTTTCTTTTTCACTCTGGTTTTAATGATATGGAATTGTGTATTTTATGTATTTTTTTTGTGTGTGTGTGTAGTTAGCCTCATTGGGTTAGAGTTTTCCTTCTAGTATCTGCTGTGGGGCTGTTAGTGCAAAGTTATTGTTTAAATTTGGTTTTGTCATGAAATATCTTGGTTTCTCCATCTATGGTGATGGAAAGTTTTGCTCGGTATAATAGTCTGAGCTGACATCTGTGGTCTCTTAAGATCTGTAAGATCTCTGCCCAGCCCCTTCTAGCTTTTTGAGTCTGTTGAGAAATCAGGTATAGGGGTTGGGGAGAAAAAAAAAAGAAATCAGGTATAATTCTTATAGGTTTGCCTCTAATGTTACTTGACCATTTCCCTTGCAGTTTTAAAAATTCTTTCTTTGTTCTGCATATTTAGTGTTTTGATGACTATGTGGAGGATTTTCATTTCTGGTCCAATCTGTTCAGTGTTCTATAAGTTTCTTGTGCATTTATAGGCATCTCTTTCTTTAGGCTAGGGAAATTTTCTTGTATGATTTTGTTGAACATGTTTTCCGGGCCTTTGGGCAAGGAATATTTTTTTATTCCTACTATTCTTAGATTTGGTCTTTTCATAGTGTTCCAAATTTCCTGGAGATTTGGTGTCATGAACTTTTTATATTTTCCATTTACATTGACCAATATATTGATTTCTTCTATTGTATCTTCTATGCCTGAGAATTCTCTCTTCCATCTCCTGTATTCTACTAGTAATGCTTACATCTTTTGTTCCTGTTTTCTTTCTTGGGTTTTCTATCTCCAGGGTTGCCTCAGTTTGTGTTTTCTTTATTGTTTCTATTTCCCTTTTCAGATCCTGGACAGTTTTATTCATATCCTTCACCTGTTTGATTGTATTTTCAGGTGTTTCTTTATATTTTTGCTTCCCCTTTTAATGCCTCTACCTGTTTGAATGTATTTTCCTGTATTTCCTTGAGGAATTTATTCATGTCCTCTTTAAAGACCTCTATGCTCTTTAAAAGATTGGATTTCATATATTCTTCTTGTGTTCTAGTTTCATTAGGATATCCAGGGTTTGTTGTAGCAGGATAACTGGGCTCTAATGTTGCCATATTGCTCTAGATCTTGTTGTTTTCTTACACTGTCCTTTAGGCATTTGATTTTCTCTGGTATTGCTTGGATGATCCTGATGGCAGCAGGGCTTCAGGTGACGGGGAGAGCCATGGGTCAGGCAATGTAGGTCAGGAAACCTGACTCTGCTGGCTGTGCCTCAAGCTGACCTCACTGATAAGGAATTTGTGAGGCAGTGTTCCAAGTTGGTTGTTCTTGGGGCTCTACAGGCCTCCACGGAGTAGTAAGAGGCTCTTGGGGCACCACAAGGACCTCAGGACTGAAGAGCAAGCCCAGAAATACACAATGGAGCTTAGGGGACCAAAGGTTTCCATGGGGAATTGTGATGCTCTTGGAGTCCTGCAAGGCTCCTTTGGACTGAGGATCTCTCCCAGAGCTAGACAATAGGGGCCCTTGGGGGACAGCACACAACTCACCTCTGCAGGCTGGGTGGTAAACAAGATCAGCTGGGAAGGGTTTGATGGGGCAGTTCCAAACTGGTTAGTTTTGGGGCCACTGAAGGATTCCATGGAGAAGCAGGACCCTTGGCATCCTGCAAGACGCCCCCAGATTGAGAAAAGAAAGTCCAGAGCTCACTTAATTGATTTAATATTGTGCATGTCTTATGCAGGTAACCACAGCTGCTGCACAACATGTTCATGTGTGCAACACCATGTCATGACCAGAGAACATTTCACAGCAGTCCTCCCCATCCTATGGTTCCTGCATTCCTTCTGCCCACTCCTTCCTTTTATTTCCTGAGCTTGAAGAAGGAGATGAAACAGATATTCCACCTTTGACTGAGTACTCAAAGTATCTTATTTTCTGACACAGTACTAAATTTAAATACTCTGGCCCATTTCCCCCATGAGAACAAAATAGTTTATGCTGTTGGGCTATACTATTTTCAAAAGGGATTTTTCAGATTATTTCTGAACTATCCATAGCATTGAAAGTAATCTTCTGATAGCTGAGCAGAATAGAAGATAGATAAAAAGTGATGGTCACTAAGCATGGTAGTGATGACCAGGGCAAGAGGAGTCACATGGAATGAGTGCAGACTGCACCAAAGGGAAATGCAATGCCTTTCTCTTATCTTGTGCTCTACTTGAGAATGGGTTTAGAACAACCAATCACTGTTGACACAAAAATAAAGGCCACAAGCCAATTATTTTTTTTCGATGTATTTTTATTTTATTCTATATATTTTTCATTTACATTTCAAATGATTTCCCATTTTCTGGCCCCTCACTCCCCGAAAGTCACATAAGCCCCCTTCCCTCCCCCTGTTCTCCCACCCACCCCTTCCCACTTCCCTGTTCTGGTTTTGCCTTATACTGCTACACTGAGTCTTTCCAGAACCAGGGGCCTTCATTCTTCTTGTACCTCATTTCATATGTGGATTATGTTTTGGGTATTCCAGTTTTCCAGGCTAATATCCACTTATTAGTGAGTGCATACCATGATTGATCTTTTGAGACTGGGTTACCTCACTTAGTATGATGGTCTCCAACTCCATCCATTTGTCTAAGAATTTCATGAATTCATTGTTTCTAATGGCTGAATAGTACTCCATTGTGTATATATGCCACATTTTTTGCATCCATTCTTCTGTTGAGGGATACCTGGGTTCTTTCCAGCTTCTGGCTATTATAAATAGGGCTGCTATGAACATAGTGGAGCATGTATCCTTATTACATGCTGGGGAATCCTCTGGGTATATGCCCAGGAGTGGTATAGCAGGAAACTCCGGAAGTGACGTGCCCAGCTTTCTGAGGAACCACCAGACTGATTTCCAGAGTGGTTGTACCAATTTGCAACCCCACCAGCAGTGGAAGAGTTTTCCTCTTTCTTCACATCCTCGCCAACACCTGCTGTCTCCTGAGTTTTTAATCTTAACCATTCTGACTGGTGTAAGGTGAAATCTCAGGGTTGTTTTGATTTGCATTTCCCCGATGACTAATGAAGTTGAGCATTTTTCAAGATGTTTCTCCGCCATCCAATATTCTTCAGGTGAGAATTCTTTGTTTAACTCTGTACCCCATTTTTTTTTAATTTTTTTTATTCGATATAATTTATTTACATTTCAAATGATTTCCCCTTTTCTAGCCCCCCCACTCCCCGAAAGTCGCGTAAGCCCCCTTCTCTTCCCCTGTCCTCCCACCCACCCCTTCCCACTTCCCCTTTCTGGTTTTGCTGAATACTGTTTCACTGAGTCTTTCCAGAACCAGGGGCCACTCCTCCTTTCTTCTTGTACCTCATTTGATGTGTGGATTATGTTTTGGGTATTCCAGTTTTCTAGGTTAATATCCACTTATTAGTGAGTGCATACCATGATTCACCTTTTGAGTCTGGGTTACCTCACTGAGTATGATATTCTCTAGCTCCATCCATTTGCCTAAGAATTTCATGAATTCATTGTTTCTAATGGCTGAATAGTACTCCATTGTGTAGATATACCACATTTTTTGCATCCACTCTTCTGTTGAGGGATACCTGGGTTCTTTCCAACATCTGGCAATTATAAATAGGGCTGCTATGAACATAGTAGAACATGTATCCTTATTACATGGTGGGGAGTCTTCTGGGTATATGCCCAGGAGTGGTATAGCAGGATCTTCTGGAAGTGAGGTGCCCAGTTTTCGGAGGAAACGCCAGACTGATTTCCAGAGTGGTTGTACCAATTTGCAACCCCACCAGCAGTGGAGGAGTGTTCCTCTTTCTCCACACCCTCTCCAACACCTGCTGTCTCCTGAATTTTTAATCTTAGCCATTCTGACTGGTGTAAGATGAAATCTTAGGGTTGTTTTGATTTGCATTTCTCTAATGACTAATGAAGTTGAGCATTTTTTAAGATGCTTCTCCGCCATCCGAAGTTCTTCAGGTGAGAATTCTTTGTTTAACTCTGTACCCCATTTTTTAATAGGGTTGTTTGGTTTTCTGGAGTCTAACTTCTTGAGTTCTTTATATATATTGGATATTAGCCCTCTATCTGATGTAGGATTGGTGAAGATCTTTTCCCAATTTGTTGGTTGCCGATCTGTCCTCTTGATGCTGTCCTTTGCCTTACAGAAACTCTGTAACCTTATGAGATCCCATTTGTCAATTCTTGCTCTTAGAGCATACGCTATTGGTGTTCTGTTCAGAAACTTTCTCCCTGTACCGATGTCCTCAAGGGTCTTCCCCAGTTTCTTTTCTATTAGCTTCAGAGTGTCTGGCTTTATGTGGAGGTCCTTGATCCATTTGGAGTTGAGCTTAGTACAAGGAGACAAGGATGGATCAATTCGCATTCTTCTGCATGCTGACCTCCAGTTGAACCAGCACCATTTGTTGAAAAGGCTATCTTTTTTCCATTGTATGTTTTCAGCCTCTTTGTCGAGGATCAAGTGGCCATAGGTGTGTGGGTTCATTTCTGGATCTTCAATCCTGTTCCATTGATCCTCCTGTCTGTCACTGTACCAATACCATGCAGTTTTTAACACTATTGCTCTGTAGTATTGCTTGAGGTCAGGGATACTAATTCCCCCAGATTTTCTTTTGTTGCTGAGAATAGTTTTAGCTATCCTGGGTTTTTTGTTGTTCCAGATGAATTTGATAATTGCTCTTTCTAACTCTGTGAAGAATTGAGTTGGGATTTTGATGGGTATTGCATTGAATCTGTATAGTGCTTTAGGCAAAATGGCCATTTTAACTATATTGATTCTACCGATCCATGAGCATGGGAGGTTTTCCCATTTTTTGAGGTCTCCTTCCATTTCCTTCTTCAGAGTCTTGAAGTTCTTGTCATACAGATCTTTCACATGTTTGGTAAGAGTCACCCCAAGATACTTTATACTGTTTGAGGCTATTGTGAAGGGGGTCATTTCCCTAATTTCTTTCTCAGCCTGCTTATCCTTTGAGTATAGGAAGGCCACTGATTTGCTTGAGTTGATTTTATAACCTGCCACTTTGCTGAAGTTGTTTATCAGCTGTAGGAGCTCTCTAGTGGAGTTTTTTGGGTCACTTAGGTAGACGATCATGTCGTCTGCAAATAATGATAGTTTGACTTCTTCCTTTCCAATTTGTATCCCTTTGACCTCCTTATGTTGTCGAATTGCCCGAGCTAGTACCTCAAGTACAATATTGAAAAGATAAGGAGAAAGGGGGCAGCCTTGTCTGGTCCCTGATTTCAGTGGGATTGCTTCAAGTTTCTCTCCATTTAGTTTGATGCTGGCTACCGGTTTGCTGTATATTGCTTTTACTATGTTTAGGTATGGGCCTTGAATTCCTGTTCTCTCCAAGACTTTAAGCATGAAGGGATGCTGAATTTTGTCAAATGCTTTTTCAGCATCCAATGAAATGACCATGTGGTTTTGTTCTTTGAGTTTGTTTATGTAGTGGATTGTATTGATGGATTTCTGTATATTGAACCAACCCTGCATTCCCGGGATAAAGCCTACTTGATCATGGTGGATGATCGTTTTGATGTGTTCTTGGATTCGGTTGGCAAGAATTTTATTGAGTATTTTTGCATCGATGTTCATAAGGGAAATTGGTCTGAAGTTCTCTTTCTTTGTTGGATCTTTGTGTGGCTTTGGTATCAGCGTAATTGTGGCTTCATAGAAGGAATTGGGTAGTGTTCCTTCTGTTTCTATTTTGTGGAATAGTTTGAAGAGTATTGGTGTTAACTCTTCTTTGAAGGTCTGGTAGAATTCTGCACTGAAGCCATCTGGTCCTGTGCTTTTTTTGGTTGGAAGACTTTCTATGACTCCTTCTATTTCTTTAGGCATTATGGGACTGTTTAGATGGTCTAGTTGGTCCTGATTTAATTTTGGTATCTGGTATCTGTCAAGGAAATTGTCCATTTCCTCCAGATTCTCCAATTGTGTTGAGTACAGGCTCTTGTAGTAGGATCTGATGATTTTTTGGATTTCCTCAGTTTCCGTTGTTATATCTCCCTTTTCATTTCTAAGTTTGTTAATTTGGATACTTTCTCTGTGCCCTTTGGTCAGTCTGGCTAAGGGATTATCTATCTTGTTGATTTTCTCAAAGAACCAGCTCCTGGTTTTGTTGATTTTTTGTATGGTTCTCTTTGTTTCTACTTGATTGATTTCGGCCCTGAGTTTGATGATTTCCTGCCTTCTACTCCTCCTGGGCGAAGTAGCTTCTTTTTGTTCTAGGGCTTTCAGGGGTGTCATTAAGCTGGTAATGTATGCTCTCTCCATTTTCTTTTTGGAGGCACTCAGGGCTATGAGTTTTCCTCTTAGCACTGCTTTCATTGTGTCCCATAGATTTGGGTATGTTGTGTTTTCATTTTCATTGTGTTCTAAAAAGTCTTTAATTTCTTTCTTTATTTCTTCCTTGACCAAGGTATCATTGAGTAGAGTATTGTTAAGTTTCCACGTGTATGTGGGTTTTCTGTTGTTTCTGTTGCTATTGAAGACCACTTTTACTCCATAGTGATCAGATAGGAGGCATGGGATTAGTTCTATCTTCTTATATTTGTTGAGGTCTGTCTTGTGACCAATTATATGGTCGATTTTGGAGAAGGTACCATGAGGTGCTGAGAAAAAGGTATATTCTTTTGTTTTAGGATAGAATGTTCTATATATATCTGTTAAATCTAATTGGTCCAAAGCTTCAATTAGTTTCATTGTGTCCCTGTTTAGTTTCTGTTTTCCTGATCGGTCCATTGAGGAAAGTGCAGTGTTGAAGTCACCCACAATTATTGTGTTAGGTGCAATGTGTGCTTTTAGTTTTAATAAAGTTTCTTTTACGAAAGAGGGTGCCCTTGCATTTGGGGCATAGATGTTCAGGATTGACAGTTCTTCTTTTTGTATTTTTCCTTTGACCAGCAAGAAGTGTCCCTCATGGTCTCTTTTGATGACTTTGGGTTGAAAGTCAATTTTATCTGATATTAAAATGGCTACTCCAGCTTGTTTCCTGAGACCATTTGCTTGTAAAATTGTCTTCCAGCCTTTTACTCTAAGGTAGTGTTTGTCTTTGACCCTGAGGTGTGTTTCCTGTAAGCAGCAAAATGTAGGGTCCTGTTTACGTATCCATTCAGTTAGTCTGTGTCTTTTTATTGGGGCATTAAGTCCATTGATGTTAAGAGATATTAAGGAATAGTGATTGTTACTTCCTATCATTTTTGACGTTATTTTTTAAATTTGAATGCTTAACTTCTTTTGGGTTTGATGAAAGGTTACTATCTTGCTTTTTCCAGGGTGAAGTTTCCCTCCTTGTATTGGTGTTGTCCTCCTATTATCCTTTTTAGGGCCGGGTTTGTGGATAGATATTGGGTAAACTTGGTTTTGTCATGAAATATCTTAGTTTCTCCATCTATGGTGATTGAGAGTTTTGCTGGATATAGTAGTTTTGGTTGGCATTTGTGTTCTCTTAGAGTCTGCATGAGATCTGCCCAGGACCTTCTAGCCTTCATAGTCTCAGGTGAAAAGTCTGCTGTGATTCTGATAGGTCTTCCTTTATATGTTACTTGGCCTTTTCCTCTTACTGCCTTTAGTATTCTTTCTTTGTTTAGAAAATTTGGTGTTTTGATTATTATGTGACGGGAAGTATTTCTGCTCTGGTCCAGTCTGTTTGGAGTTCTGTAGGCTTCTTGTATATTCATGGGCATCTCTCTCTTTAGATTAGGGAAGTTTTCTTCCATAATTTTATTGAAGATATTTGCTGGCCCTTTAAGTTGTAAATCTTCACTCTCATCTATGCCTATAATCCTTAGGTTTGGTCTTCTCATTGTGTCCTGGATTTCCTGGATATTTTGGGTTACAAGCTTTTTGCATTTTGCATTTTCTTTAGCTGTTGAGTCCATGGTTTCTATGGAATCTTCAGCATCTGAGATTCTTTCTTCTATCTCTTGTATTCTGTTGTTGATATTTGTATCTCTGTCCCCCGATTTCTTCCCAAGGCTTTCTATCTCCAAAGTTGTCTCCCTTTGAGTTTTCTTAGTTGTTTCTACTTCTGATTTTAGATCCTGGATGGTTTTGCTTAGCTCCTTCACTTGCATGTTTGTGTTTTCCTGTAATTCTTTAAGAGATTTTTGTGTTTCCTCTTTCATGAGCTCAGCCTGTTGACCAAAGTTCTCCTGTATTTCTTTAAGAGATTTTTGTGTTTCGTCTTTCATGACCTCAGCCTGTTGATCAAAGTTCTCCTGTATTTCTTTAAGTGTTTTTTGCATTTCCTCCTTGTTGGCTTTTGTATTCTCCTGGATTTCTTTCAATGATTTTTGTGTTTCCCTTGCAAGGGCTTCTAACTTTTGATCCATTTTCTCCTGAATTTCTTTAAGTGTGTCCTTCATGTGTTCCTGTACCAGCCTCATGACCAGTGATTTTAAATCCAAATCTTGTTTTACTGGTGTGATGGGGTATCCAGGACATGTTGGTAGAGGAGAATTGGGTTCAGATGTTGCCATATTGCCTTGATTTCTGTTAGTGACGTTCCTGCGTTTGCCTTTTGCCATCTAGTTCTCACTGGTGTTAGTTTTTCTTGTCAGTGCTGGACTCACCAGTGCAAGCTGCCCCTTCCCAGTTGGCCTCTGGTGCACAGCTTACCTCCTGTGCTGCTTGTAGACAGGGTGCTGCTGCCCAGGCTGTTCAGATCCCAAAGCAGGCACCCGAAGGCTCCCGCTGGGGCCCGCTGGATTCACTGGAGCACACTGACTTCTCCCAGCTGGCCGCCCGGAAACCCAGCTAGCCACTTGCAGGACTTGGATATGTGGTGCTGCCGCCCAGGCTGATCTGGGCAGCAGAACTCCCAACCGGGTTGGTGCACACAAAGCTAACCTAGCTGCTCAGGCCCTGAGTCTAGGCAAAAGCCTGGCAGGCCAATGTTGGTGCAAAGCTCCCCTCAGCTGTGGGTGTTAATTGGGTGTGTCAGGTGGCTAGGATGGTGGCATGCTCGAGTTCCCTGAGAGTGCTGGGAGAGTCTGCTGGGCTAACAACCTCCTGGCTGGGTCAGCACACAGATGACCCAACGAGCAGCCCAGGGCCTGGGGGCAGTCCAGGGCCTGACCGTCTGAGACCCCTGCTATGTCCTCCTTGGGCTATGCCTGTTAGCTGGTTTGGTTTTGCCTGCTAGGTCTCTCTGGCTTCCCATAGGCAAAATGGCGGCGGTGCGCAAACAGCCCCGATAAACAACCTCCTGGCTGGGTCAGCACACAGATGGCCCACCGAGCAGTCCTGGGCCTGGGGGCAGTCCAGGGCCTGACCGTCTGAGACCCCTGCTATGTCTGCCTCGGGCTATGCCTGTTAGCTGGTTTGGTTTTGCCTGCTAGGTCTCTCTGGCTTCCCGTAGGCAAAATGGCGGTGGTGCGCGCCGGCCCAGGCAAACAAGCTTCTGGCTGGGTTGGCACACAGATGGCCCGCCGAGCAGCCCAGGACCTGGGGGCAGTCCGGGGCCTGACCGTCTGAGACCCCTGCTATGTCTGCCTCGAGCTATGCCTGTTAGCCGGTTTGGTTTTGCCTGCTAGGTCTCCCTGGCTTCCCTTAGGCAAAATGGTGGTGGTGCGCGCGCCGGCCCGGGAGGAAAAAAACCTCCTGGCCGGGTTTGCACACCGGTGGACCTCCGATCAGCCCAGGGCCTGGGTGCAGGCCAACGCCCGTCGGGCTTAGACCCCCGCGATGTTGGTCTCGGGTTATATTTGCGTACCTCAGTCTGATTTCTCTGGCGACCGAGAACCAATATGGAGCCCTGGTAACTGACTGGCGGGAGGCAGAGTTCTGTACCCCATTTTTTAAAAGGGTTATTTGGTTTTCTTGGGTCTAACTTCTTGAGTTCTCTGTATATATTGGATATTAGCCCTCTATCTGATTTCGGGTTGGTGAAGATCTTTTCTCAACTTATTGGTTGCCGATTTGCCCTTTTGATGGTGTCCTTTGTTTTACAGAAACTTTGTAATTTTATGAGGTCCCATTTGTCAATTCTTGATCTTAGAGCATAAGCTATTGGTGTTCTGTTCAGGAACTTTCCCCCTGTACCCATGTCCTCAAGGGTCTTTCCCAGTTTCTTTTCTATTAGCTTCAGAGTGTGTGGCTTTATGTGGAGGTCCTTGATCCATTTGGAGATCAGCTTAGTACAAGGAGACAAGGATGGATCAATTCGCATTCTTCTGAATGCTGACCTCCAGTTGAACCAGCACCATTTGTTGAAAAGGCTATCTTTTTTCCATTGGATGTTTTCAGCCCCTTTGTCGAGGATCAAGAGGCCATAGGTGTGTGGGTTCATTTCTGGATTTTCAATCCTGTTCCATTGATCCACCTGCCTGTCACTGTACCAATACCATGCAGTTTTTAAGACTATTGCTCTGTAGTATTGCTTGAGGTCAGGGATACTGATCCCCCCAGAATTTCTTTTGTTGTTGAGAATAGTTTTAGCTATCCTGGGTTTTTTATTATTCCAGATGAATTCGAGAATTGCTCTTTCTAACTCTATGAAGAATTGAGTTGGGATTTTGATGGGTATTGTGTTGAATTTGTATATTGCTTTTGGCAAAATGGCCATTTTAACTGTATTAATCCTGCCGATCCATGAGCATGGGAGGTTTTTCCATTTTTTGAGGTCTTATTCCATTTCCTTCTTCAGAGTCTTGAAGTCCTTGTCATACAGATCTTTCACATGTTTGATAAGAGTCACCCCAAGGTAGTTTATACTGTTTGTGGCTACTGTGAAGGGTGTCATTTCCCTAATTTCTCTCTCAGCCTGCTTATCCTTTGAGTATAGGAAGGCCACTGATTTGCTTGAGTTGATTTTATAACCTGCCACTTTGCTGAAGTTGTTTATCAGCTGTAGGAGTTCTCTAGTGGAGTTTTTTGGGTCACTTAGGTAGACTATCATGTCATCTGCAAATAATGATAGTTTGACTTCTTTCTTTCCAATTTGTATCCCTTTGACCTCCTTATGTTGTCTAATTGCCTGAGCTAGTACCTCAAGTACAATATTGAAAAGATAAGGAAAAAGGGGGCAGCCCTGTCTAGTCCCTGATTTTAGTGGGATTGCTTCAAGTTTCTCTCCATTTAGTTTGATGCTTGCTACCGGTTTGCTGTATATTGTTTTTACTATGTTTAGGTATGGGCCTTGAATTCCTATTCTTTCCAAGACTTTAAGCATGAAAGGATGCTGAATTTTGTCAAATGCTTTTTCAGCATCCAATGAAATGACCATGTGTGTTTTTTCTTTGAGTTTGTTTATGTAGTGGATTGCATTGATGGATTTCCGTATATTGAACCAACCTTGCATCCCACAAGCCAATTATTAATGGGTGGTTTTTATCTTAGAATTTCTCCAAGAAACAATGATGTATATCAAAACCCAGAAGAGCCAGAAGATGAGGATGAAGATGTTCAAATGGAGAGAATGAGAACAGCGGATGCCTTAGTATCCACCAGTTTTGATGAGGTAGGCACATAAAGTTACTAGCTTACCAAACAATGCAAACGTTTGCTCATTAAAACAACTAACTGGTCTACCAGACTTATTCTCTAAGGATGCTTCGTTTCCTTCAGCCTAACAAAAGAGAGTCAATGTTTTAGAATGTGGCCATCATTTTTACATTGAAATGAGCAGATTGAAAGTCAATGTTTCCAATTCGTTAGTATAAGCTAAAGATCAAGAATTGACAAATGGGACCTCATAAAATTACAAAGTTTCTGTAAGGCAAAGGACACCATCAAGAGGACAAATCGGCAACCAACAAATTGGGAAAAGATCTTCACCAATCCTACATCAGATAGAGGGCTAATATTGAATATATATAAAGAACTCAAGAAGTTAGACTCCAGAAAACCAAACAACTCTATTAAAAAATGGGGTACAGAGTTAAACAAAGAATTCTCACCTGAAGAACTTCAGATGGCAGAGAAGCATCTTAAAAAATGCTCAACTTCATTAGTCATTAGGGAAATGCAAATCAAAACAACCCTGAGATTTCACCTTATACCAGTCAGAATGGCTAAGATTAAAAATTCAGGAGACAGCAGGTGTTGGAGAGGGTGTGGAGAGAGAGGAACACTCCTCCACTGCTGGTGGGGTTGCAAATTGGTACAACCACTTGGAAATCAGTCTGGTGGTTCCTCCGAAAACTGGGCACCTCACTTCCAGAAGATCCTGCTATACCACTTCTGGGCATATACCCAGAGGATTCCCCACCATGTAATAAGGATACATGCTCTACTATGTTCATAGCAGCCCTATTTATAATTGCCAGATGCTGGAAAGAATCCAGGTATCCCTCAACAGAAGAGTGGATGCAAAAAATGTGGTATATACACACAATGGAGTACTATTCAGCCATTAGAAACAATGAATTCATGAAATTCTTAGGCAAATGGATGGAGCTAGAGAACATCATACTAAGTGAGGTAACCCAGACTCAAAAGGTGAATCATGGTATGCACTCACTAATAAGTGGATATTAACCTAGAAAACTGGAATACCCAAAACATAATCCACACATCAAATGAGGTACAAGAAGAAAGGAGGAGTGGCCCCTTGTTCTGGAAAGACTCAGTGAAGCAGTATTCAGCAAAACCAGAACGGGGAAGTGGGAAGGGGTGGGTGGGAGGACAGGGGGAGAGAAGGGGACTTACAGGACTTTCGGGGAGTAGGGGGCTAGAAAAGGGGAAATCATTTGAAATGTAAATAAAAAATATATCGAATAAAAAAAAAGAATACAAGTGAAATAACTAAATTCATGAAGGACTTGGAGAAACTGAGCACGTAGTGACAAATGTCACTGTTTCTAGTGAGAACATACAGTATTCAATATAAGGCACAGTGTCTGGTGCTTTTCATGTCTTTTGCATGTTTGGGGAGTCAGGAACACTCTCTAAAACAATGTGGTTCTTGGTAGATGTCTTTGTAGGGGAAGATCATTGAATACTTTCCAAAGACAAGGGCTAAGATAGAAAAGTAGTAGGTTACAATGGTTTCTAGTAGGGTCTCTTTGAAGCAGAGTTAGGGCAGTGTAGGAGATACAGATGATTCCAAGTCAGTGGAGACAAGAGCCTGACATGACATTCTTCTTATTTGCAGAAGCCAGTCATTGTTGCCAGCTGCCTACGCAAAGAGTATGCAGGGAAGAGGAAACATTGCCTTTCCAAGAAGAAGGCTAAGATAGCCACCAGGAATGTCTCATTCTGTGTCAGGAAAGGTTGGACATGTGGTTTTCAACAGTTAGCTCAAATATTGAAACTATTGAACTATTTCTTGGTTCTTGAGGAAAATCCTTCACACACTATCTGCTCACTCATGTGTGGACTACTCTCCAGGGTAGCCTGACAACTCCTTTACACATTTCATTTTTAAGTACATTCATTCACTCCTAGAATAGGGGTCCATCCCTATCTACATAGGAACCAACACAACTATATGCCCCATGAAAGTCATTAAATGTTCTCTTAAACTCACACAACTGACATTCTAATGCTTTTTTTTTAAGAGAATTGGTTGAAGGTTAGGGGGTGCAGCAGCATCTATTGAAGGCTTATGTTGAAGGAACTCAATTTCCAACATTACTACTAAAGACTTAAGATTACAAGAAACAGAATCAGACACTCTTAGTTTCTAAGAATGGCTTCCCAATCTTCATTAGTGTAATCTTGGGAAAATACCTCATTCTTGAGACTTCTTATCACCAAGAATGAAAGAAGAGATTGTGATGATTTCTTGGGATAGTTGTGACAGTTAAATGGGACACAATGTACAAAACATATTACATGAAATACATCAGACAGTGAGAATTCAGACTATGTTTTATGCTTAGTTGTACTGTAAATTTAAGTTCAATATAATTCCTGTGTTTCAGGTGAGATTCTAGGATTGTTGGGACACAATGGAGCTGGCAAAAGTACATCTCTTAAAATGATAAGTGGAGACACAAAACTCACAGCCGGGCAGGTAGGTGGCATATTATTTGATAAATTATCTATTCATCTACAAGCATTACCTGTAGCTTCTGTCACAGAGGAGGTATTCAAAAGAACATGGAAGAGCACATGAGGGTAAAGAGTCGTTCCTAAGACTATTCAAGGAAGTCTTGAAAACATTAAATATGAACTGGGAACCAAAGACTATTTCTGACTTGGCACACATTCATTCACGAGTAATTGCTAATAACAAGCTCTCTCCACTGTAAGATGAGAGCAAATGGTTAAAATTCCCTTTGGTCTGGGAGGCAGTTTCTGTGAGAGGCTGTGTAGAATTGGGGTTTTAATGATGAAGGTTTATCTATAGGTGCTACTGAACGGGAGTGGAGAAGGGGACACCCTGAGGTTCCTGGGGTACTGTCCTCAGGAGAATGCTCTGTGGCCCAACCTCACTGTGAAGGAACACCTGGAGGTATATGCTGCAGTGAGGGGCCTGAGCAGAAACCACGCTGCAGTTGCCATCACAAGGTACATGGGTGGGGGGGTGCACCTAGAACAGGAGGAGGTCAGGGAGAAAGTGGGGAGACAGCATTTGCAAAAAACTTGGGGTGAAAAACTCAAGATGCTACAATTTTCTAATTTACAATTGGGAATTAGTTTTCCAGTTTGGGGGATGTAAAATAGATGTTTTTCTGCCATTAAACATGGAAAAGGGGGAATATATTGGTAAATTTTATTGAAAATACTAAAATTTAGTATATTGATCATAGATTAACTATTTGAAATCTGTGATGAGACGCTATTTGAGGAGTACCTCATCCAGCAATATCACCCTTTCCCCCACTACCACACACACACACACACACACACACATACACATTGACTCCAAAATATGGCCCCCCACTCCTCCATCTTCACTAGGCTTACTGCCCCACCCTTCCACCATCTCTCTTCATCGTGGAGAGGACAGTGATGTTCCACTGTCTCTCTACAGGTTGGCGGATGTGCTCAAGCTGCAGGACCAGCTGAAGTCTCCCGTGAAGACGCTGTCAGAGGGAGTGAAGAGAAAGGTATAGGCAGGGTTGGGGGAAGGGCGTCGAGCATACCTCAGGGAGGCACACTTGAACTGATTCCACATGGGCTGTCCCTCTTGTCGCAGCTGTGTTTTGTGCTCAGCATTCTGGGGAACCCATCTATCTTGCTTCTGGATGAGCCGTCCACTGGGCTGGATCCCGAGGGGCAGCAGCAAATATGGTAAGGAGAGGCTGCCATGGGGCTGAACCCACACCCAGAAGGGAGCTTGACAATAGTTTCACTCACTCAAAAACTGTTTTTACCAAGTGTAAGGACCAGAGTTCAGATTCCCAACACCCACATAACAATCCAGGAGGTAATCTTGCTTGCTTTAATCTCAGCACTGTGGAGCTGAAGTCAGGAGAGCCGGAGCTGACTGATTAGCTAGTCTTGGCCAACTGGTGATCTCCAGGTTCAGTGAGAACAGCTGTTTCAAAACTTAATGTGGAGAACAGGATACCCAACCTTGGCCTCTAGCTGCTACCTATACACATACACATGTGCACCTAACCACACATGGCACATGCACATGGGCTCATAAAACAGAGAAAATGAATTATAAAAGCATATCTTAAAATGTTTATGTTCATAAAACATAAAACTACCAACACGCCTAGTAAAAATTGATGGTCTGCAAACTAGCATTTCCCTAATAATATTTCTCAAACATTTCTGAGGAAAGGAAGCACACATAGCATTAAACTGCAAGTCACCCACTGTGTATGTATGAGAGCAGTGTAGGTATCTCTGGGTTGGTACAGGAACTTTTGTACCACAATCAAGTGTCTGGTGCTGGACATGAGAACAGTCGCTCTTGGGAAGTTGTAAAACCTGTCATTTATTCTGCAATGGCTTCCAACTGCTGCCTTGGACAATGCTGTTGAGTTTTGCATTGTTCTGCTCCCATGTACATGCCTGTTTTAACAGAATTTCCCTCTTCGTACAAGCTCATAATAAATATTGTATTCTGCAAGTGCTCTTTTTCAATGCATGTTTCCTTTCTGTCTTTTCTTTTTGTAAATTACACTTCTTTCTTAATTGTGAATGTTGTCCTGACAATATAGGCAAGCAATCAGGGCCATCATAAAAAATACAGACAGGGGTGCCCTGCTGACCACCCATTACATGGCAGAGGCTGAGGCTCTGTGTGACCGAGTGGCCATCATGGTGTCCGGAAGGCTGAGGTAAGTATGTGTCTTGAAACCGCACTCACTCTTGCAGTGTGTGACTAGATGGTTTTTCCCATAGACAAGGAAATAAATGCAATGTCTAGACTTGCTAAGTCCCCCAGTTAACAGCAAGGACCCTGAGACAGACCTGGTAGCAAGCTGAAGGTTTTCAAACACTGCCGCACATACTTCTCTCTCCCTATTCTGAACACACCCTTCTCTGATTCCCAGGTGTATAGGATCCATCCAACATCTCAAAAGCAAATTTGGCAAAGACTACCTGCTGGAGATGAAGGTGAAGACCCTCGAGCAGGTGGAGCCCCTCAACACGGAGGTCCTCAGGCTTTTCCCCCGGGCTGCCAGGCAGGAACGGTAAAGCTGCTGTTTGGCTTTGATCTGATACCAAATGTTGGTTTCCCCCTGTCAGGTATGCTGCTTTGTAGTCAGTTGAAAGAAAACTTGGCTGAAAAATTACTCGATAGATATTTGATGGAAAACAAAGCAGAGAAGATAAAGCTGGTGTGAAAGCAAACGCACCATATGCTGTGGCCCTACTATGTGCTATGTACCGTCCTTGGCTTATATCATCTCGTTCTCACAAAGATTTTTTGGAGTCAAGATTGTCATTCTAAACTAAAATAATATGTTTGAGGGGCTAGAAGGTAACTAACTCAGCATTACATGTTTGCCGTGCAAGCGTGAGAATCTGAATTTGGTTACTCTACACCCACACTAAAAGCCCAGTGTGATTATACAGCCTGTAATCCCTACACCAAGTGTGGAGACAGGTAAATCTTGTTCTTTTGATGGCCAGCTAGTCTAACTGAACGAGTGAGATCCAGGTTCAGTTAGAGACCCTTTTTCAAAAAGTATAGTGGAGAGCAACAGGGAAAGACACACAAATATCTGATCACTGCATAGGCATGCTCTGCCAAACACACAGACACACACACACACACACACACACACACACACACTGTGATTCCAAAAATGTTTTTATGAGAGTCTAGCCATTTAAACAGTGCTGTGACTCAGTGTACACCCCATAGTCAAACAAATATATAATGGAGGCGTAGAGAATGAGCAGGGTATGAGAATGGTTGCCCCATATGCTGTGAGAAAGTATATTATGAAATATACTCTAAACATCTGTGATGTCCATGTTTATCAAAAAAAAAAAAGAAAGTTACTTACTAAATCTCCATTACTGATATTACACAGTAATGAACTTGTCTCATTGTCAGAAATTACATTCTTCTCTAGTGAATATGATTGGGTAAGAGGAGTGTGATTGGCATTCAGTAGTCATCTATACAGGTTTCCACTCCTGTATGAAACACTGAGAAAGTGATAGTTTCAGAGTGAAGAAGAAGAAGAGGAGGAGGAGGAGGAGAACGATGAGGAGGAGGTGGAGGAGGACGAGGAGGAAGAGGAGGAGGAGGAAGAGGAAGAGGAGGAGGAGGAAGAAAAGGAGGAGGAGGAGGAAAAAGAGGAGGAGGAGGAAGAGGAAGAGGAGGAGGGGTAGGAAGAAGAGGAGAAGGAAGAGGAGGAGGAGGAGGAGGAGGAAGAGGAAGAGGAAGAAGAAGAAGAAGAAGAAGAAGAAGAAGAAGAAGAAGAAGAAGAAGAAGAAGAAGAAGAAGAAGAAGAAGAAGAAGAAGAAGAAGAAACCACCAAGTGTCAGTGTTCAGCTTTGACAGTGAGGCCAAAGGCGTGTCAGGCTCATCCTCTATTAGCATCTGAGCTTAGCTATTCACTCCACTCAAGGACCCAAGAGCACAGAATCCTCTGAGTCTTATTCTCCCCCTAATCCTCCTGTGGGATGCAATAGTATGGCATTTGTGTGAAGAAAGACATGTAGGCCAACAGAAGAGAATAGAGAATTCATAAAGCCATGCTTATATGGTCATCTTAGCTTAAGCTCAAGTGGCAAGTAAATACAATGGACAGGTGAGATAATCTTCAACAAAAAAGAAAAAGAAGGAAACTGGGTCCAAACTTGGACCATATTAAAAAACCAACTGAAAACCTATTGGGACTTAACAGAAACTTGAAGTACAAAATATCAAAAAACAAAACAAAACTAAAAAACCTATGAGACATTGGTCTTGAGAATAAATTCATGGATACAATACCAAAGCCATAGGCCGTAAAAACTCAGGCACATAAGATTACATCAACTGAAAATCTAAAGGGCAAAAGAAACAATCAACAAGGTAAAAGGGCAGCCTACTAAAGAGTGTCAAACTATGTATCTGATATAGATTTGCGTCTGAAAAAGATAAGAAACTGATAGTTATAAAAAACAAACAAAATAATCCCCAAACCTAATAATTTGATTTTAAAAATAAGTGGACATTTCTCCAGAGACATACAAATGTCTTAGAAGTATATTAAAAATGCTGTGTTACTTCTAATCAGGTTATAAATCCAAACCACAATGAGTGATCACCTCACAAAGAGTAGGATGAATAATTACCTTTAAAAATGAAGGCAGCTATTGGCAAGGATATGGGAGAACTAGTACATGTGTGTTCTATCAGCAGAAATACAATTGCTCAGAATTGATGGGGCTTAATGAGCGTAACCATCAATTGACAAAAAAAAAAAAAAAAAAAAAAAAAAAAAAAAATCCAAAGAATTGAAATAAACATCTCAAGTAGATGCCTATTCCTCTGTGTTCACTAAACAAGTATCTTCAAAAGAGAAAGCATGGAAATATTCAAGTATCCACTAACAGATAAATAGATGTTATTTTATTAATTCATTAAGAATTTCAAATAATGGCCGAGGGGTGGGGGGTGGCATTAAAGAATCTCAGCACTTGAGAGGCAAAGCAGGTGGTTTTCTGAGTTCAAGGCCAGCCTGGTCTACAGAGTGAGTTCCAGGACAGCCAGGGCTATACAGAGAAACCCTGTCTTGGGAAAAATAAATAATAAATAAATAAATAAATAAATAAACAAACAAACCAAAGAATTTCAGATAATGTATTTTGCTTATATTCACCCTTCACTCCTACCCCCCTAATACTTCCAAGGTCTGACCCCCACCTTCTCACCACACTGCATTAACTTTGTGTTTTTTTTTTTAATTTTTTAAAATAGCCGTCTGTATCCAGTTTGTACTGTATCTGCTTTGTCCCTTAACTCACGCATGCAGGGGCCAGCCACTGGAGCATAGTCTGCTCACCAAGGGCCACGCCCTAAAAGAAAACTGATTCTCCTCCAGAAGCCCATTGGTTAAGGGTGGAATTCATGAGCCCCTTCCCACTCCATGCTGGGCTGACAACTACCTTGACATTGTGTACATCTTGTGCAGGCAACCTCCGCTGCTGTGAGATCATAGGTGTGGCTCTTCTGTTGTATCCTGGCAACACTATTTCAAGCCAGTCCTCCCCATCCTCTGGCTCTGACAGGCTTTCTGCCTCTCTTCTGTGATGTTCCCTGGGCCTGATGGGAGCGTGATACAAATGAGCAGACAATAGACTTTTTAATTGAGTGTGTGTGTGTGTGTGTGTGTGTGTGTGTGTGTGTGTTGGAATACTGTTAAACCTCTTTTTTTTCTTTTTTGTTATTGGATATTTTCTTTATATTTCAACTGTTATCCCCTTTCCCAGTTTCACACACACACACACACACACACACACACACACACACACACACACACACACGCAGAAGCCCCCTATCCCATTCCCCCAGCTTCTATGAGGGTGTTCCCCACCCACCCACTCCCACCTCCCTTCCCTGGCATCCCCCTACACTGGGGCATCGAGCCTTCACAGGACCAAGGGCCTCTCCTCCCACTGATGCCTGACAAGGCCATCCTCTGCTACATATGTAGCTGGAGCCATGGGTCCCTCCATGTGTGTGCTTCGGTTGATGGCTTAGTCCCTGGGAGCTGTTCAAGCTTTAATAGAAAGAAACTGCAATACAGTCTTGAGAACTTCACACTAAGCAAATAAGCTAAGCACATCAAGATAAATGCTGCATGGTTCCACTTGCAAGGTATCTAAAATAGTCAAATCCTTAGAAGCTCACGGTGAAATGCTGCTTTCAGTGAATCGGCGGAGGGACGTGAGGAATGTCAGTTAAACAAGATGAATGAGCTCTGTAGGTCAGCTTGCAGTGTTGACTACACAGGCACCACCACTCTCCATCACTCTCTGTAGGTCAGTGTGCAGCAGTGAGCTCAGAGCCAACACCACTCTCCGTGTGTCGGCAGGGCAGCATTGAGCCACCATGTCCGTATCTTGCACTTAAAGGTTTGATAATGGGCTCAGAAGATGGCTAGTCAGTGAAGTTCTTGCCTCCCAAGAACCAGGCCCCAAGTTTAATCACTTTAGTTCAAATAAAATAATATTAAGAATATGGTGATACCTATTTGTAATCCTAGCTCTGGAAATGTTCAGAGAGAAGCATGAAAAGGAAAATCCCTGGGCTCACTGGTCCACCAACCCAGTCTGCTTGGCAGACTGCAGTCCAGCCTCTGAGAACCAAAGCAAAGTGATGGATAATATCTTAGGAATGACACTCAAGTGTGCATGCACACCCATGAACACACATTAGCATATGTGTGTGCATACACACACACATAAACACACATAACAAGAACGCACAAAAAGAATAAGAGAGTAGATCTGTTGTTAACAATTGTATGTTCTGATTAAAAAATAATAACACTTGGGCAGTGATGTTGTTGTTTGTTTACGTGTGCCTTAGCTGATGTGTCCTCGCTCTGATCCCAGGTACTCTCCTCTGATGGTTTACAAATTACCAATGGAAGACGTGCAACCTTTATCCCAAGCTTTCTTCAAGTTAGAGAGGGGTAAGAGCCATTTCTCAGAAACTAAGATCCTGAGGAGGAAATTATTCTAAATCATGCAATAATCTATGCTCATAACAGAAATAAAATGTTTCATAATACATTAAGTTCAAAACTTAAATCTTAAATTGGATTTTAGAAGCAGGACACCAAAGAGATAAGGGCTGAGTATGGTGTGGGAAATAGAAATGGGAGAGGAGAAGAGGAGAGGGGAGGAAAACTGTTACAGGATAGTTAATTACATTGTAAACCAGGGGATTATATTATTTACTGGGGGGGGGGGGAAGCTGTTTCTTGTTGTGGTGTGGCTCCAATTCTATTCCATGCCCTTCACATTCTATTCTGGTTGATGAGGAAGGTTCCAAGTTCAGTCATGGGACTCTTGAGTGTCTTTTAGAAAGAGTGCAGGAAGCTCTTCTCTCCCGAGCAAACCTCAGACATCCTTCTCTAGAATCTTTTCAAAGCAGCCTGATTCAAGCATCTTTCATTTATATCATCTGATTCAAGTATTTTCATCTTCCTATGTGGCTGTGCAAAACCATTGGCTCATGCACAAGAAAAGATCATTTCTCATCCCCATGTCTCCCTTAAACCCAGAATACAGAAAGCACCTAGCATGTAAACCTAGTAGAAGCAGTGTTCCCCCAGTCAAAGTAAATGTGTTGATGTATTTTATCTGGGTAGAATTGTCATAACATAATTAATATTTTAATTATGTGCGCTTGTTGTTGGCTTATGAGACTATCTATATAAGAAAATATAATTGCTCCTAAATGTGTTTCTCCTTATACAGTTAAGCAGACCTTTGACCTGGAAGAGTACAGCCTCTCTCAGTCTACCCTGGAACAGGTGCGTCCGTGGTAATGACTTTAACATCCACAAAATGCAAACACATAATTTGCTACTCTGATTCACTTGCAGCTACATGCGACATCTCTCTTTCTTATCCACCCTTCCCAGGTCTTCCTAGAGCTCTCCAAGGAGCAGGAGCTAGATGGCTTTCAAGAAGAACTAAATTCCTCCACAAACTGGAAGCTCCTCCCACAGGAAGAAGCTTAAGCCAAAAATATTTCCCGTTCCTTCATAAGACTGTGTTGTTTCTTAAAGACATCTATTTTATGTGAGATCAATGAAATATTTTATATAAGATCAATGACCTATATTATAAACATACTGATGTTCTTCAGGGATTGGAGAAAAGGGTTGAGTGCTGCATAGAGGGAAGCTTGCCTAGCCTTCTCCACATCCCTTTAGGGCACTTGATACCATAGTTCTGTAGAATGTTGAATAAACAGTTACTTTTATACAATTGTTTCCATCTCTGAGTATGATATATTTAGTTAAAATATTTTAGATATTTTTTTTTGTATCAAAGCTGTAGGCTTAGATTTTTCAAACTGTATTTTAATGAGGGTTCTTAAGTGCTTCAATCTCCCATCTAGCCCACCAACCAAAGGTAGGTAAGAAGAAAGGTTAATAGGAAATGAGAGAAAATCAGTAGTAGCAGTTCAATCCAGAAGAAACTGCAAGGCTCCACTGTAAAAGAATGAGTCCATGGTTAGATATAGCTACCACCTGGGAGGCTCTGCTAGTGCATGACAAATACTGAGGGGGACACACTCAGCCAGCCATGAACTGAGCACAGGGTTTCCAATGGGGAAGCTAGGGAAAGGACCCAAGGAGCTGAAGAGGTTTGCAGCACCACAGGAGGAACAACAATATGAGTCACCCAGTAATCCCAGAGCTCCCAGGGAGAAAAACATCAACCAAAGAGAACACATGGAGTCACCCATGGCTCCAGACTCATAGGCAGCAGAGGATGGTCTTGTTAGACACCAAAGCGAAGAGAGACCATTGGTCCTGGAAAGACTTGATGCCATAGTGTAGAGGAATACCAGGACAGGGAAGAGGAGGAGGGTTGACTGGGGAAGGGGAGATGGCTTATGGGATTTTTGGGGGGAATGGGGAAACCAGGAAAGGGGACAACATTTGAAAGATAAATAAAGAATAATAAAAAAAAGAATGAGTCCATGGAATGTCAGGAGCCATCATAGAACAAGCTAATAACTAGCAGGTGATCTTCTTGAGATGACCACCTAACATTACAATCTACGATGGAACTCCAGTAGGCAAGGCTTATGAGAAAATTATCTTTGAAAGCTATTAATATGCTTTTCCTGTTGTTACTAAACATATATAGCAATCACTAGGTATTAGTCCACCCTTTTGAGCAAATCTCTGCAGATCTATGAAAATGTACTGTCTTGTAGTGATACTGTATAGACAAATAGATGACTTCTTAATTCTTAATAGTGATCCTATAAGAATTTCTTAAATTATATCAGTATTTATTAAGCTCTTTTATAATAGGACTATTAGGTCTCTTTCTAATAGTAAAAACTGCAATGAGAATTCTTCAGTCTCCCATGTATCACCAGTTAATTGCTTCTGATAGTAGGCAGACTTTCTACTACTCAGAGCACAATCCAAGAGGTTGTAAAACCAATAACCAAATGTCATAGAAAGGGAACTAATGATTTATTATAGGTTGTAGGACAGAGATAAAATATCGACTGAGTTTATCTATATAAAACTTCACTAATAACTTGTTAATGGATATACATGTAAACATTCTCTGTTGTAAACTTCTATTTCAATTTATGATTTGAAGTTTTGTGTAAACTTGTGATGAACTTTTTACCATGTGATCATATATTCCGAAAGACGTTTAAGTGCTGAGGACAAAGAAAAGAGACAACTGGGCTGAGGAGAACTTTTTGGACAGAACACTTTTTAGGCAGATCTGAACAGAACTTTTTAGAACAGAGCTGAGGATAATTTTTTAGTCAGGACACAAGAGAACTTTTTAGATCTCATCTCTAAAACAACTCATAAGTAAATGCATAGCATTGGGAGAAAAAGCATTGAGAGTAAGAACATTACTGTGACATCAGAGCAGGAAAGAGTGAGATTAGAAGGGGAATGCAGAGTGGAATAACTTAAACTATAGGTAACATGGAAACTAAGAGAGCAATGCGCAGAATGCAGAGGCAAAGAGAAAGAAAGAAGAAGCTGCAGAAAGAGCAGAAGGAGCAAGCAAGCTTCTCCATGGGGCAGAGCAGGTCTTTCCTTAATAGTAAGGCAGGCTTAGTCTTATTAAGAGGAATGAAGCTTTCTTCTCACAAACTTGGGTTTAGTTCATTTAGCATTAAAAGGGCAGAAGCTTTTTCATTTTCTATGCAATAAAGATTGGAGCACATTTTTCATCCAGAATGAGTGAATTCTCTCTGCACTGGTCCTTATCTTTTTCTCCATATGCATATGTGCATGTGCGTGTGTGTGTGTGTGTGTGTGTGTGTGTGTGTGTGTGTGTGTGTGTGCGCGCGCGCGCGGGTGTGTGTGTATGGATGGAATTGTGAGGATGTTTGCATGTGTGTGTGTAAGTATGTAATTGTGAGAATGCATGCAAGCTGGTTTGAATGCAAATGTATAAATACACATACATGAATTGTGAATCTATATATGAACTTATGTGAGTTTATGCATATTTGTTTATGTAAAAGTTTTTCTTTCTGCTAGCATTATTCTCTTCTCCTGGTTCAATAGAAGTTCATTGCTCCAAGCTTACCCCTAACCTGACAAGCAAGAGGCATCTGGACAAAAGGGAAAAGGCTCTAGCAATTAATCCTTTACTTAATCTCCTGCTGTTTTTTGGATGAGGTGTTTTCTGGCTAAATGCCAGAGACTGCAGTTTCTGAACTCAGAGGAACACGGAAGGCAGGTCAGCTACAGTAGCAAAGTAAATTAGACTTAGATAAGTAAAATTTTAATTATTATACAGCAATTCTAAATATCTCAGAAGACAATATAGTCTTACCCCATAACTCATAAGACAAAAGTCTTACTGTCTGCCAATACTCTTCCCCCTCCACTGCCTCAAGGAGAACCAAAAAGAAAGAAGAACCTGCCAGGTCTGCTCTCCCATCCCTGACAATGGAAGTGAGAAGCAGCCTGAATATCATGAGAAGTTCTTTGATGCCTTTTTCTCTATGAAGGCACAGCATGCCAAACATAGATACCAGCAAAGTGTTGCACTGTGAACCAATGCAAGAGCATCCTCTCATTGTCTGTGGGGTTATATTTATATTCTTTCTAAACATGCACCCTCTCAAGTGGCCACTCCCACAAAACATCATAGGCCATCTTACATGTCTGCTTCAAGAAAACATCCTCTCATAAGACAGCTTCCAGAAAAACATCACATGGCACAGCCAAGCCTCCAAAGAAACCAGAAACTTTCGCTTCATAAAACATTTAAGCATGCTTTTCTAATCTAGAATGTGAAATCCATACATTTACTCTTAGTATACCTGCTTCTCTGAAGGGTCAGTTATCGCTAAAAATACTGAAGTGCTATTTGTCATAGCACCTAGTACCCATACAGTTAAGTTACCCACTGACCACCTGATGTAGACACAATCTGGAAGGCCAAAATTTGCTATTAGAAGTTGCTTGTGGGTGGCGGTGGAAGCGGCGGAGGCAGTGCAGCAGTGGCTGGTCCAGCTGAAGGGCCATCAGCAGTGGAACCAAGGCGATACCAGTTAGGCCCTGCGCCCACGACCACTGACCTTCGCTGACCAGCCGGGTGGCAAGCAGCTGCGGTTGTGCGGCGCCTTTCGCTGCACGGAAGCTACTTCAGAACTCGGCCTCCCGCCAGTCAGGAGAGGCTCATCTCCATCTTGGTTTCAGACTCCAGAGATCGGACAGACTGAGGTACACAAACATAATCCGAGGCCAACACCGCGGGAGTCTGAGCCCGACGGGCGTTGGCCTGCTCCCAGGCCCTGGGCTGTTCGGGAGGCCATCGGGGTGCCAACCCAGCCAGGAGGTTTTTTGCCCTGGCCTGCACGCGCGCCGCCACTTTGCCTGCAGGACGACAGAGAGCTCTGGCGGGCAGACTCATAACAGGCATAGCCTGAGGCTAACAAAGCGGGGGTCTAGGCTCCAAAAGACACAGGACTGACCCCAAGAAATGGGCGGCTTGGTGGGCCATCTGTGAGTCAACCAGCCCAGGAGGTTGTTAGCACAGCAGATTCTCCCAGCACTTTCAGGGAGCACGGGCACGCCCACCCGCCATCTGGCTCACCTGGCGGACCCAATTAACAGTCATAGCCCTAGGGGAACTTTGCTCAGTCCTTGGCCTCCCAGGCTTTTGCCTGGACTCAGGGCCTGGGCAGCCAGGCTAACCTTGTGTGCGCCAGCCTGGTTGGGGGATCGGCTGCCCAGCAGAGTGAGCGGAACACAGGGGAGGTCACAGCAGCATAGACCGTTGGCGCTCCCTGGGAGTGCACATGGGCTCCATCTGGTCCACAGACACAATCTGGGGCAAGGCCTCAGGCAGAAGCCCTCAGCTCAACTCTCTCCGCTTCCGGATCCAGATCAGCCTGGGCGGCCACACCACATCTCCAGGTCCTGCAAGAGGCTAGCGGGGCTTCCGGGCAGCCAGCTGGGAGAAGTCGGTGTGCTCCGGTGAATCCAGTGGGCCCCAGCGGGAGCCTTCGGGTGCCTGCTTCGGGATCTGATCAGCCTGGGCAGCGGCTCCCTGTCTACAGGCAGTGCAGGGGGTAAGCTGTGCACCAGAGGCCAACGGGGAAGGGGCAGCTTAAACTGGTGAGTCCAGTACTGACAAGACCAAGTAACACCAGTGAGAACTAGATGGCAAAAGGCAAACTCAGGAACGTCACTAACAGAAATCAAGGCAATATGGCAACATCTGAACCCAATTCTCCTCTACCAGCATGTCCTGGATACCCCATCACACCAGTAAAACAAGATTTGGATTTAAAATCACTGGTCATGATGCTGGTACAGGAACACATGAAGGACATACTTAAAGAAATTCAGGAGAAAATGGATCAAAAGTTAGAAGCCCTTGCAAGGGAAACACAAAAATCATTGAAAGAAATCCAGGAGAATACAAAAGCCAACAAGGAGGAAACGCAAAAAACACTTAAAGAAATACAGGAGAACTTTGGTCAACAGGCTGAGGTCATGAAAGAGGAAACACAAAAATCTCTTAAAGAATTACAGGAAAGCACAAACAAGCAAGTGAAGGAGCTAAGCAAAACCATCCAGTATCTAAAATCAGAAGTAGAAACAACTAAGAAAACTCAAAGGGAGACAACTTTGGAGATAGAAAGCCTTGGGAAGAAATCAGGGGACAGAGATGCAAATATCAACAACAGAATACAAGAGATAGAAGAAAGAATCTCAGATGCTGAAGATTCCATAGAAACCATGGACTCAACAGTTAAAGAAAATGCAAAATGCAAAAAGCTTGTAACCCAAAATATCCAGGAAATCCAGGACACAATGAGAAGACCAAACCTAAGGATTATAGGCATAGATGAGAGTGAAGATTTACAACTTAAAGGGCCAGCAAATATCTTCAATAAAATTATGGAAGAAAACTTCCCTAACCTAAAGAGAGAGATGCCCATGAATATACAAGAAGCCTACAGAACTCCAAACAGACTGGACCAGAACAGAAATACTTCCCGTCACATAATAATCAAAACACCAAATGTTCTAAACAAAGAAAGAATATTAAAGGCAGTAAGAGAAAAAGGCCAAGTAACATATAAAGGAAGACCTATCAGAATCACAGCAGACTTTTCACCTGAGACTATGAAGGCTAGAAGGTCCTGGGCAGATCTCATGCAGACTCTAAGAGAACACAAATGCCAACCAAAATTACTATATCCAGCAAAACTCTCAAACACCATACAGGGAGAAACTAAGATATTTCATGACAAAACCAAGTTTACCCAATATCTATCCACAAACCCAGCCCTACAAAGGATAATAGGAGGAAAACACCAATACAAGGAGGGAAACTTCACCCTGGAAAAAGCAAGATAGTAACCTTTCATCAAACCCAAAAGAAGTTAAGCAATCAAATTTAAAAAATAACGTCAAAAATGATAGGAAGTAACAATCACTATTCCTTAATATCTCTTAACATCAATGGACTTAATGCCCCAATAAAAAGACACAGACTAACTGAATGGATACGTAAACAGAACCCTACATTTTGCTGCTTACAGGAAACACACCTCAGGGTCAAAAACAAACACTACCTTAGAGTAAAAGGCTGGAAGACAATTTTACAAGCAAATGGTCTCAGGAAACAAGCTGGAGTAGCCATTTTAATATCAGATAAAATTGACTTTCAACCCAAAGTCATCAAAAGAGACTCTGAGGGACACTTCTTGCTGGTCAAAGGAAAAATACAACAAGAAGAACTCTCAATCCTGAACATCTATGCTCCAAATGCAAGGGCACCCTCTTTTGTAAAAGAAAGTTTATTAAAACTCAAAGCACATATTGCACCTAACACAATAATTGTGGGTGACTTTAACAGTGCACTTTCCTCAATGGACCGATCAGGAAAACAGAAACTAAACAGGGACACAATGAAACTAATTGAAGCTTTGGACCAATTAGATTTAACAGATATATATAGAACATTCTATCCTAAAACAAAAGAATATACCTTTTTCTCAGCACCTCATGGTACCTTCTCCAAAATCGACCATATAATTGGTCACAAGACAGACCTCAACAAATATAAGAAGATATAACTAATCCCATGCTTCCTATCTGATCACTATGGAGTAAAAGTGGTCTTCAATAGCAACAGAAACAACAGAAAACCCACATACACGTGGAAACTGAACAATACTCTACTCAATGATACCTTGGTCAAGGAAGAAATAAAGAAAGAAATTAAAGACTTTTTAGAACACAATGAAAATGAAAACACAACATACCCAAATCTATGGGACACAATGAAAGCAGTGCTAAGAGGAAAACTCATAGCCCTGAGTGCCTCCAAAAAGAAAATGGAGAGAGCATACATTACCAGCTTAATGACACACCTGAAACCCCTAGAACAAAAAGAAGCTATTTCACCCAGGAGGAGTAGAAGGCAGGAAATCATCAAACTCAGGGCCAAAATCAATCAAGTAGAAACAAAGAGAACCATACAAAAAAATCAACAAAACCAGGAGCTGGTTCTTTGAGAAAATCAACAAGATAGATAAACCCTTAGCCAGACTGACCAAAGGGCGCAGAGAAAGTATCCAAATTAACAAACTTAGAAATGAAAAGGGAGATATAACAACGGAAACTGAGGAAATCCAAAAATTCATCAGATCCTACTACAAGAGCCTGTACTCAACACAACTGGAGAATCTGGAGGAAATGGACAATTTCCTTGACAGATACCAAATACCAAAATTAAATCAGGACCAACTAGACCATCTAAACAGCCCCATAATGCCTAAAGAAATAGAAGGAGTCATAGAAAGTCTTCCAACCAAAAAAAGCACAGGACCAGATGGTTTCAGTGCAGAATTCTACCAGACCTTCAAAGAAGAGTTAACACCAATACTCTTCAAACTATTCCGCAAAATAGAAACAGAAGGAACATTACCCAATTCCTTCTACGAAGCCACAATTACGCTGATACCAAAGCCACACAAAGATCCAACAAAGAAAGAGAACTTCAGACCAATTTCCCTTATGAACATCGATGCAAAAATACTCAATAAAATTCTTGCCAACCGAATCCAAGAACACATCAAAACGATCATCCACCATGATCAAGTAGGATTTATCCCGGGAATGCAGGGTTGGTTCAATATACCAATATACGGAAATCCATCAATACAATCCACTACATAAACAAACTCAAAGAACAAAACCACATGGTCATTTCATTGGATGCTGAAAAAGCATTTGACAAAATTCAGCATCCTTTCATGCTTAAAGTCTTGGAGAGAACAGGAATTCAAGGCCCATACCTAAACATAGTAAAAGCAATATACAGCAAACCGGTAGCCAGCATCAAACTAAATGGAGAGAAGCTTGAAGCAATCCCACTGAAATCAGGGACCAGACAAGGCTGCCCCCTTTCTCCTTATCTTTTCAATATTGTACTTGAGGTACTAGCTCGGGCAATTCGACAACATAAGGAGGTCAAAGGGATACAAATTGGAAAGGAAGAAGTCAAACTATCATTATTTGCAGACGACATGATAGTCTACCTAAGTGACCCAAAAAACTCCACTAGAGAGCTCCTACAGCTGATAAACAACTTCAGCAAAGGGGCAGGTTATAAAATCAACTCAAGCAAATCAGTAGCCTTCCTATACTCAGAGGATAAGCAGGCTGAGAAAGAAATTAGGGAAATGACCCCTTTCACAATAGCCACAAACAGTATAAAGTATCTTGGGGTGACTCTTACCAAACATGTGAAAGATCTGTATGACAAGAACTTCAAGACTCTGAAGAAGGAAATGGAAGAAGACCTCAAAAAATGGGAAAACCTCCCATGCACATGGATCGGTAGAATCAATATAGTTAAAATGGCCATTTTGCCAAAAGCAATATACAGATTCAATGCAATACCCATCAAAATCCCAACTCAATTCTTCACAGAGTTAGAAAGAGCAATTATCAAATTCATCTGGAACAACAGAAAAACCCAGGATAGCTAAATCTATTCTCAGCAACAAAAGAAAATCTGGGGGAATCAGTATCCCTGACCTCAAGCAATACTACAGAACAATAGTGTTAAAAACTGCATGGTATTGGTACAGTGACAGGCAGGAGGAACAATGGAACAGGATTGAAGATCCAGAAATGAACCCACACACCTATGGCCACTTGATCCTGGACAAAGAGGCTGAAAACATCCAATGGAAAAAAAGATAGACTTTCAACAAATGGTGCTGGTTCAACTGGAGGTCAGCATGCAGAAAAATGCGAATTGATCCATCCTTGTCTCCTTGTACTAAGCTCAAATCCAAATGGATCAAGGATCTCCACATAAAGCCAGACACTCTGAAGCTAATAGAAAAGAAACTGGGGAAGACCCTTGAGGACATCGGTACAGGGAGAAAGTTTCTGAACAGAACACCAATAGCGTATGCTCTAAGAGCAAGAATTGACAAATGGGACCTCATAAAATTACAAAGTTTCTGTAAGCAAAGGACACCATCAAGAGGACAAATCGGCAACCAACAAATTGGGAAAAGATCTTCACCAATCCTACATCAGATAGAGGGCTAATATCCAATATATATAAAGAACTCAAGAAGTTAGACTCCAGAAAACCAAACAACCCTATTAAAAAATGGGGTACAGAGTTAAACAAAGAATTCTCACCTGAAGAACTTCGGATGGCGGAGAAACATCTTAAAAAATGCTCAACTTCATTAGTCATTAGGGAAATGCAAATCAAAACAACCCTAAGATTTCATCTTATACCAGTCAGAATGGCTAAGATTAAAAATTCAGGAGACAGCAGGTGTTGGAGAGGGTGTGGAGAAATTGGAACACTCCTCCACTGCTGGTGGGGTTGCAAATTGGTACAACCACTCTGGAAATCAGTCTGGCGGTTCCTCTGAAAACTGGGCACCTCACTTCCAGAAGATCCTGCTATACCACTCCTGGGCATATACCCAGAGGATTCCCCACCATGTAATAAGGATACATGCTCTACTATGTTCATAGCAGCCCTATTTATAATTGCCAGATGCTGGAAAGAACCCAGGTATCCCTCAACAGAAGAGTGGATGCAAAAAATGTGGTATATCTACACAATGGAGTACTATTCAGCCATTAGAAACAATGAATTCATGAAATTCTTAGGCAAATGGATGGAGCTAGAGAACATCATACTAAGTGAGGTAACCCAGACTCAAAAGGTGAATCATGGTATGCACTCACTAATAAGTGGTTATTAACCTAGAAAACTGGAATACCCAAAACATAATCCACACATCAAATGAGGTACAAGAAGAAAGGAGGAGTGGCCCCTGGTTCTGGAAAGACTCAGTGAAACAGTATTCGGCAAAACCAGAACGGGGAAGTGGGAAGGGGTGGGTGTGAGGACAGGGGAAGAGAAGGGGGCTTACGGGACTTTCGGGGAGTAGGGGGGCTAGAAAAGGGGAAATCATTTGAAATGTAAATAAATTATATCGAATAAAAAAATTAAAAAAAAAAAGAAGTTGCTTGTGCTGTATTTTTATTTTAACATGAAATCTTGGCATTAGAGACCCCTAAATTACAACTGATCTTCCATATAAATTTGGTATATGGCTTCAGAAAGATCATGAATACAATTTTTAATCACATGACCAAGCAGGTGAAAAAGTAAAATCACATGTATACACATACACATCATGAAAAGAGAGAGAGGGGTGGAGGAGGAGAGAGAGGGAAGGAGGGGGAGAAAAATGGAGGGAGAAGAGAGAGAGGGAGGGAGAGAAAGGAAGGGGAAAAGAGAAGGGGGAGGGAGGGACGGAGGGAGTGACAGAGGGAGGGAGGGAGAGGGAGACAGACTATCTCTGACCTAGCCCTGGAACAGTCTATGTAGACTAGGTTAGCCTCAAACTCAGAGATCAACTTGTCTCTGGCTTGCTAGTTCTGAGATTAAAAAAACTACCATCTGGCAAATTTTTTCCACTTTATGTCTGTTCTTCATGTCTTTTTCCTCTTTCTTTCCTTAGTGCCTCATATTTAAGAATTTTTTAAAAATCATTTTAAAATATTTGCTCAAAGAAGCAAGCATATTTGCTAAGGTGAGCTTGTGAAGGTTTAGATATGCTAATATTTAAACTTATGTTTGGGATATTGTCTGCTAAGTATAATTAAAAAAAACCCTAAAGTGGAAATTTTCTGGTTATTTTTGGAGAATTAGTTAGGTTATTATGATGTTTAACTAGGGCAGAAAGGTGAAAGGCTATTTTGCTAAAGCAAACATGTGAAAGAATGTTTTGCTGAAGCAGACACAGGTAAAAGGATGATTTGCTATAGCAGACATGTGAAAGGACATGTGGTGTTTAGAAAGAATGTAAATATGACCCTACAGACTCTGGGAGCTGCAGCATTGGTTCACTTTGTTCCACCTCGCTCATCTTCACTGACAGCACAAATGTTTTGGTTTACCTTATATTGCATTACTGAGCTTCGCTTGTGGTGACTTCATAGAGAAAAGCTCACTGAAGAACTTCTTGTGACATTCCTCCAGCCTCTTGCCACTGCTGAAGACTCAGGCTGGTTAGTAAGCCTCATGATTTCTTCTGGATTGAACTGCCGTTGCCTATTCATATGTGGTGTCTGCTGAGTGGACTGAACTGCAGCTGTGGATTCATGTTTGGTGTTTGCTAGTGAACTGGACTAAGAACAATGATGATAGGAAAGAACTATTCTGAACAGGTCCACTTCCCCATATCCTAATAACCTTTCTTTTCCAATATCTCTGGTGGGTAGTGGCCTATAGGGGATGATGAACCCTTATTAATAATTATCAAACTTATTAATAATTATCAAACTATAGAGTTAATAATAGTCTAATAAGTCTCTTGAGCAGACAGAGGTGGGCACTTTCAGCCTCATTAATATATCTATACTGGATCTGGGATTTGAATGGTATAAAGTTCTATTACAAACTTGATCTCAGGGCAGCTAATTATGTTAATATATTAAAATATAACCAAGGCACTATCTTAAAGGAGGCTGGAGCTCTTTCTTCCCCCTCCACTTGAGTTCTGTCTTAGTTACTTTCCCACTTCTGTAATAAAACATCATGACAACTTACAGAAGGAAGGGTTTGGTGCTTATATGACCACATGGGTGAATAACAGTCCATCGCCTTCACAGCATGAAGCTTGACAGCAGGAAGTCAGGTATGGCTCAGGAGCAGCAGATGACAACTCACATTATACCCACAAATAGGAAGCAAAGAGCACACTGGAAAAGGCATGATGCTTCTGAAATGCCAAAGCCCACTCCCAGTGACATACCTCCAACCCACAAGGCTGTATTTCCTAATCCTTCTAAAATAGTTCCACCAACTGAGAAACAAGTATTCAAACACATGGATCTCTAAGGGCTAGTCTCCTTGAAACCACCTGATATGAAACTGATAGACTAATGTGTCTCAACTGTATGGGTATTTTATTAAACATTTCCCATAATATCAATTGCAGGACAAGAATACTTCTATCATTTAACATTTATCATTGTGCCTTGGATTTTAAGACTGAGAAATCGAGGTCAAAAGGTTTGTTAGCTTTTCTTACATTGTTTGTTCTCTTGGGATTTTTGAGAGGAACAAGTGCAGAAAGTGTTGGGGTTCTGTCTAAGCTCCACTCCACACCTACCTGGCAATAGCCAGGTATGCCCCACCCCAGAGATCTGGCCCACTATAAGAGGGGCTACTTGCTCCTCCTCTCTCTCTTTGCTCTCCGCTCTCCCACATTTTCTTACCTCTCTACCCCTGGGGCTCTTCCCCCCTCCACGTGGTCATGGCCGGCCTCCACTCCACTCTCTCTACTCTCTCTCTCTCTCTTTTATCTATTATCTCTCTCTCTCCCTCTCCCTGTCCCTCTCCCTCTCTCTATCACTAACTCCCATCCCCTACTCTGAATAAACTCTACTCTATACTATGCCTATGTGTGTGTGGTTCCCTCAGGGGCAGAGGTGCCCAGGCAAGGGCCCACCTGGACACCTTACCCCATGCCGCCTAGCCACACTCACCTAAGCCCCTATACTCTCCCCTTTTAAGCCCTTTCATCTTGGTGCCAAAACCCGGGACAAGAAAAACCATGGGATATACTTGATTAAGCCTCTTTCACCAAGAAAAGATTGGGTAAGTCTTACACCCCCACTGGTCAGAGCTATAGTCTGGTGCTGCACTTTCCGAGTTTCCCCGCAGGACCGCTGCTGTTCTGTCCCTCCTTCCCGGTGGAACTTGGCGGCAATGCCCCAGGCACAATGCCCCACAGTGAATGCCACCTGGTGCGGCTATCTAATTCACCCCTGTGTCTTATTGCTAGGTTACAAAACAAGCTAAACCACAGCCTCATAGAGGTCATGGGCGCTGAGGTTGCCTAAGCACCCTCCCGGCCCATGCCAGACCCCCTCCTTCACCTGCCTTTGCTAAGATAGAAAACAAGCTACTTCCCAGCCACTGCAGGCTATCTGACTTCCGACTTCCTCTGCTGGCAGGAAGTCCCACCCTGCACCTGAGAATCACTAACCTCCCCCGCTACAGCTGACAGCCTGTAACATTAGAACTGCCGCAGGGTCTGGTAGCACAACTGTTACCCATGGCTCGGTCTCTCCAGGCTCTCAGAATCGACTGTGCTCCATCCCTGCAGAGCAATGCCTCCACTCTCAGAGCTGCTCTCAACAAGCCTGCACTCCTTTCCCATTGCTGCACCCCACCCACCACCACCATAACATCCTGCTGGCTACAGCACAGATTTCTAGGGCCATTAACTGCAGAAGCCTAGCCACAGCCCATGCCCACGCCCCGCTCCACAGTGGCTGCTGAGATGCTTCAACAATTCTAGTACCCGATTCTCTCACAGCTCTACTGCTTCTCCCTGCTACCCTGTCTTCCCTCTTCTTCACTGCGCGGTCTCCCTCCCACCGCTCTCAATGTCCTCTACTGTTAATACAGCAGGCCATGACTGGTCTTGCAGCCACGCACAGGCAGGAGAAGCAAGGTTAGGGGACTGGGTCCCACAGCCAAGTGATTCAAAATGTTCAACATGACAACCAATTACAATGGCTTCCACAAGTATGTGTGCTACCTGTCAGGTTCTTCCCTCTACCAGATTAGAAATTTAAATAAACATTAACCATAATAGTAAATAACCCTTAGCTTTCAAATGAAGTCTGACCAACCTCTTTTGGAACGAAGGGTTTCCTCTCAAGCCTAGCCCACACTCCTGCTTAGGACATCTAGGCCCACCCTTGGGTATATCCTAATCCGGAAGTGATCCTGAATTTCCCCCTCCTCATTGACTTTTACAGTCTCAGATCAAATCCTGGACCAGGCAGGACACTTCCTCCAGCTTTTAAAACCCCAGCTCCTAAAGGACCTCACGACGGTCTGGGCCCTTTGGCTTAGCTGCCTTTTAGTTGCTACTGCACTCTTCAGGATGCTTAGTTTGTAGTCAACAACTCCCTCCCTTACCCAGTAGGCACTACTTGTCTTCGACTGTATATTTTTAAAATTAACAGTCTGGTAAATGATAAAGAATCTGAACCTCACCTATTCTGTGTTCCCACACCCTTAACTCATTTGCTCCTATAGCCTGTGTGCTCAAGTTGATGTTAACAAGCCTAAATCTGCCTAGACAAACTCATTTTCTGTCACCACAATTTAATCCATTGCTGCCAGCTTTCTTACTCTGATCCTAGCATCTTTACTAACCAAGGCAATATACTTTCCTCTACATATGCAACTTGTCAAAGCTACTTAAGGTTATCATTTCTATTCTCCTTAACTATTGCTCTCCTATCTTGTGCTCAATCTTGTCAGAAGTTTGTTATTAGATTTAAGACAGACAGAATTCCCAAAGGCCTGACAGCTTCTCCCAGGAGGTCTCAGAAGAAAGATGGACACCGCCACAGGATGCTGCCTGAAAGAGTGCAGTGGGCACCACCGGATAACTTGAGTCAAATGACTTAGCTAAACAAAGGTAAGCCATTTCTCACATCATGGGTATCCATTCCACAGAGAAAAAGCCATGCATCTTCTGTGCTTGAAAGCTAGACTGAAAGCCAAAGCCGCCATGGAGACCAGAGACCACAAAGAACTGCTGGCTACTGGAATCTGTCATTCTTTAATAATATAACTGCTAAGTTATTGTTTATTCCTCAGACTTCTGACTACATTGACAGATAGGCAGTTATCTCCTTACCTAAACTCTGTTTCCATTAAATGCTTCATATTTCCTCTTCTTGCTCTGTCACTGTCCCAACATTCAATTCGATTCCTTCTGATCCACAAAGGCTCATCTTAAAGACTGTTCATATGGTTAACTCATGTTGTTATCTCTTTAATAAACTTGTTAGCTACAGGAAACCTACCCAGATCTACTGCTCATGGACCAAGTAGGCTCCATCCAGATAAGTACATTTACCCAAGTTCCCACTTTACAACCTTTCTAAAGGGTGGGATTCCTCTGGGTTTCAATTGTACATCTTAAGAAAAATTTTCCTGTCTCCCAAATGTACTTAGTCTTATTCCCTACCTATACTAATGTGTTCCAACATCTTGTTAAGTCCAGGCCCTTGCCATATCCAGGACAGCTCCACAGAAGCAACCTTCACATGCTCCAATCTCCTCTCAGCTTCTCCAGATGCAGACAGCTTCTACTGGACCTGTTCTCCTGACCTATCCTCAAATGGCTCTACAAATTCTGGACAGCAAAGAAGCAGCCAGTCCTCCTGAGACTGGACAATAACCCCCCATACCCCTTTCTCTAGGTTCCCCAGAGACACGCTGCCCCAAGGTCAGCATGAAGCAGCCAGATCTCAACAACGACCCTATTCCTGCTTTGCCATATTCACCGTCACTTCTTTTCTTTTTTCTTTTTCTTTTATTAATTAATCAAATACTGGACAATGTTGGGGTTCTAAGCTCCACCCCACACCTACCTGGCAATAGCCAGGTATGCCCCGCCCCAGAGATCTGGCCCACTATAAGAGGGGCTACTTGCTCCTCCTCCTCTCTCTCTTTGCTCTCTGCCCTCCCACATGCTCTTACCTCTCTGCCCCTGGGGCTCGTCCCCCCTCCACGTGGTCATGGCCGGCCTCCACTCCACTCTCTCTATTCTCTCTCTCTATTCTCTCTCTCTCTCTCTCTCTGTCTGTCTCTCTGTCTCTCTCTGTCTCTCTCTCTCTCTCTCTCTCTCTCCCTCTCTCTACCACTAACTCCCATTCCATACTCTGAATAAACTCTATTCTATACTATGCCTCTGTGTGTGTGGTCCCTCAGGGTCAGAGGTGCCCAGGCAAGGGCCCACCTAGACACCTTCCCCCACGCGGCCTAGCCACACTCACCTAACCCCTTCTACTCTCCCCCTTTTAAGCCCTTTCAGAAAGCACGGGAGTTACTCAGTAACTCTTTGTTGCCCCCTATGGAAAAAAATTATGACTTTTAAACATGCAAATATTTGTAAGAGAAAATTACAGGATTATAGCATAGCATTCTGGTTTGTATGTCCGTGTATCATGTATGTGTCCATGTATGTGAAATGGACATATCTTTGTGTCAGTATGTGCATGTGGAGTTCATGTTGATGTTAGAGGCTGAGATCTGGGGTTCTCCCTTGATCATCTTGACTTATTTTTTGAGATGTGTTCTTCATTTATTCTAGAGCTCGTTGGTTCAGGTAGGGCTGGTGGCCAATGAGTTCTGCTTCACAGTGCTGGGATTCCAGGTGAACACAACCACCCCAGGCTTTTTTAATAGGCTGGAAATGGGTACTGGGGATCTCAACTTAGATCCTTGTATTTGTACAACAGGTGTATTACTGCTTGAGCCATTTGTTCCTTCTTGTTTTGCAGTAAAGGAATGAAGCTAGCTTGCACTTAGTAATAAAAACACAACTCTGCTATTTGGACAAGGGTTAACAAAATAGGAAAAACTATTAACATGTGGAAAGCAGATAATGAGCAGAGGTAAATGGTAGATAAAAATTGTACATAGAAAGTTATATTCCATTTCAAATTCTACAGATGGTTTTTAAAAGAAAATGCTAAAATATATTGCCATCAGAAGTGGCTACAGCAGTATCTCTGAGGGAATAACTTCATCTGCCCAGTGATGTTTCACACTGAATGGACACTTGAAACATCTGCAGATGCTGAAGACCTCTGGGACAGAAAGATGCACACATGAGGGATATCCAACAAGCCAGAGAGGAAATGAAGATGTGGGGTTTTGTTTTCTTTGTAGATGTGAAAAAAATAACTCTAGAATGCTAGCATTGTTTCAAGAAAAAAAACTTAATTTTTCTGTTTAAAAAATAGGAAATGCTCGTATATGAGAGCCTTAAGTTCATCTGCCAGATTTCCCAGAACCATCAGGAAGGTAGCTTCCAGCAAAAAACAACACATGAGCTCAGATAATTCCCATCACAGAGACAAATGCAAAACTAGATGAAATGTTAAATGGATAAAGAGGGACCTTCCTGAGGTGCTAATGGAAAGATCTGAAAAAGACACCCAATCAGAACCATTTTCTTGATAACAACTGTGGTTTGTGTGGAGGAACAATGGCAAGCCCCTGGTGCTCCTGTCTGAGGCGTCCTCATCTCTTCCCTCAGAGCACCTGCAGAGCCTTCTGTGCACCTGATCTGGGGAAAGAGATGATGTACTGGGTTTAGAGCTAGCAGCAAAGACCCACAGCTCTGCGACTGGAAGTCAGGGAGTCCGCAGAGTAGTAAGCAGACTAGGTTGAAGTTTGATAGAGATAGTTTAGACACTGAGATCCCAAAGACCAAGAAAGTATAATTGTTTCCACACAAGACTGTGGTTATGTTTGACTCTGAAATGGCCTCCACAGGTACATATTTTGAACACGTGGTCCCAAGCAACTTGTGTAGCACTTCTAAGAAGTATGGTCTCTTGGGCGACAGAGGCAGGTAGATCTCTGAGTTTGAAGCCAGCCTGGTCTACAAAGCTAGCCAGGGCAACACAGAGAAACCCTGTCACAAAAAAAAAGTTACACCTGAGCCTTGTTCTAGACCATTGTCTGTCCACTTATATAAGCAGAATCTGGAATCTACAGGTTCACTTTGCTACCATGCCTTTCCCACACCATGGTGGACAGAACTCCCTCCAAACCCATGAGCCAAAATGAACACTTCCTCCTTGAAATTTTTTTTGGAAATAGGATATTTTATTTATTTACATTTCAAATGTTATCCCCTTTCCCAGTTTCCCCTCTGCAAACCCCCTATCAGATCTCACCTTTACCTGTTTCTATGAGGATACTCCCCCTCCCACCCACCCACCCACTTCCACCTCACTCCTACCTCACTGTTCTCGAATTCCTGTACACTGGGGCATTGATCCTTCACAGAACCAAAGTCCTCCCCTCCCATTGATGCCAGATAAGGTCCCTTGAGTTCCTTCAGTGTGTATGTGTGTGTGTGTGTGTGTGTGTGTGTCTCCATGAAGGCCAGAAGCATTGGATCCCCTAGATCTGGAGTTTTAGACAGTTTTGAGCCATCAACATTGAGTACTAGAAGACAAAATTAGGACCTTTGGAAGAATAGTAACTACATACAACTACTAAGCCATTTCTCCAGCTTCAATACAAATAAATGTCTAATAAAGGACACTGAAGACATTAAAATTTAAGTCAATATAATTATAGTTATAACTATATATAGTTATAGGAATATAGTTAAATATATACAATTATATAGAGAGAATATAGTTGAAGGAAAAGAATTTTTAAGGATAATTTTCCTTTGATTTTTCTTAACTAAAATCCACCCTAGGCTTTCTTGAAAAGAAGTTGTAGTCAACACAGCAGAGCAAGGAGAGACTACTTCTGTTGGAACTCTATGGGCGCTCAGGGCCACTCCCTCCTGATTATTTCATATCTATCACATTCAACAATGGTTTTGAGTTCTTCCAGAAATTAAGTACATTCAGTGTTATTTCCCTGATGACTATTTGAGATGATTACTCCAATACTCAATCTCTTTGGCTGCTGAGTTTCTTATGGGCAGAAGCCTATAGGAAGGATACCATTTGTCTCTCTGTCCGAACCATGGGTGTCACCTGGTGTTAGCTGCCATGTTGAAAGCCTATTGGCAGTCACTCATCTGCACCTTCCATTCTCTTTTGTGACACACTTTAACTCCAGCCATTTGTTCAAAGAATGCTGTGTCTCACTGGGGAGCCTATAAGTTTGTTCACAGAGCAACTTTAGCTGGGCGTGGTCATACACACCTATAACCTTAGCTCTTGGGAGACTGAGTCAGGAGCATCCTGAGCTCAAGGCCAACATGTATTACAATGCAAGGCCCTTTTTCAGAACGACCCGCAAATTTTAAAGTATATTTCTAATATTTCAGTGCACACAAAATGCATTTAACTCTTGTATACTTACCTTATAACAACAAAAACAACCTGCCCCCAAAAGACACCTGTGGGTTCTCTTACTATCGTGGCAGTTTGTTAAAGAAACTGTTGAGTTTTGTGGATCAATGTTAGTATCTAGTTATCGAGTCATAATTTATATAACTCGAATAGTTTATCTGCTACTTTTTGTCTGTTGAGTTCATCATCAGTTGCCTGGAAACAAGTATGTAAAGCACAACTTAGAACATTTTGTTACCCAACGAGCTACTTTGTGCCCTCTGAAATGATTACTCCAAGAGATTCTCCTTAAGCAACTTACACTTTTCTCTGCTCTGTAACTTAATATAAATGGGAAAAGGCTGGTTTAGTTCTTGTAGGTCAGCTCTGCTGTTATATGATCTGATGATGAACATTCTCTGTGCTGTTCTATTCCACAGTACTCTTTCGGAGAAACATCATTTGAACTAGTGTTAACTGTCAAGGTTGAATTGACCCATTTTTATTTTATCTTGTAAGAGAACTTTAAAAAAAAAAAAACTCTGGATCAAAAGAACGCTTTCAGAGAAAAATTTAACCACTCATTAGAGATTTCTTGCTTTTGTTTTGTAGATAATGGTGTGACAGAAGATGGAGGGGCAAGGGCCTCAGGGAGACTTGCTGATGTGGAACAACTTGTCTCTTTACTTAATGAGAAGAGTGAGATAAGAGGGGGCATGGCTCTCTGGTGGCAGCAACTCTGTGCAGTGACCAGGCTTCGCTTCTTGAAGTTAAAGTACGAAAGGAAATCCATCGTTATCCTGTAAGTACTAAATTATCATTGCAGCTTTTGTTGCATTAAAGCATACATAAGTAGCACAACAGAAAAGCAATAAAAATAAATTCCAGCACAGGTCCATACCTGTTATTTCTGTTAACAGTCTTGGTATTCCACACATTATTATATTAATACATTGAATGAAAAAAATTTCTCAGAAATAGTATGAGGCACAGTAGAAACAATGGACGCCTTAGAACTTGACCTTGTAGGTGTGTGTGTCTCCTGACTCAGATTTCACAGTTCTCTGAAACTGTAATGTTGTCTGTAAAGTTAATACATCTTCAAATTCTCTCTCTTCACTGTGGTTCTTATGTGCAATTGGCCCCTTCTCAATCCCTTCCAAATGCCAGGCATTTTTAGGAGTTGAACATAAAAGATACCAGTTGACTGCCAAGGAATTTAATCTCTTGACATTAGCACCTCAAGCCCATCTCATGGTCAATCAATAAGTTCACACATGGGAGCCAGGACTTATACTAGAACTCCAGTCAATACTTGCTGAATACATGCTTCAAATGGAGGATGGTACCAAGATTAAGATTAAAAGAAAAATATTTGTAGTTAATTCAGATATGCTTTGTAAAACAGACTGGGAGAGGCAAGAACAGAGGGTACCAGCCACAGAGCCCAGTAGGAAAGGAGTCTTGGAGGTCCTCATGTGATGGATCCCTTCCCCAGCCTGTTGATGGGATGGCCCAGAAGGGGAGAAAAGGAGTCAGTAAGGGAGGAGTGAGTCAGGCGTGGTGGTCATAGGAATCTTGCAACTCTGACTAGCAATCAGGTCACCTCTTATACAGGTTTCACAAAACAAAGACAGACTAATGATTATCCAAGAGGTACAGATTATATGCTTTTGTCTATGGATATGTGTTTGATTTTTTTTTCATTTACGTATCTGGGGTTACAAGTTCAGTCACAATTAGAAAGCACAAATGGAACAGATTTTATTTTTATTATTTATTTATTTTATTTATAAATATATTTATATTTATTATTTTTATTTTATTATTGAATTATAACTCCAGTGTTCAAAGACTCTAAAGAAAGTCTCTGTCAAAGCAAATACATTTATTGTATGACATCCCACCTTTAGGCTGGCAGCATTTGCAGTTTTAAAGCACCCCAGAAAAACAGAAAATATTTTTTTTATGAACAACAAATACTGAAACCTAACTTCTTTTATCTTACCTCATCATCTATGATATAAAGCACAAAAAGTTTATTTAAGTAAGTCTTTCAATTTAGTGAGGTCTATTCCTCCAGCAGTATGCCTTTTATGACCCCCTGTCTTTAAACTGCATTTTCAGTGAGCTCTAAGCATATTATAAAAGGGGACCTAGAATCTGTTACTAATTCTTCTAGCCGGTAAGATTTTCAATTATTTCTATTTACCCTTTACCAGTTATACTGTGTGAGTTTGCTTGGAGCAGATACCAAAAGAAGATTCCTAGAGTCATGGTCTCATTTACAATTTCCTAGCTTTTGCTTATCTGAGCTTATCACAATCTCTAGGGCACAAGGAAGTCTTCCAAATAGTGGCCAGATATAGCAGAAGTGAGTTTAGGGCTTTCCCTAGAAGCAAAAGTAAGTTTAGGACTCTCCTTAAAAAGACTCAGAAATAATTTTCTCAGGAACAGACATAATGTGGGTCATAATCTAGAAAGTCTCCAAGGGTGCAACACACAATGACCAAAACCCCAAAGTGAGAGACAGAAGGACACTGATTGCAAGCTTCAGTTCAGCTTTGCTGGACCTGTGTCAAACAGTTGTGCTAACTTCACAACTTTTGCAGTTCCCAGTGGACTTGGCTGTGCCACCCATGCTTGGAAGGAGATAAGGATGAGGATTCATTCGGCATCCATGCTGAGGTGCTGGGATCCATTTTTTAAACTCTTCAAATGAAAATCAAAAGAAAGGAAAACACAGAAATGAGTAAAGTCTTGAGTCAGTGATGCTTAGGAAAGTATTGCCATGAACAAGACTAGAGACAATGGTTGGGGGAGAAAAGAGCAACTTGTGAATCTGGGGAGTCATGTACTGTGCAGCAAAGAGGGGACAGTAGGATAAACACAGAGAAAACGAGGCTAGATCTCAACTTGCCATATAAGTAGCCACCTTCTAGAATTGTGCAAGCTGTCCCATGGCCAGAGGGCAGCAACGGAGGTATACCTATGATAAATTCTTAGTTATTGCTCCCACTTTAAAGACAAGGAATAATTTAAGAACCAAGACACAGGGCTGGAGAGATGACTCAGTGGTTAAGAGCACTGACTGTTCTTCCAGAAGTCCTGAGTTCAGTTCCCAGCAACCACATGGTGGCTCACAACCATCTGCAATGGGATCTGATGACCTCTTCTGGAGTGTCTGAAGACCAGTTATAGTGTACTCACATACACAAAATAAATGATTTAAAAAAAGAACCAAGATACAGAACCATACATATGAATGTCTGTCTTCAATCATGTCTTGCTTTTACTACGTCCATGTCTTTGAAAGAATGTTTTGAAGACTGGACAATGGCTATAGGTTTATGCTGTCAAGTTCTCTCTGTGTAGGATTCTGATTTTGGGGATTGGACTTCTGCATATCCTGTCAGCAAATGTTCACAGGATAGTCAATCAAAGTGACTACTGCTGGGAGCTCGCTCCTCATATGTACTTCCTCACACCTGGCCAACAACCACAGGTGCCCCTCACCAACTTACTGATCGTCAACAAAACAGGTAAGAATGATGCTAAATATGTAGCTTATGAATATTGTCACAGATGAGAGCATTGCTTAGGACAGACACGCACGACAAAAAGATGAATGTTTCTTACATCCAGTTTAGGAAACTCAATCATAATGTGGAAAAATGAAGCCAAAAAACATATATGAAAAAGGAGATATATATTATGTCAGCACACATTAAAAATCAAGGTTTATATTTAAAACATTGTGAAATGATTATAAAGAGAGACTTGATAGCTGGAAAGAGGAGCATATTGGTAGGCATACCTTTTAAATTTAAAAACATTTAAATTACATGGTCACTGTTGCTGCCAGTAGTCAACAGAATATGTTATTTGATTCTGGAAAGCTTTATTTTAAAAGTCACTAGGAGTTAACAAGAATGTTTTTTTTTAATTACCAGAGTTATTTTTAACTAGAAGAGATCATAAGTACATGAGAATTATTATCATTATCGAACCATATGTAGATAGTTTATAAAAGAACAATAGAAGACTCGACGAGAATTTCAGTGGGTCAGTCACTTACTGTGGAAGCATAAGGACAGAGTTCAGACCCCCAAAGCACACATGAAGGTGTGTTGGTATGACCAACTTCATGACACATCACTACTGTAAGCTGAAGTAAACACACACATCCCACCCAGACATGTACAAGTTGGTTTTGGTCATGGTGTTTTATCATAGCAGTAGAAAAGTAGCTAAGACACCACGATTCATTGGATGGCTTCATACCAGTGCTCATATGGCAATACTAACTGTATTCAATGGATTATAAAGAAACAAAGTTCAGAACTGGGGAAGGTGTCCAAGTAGGAGGCATAGCTGATAGGATTTAGGAGAAGTAGTGATGAGTGGAAATATGACCAAGATAGATTCTATGCATATTTGAAATTCTCAAATAACTAATAAAAATATGGGCTTAAAAAGCTTGTTGGATATGGATACCTATGTGCAATCCCAGAGACAGTCTGTGCCCAGAGCAGATGGCCAGATACATTGAGTAGGTGAGCTCTGGACCAAGGAAGAAACCCTGGTTCAATACATACAGTGAAGATTGATCAAAGAAAATACCTGACATAGACCTTTGGCCTCCACATACATGTGCATGCATGTTCTCTTACACAAATTATAGCATGCACACATGCACATAAATCAAAAATGGAACAAAATGTATTTATTCAGAAAAGAAATATATGGAGAATTACAATCCATGCTCTTGCATGCTGTAACAATCAAATTGCTATGAAGAGCCATTTTGACATATAACTTTGTGCTATTCCTTTGGATTTATAGTGCCTTTTACATTTTACTGTCTATTAGGAGCAAAGATTGATGACTTCATACATTCACTGGAGCAACAGAACATAGCTTTGGAAGTTGATGCCTTTGGGACTAGAAATGGCACAGAGGATATTCAGTATAATGGAGCTATCATCCTATCAGGGGATGAGAAGGTACGTGCATCTCCAGAGCACAGAGCTATGACTATTATAGAGCAATTTAATGAAAAAATTGTTATACAAAAAATATGTTATACAAATAACATATCTGTGCTATATTTTGTATTTGAGGAGGCTGTGATTATGCTATTTAAACATTAAATTTACTGAAGAGAATGTGTTAAGATTCCTACTTTTGTTCATTACTCAGAGAATTGTATTTATGAGTTTAATATAATTAATTTACATTCACTATTAGCTCATTATATAATTGTTACTTGAGTTTGGTTCCTGGAACCCATGTGGTGAAAAGAGAGAATTGACTCCTACAACTTGTCCTCTGATGTTCACACATGCACAATGAACATGTATGTATATGCACAGATGTACACACAAACACACACAGAGAGAAACACCCATTAATGAGAAAATGTAAAAAATAATTAAAAAATACAATTTCTACTTGTTATCTTGAGCTTTATGCCAGAGATCCCAAATATAACCCCTAAGTCAGATACAGTCTGTAAATGATACGTGGATTTTCTTATTAAATAAAGCCAAAGTTATTATTCTACATAAGCTTATTGAACCAATGAGTTTATAAGGTTCCTTACAGGAGTTATGGGTGAATCAGGTGTCTGTCTCATCACAGAGTCCACCCCAGCATGCGTGGCAGTTCCCAAAAGATACATCCCTACAGTTCACTGTGCAGCTTATAGACATCTCCACAGAAGAGTCCCCTCTTCCTTCCTAGTTACGTTACTCATAGTCATTGTAACTTCATGAACTTCATGATTCTTACCCAACTCACTTCTCTATCCAGGAGGGAAAGTTGGTATTCCAAGCTAATGGCTATATGACAGCAGTCATAATTAGTTTGTCCTATTAGAGGTTTGCTTGAAATTTTAATTATATCCCCTTAAGGCTTAATTAAGTCATTTAAAAATTGACAGAATTGACTTGTGCACCTCAAAGAAACTGAAGAAACTCCAGTCAATCAGCCACATCTCAAAGAATACGCCATCCTTTCAGTATTTTAAGAGTTTTGCATATTGTGCACGTGAGTTTTATGTTTCCTCCTTCCAGACTGATAAACCTTTTTGTTACATTTTAGAATTACAACTTTACATTGGCATGCAATACCAAGAGACTGAATTGTTTTCCGGTTCTGGTGGATATTGTGAGTAATGGGCTACTTGGACTGTTTGCACCATCAGCACACATTCAAACCGACCGCAGCACATTTCTTAAGGTTGGTATGTTCTTGTAGGTTCTGGTATATCTGGAGTCTTTCAGATTGTTGCATTCAGAAAAATCTCAGTGGTCTTGATAGAGTTTCTTCTCGTGGATCCTTCTAATGGCCTGTGTTCCTCCGTATATTTCCATGACCAGCATTGATGACTATTAGGTAGTAAAAATGGTGGAAACTTTAGTTGATTTAAACAATCATAAGTTGTTTATAATGTGATTGTAGGGCTTTTCTTGAGTATGGCCTGCAGGTTTATGCACTAAGCAGTTGGTTAATATACACTTGCACTGATATAGAAGTAAAAAGTAAGAATGAACTAAAGGAAAGAGACAGGGGAGGAGAAGTGGAAAGACCATGAGAAAGGAAAACTACAGATAGATAAAAGCTTTGTTTCCTTTTGAAGAATGGATTTGTGATGATAATTGTCCACCTCCCAAAGCATAATCTTTTCAGTGGAAGACTTGGTGAGATTCTGTATAAAAATCTGAGTTGTACATCATATATATCTTCTTGGAACTAACTCAAGGAACACAGAGAGGTCTTGAGCAGCACCCCAAAGTCTTATTAAACTAAAAGAAGAACTTGGAATCCTAAAAGGTTAGAGTGAGTGGAATTTGCTTCTGAGCATTCCGTCAATACAGGAATTACATAGAGTGAGGGCAGTAGAACTCTACACAAGGGATGCTTAGACTTTGTTGCCAAGACAAGAGCTATATATGCAAGGTGTAGAACTTTATGATGTAAAGAATGTACAGATCCCTATAAGATGAGCACATTCAGAAGTTATATAGGGCTGGAAATACCTATTTCCAATCATTAGTTGTAGGAGTTCCCCCAAGGATCCAACTTTGGGGCAAGACTTGATCAATTAAGAACAGACCCAGAAATGACAAAGAAAATGAAAGAAGTAGCAAATAGGAAAAGTTAACGCAATCAAGGATTTAACTAAAAGAATGAACAGAATGAAGAAAGAAATAGAGGAAAGTTGTGTGTGTGTGTGTGTGTGTGTGTGTGTGTGTGTGTGTGTATGAAAGGGACCTCATAAGGTTACAGAGTTTCTGTAAGGCAAAGAACACCATCGAGAGGACAGATCGGCAACCAACAAATTGGGAAAAGATCTTCACCAATCCTACATCAGATAGAGGGCTAATATCCAATATATATAAAGAACTCAAGAAGTTAGACTCCAGAAAACCGAACAACCCTATTAAAAAATGGGGTACAGAGTTAAACAAAGAATTCTCACCTGAAGAACTTCGGATGGCGGAGAAGCATCTTAAAAAATGCTCAACTTCATTAGTCATTAGGGAAATGCAAATCAAAACAACCCTAAGATTTCATCTTACACCAGTCAGAATGGCTAAGATTAAAAATTCAGGAGACAGCAGGTGTTGGAGAGGGTGTGGAGAAAGAGGAACACTCCTCCACTGCTGGTGGGGTTGCAAATTGGTACAACCACTCTGGAAATCAGTCTGGCGGTTCCTCCGAAAACTGGGCACCTCACTTCCAGAAGATCCTGCTATACCACTCCTGGGCATATACCCAGAGGATTCCCCACCATGTAATAAGGATACATGCTCTACTATGTTCATAGCAGCCCTATTTATAATTGCCAGATGCTGGAAAGAACCCAGGTATCCCTCAACAGAAGAGTGGATGCAAAAAATGTGGTATATCTACACAATGGAGTACTATTCAGCCATTAGAAACAATGAATTCATGAAATTCTTAGGCAAATGGATGGAGCTAGAGAGCATCATACTAAGTGAGGTAACCCAGACTCAAAAGGTGAATCATGGTATGCACTCACTAATAAGTGGTTATTAACCTAGAAAACTGGAATACCCAAAACATAATCCACACATCAAATGAGATACAAGAAGAAGGGAGGAGTGGTCCCTGGTTCTGGAAAGACTCAGTGAAACAGTATTCGGCAAAACCAGAACGGGGAACTGGGAAGGGGTGGGAGGGAGGACAGGGGAAGAGAAGGGGGCTTACGGGACTTTCGGGGAGTGGGGAGGGGGCTAGAAAAGGGGAAATCATTTGAAATGTAAATAAATTATATCGAATAAAAAAATTAAAAAACAAAACAAAACAAAAAGAATGAACAGAATGAAGAAAGAAATAGAGGAAAGTTGTGTGTGTGTGTGTGTGTGTGTGTGTGTGTGTGTATGTGTGTGTGTGTGTGTGTGTGTGTATGAAAGTCAGGTGGAACACCTATAAGTACCTAATGTAGCCATATAAAAAATTAATGAACATGGCATTTAGAACAAACACACAGGTTAAAAAAAATAAACTGGAAAAATAGACAGTAAAACTGAAGCACAGAAAGAGAAAAAATATCTCTGAAAATAATCTGAACTTTAATGATTCATGGGACAATAGCAACAATTCATCATATATTTAATTAGATTATCTAAGGCTGAAGAGCTAGAAATAACAGAAAATACACTTGAAAAACACTTCCAATTTTTCATCATTTGGTGGATTTCTTAAAATATAAAATTTGTAAAACATAAAATAACTACATATAATCCATGTATATTGCTATGAAACACATTAATGACTTTACATACAAGAAACTACCCAGCCAGCAAAGTACCATGCAAGGTGCAACTATTTACAGTGTTTTAATCACTCATTTTCATTGTGAATAAAGCAATGAGACAATTTTACATGGAAAAAATGGCTACTTTCATTTGGATAAGGGATGATTTTTTTTTTTTTACCAGTGAAGGTTAATATTCAGATGGAGAATTTTCCTTTGTAGACATTAAGTCAATCTTTGATTAACTGCACTATTTCTCTCTTAGTACTTGGGTGGTTTATTTTTTTTTTTTTACTAACTGCAATGACACCTTAGGATAAATTATTTTTATTAGTAACAACAGCTAATTTTGATAGAGAAGCTTTGAAATGATCCATGTCCCTTAGACTGTGTAGTATTTAATCGCTGATAATGAATAACTGGTTTGGTTATTTTCTATATGCTGTATATTTTTATAAGAAAACAATATCCAATTGATGATTGTACTTCCTTATCAGAACAGAGCTCAGTTCCAGTTGTGGATTTCAGGACTCTCCCCATCTGCATACTGGTTTAGGCAGGCTCTGTTTGAGGTTCCAGTGTTCTGTGCACTCATTTTTTCTGTGTACATTGCATTCTTTGCCTCTGCCCCTGCAGAGAGTAAGTTTACAGCTGGAGATCTGTTTATTCAGGTAAGTGACAACATTACTAAAACAACTATAATTAAATGATTCATCCCAAAAACTAACAGTAATATATACCATTTTTAATATTTTCATTTCTATTATAAGGGTTTCTTAAAGCGTGGTTGAAATACATATGCCGTAAAATTGTCACTGTGGCTTTTCCTCTGCTGTGCTTGTTTGTTTGTTTGTTTCATTCTTTGGACGAGGATATAATCCTAGCAGCCCTAGCTGACTTTAATATCATGGAGATCCTCCTGAGAGCTAAGATTAAAGTTTGTGCCACCACGACTGGTTCCTCCTGACTGCTTTGACTGTGATATTCAGTAACACTGGCTGCTTATTCCCAAACATTTTGTTCATACACACCCCCTGCCAAATACCTTCCAGTTATGTGGTGCTAGAAACTGAGATCCTACACTGAGAATGCAGGCATCCATCTGCAAGACTATCTCCAGGCAGGGCCTACAGTAGGCCAAGAATTCTCAGAACAGGCCAAAGCATTTTGTTCTTGTTCTTGTTCTTGTTCTTGTTCTTGTTCTTGTTCTTGTTCTTGTTCTTGTTCTTGTTCTTGTTCTTGTTCTTGTTCTTGTTGTTCTTTTCTTGTTCTTGTTCTCTTCTTCTTCTTCTTCTTCTTCTTCTTCTTCTTCTTCTTCTTCTTCTTCTTCTTCTTCTTCTTCTTCTTCTTCTTCTTCCTCTTCCTCTTCCTCTTCCTCTTCCTCTTCCTCTTCCTCTTCCTCTTCCTCTTCCTCTTCCTCTTCCTCTTCTTCTTCTTCTTCTTCTTCTTCTTCTTCTTCTTCTTCTTCTTCTTCTTCTTCCTCTTCTACTTCCTCTTCCTCTTCCTCCTCCTCTTCCTGTTCTTCCTGTTCTTGTTCTTGTTCTTCCTCTTCTTCTTCTTGTTCTCCTTGTTTTCTTCTTCTTCTTCTTCTTCTTCTTCTTCTTCTTCTTCTTCTTCTTCTTCTTCTTCTTCTTCTTCTTCTTCTTCTTCCTCTTCCTCTTCCTCTTCCTCTTCCTCTTCCTCTTCCTCTTCCTCTTCCTCTTCCTCTTCCTCTTCCTCTTCCTCTTCCTCTTCCTCTTCCTCTTCTTCTTCTTCTTCTTCTTCTTCTTCTTCTTCTTCTTCTTCTTCTTCTTCTTCTTCTTCTTCTTCTTCTTCTTCTTCTTCTTCTTCTATCAGTTTTTGCAATCCAGACTTTATCCCCCTCCCTGTCCACCAACTGTTCTACATCCCATACCTCCTTCCCCCAACCCCCATCTCCACAAGGATGTCCCCACTCCACCAGACCTCCCCACTCCCTGGGGCCTCCAGCCTCTTGAGGATTAGGTGCATCTTCTCTGACTGAGTCCATACTCAGCAGTCCTCTGCTGTATATGTGTTGGGGGCCCCATATCAACTGGTGTATGCTGCCTGGTTGGTAGTTCAGTGTCTGAGAGATTTCTGGGGGTTCCAGGTTAGTTGAGACTGCTGGTCTTTATATGGGGTTGCCCTCCTCCTCAGCTCCTTCCAGCTTTTCCCTAATTCAACCACAGGGGTCACCAACTTCTGTCCATTGGTTGGGTGTAAATATCTGCATCTGACTCTTTTAGCTGCACATTGGGTCTTTCAGTGGGCAGTCATGATAGGTCCTTTTTGTGAGCACACTGTACTATAACAGCAGTAATAGTGTCAGGCCTTGGGGCCTCCCCTCGAGCTGGATCCAAATTTGGGCCTGTCACTGGACCTCATTGCCTCAGGGTCTTCTTCATTTTTGTCCCTGTAGTTTGTCTTTTTTTTTTTTTTTTTTTTTTTTTTTTTTTTTGAGTTAGGTATTGTATATAAACGTTCGTTTGCAGAGAACTGACAAAGTCAGCTCTCTTGCTTGTTTGTGTTTTATGATGTCTCTGTTGAGAAGTGATAATCCTAAACCACCCACTTTACCACTCCCTATGATACTTAAATCATTATAAATGAAGGAACATGAAGATATTGTCCCATGACAATAATACATTCAAATATTTTCACATGTCACAATATTCATTCTCATATTCCTATTGGTTTAAGATTCTCTATGTTGGTGGCTATGCCATGTCAGTTATATTCATGACTTACGTGATTTCATTCATTTATCACAAGGGGAGAAAAAATAGTGGCATATGGTCACTTTGCTTCTATATTGTAAGTATGTTTACTGTTTTTATTTTTATGATGAAGTTTTATGATAAAGTACTGATACTTTAAAATTTGGTTGGTGTAATATAAACCAATTTTATACTTTAAAATATTTCAAATGTACTTTTCTGACAAATTTTCACTAGTTCCATGATATAATCATATATATATATATATGTATTATATACACATACATATATATATATGTATATATAGATATGTGTGTGTATAACATATATGTTAAATTTATCTATTTACATCTCACTTTCTTTAAAGGTAAGCGACTCATTATAGGATTGTAAACATAGGTATTGTTTTGAAATTCCTCTTAGGAAAAAGAATTAGCTGGGCAACAAAAGTTATGGAATTTTCAGAAGACTATAAATATTGTTAATGAAAAAAACTAACACTAAAATCTGGTTACTGAGGAAGTCCTTGTTAAGAATCATTTATTAAAATCTTCACTTCCTAAACTTAGAAGGGGAATATATATAACTTATATGTATTTATCCTAGCACTTCTGTTTTGAATGTCTCAATTACATTACTGTCTAACAAACACTTGCTTTTCTTCATGTATCAGAGTTTGAGATGATTGAGGAAGAAAACACGCAGATGACACAGTCTCTTATTCCAGTGATTAAAATGAGAACGTCCCCCCTTATATTTTGTATTTGAAATTCTGGAGGGCTTGATACACTTCCGTATCGAATGATGCTGTATTTCTATTTGACACACTAGTCATAATATTACTTTATACAAATTAATTGTAGCAGTTTATAGTCACTTATTTCCACAAGTTAACAAAGAAACAGACATAGTGTATATTTTTGGAAAATTGAATAATGAAAATTATATAGATATAGATTAGATATAACTATAGGTATGGATATGGATGTAGATATAGATGTAGATATGGATATAGATATAGGTACAGATATAGATTAGATATATCAATACAGAAGTTAAGATGGAAATTAATACTAGACTCATGGTTCACCGTAAATGACATGCTCACAGATTAACCCTATGGGTGTCTATGTTTTGTTATGGGGAAATTTAGAAGCTTTTAGAATGGAAATGTAGTCAGAGACAGTACCCTGACAACAGAACAAATTGAAGGGAAGTTCAGAACCTTCAAGAAAAGCTTTTCTATGGAAAGCTTTTAGGAAGGAAGGTTTAAGGCTATGATATAAAGTTTACACCTGTGACTTCCTTTCTATCAGTACCAATGGTACCCAAAGACATGTTGCCTAACTGATAAACGTATCAATATCTCTGAGAAAATACTTCTACAAAACGCAATTCTGTTCAATTCAAAACTATTTATCTTTTATTATTGCCTTTAGCTTATTTATTTTATCCCTAGAAAACATCAAACCCCTTTATTTCTTTTCTTCAGTGATTAAAACTGGACACAGAATCTTTAGTCTATGCATCAGATCCTATATTTGTCCAACTCTGTTAAATTTCCAATGATTAGCCAAGAGCAATGTTGGTGATGATGTTAATTTTATGACAATGGAAATCAGGCTAGAATAAATTGAAAATACATTTAATTTTTGGTTTTAAGATTTGTGTGTGTGTGTGTGTGTGTGTTTAAGTGTGTGTGTGTTCACAAGTGACGGCTCCAGAAAACAGTGCTGTGTTTTGTGAAGCTGGAGTTACAGGAAGGTGTGAACTACTTGACATGAGTACAAGGAACTAAACTTGAGTCCTCTGTAAGAGCAAAACATGGTCTTAACTGGCGAGTCATTCCTTAGCCCCTTCCATTGCATTTTAGAAAGCAACTAAAAGCATGTATTTCATTTCCTTCTAGGTCTCTATCTTCTCTATGTTTTTTATGCTTATTGACTTCTTTAGAGATACCTCACTGTTTTGTTCTATTGCCCTGATTCCACCTGCTGCATTGGGAGGCTGCATGTTATTACATTTTGAGGTAAGACATGTGCAACATTTCTATAAGTGTCTCATAATAGGGGAGCCATTGCAAAAGTTTGGTCTTGAGTTAGAAAATATATACTCTGAAGACTGAATATTTAAAGTATTTTTAAATTTGTATTATTTTTCCCCTTTTAAATTTATTTCTTCCTTTTTTAACATTTCTATTGGATATTTTATTTATTTACATTTCAAATGTTATCCCTATTCCTAGTTTCCCCTCTGGAAACTCCCTATCCTATTCCCCATTTCCCTGCTTCTAAGAGGGTGTTCCCTCAACCACCTGCCACTTCCACCTCCCTGTCCTGGTGTTCCCCTACACTGAGGCATTGAGCCTTCACAGGACCAAGGGCCTCTTCTCCCATTGATGTCCGACAAAGCCATCCTCTGCTGCATATGTGCTGGAGACATCAGTCCTTCCATGTGTACTCCTTGGTGGTTTAGTCTCTGGGAGTTCTAGGGGATCTGGTTGTTGATATTGTTGTTCTTCCTATAGGGTTGAAAACCCCTTCAGCTGCTTCAGTCCTTTCTCTAACTTCTCTATTAGGGACCCTGTGCTCAGTCCAATGGTTGGCTGTATTTGTATTTGTCAGACTCTAGCAGAGCCTCTCAGGCAACTGCTATATCAGGCTCCTGTCAGCAAGCACTTCTTGGCATCAGCATTAGTGTCTAGATTTGGTGTCTGTATAAGGGATGAATCCTCAGGTTGGGCGGTCTCTGGATGGCCTTTCCTTCAGTCTCTGTTCCATACTTTGTCTCATCATTACTTCCTGTGAGTATTTTGTTTCCGCTTCTAAGAAGGACAGAAACATCCACACTAGCGTCTTCCTTCTTCTTGAGCTTCATTTGTCTGTGAATTGTATCTTGGGTATTCTGACCTTTTGAACTGATATCTACTTATCAGTGAGTGCATACCATGTGTGTTCTTTTGTGACTGGGTTACCTCTCTCAGGATAAAATTTTCTAGTTCCATCCGTTTGCCAATTTCATGAAGTCATTGTTTTTAATAGCTGAGTCTCTTGTGTAAATGTACGACATTTTCTGTATCCCTTACTCTGTTAAGGGACATATGGGTTCTTTCCAGCTTCTGGTTATTATAAATAAGGTTGCTATGAACATAGTGGAGCATGCATCCTTTTTATATGTTGGAACATCTTTTGGGTATATGCCCAGGAATGGTATAGCTGGGTCCAATTTTCTGAGGAACCGCCAGATTGATTTCCGGGTGGTTGTAACAGCTTGCTCTTTTTAAAAATTTACTTTACATCCCTGAGATGACTTGAAGGTTTGACTCCCATAGACTTATGTATTTGAATGCTTGGCCATAGGGAGTGGCACTATTAAGAGGGTGTGGCCTTGTTGGAGGAAATACATCACTGTTTAGGCAAATATTGATGTCTTTTATGCTCAGGCTCTACCCAGTGTAGAATTCCAGTCTTTTTCTGGTTGCCTTCAGATAAAAATGTAGAATTCTCAGTTCCTTCTCCAGCACCATGTCTGCCTGGATGTTGCCATCCTTCCTGCCATGATGATAATGAACTGAATCTCTGAAATTAAACCCAAATTAAATGTTTTCCTTTATTAGAGTTGCCTTCATCATTTTGTCCCTTCACAACATTGGAAATCCTAAGACAGAAGTTGGTATCAGGAGTGGGGGGTTTTCTGTGATAATCCTGACCATATTTTTGCTTGGAGGAGTGTAAATTTTGGAACTGTGCATTAGAAAAGCAATATAATGCCTTAAGTGAAGCTTAATGGGCCATACTAGTAGAAACATGGAAGACAGTGGTGCTGAGGGTGATTTGAATTGTTGTTCTTTGGCTCAAGAAGATTCAGAGGAGAAGAGTTTTATCATGTGGCCTAGAAACTATTTTTCTGATATTTTGGTGAAGAATGTAGCTGGGTTTTGCCCTTGTCTGAAAAGTAAGCTTGAGGCTAAAGTTAAGAGATTTAAATTAATTGCATTGACAAAGGAAACTTCCTAAAGTATCAATAGCCTATCATAGACTCTGTCCTGTGGTTCATTCTTAAGAAGAACGTTTTTTGATCAGACATAGCAAATTGAGAAAGGATAAGTACAAAGTATATATATATATATATATATATATATATATATATATATATATGTGTGTGTGTGTGTGTGTGTGTGTGTGTGTGTGTGTGTGTTTAAAGATTAAAGGGGCACCAGGAAGTGGAATGGAACTAAATTCTTTGTTCAAGGATATCAAATTGAATTAAGGGAATGATAACCTTTGGACAAGATCCCTCTGCACTAAAATTATTGTTCATGTGTTCACAGTTGAAACAAGGATAGTTATATCATGCTAGGCATTATTATGACCTGGTTATTCCTTTCATTTGGACTTAAAGAGATATGATTGTGTGTCAAATTGTCAAAGGATGACTCATTATGGTTATTATCAGTTTTCCACTTTACTATATCTGGAATGAACTATACTCCAGTCATGAAGGGCATAGGTATGATCCCGATCTTGAGGCTGGAAGACCCAGGCTTTGGATATGGATCTTGATATGGGATGATATATACTTTTGATCCACATCACCACATGTCCTTAGTCTAGTACTTGAGAAACAGTGGTCATACTTATAAAGATTTTGTGAAAAGAAATTAAAGAGAAGCTTAGGTCTAGGTGTGGTGCTACACCACTTTAATCCTAGTATTCAGGAGACAGAGGGATACAGATATTTGAGTTCAATGTCACTCTACAGAGCAAATTTCAGGACAGACAAGGTTAGACAGTGGAGGAAAGCATTGAAAACAGAAAGCTGGTGATGAAGTGCAAGGGGGCCATGTTCTAGCTCCATCAAGCAGCAGATTTTGGCAGCTTCAGCCATGTGGCTCTGGATTTAGAATCAGTAATAGTAGGGGTTACTGGGATATCTGATGCTGGTTAGCTGGAGTGAAATCTTCTGGGAAGTAGGTTCTGAGAGCTCAACAAGCTGTATTCCAGAGACACTGAGCTGGCAGCTGAAATTGGTGACATGTAAGAATCACCCAGATGGTACTGGTTTTCAAGGCATGAACATTCATGGAGAGAAGCTGAGGCTTGATGCTGTGAGAACTAGTAAAGGCCATTTGTGAATGTGCAGTCTCAATAGCAGTTGAAGGCCCAGAACTGAAGGGGTCATGCAAAGAAGTTGAGGCTTGGTCCCATAGAGAGAGCTTATGAGAGGCTATTTGTGAAAGTGCAGCCTAGTACCATGGGATGGCCATCAAGAACAGCAGCACTCGTGGAGTGGAGTGCCCAGAGCCTAGTGTGCTACAGAGGGAAGAGCTGGCAAAGTGATCCAAGCCCTTTGGAGGATCCTAGAAAATTATGTGTAGATCCCAGATATTGGAACAAGAAGCTGTGAAATTGAAGTTTCCTTGGATAGCCCAAAAGATTAGGGATGCTAGGGTTGTGGGATGCCTGCTGGGAAAAGCTTCTAGAAAGGGGAGTAGATCCACCGTAAGAAAAAGAAGTGTGCTTCAGTTAACACAAGCTGAGAAGAGTTGGACATCAGACAGGGAGATACAGAGTTTGGAGCTTGCTGAGCAGGCTTTTGTTCTTCTTTGGTCTGGTATTTCCTCACTTTGATGGTTTAGAATCAAAATTTCTATCCTGTGATGCTGGAAATATGTGATCTGTTTCTTGATTTTGATTGAATTGGGGATTAAAGTTCAGTGATTGCATGAATCTTGGAAGAAACTTTGAGCTTTAGACTTTTGAACTTTGAGATTGTGATAGACTATGGGGACTTTTGAAGTTGAAGTAAAAGCATTTTGCAATGTATTATGACTGTAAACCTATGGGAGCCAGGGAGTGGAATGTGGTGATTTGAATAAGCTTGCTCCCCATGTAGATTCATGTGATTGTATGCTTGGCCACAGGGAGTGGCACTATTAGGAGGTGTGGAATTATTGGAGGAGGTGCAGCCTTGTTGGAGGGAGTGTATCACTGTGTAAGTAGAATTTGAGGTCTCCTATGATCTGGCTCTGCCAATGTGTAGAATTCTAGTCTCCTCCTAGCTGCTTTCAAATAAAGATACAGAATTCTCAGATCCTTATCCAGCACAATGTCTGCCTGCATGCTGTCATGTCATACTTCCTGACATGATAATAATAGTCTGAACCTCTGAAACTGTAAGCCAGTCCCAATTAAGTATTTTCCTTTATAAGAGTTGCATTGGTCATTTTGTCCCTTCACAGCAATGGAAACCATAACTAACATAATCCAAACATCATCTTTCCTTCTCTCCTCTTCCAGTCCTTTCTTCTCACCCCCCTCCTCATCCTCCTGTCCTCCCTTTTTCCTCAGAAGATGGGAGGCTTCCCATGGATATCAACCTATCTTGGCATATCAAATTGCAGTAAGACTATCTTTTTATAAGATATCTTCTCATATTGTGGCTAAGCAAGGCAGCCTAGTTAGGGGAGAGCGATCTAAACGCAGGCAACATAGCACATACAGCACCTGCTCCTGCTATTGGGAGTCCCATATGAAGACTGAGCTGCATACCTGTTACATATGTGCTGAGGGCCTAGGTCCATTCCATTCATGCTCTCTGTTTGGTGGTTCAGTCTTTGTGGGCATCCACACCTTATGCCTAGTTGTCACAAATCCCCTTAGTCCCAGTAAATCAAAACTCTAGAAGCTTATATTTATCAGTCAGTTTTATATATGGTTAAATTCTCAATTCACAAGATACCCACACAATAATTTCAGAGCCAATTGATAATTATACAAGCTACCCACCTAGATTAGACAAATTATCCCAATTATTCTAACCTTTATGATATTTATAGCTACCTGTGGCTATACAAAGCTACGTGGATAAAGTTCATCCTCTTCTCCATCTATCTTCTGTCCTCCTCCTCCTTCTCTTCTTTTCCTCTCCCCATCTCTTAAACTCTTAGCTCCGCCTTCCGTTTGCCTGTCCAACAAAAGGCTTCTTGTTGTATTAATATTTAAATTAATTGGGGGTAAATTCTGCTACACCTATGGGCCCAGGTTAGTTAATTCTGTATATTTGTTTTCTTGTGGTGTTCTTGACCTCTCTGGATCCTTCAAGCCTTTTTACCCCTCTTCAATAGGATTCCCCAAGCTCCCTCTAATATTTGGCTGTGAGTTTCTGCATCTGTTTCCATAAGTTTCTGGGCAAAACCTGTGAGATGATAGTTATGCTAGACTCCTGTCTGCAAGTATAGCAGAATATAATTAATAGTGTTAGGGGTGGGATCTCTCTCATGGGATGGGTAGCAAGCTGGGCCAGTTATTGGTTGGTTGATATCTCAATTTCTTCTCTATCTTTACTATGCACATCTTGTAGGTAGGACATATTATGGGTTGAAGGTTTTGTGGCAAAGTTTGTGTCCAGGTAAGTGAAAGACTTATATGACAATACCTTCAAGTATTTTAAGAAACTGAAGAAGATAATAGAAGATGGAAAGATCTCCCATGCTCCATAGATTAGTAGGATTAAAATACTAAAGGTGGTCACCTTATGAAAAGCAATCTAGAGATTCAATGCAATTACCATCAAAATTCTAACACAATTCTCTTCAGATCTTGAAACAACAATACTCAACTTTACATTGAAAAAAGAACAAAACAAAAACAGAATTGCTAAAGCAATCCTATGCAATAAAATAACTGCTGAAGGGTATCAGCACCTCTGATCAAGGTGTTTTACAGAGCAATAGTAATAAAACCTGCATGGTATTGCCATAAAACCAGACAGATTGATTAATGAAATCAAATTGAAGTCCTAGAAGTAAATCCACATACATATGGACACTTGATTTTTGACAAATAAGCCAAGACTATAAAGTGGAAAAAAGAAAGCATCTTTAACAAATGGTGGTGGATTAAACTGGATGTCTGCATGCAGAAGAATACAAACAGTTCCATATCTATTCCCTGCATAAAACTCAAGTCTAAGTGGATTAAAGACTCAACATAAAACAAGACACACTAAATTTGGTAGAAGAGAAATTCAAGTGACAGCATATGCTGATGAGAATGTGGAGCAATGGGAAGACTCCTCCATTGCTGGTGAGAGTGGATATTTATACAGCTCCTTTGGAAAGCAATTTGATGGTTTCTCAGAAAATTGGGAATAGTTCTACCTCAAGACCCAGCTATATCACTCCTGGGCATTTACCCAAAAGATGTTCCCCCATCCCACAAAGACACTTGCTCTACTGTGCTCATAGCAGCTTTATTCATAATAACCAGAAACTGGAAACAACCTAAATGCTACTCAACTGAAGAATGGAGAACGAGAATGTGGTTCATTTACACAATGGAATACTATTCAGCTATTTAAAGCAGAGACATGAATTTTGTAGACAAATGAATGAAACTTGAGAATATCATCCTGAGTCAAGTAATCCAATCCCAAAAGGATATACCTGGCATATACTCACTTAAAAGTGAATATTAGCTATAAAATATAGAATAACCAGGCTACAATCCACAGAGCCAAAGAAGCTAAGTAACAAGCAGGGTCCAAGGAGGATGTTTGAATCTCACTGAGAAGGTGAAATAAAATAGACATCTGGGGTGGTTGGTGGGAAGAAATGTTGTAGGGGAGAGGAAGAGAGAGGAACAGGAGAGATGAAGTGGGTATATATATGTATATGTATATGTATATGTATGTGTATGTGTATGTGTATGTGTATGTGTATGTGTATGTGTATGTGTATGTGTATGTGTATGTGTATGTGTATGTGTATGTGTAAGTGTATGTGTATGTGTATGTGTATGTGTATGTGTATATGTATATAATGTATATGTATATGTATAGGTAGTTATAGGTATAGGTATCGGTATTGGTACAGGTATATATTTAGAGAGAGAGAGAGAGAGAGAGAGAGAGAGAGAGAGAGAGAGAGAGAGAGAGAGACAGATTGAGAAAGAGATCTGGAATCTGTGGTGGTGCATCTCTGGGACTAGCTAGAAACCTAAAACAATGGAAAACCCAGGAATCTATTAGGGTAACTCTGGCTAAGACTCCTAACAGAGGTGAATATGGAACCTGAATATGGCCATCCCCTGTAACCATAAAAGACTTCCAGTGGAGGGAGTGGGACACTAGCTAAGCCACAAAACCTGTAGAAAATTCTTAATTGAATCAGGAAGAGTTTGCCTGATAGCCCCATTTACCTACAAGTGAAAATTTAGTGTTTGCTGATATTTCCCAGGGAAATGGGTAGTAAGCAGTAGAGGGAAAAAAAACCATTGATGCAAATAAAATCCTTTGGTGTTCTTTACACTACTAATGCATACAAAATTTGCACTTAATCTCTGAGATTCTGTGCTTTAAAGTGCTAATATTCATGTGGCTTTTATGCTATATGTTTGTATTTGATACACCCTATCTAGAGCTGATACCACAGCAATAAATTTCGACTTTGCTCACAAACCAGATGTATTTCCTGAAAGTTCTTTTCCCTTTACTCCTTAGAGATTCTAAACTTCCAGTGAAGAATCATAGGAAAGAGTGGAGCAACACCAAGGAATTATGGGTACAGAACGGGGACCTGCCTCCTCTGTTCCCTGGATTCTCTCAGTAGCTGATCCTTAAACACTGAATGTCATCCTTTAGAGAAATGGTAGCATGGCATGAGAAGAAGGATAGCAACCCCTAGCTACATATTTAACAGTTGGTACTTCCTTTGTGCCCATGGGAAAATCTGGGGAAAGGCTACACTAGTAGAGTTGATCAATGGCCAAATCACATTGGCATAAAACTTACTGATTTGTTCTCTCTTTACAGAATCGTGAATATTCTGACACACTTTCTGAACAAGAAAGGGAGTATTCCTATCTACTTTTCCTAGCTGTAAGTATCCTTCTTGTTCAAATATTACTGTGCACAGAGACATCCTTACACAAATGATACAGGATGTTTTCTTGATCATATTTTGAGTGGGAAAAAAAAACAGTTCTGGAGATCAAACCCAGGACTTGTACATTTGTTACAGAAATGTTCTGTCACTGGTCAAAACACCCCCAGCCCTAGTTTGAAAATTAAAATGTGTATGTAGCTAAGTCTCAGAAAAGTAATATGCCATTTTTAAACAAATATCCAGTGACAACATAAATTGCACCTTCCAATTCTAAAGACACAGTAGAGAGTTGGGGATATGGCTCACTGGATAAATTATTTCTGTGCAAGAGTCAGGACTAGGGTGTGTATGTCCAGTATTCATTTAAAGGCTGGAGGGCATGGAATCTCTGAATTAGAGATAGAGGTCCCCTAGGATAGATGGCTAGCTGGACTGGCAGACCAACAAGGTCTAGTTTCAAGTGAGAGAGGCAGACTCCATTAATAAACTGAAGAGTGATTAAGAAAGACATCTAATTTCCTCCTCTGACCCCCACACATACATACATACACTCACATCAAATGAAGGTGTATCCTAAGATATGGATGAAGTTCAGAGCATAATATAATGTAGGATAGTGTGAACACTTGCTCTGTTTCTGTACAAAGAACTGTAATTCACTTTGACTTGTTTTGTAAGCATATGAATGGCTAGCTCTTGCAGTTTTAACCATCTGTCCTGTACACATCTATAGAAGGTTGTTTGCCATTTACTTCTGATGTTAGCATTTGGTATTTTTAACTGAAAACATCTCTCTTTCTCCTAGCCTTTCCTTCATTTTGCAATCTTCCTAGTTATTCTCCAATGTCTGGAAAGGAAGTTTGGAATGAAAACAATGAGAACGGATCCTGTCTTTAAGTTTGGAGAAATCACATGGTTTTGTGTTCTTTATTGAACAAATTTGTATAGAGGCAGCATACAAATTCTCAAGGACGCCCTGTCCATGAGGTTAAGATGAAGAGACAGTTATGGAAATTACAAATACAATTACCAGAACATGGGTTCTGGGTCTTAAAGATGATTGTAGTAACTATGGTCAAAACAGGCCCAGCACACCAGAAACACAAGAAATCCAGGGCTTCATCTGCCACTATGTGCAAGGGAGGGCTAAGAATCACCACATGCAGCAAGCTTAGTTTGAATGACAACTGCTTTGTACCATGGATTGCTGAGGGAACACAGTCAACCCAGAAAGGCCCATAGAATTGAAAGGTGGGGATGGTTGTGGCAGAAACAATAACTCTCTTGTTGATAGAGTGAGAAACCTATCCCAGGTGTCCTGGGCATTTTCTATTAACCTGTAATAGGAAGAAAATGGGATTAAGTATCCAGGCAGCTTGAAAATAAGCATGCTCTATTCAAGCAAGACTCAGGAACACAACCAGAATCATATTAGCTCTTCTGAGTCTTCATTAATTTTTAGATTATACATTTGGGAATCAACACTTGTATGCAAGAGTGGGGTGGCTGAATGATTAATGGTATGCGCCACCAATACGATGACCTGAGTTCGATCCTCAGGTCCTACACCATGGAAGGAGAGAAAAAAAAAAACTCTTCAAAAAGGTGCTATCCAACACACGCCGAGCGAACAAATAATTAAATGTAAAAATAAACAAAAACTCTGCTTGCCTGGGGCTTTCCCGTTTTACCACTGTGAATTTCAGGTCTCAAAGCCCATCTGTTCTAACGAAATGAGAATGGCTGGCCAACCAACTCTCACACTATTGCTGCCATTGTTTTAGAAAGTGGGATAGAAGAATCAAGTTTTGACACATCACTTATTACCACATTGAAGAAGGGAGTGAGGGGAAAACACCAAATTAATTATCATAAATGTGTGAGCTGGAAGGGAGAGGCAAGGGGTCCTCTGACATCCCGAAGAAGGGACTGTGCCTATTCACGTAGCTAGAACTTTCTGGCCCATCACTCTAAAAAGAATGTGACCATGTCCTTAATTTGCATTTATTTTATTCACAGAGTACTTATTCCATAAAATGTGATATCATTTTTTGCTAATCTATCAATATGAAACTGTACATTAAGGTTAAAAAATAGTGTCTAAATAATAAAGAGAATTGACAATAACTCTATGAATAAATAGTGAAGCAATGACTGCTTTACTTGGTAACTCTTTGACCATCAATGTTTGAAGTGAGAGGGAAATGGATATGCTGACAAAAGATGGAAGTTATAAAGACTTATTGTTCCTCAGTCTACTCCGATTTTAAAAAAAAACATAGAGGACTGGACTCCACGCTATGGACCCCAACGATAAGTTATTAATGAATTTCTTTGTCTATAGAATTTCTTCAAGAAGTGATCGTGTATTTAACAACCCAGAAGAACCAGACGGGGAAGATGAAGATGTGGGTCTAGAGAGAGTGTGGACAGCAAATGCTTTGACTTCGGCGGACTTCCACGAGGCAAGCCTTGTAAAGTAGCTCACAGCAGAACTGTCTTAACCTGTTTGCAGTTAAGGAATGTGTTCAAGAGTTCCACTTTAAAACAAAAAACACCTTCAACTGCTTCATACGTACCCTTAAAAGAAATGAGCACTTTCCCCAAATACATAGTGATAAAACAATCACTGATCGGCCAATGATAAAGTAATCATTGATCAGTCATTGACTTGTTCTTGTACTCAGGGACGAGCAGCCCTGCTCTTCAGTACATTTGTATTCTTGGTTAAAAAAAAATTGTTACTTCACTTGGTCTTGCTTGAAAATGTGAGGTGCTAAGATATTCCACTTGACGATTTCATTCATACTTAGATTTGTTCAAGCCAATACCATGAGCTTTGATAATAAATCATTGTAAGCCACTTCATAAGAGCTGTCTTGTTTGTCAGGTTAAAAGGTCAAAATATAGCGATACATGTGAAATATGAGGTCAGACGTCAAATTGGCAGCTAAAACTTTTATTGTTGGAAGTAGTCATCATGGTGACAACTTTGGCTGTTCTTGCATGCAGCCACAACTGGAGAATGCAAGTTTACTAAGCTTTCTGGGTTCATCAGATAGCATGAAAATTCCTTTATTTAGTGTTCTATAATTAAACACTCACACAGGATATCCCAGGAGGATTTTTATTTCTTGTATTAGAAGCTGTAGCCTTTTGGTGTGTGTGTGTGTGGGGGGGGTGTCTTTCAAACACTAGCAAGTATATTTAATTACTAGAGTTCCTTGTCATCATTACATTCTGAATGATTGTGATACAGTGGAAATTGGAAGGCCATTTTGGGGGTTCTTAGAATCATTACTAAAATAATTTAAGGCTAGGCTAGAATGGAAACTTAAGGACGTTTTTATTACATTTTAAAAGAAAATCTTTATGGCAGGAAAACTGCAAAACCACAGCAGGTGCACAGAACAGGAGAGTGGAGGGAAGTCATATTTAGCTTTTGTGAGATAAGACATATGGTAGGTGAGCAACCATATTGCAGGGAGCGAGGGAGGAAGGGAGGGAGGGAGGGAGGGAGGGAGGGAGGGAGGGAGGGAGGGAGGGAGGGAAGCTTTAGAAGAAGAAGAAGGAAAGCCATCATGTTAGGAGGAAAGCCCAAAGTATTAAGGAATGCATGCTCAGAAGAGACAGAAGGAAGAAACAGAGAAATTCCACTTTCCTGAACAATTCATAACATATAGTTTACATGGCTGCAACCTGTAAGCTCCTGTAGTAGGTAGGGTAAGGATTCTGGGGTGTGTCAGTGGAGTCCACCATTTCCTTAAAGAACTAATTGTTACACCTATCCCTTTAGCATGGCTTAAGATGAGCCCAACCTCCCTGGAGTAGTAAGCCCTTGTCCAAGTGAAAAACCTAGCCCAATTGGGATGTTGAGAGTACTATTCTCTTGATAAAGAGATATTTTATCTTAATGATTGTTCCCAAACTTAAATGAATGCACACCACATGCAGTATAATATTCAAGATGTTTTGCAGTAGATAGCACAGGAGATAGCACAATAAGGGAAATGATTAGAACTTAATCAAATGGTTGATGATAGGATTAATTATTCTTGTTTCTGTTTTAATATATTTTTTGGAGTTGAATTAGATTGATAATGATCATTCAGTGGCACGATGTTTTTGCAGAAGCCAGCCATCATTGCCAGCTGCCTTCGCAAGGAGTACAAGGAAAAGAAGAAATACTTTGTTCTTAAGAGCAAGAAGAAGATAGCCACAAGAAACATCTCCTTTTGCGTTCGAAAAGGTTGGATGTGGGTTCTGGCACAGGAACATCCTCCAAATGTTAGCATCCCTGTCCTTCAGTCTGCATGCTCAGAAGCTATGATATTTCGACTTTTCCCAGGAGAGTGGCTGTTGACTGTTTCTGTACAGACACGATTTTTCCTTTGAGTAGGGGCACAGTCACACTGGTGTGAAAACCACAAGCATTCTTTGTCATTAAACCATTTAAAAATACAGTCTTTCTATTCAATTGACGCTGTTGCTCTCCAAATGAATGTTGTTTACCAGGGAACTGACCTACATTCTGCCATTCCAACCTGATATCTGGACCACAGGGTATGGAGAGCCTATTTGCCAACTTCTGTCTCTCTCTGTCTGACACACTATGACTTAGTCTTTCCTCATCCTGGGGCTCTGGGCAGGTGGCCGACACTCAAAAATCTCTGTCCCTCTTCAGTGTCCTCACAGCTATTGCCCCTCCCCATACCATCATATAGTTTGCTTTAATTAATACATATTAATTGTACAAGTTAATGGGATGCACACCGACATTTCCATGCATGCCAATGTGGTATAGTGATCATCTCCAGCCACCCAGTTTGTCCCTGGTCCTCCACTCCCCGCTTTGTCTGCCATCTCTCTATCCAGTATCAAGTAACCCCTTCTAGGTTTTCATTCCATCTCTTGTTTTTTTGCTTGTTTTATTCTCAGTGCAGTATCCTGTAATTTTTATTAAAAAGATTTTTCATCCACTTAGTTATATGTATTGCTATATTATTATATTACATTATATTGCATCATTATATTTATTGCTATATACTATATTATATTAACTGCTATATGTCTTACTCTGTATACTTGCTGTGAATAGGTTTCTCTCTCAGTGTGTTCATATTGATGCATATAGATACTACCTGGAACAGGAGAGATGACTCAATGGTTAAGACCCAGTTGTTCCTGCAGAGAATCTTCATTTGGTTACCAGTATCCACATGATAGCTCTCATCACCATCAGAAACTCCAGTTCTGAGGGATCTGATATCCTCTTCTGACCTTAGCTGGCACCAGGAACTTGTGTGATGCACAAGCATAAATGCAGATAAAACATTCATACAAATAAAACAAATTTAGCCAGGTAGTGGTGGCGCATGCCTTTAATCCCAGCACTTGGGAGGCAGAGGCAGGTGGATTTCTGAGTTTGAGGCCAACCTGGTCTACAGAGTGAGTTTTCCAGGACAAGCCAGGGCTACACAGAGAAACCCTGTCTTGAAAAACCAAAATAAATAAATAAATAAATAAATAAATAAATAAATAAATAAATAAATTTAAAGTGAAAAGAAAAGCTACCTATTTGGTATACTGGCTTCCCATCTTGCCACTTTCATCCTTCTGTGGATTTTTACAGGTTTTATATGTGTAGAATCACATTATTGGCTAACAGGGATGATTCAATTGTCTTATAGAATTGCTGTGGTTAAAAGCAGACACCCAATCCTTTTCTTTACCCTAGAGCCAAGTTTTTAATTTTCTTCATGACTTATAGTGTCTACAGAAGGTCTGTAATATGTAGTATTCTATTATGCTTGAGCACGATCCTTTTAGAGATTTATTTTGTTTTTAATTATACTTCTATTGGGTGTGGGCATTTGCGCTTGCCTGAGTAGATGCTTCCAGATCTAGATTGAGCACCAGGTCCCAAGGAGGTGGAGTTTAAGAGGTTATGAGGTGCCTGCTATGGGTACTAAGAATCAAATTTAGGTCCTCTACAAGTGCAGTGTGCCCTCCCATTTCTGAGCCATCTGGTGTTGTACGCAGTTTTAAGCCTACGTTATGCACATCCTTTCATATAACATGACAATCAAAATATAAAATTGTATTTAAGGTCCATCGCGAAGCACCCATCACACAGAGGAACCTATAATAGACACTCTGGTTACTAACGTGTCTTCTTTTTCTCAGGTGAGGTTGTAGGATTACTGGGACACAATGGAGCCGGTAAAAGTACAACCATTAAGTTGATAACTGGAGAAACCAAACCAAGCTCTGGACAGGTAGGTAGATGAGAGATAGTATTTTCTCAAACAACGTCCAGATGACAACTTGAGAAGTGTTATTCTTCAAAGTTTTAAAAATATTATACTGAATTATAAATTCCCGCTTTAAGCAGCACAGATTTTGGATGTTTTGATAATTTTATGTGTATGCAATTAATTGTATTATATTCAGCACCCTTTAGCTTTTCTCTTCTCCCTCCCTCTCACATCAAGACCCTTTTTGTTCCACTTCCTGTCTCTTTGTGACCCATTAACCTTCATTAGGGTTGTTTATGTGAATGAGGCATGAGCAACTTATCGGTAGTTACATCACTGAGGAAAATGATACTAGCTCCCTAGCTGTTATTAAATGGCCAGTAATCGCTAGGGCCTTCTGAGGTAACTGCAGTTGCTATGAATTCATGAATGTGAAGCCCGTGTTACATTCAGAAGTTCACGGCACTCCAACCCCATCCTATAGGACTTTTATATTCTTTTTGCTTCTTCTGTCCTCTTCCCTGAACCTTGATATTCTATTTAGTTATGAGCACTTAAGAATCACTTAGTGTCTGTACCACTTATGAATCTCATCCCATTGCAAAAGGAGCCTTCTTTGACCACAACTGAGAACAGTTCTGATCTCTGACTGTAAACAAATGCTTAGCAGGCATCTGGGAATGCTTTGAAACTATCCTCTTCCCATGATTGTATTAAGAAGGAATGTTATTCATCTTCACAATACTAATTATTATAAAATCTTGACAGATTCTGTTTATTGGACCACATAATCCACTAATTATAATTTTAAAATGGCCTTTATAATTTCAGCATGCTAAAAGTGCCATTGCCAATTCATAAATCATGGAACTTGTACAGTCATACGAAAATCTTTTTTTTTGTACAAATCCAAAAGGTGCTTTATAGGGTAGCAGAGGGTAGAGAAGCATGAGTGTGAAGTTGGATTGCTTGCCAGCATGTCACTTATCTCAGAAGCAAAATGGCCAGACAAACAAAGTTCAGACTTAGCCATGAGAGGTGGTCGCAGGGAAGAGAGACAGGTCCTTACCCTTTCCCCCATTTACAGGGCAGAACTGCTTTAGAAAGTAGCTGGGGGAAGGGCAGAGGTCTGTGTAGCTTTGCCTGAAGAGAGTGTTGGTAATTGAGCTGGGGAGGGAGAAGGCAACCAGGAACTTAACTGTCAAACATTCCACTGTGTAGGGAGGAGAAACTCACGTGAACAGTTCCTCTGAAGCTATGGTAGAGCAGAAGGTCAGATGAGGGTCTCTGCAATGTTCATGGCACAGCCTACTATAGCAGAACGCCTCAACTCTAGCTACAGATGCCATTCCTTGTTACTCACCACCTAGCTCTACCTACTTCCATGACTTGCCTGCTCTGGGGCTGGCATGTCAGTGTAGGCTTGTCTTGCAGGTGGCGTCAAGAATTGCCTTTTACATCTGCTCACATTCCTGTCTCTGTGTTCTTCTTTGCTCTACTTGATGCTACTTCTGTCCTCTGAATTTGGCCAAGGATACATCAAACCTCACCCTTTACAGGCCTTTGCTCCTGGTCTTTGATCTACGAAAGAATATGTTCCTCCTAGCCCTGTCCACACCTAGCACCTTCTTCTCCTCTCCCAACATGGCAATTCAGCAGGATCATGATCTGAATGAGGTAAAAAAGGAAACCCAGTTCAATACAACTTAGCTGGTGTTGTCTCAGATGTCTAGAGTCTGACCGTGAATGGTTTATTTTTGTCATATTTAAGAACACTGCAATGTTGGGAAAAAGGTTTCTCATAATAATTATCACAATAAATATTAAGGCTGAAGTATATAAAAAATAAAGTCCCATTTTATTTTGGGACTTCAGCCATAATGTTAAGATGCAACAAGTCTGGTACAGTTCACTTGTCTTTCTCAATGACTGGTACATCCCCAGGACTTGCTGGACTGTCTTGCCTACTTGATGAGCTCCAGACCAAGGAGAGACCCTGCCTCAAAAACCAAAGTAGGGTCTGATGAGACAGCTCAGTTGGTAAAGGGCTTGCTGTGCAAATACCTTGTGTGAGGTAGAGGGTAATGGCTGGCACTTCCGCTGCTACTTTTATCTCCACACCCACTGTGGAGTGCTCACACTCACACACTCTCAAACAAGCATACATTCACACTAAGTCTAAAACAATTGATCTTTTAAAAACTCTCAAATGGCATTATAACTGGACCTCTTCATGAGGTACAATGCAGATCTTTGGATATGCCTCAGGTGTGGAATGATTAAATCCTGTTACTTTTGTGCATGCCAGTTATAGTCATTATTCTGTGCAGTAAATGCTGGAGCTTACTCTGTCTAATGGAACTGCTGATTTGGATTAATCCCCCTCTTCCTTTTATTCCCCTTCTTCCAACCTCCACTGCTCATTGTTCTGTATGTTTATACATTTAGTTGTGAGCCTCCCCTTTAATGGCTGAGCCTGTGAGCCTCCCCTTTAATGGCTCAGTCTGTGAGCCTCCCCTTTAATGGCTGAGCCTGTGAGCCTCCCCTTTAATGGCTCAGCCTGTGAGCCTCCCCTTTAATGGCTCAGTCTGTGAGCCTCCCCTTTAATGGCTGAGCCTGTGAGCCTCCCCTTTAATGGCTCAGCCTGTGAGCCTCCCCTTTAAGGACTGAGCTATTGCTTCAAGTTTATGAAAGAAGGCAAAGTTTGTCCTCTGTGCCTGCATCATTTCGCATCCCACATTGTCAAGGTTAGTCTACCTGACGCAGACCTAGATGTAATGAGGGAGAGGGACTCTCAATTAAGGAATTGACACCATCGGATTGCACTATGGGCACATCCACAGAGCATCTTCTGTATTGCTAATTGACATAGAAAGGCTCAGACCACTGTGGAAAGTACCACATTTGAGCGAGTGGGCCTGGGCTATACAAAAAATGTAACTGAGCATGCAAGAGAAACCTAAGCCAACAAGCAGCATTCCTCCATGGTTTCTGCTTCAGTTCCTGCTTTCAGGTTCTTGTACTGAGTTCCTGCCTTGACTCCCTCAAGAATGGACTATGATCAGGAAGTGCAGGCCCAAATAAACCCTTTCCTCCTCAAGTTGCCTTTGGTCAAAGTTTTACCACAGCAAAAGAAAGCAAAGCATCTTATATTTCCTAGGTCTATCCAGGTTATCACAGACAAAAGGAGACCTTCACATCTCAAAGGCTGAATAGTATCAGGTTGTGTCTGTATCACCACACGTGAAAACCCATTAATCCTGTAATGGACATTTGGTTGATTTCATCTTCTTTATTGTAAATAGTGTTACAAGGAACACAGGACCAAAAAATAGTATTTAGGTTGAGAAGACAAAGCAAAGAAGAAAATAAAAGGTGCTTTCAATCCCTTTGAAAACATAACAGGAAATGGGCTTTCTGGGTCATACCTCAGTCATGTCCTCCCCATCCCCCACAGTTCTAGGTCATACCTCTGTGTTGTCCTGGCTCCCACTCCACACCCCTCCCCCACAGGAGACATCATACCATTTTCCATAAGTGACTATACTAATTTGCATTTGCACCAACTGAGGACAACTGTTGCATTTTCTCCACCTCCTCATCATTTTAACTTCTTCCTTTGTGGTAGTAGACTCTCTACTGATATGAAGTGATACCGCACCACTTTTTTGTATGTAAATGTTCATGGGAGTGCATGTGTGAGCATGCATGTAGAGCCAAGAGGTTAATGTTGGATGTCTTCCTCAGTCATCCCCTTTTTTACCTGAGACTGAGTCTGGGTTTACTCATTTGCATTGGTTGGCTGGTCATCAAGTCCTGGGCAACATTTGGTCACTGTTTACCCAGTTTGGGGGTTATAGGTGTAACACTGCTTCACGGGTAATGTGGATGTTGGGTTGGATTCAGGTCCTTGTGCTTATTCTGTAAGCACCTTAACCATTTCTCCAACCCCTTGCCATGGTTTTTATTAGCATTTCCCTGTGGGCCAATTCTTCAATATGAGGCAATGTGGCACCTCTGCACACACTTGAGTCCTCGCATTTGTCTTGGGGATGAGTCCTTATACCTTCTTGAGATTGTTACTGAAGTCTGCCACAGAAGCACTTTGGGAACAGTAGCAAGTTTGAGCCCTGACAGTGACCTTTTATCCACAGGTGCTGCTGAAGGGGAACAGCACAGGGGATACCCTGGGGTTCCTGGGGTACTGTCCTCAGGAAAATGCTCTGTGGCTCAACCTGACGGTGAGGGAACACCTGGAGATATTTGCGGCTGTAAAGGGGATGAAAAAAAGGTGATGCTGACGTGGCCATTGCAAGGTACATGGGGGTCTGCACCTGTCTGCTTCTGTACCCAGGTGACGGGGAAAGGCTCATTCACAGTAAATGTGGAATGAGAGTTCGTACTGTTTGACTAGGTGGGGTAGAGAAAACTTCCAAAGTTTAATTCACTTTCCTTTTAAGGATGGAGGGGAAATGGTTAGTATTCAATAGTAAGTGTGATAGAGTATACTTTAAATATGAACTAAATTGCAGAAGTATGTGACCACCATACTAACAGGTAAATGCATCTCTCTTGGTCGCAAGGACCACAACCTTTGTCAGCCTGATCCTGTTGAAGGTTTCAGTGCATGCCTTGAACTACCTTCCTGGCCCCCATCTTGGCCAGGCTCACTGCCCCACCCTTCCACCATCTCTCTTCACCGTGGAGAGGACAGTGATGTTCCACTGTCTCTCTACAGGTTGGCGGATGCGCTCAAGCTGCAGGACCAGCTGAAGTCTCCTGTGAAGAAGCAGTCAGAGGGAGTGAAGAGAAAGGTATAGGCAGGGCTGGGGGAAGGGCATCGAGCATACCTCAGGGAGGCACACTTGAGCTGATGCTACATGGGCTGTCCCTCTTGTCGCAGCTGTGTTTTGTGCTCAGCATCCTGGGAAACCCTTCCGTGGTGCTTCTGGATGAGCCGTCCACCGGAATGGACCCCGAGGGGCAGCAGCAAATGTGGTGAGAATGGCCGCCATCATGGCCGCAATGCAGCTGGTGGGGAGTTCAAGGATTGTGTCAATATTGTCAGCCAAACAAAAATAAGTGTGGCCAACATGATCCGTACCCCTAAGAACTATTAGTTTTGGAGAAAAGCGTACAAACGTTTTCTTGATGGTTTACTACCAAGTTCAATGAAGGAAAATTAAGCTTCCGAGAATGGAATCCTTTTGTTCAGTCTCATAAACTACTCATTTCTACTCAGAATGTTTGCTCTCAAGCAGCCTTCTTCTAAGTGTTTTCTCATGACAGCCTCTGCTATGTCACCAGAGTTTCTCTAGCAACCGACTTGACAGTCTTCTTCCTCTGGGAGTACATCTTACATGGTCTGCATTGATTATTTCTCGTCCCTGTCATGTGGCATTTCCTCTCTCCTATTCCCAGAAGAGCCGGAGGACCTCTATTCATCACAGTTCTTCTCTTGACAATATAGGCAGGCAATCCAGGCCACCTTCACAAACACAGACAGGGGTGCCCGCCTGACCACCCATTACATGGCCGAGGCTGAGGCTGTGTGTGACCGCGTGGCCATCATGGTGTCTGGGAGACTGAGGTGGGTGCCCGTTTTCATTCTACACCTGTCCACTCTGTGATGATCAGATGAAACAAATGTTTGTTTGTTTGTTTTTTAAGCAAATTGGCATTCGTGGGTAAGAGAGTCGCCAGTTCCCTAGTTAACAGTAAAGAGACTGAGTTGTGTGACTGAATGGCGATCCCCGCATGCTCACGGGCACTATGCCCACATTTGTCTTGTGCTTTTTGTGATTCCTATTCCTGACCCAGATGTATTGGATCCATCCAACATCTGAAGAGCAAATTTGGCAAAGAATATCTCCTGGAGATGAAGGTGAAGACTCCCACGCAGGTGGAGCCCCTCAACATGGAGATCATGAGGCTCTTCCCCCAGGCTGCTCGGCAGGAAAGGTAAGCACAGTTTCAGGGGTGCGCTTGTGTATGTGTTTCTGTATGTCGGTCGGTCTGTCTGCCCATATGAGTACACATAGACACACACACACACACACACACACACACACACACACACACACACAAACGCTATAGGTCACAAGTAAATATGCCTTGCCTTCTGTTATCGTTTGAGCATCCCAGTATCTTTCACTGAGCCAGAGCTGAGTATTTGCAGCAAGCTCTAAGGATAAGCCTGTTTCTGCCCAGGTCTCTTGTGCCCGCAACCAGAGCCGGGATTACAGACATACTTAGCCACATCCAGTCTGTGAGTTCTGAGTTATAAACTTAAGTCCTTCTTTCCTTGTGCTTGCACGGCAGGCACTGTCCTGGCTGAATCACCTCCCCAGCCCACAGTTCCCGTTTTTAATCTAGTAAAGTGCACCCACTTTCCCCTAGGATTTGTTTGGCTTGGTACACTGTGGGTCGTGTTTACACTGTAAGAAAACCTCAAACAGATCTCTGAACTATGGGCACTGCTTGAAGTCTACTAGAGAACAGAGGGATAGTTGTAAATCTGAGGTCACATGCGTGTGGCCAAATTATGTGGCAGGTTCTATCTAGGTCTTGGGTTAGCCAGTTGTCATCCTGATCTTTAAAAGTAAGAACCACTTTAAGCAAATCGACATTCCTGGGTAAGACTTGGAGTTGCCACATCCTTACTTAACAGGGAGGAGACTCTGATTTGGGTGTGGTGATGCGGTGGTGACCTAAGCATGGTCACAGGCACCCTTCCCACATTTGTTTTGTGCCTTTGTAATTCCTACTCCTAACCCTAAAGAGCAAATTTGTCAAAGAATATCTGCTGGATGTATTGCTTGGGTAAAGATGCAGTACTTATAGGAAGACACTAATTGTATTTCACCAGTGTCTTCACTAATAGTAACTTCATACAGACACAAGTAATACAATAATGATGGAGTTGACTGATGAAAGAACATAACTCTTATTTTTATTCTGTTTGTAAGAGCCCTAATTCTGTATGAACTAGATCGCACAAACATAATCAATAAGCACTGCTGGTGAAATAGAACACTTTGTAAGTGAAAGAAAATAAATCCTTTGAAGTGAGATCAATTTGTTCTGATTATTTGCTGGCAATAGGTAGTTAAATAAGTACCTGACAAGTAGTTGATGATCTCTGGGCCCTTCGGAAGAAATTGTGGTTTCATTTCCTAAGGACATTCAGGGTCCCCTTTGCATGAGAACAGCATTGAGAGTTGGGGGAGGAGGTGCCTAAATGTGGACTCTGTACTGAATAAGTAGATTACTACCCAGTTTGGAAATTCTAGGAAGCTGTGGTATGGTAAAAGGAGCCTGTGTTCCCAGTTGAGACTGGGTGGGCAAAAAAAAAAAAAAAAAAAACACAGTCTCAAAATGTTTCCTAGACTGGCCCTATGTGGGCCCTTCCAAGGAGCTTGAGACAGAGATCTCATCCATCGTTCCCTCTCTTCCTTCTTGTCAACTGGCCTGCCTCTGTAACCTCACTCTTAGAGATTCAACTACGCCAAAGAGTCTTTATTTATGAAAAGAAACATAATGGACGCCATAGATGTTAAGCCACATGCTCAGAGACCAACCCAGCCTTCATTTCCCCCTAGATACTCTTCTCTGATGGTCTATAAATTGCCCAGGGAAGATGTGCAACCTTTATCCCAGGCCTTCTTCAAATTGGAGACAGGTAAGGGAGGAGTTAGAGACCAGACTGTAAGATCAAATACTTCCAGTGCTCTAGAGCGCCCATGGTGGTGAGAAATTGAATCAGAGCATTCTGGACTAATGGTGAGTGTTCAGAGTTCCTTTTGAAGTATAGAAGCAGAAAACCAAAGATGTAAGCTAGGTCAGCACAGGCATATACATAGCAAGGATTGTTGTTTTAATTTTTGTTTACTGTTTTTTTTTACTTTGCACATAGGGAAGGACAAAAAATAAGACAAAATTCACCATACTTTGAAGGTTATATCATTTTAAATTTAAAATCAATTTCACTTTAGAGATCATATTAAAAGTGAATCTTTTTTATTGATATATTTTTTATTTACATTTCAAATGATTTCCCCTTTTCTGGATCCCCACTCCCCGCAAGTCCCATAAGCCCTCTTCCCTCCCCCTGTTCCTTCATCTACCCTTTCCCGCTTCCCTGTTCTGGAATTCCCCGATACTCTTGCACTGAGTCTTTCCAGAACCAGGGGCCACTCCTCCATTCTTTTTGGACATCATTTAATATGTGGATTATGTCTTGGGTATTCAAAGTTTCTAGGCTAATATCCACTTATCAGTGAGTATATACCATGATTGATCTTTTGAGACTGGGTTACCTCACTTAGTATGATGTTCTCCAGCTCCATCCATTTGTCTAAGAATTTCATGAATTCATTGTTTCTAATGGCTGAATAGTACTCCATTGTGTAAATATACCACATTTTTTGTATCCATTCCTCCGTTGAAGGACACCTGGGTTCTTTCCAGCTTCTGGCTACTACAAATAGGGCTGCTATGAACATAGTGGAGCATGTGTCCCTATTGGATGCTGAAGAATCCTCTGAGTATATGCCCAGGAATGGTATAACAGGGTCCTCAGGAAGTGTCATGCCCAGTTTTCTGAGGAACCGCCAGACTGATTTCCAAAGTAGCTGCACCATCTTGCAATCCCACCAGCAGTGGAGGAGTGTTCCTCTTTCTCCACATCCTCGCCAACACCTGCTGTCTCCTGAGTTTTTGACCTTAGCCATTCTGACTGGTGTGAGGTGAAATCTCAGGGATGTTTTGATTTGCATTTCCCTAATGATTAATGATGTTGAACATTTCTTAAGGTGTTTCTCGGCTCTCCGAAGTTCTTCATGTGAAAATTCTTTGTTTAGCTCCGTACCCCATTTTGTAATGAAGTTATTTGGTTCTCTGGGTTCTACCTTCTTGAGTTCTTTGTATATATTAAATATTAGCCCTCTGTCGGATTTAGGGTTGGTGAAGATCCTTTCCCAATCTGTTTGTTGATGTTTTGTCCTTTTGACAGTGTCCTTTGCCTTACAGAAACTTTGTAATTTTATGAGGTCCCATTTGTCAATTTTTGATCTTAGAGCGTAAGCTATTGGTGTTCTATTCAGGAACTTTTCCCCTGTGCCCATGTCCTCAAGGGTCTTCCCCAGTTTCTTTTCTATTAGTAAAAGTGAATCTTTTTAAAGTATATTGTATTTTATTGGCTCAGGCTAGTAATGACCTATAAACTCCTATATAAGTGTGAATAATCCAGTATCCATTGGTGGGCTTCAGTGTAACTTAGAACATACTGTATTCATTCTTTGAACAGAGCTTTGGGTTGTCTGTCCTGTCCTTTGATTTTCACACTCTGCTTGTCTGAGTGATCTTAAGAACTCTTTGCTTTTACTGCTCAATGTCACCTTCTCTTGCCTGTCACTTGCCCTACTAAGGAAGAGAGTCACCTCCTGTCCCATAGATACCTTCTGGTTTCTGCTGGCTGCATCTAAAGCTGTCTTGATGTATCTTTTTATCTGTGTCTAAATTCAGCACCTAAACTTTGTGGGACATGTGATTCTTCAAAGCACTCCTAAGATTAACATCACTATCATGATTCTTTTGGGGGCTTAGGGGGCATCTTTCCACTAAAATCTGTATGCCATTTATCATGACTTGAACTATGTGCTCCTGGCTAAATTGGTTAAACAGAGAATTTCCCACGCTGTTGTGATTTTTTTTTTTAGATAACTTTTAACTTTATCTCTGTGTCTTTCTTTTCTCTTTTCCAAAATCTCTTCCCGTCACAACCTACTTCTGTGGCAAGTCTACTGAATCAATGGTTCCTATTCAGGAAAGAAAGTGTCCTAGACATCATTGTATCCTATGATTCAGGTCTTTAAAAAACTACATAACATGCAAATGTAGTGCTGGCTCTCTCCCAACCAAATTGAAGCAGACACTGTACATATTTCAGTTGTGCAATGTGCTCAGAAAAAAAATTGTGTGTCAGTTCATTTAATGGTCCCCCGTAATTTCTGCTATTCATGACCTGCTATGACTTAGTGAATATATAACAATTAACATACAAGAGTCCTGACATACGGTTTTTCTTCTACAGTTAAACAGAACTTTGACCTGGAGGAATACAGCCTCTCACAGTCCACCCTGGAGCAGGTGGGTCAATTTCAGGGACTTTTGTTCACAAACATTAAATGCATGATCTTTGGATTCAGACAAGAGAAGAGTCTTGTGACTTCAGTTTCATAAAAAGCATGGAGTTGTTCTTGAAATGTGTTTTCATGTCCCTTCCAGGTATGACACATAGGAGTGAGTTTATTTCAGATAAGTCATTAAATTTGCTATTGTTATTTGTTTATGTGTCCTTGTGCATATCCATTGACTCTTCTTAACCATAAGAGTATAAATTGTCTGATGCTCTGAATAAAGTTGTCTATTACATGAAAAAAGAAACATTGTGATCTCTCTCTCTCTCTCTCTCTCTCTCTCTCTCTCTCTCTCTCTGTCTCTCTCTCTCTCCCTCTCCCCCCTCCCCAGGTCTTCCTGGAACTGTCCAAGGAACAGGAGCTGGATGGTTTTGAAGAGGAACTTGATCCCTCAGTGAAGTGGAAGCTCCTCCCACAGGAAGAGACTTAACACTGAAATTTTTAGCTATGGCTGTTTTTATTCTGTAGTTGCTCAAAGCAATTTTGTCTTTAACGCTACATAGCCATTGTGGATGAGTAAACCATTTGGCCATGGAAATAGAAGGTGCTGCTTACATTATGAGTATACAGATCTTACGGGTGGGATTAGAATCATGGAAAAAGCCATTGAACTAGCTCACTCTCTATAATTTGTCTTTGTAATATCATCATTTTAAAACACATTAATTGTATGTATTCCTGAGTTTAACTGTTTGTTTAATTGTTATAGCTGAAGTTGTGACTTTTCTGTACATGTATGTGTTATGCATAAAGGACACCCATTCTCTTTTCTGTCCTTTCTTATCATTCTTCCCTCAGCACTCTTCATAGCCCCTTACGTCCTTCTATTTTCTATATTTGGTTTGGTATATATTTCTGCATATAAGAGAAAGAATATACTTCTGGAGTTTGTGTCTGTCTTAGTTTGTTCAGCATGGTGCCCTCCAATTTCATGTATTTTCCTTCAGATGACAGGATTCTCTTCTTTGTCGCAGGTTAATGTGTTTGTGTATAGATATTACGTTTCTTTAGACCTTCGTTTGTTGATGAGGTTCTAGACAGTTTCTTTATCTTGCATATTGTGACTAGTACCATAATAAACATGAATGTGTATGCAATTCTTTTTAATGTTAACTCACCTATTTTCTGTATGTATGCAAGATTGGAAGAAGTGGATCCTATCACAGGGATTCTTTTGGCTTAGAGAGGATTTCTACCCTGATTTGTAGAGTGGCTGTATCATGAATACACATTTCCACTAGTCCTATATTATCATTGCCTTTTCTCTAAATTTTTATCAGCAACTTTTAAAAGTTTAACAATAGCTATTCTAACAAGGATGAAATAGATTCTCATTATAGCTTTGGTTTTAAAGTTTTTCATCTCCCATGAGACAAGAATAGATTTTTAAAATGTATTTATTAGCCACTTATGGTTCTTCTTTTGAGGAATGGCTATGCAATTTTTTACCCATTAGACTGAATTACTTAAAGGTTAGATATATCTTTTAGTTCTTTATGTACCAAATATATTAATGTTACAACAGAAGAAGAGCTGGTGAATATTTTCTCTCACTCTGTGGGTTGTCTCTTTGCTTTTGTAACTGATTACTTTGTAAAAAAAAAAAAAAAAAAAAAAAAAAAAACTGTTCTGGTTGATTTTTGTGAACTTACATAAACCTAGACTTATCTAAGAAGAAGAAATATTAATTGAGAAAAATTATTTCATAAGATCAGCACATATATAATTCCATGGAATTTTCTTGACTAATATTAACATAGAAGAGGCAAGCTATCTAGAAACAGGCCCTGCCTGGGAAGGTAGTCTTGGGCAGTATTAGGAAAAAAGCTGAGCAGGATATGAGAAACCAACCAGCAAGCCATTCTTCAATGGCTTCTTCTTTACTTCCTGTCTTCAGGTTCCTGCTTTGAGTCCCTGCTCTGAGTTTCTCAGTGATGGAGTGTGACCTAAGAGTTATCAGATGAAATAAACCCTTTCCTCCCCATGTTGCTCTTGGTCATGGTGTTTACCACAGTGTTGGAAATTGGTACCAAATTCATGGGATATTGTTGTGGTGGAATAGACCAGGTTGTCTTGGGGAAGATTTCAAGAGGAGTTTAGAACTCTGAGTTAGACAATCCATTGATTTTTATGGCTGTTATGGGAACAGGAAGCCATGCAAACAACTGAGTTCTGCTGTGGACATTTCAGCCAGCCTGTGTGGATCATGTCTGCTGGACCTAGGGGTCTGAGGACCTGAAAGAATGGGGTGTACTATAGTCTAATGCTGTAGACAACTTTATTTCCATTTCAGTTATACATGAATGAAACAAAGAAAGTAATGGCCCAAGGAATTTTATTTAAATTCAGAAAAGCATGATAAAAAACACCCTAAAAACAACAAACAAACAAAACAAACTAACATGTAAGTAGACATAGTAAGATCATTGTAAATATTAACAGAGCAGGCTTTTTCCAAAACCTTTCAGGACAGATTTGTTTTAACACAATTGCCTGGCACATACTACAGCTTATATAGAAAGAAGCACAAAGGCAAAGCAGAAGGCTATATCTAGATTCAGAGTACACAGATCAGATTGGGTTCTACAGCTATGTTCTGACATCCAACAAGGATAACATGTTTTATAAGTGAATATGTAAATGTTTGTCACAAGAGGTAGTAAATCACATTCATAAAACAAAATACACTTGAGGTAAAAGGCCCTCTGCCTTTTTTGCTGAAGCCTCTCTCACAGTTCCCTAAGGCTTTGTTTATCAGGTGCCATTCCTCTGACAGTGTACTGACAGTGTGCCTTGTAAAATTCTAGGGAAAGTTTTAGAGTCTCTTAAAGACTATCAAGACTGTTCCGTTCCTTGAATTACTATAGTGCAGAACAAAACCCAAATCCAAGTGAACCAAAAACCTCAACATAAAACCAGAAACAGTGAACCTAATAGAAGGGAAAGTGAGAAATGGTTGCAAATGCATTGGTACAGAAGGCAACTTCTTGAACAGAACACCAAATAGCTCAGGCACTAAGATCAACAATTAATAAATGGAACTCTATGAAACTGAAAAGCTTTTGTAAGGCAAAGGGTCAGACAAAATGGTATCCTATAGAATGAGAAAAGATTTTCGCCACTTCTACATCTGACAGAGAGCTAATATCCATCCCCCCAAATAAAAAACCCCAAGAAACTAGATAGCAACAAACTAATCTAATTTTAAAAATGGAGCACAGATCTAAACAGAATTCTCAATAGAGGAACCTCTTGTAGCTAAGTAGACTTAAAGAGATGTTCAACATCCTTAGCCATGAGGGAAATGAAAATCTAAACTACTTTGTGATTCCATCTTACATCTGACAGAAAAGCTAAAATAAAAAACACAAGTGGCAGCTCATGCTGGCAAATATGTGGAGCAGGGAGAACACTTCTCCATTGCTGGTGGGAGTGAAAACATGTACAGCCACTATGGAAATCAATATGTCAGTTCCTCAGAAAATGGAAAATTGATCTACCTCAAACCCAGCTATACCACTCTTTGGCACAGACCCAAAGGATGACCCAACCTACCACAAGGGCATTTGCTCAACCATGTTCATTGTCACTTTGTTCATAACAGCCAGACACTGGGCACAATCCAGATGACCCTCCATGAAAGATGGACAAAGAATGTGTGGTATATTTGCACAATGGACTATCATCTAGCTGTTAAAATAATGACATCATGAATTTGGATGGAACTAGGAAGCATCATCCTGAGTGAGGTAACCCAGACCCAGACAGACACACATGGAGAGTATTCACTGATAAGTAGATATCATGCTACAATTCACAGACTTAGAAATGTTAAGTAACAAGGAAAGCTCAAGCGGGGACATGTGGATCTCCCCAGTAAGGGGAAAGAGAATAGATTTTCCTGGTGAGCTGGAGGCAGGTGGGGGTGGGAACAGAAGGATTAGGCAGGAGGTAGGAGCAACAGAGGTGGGAAGTCATGGGAGAGATGGCTGGAATGTGTGTATGTGTGGGGGCATTTGGGAGAGCAATGTTGAAACCTAATTATGGAAGTGGTTGAGTAGATCTATCACATATATATTTTCACTTCCCATATATTCCCTTTTCCCTCGTTTCTCAGTTCTTATCTTCCTTCTGAATAATGGCCTATTTGGGGATTTCATTTCACGTATACAATGTTTTTGTATTTTGTTTATTTTTGCTGCTTTGTTTTCATATTGATTTTGTGGCAGCCTAGGGTCAACATTGAATGATCCGTATCTACTCTGTGCCAAATTCTCTTAGATACATTTGCTCTTCCAAGACATATTCTATTTGGTTTTCAATCTGGTATTTATCATTGGCTTAGTGGGAGGCCTGCATTGACTTTTGTGTACTCTGAAGAGCTTACTCTGTTATTTATTTGCTTGCATGATTTCTGGTAATATTTGCCTGATTTTTATATAACTGTTACTGAAACAGTAATCTAAAACTGGAAGGTTTAGTTAGTATAGTGCTTGACATGCAAGCATGTAGACATTGACATCCAGAATCCATGTAAATAATCCATGTATACTTGTAATCTCAGTGCAGTAAGAAGGCGACAGACAGATCTCTGGGAATTGCTGGTAATTCCATTTACCCATGGGAAATTCCAGGGTAGTGAGAGATCCTGTCTCAAGAAACAAAATGCCTGAGTAGCAACACACACACACACACACACACACACACACACACACTACAGAGAAATCAAGGATCTAAGTCAATCTGCTACATCCTATCGAAAGTCACAGCTACCCGGTCAACTTCTATTTCAATTTCATGGGTCTGTTGAACATTTGCAAAGGACATGAGAAGAAGCAAGCAGAGTTACTCAATCCCTGTAAATCATTTAAACAGAGGAAAACAAAGAATCAAAGAGAATCATGTACAATGATATCAGTGAATGTAATTTCAAACACTTCAGCTGTTGCAAAGACTATTAAATTTGGAGAGAAGCCCTCTGGTCAGATGACACTGTTCCCTGTACTGATCCAAAAGGCTTTCCTGAGAGACACCAAAAAGTAGTCACTGAGTGTCAGCATTTGGTGAAAAGGTGTCTTATTTCAGTACTGTCTAAACAGAAGCTCTTTGTTGGACAGTAGGAAGATCATTTCTGCCTAAATGATGATATAACCATTGTATGTTGATCACATAAAATAACATTGTCATTTGATTACTTTGCAAGAAACCTATCTGACCATATGAAAAGACACTGTAGATACAATTTAATAATTGATTGAAAATTAGTGGAACCCACTCCAACAGTAGAACTCTGGTCAATTTTGTTAGTTGTCTGGGCTATATGTCTACTATCCATCTGATTGCCTAATTTTGACCAACTCCCAACCACTGCGGCCAAGAGAATAGCTATTTTTATGTAGACTTGTCCTAGAGTCTCTACCTTTGAGTATATTCCAAGCTATTACAGACCCTGACTTGGAATCTGGGTGCCAACTTGCGTTCTCTGAGGATTCCATTTTGCCAACAAAAATCAGAGGGTACTCTTTGGATGGTGACTCAGGAGTAAGGAAATAATGGATTAAAATTGCCCTCTCCATAATCAAGGTAGAATTATGTTGGGCAGTGGTGAGCTTAGCTCAATACCACCAGCTGAGCTGTTTGCACAGGTTTCCTGAGAGCAGAACATCAGTTTCCTGTTTTCCCACCCAGTGTGGAAGGGACTTCCCAGGTGCCTGACCTATGGCTATAATTGTTTTTTCCTGTTGTTTTTAACCCAGTCTCTAGTATATATTGCTGGTCCCTCCAGTAGACCAGTGTCTTTGTTTTCTGTTAATCCCCCAAGCCTACACCCAATACTTGGTACTGCGGCTGAATTACCGGTGCTGTCAGACTTAGATGAAAATATTCATGTCACTGAAGGCAATTTGTATACTTTATGATTCATCTTCTGTTGTGAAAGTTGGTATCCTGGCTCTGTTGAGCCTTGTTTAAGAAATTCAGCTTATCCAGTCATTTTCTGTTTCTATACTCTGTTCACATTTTCCTGGAAAGTGTCTAGAGGTGTTTATCTAGATCAGTTGTTCTCAACCTGTGGGTGGTGACCCCTTGGGCAAAGCTCTTTCCAAATGATGTTTATATTACTATTTGGAGCAGATTACATTTATGAAATAGCAAAACAAATAAGTTTTATCATTGGGGACCACCATAACATGAGGAACTGTATTAAAGGGTCACAGCACTAGGAAGGTAGAGGATACTGGATTAGATTGTATGCTGCAAGACTGATAGATGTGAGTAGATCAGGAGTAGTTGAGGAGACAGAGCAGCTCATCACGAGTGGGAGGGGATGAGGAAAGGTAAGGGGAAGGTGAGTATGATAGCAATATGTAGAGGAATTTTAATTCTGCAACATGGCCACTCTGGCAAGGGATCACATCCAAAGACCTAGGTTTGTGTGATGGGGCTGGAATACAGACATGATTTTAGTACACACCTTTAATCTCAAACAATTGGGTCTAATTGAGGGGTGACAAAGTGACCACTCAGAGAAAGATTTCACAGAATGAATGAGAGATAGAACTCACACGAGAACACACAAGAAAGAGCTGGTTAATGGCATGTGTATGTGACAGTTTGACAGGTTGAAGAGAGAACAAGTTAGACACAGGTGGAGGTAGAATGAGCCAGAGATTGAGGAGCCAGAAGATTAGAACAGATTGCCAGAGTTAGTTTGAAGTCAGTTAGAGCAATTCAGTCAGAAGCCAAGAGAAGCCAGTTTGAATCAGTCAGCTTGGAGAAGAGTTTGGGCCCGAACAGCTGAGTTGAACCAGCCAGCTGGAGTTTAGAAAGAGCTAGAAAGTGGGGGATTATTAAGCAGCAAGCCTCCAAGATGACAATTACATCTGGTGAATAAAAGTTACATTTACTACAATAATTCTGCTTATAAGTAAAATGGCCAAAAATCAGAGAAAAAATAATAATGAAAAACGGCTCTCCCTTCCCCAGCAGCCATCAACTTCTAAAAGCTTCTCAGCTAAGGTTGGTACCTCAGTAGCTTCCCCACCTCCATCTAGGATGGAATTCTTAACTGGCTTGATTTTGTGTAACTGTGCAGGTAGCCACAGCTGCTCTAAGTCAGTGTGTATGATGGTTGTGCCCAGAAGACAGAGTTTTACAACCCATCCCCAACCCCAATCTCAAACTCTTACATTTTTTTTGTCCCCTTAGGGATAAGGTGGGCAGGTTAATGTAGATGTCCTATGTTGGACTGAGTTCTTTCAGCTACTTATTTTTCTTATTCTCAGCACATCTCTGCATCAATCATAACTCATGCAATAAGTTCCCTATTGAAGGGTGGGAGCAGCACAAACCTGGTGGAGGAGGTTTCTAGATGGGAAAGATGCTGATGCTTCATGTGGTATGCTTACGTGCATATGTGCAGCATCATGCTCAGGTAAACAGCACTAATTAGGTTCAGTGGTTTAATGGTGATAATGATAATGAAAATGATATAATGGTGACGATAATGATTACAACTTAAAAGAGAGGACATTAAGTTGGGAAGGAGGTATGTTACTGTGGATCTCCCAGGTAAATTGAGTGGGAGTTGAATATGATCAAAATATATTGTATGCATGGATGAAAGTTCTAGAGAACACATTAATTTAAAAAAAATCAACAAAAATGAAGAGAAAATTCCTTTTAAAAAGAACCATTCTGACTTTGACACACAAGTTGCAAGACAACATATTTCTGTGGTTTTAATACATATGGATCCATAGTAAACAAATGTATCACACTTGAATATAAAAGCTACAATCTATCTCTGGTGTGTGTGTGGGGGGGTGCTCCTGTCTTTTTCTATTATATGCTAAATCTGTTGTAGGCATCTGTCACATTGTGTAAGAAAATAAATAACAATAGTAGCAGATGCAAGGACCAGGCAAGGGAGTTAACTTACTTTACAATAATCATTAACTAGGGATGGTGAGGTGACTTGGCTGATGGAGACATTGTTGCAAGAGTTCAATTCCCATGGCCCACATGTTGGAAAAAAACATTCCTCTGGCCTCCATCAATACATCACAGCATGCATGCCTATACATCTCCCCTCTCCTTCCTGCTCCTTCCCAATGTCTCTCTCTCTCTCACACACACACACACACACACGAGTGTGTGTCATAACACATAATGAACATTTGCATGTGTTTTCATAAATTCATCTTTAAACGCACCATGCATTTATATTTTTGAAGTGTTTTCTTAAATTGATGGCTGACATGATGTTTAAAACAGAAGCATAAATAATTTCATATTCTGGTCTTAAGATCTTTGGTGACAGATTAAAAGGACAGATTCACAGACCCAAACTTCAGAATCACATCTTATCTGATCGATGTTGCATACTGGCCTGGTTGTTGTGCTGTCTGTTGTGAAGTTATCTGCCCATCTCTTTAAGTGTATATGGAATGGTCGTTAAGACAGAGCTCCCCTTGGTCATGAAACAAGCCTTCACAAAATTATCAAACTAAATGTTCTCTGACCATAAATGAAACTACAAATTAGTGACTGAAAGACAGAAGCAGCGGAGATGGCTCAGTAGGCAAACTGCTTGACTTATATGCATAAAAGTCCAGGCTTACATCCCTAGGATTCATGTAAGTGCTGGTACATTAATATACTTTTGTCTCTAATCTAGGGAGCCAGAGACAGGAGAATCTCAGTAGCTTGCTAACTGGACATTCTAGCCAATTCAGTGAGCTACAGGTTCAGATGAAAGATTCTGTCCTTAAAAAAATATGGTGGTCTCTACAAGTTCTAGCTCCCCTTTGTTGGGTATTTTGGTTAATGTCATCCCCACTGGGTCCTGGGAACCTCTCACTTACCTAGCATCTGGGTCTTTCTAGTACACCCCCACTCTATTTCCCACCCCACCCCCAGTGCTACATATTTCTATTCATTTTCCTGACCCTCTGGACTTACCTCCTGTCTCTTCCTATACCTGATACTGACCCCCTTTTTTCCTTCCCCTCTTCTGTCCCTCCCAGATCTCTCTCTCTCTCTCTCTCTCTCTCTCTCTCTCTCTCTCTCTCTCTCTCTCTTTCTTTCTCTGGTTTTTCAAGACAGGATTTCTCTGTGTAGTCCTGGCTGTCCTGGAACTCACTCTGTAGACCAGGCTGGCCTCGAACTCAGAAATCCACCTGCCTCTGCCTCCCAAGTGCTGGGATTACAGGCGTGTGCCACCATGCCTGGCTCTACCTCCCAGATCTCTCCCTCCCTCTACCTCCAGTAGACAGGCACAGCCCAGAGTTGAGGGATAGGAGCACCCACCCATCTCAAAAATTGTAACACATAATTGTTCCCATCTAAAGAAAACACTGGGACAAAACATGGAGCAGAGACTCGAGGAAAGGCCATCCAGAGACTGCCCCACCTTGGGATCTATGCCATCTGCAGACACCAACCCACCCACATTATTGCTGATGCCAAGAAGTGTTTGCTAACAGGAGCCTGGTATAGCTGTCCCTTGAGGGGGTCTACTAGCACCTAAGCAATACAGATGCAGATACTTACAACTAACTATCAGACCGAGCATGGGGACCCCAATGGAAGAGTTAAGGGAAGGACTGAAGGAGTTGAAGGGGATTGCAACCCTATAGGAAGAACAACAATATCGACTAACTGAAACCCTTAGAGTCCCCAGGGACTAAACCACCAATCAAAGCATATACAACAATTGATCTATAGTGCCAGCTACATATGTAGCAGAGGATTGCGTTATCTGGCATCAGTGGGAAAGGAGGCCCTTCATCCTGTGGAGGCTTGATGCTCCAGCATAGGGTATGCTAGAGTGTGAGGCAGGAGTGGGTGGGTGGATGAGTGGGAGGGCACACTCTTAGAGGCAAAGGGGGGGATGGGATGGGGGTTTGTGAGGGGAAACCAGAAGAAGGACAACATTTGAAATGTAAATGAATAAAATAACCAATAAAAGCTTAAGTTCATTGACTAAAAAAAAATAATAAGGTGGGTTGGGGACTGGAGAGGTGGCTCAGGGGTCAAGATCACTGTTGGCTCTTGCAGAGGACTCAGATTCTGTTCCCATATGGTAACTTGCAATCTGTAAACCCAGTTTCAAGGGATTTGACTCTCAATTCTTAACCCCAAGGACACAAGGTATGCACGTGATGTATACACATGCACACACTCTTACAACCGAAACATCCAAACACATAAGATAAAATAAATACAACTTTTTAAAAGAAAAATCACAGTGATACATAGAAAAACCCTATCTCGAAAAACAAAAGACAATATAGTGAATTTATTTTTCAATTGTGTAAGAATTTCAAATGTTTACTACATTTACACAATTTCCCCTCTAATTTTTTCCTGTGTGTCCACTCAATTCCCTCTCATATTCATGACCTCTTAATTACTATTGCACACACACACTTAAAGCCCTTTACTATTGCTCATATGTACCTGTCTTTAGGGCTGATCACTTAGAATTGGATAAACTACAAGGAGACTGATTTCAGGAGAGAACTGGTTCTCTGTTCCTCACCTGCCATTGGTTGCCTATATCTTTTTATCTAGGAGTGGACCCTTGGGAAATTTCCCCCCTCCCTGTTGTCATGTCAACTGGTGTTGTCATTATGTAAGTCTTCTTTGAGCAGATATATTGTTGCAACCTCACAGGAGTAGCAATCCTGTCTAGAAGTTAGGTTCCAGCAGACAACAGCCTAGTCCTGTGATTTACCTCTCTTCTTCCAGGATGTTCCCTGAACTTATATTATGGATGTTTATAATGGGTTGGGTCTGGATACCTCCTGGTCAACCCTCCACAGAGAGTTGACTAGGTTTTGAATATCAAGCACAAATTCCATCTGATTGAGAAGGTCTAGTGTTCAATTAAATAACTGTTGGATACCCCCAAGATAAATAATGTTACAGTTATACCAGTCAGAAAAATAATAGCATCCTACACAGTAATGTATAATAAAAATAATATATAATAAATAGTGCATTCATAACATATGATTAATGTATATTAAGTAAATGGCAATCAACCTACAAAAATAACAGCAATATGGACAGCACTTGATGAAGACCCTTGATGTTTATCTCTCTCCTCCAGGAGCGGAAGGGACATACGAGATAACCATCTCCAGTATCTAGAATTAAGACGCTAAAAAGTATTCCATAAATCAATAGTCAAGACTGAAGCTCAGTGGAAACTGAAAAAAAAAAAAATTACCAGGGAACTAAATGAAAGCAAAACTGAGAAATAGGAATAAAAATCCTGAGTGAAGAAGTCAGAAGCCCAAGGCTAAGGGTAGAGAGAAAGCTTTCCTCCCATGACCCAGTTCTCTGATTTACCACCTTCCAGTTTAAAAGCAAAGCATTAAATGTTACTATCAGCTCTCAGCTCTCATCACTAGAGAACATCAAACAGAAAAGCGTAGGCATACTGCAAGCTTGGGAATATTGAATTGCTTCCGTTATACAGCAACTTTGCCAGGTGATGAAATATAACTGGCACCGCCCTGCGGGGGCTGGCTGCGCAGGGGTAAAAGACAAGCAGCCTTGCACGGTCACGTGACCGCGGGGTTTTGCAAGACCAACCCAGACCTGAGATCCTAAACTCCTGCTGGGAGCAGCTTTCAGCAGTCTGGCTCAGGGATGGCAAACAGTTAAACTCTAGAAAGGTGCTTGAGAGCAGGGGGAGGGGGAAGGTGACTCACTTCATTCTAAACAGAAGCAGGGAATAAATGGTGCTTCGGGAATCCTCGCTTCTTCAGGAGTCATTGCTTCGCATTTCCCAAAAGTAAGTTTCTGCGATTTTGTCTTCCTGATCCAGCTTGTTTGGGCATCGGGATTATTGTTGTTGTTATCATAAAATCTAAACCCTTTTATGAGCCGAATGCTAACCATCTGTGCCAAAATTGCTTTTAAAAATCAATGGGCTATCATTCTGAAATGTTTTGGTGTCTGGTGCATAATATTAAATAGAGCAGGGTATTGAATTAAAATATACGTCTTTAAAATACGCATTCATGAGGCTCTGCCGAGCTATAGAATTAGTGTAGGAATGAGCTGAGATTGGCCTACAGACAGACTGTCAGGAGAGGAGACACTTCAGGATTGACTGGAAAGCTTGTGCTGCCTCTGGAGTTACTTGCTTTGATGTTGTGATTTGCCAGTCCAGGGTTAACAACTTTTCTGACACTGCTTCCCAAGAGGGTTCACAGAACACTTGTGATGTGTCTGTCCTAGGATCTCTGAGGCTTCTGTCACCATGGGTGAAATCAGAATGGGAAATGTTTATTGTAGGTTCTCCCTTCCGCTCAGTCTAACTTTAAATGCTCATCCAGAAGCACAGAGGTGTCTGGTCCCAGAGCAACAGGGAGGAGAAAAACTTAGTCTCTAGCCCTCTGTCTATCTCCCTCTCCCTCCCCCTCCCTCCCCTTCCCCCCTCTCTCCCCTTTCGCTCCCCTCCCCCTGCCTCCCCTCCCCCTTCCCCCCTTCTCCCTCTCCTCCTCCTCTTCTCCCCTCCTACCCCCTCCCCTCCTCCTCTTCTTTCCTCCCCCTCCCCCACTCCTCCTCTTCTTCCCTCCCCCTCTCCCTCCCTCTTCCCTCCCCTTCCCCTCTCTCTCCCCTTCCGCTCCCCTCCCCCTGCCTCTTCTCCCCCTTCCCCTCCCCTTCTCCCTCTCCTCCTCCTCTTCTCCCCTCCTAATCCCTCCCCTCCTCCTCTTCTTTCCTCCCCTCCCCCTCTCCTCCTCTTCTTCCCTCCCTCTCTCCCTCCTCCTCTCCCTTGCTCTCTCCCTCTCCCTCCCTCTCTCCCTTGCCTTCCCTATTCCTCTTCCTCTCCCTCACACACACACACACACACACACACTTACACACTTACACACTTAAACATCCTGGATATTATTTACTCCATGGTTAAGGAGCGTTCAAGTCTTCAGTCTTGCTACAAACCACAGAACACACACCAGGAGTGAACAGACAAGGAGGTAATTTTAATTTATAAATAAAATCGAAGACATTGCAGACAGATGGCAGTTGCTTGTGGGGCTGTGCCTGATTGTGTACTGAGATCTCTACTTAAACAACTCCTGCTACACCTACAGCCTACACAGTCCCCTCTGAGAACATTCTGAGAGGCTCCTTAGCTCGCACGCACTGGGCACTACAACCTGATGCAGCTCTGTCTGCTCTTGGTGTCCTTTCCTTCCTTCTCTCTTTCCAAGGGTTGTCTCATTTCTTTCCTTGGTCTGTCAGCCTTCCCTCCCAACTCCTTTCACAGCCCCATGCAGATTCCTCCTGTGGCAACAACCCCTGAGCCTGCTTCAGCCATTCGGTCTCCCATTAGACTGGCCAGGACTTACCACCTGAGCTGTGACTCTAGAAAATCCAACAGTGTGTGTGCTCTCTGTGAAGCTGAGGAGGGCTTCGGTAAGGACCTGCCCACTCCTTGTCACTGTGACTCACCATGTGACCTTCATCCCTACCAACTGCTTCAGTTCTCAGGACTTAGAACCTAAATTTATAATATTTACGGTGGAGCTACTAATTTTGTGATCAGAAGCCATGGGCTATTCACACCTCTGGCGTGCTTCCCAGAAATCTGCTCAGCCTCAGACTCTGGGGAATCTTCCCTTCCTTAATTCAGTTTAGGTATCCTGTTTCCACCCTCAGGAAGAAAGCCTTGGGAGAGCATTTACATCCCATAGTTTTCAGAAGAGGCTCACCAGAGCATGTTGCACAGTATTGATTGTTGAAGCTGGAGCAGGAGGTGTTATTATGCACTAGAACATCTTCTGCAGGAGATTTTACACTACCGCTTAATTAAATATATATGCAAATTCCCTTATCAAATCACCTACTGATATTTACACACAAACATACATACCCTCACTCTCTCCTATAGATGGTCCTTCACTCAGTGTTGAATTACCTAAAGCTGTGGTTTGCTGTACTCCTGTGGGAAAACCTGTTCTGCTCAGCTGAGCAATCTCTATGGCAGTATAATGCTGTTCCCTTCAGCCAGTTCTGGGGAAAGCCTCTGAGATGCTTTCCTGTGCATCCGCTCACTCACAAGACAAAGGATCATGAACTCTCCACCTAGATGAAGCCAGTCCGAAGCTTCTACAGGTGGAGTTTCTACCTCTGCCTCCCAGATATAAGACCTCACCACAAAAACCTCTCTTCCCTGGAAAGCTAATGTATTATTATTGATAGACATAAATATATTTGTGCTTACTTGGATTAAAAGTGGAGTCACATTTCTATATAATAACTGGATCAGTTAGAATCTATCAGAGAGCTCCTATATGTAGATAGTATTTGTAAAAAATAGATCATAATAAAAGCTGTTAAATTTTTATAAAATAAATTACAGTTCTTTGGGAAAATTAAGAGAAACCATTAAAGATATAAAGATTATGAAGACTACCTTTATGATATGCTTTGAACAAGACAGGAAATTGAGGAAAGAAAGAAATCTTTATCCATTTAGTAAAACTTGATAACAATATTAAAAGTAGAATTAGAATAGATGTAAATAAAATTAAACATAAGAATAAAACATATGATTGTCCAAAGGAAAGGTTCATACACAATTTGGTTAACTTTTAAAATATTATTATCTATTAATTAGGTTTTAAACAGCAGACAGCTGTCAGTATTTTATGAATCAAACATTTAAAATGTCAGCCAATGTTTAAAGGTAAGCACTGTGTACTCTTTGGTTGGTGGTTTATTCCCTAGGAGCTCTGGGTGGTCTGGTTGGTTGATATTGTTGTTCTTCCTATAGGGTTGCAATCCCCTTCAGCTCCTTCAGTCCTTCCCCTAACTCCTTCCTTGAGGTCCCTTGCTTAGTGTGGTGGTAGGCTGTAAGCATCTGCATCTGTATTGGGCAGGTGCCCTTAGAATCTCTCAGGGAACAGCTATACCAGGATTCTGTCAGCAAGCACTTCCTGGCATCAGCAATAGTATCTGGGTTTGTTGTCTGCAGATGGGATGGATCCCTAGGTGGGGGCAGTCTCTGGATGGCATTTCCTTCCGTCTCTGCTCCATATTTTGTCCCTGTATTTCCTTTAGACAGGAACAATTCTGGATTTAAAATTTTGAGATTCTGGTTGGCCACATCATCAACTGGGGGCTGTGCCTATCCTCTGGGTATGGTCTCTACAGGTTCTGTCAAGTGTTACTCAGAAGGCAGAGGCAGATGGATCTCCGTGAGTTTGAGGACAACCTGTTCTACGTAGTGAGTTCCAGGACAGCCAAGGTTTTACAAAGAGAGCCTGTCTCAAAAGACAAAAGAACTTAAAACTTGACCTATGAGGAATGAGGAAGGCTTTTTAGACACAAGCAAGAGTTAAAAAAATTAGTCTACTGACTAATCTATTGACAGTAGCAGGTTCTATTAAATATAAATATCAGGATATGATAAAGCATTTGCTAAGATGCAAAAATAAGATGCAATCCAATTATGAATCAAGACTTCAGGAAAGCAGGAAAACAATGAGCATTCCATATCCTAATAAAGACTTCACCTATAATGCCATGCCTAGTGGTGAAATGTTCATGTATCTCTTAAATTCAGACGATGTTTTAGCTGAGCTGTTCTTACCCAAGAGAAGAGGCCAGGATGAGTTCTTTATGAATTTGAAGTTTTTGTTGAGCCACACAGACCTGGCCTGGTGAATACAAAGACAGACTGAGTTGAATGAGCCAGTGGTTTGTTTGTTTGTTTGTTTGTTTGGGGGTTGTTGTTGTTGTTGTTTGATGTTTCATTGCACTGTTTGTTTGTTCATTCATTTGTTTGCTTGTTTTTCATAGTGAGAAGACAGCTTTTTATCTCCCTGAGTATTCATGTGAATTTATGAATAACATTTTAACCTGTTTTGTTTTAATTGGTCTCAGAAATGATTCATCCGTCTGTAGCTCCCATATTCTATGGCACAAATCACGAATAATTCCATCGCAGGAAAAATGAAATCTTTTCTATAATTTTAGTAGGAACTCAGGCTCTGTAGGATCTCTGAGTCTCCCTTAGAAGCCTGCTCTTTTCTACTGAGAGACAGAAAGGGAGTGGATCTGGATGGAAGGGGAGGCGGGGAGGAGCTGGGAGGAGCAGAGGTAGAAAAAACTGTAATTATGTGAGAAAACAACAAGAGTAATAAAATACTCTCCAGGGTTGGGCCCCTGGAGTCCCTCCTCACTCTGTTGGGATATTTTTTATTGGTGATTTTATTGATTAACATTTCAATTGTTATCCCTCTTCCCAGTTTCCCCTCCTAAAACCCCTATCACATTCCCCCTCCCCCTGCTTCAATGAGGGTGCCTCCCCCAACCCCCCACCTACTCTCCACCTCACTGCCCTAGCATCCCCCTACACTGGGGCACACACACACACACACACACACACACACACACACACAGACAGAGACAGAGAGAGATAGAGAATGGAAAAGAGAGAGAGAAAGCGTGGCTAAAGTCAAGGTTAGAGAAAATGCAGCCTCCATGTACTTTACACTGCAGAGAACCATTTCATCTGAGCAGTAAGAAAGTGTGTTTCCTGGATAAGCCTGGCCAACAAACCACCATGAGCCAAGGATGGCCTCTTCTCTCTAAAATGCTCCTCCAGTTCTGCTAGAGCTTAGATTCCATTTGTCTCCCAAACTCTCCAAGAGTTCACATTCTAGACACTTGGCTGGTGTGTGGGGATGCTAAGAGTGTTGGAACCCTAGAGGAAATGGTAAGTATGGGTACCACTCTTAGAAGAAATTGATGCTCATCTTGTGACATATGTTAGCTCTCCCTTCCTGTCCCTGTACTGTACCGTGATACAGCCTAGAAGACCTTGCCAAGATGAAAATTGACCCAAATAAACATCTTTCCTTTGTGAAGCACATAGCCTCATTATTTTAATGTAACAATAGAAAACAGATGAAGAAAACGTCCTCTGCTGACAAATCTTGACATCAGTCCAGCTAGTATTAAAATTAAACGTCAAAAGGCCAGTTCCATCTTTGTAGAGAAAGCTATGAAGGATAAACTCAGAGCTGAGAGGCATGAACTGGTGGCTGGGAGTGCCACAGATAAACAGTGGGCAGATTCAGGATTTGGGGAAGTAATTAGCATTCATTTAGATCAGTGGCCTCATCAGGTTACTCTTCCCCCATTGGCTATATTCCTCATGACCACTTGATTTATTCTGCTTTCTCTGCCCTTTTTCTCATTAAACAGGGCAACATGATCAAGAGAGAGATAAGTGTGCACCAACAAACTTGTGCTTTATTACAGAAGAACCTTCTTAAAAAATGGAGACTGAAAAGAGAGACCTTGATGGTATGGTTTAGTGTTTCTGCCACTGACTGCTGACGATATAAATGTATTTTGCCTGAGAATTGCATGTGCTTTTCTCCTATATCACCCCACACACCAAAAAAACAAATAAAAGAGTAAACCTCCCTCAGACAGCAGGGACTGTTTTTAAGGCCATGAGTATGCTTAAAGAAACTTCATTCAATTGGTTTAAAAAGCAATAACCCCGGCCAGAAATTCAGAATTCAGCAAACATCTTTTAAAGCCACTGGTCACACATCTCACTAGCGTTACCACCCATAGACACAAGAGTTAGGATTGTTGTTAGTCTAAAACTGGGAAATCAAACAACCCAGCAAAAGGGATATTTGCCATTTTCTCATTTGAATTTCTCTCTTTTTTTAATAATTTATTTATCTTTATTTTATGTACGTTAGTGTCTTGACTGCATATATGTTTGTGTTAGGGTGTTGGATCCTCTGGAAAAGGAGTTCCAGACAATTGTGAGCTGCCATGTGGGTGCTGGGAATTGAATCCGGGTCCTCTAGAAGAGCAGCCAGTGTTCTGAACCTCTGAGCCATCTCTTCAGCCCTTGGATTTCTTTCTTGTTTAAAATTTTTACTTCAGAAATATCAGAAAGGGTTGGACATATACTCAGTGCCAAAAAAAATATTCTGAAAATATGTCTAAGTTTATGCACTGGGGAAACAAAATAATTTATTGGGAATTTGTGAATAGCTACCAAAGCAATGTGGCACCCCTCAGATGACCACCATTCTGCTGAGTACCCTTTAAAAAAGTCTTGGTGTGTATCTTAGTCATGGTTTCTATTCCTGCACAAACATCATGACCAAGAAGCAAGAGATCTAGGGAGGAAAGGGTTTTTTCAGCTGACATTTCCACATAGCTGTTCATCACTAAAGGAAGTCAGGACTGGAACTCAAACAGGTCAGGAAGCAGGAGCTGGTGCAGAGAGACCATGGAGGAATGTTCCTTACTGGCTTGCTTCCCCTGGCTTGCTCAGCTTGCTTTCTTATAAAACCCAAGACACCCAGCCCAAAGATGGCACCACCTACAAGGTGCCCTCCCACCTTTGATCACTAATTGAGAAAATGCCTTATAGCTGGGTCTCGTGGAGGCATTTCCTCAAAGGAGGCTCCTTTCTCTGTGATAACTCCAGCTCATGTCAAGTTGACACAAAACCAGCCAGGATAGTGTGTAATCATTATATTCTAGCTGTGGCATGCTGCCACTTCAATACCCAGATTTTCAACAAATCAAAGATGGCTCGAACTGGTTGCCAAGGTAGCACTAGGTGAGAATACTGTAAATGACAGCTGGTTACATTTTCTACTTCCTCATGAGGACCTGCCTCAGCACAAGCACTAAGTGGCCCGAGGCATTCATGTTCCTACCAATAACTGACTGGTATTACTGATGATTTTGTGCCACACAAAATCTATTTCAAGTGGTTTGCCTTTGAGACACATTGGAGTTTTTTATTAATTCGATATATTTTTTATTTATATTTCAAATGATTTCCCCTTTCCTGGTTCCCCAGAGGAAAATTTGATGACCAAATGGTTGTGGATGAATACCTCGGAATCATGATTTTTCTCTCTGATGGTTATGGATAACTAATCTGGAATTGTGACTTTTCTCCCTGTTCTTGGGCTGCGTAGGAGGGGATGATCTCGCTGCTCCTTCTGCTCTTCTTGTATTTGTATCCTCATGGTCATGAAGCTACTGACTTTTCTTCAGTGCCCACCAAGGATCTGGGGCGAGTCGATTCTTTTAGACAATCCAAGTTCATGGTAGGGTACATGCCTGTCACCAACATGACACAACAGATAATGGAGAAGGTAGCTGCTGCTGCTTTCATGGCAGGTATGGTATACCTATAGTATACTATAACTATAATATATATAAGATATATTATAACTATAGTAATCTAAGGGTTAGGATTTGACTCTCATCTGTTTTATTCTGTTAAGTGTTAACAAGATATATAGCACTGAATATAGTATCTACAGAAAAGATTGTTTTAGAGATATGAATAAAGGCACTGGGTGTATTTTGAACTTTTCCATTATTCTTTTTTTGGGGGTTGTTTGTTTGTTTGTTTGTTTGTTTTAGCTTATTAAACATATTATCAGGGTGGCTAGGGAGATGGTTGAGCAATTAAGAGCACTTGTTGCTCTTTCGGAGAACTTGTATTGTGTCCTCAGCACACTTAGGGCAGCTCATAACTGTCTATTACTCCAGTTCCAAGCATCTGACACCTTCTTCTGACCTCTGCAGGTACCATGGGCTTACATGGTACACATATGTATATGCAGGCAAAACACATACATGTGTAAAAATGTATAATTTGGGTTCTTAAAAGAATATAATAATGTATTGCTGCTTCTATTCACCATAAACCAGTGTCTGATTTATGCCACGTTACATCTATTAAAATGACAGCTGTAGAAATAATTTAGCTGGTACCATAAATACTATATTTTGTTCAAGTTGGCACAATAATCAAATATATAAAAATTAACTTTTATTAATTATTCTTTTGACCATGCCTCAATATAACTTTAGAAATATCGTCCCCAGACTTTTAGACTCAATAACGTAGTCAACATCAGTAATTGATTCAACATTGCTTCCGTGAAGAACTTTCATAAACTATGACAGACTTGACGTCTCAACATTGCCTCCCTCCATCATTCACTAACAACAGTGTCACCCACTCTCTCCTCTGCAGATAGAAAAGTTTTGGAACTGTTGGATGAAGAACATGTCAAGGAATTAGCAGAAAGTCGTGAGGAAATAATAAAAGTTATTTTTTCTGATACATTCTCATATCAACTGAAATTCCAAACTGGATGGAGATTCCCAAAGTGGAGAGAACTCGGAGACCATGAAGGTAGTTCTCCAACTACACAGCCCTACTACTCTCTATTTAAATGGTGTTGACCCATTCATAAGGATAGATGTTATTATGTCAAATTAGACAACCTCTAAAGATGTCTGTTTGTGTTGACATGTGTTAGCATATTCCATATATGATTGCTTTATATGGCTAGATGTATATATGCTTAGATGTATATGAAGCATATAGGTAGATATACATTTTAATACAATAGTGTCATTTGTAACATAACTGTAAAATGTGTATGCATTTACAAATGTATATGCATATGCACAATTTAATACTAATAGTATTTAGTTTGTAGTATATAGCTGTAAAATATGTATAAATGAAATAGGAAAACTTCTTAGATGAGATCGGCCACATTCTGGGTGGTATGTCCACAGACTAAACGGCTGTACAAATGTTTAAAGCTACATGAACAAGAAGTTTTCAAAATTCCTTGGTAAAAGGGGAACATGTGATTATTGGATTTATCTATACAATTTTGCTTGGCACAGGAACTGAGAGACATGGATGTTAGAAACAATCTTAGGACAAATGAAATCTTGAGTTTCGGAAAAGAGGAGATTGCTACATGACTCTGGGGGCTGTGGGGGGGGGGAGCGGCAGAGCAACATCCAGAGAGTAGACAAAATACCTGCATAGTCAACAAGGCAGCGGACAAGATCAGCTGTTATCAGAGGAAGGATGAAAGGTTGTTTGTGTTGTCTAGGGTTCCGGAGGAAAAGTCTGAACTGAAAGAAAGAAAGAAAGAAAGAAAGAAAGAAAGAAAGAAAGAAAGAAAGAAAGAAAGAAAGAAAGAAAGAAAGAAAGAAAGAAAGAAGGAAGGAAGGAAGGAAAGAAGGAAAGAAAAGAAAGAAGGAAAGAAAAGAAAGGAAAGAAAGAAAGAAAGAAAGAAAGAGAGAAACAAAGAAAGAAAAGAAAGAAAGAAAGAAAAGAAAAGAAAGAAAGAAATTAAATTAAAAGAAGAAAGAAAATTTACCTTTGAATAACTATAATATTGAGTTCACCATCTTTGGAGTTTGGGATCCTATGTTAACTTGCCCATCTGGCCTGAGAAAGCTCTTTTAGATATATGTGAATCAAAATAATTCCCTCTTTCCCTCCATTGTATTTTTTCAGGCATTTTATTGAAGCAAAGTCACAAGTAATTAATACACACATCACAGACTATCCTGGCTGACAAATATATATTTATGAGATGGTATATATATTTTTCCAATACAATATTTCTATTAATTGAGAACTTCATGCAGTGTATTTTGATCATAATTATCTGACACTCATTCCTTCCCATAACTCCTCCCTGATCACCTCCCAATTTTGTGTTCTATTTGTGTGTGTGTGTGTGTGTGTGTGTGTGTGTGTGTGCTATATTTGGGTGCTCAGAGGCCATTGGATCTCTTGGAGCTAGAATTACTTATTAATAAACATGTAGTTAATATTAACTACATGATAATATTAAATAAACATGTAGTTAGCAAACAGACAAACTCAAACACAACACACATATAAAATAAAATATAATACAAATAAAATAAAAACAACCTTTAAATGGGATTATTGTGTGAAAGGAGGTGGGAAGATTCTCAGAGTCAGGAGTAGGAAGTTTTCCATGAGGCTGTGTCTCCTAGGGAGGTCAGAAGAGCTATATTGATGAAATCTTACCAACATGACCTACCCAAGTATGACACAGATAGACGTGCTAATGTGGATGTAGGAAACTTGGAAGGCCTATGCCCGACACAGAAACACAGGCAACTAAGGAATACTAAGGACAGGAAAAATAGTCTTCCATAGGGAAGAGCCATTAATTGATTTTCAGATACCTAGAGGTCAGTCCTGAAAACACAATTGAAGTAATATTATAGAAGCTGAGTAGGTTGCTTTTATATATAATATAGTACATGTAGTTATATATGTGATATATATTGAGATATATATGTACACACCAGAAAGCAGAGAGAAATACATGAAAGGACTTGGAGAAAGGGAAGGTAAGGGGGATTTGGTGTAATTAGAAGCTCAAAAAATTTAAAAGTACTAAAAAAAAAAAGAAAGAGTGCTGGGATAATTCAAGGTGGATGGTTGCCTGGGATGGTTCTGTCTGACACACACAGAATTTATGTTTTCATAGATTTTTGAGCAGTTGGAATTGGGGGCTGTTGTGAAGTCCACTGCTTGCTCTCCTCAGGGTGGAAATAACCTATGATCTATGCTTCTGGTTTCTTTTGTCCACAAAGCTCATTGTTATGGAAATCAGGAAGATGTTGGCTGTCTGATATCAATATTCTGGAAGGAAGGATTTGTGGCTCTTCAAGCTGCCATCAATGCTGCCATCATCGAAGTAAGTGCAACGGGTTGAATGCACGCTGGTACACAGGACAAATCACCAGAGGCATAGAGGATACGAGGAAGAAAATACACATGGCTAGCCCTCCTCTTTCATCAATCCATTCATTCAAGGAAAAAGTTACTAAAGTTGCTGTATGTTATATAACAAAGCAGAAACTAGAGGGAGAGTTCCTCTTGCATGGTATCAGCCTCATCAGGAAGCCATGTGTGTAGAAAGAAAATCATCAAAGCAGATGCTGTCTACAATAGGGGCTGTTCTGTTAGTGTTCTGTTGCTATGAAGAGACAACATAACCAAACCAACTCTTATGTTAAAAAAGCATTTCCTTGGAGGCTTGCTCACAGTTTCAGAGGGTTAGTCCATAATCATCACAGCAGTCCATGGTCATACAGGCTTGGTGCTGGAGCAGTAGTTTTGAGTGTTCCTTTCTGATCCACAGAGGCAGCACACAGACACCATATGACTGAACCTGAACGGGCTTTTGAAAACCCAAAGCACACTCCAGTGACTCACCTCCCCCAAGAAGGCCACTCTGACTCCAGCAAGGCCACACCTCCTAATCCTTCCCAAATAGTTCTACAAATCACTTTGTGTTTGCAAACCATTATGATAACTACTATACTCACCTTGCCTTGGGTAATTCAGTGCCACTGTCTTACCCCTGTTCCTTGGGGGTGGGGCAATTAAACCCATAAAATCTAATTTGTTCCACTAAGCATCAGTGTCTTCAGCCCTACTAACTGGGGACCAAACATTCAAACATATAAATGGGTAGGATCCATTCTCATTCAAACCATATCACCATATCCCAGAATGCCATGGGATAATTTCTGATCAGAATGATAGTTCAACTTGAGACTTGAGGTAAGAGATGTATTGAACGTACAAGTTTAGAAAAGGCATTTCAAACTGTTCTGTGGTAATGTTAGCTGGGGTGTTACAGACAGGAGGTGAAATCTGATCGTTGCGGGTAAACTCAGAGTGCCTGAGCAAGATGCAAGTAGATCAGTGGCAGGACATGAATATGGAATTTTCCTCTAGCAGATGATTGTGGTAGGCCAGTAAGGGATTCCCGGAAAGGGGTGGTTTAAAACAGAGCGTGTCATTCATGATCTTGCAAGTTTTATTAACAGATATCACTATGTTTTCAGACCACCACAAACCATTCGGTGATGGAGGAACTGCTGTCAGTTTCAGGGAAATACATGAAGATCCATCCTTTTGTCAGTCAAGATGGAATTCGGACTGATTTCTTCATTTTCACCTGCATCGTTTCCTTCTCCCCAATCATCTATTATGCGTCAATCAATGTTGCAAGAGAGAGGAAAAGAATGAAGGGCTGGATGATGATGATGGGTCTTCGAGATCCAGCATTCTGGTGAGTCAAATGCAGGGCAAACAACTAAATGAGGCACCCCAAGAAAGTGGGCATTTTAGCCTATGTTTGTTAGAACCAATAACTATCTAGCTTTTTGCTTTATCCCTCTGCATGGAATAAATAGACCTTGGTGTGATGTTTGCCATGCTGATGCTGGCTGTCGTTTCTGTGCTTTTCTGCTTGAAGTAAAGAACCTGGGATTTAGGATTGCTAAGTAGTTGTGAAACAGGAATTATTGGGTGGCTATGCACTCTGACAACAGTGTCAGGAAAGTTAAATACTGGTATTGCAGACAGTCACAGGTGGCATTACCACTAGATCAGGGTCAATGGGATGGAAGACACCAAGTGTCAAGAGATTTTTCAGGACTCCAGAAGGGGATGGATGAGTCTGAGAGGATGGGTCAGCAGAATGGGATTGTGGATGTGGCATAGACAGTTCGATCTTTATATACTGAGTCATTTCAGGAATAGACAAGCATCTAGGAAGGGCATAAGCTGGAGGTGGCACTTATAGAGAAGAAAATAAAATGGATACCAAGCCAACTATATTGAAACAAATCCTGCTTGTACTATGATCCTAAAATTTTGCATACTTATATGTCAGATCCCTTCTACTATTATGATCATTATATTTTGACTGCCTTGTTGAACTGATATTGGTTGAAAATGTAGAAAGGTTGTGAAGCCTAAGGACACCAGAGCCAGACCTCTGGGCATGAATCATATCTAACATCTGCATTTGCCAAATTCTCCATCAGTAAGACAAGAAAATACTAAAATGGAATTTCTGCATAGACTTGGGGTGGGAATCTTATGATTTAACATTTGTCATGTTCTTAAACATTCTCTTACACACAGCAACTGGCATATGTCTGAGAATTGTTTTGTTGGTTTTGCAGCTGTCTTATATTGGTCTTTAATTATTTTTATTTTGCTATACATCTCATAGAATATTTACGGCAAAGAAATTGATGAGAAAAGGCACGCTGATAATTTTGAGATAAGAGAAATAGAATTGTCGAACTTGGAAGAATGCTTAGTGGGAAAAAGAATATTTGTTGTTGGGGCTGGAGAGATGGCTCAATGGTTAAGAGCACTGTGCTCTTCCGAAGGTCCTGAGTTCAAATCCCAGCAACCACATGGTGGCTCACAACCATCCGGAATGTGTTCTGATGCCCTCTTCTGGTGTGTCTAAAGGCAGCTACAGTGTTCTTACATATAATAATAGATAAATCGTTTTTTTTTTTAAAAAAAAAAGAGTATTTGTTGTCCCCAAGGTTGTCCCAGGGCTTACACCTCATCGTTGCATATCCTAAAGCACTCAGTACCTGAAGAATGGATAAGTGAATGAATGAAGGAATGAATGAATGGAATACTAAAAGATGAAAGTATGCATGAACAAATGGATGAATCTTAAAATTATTTTAAAATGGATCATATATCCTCCTTATCTGCCGTGTTTCAAAGACTAAAAGAGAATTTTATTCCCACACCAGGCTATCCTGGGGCCTGCTCTATGCTGGCATTGTCTTCATTATGGCCCTATCTCTGGCACTTGTTGTCAAATCTGTCCAGTTTTTCGTTCTGCCCAGCTTCGTGGTTGTCTTTAGCCTCTTCCTCCTTTACGGATTGTCTCTGGTGAGTTGATTTAAAATTCTCCTTGCCTACCTCTTAGCCCAAAAATTAAGCATTGTTTCAAAGAGCTCATTATTTTAAGTATGGTAGGTTTATCTTCTCTTTGTACACAAAACTCCATAGACAGGCACATGTTTGTGTACTGTGTTAACACAGTTTGCAAGACATAGTTTTGTGTGTTCATATACTAGATCCCTTCTATCATCACCATAATCATCATCACCATCATCATTGTTATTTGTTATTATTACCATATTATGTTAAATAAATGTAAGCTACCTGGGTCTGCTCTCATTCTAGATTGCTTTGACCTTCCTAATGAGCGTCTTGGTGAGGAAGTCTTTCCTCACTGGCCTGACTGTGTTTCTTCTCACCATCTTCTGGGGAAGTCTGGGCTTCACAGCCCTGTACAGATACCTCCCTGCACCTGTGGAATGGACTCTCAGTCTTTTTAGCCCCTTTGCCTTCACACTAGGAATGACCCAGGTGAGGACCTGTTACCTATTGACAGTATCTTTCTTCTCTTGAACTCATTAACCTGCAATCATTTTCACATGCAAAGCTCTAAGACTTAAAGCCCTAGCATAAGCTCTCTGATTTAACAAAAGTGACCTTTTGAAAGCTTTGAAGGGATCGGATGCAGCAAACAAGCCATTTAGAAAGTGTGGGGCAGGGGAGTAAGGAAGCATGGATGCTGGAGGAATGGTTCAGTGGGTAATTGCACTCTTTGAGAGCACCAGAGTTGGGTTCACCAAACCTACATATAGTGGTTCACAACTGCCTGCTGGGATACCAGACACACACACCACAAACACAAACTTGGAGGCAAAAGACTCATACACACAAAATAAAAGTAACTAAGTAATTTTTTTTAATTCTAAGTCTGAGCACAAATGCCAACTTTGAATGCCTCCTCACCTTTTCCAAATGTTCCAGTTTCATATCATGGCACTTTACTATTATAGCTGCCCATATGTCTATACCATGAGAGGTCTGAGAGTTCTAATATGCATCTCTTCTATATTCACAGAGCAAAGTAGCCGATGACTAATTTTTTACTGTTAAACCCAGTTTGAACTTAAACTTTTATCATAAATCTAATTTCTCTTCATTTCTTAAAACTTTCAGCTCTTACACGTGGACTATGATTTATATTCTAACACACCCCCTGATCCAGACAGTGGCTCAAATCTGATTATAGCAACCAATTTCATGCTGGCATTTGATGTGTTTTTGTATCTGGCCTTGATGATGTACTTTGAAAAAGTTCTGCCAAGTGAGTAACATGTGATCAAAATAGACTACCATTGCAATAATTGTATTTCCCAACCATATTTCCTAATGTGTGCATTATTGATATTTCAAGAACTACTCTGGTTTCAACATGAAGAAGATGGGCCAACTCATAACCATTGGCCAAATCAGTTCTTCCATTTTCTTTGTCCTTGGTCATTCAGACTTGAAATCTACATTTTGCATATTGAATCACTGACCTGAATTTCATATCCTATAAGTCATAGCTTGTTTCTTTGTTGATGTTCATTTGTTTATTAATATGTTATGCTGGGAATCAAATCATGGCTTCACACATGCTAAGCAAATGCTATACCACTGAGCCACTGGCTTTAGCCCTTGTCTTATTCCTTTGTAAGAATCGGTTTAGAAAATTCATTCCTAAGTGGGTCTGGTGATGATGGGTATTTATAGCTACTTTTGTGTGACTAGCTAGCTTAGCAGTTCTGCATCCTGGCTGGACATCAGAACCACGCAGGGAAATGTATGGAAGGAAGGACAGTTCTTGCCGGAGAGATGTAGATGCAATTTCTCAGCAAAGGGAATTGGCGACCTGTAGTTTTAACAATCTTCCCAGAGTATCATGACATGAAAATATTATTATCATCAGGGCCTGGTGCTTTGGGCCTGTAATCTCAGATTTTCAGAACAGAGGGCAACCTGAATCCCAGAGTGAGCTCAAGGCCACTTGAAACTTATTAAGATCCTATCTCAAAAGGCGGAGGCTCGGTAGAGCTCAGGGGTAGAGCGTGTGTACATGCTAGAGAAGTTATGTCAAGTGCTCTCATGGTTTCAGAGGGCTCCTGGTTTGTTTTTGGTTTTTTTTTCTCAGTATTTTTCTAGCCGTAAAGACATAATTCACATGTTCAGTTTTTCCTGCTTTAATACCACCTTTACTTTATTAGCATAACAAATAATTTCTTTAATCCCAAATCTCCCCATTCTTTGACTTTTGTGTACTACTCTTTTCCAAAGCTTAAATATAAGACTAGAAATGACTTTGTTCACTTTTTTTAAAAAAAGTAAGTAAATATGAATAGCAGACCAAAAAACTAATCCTGTGAAATGCAGAAATCCCACAGCAGTCAGGGCAGGAAACGGGTACAGACTGAAAACATCAAAGGGCCGGATCAGCAGAGAGCCAGCCCAGGTGGGGAGGGTGCCTGAGCTCTAACATCCCCCATCCGTACAGCGCAGGGCAGTTGCAGAATATTAGAGAACTTGTCCAAAGCCAGGAAGACAGAAGCAATGATAACACTCAAGTGGGTTAATTTCCACCAAGATGTTTGTGACAAGCACACTCTCAAAACAGCCCACAAACCTCGTCCTTTACTACAAGCGTGCCTTTCATTTTTCTTAGGTCTTTTTACATCTTCTTTCCAAGTATCTCATCTAGCCGGCCATTGCTTCTTGAGGTCTTCTTCCTTTGCATAATAGGAAACTAGGATTTAAAACAGAATCCAGAAGGTCTAGTGGATCTTACATTTTTAATCTCCAAATTAAGACCATTTTGAGCCTGTCAGATTTATGAAAATCTTTTAGATTTTAGAAATACTTGCAGTGAATTCTATTTATTACAATGACACACCTTGGTAGGATTTTTCCTTATAAAGCTACAGAGTTACTTCATGTGGACCACGTATGTGTTCAAGCAAAGGACAGAGGTGTGGCTGGGGGGTGGCGGGGGTGGTGGTGGTGGCAGATAACTGAGGGCTGACTCAATAGTCACTCATCTCTTGGGTCTTTAGATGAATATGGACATCACCACTCTCCCCTGTTTTTCCTGAAATCCTCATTTTGGCTACGACCACAAAAGCCTGCTCATGTGATTCTTGAAGGTGGATTAGATTCCGTTCCTTCATCAGATGGCTCGTTTGAACCGGTGTCCCCAGAATTCCACGGGAAAGAATCCATCAGGTAACAAGGATGAGAACAGAGACACAGGCAAGGTAGAGGAAGCTCAAATCTTAGCCTTGAAGGCAAGCAAAGCACTCTTCAGGGTCTCTAGATAGTCAGGGGTGTCTCCACCCAGCTATCCACACTAACTTGCACTGGAAGGATAAAGAAAAACTCATTCCAACAGATCCTCTCCCTCTTCCTCTCCCTCTCCCTCCCTCTTTTCCCTTTCTCCTTCTCTCCTTCCTCTCAGTACTAGAGATCAAACCTCTGGCTTTGCACATGTCAGACACCACTATATCACTGAGATATATCCTCCACCCATTTTTAACTTTATAATTCTTGAGACAGGGCTTCACTGAGTTGTCAAACCTAGCCTTGATTTCACTCTGTAGCCCAGGCAGGCTTTGAGCTTGCAACCTGACAGTTTCTACCTCAAATATAGCTGGCGTAAGAGGTTTGCTGTACCAGCTTCAGCTCTAGTTAACAGACAGGCACACACACACACACACACACACACACACACACACATGAAAGTAGGGAGGAAGGAAAAGGAGAAGCTACAGAGACAAACACAAGAGGTGCTCAGGAAGATGTGTCCCTCAGAGTGTGACAGCACATTGTCTACTTCTCAAGAAGAAAACAGGAACAAGTCCTCAGGCTGCTGTGTCAGCTCTTCACCCCCTCCCCACCCCCAGTTATGTGACTTCTCTCATCCCTTGAGCCTCTGAGCTCCCAAAGCCCAGTGCATTCATTTCCCACCAGTACCTTATGCTGGTATTTGTCCCAGAACCTACGTAAGCTCAGCTAAGATAAACAATGTCTCCACAAAATTTGTTTTTTTTTTCTCTTACATTTCTTCAGCACCACCCTCAAGTGTGAGGACCATGAACTGGCCGCATAATGTACTCAAAATAGAAATAGGGAAACGATTTGTTCAATGTGAATGAACTCTGTTTGATGGATAGTAGATGACAAGATAAGAAACATAAATCTGATTCAGCTTTGTGAATCCCACTCCCCATGGATAATAAAGCAAAGTGCATTTCCAGATCTAAAATAGCACTCAGTGTGTAAACTTCACCCCGGCCATGAGCCTCATGATCTCACCAGCGTCTTCTCTGCGTGTTGAATATTTATTGTGAACCAAGCACTGCACACAGAATGAAAAGCTCTGTTTATTGAATGTATTTAAAACCTCAACACAGCCAGAAGCACTCTGAAATGTCAGCTGGGGAAACCCAAAGCTTACCTAAGCAAGCAAAAATGAAGCAGTATAAATGGATGAACCCAGGTGGACCTGAGCACGAAACCCATGATCCATTGCTTCTTCACCTTACTCTACCTCTAAACACGTCTTTAGAACTCTTCAGCCAAGATAGCCACATACATCTCCAGTCTTCTGCGGGAGTTCATGGTGGCTCTTTTACTGTGGTCAGCCCATGTAGGCTCTCATTCTAGGTTCTTGCTTTGCAGCACAGGGATGATCTTGTTCTTACACAATAACGTCACCTCCCATGCCAATACATGGCATGCGACTATCTGCAGTGGAACATATGCACAGAGTTGACTACTCTCCCAGAGATGCTAATGGATTAGAAGGCAGTAGAGTTCGTGCCACATGGCCAAAGATTGCCCAAGAGTGATGGGGCAACTCTTTCTGTACCCTGAAAATAAGATCCATTTTCCACAAGGCCCAACTGAAGACGCCGGTTGCCTAACCATGCCTTTTCTCTTTTGCAGAATCAGAAATATTTCAAAAGAATACAAAGGGAAGCCTAATAAAATAGAAGCCTTGAAAGGTAAATAATAATAATAATAATAATGTGATAGACTTTTAAATTTAAACACAACTATTTTACTTTTGAGGAATGATTCTTGGTGATGTTTTAAATTTGAAATGTTATTTAAGTTACATGGTAAACTTTGCCTTTCAGTACTTCAGTTTTATTTTATAAGACTTTTATAAAAGTTAGAATAAATGTGTTGAAATACAGTGTATTTAAAATCTATACTGTGTGATACTGTGTTAACCTAAGTAGATTTTGGTCTTCCATCAACAAAGTCAAAGTTTTCCCTTGTAATTCAAAGTTCTATGTGTTTTCTCTTTAAAATAAATAAATACTTAAAATTTAAAATTTTAAAAGAGATGCCTGCCTTAAAGGACTTATGACCATGTAGTATTTTATTATTGATCTATCCTTCCATTTAATGTTAACAAATATTTTGCATGCACAGGGCAATGTCAATGAACCTATGGTTGTAACACATTCCAGTTATTTAAAATACCAAATTATATTTTTGCAAAGAATATTTTGAAAAAAAAACTATTTATTCAAGGAGATTAAATGATCCAATGAGCTCCATAGAAGAATTGTGTTATTTTAGTTATTTTCTTGCTTTTACCTCCTTTTTTTTTTTTTTTTTTTTTTTTTTTTTTTTTTTGCTGGTCCTTTTTTCTTTTATTTGCATTTTTTTCTCTTTTTTTTTTCTCTTTTTTTTATTGGATATATTTTTTATTTACATTTCAAATGATTTCCCCTTTTCTAGCCCCCAACTCCCCGAAAGTCCCATAAGCCCTCTTTTCTCCCCCTGTCCTCCCACCCACCCCTTTCCACTTCCCTGTTCTGGTTTTGCCCTATACTTCTTCACTGAGTCTTTCTAGAACAAGGGGCCACTCCTCCTTTCTTCTTGTACCTCATTTGATGTATGGATTATGTTTGGGGTATTCCAGTTTTCTAGGTTAATATCCACTTATTAGTGAGTGCATACCATGAGTCACCTTTTGAGTCTGGGTTACCTCACTTCGTATGATGTTTTCTTTCTTTATTTTTTTTTATTCGATATAATTTATTTACATTTCAAATGATTTCCTCACTAATAAGTGGTTATTAACCTCCTTTTTTTAAATATCATCCATCTGTCCTTCGTTTTTCCCTTCCAGACCTGACGTTGGACATATACGAAGGCCAAATCACAGCAGTCCTTGGTCACAGTGGAGCTGGAAAATCAACACTGTTAAATATTCTTAGTGGATTATCTGTTCCTACCAAAGGTAAGGATTCAGGTTGGTAAATAAATTAACCACTAATAAAGAAGCCTTCTGCTTATTAACAAGTATGAATACCAATGGAAATAAAGCTCATTTATAATATTATTCTATAAAAGTGTGTACTATCGTTACGTATGAAGGTCGAGTATTTTATGACAGTCACTTTCTTGGTCCTTAACTGCCACGTGGCATTCCAACTTGTATGTGTTAGCTTCTCCTGCATGACAAACACTCCCAAACTTAATGGTGAAAATAGAAATATTTTATTATTTCTGTGGATTCTGTGATTGCTCCATGCAAAACTGAGTGGGGCTAAGTGGTTTAACAGGGCCTTACCCATGTGTTTAGGACTTCAGTTAGGGCAGGCTTCATTGCCAAAGGGACTTTCCACACCTAAGTGGCTAACCTGACATTCTTTACCCATAAGCTTCATGTAATGAGGAGGAAGAAACTAAATCATAGGTGTAATTCTTCCTCAGCCTTGGCTCCTATCACACTTGCCAAGGTCTTGGCAGACACATAGCCAAGCCAAACGGTGGGGGGAGGGGGTCATATCTATACCGCATCTTCACAGGGAAACTGTGGATGGAAGCTTTTTGTTTTCAGAGTACAACAAAAATAGAAGTTGAACCGCTAAGGAGATGTCTCGAATGATAAAGCCCTTGCTCTGTAAGCATGCAGATGTGAGTTTGAGCCCCAACAACCACATAAAACAGTGAAGCCTTTGAGCCTGGAGCGATGGCTCAGCTGTTAGGAGAACTTGTTCTTGCAGAGGACCTCAGTTCAATTCCCATCACTACTTGGTAGCTTACAAGCATCTGTAAATCCGGTTCCTGATGATCTGAGACTGTCTCTTCTAGTGTGTAACAGGCTCACACATGGTGTATGCATATAAGCAGACAAACATACATGTAAAAATAAAATCAAGTCTTTAAGACAAAAGAAAAAGTCAGCAGAGCCCAACACCCTTACCTTCAATCCCAACACTGGGCAGGCAGAGACAGGAGGATCCCTGGGGCTTCCAGGCCAGCTAGTCTAGATGAATCCATGAGATTCTGATTCCATGACAGTTTTGTAAAGAATAACCTCTGGCCTTTGTACACATATGCACAAGCATTCATACATATACATGTATCTACAAAATCAATACATCCACTCACCAAAACCATGAAAGTTGAGTTAAATAAACCTTGGTGTGGGGCGGGGGGGGGGGGGGGGACCCACATATCTCAAATTGAATGAATACATTGAGAGTTTTTATTTATGAATATTTTCATTGGCTCACTGTTCTGATATTAACACTTGGTTTTTATGACAGGTTCCATCACCATCTATAATAATAGATTATCAGAAATGGCTGACCTAGAAAACGTGTTCAAGATCGCAGGAGTTTGTCCACAATCCAATGTTCAATTTGACTTCCTTACTGTGAGAGAAAACCTCAGGGTTTTTGCCAAAATAAGAGGAATTCCTCCCCAAGATGTGGAAAAAGAGGTACGTTCATGTGTGTAGGACCACATTTTGGTCCAAGTGTGAATATTAAGACCCATTTGTGTCAAGATGCATTTTTTTTTTATTTCTTTGTGTAAACAGGTGTGAAGTGTTAGGAAATCCAATTTAAACAAGGATATTTAGACATAATGTGTAAGGTACATTTGTTTAACATTGAATGCAAAAGATCATTTATTCCTTGAAGCAACCCTATGAGACAAATATCATTGTCTTCTCTGTCTTACAATAAGGGACTCAGGCTCAGGAAAGCAAATAGCTCAACCAGGCTTATGATGTAGGTGAACATGAGGTGTCACTCAAACCCAGAACCTTTGACCCCAGAGTCTATACTTTTCCCCATCACAGAGAGCAGCTTTGTACTTACGAGGAAGGAAAAAGAAAGAGATCATATTTTGTGTATGTCTTAACTCTTGTAAATTTTTTTCAGGTGAAAAGAATTTTGCTGGAATTGGAAATGAAAAATATTCAAGATATACTTGCTCAAAACCTAAGTGGCGGACAGAAGAGAAAGCTAACTTTCAGAATCGCCATTTTAGGAGACCCTCAGGTAAGCCAGTCTGGATTTTGCAGGTAGTTTTCAGTAAATACTTTGCTTTGCAAAGGACCTGTGTTGCAGAAATATTTAGAATGTGCAGCATAAGAGCGAGCCTTACATAAGACTCCTTTAAACCTAGATAGTAAGGAGTCTACGCTGCTCCCTGGGAGAGCTTTTCTCTTTAGAGGAAAACTCTGCCACTTCCCTCCTCTAGATTTTCCTACTGGATGAGCCCACCGCTGGACTGGACCCCTTTTCAAGGCACCGGGTGTGGAATCTCCTGAAGGAGAGAAAAGCCGACCGTGTGGTCCTCTTCAGCACTCAGTTCATGGATGAGGCTGACATCCTGGCTGGTAATGGCTGGCTTCCTTAAGCATCAGGATGATGACATTTAGGGACCTGAGAATCACAGACAAGTGCTCTGCACAGCTATATCTTAACTAACTGATCTAAGCATGTGGTGATGATGTGAATTTAGCACCAACGTATTAACATGAATTATTTTACTGGGTGGTGTATTTGCCTGCGCATATGGGTATGTGTGTGTTCATGTGCATGTAGGTACATGTGTGTATGTGCATGTGCTGCCCAGAGGGAAACCCTGGCCATTGTTCCTCAAGAGCTCTTTACCCTGTTTTGTGAAACAGGATCTCTCTGTAGGTTAGACTGGCTGGTAGTAAGCCCCAGGGATCTGTTTGTCTCTACCTCCAATTGCAAACTGCCCAACTAATGGGTTCTGAGGTCCCCAGGTCCTGAGTTTGCAAAGCAAGCCCTTTAGTGACTGGCCTAGCTCTCCAGCTCCATTTCAGTATTCCCTGTAAATGTTGTGTCATTAAAAGTTGCGTAGGGGCTCGAACTGCCAAGAAACTCACTGTGAAGTAAATGAAGTCTACATTCTAAAAGTTTGCCTCTTTTACTCAGATTTGAGTTAAATCAACTTGAAATGTTCAAATGCTTTCAACATTTGATCTATCACAATGTGTAATATGAATCCACATGGTTTAATCTCCTTGAAGAGTTAGACAATGAGAAATAAATCTAAGGAGAGGTTAAAGGATATGCTTCATGGAGTCTTCATTAAGTCCCATCTAGAACGGGAAATGCTTCTGGATTGAACTTTAAAGCGCATAAACAGTTGTCTTTTTCTCAAAAACAAATGGCCCACTTCTACACAGACTTTCTTCTCTCCTCCTTCCTTTTCAGATAGGAAAGTGTTCCTCTCCAAGGGGAAGCTGAAGTGTGTGGGCTCGTCTCTCTTTCTGAAGAAGAAATGGGGAGTTGGGTATCACTTAAGGTAAGGGCAAGGGTCACAGAATCCTTGAGTCCTTGTGACTGAACCTATTCTTGAAAGTCCTCCAGCCTCTCAACTCTGTAGGTTTGGAGATCAAATCTCAAGCACATGAACACTGGGAAGCATTATCCCATAGCAATGGGTTGATAAGCTATGGAGTGAGGAGGTGAGCTTATTTTAAACTCAAAACTATTGTCCAAAATCTAAACCTGTCACCATACATTATGATAATCATATTTCTTAAGCTTTTCTTAAGCTTTGAATTTTGTATCGATTGGTTAGTGCTTCTGAGTTAATAATCTATTCTTAAGAAAGAAAATAAACATAAATGCAGAAAGACAAACAATAACAACAAGAAGTCTTTTTTGTTTATTTTTTGGTTTTGGGGTTTTTTTTTTGTTTTATTGTTGTTTTGTTGCTGTTGTCTTGTTTTGTTTTGTTTTTCAAGATGGGGTTTCTCTGTATAGCTCTTGCTGTCCTAGAACTCACTCTGTAGACCAGGCTGGCCTCGAATTCAGAAATCTGCCTGGCCCTGCCTCCCAAATTCTGGGATTAAAGGCATGCACCCCCACTTGCCCGGCAACAAAAATTCTTAGTGGTTCCATTCTGCTCACTGGACTAAGTAGCCAAATGAATGACATGGGCGACTTTGCTCTCCTGGCTTCTGTGGTCTAAAGGCTCCGTTATCCAATACCCACTATTTAAAACGAAAAGGTCACTATTTCAATTCAAGTCCCACTATGACCTACATTTCCCATTGTTTAATTTTATCTTAATGGATTTGCTTCTTTCTTGAGCCCACCTCGACTTGCTGACCCTTACCTGATTGAATAATATCTCATTGTCATAACTTGGTTAATCTTCCAATTCTAAGTGATGACCTAATTTTTATTTCCTAAGTCACTGTGTTTAAGTATCTTAGAAACTAAACTATAAAATTCAGTTTTCTCATTTATAAAGTGGCCACAAGTAAATGTTATAGAAAAATAGACGAGACATTGCCTACACATGTGGTATGCTAGGCAACGTACGATGTTCTCGAAAACATAAAAGTGCTAGGCAGAATTCCCCGCTCAGATCATGAGTCTCTTCATGGACTTTGGGACAATAATTTGCATAACAGTTTATTTTCTTCTTTTAAACAAAAGTCAACACGTTTAAACCACTTATTGTTTATGTATTTTAAAAGATATTTTTGGCAAGAAACAGCCCTGTTGATTCTCTTATATGGTGCTGATAGCTACCATGGGTGTTTGCTTGTTTGTTGGTTGGTTGGTTGGTTGGTTGGTTGGTTTCTGTTTTTCACCAGCAGAGATGAACAGCTGTTGCAGAGGTAAACGGAGACATTTGCAGAATAGGTATGTCAACCCGTCCTTCCAAGGAACCTGGAAGAAGAACACTATACTGGATGTTCCTCATACAGTGACCATATTACCCCAAAACACATTTCTCAAATGCATTTTGTCACCAAAGGAATAGCAGTAGAGAGGGCAAAATGTATTTTTAATTTAATTTCCTCAGTGTATCTCGATTCTTCTTGAAACGCCAAGCATTCTTTCAAGCCCATACATGGTTTATAAATAAATTGAATTATTTTGACTTAAGCATTTGGTGAAAGAAAAATAGCCACTGTTAAGGGTTTGCTAAGTGTGACCACTGTTACTATTCAGTTTATTACATGACCTGATATAGTAAAAATAATTCTTCTTAGCAATAAGGAAACTGCTTATCTACATTAAAATGTCTTTTTAGTTGTCAAAACCAAACTACAGGGTCAGATTACTACAGACAGTTTTTTCTGCTACATACTTTATAAGTTTGATTTTGTCTATTAGCTTATGTTTCTGCAAATGAGAAATAACTGTAGTGTTTTGAATGGATAGGATGCTTTTCTCCACAAGTCTTTGATCTTATTCAACATTCTACTATAGATTCTACAAGGAAGCTAAAACCTTGGGCACCATGCTTCCATAATGTTGACTTTTATCTGCAGCCCAGAGTCTCTCCTGACACTGCTGGTGATGACTGTCTTACTTGAAGGTTCACTTGCTTACTTCTTGCCCCGCCCCCACTTTAGGCAATTGTTATGGCAGGACTATGTAAATTGATTCACTCACTAGAATATTTACCATATACTAAGAATTTAATGAATTTACATCAGATGACAAAAGTAAATAATTGTACTTGTCTGGCATCTATGACTATCAAAAGTCCTTGGCTCTTTTGAAGCAGTATAAAAATCCCATTTAGCCAGCTTCACCTTTGTTTGAATATCATCCCCTATACCATCTATCATATGTTCTTCTGATCTTTGCTACATCCCTGGTATTTCAAATTTGTGTTTATTGACACTTTGGAGACTTGAATCACTGCCAGCCTTCCCTCCCCAGCATCCCTGAGTTACCTGGCCAATAATTTTGATTAGCTTTATTTTTTCTTCCCACATTACTTTCTATGATATCTTTGTTTGGTGTCTCATTTCATGTTTACATGACTTATATCTTCCACTCTATTTTGGTTGACTTTTGCCCCAAAGAAATTAGTGATTATTTTCATTCATGAATATATCATTCATAGATTGTATCATATAGTCTATGTCTTTTTTTTTTTAATGTCAGTTTGCAGCTGAAGGAAGTCTGTGTTCCAGAAAATATCACATCGCTTGTTAAGCAGCACATCCCGGAGGCCAAGCTATTAGCTGAAGGGGAAGGGAAACTTCTCTATACATTACCCTTAGACACAACTTACAGATTTCCAGGTAATGTACATTAACACAACAAAATAAAATTTAGATATAATATTTATTATAGGAGCTATGGTGGTCACTGTATAACTACAATCCACTGAGAGTTTATGATATGTTCAGATGTTAAAATGTGTAGACCGCCTGCGGCTACATGTGAACTGGGTTGCCTGTAAGAGAATTTTGAGGTTAAGGCGAGAGAGATGTGAGTCAAGGCGGGAATCCGGTCAAGACTAACTTTATTATTTTTATGACAAGCTTCATAGTTTTGGGGGAGTCAGCCACCCCTCCCAGAAGCCGGTCACATCAAAGGCAGGGCTGTGAGTCTTCTTTGGCTCCAGATCTCAGCGGGTCGCCTGCCTTCAGACTGGCGAGGTCTCTGTTGGGTGTCAGGTGAAACCGCCTTGGGGCGGTGTTGGTAGTCGAGGTGAGGCGCCTTATTGTTCCCAGGAACAAAGGCCGGAGGTAGCCCATCGGAAGAGTTGGGGGTTGCCAACCAGCTTAATGTTGTGGGGGAAGAGACAATTCCCCCTTAATTATTAATTTTTAACAACTCAGTGGATATAAGTGAGTTTATCTAATGGATGACGGGCTTTAACCAGTGAGTGAAAGCAGAGGCCCAACCCCCTTAAACGTTAAGGACATCTTTTGGGGGGGGGGGGGAAATAGACTGTCTTTTTAATTTAAGGACAGACTTTTAATGTCAACCCCCATGTAGCTGGGCGTGTTTTTTGGGGAAATTCGGAGACAGGATTTTTTTTTTCCTTTTCTCCTGTAGTGCCTCACCTCGCACCTCAACTGATGTCCATGTTTGTTATATTAACAAACATGCATAGTTCCGAATACTATGTAGCCTCCTTTCTGAGGGATCTACTGGCAGAGTAAATGCTCTGCTGATAAGCGCTGGCTGGCTATAATAACCACCCATCCTCAACCTGGGGCCATCACTGAAGGAGTTTATCTTCTGAGTGTTATCTGCTTGAAATATAAAAGGAGATTAAGAGAAAAACCTGTTTGGTTAGTATCAGAAAGCCCAAAACGTTTAGTTTAAATGAAATTCAGTGTCCTCAGGCCAGAAGCCTGGCTTGTAAGAACACAAAGGAACCTTACTTTCCCAAGTGAGTGGGAAGCGGCTTGGAAAGGGCCTTTTGAATTAATTATACTTACCAACAGTTTAGGGGGTGTTTACCTGTCTTACCAATCTCTCTGGTAGCCAACACGCACCGTCTTCTTCCTGAGAGAAAATGTAGACGGACCCCCTCCCCCAGATTAAAACGGGGTCCGGGCCCTTCTATGTATTATTTAAAGGGTCCCGCCACTTAACCATGGCGTAGGAATTGGAAGTAGCTGGGTACCAGTGTCGGTCTGCTGCAGACTGACCTTTAGCATCCGTTTGGAGAAAATTTAAAACAAATAAAACAAAGGCAAGATGTGATTTAGGGGACCTAGGAGGATATAGATTCCCCTTTTTAGTTTTAAGAAGCCAGTTTTTAAGGGTGCGATGAGCACGCTCTACGCTTCTTTGCCCCATTGGATTATAAGGAATTCCAGTTTTAAGTTTTATATTAAATTCCTTGTAAAATGAGATAAAGTTCTTACCAGTGTAGGCTGGTCTATTGTCTTTCTTAATGACTTTGGGTAATCCCATCGTATTAATGGCTTGTAAACAATGATCAATTACATTTTTAGAGGCTTCTCCCGAATGTAGGGAGGCAAAAATGAGTCCCGAGCACTATCAATGTAAACATGTATAAATTTTAATTTTTCAAATTTTGTATAGTGAGTTACATCTATTTGTCAAATTTGATTGGGCATAAGACCACGTGGATTAACTCCTAAGTGGGGCACTGGTGCTAAAGTGAGACAATTAGGGCATTGTTTTACAATCATTCTTGTTTGTTCTTTAGTGATCTTATGACGGAGTCTCAACGTATGACTAGAAAGATGAAATTTATCATGATCACGTTTTGTCAATTCTATGGGTGTAAGTGTCAAAGCTTGACCTATAAGCGCTTTGTTAATGTACTCATTACCCTGAGCCAGAGGTCCAGGAAGGCCTGAGTGGGCACGGATGTGACCGATATAAAAGGGATTTTTCTTAGCAAGAATGATACTTTGTAATTCTGAAAAAAAGGATCTAGCTGGCGTATTAAAATTAAACGTGCCACAGGTTTCTAATTGTGGTATAGAAAATGTAACATAAGCACTGTTAGTAAAAAGATTAAACGTACTATTTACAGATTGAAAGACACACAATACCGCTGTTAGCTCTGATAACTGAGCAGAGAGCCCAGGCGTCTCTACGACCACCTGTTGATTGTTAATACGATATCTGGCTCTTCCTTTGGAAGAGCCGTCTGTGAAAATTAAGAGGGCATTATGTAACGGCTGTAAAGATGTCATTTTAGGAAATACAACCTCATGTATATTTAAAAACTTTATCAATTTGTCTTGAGGATAATGGTTATCTATACTCTCTTTAAAGCCTATTTGAGCTAGCAACCAATCTGTGCTATGCTGTTTTAGCCAATCATCTTGATTTACTCTGTAAGGTTGTATAATAACATCTGGTTCTTTGTCAAAATAAGTTAGCGCCTGCTTTCTACTAAGCATAATTACTTGGGCCACTGCCTCAAAATATGGCAAAATATTACGCCTTGAAGACACCCTCAAATGAATCTACATCAGAGGAGCCTTTTGTCATAATAAACCTGTAGGGGAGTGAGTTGTATTAAGAATTAGTAGATGTAAAGGTAAAGAATAATCTATATAGGTAACAAATTGATTTTCAATAGCTTTCTCCACTGTCTGTAAAGCCAAAAGTCCTTCTGAAGTTAATAACCTAGGAGATGTCGGGTCAGCATTCTCTTTAAGAATATCAAATAAAGGTTGCAATTCTCCTGTTGTAAGCTTTAATTAAATACAGCCGAAGCCAGTTAATGTCACCCAATAACTTTTGAAAATCATTTAAAGTTTTCAAATTGTCCCTGCGGATAATTATCTTCTGGGAAAAAATTGTTTGGTCTGTAAGTTTAAAACCCAGATAATTATACGGCTCTTGGGTCTGAACTTTCTCTGGTGTTATTTGTAATCTTTTAGCGACCAAAGCCTGTTGTAAATCTTTAAAACATAAAAGCAAGGTCTGAGGATTTTTTCCTGTAATTAGAAAATCATCTGTGAAATGGATAAAGTAAATATCTGGCCATTTCTGTCTTACAGGCTGAATAGCCTGTGTTACAAATTTCTGGCATAAAGCCAGGCTATTAGCCATGCCCTGAGGAAGTACTGTCCACTGATATCTCTTCATAGGCTCTATGAAGTTAATAGAAGGAACGCTGAATGTGAATCTTTTGTAATCTTCAGGGTGCAATGGAATAGTAAAGAAAAAATCTTTTAAATCTATGACTATTTTATGAAACCCTTTCGGAATAGCCACGGGGGATGGAAGACCAGCTTGTAAAGTTCCCATGGGCAACATGGTTTTATTTACTTTTCTTAAATCTTGTAACAATCTCTATTTGTCGGATTTTTTTTAATGACAAATATTGGCGTGTTCTACGGAGATAAAGACTCTATTAAATGTCCCGCCCTCAATTGTTCCTGCACTAGCAAAGAGGCGGCTTCTAATTTCTCCTTAGATAAAGACCACTGATCAACCCACACAGGATTATCACTAAGCCATTAAATTTTATCGGCGTGGGATGTAGGCAAGATAGTGGCCATTACCGAAAATGCCCCAGACTTCTAGAGTTAGGGTTTGGCTGGGGGTTTTTAAACTTTCTAGTGCCTTGCTCTTCATTCCCAAGCCCCTGAGCAGGTAATGATTCCGGCTCTGTCTTTTGCTTAGAGGCGATTTCATTTGGACTGTACATGATTAAATTAATCTGTGATAGAAGGTCTCTACCCCAAAGGGTAGTAGGCAAGTTTTGTATAACAAAAGGCCGAATTTGTTCTGAATTTTCCTCTGTATCTTTCTAAGTTAGAAGTCTCGCGCTCTGTTTAGGATTATTGGCATATCTGATGTCTTGGAGATGTGTAAGAGTCTCCGTCAGTGGCCAGCTACACGGCCAATCCTGTCCTTTAATAATTGTAACATCAGCTCCCATATCTATTAATCTTTTAAAACTCTTTCCTTCAATAGTCAATTTAAGGTTAGGTCTTTTATTGGTGATAGATTGAACCCAATACACTCCGGAGGAGCCAAAGCCCTCCTTTCCTCTTTTATCTTTAATGAATTGGAAGGCAGTGGATGTAAAGGAACCAAAACAAGCTGAGCAATTCTTTGATTAGCAGGTATAGTTATGACACCGTGAGGGGAAGCAGCCATAATTTTTATTTCTCTCTCATAGTCACTGTCTATGACACCTGGATAAATCTGTAGTCTCTTTACAGTAGAACTGTTTTGTCTTAACAATAATCTCTAAGTTTTTTTAGGTAATGGTCTAAAAACTCCCGTAGGCAGGACCTGGACGCCCATTTCTGGGGCTAATACGGCATGGAATATACAGCAGAGGTCTAATCCTGTGCTTCTTGGTGTAGCTCTGTCGAGTTTAAAGATAGATTTCTTTGGGTCGGCAGCAGCTGTGTTGTCCCACAGACTGTCTGTCTTGGATGAATCGGGGCCTGGGGCGGGCCCCTCTTCTCGTTTCTCAACACGGGTCTGTCTTGAATATTAGTTTTGGACTTGTATCTCTTCACCCAATGATTTTCTTTTTTACACTTAGGGCATGTTTTTGGTGAGCAACCTGATTGTCTGTTTATAGTAGCCCTGTTATCAGCGCAATCACTTTTAAAATGACCCAGACTGTCATATTTAAAACACCTTTAATTTCTTCGTCTTTGTGAAAGAATTCCCTGAATGGTGGTTCCTTGTAAAGCTGTAGCCATTGTTAAACCCTGATTATACGAGGGCGGTGTTGGTAGTCGAGGTGAGGCGCCTTATTGTTCCCAGGAACAAAGGCCGGAGGTAGCCCATCGGAAGAGTTGGGGGTTGCCAGCCAGCTTAATGTTGTGGGGGAAGAGACAAAAATGTGATCAAAAGAGTAACAAAATAATGATAGTTTATCCATAGGAGTAAATATAATCTAATTGTTGGATTGAAACACTTGAACATGTTAGAGAGTTCTCTTAACTGCACTCACAGGTCAAAAAAATTAATTCTTTCTCATTTGCTGGTTACAGCAGAAGTGGTTTCCACTTCTACATGTTCTCTGGAATAGTCACTTCAATTATCTAAGCTCAATGTTGAGAAATCCAAATTATGTAATTATTTAAATTGTAAAAGCAAAACTAAAATGAAATTCAAATGAATATAGAGAATTGACTATAAGAGGGTAATATTTGAGCATACAGCACAAATGTGAAACAAAATGAGAGAGAATTTGGAATATGGAAAAATTTGTATAATATTCATTTCTGTGTCTTTGCCACATATCATCTATAATTCCATATTTCTTAGTCTGAGAAGTATGTTTTCAGTTCACATGATCATTGCCATGGTGACTCACTGACTGTGTGTACCTTTTAGAGCTTTGCCAGAGTCTTGACAGCTGTCCTGGACTGGGAATTGAAAACTATGGTGTTTCCATGACAACTTTGAATGAGGTGTTCCTGAAGCTAGAAGGAAAATCAGCAATTGATGAACCAGGTAATTAAAATGCAAGAAAAACAGAATCATGTAACGTATTGATCACATCCAGTCCGGTTTATGCCTCAAAAACACCCGTTACAAAGAGAAGATTACAAACCGTAAGGCTCTGTTATTCAGACTTCTCTTAGACAAGGCTTACAAAATTGTCATTCATCCATTGTCAATATCACTGTTTCTAAAATCATCCTTCTCTTTATTAATGTTGAATGGTTTAGCAGGGCTATAAAACATAAACTTTCATTCAAAACCTTTGCAATTATTGGACTGTATTGCTGAATCAGACTTTGGTTATTTGGTGGCTGCTTCTTATCCATTGAAAAAGATTCACATATCTATATGCAGATGCATATGTGTATTGTGGAACTATAAACATGTAGACTATGTATACCCACATAACTATTTTGTGTGGAGAGCTGTACAAATGTAGGCAGAGGTGGGCAGTTAAACATCCAACCTTACTTCTGAGTGCTTGCGTCTTCTATCAGCTATTAGTAAGATTATTAAAATTACATTTGTCTAGTCCTAGGCCTTCCTCTTTTTGGGCAGGGAGATCATGTATCTTGAATATCTGTTATTATGCTCATGTGTAGACTTGGTATGTCTCTTGTATGAATTGCCTCTCATCCTCCCTAATGTGAGGTCTCCTTTCATCCTGATGATGGTGCTCATCCTGAGTTGTCTGGTGTAAATTCACATGCCACATCTTTAAATGTACAGTATATTGACCCACTTTAATTCTTCTTGTTGTTTGAAATTAAGGTACAATTCTTATAAATAGTATGTGGTTACATATTACTTTTTAGTACATTTCTCAACACTTTAGTTGGAGGGCTGTTTATATGTGGGTGTGGTTGTATTTAACTCTGTCATATTGGCTCCATCTGCCCTTTGTTTGTGTGCCCTTTGTCCTGCTTTTGTTTATTGTTACTCAACCATGTGATTTCTATGTTGCTTTTTTGGTTTTTTTTTTTTTAGCTGTGACTCTTCATATATTTGCTATATAAATGGTAAGGATATTTATTTATAAGAACATATGCCCCAAAATTACTATAATACTACATGGATAATGGAAGCATCTTCAGATGAATATAATTTTATGAATTTTCCAATTTGAGATTATATATACACATATGTATATATTATTTCTGTATATATATTTTGTATAGTCCTCAAATGCTTCATAGTTGCTATGATTTTGTAAATTAAATATGAACAATCAGTTCACATTATGTAATTATATATATAAGTATATATTATTTCTATGTATATATTTTGTGTAGTCCTTAAATGCTTCATAGTTATAATTTTGTAAATTAAATATGAACAATCAGTTCAAATTAATGTAACTGAAGATCAGTATCTGTGTATCTTTAGAGATAATTGGTTGATGATGACTGTGATAATGATGGTGAAAAAGAGGAAGACAGATGGCAGATAATTGGTAGGTAGGTAGATAGATAGGTAGATGATAGGCAGATAGATAATAGATGATAGATAGAGATAGACAGATTGATTATAGAAAATTAATAGGTTGATAATAGATGAAAAAAGATAGATGATATATAGTTAATAGATGGATAATAAATTATAGATAGATGATAGATAGAGATAGATGATAGATAGAGATAGATAGATAGATAGATAGATAGATAGATAGGGAGATAATAGATATATGTACTGACTGGTTTTGTGTCAACTTGACACAAGCTGGAGTTATCACAGAGAAAGAAGCTTCAGGTGGGGAAATGTCTCCATGAGATCCAGCTGTAAGGCATTTTCTCAATTAGTGATCAAGGGGGAGGGGCCCTGGTGGGTAGTACCATCTCTAGGCTGGCAGTCTTGGGTTCTATAAGAGAGCAAGCTGAGCAAGCCAGGGAAGCAAGCCAGTAAGAAACATCCCTCCATGGCCTCTGCATCAGCTTTTGCTTCCTGACTTGCTTGAGTTCCAGTCCTGACTTCCTTTAGTAATGAACAGCAATGTGGAAATATAAGCTGAATAAACCCTTTCCTCCCCAACTTGCTTCTTGGTCATAATGTTTGTGCAGGAATAGAAACACTGACTAAGACAATATATGATAGAAAGATTATAGGTAGATGATAGATACATGATAGATAAATAGATAGATAGTTAATAGATTATAGATAGACATATAAATAGATGATAGTTAATAGATGGATGATAGATAGATAGATAGATAGATAGGAGAGAAAGGGAAAGTAAGACATGGTAAAATGCAGATAAAATTAAGAAAAGAGGGAAAGAAAGATTTTTGGTATATTTTCTCATACATGGTACCTCTTCAAAAATTTATTTTTATTTCACATTTATCTAATACAATGTATATTTAACCCAAAGGCATTCATTAGTACTTCTTGTTTGGGACTTTCTAGTTTTTATATTTGTGTGTGAATTTTCACCTGAACAAAAAAAATTTTTCAAAATAAATATATATAACGTATCAGGTAAAAAAATTAAAAAAAAAACTCAAATAGTCTTTAAAAAAAAGAAAGAAACTATAAATCTGTGTGAACCAACAATTAAGGAAAAGATTTACAGACATTTGGTACCAGCTCACAGACACCATATTCTCTGATTAGGTTTCATTCTTTTCCCCCTTTGTACAATGTCTGTTTACCGGTCTTCAATACCACAGGCCTTATTTTGAAATCCAATTTATAAACTCTTCATTACCGAGGCTGGGTTTTTCATCCCAACATTTCCTTTGACTTTTTATAGTTTTCTTTCTTTATTGAAGCTCCTCATCAGTTTGTCAATGGTATCCATATTTTTCAGTAGATATCACCCTATACTTACTATAGATATTTTTAAACCCTTACTATTAATTCCAACATGCAGATACATGACAAATGACCTGTACTGAGACTCAATTTAAACATTTTTTCCATAGGAGTTACATTCTCCTATTTCTTCACATGTCTCATAATTTGTAGTGTATCTTGGACATAACTGCATTTTAAAAAACCCAGAAGACTGAAGAAAGCCATGCCTGACCGTGGAGTGGCTCTCCTTCTATAAGACTTCTGGTGTAGATGGATAAATAAACCTAATTTATCTTGAGCAAATGTCTGTGATGTAGGGGAGCCTCTATTGTATTCTTTTCCGCCTCACAATATCAAATTATTTGAAGGCAAAATAGGGCTTTTCCATTCTGTGTGTCTTAAGATTATAGCACTGATAAGTTCTACAGATCTCAGTATGATGTATAGCCCGCACTACCAAATCCCTCAACAGCAAGAGAAACAGCCTCTCACCATTTTGTAAAGATTAACTAGAAAGGCATTAACCTGATATGATCAATTTTGATGTCAAGTCAATGGAATTTAAATGTCAATTGAATTTGATGTCAATGTGAACCCTGTAGTGATCAATTTGGATGGTCAAGTCAATGGAATTTAAAACCCTCGTGGGAGCAAATTCCTGCAGAGATTTGTGAGGTTATCTAAATTAAGCTAATTGGCATTAGAACACAGTGAACAGTGCTATTTCCCTGGACTGGATTGAATAAGAAGGAGAAAGCAAGCTGAGCCCTGACAGCCACTGCTCTCTGCTTCCTGGCTGAAAATATGGTGTGAGGAGCTAACTGCCTTCAGCTCTTCCCACCATCACCTCCTCCATCACAATTCATTAAATATACCCAGCCTAGATACACTTTATCTCAGTATATCACTTTCCACCTCTCTCCCCAAGAGTGATCCTCGATGGTCTGATGAGTTACACAAAGACAGACTGCATGCCCTGATGATGATACTTTGTAGGTGACCCTGCGCATTTTAATGTGACGGGTTTCTTTTCCCACCCCAAGCTCTTGATGGGCTGTGCCCACTCACTCAGTGAAGGATCCCAGGGCAAGAATCTGTAGGTGATGTAAACTCACTTTGTGACTTGGACATTATGTAGTTTAATTGCAATGTAGCAGACGAGTCTGTGGGATCAGGTTGCTTCCTACTGCTTGTTGAAGCCATGGGGCCTCTCCTACCATGCTCCCAAGGAGGAAGGCAGCTACTCTGCACTCTCATCCAGTGGGTTCAGAGTTGTTTAACACTTTGGAAATATGGAGATCAAACTCATTAAATAGAAGAGAATACTCTTGAATTATTCTTTTCCCTGTGTTCACATGGGTATGTCTGTGTGTACCATGTGTGTATGGTGGGTCTGGGTGCACATGTGTGTGCAAGTGAATATAGAAATCAGAGGCCAACCTTCCCACTTTGTTCTGCTGGTGGCTTCCAATTTTTGTTTGAGGCAGCATTACTCATTCATCTGAATTGCATGCTAGCCAGCAAGATCCAGGGATAGAACTGTCTCTGTCTATTTCATGTGCTGGGACTACAAACAAGTATCACCATATTCTGTCTTTTGTTGTTGTTGTTGGTGGTGGTCAGAATTTCCAGGGATCCAAATCTATGCCCTCACTATTGCTAGAAAACTGCTTTACCACTAAGCCATCTCCCCAGCCACAATTATTCTTTTATTGATTGATTGATTGATTGATTCACTTTACATCCCAGCATCAGGACCCAATTTCCTCCCAGTCCTCCCTCACACAGCTCCTCCCTCCATTCCCCCTTCCCCATTTCTTTTGAGAAGAGGAAGCTCCACCCTGGGTATCATCCCTTTTGGCACATTAAGTCACTTCAGGATTAGGCATGTTCTTTCCCACTAAGCCCAGATCTAGGTGGACCAGGCCAGGGTAATGGGATCCACAGGGCAGGTGACAGCTTCAGGGACAGCCCCACTCCACTTGTTGGGACAGGGACTCACATAAAGACCAAGCTGCACATTGGTCGCCCATGTACAGGGGGCCTCAGTCCAGCCTGTGCTTGCTCCCTGGTTCAGTCTCTGGGAGCACCCAAGGGTCCAGGTTAGTTGGCACTGTTGGTTTTCCTGTAGAGTCCCTGTGCTCTTCGGGTCCCTCAGTCACTCACTCAGCTCTTCCACAAGACTCCCCGGGCTCCATCTAATGTTTGCCTGTGGGTTTCTGCATCTGTTTCCATTGGCTGCTGGAGGCAATTATTCTTTCAGCATGACCGGATCTTGTAAAAATTATGTCCTTATCTTTATGTATCTTTATGTCTGTGTTTGTGCCTTGTAACTGCCCACAGTTACATCGATCAGGTTACCTAGAAGGGAAGCTGGGGATGTATGGAAAGGCAGCAAAAAGAGAGCGAGACTAAGACAACACTTGATGTTCTAGGTCTAAAGGTTTAATGAAGGACTCCAAACATAGGCGGAGGAAAACCCTTCCCCCAAAGGCTGCAAACTACCCTCAGAACTGGTTCGGTCGCTCTGCAGGTGGCTAGTATTTCTCAGGAAACTGCAGGTCCTCAATGGGCTTCACCTTTGTCTCAGTGCTCTACCCTAGGTGGAGGGGATTATGGCTAACACAGGAGTTCCTGCTCAAAGACTGGGAGAGGAACTTTATCTTGGTTGATATCAAGTTCCTGCCAGGAAGCATGGCACCCCAATAAGGCTCTCTACAGTGCCTACACTTACAAGTGTGTGCTTTGAATGGTGCTGTCAGATTTGTTTTAGCATCATTTCCTGGAGATCATCCTAGGTAGCTAGAGATGCAAGAGAATAGGCAAAAGACTAAACCAATTTTAAGTCTCCCTAGTAGAGACTATTAGAGATAAGAACTAGGCTTTTAACTCATTTGAAGTTACAATTTGTAGCATGTTAATCTGTGTCTAATTTCTTTATAGGTCTTCAAATACACACGAATACAGTCAGGACCTTGCCTAAACACTTTTCAAACCTCTTTATGTACTTAATTTTCATTCTTTCTTTTTTTAAAAAAAAATGTTCTATTCTTAGACAATTCTACACATCTACACAATGTATTTTAGCTTTAGTTTTTTTTTACGCCTGCCATACTATTTACCTTTTAAATAGTTTTGCATTCTTTGAAGTTTTCATACATTTATACAACATGGATTGATCATACCCGCCCATCACTACCTCCCCCAATTCCTCTGGTGCCCCTCGCCCTGTCTCCCTCACAACTTCTCCTCTTCTTTTTGTTGTTATTAATAACTCCCTAAATCAAATCAGTGCTATGTAGATGCACATGGGTGTGTGGCCATCCACTCAAGGAGCACAGACCATTATCTGTACCAAAAATATTGACTCTCACTCCATCTGCCACCACCAACTGTCCATAGCTTCTCAGCCAGGGTTGGGGTTTCGTGAGTCTCCTTCTCCATCCACATTAAAAATTTGCCGGCTTGACCTGATGCCCATAACCACAGCTACTGTGAGCCAATGTGTGTAGTAACCACATCAAGTCTAGAAGTCCCTTTATATAGTTTCTGAATACAAAAATACCCTTTTTAATTCCTGCATTTGTTCAATCAATGGACTCCCTTTTCTTCTCTCTCTGGCCAGTGCAGCGGCCAGTGATGCTGTACGACGTGTAGAGAGGAGTACAGAAGATAAAAGCGTTGGTAAAATGTCCTCAAACAGTGGTTTGCCTGAAGTGGGTTTTTACAAGTTGCCTCCTCTGTGTTTTGCAGAGGTTGACATCATGGGAGAAGGACAAACAGAGAGTTCTGGGGACAGAGAAAGGCTTATGGAGATGGAGCAGACTCTCTCTTCATTTACGGAAATGAAGAAAACAGACGGTATGGCTCTCTGGAGACAGCAAACCTGCGCTATCGCAAAGGTTCGCTTGTTGAAGTTAAAGCACGAAAGGAAAGCACTTTTATCTGTGTGAGTATCTCTTATGTAACATTAAAAATAACAAAGGTGGGGCAAGAAAGTTAAGTAAACGCCATTGCTAGGTTGGTCTTTGGTCCTATCAATTATCTACTAGAAGACAGGATGGTGGAGTTTTTAAGGTTTGTAAGACAACTCTAAAGGAAAAGCTGAGGTGATGTAAGTTTCCTTGCCTATCTCCTCCCTTTCAAATTTGTCACCATGGGATATCATGGACACGTTGCAGGGGATCCTTTCTCCCAGGACCTACACACCAGTACCTCAGGCCTGACACTCTTCTTATCCTACTAGCACTTGCCTAGATGTCATGGCATCCGCTAGCTTCCTTAGTGACAGCAACTTGACATCTACTCCTACTCTGTACATAACAGGTAGCATCCCAGATTTGGAGACTCATCCTCTTCCATTACTATTATGATGTCTATGGTACCTTACGCATCAGTAAATGCCTTTTTTTTGACAATTATATTTTTATTAGATTTCCTGATTTACTTATATGTAAGTCTGTGTATGCACATACATGTATAGAGACACATACCTATGCATGCATGTAGAGTCCAGAAGAGATGTGCACCTCTATTATTCTCTGGCTGTTTCTTTGAGGCAAGGTCTCTCTAGATCTGAGACTCATCCTGTACCCATTTCTTTAACCTGGGGTTACAGATGTATGCAGAACATTTCACAGCAAGAACTCTTAACCACGGAGGTGTCCCTCCAGCACCAGGATCATTGTGTTTTAAATTAATGCTACACATCCAGCACATAATTCAACCCCAATAGGCAGTACACAAAAATTTGACAAATTGATTTATGAAGAAAGTTTGCATTATGTTACCAATATAGTAAGCAACACATAAAGAGTAAAGAATGAAAGGGTGATAGTCATGTCCAAAGATTTTAGACAAGAGATATTTATAAATTAGGTATGGGGAAAGGTTTCAAAGTAGCAAATATGATAACAATGTTTTAGGATGTGTTAATTTCTTTGAAACAGGGAGTAAAGAAAAATAAATAAAAATTATTATTAGTTAGTAATTGATACATTTTAATTGATTCTTTATTAAATAACATAATAATTTGGAATAAAGTATAAGTAAAAATATAACTCTGGAGAAAAAAGAGATCATGTGGTCATTATAGAATCAGAAACTATGGGAAGTAAAGTAGATATAAAGGAAACTGTTGGAGAGGGTGATAAGGAATTAACCAACAGAGAGGTGGAGAATCACACAGGACTCACAAGACATAGGCGTGTCCGGATCATGGGACTGTACACCCACAAGATATGTGATATGGAATATCCAAGGGTAGAAGAGCAAGAGAAGTGATCCAAAAGTAAAGCTACAGTTTGTCCCCTCGGATTTAAAAGTGGGAGAGGTACAAAACACTCTTAAAATATAGGAGAGATGGCTCAGAGGTTAAGAGCAATAACTGCTTTTCCAGAGGTCCTGAGTTCAATTCCCAGCAACCACATGGTGGCATATGACTATCTATGACGGGATCTGATGCCCTCTTCTGGCAGGCTGGTGTACATGCAGATAGAGTACTCAAATACAATAAATAAATAAATAAATTAATTAATTAATTAATAATTGTTTTTAAAGAATATAGGCAAGAGTTACCCATTTAATATTTGCGATTAGACAATCAATCATATTATGCTCACAGTGATGGCTTTTTCTCTCCGCAGGCTCATGGTTCTGGTGGTCTGCATCTGCCCTCTTCTTTTTGAAAATATCACAATAAATATAAGTCAAAGGGCTTATACTTGGAAACTTTCCCCGCACGAGTATTTCCTTGCATCTGGAGAACAGCCCCAGGGTATGCTCACTCGGTTATTGATCATCAATAAGACAGGTAATAACATATTTCCAATTCACATATGCATCTATATTTCATTCTTAAGGTGCTGAACAAAGACTTATGATGGGGAAGTTTTAAGGAAGGTAAAAGGTAGCAGAATGCAGAGGCAAGGAAAAGGAGATTCTACTAAAAATACATTTCATTCAAAAATACCATAGAGATATCTGAGACCTTATAGTCTCATTTTAATTGTTTAATTAAAGATGGTATTAAAGGTATTCTGTTATGTACATATACCACATTGTTTTTATCATTCACCTGTAAATGGATACATCCCCCTATAAATGATTATGAACAATATTTTAATCAATGATTATATATTTCTTTGTAAAGATTTTTCATTGTGGTACCCTCTTAGAAGTGGAATTGTTCAATCATATAATGCATATGTTTAAACTCTTAAGGACCTACCAAATTGTTTTCAAAGTAAGTGTACATGTATGCTAGCAATGTATGTCTTCAAATTCCTTCACCTCTTGGGTGATTCTCATTTCTGACATTTTATAAGTATCCCACATGTCACATGATATCTTCTGTTCTGTGTGGATGCCTCTTCTATGTATGTTCATGTCTTTGTAAGGTACAAGGGTATGCATGCATGAGTGTGCATTTAGAGGCATTTAGAGGTCAACGTTGGATGTTTTCCTCATTCACCTTATTATTTAAAATTCTCTCTCACTGAAACTTGAACTCATTACACGGCCTCTTCAAAGAGCTCCAGAGATCTGACTGTCTTTGCCTCCCCAATGCTAGCATTACAGGCATGTACCAGCACACCTGGGTTTTTGTGTGGGTGCTGGGGATGGAACTCAGGTCATCATCTTGCTCAGTTCGTGCACTATTGACCAAGTGATCTCCTCAGCTCCTTTTCTCTTCTGGTCTCTATTTGTTTTGTTAATGGCTTGTGGTGCTGAGAGCCTTCTTGTATGCTCACTGACTTTCCCAGAGATGTGTTCTTGCCAATTTTAGTAGATTTTCTTAAGGATCTGTTTCTTCATTTTCTGTACATGCTTAGGACAGTTTCAAGAGTTGCACACTGGTTGCTTGTCTGGATAGAAGCTCTGAAAAGTTATTCACGTCACCAGGCTGCCTCTCTGCACCAAGAAACTATTTGAAAATCAAGTAGTAATCTCAGAATAGTGAATTCTGCTTTCAGACATTTAGTGATTAGAAATCACCTGCCATTAAAACTCCACAGCTATTCACTGCAAGATTCTAAGGGGGGGGAGCTATTTCAAGAGTCATATGGTATGAAAGAGTTATTATATATCATCAGTAAATACGTTCATTGTAGCATAAATTCCTAGAGCAATGAATTGACTTTTAATTCACAATGCAAAGATATTATTATGTGAGGAAGTACATGTTGTTAGCATTGAGCTACAGAACTTAACATGGACTTGTCTATCTTTGAAATACCTAGTATGTTGAATTATATCTTAGAGCAAGCATTGATGACTTCATCCATTCTGTGGAGCGCCAGAACATAGCTTTGGAAGTCGATGCTTCTGGAGCCAGAGATGGCACAGATGACCCATCCTACAACGGAGCCCTCATTGTGTCTGGTGATAAGAAGGTGTGCTGGACTCTAGTTCAGAATGTGCCCCCAAGCGTGAAAAGATAATATAGCCCTAAAATACTCATGTCTCTGGTCTAAGAAACAGAAACAAGAGCAAGTGCTGTATACTTTTTGCTTAGTGGACTTTATTCATGGACATAATAAATAATTATTGCTTCTATCGCATTTGCCAACAAAACCCATGTGTGATAGCAAAATACATACTTTATTCAAGTTTATATATTTGATGTTATAACTGAGGTCAGGAGATTCATGTTTCCCTTTATAGATTTTTATACCATTTATATCTTAGAAATGCTGTTTTGTCTATGACAATAAACACTGTAAAACATGATTCTAGCCCTAAGCAAGACAGCTGAAACATTAAATACATGGTTTTGTTTTACTTATTCTATTCTAAACATGCCTTGTTTTACTTACTTTTATTTACATAGCATTTTTGTTTATTTTTGAGATTACAATTTTGCTTACAGCATTTGTGGGCTTCTTTTGTTCTTATCTGAAAGCATTTTTAAAACATGTTATTGGGACTGGAAGTGTAGCTCAGAGGCAAGTGCTCCACTCCCATAATATGAGGCAGTGGGTGTGATTCCAAAGGACCATCAAGAAACAACCACAATATCATTGCATCTTAAAATCCCAAATTTTACTTTCTTTAGGAAAAAAATGAAGACCTTTGATGATTAGGAGATTTTTGTTTGTTTATTATATTTTTAGAGCTACAACTTCTCGTTTGCATGCAATACCAAGAGACTGAACTGTTTCCCAGTTCTGATGGATATCCTTAGCAATGGGCTACTTGGAATGGTTAAACCGTCAGCCCACATCCAACTCTACAGAAGCGTGCATTTTGTGGTAAGTTCAGGTCCTCTGGATCATCCTCCCAGGTCATCTTTTAAAGTCCTGGAATCCTAGCCCTTTGGAATTCACCAAAACCATAGCCAAAACTTGGAGTCACACTGGCTTCTGGGGCTTTGGAAAACTAGCACCTTTCAAGACCTCTGGGCTTTTAAAACTGCAAATGAAAACATTTTCCAAACAGGATAAGAGAGGACAACAGTGAGAGTGTACAGTACTGTGATTAATACGAAGGAATGAACAAACAGGATGAAATAAGAAAGGGGGTTGGGAAGGAGGAGGAAGGGGAGAACGGGGGAGACTCATCACTTTTACAAATGCTACCGAAGAAAGAAATCTGGACAACACTCAGGCTGGAATTTCAGACTATCCTCATTAGAATCACTCCAGGTTCTTGCCAGAACTATTAATTCCTTTGATCTATTTTAGACTTACTATACCAGCTTTTCCAAATACAGAGCTAAGAAAAAAATTCCATTTCTCTTCCTGGCAGCCTTGGCAGCTTATGGGTGCCTGGGAGGCAGAGACAGGAGATTGCCCAGGAAGCTGCTAACTTGTCTAGTTGTATCTATGTTCAAATGAGTGACCCTGCCTCAATAGGTAAGATGGAGATGGAATGAGAGACACCCATGTCAGCCTCTGCCCCCTGTCCATACCGTATGTACAGACAAAGAAAAATCTATTTCTAACCCAAGGCTTGAGCAATTGAACATAAACAGCCCTTCAAATTCAGAAACTGGGCAGCCATCTTTTGGAAAGATTCCTTTGTTCTCAAGTATATTTCTCCCTGTTGCAGATGTAGGGAACAGCACATTTTAAAAAATATTTTTGATTTAACTTCTGAACAGTTTTGTATATAGTCTGTGCACCACTTGTGTGCCCTCTAAGGCCAGAAGAGGGCATCAGATTCTGTGAAACTGGAGGTACAGATGATTGTGAGCCATCTTGTGGGTGCTGGGAATCGAACCTGGGTCCCCTGAAAGAACAAGCCAGTGCTCTTAACAGCTGAGCCATCTTCCCAGTCCCACATCTTTTAACACATTTAAACATTAAGTTCTTGGTGCCTGGGGACAAGCCCTGGACACAGTTAGCACTTACCAACTTACTTGCTAAACACATAAATGAGTATCAGAGAGCAACACTGACTCTGTCCTGTTCAGCTCTCTGGTTTTGTGGTGTAGTTAAACACGTGGTTACTCAAGCAATGGCCGTGTGAATCTTCAAGTGATGGTGGCTTTGTATATGATGAGAGTTTGTGCATCTCCTTTCCTTGAAGGGAGCTGCAGCAGCTATAACTAACAACGTTTTGCTTGGCTCATTCACATCCCTTCCTCACACTCCCTCTACTCTGGGATCATGCACCAGTACTGATCTGACCTCCTGAGACACCCAGCTACCACATTTGAGATAGTTAAAGATCAGTTGGGAAACTGAGGATGTGGGCTGTGACTTATCATGTATTATCTAACATCACAGTAAATCGTAGAATGACTGACATAAAAAGATATATTGTTAATAATTTCCCACTATGCAGGGTTTTTGATCCACGCATGCTCTAGAGATCAGTTTCTTAACTGGCAAGTTTGAGCATGAAGTGAAGGAGTCTAAAGTCAAACTTACAAACTGGAAGGACTGAGAAAAGTTTGGAGATCCCAACAGATGCCCAAGACATACAGTATTTAATATTTTTAGAATTTATGGCAGAAAAAGAAACTCAGAATTTGTTCATTCAGTTTTTCCCTTTCAGAATGAATATTCTAATCCTTTGATATACCTGATGAAGACTGCGTTCTGGCTGATTATGACCTCCACTTGCCCTCCTTATATTGCCATGAGCAGCGTCACAGACTATAAGGTAAAAATGAATTATGAGTAACTGGAACTTGAGTTACTTTCTAACTTAGATGCTGAAAGTATAGTGATTACCTGCATACACATACATGCACATGCTAATGATGCAGTTTTTAATTAATACATTTAAATAATTCTGTGCATTAATTAAATACAATTATCATGCAGCTATACAAAATGAAATACAAAATTGAAAAATAAAGCCACTCATCTAACACCAATAGATTTTTCCAACTAAAAGTGTTGAAAAATATATAGAATCCTTAAATCAACTTTTAAATGAACAAATGTTTGAGCAAATATTTTACTGAAGAAGATACACAAGTTGGGAAATGTTTTGAGAACAATGGCTGACATTGTGAGTGATCAGAGAATTGAGAAACTTTTACCCAAAATGGATCTTGGCATGAACCAGTCTCTGCTGTTAGAAAACTGAAATTCTCATGCGAGCTGCCCCCCTAGAATGAATTAGTAAACAAATTCTGGTAGAACCATGAATACAATAGAATATTTCTCTGAATAAGTATTATAAAACTTCCAACATTTAAATAACAATTTGTAAATTCCAGTTTGTACTGTTTTTCTGATTCAAATGAGTCTTTGCTGTCTATAATTTATAGAATATAAAATATAGCAACTGTATGTTATACAATTATGTATTAGTATATGTAATAGCTGGAAATCTCTGTGTGTAAACTGTCAGTATAATCACATATATGGTGTATAGTATATGTAATTGTATTTCTCATATAATTATTCCTGTTATATATAGTGTTTTAAATTGCTTAAAGGGCAGAGATATATAGCTTGGTTGGTAGAGTGGTTCCTTAGTATGCATGAAGTCCTGGGTTCAGTCCTTAGGACTACATAAAATTAAATAGCATAGTAGCTGCAGAAGGATCCTTGCGCTATGAGTTTAAGACTGGTCGGGGCTATATTAGAGACCCTGCCTCAAAAAACTGCAGTTAAATCAAATCACTTACATAATGTTACATGCACATTTTATATGAGCAGTTAGTTATACTGTTGTATAGACAATGGAAAATGGGTTGCTCGATAGATAAGCCTTCCATTCACCCACCCAGCCCTCTAAGTCCCTGCCCATTCATGGTGATGTTTAATTAGAGGAAATCTTTACTTACCTCCCAGGTATGTGATGAACCTCAGCGTCGCCTTTACCAAAGCAGCTGATTGATAGCTACATCTGTCAGTCATGGGTAGTACTTATTATGATAGTCCAGCGGTATCATAAATAAACATCAACATTAAATATTCATTAAATATTTAACATTTATTCAACATTAAATATTCCACATTCTTTAAAACTCAAGCTGAGGTCTCACGTTGCATCTCTCTGCTCTCTCCTGGACAGAACAAAGCTTGGTTCCAGCTGCGTGTTTCCGGCCTCTTTCCTTCGGCTTACTGGTTCGGGCAGGCCCTGGTGGACATTCCTCTGTACTGCTTTGTCTTCCTCTTCGTGTCTTTAATGGACTACCTTTTACGCTTCCCAGATCCCATATTTACTACTACAACTTACTCTATACAAGTAAGCGCAAAAACTTTGAAAATGCAAGCTGCTTTCATAAGCAGTGCTTTGCCAGACACCAACTATAAGACATTTCCGCAGCGGTGCTTCTTGGAGCCTACGTGTTTTCCTACCTCGCTTTAGTCTCTCTGAGACTCACACTCCCGTTGTTGTTTTTAGATCCCGTGTTCTGTTGGCTATGCCATATCCCTGATCTTCTTAACATACGTGATTTCGTTCATTTCTCGCAAGGGGAATAAAAACAGCGGCATTTGGTCACTTAGCTTCTTTATCGTAAGTATGTGCTACTTGTGGATATTTATTGTGCAGATGTGATATAAACTTCTAAGCTAATACTTTATGTCCCTGGTAAAGTGGTCATTAATATTTTCAATTCCAAACATCTACACTTGCCTCAAGAACAGATCGCTTTTGAAATCTGCACTTTTTCCCCAGCCTATTTCTGTGCTTGTCTTTCATTAAAAGATCACATTGGCTTTTTTTTTTTTGTTTTGCTTTGTTTTAAGCTACAAAATGTTGGTTTAGGAGAAAATCAGAAAATCATCTGCATGTTTCCTGAAAGTGATTAGAAAGGCCTCGACAATTTACCATATTACAGATTCTGTTACTGGGATAGTTAAAAGTAGAAACGATTGGGGCTGGAGAGGTGGCTCTGCAGTTAAGAACACTTGCTGCTCTTGCAGAAGGCCCAAGTTCCGTTCCCAGCATCCACAGCAAGCGACTCACAATCCCCTGTGAATCTAGGTCCGGGAGATGCTCTCTTGTGGCTTCCATATACAGTGCACTCGTGTGTGTGTGTGTGTGTGTGTGTGTTATGTGTGAACATACATATAAATAAATAAATAAAATAGAAGAAGCAGAAACTTTTTGAAACTCCTTACAAGATCAGTCCCACAAAGACACTCTCACTCTCTCTCTCTCTCTCTCTCTCTCTCTCTCTCTCTCTCTCTCACACACACACACACACACACACACACGTAGTCTATGAACATTGTCATTTCCTGTGATTTCATAATGGCAAAAAGTAAATTTATTCATTGAAAACAATTTTATTGACTTCTATAGTGTGCTGAAAATGAAGGCTGATTGCAAAAGAAAAATGAATAGGGTCATCCATGAGTTATGAAAGATAAATTAGTAGCAATAACTTATTAAACTTAACATAATAAAAGTTATCTGTGTTCTTTTCCATCTTAAGGGTCTATTAGACAACAAGGCAATAATAAGCTCTTTGAAAATAGTCAGTAGGGCTGTTTAAGAAGATGGAAGGAGAAATTTCACTTTAAAAGTAAAAGCTAGGGCGAGGGAGATGGCTCAGTGTGTGGAATGCTTGCTGTGCAAACATGAGAACCTAGTTTTGATCTCCACAGCAGGCTTGAAAGGAGAGAGAGAGATGGATGCATATGTGACTGTAGCTCCAGTGCTGAGGAATGGAGACAGGTAGATCCTTTGTCTAGCCAACCTAGCAAAAGAGTGACCTTTGGTTTAACCATGCTCAGGCCAAGCAAACCCACACATGCAATGTATGCAGACACACATCACACACAAACACCATACACACACATAGCATACACCACACACATTTCACACACATGACACACATACCACATGTACACACACATCCTACACACACATACCACACAACACACATACCACATACACATACCACACACACAACATATACCAAAAATGGAGAAATGAACTCTGGAGAACATACAGGGGTGCGATTTAGAACATAAGGGATAAACACAATTCTAGAGGTGAGGACACCCAGCTTCTCCCAGGAGTTTATGTCAGTTTGCAGTATGTATAATGGATACAGGTAATAAGTGACGAAGAACCCTCTAGCAACTGTGCAAACTTGTACAGTTTGTAAAACAGTGACACAAACCTCTGGAAGTGGCAAAATGTTTAAAAAAAACCATGAAGAGTTTTTTTCTACCTATAAATTTTTTTCTATTGCCAGAAATTTGTCTTTTACCATTACTGCCTATTTTTCTCCACTGGTATAGCTAACAACAACAAATCTGTTGCTGTTGTTGCTGTTGGCTGTTTTCCAGTCAAATATCAATTTTTAAATCATTGTTTATCCTATTCTAAGTTTGACCTCCCAGAAGAAACACATGCCAGTTTCTCCCCCTTATCCATAGTGAAAGTATTTTATATAGCAGATTCTAGGTTTATCTAGTGATGGTTCACATGAGGAGGTCTAAGCCAAAGCAATTTCCCTAAATTGTTAAAAAAAAAAAAAAAGCAGAGGATGTTCATGCAAGCACACTGCTTTCCTTTTGAATGGGGAAGTTGAAATTTGGAATGATGGACTGCCACAGTCTCCCTCCCATCTGTTTATCTAGATTAAAAGATACAATGTGTGACATAAAAGATACAATGTATGACATAGGAGATACAATGTGTGATATAAAAAAATGCAGTGTGTGACATAAAAGATACAATGTGTGACACAAAAGATGCAGTGTGTGACATAAGAGATACAATGTGTGACATAAAAGATACAATGTGTGACCTAAAAGATACAATGTGTGACATAAGAGATACAGTGTGTGACATTAGAGATACAATGTGTGACATAAAAGATACAATGTGTGACATAAAAGATACAATGTGTGACATAAGAGATACAGTGTGTGACATAAGAGATACCATGTGTGACATAAAAGATACAATGTGTGACATACAGGGTATGAGACTTTAAAGGGGACACAATGTCATCATAAAATTCATTGCTTTGGTGCTGACCTTTTAAATTAATTTACGGAAGTAAAAAGGAAAGTTGGACTGTATTATCTTTGTCATGAGACCTCTTGATCTGAAAACATGAAATGTAGAGCAACTGAAATGTGTGTTTGTACTCCCCGTAGATCACCCTGTTCTCAGCGGTGGTAGAGATACTGGATTTCAATGAGGGTATACTGTATTGCCTCATCTTTTTAATACCACAAGCCACTCTGATTGGATGTTTGATGTTATCTATGAATGTAAGTAAGATGACTCTCTCGCATCCTGGAACTGTTTATAAAAGTTGGACATCTTCATGGGTCTCTAGAACTTGCAGAACATTCATGAGGATTCCAGTGGATTTTCTCCCAGGTGGGACAGTGTGTTCTGCTTGACATTTAACAGAACAGTCCTGACCCCTGTTTAACACATGGAGATGAATAGCACTAGATGGTGGAAAACAGAACAGTGTCTACAGTCATTTTATGACTTTTATGTTTCTAGGCTTAGTTAGCATTGAATGGATGTAGATAAAATGATGTTAAGCTTCATGATTTCGGAGGTTGGAGAAGCATCCTATATAAATCAACTCCCTTCTTTCTATATGATATCTATGTCTCTGTAAGAAGAAGAAAGCTGCCAGGCATAGAAAAGAGGTTACCAATGAGGTAGAGGAATAGAGAGGAGGCATCAGGTGAGAAGCAGGGGCACAGGAAGTATCTGGAGTTCTTGGAATAAAACTAAAAGTAGGTCTCTCATCATTTGAGGAAGGCTGGCTCAACACAACCTAGATCCTCTCTCACCAAGTGATCAATGAAACTCATTGCTTCAGATGAAATCTCTTTGACCAGCTCTTCACTGCACATGGAAGAATGAACCCTTGCCTAAAATTTCTACCGTACTTGGGAAAATGTCATTGAGACTGTTTAGAGCCAATTCAGATTCCTAATGATAAAAGTCTGTGAGATGAAACTTCCCTCCTTAACTACTTAATTTTTCTTTTCTAGCTTTTCTTTTATCGGTACATTAGTGAAGAACCGACTGTAGAGCCATTCCTGGTATTCCTCATTGTAAGGATGTGTTCTTTTTACTGGGTTCTAAATCATACTCAACAAAGTTAACTCACTTGACATGCAGTATTTTTACTAACATGGAGACAAGATTTTCATAATACATAAAATATAGTATTTGCAAAGTCAGAGACAACTTTTTTTAAAGATTAACTGACAAGATAGTTACTTGCCAAATATTAAGAACACTGGTACCTGTGGTAGAAAAAATTATAGCCCATTAATTATAGCTGATTTGTAATGAAAATGAATGATTTCCAAATCATTGTGCCAAGGTGGATGTTGGAGATTTAAATTGTTATTAAATATAACTCTTGTCAACAATTACACTAGTTCACTTCATACTAAGACAATTATTGGTTGTGTGATTTCTAATGCACTTCCTCCCCCCCCTCTCTCTCTCAGCCTTTCCTTCATGTTTTCATTTTTATTTTCATCCTTCGATGTCTGGAATGGAAGTTTGGAAAGAAAACAATGAGGAAAGACCCCATCTTTAGGTAAGAAGAGATCAAACTGAGGGTTAATTTGTTTCACCAATCAATATTCTGTTTTTTCTTTCTTTCATGCATAAACAGGCCAATTAATGAACCTATGTCACCGTGTCAGGACAGACTAGAAGAAGGATGTACTAGAGCTAACAGAGGCTCAGATACACAATCTAAAGAAGATTATCTATGATACAGTGACAGAAACAGACCCACACTGCTGACAGTAAAGTCTCTGACAGGGCATGCAGTGTGACCCCGGAGGAGGTGCAATGGAGATGGATCTAAAATGCTATTGATTTGAATAGAGAGGTAGTTTAAAAAAAAAAAAGAATTCTGCCATTGGTCCCTGTACATAGACAAGATACATTTTGAATCCAAGGTTTTGTGGGTGGGTGGCTGTCCTTATCCCTCCCCTGGGAGCCCTGCCTGGCTACAAGAAATGGCCTCTTCAGGATCCATACCCCACACACACTCTGCTAGGAATCTCAGCTAGAGTCACCCCCTTAAACCTCTGGGGTCTTTACCCATCCCAGGTCTCTGGCATGTCCTAGAGATTCCTCCAGCTGATCTCCTTTTCATCTCCCCTGTTCTTCCTCCATATGACCTCCTCCCCACCACCCAGCTCCCCTCCCAATCCCCTCTTCCACCCAGTTCTCTCCTTCCATCAACCTCTGATATCTATTGTTTTTCCCCTTCTAAGAAAGATTCAAGCATCCTCTCTTTGACCCTCCTTGTTATTTGGCTTCTTTGGGTCTGTTGATTATAGCATGGCTATCCCATACTTTATGGTTAATATTCACTTATAAATAAGTACATACCATGCATCACACCTAGGAGCCTCCCCCATCCCAGGTCTCCAGCTAGTCCCAGAGATGCCCTCTCTCAACTGATTTCCATTCTCTCTCCCAGCCCTCTCCTTCCCCTCCACACCTGTTCCCATCCCCTTTCTGCTCCTCACCCTATCTCCTACCCAGTTCCCTCCCTTGGGCACTCTAGTTTCTTTGGGTCTGTATATAGATTGTAGTATGGTTATCCTTTCTTTTATGGCTAATGTCCACTTATAAGTAAGTACATACCATGCTTGTCTTTCTGGGCCTGGGTTACTTCACTCTGTTTTTTTCTTTTTCACTCTGGTTTTAATGATATGGAATTGTGTATTTTATGTATTTTTTTTTGTGTGTGTGTGTAGTTAGCCTCATTGGGTTAGAGTTTTCCTTCTAGTATCTGCTGTGGGGCTGTTAGTGCAAAGTTATTGTTTAAATTTGGTTTTGTCATGAAATATCTTGGTTTCTCCATCTATGGTGATGGAAAGTTTTGCTCGGTATAATAGTCTGAGCTGACATCTGTGGTCTCTTAAGATCTGTAAGATCTCTGCCCAGCCCCTTCTAGCTTTTTGAGTCTGTTGAGAAATCAGGTATAGGGGTTGGGGAGAAAAAAAAAAGAAATCAGGTATAATTCTTATAGGTTTGCCTCTAATGTTACTTGACCATTTCCCTTGCAGTTTTAAAAATTCTTTCTTTGTTCTGCATATTTAGTGTTTTGATGACTATGTGGAGGATTTTCATTTCTGGTCCAATCTGTTCAGTGTTCTATAAGTTTCTTGTGCATTTATAGGCATCTCTTTCTTTAGGCTAGGGAAATTTTCTTGTATGATTTTGTTGAACATGTTTTCCGGGCCTTTGGGCAAGGAATATTTTTTTATTCCTACTATTCTTAGATTTGGTCTTTTCATAGTGTTCCAAATTTCCTGGAGATTTGGTGTCATGAACTTTTTATATTTTCCATTTACATTGACCAATATATTGATTTCTTCTATTGTATCTTCTATGCCTGAGAATTCTCTCTTCCATCTCCTGTATTCTACTAGTAATGCTTACATCTTTTGTTCCTGTTTTCTTTCTTGGGTTTTCTATCTCCAGGGTTGCCTCAGTTTGTGTTTTCTTTATTGTTTCTATTTCCCTTTTCAGATCCTGGACAGTTTTATTCATATCCTTCACCTGTTTGATTGTATTTTCAGGTGTTTCTTTATATTTTTGCTTCCCCTTTTAATGCCTCTACCTGTTTGAATGTATTTTCCTGTATTTCCTTGAGGAATTTATTCATGTCCTCTTTAAAGACCTCTATGCTCTTTAAAAGATTGGATTTCATATATTCTTCTTGTGTTCTAGTTTCATTAGGATATCCAGGGTTTGTTGTAGCAGGATAACTGGGCTCTAATGTTGCCATATTGCTCTAGATCTTGTTGTTTTCTTACACTGTCCTTTAGGCATTTGATTTTCTCTGGTATTGGTTGGATGATCCTGATGGCAGCAGGGCTTCAGGTGACGGGGAGAGCCATGGGTCAGGCAATGTAGGTCAGGAAACCTGACTCTGCTGGCTGTGCCTCAAGCTGACCTCACTGATAAGGAATTTGTGAGGCAGTGTTCCAAGTTGGTTGTTCTTGGGGCTCTACAGGCCTCCACGGAGTAGTAAGAGGCTCTTGGGGCACCACAAGGACCTCAGGACTGAAGAGCAAGCCCAGAAATACACAATGGAGCTTAGGGGACCAAAGGTTTCCATGGGGAATTGTGATGCTCTTGGAGTCCTGCAAGGCTCCTTTGGACTGAGGATCTCTCCCAGAGCTAGACAATAGGGGCCCTTGGGGGACAGCACACAACTCACCTCTGCAGGCTGGGTGGTAAACAAGATCAGCTGGGAAGGGTTTGATGGGGCAGTTCCAAACTGGTTAGTTTTGGGGCCACTGAAGGATTCCATGGAGAAGCAGGACCCTTGGCATCCTGCAAGACGCCCCCAGATTGAGAAAAGAAAGTCCAGAGCTCACTTAATTGATTTAATATTGTGCATGTCTTATGCAGGTAACCACAGCTGCTGCACAACATGTTCATGTGTGCAACACCATGTCATGACCAGAGAACATTTCACAGCAGTCCTCCCCATCCTATGGTTCCTGCATTCCTTCTGCCCACTCCTTCCTTTTATTTCCTGAGCTTGAAGAAGGAGATGAAACAGATATTCCACCTTTGACTGAGTACTCAAAGTATCTTATTTTCTGACACAGTACTAAATTTAAATACTCTGGCCCATTTCCCCCATGAGAACAAAATAGTTTATGCTGTTGGGCTATACTATTTTCAAAAGGGGTTTTTCAGATTATTTCTGAACTATCCATAGCATTGAAAGTAATCTTCTGATAGCTGAGCAGAATAGAAGATAGATAAAAAGTGATGGTCACTAAGCATGGTAGTGATGACCAGGGCAAGAGGAGTCACATGGAATGAGTGCAGACTGCACCAAAGGGAAATGCAATGCCTTTCTCTTATCTTGTGCTCTACTTGAGAATGGGTTTAGAACAACCAATCACTGTTGACACAAAAATAAAGGCCACAAGCCAATTATTTTTTTTCGATGTATTTTTATTTTATTCTATATATTTTTCATTTACATTTCAAATGATTTCCCATTTTCTGGCCCCTCACTCCCCGAAAGTCACATAAGCCCCCTTCCCTCCCCCTGTTCTCCCACCCACCCCTTCCCACTTCCCTGTTCTGGTTTTGCCTTATACTGCTACACTGAGTCTTTCCAGAACCAGGGGCCTTCATTCTTCTTGTACCTCATTTCATATGTGGATTATGTTTTGGGTATTCCAGTTTTCCAGGCTAATATCCACTTATTAGTGAGTGCATACCATGATTGATCTTTTGAGACTGGGTTACCTCACTTAGTATGATGGTCTCCAACTCCATCCATTTGTCTAAGAATTTCATGAATTCATTGTTTCTAATGGCTGAATAGTACTCCATTGTGTATATATGCCACATTTTTTGCATCCATTCTTCTGTTGAGGGATACCTGGGTTCTTTCCAGCTTCTGGCTATTATAAATAGGGCTGCTATGAACATAGTGGAGCATGTATCCTTATTACATGCTGGGGAATCCTCTGGGTATATGCCCAGGAGTGGTATAGCAGGATCCTCCGGAAGTGACGTGCCCAGCTTTCTGAGGAACCACCAGACTGATTTCCAGAGTGGTTGTACCAATTTGCAACCCCACCAGCAGTGGAAGAGTTTTCCTCTTTCTTCACATCCTCGCCAACACCTGCTGTCTCCTGAGTTTTTAATCTTAACCATTCTGACTGGTGTAAGGTGAAATCTCAGGGTTGTTTTGATTTGCATTTCCCCGATGACTAATGAAGTTGAGCATTTTTCAAGATGTTTCTCCGCCATCCAATATTCTTCAGGTGAGAATTCTTTGTTTAACTCTGTACCCCATTTTTTTTTAAATTTTTTTTATTCGATATAATTTATTTACATTTCAAATGATTTCCCCTTTTCTAGCCCCCCCCACTCCCCGAAAGTCGCATAAGCCCCCTTCTCTTCCCCTGTCCTCCCACCCACCCCTTCCCACTTCCCCTTTCTGGTTTTGCTGAATACTGTTTCACTGAGTCTTTCCAGAACCAGGGGCCACTCCTCCTTTCTTCTTGTACCTCATTTGATGTGTGGATTATGTTTTGGGTATTCCAGTTTTCTAGGTTAATATCCACTTATTAGTGAGTGCATACCATGATTCACCTTTTGAGTCTGGGTTACCTCACTGAGTATGATATTCTCTAGCTCCATCCATTTGCCTAAGAATTTCATGAATTCATTGTTTCTAATGGCTGAATAGTACTCCATTGTGTAGATATACCACATTTTTTGCATCCACTCTTCTGTTGAGGGATACCTGGGTTCTTTCCAACATCTGGCAATTATAAATAGGGCTGCTATGAACATAGTAGAACATGTATCCTTATTACATAGTGGGGAGTCTTCTGGGTATATGCCCAGGAGTGGTATAGCAGGATCTTCTGGAAGTGAGGTGCCCAGTTTTCGGAGGAAACGCCAGACTGATTTCCAGAGTGGTTGTACCAATTTGCAACCCCACCAGCAGTGGAGGAGTGTTCCTCTTTCTCCACACCCTCTCCAACACCTGCTGTCTCCTGAATTTTTAATCTTAGCCATTCTGACTGGTGTAAGATGAAATCTTAGGGTTGTTTTGATTTGCATTTCTCTAATGACTAATGAAGTTGAGCATTTTTTAAGATGCTTCTCCGCCATCCGAAGTTCTTCAGGTGAGAATTCTTTGTTTAACTCTGTACCCCATTTTTTAATAGGGTTGTTTGGTTTTCTGGAGTCTAACTTCTTGAGTTCTTTATATATATTGGATATTAGCCCTCTATCTGATGTAGGATTGGTGAAGATCTTTTCCCAATTTGTTGGTTGCCGATCTGTCCTCTTGATGCTGTCCTTTGCCTTACAGAAACTCTGTAACCTTATGAGATCCCATTTGTCAGTTCTTGCTCTTAGAGCATACGCTATTGGTGTTCTGTTCAGAAACTTTCTCCCTGTATCGATGTCCTCAAGGGTCTTCCCCAGTTTCTTTTCTATTAGCTTCAGAGTGTCTGGCTTTATGTGGAGGTCCTTGATCCATTTGGAGTTGAGCTTAGTACAAGGAGACAAGGATGGATCAATTCGCATTCTTCTGCATGCTGACCTCCAGTTGAACCAGCACCATTTGTTGAAAAGGCTATCTTTTTTCCATTGGATGTTTTCAGCCTCTTTGTCGAGGATCAAGTGGCCATAGGTGTGTGGGTTCATTTCTGGATCTTCAATCCTGTTCCATTGATCCTCCTGTCTGTCACTGTACCAATACCATGCAGTTTTTAACACTATTGCTCTGTAGTATTGCTTGAGGTCAGGGATACTAATTCCCCCAGATTTTCTTTTGTTGCTGAGAATAGTTTTAGCTATCCTGGGTTTTTTGTTGTTCCAGATGAATTTGATAATTGCTCTTTCTAACTCTGTGAAGAATTGAGTTGGGATTTTGATGGGTATTGCATTGAATCTGTATAGTGCTTTAGGCAAAATGGCCATTTTAACTATATTGATTCTACCGATCCATGAGCATGGGAGGTTTTCCCATTTTTTGAGGTCTCCTTCCATTTCCTTCTTCAGAGTCTTGAAGTTCTTGTCATACAGATCTTTCACATGTTTGGTAAGAGTCACCCCAAGATACTTTATACTGTTTGAGGCTATTGTGAAGGGGGTCATTTCCCTAATTTCTTTCTCAGCCTGCTTATCCTTTGAGTATAGGAAGGCCACTGATTTGCTTGAGTTGATTTTATAACCTGCCACTTTGCTGAAGTTGTTTATCAGCTGTAGGAGCTCTCTAGTGGAGTTTTTTGGGTCACTTAGGTAGACGATCATGTCGTCTGCAAATAATGATAGTTTGACTTCTTCCTTTCCAATTTGTATCCCTTTGACCTCCTTATGTTGTCGAATTGCCCGAGCTAGTACCTCAAGTACAATATTGAAAAGATAAGGAGAAAGGGGGCAGCCTTGTCTGGTCCCTGATTTCAGTGGGATTGCTTCAAGTTTCTCTCCATTTAGTTTGATGCTGGCTACCGGTTTGCTGTATATTGCTTTTACTATGTTTAGGTATGGGCCTTGAATTCCTGTTCTCTCCAAGACTTTAAGCATGAAGGGATGCTGAATTTTGTCAAATGCTTTTTCAGCATCCAATGAAATGACCATGTGGTTTTGTTCTTTGAGTTTGTTTATGTAGTGGATTGTATTGATGGATTTCTGTATATTGAACCAACCCTGCATTCCCGGGATAAAGCCTACTTGATCATGGTGGATGATCGCTTTGATGTGTTCTTGGATTCGGTTGGCAAGAATTTTATTGAGTATTTTTGCATCGATGTTCATAAGGGAAATTGGTCTGAAGTTCTCTTTCTTTGTTGGATCTTTGTGTGGCTTTGGTATCAGCGTAATTGTGGCTTCATAGAAGGAATTGGGTAGTGTTCCTTCTGTTTCTATTTTGTGGAATAGTTTGAAGAGTATTGGTGTTAACTCTTCTTTGAAGGTCTGGTAGAATTCTGCACTGAAGCCATCTGGTCCTGTGCTTTTTTTGGTTGGAAGACTTTCTATGACTCCTTCTATTTCTTTAGGCATTATGGGACTGTTTAGATGGTCTAGTTGGTCCTGATTTAATTTTGGTATCTGGTATCTGTCAAGGAAATTGTCCATTTCCTCCAGATTCTCCAATTGTGTTGAGTACAGGCTCTTGTAGTAGGATCTGATGATTTTTTGGATTTCCTCAGTTTCCATTGTTATATCTCCCTTTTCATTTCTAAGTTTGTTAATTTGGATACTTTCTCTGTGCCCTTTGGTCAGTCTGGCTAAGGGTTTATCTATCTTGTTGATTTTCTCAAAGAACCAGCTCCTGGTTTTGTTGATTTTTTGTATGGTTCTCTTTGTTTCTACTTGATTGATTTCGGCCCTGAGTTTGATGATTTCCTGCCTTCTACTCCTCCTGGGCGAAGTAGCTTCTTTTTGTTCTAGGGCTTTCAGGGGTGTCATTAAGCTGGTAATGTATGCTCTCTCCATTTTCTTTTTGGAGGCACTCAGGGCTATGAGTTTTCCTCTTAGCACTGCTTTCATTGTGTCCCATAGATTTGGGTATGTTGTGTTTTCATTTTCATTGTGTTCTAAAAAGTCTTTAATTTCTTTCTTTATTTCTTCCTTGACCAAGGTATCATTGAGTAGAGTATTGTTAAGTTTCCACGTGTATGTGGGTTTTCTGTTGTTTCTGTTGCTATTGAAGACCACTTTTACTCCATAGTGATCAGATAGGAGGCATGGGATTAGTTCTATCTTCTTATATTTGTTGAGGTCTGTCTTGTGACCAATTATATGGTCGATTTTGGAGAAGGTACCATGAGGTGCTGAGAAAAAGGTATATTCTTTTGTTTTAGGATAGAATGTTCTATATATATCTGTTAAATCTAATTGGTCCAAAGCTTCAATTAGTTTCATTGTGTCCCTGTTTAGTTTCTGTTTTCCTGATCGGTCCATTGAGGAAAGTGCAGTGTTGAAGTCACCCACAATTATTGTGTTAGGTGCAATGTGTGCTTTTAGTTTTAATAAAGTTTCTTTTACGAAAGAGGGTGCCCTTGCATTTGGGGCATAGATGTTCAGGATTGACAGTTCTTCTTTTTGTATTTTTCCTTTGACCAGCAAGAAGTGTCCCTCATGGTCTCTTTTGATGACTTTGGGTTGAAAGTCAATTTTATCTGATATTAAAATGGCTACTCCAGCTTGTTTCCTGAGACCATTTGCTTGTAAAATTGTCTTCCAGCCTTTTACTCTAAGGTAGTGTTTGTCTTTGACCCTGAGGTGTGTTTCCTGTAAGCAGCAAAATGTAGGGTCCTGTTTACGTATCCATTCAGTTAGTCTGTGTCTTTTTATTGGGGCATTAAGTCCATTGATGTTAAGAGATATTAAGGAATAGTGATTGTTACTTCCTATCATTTTTGACGTTATTTTTTAAATTTGAATGCTTAACTTCTTTTGGGTTTGATGAAAGGTTACTATCTTGCTTTTTCCAGGGTGAAGTTTCCCTCCTTGTATTGGTGTTGTCCTCCTATTATCCTTTTTAGGGCCGGGTTTGTGGATAGATATTGGGTAAACTTGGTTTTGTCATGAAATATCTTAGTTTCTCCATCTATGGTGATTGAGAGTTTTGCTGGATATAGTAGTTTTGGTTGGCATTTGTGTTCTCTTAGAGTCTGCATGAGATCTGCCCAGGACCTTCTAGCCTTCATAGTCTCAGGTGAAAAGTCTGCTGTGATTCTGATAGGTCTTCCTTTATATGTTACTTGGCCTTTTCCTCTTACTGCCTTTAGTATTCTTTCTTTGTTTAGAACATTTGGTGTTTTGATTATTATGTGACGGGAAGTATTTCTGCTCTGGTCCAGTCTGTTTGGAGTTCTGTAGGCTTCTTGTATATTCATGGGCATCTCTCTCTTTAGATTAGGGAAGTTTTCTTCCATAATTTTATTGAAGATATTTGCTGGCCCTTTAAGTTGTAAATCTTCACTCTCATCTATGCCTATAATCCTTAGGTTTGGTCTTCTCATTGTGTCCTGGATTTCCTGGATATTTTGGGTTACAAGCTTTTTGCATTTTGCATTTTCTTTAGCTGTTGAGTCCATGGTTTCTATGGAATCTTCAGCATCTGAGATTCTTTCTTCTATCTCTTGTATTCTGTTGTTGATATTTGTATCTCTGTCCCCCGATTTCTTCCCAAGGCTTTCTATCTCCAAAGTTGTCTCCCTTTGAGTTTTCTTAGTTGTTTCTACTTCTGATTTTAGATCCTGGATGGTTTTGCTTAGCTCCTTCACTTGCATGTTTGTGTTTTCCTGTAATTCTTTAAGAGATTTTTGTGTTTCCTCTTTCATGAGCTCAGCCTGTTGACCAAAGTTCTCCTGTATTTCTTTAAGAGATTTTTGTGTTTCGTCTTTCATGACCCTCAGCCTGTTGATCAAAGTTCTCCTGTATTTCTTTAAGTGTTTTTTGCATTTCCTCCTTGTTGGCTTTTGTATTCTCCTGGATTTCTTTCAATGATTTTTGTGTTTCCCTTGCAAGGGCTTCTAACTTTTGATCCATTTTCTCCTGAATTTCTTTAAGTGTGTCCTTCATGTGTTCCTGTACCAGCCTCATGACCAGTGATTTTAAATCCAAATCTTGTTTTACTGGTGTGATGGGGTATCCAGGACATGTTGGTAGAGGAGAATTGGGTTCAGATGTTGCCATATTGCCTTGATTTCTGTTAGTGACGTTCCTGCGTTTGCCTTTTGCCATCTAGTTCTCACTGGTGTTAGTTTTTCTTGTCAGTGCTGGACTCACCAGTGCAAGCTGCCCCTTCCCAGTTGGCCTCTGGTGCACAGCTTACCTCCTGTGCTGCTTGTAGACAGGGTGCTGCTGCCCAGGCTGTTCAGATCCCAAAGCAGGCACCCGAAGGCTCCCGCTGGGGCCCGCTGGATTCACTGGAGCACACTGACTTCTCCCAGCTGGCCGCCCGGAAACCCAGCTAGCCACTTGCAGGACTTGGATATGTGGTGCTGCCGCCCAGGCTGATCTGGGCAGCAGAACTCCCCAACCGGGTTGGTGCACACAAAGCTAACCTAGCTGCTCAGGCCCTGAGTCTAGGCAAAAAGCCTGGCAGGCCAATGTTGGTGCAAAGCTCCCCTCAGCTGTGGGTGTTAATTGGGTGTGTCAGGTGGCTAGGATGGTGGCATGCGCGAGTTCCCTGAGAGTGCTGGGAGAGTCTGCTGGGCTAACAACCTCCTGGCTGGGTCCAGCACACAGATGACCCAACGAGCAGCCCAGGGCCTGGGGGCAGTCCAGGGCCTGGGGGCAGTCCAGGGCCTGACCGTCTGAGACCCCTGCTATGTCCTCCTTGGGCTATGCCTGTTAGCTGGTTTGGTTTTGCCTGCTAGGTCTCTCTGGCTTCCCATAGGCAAAATGGAGGCGGTCCGCAAACAGCCCCGATAAACAACCTCCTGGCTGGGTCAGCACACAGATGGCCCACCGAGCAGTTCCTGGGCCTGGGGGCAGTCCAGGGCCTGACCGTCTGAGACCCCTGCTATGTTCTGCCTCGGGCTATGCCTGTTAGCTGGTTTGGTTTGCCTGCTAGGTCTCTCTGGCTTCCCGTAGGCAAAATGGCGGCGGTGCGCGCCGGCCCAGGCAAACAAGCTTCTGGCTGGGTTGGCACACAGATGGCCCGCCGAGCAGCCCAGGACCTGGGGGCAGTCCGGGGCCTGACCGTCTGAGACCCCTGCTATGTCTGCCTCGAGCTATGCCTGTTAGCCGGTTTGGTTTTGCCTGCTAGGTCTCCCCTGGCTTCCCTTAGGCAAAATGGTGGTGGTGCGCGCGCTGGCCCGGGAGGAAAAAAACCTCCTGGCCGGGTTTGCACCCCGGTGGACCTCCGATCAGCCCAGGGCCTGGGTGCAGGCCAACGCCCGTCGGGCTTAGACCCCCGCGATGTTGGTCTCGGGTTATATTTGCGTACCTCAGTCTGATTTCTCTGGCGACCGAGAACCAATATGGAGCCCTGGTAACTGACTGGCGGGAGGCAGAGTTCTGTACCCCCATTTTTTAAAAGGGTTATTTGGTTTTCTTGGGTCTAACTTCTTGAGTTCTCTGTATATATTGGATATTAGCCCTCTATCTGATTTCGGGTTGGTGAAGATCTTTTCTCAACTTATTGGTTGCCGATTTGCCCTTTTGATGGTGTCCTTTGTTTTACAGAAACTTTGTAATTTTATGAGGTCCCATTTGTCAATTCTTGATCTTAGAGCATAAGCTATTGGTGTTCTGTTCAGGAACTTTCCCCCTGTACCCATGTCCTCAAGGGTCTTTCCCAGTTTCTTTTCTATTAGCTTCAGAGTGTGTGGCTTTATGTGGAGGTCCTTGATCCATTTGGAGATCAGCTTAGTACAAGGAGACAAGGATGGATCAATTCGCATTCTTCTGCATGCTGACCTCCAGTTGAACCAGCACCATTTGTTGAAAAGGCTATCTTTTTTCCATTGGATGTTTTCAGCCCCTTTGTCGAGGATCAAGAGGCCATAGGTGTGTGGGTTCATTTCTGGATTTTCAATCCTGTTCCATTGATCCACCTGCCTGTCACTGTACCAATACCATGCAGTTTTTAAGACTATTGCTCTGTAGTATTGCTTGAGGTCAGTGATACTGATCCCCCCAGAATTTCTTTTGTTGTTGAGAATAGTTTTAGCTATCCTGGGTTTTTTATTATTCCAGATGAATTCGAGAATTGCTCTTTCTAACTCTATGAAGAATTGAGTTGGGATTTTGATGGGTATTGTGTTGAATTTGTATATTGCTTTTGGCAAAATGGCCATTTTAACTGTATTAATCCTGCCGATCCATGAGCATGGGAGGTTTTTCCATTTTTTGAGGTCTTATTCCATTTCCTTCTTCAGAGTCTTGAAGTCCTTGTCATACAGATCTTTCACATGTTTGGTAAGAGTCACCCCAAGGTAGTTTATACTGTTTGTGGCTACTGTGAAGGGTGTCATTTCCCTAATTTCTCTCTCAGCCTGCTTATCCTTTGAGTATAGGAAGGCCACTGATTTGCTTGAGTTGATTTTATAACCTGCCACTTTGCTGAAGTTGTTTATCAGCTGTAGGAGTTCTCTAGTGGAGTTTTTTGGGTCACTTAGGTAGACTATCATGTCATCTGCAAATAATGATAGTTTGACTTCTTTCTTTCCAATTTGTATCCCTTTGACCTCCTTATGTTGTCTAATTGCCTGAGCTAGTACCTCAAGTACAATATTGAAAAGATAAGGAAAAAGGGGGCAGCCCTGTCTAGTCCCTGATTTTAGTGGGATTGCTTCAAGTTTCTCTCCATTTAGTTTGATGCTTGCTACCGGTTTGCTGTATATTGTTTTTACTATGTTTAGGTATGGGCCTTGAATTCCTATTCTTTCCAAGACTTTAAGCATGAAAGGATGCTGAATTTTGTCAAATGCTTTTTCAGCATCCAATGAAATGACCATGTGTGTTTTTTCTTTGAGTTTGTTTATGTAGTGGATTGCATTGATGGATTTCCGTATATTGAACCAACCTTGCATCCCACAAGCCAATTATTAATGGGTGGTTTTTATCTTAGAATTTCTCCAAGAAACAATGATGTATATCAAAACCCAGAAGAGCCAGAAGATGAGGATGAAGATGTTCAAATGGAGAGAATGAGAACAGCGGATGCCTTAGTATCCACCAGTTTTGATGAGGTAGGCACATAAAGTTACTAGCTTACCAAACAATGCAAACGTTTGCTCATTAAAGCAACTAACTGGTCTACCAGACTTATTCTCTAAGGATGCTTCGTTTCCTTCAGCCTAACAAAAGAGAGTCAATGTTTTAGAATGTGGCCATCATTTTTACATTGAAATGAGCAGATTGAAAGTCAATGTTTCCAATTCGTTAGTATAAGCTAAAGATCAAGAATTGACAAATGGGACCTCATAAAATTACAAAGTTTCTGTAAGGCAAAGGACACCATCAAGAGGACAAATCGGCAACCAACAAATTGGGAAAAGATCTTCACCAATCCTACATCAGATAGAGGGCTAATATTGAATATATATAAAGAACTCAAGAAGTTAGACTCCAGAAAACCAAACAACTCTATTAAAAAATGGGGTACAGAGTTAAACAAAGAATTCTCACCTGAAGAACTTCAGATGGCAGAGAAGCATCTTAAAAAATGCTCAACTTCATTAGTCATTAGGGAAATGCAAATCAAAACAACCCTGAGATTTCACCTTATACCAGTCAGAATGGCTAAGATTAAAAATTCAGGAGACAGCAGGTGTTGGAGAGGGTGTGGAGAGAGAGGAACACTCCTCCACTGCTGGTGGGGTTGCAAATTGGTACAACCACTTGGAAATCAGTCTGGTGGTTCCTCCGAAAACTGGGCACCTCACTTCCAGAAGATCCTGCTATACCACTTCTGGGCATATACCCAGAGGATTCCCCACCATGTAATAAGGATACATGCTCTACTATGTTCATAGCAGCCCTATTTATAATTGCCAGATGCTGGAAAGAATCCAGGTATCCCTCAACAGAAGAGTGGATTCAAAAAATGTGGTATATACACACAATGGAGTACTATTCAGCCATTAGAAACAATGAATTCATGAAATTCTTAGGCAAATGGATGGAGCTAGAGAACATCATACTAAGTGAGGTAACCCAGACTCAAAAGGTGAATCATGGTATGCACTCACTAATAAGTGGATATTAACCTAGAAAACTGGAATACCCAAAACATAATCCACACATCAAATGAGGTACAAGAAGAAAGGAGGAGTGGCCCCTTGTTCTGGAAAGACTCAGTGAAGCAGTATTCAGCAAAACCAGAACGGGGAAGTGGGAAGGGGTGGGTGGGAGGACAGGGGGAGAGAAGGGGACTTACAGGACTTTCGGGGAGTAGGGGGCTAGAAAAGGGGAAATCATTTGAAATGTAAATAAAAAATATATCGAATAAAAAAAAAGAATACAAGTGAAATAACTAAATTCATGAAGGACTTGGAGAAACTGAGCATGTAGTGACAAATGTCACTGTTTCTAGTGAGAACATACAGTATTCAATATAAGGCACAGTGTCTGGTGCTTTTCATGTCTTTTGCATGTTTGGGGAGTCAGGAACACTCTCTAAAACAATGTGGTTCTTGGTAGATGTCTTTGTAGGGGAAGATCATTGAATACTTTCCAAAGACAAGGGCTAAGATAGAAAAGTAGTAGGTTACAATGGTTTCTAGTAGGGTCTCTTTGAAGCAGAGTTAGGGCAGTGTAGGAGATACAGATGATTCCAAGTCAGTGGAGACAAGAGCCTGACATGACATTCTTCTTATTTGCAGAAGCCAGTCATTGTTGCCAGCTGCCTACGCAAAGAGTATGCAGGGAAGAGGAAACATTGCCTTTCCAAGAAGAAGGCTAAGATAGCCACCAGGAATGTCTCATTCTGTGTCAGGAAAGGTTGGACATGTGGTTTTCAACAGTTAGCTCAAATATTGAAACTATTGAACTATTTCTTGGTTCTTGAGGAAAATCCTTCACACACTATCTGCTCACTCATGTGTGGACTACTCTCCAGGGTAGCCTGACAACTCCTTTACACATTTCATTTTTAAGTACATTCATTCACTCCTAGAATAGGGGTCCATCCCTATCTACATAGGAACCAACACAACTATATGCCCCATGAAAGTCATTAAATGTTCTCTTAAACTCACACAACTGACATTCTAATGCTTTTTTTTTTAAGAGAATTGGTTGAAGGTTAGGGGGTGCAGCAGCATCTATTGAAGGCTTATGTTGAAGGAACTCAATTTCCAACATTACTACTAAAGACTTAAGATTACAAGAAACAGAATCAGACACTCTTAGTTTCTAAGAATGGCTTCCCAATCTTCATTAGTGTAATCTTGGGAAAATACCTCATTCTTGAGACTTCTTATCACCAAGAATGAAAGAAGAGATTGTGATGATTTCTTGGGATAGTTGTGACAGTTAAATGGGACACAATGTACAAAACATATTACATGAAATACATCAGACAGTGAGAATTCAGACTATGTTTTATGCTTAGTTGTACTGTAAATTTAAGTTCAATATAATTCCTGTGTTTCAGGTGAGATTCTAGGATTGTTGGGACACAATGGAGCTGGCAAAAGTACATCTCTTAAAATGATAAGTGGAGACACAAATCTCACAGCCGGGCAGGTAGGTGGCATATTATTTGATAAATTATCTATTCATCTACAAGCATTACCTGTAGCTTCTGTCACAGAGGAGGTATTCAAAAGAACATGGAAGAGCACATGAGGGTAAAGAGTCGTTCCTAAGACTATTCAAGGAAGTCTTGAAAACATTAAATATGAACTGGGAACCAACGACTATTTCTGACTTGGCACACATTCATTCACGAGTAATTGCTACTAACAAGCTCTCTCCACTGTAAGATGAGAGCAAATGGTTAAAATTCCCTTTGGTCTGGGAGGCAGTTTCTGTGAGAGGCTGTGTAGAATTGGGGTTTTAATGATGAAGGTTTATCTATAGGTGCTACTGAACGGGAGTGGAGAAGGGGACACCCTGAGGTTCCTGGGGTACTGTCCTCAGGAGAATGCTCTGTGGCCCAACCTCACTGTGAAGGAACACCTGGAGGTATATGCTGCAGTGAGGGGCCTGAGCAGAAACCACGCTGCAGTTGCCATCACAAGGTACATGGGTGGGGGGGTGCACCTAGAACAGGAGGAGGTCAGGGAGAAAGTGGGGAGACAGCATTTGCAAAAAACTTGGGGTGAAAAACTCAAGATGCTACAATTTTCTAATTTACAATTGGGAATTAGTTTTCCAGTTTGGGGGATGTAAAATAGATGTTTTTCTGCCATTAAACATGGAAAAGGGGGAATATATTGGTAAATTTTATTGAAAATACTAAAATTTAGTATATTGATCATAGATTAACTATTTGAAATCTGTGATGAGACGCTATTTGAGGAGTACCTCATCCAGCAATATCACCCTTTCCCCCACTACCACACACACACACACACACACACACATACACATTGACTCCAAAATATGGCCCCCCACTCCTCCATCTTCACTAGGCTCACTGCCCCACCCTTCCACCATCTCTCTTCATCGTGGAGAGGACAGTGATGTTCCACTGTCTCTCTACAGGTTGGCGGATGTGCTCAAGCTGCAGGACCAGCTGAAGTCTCCCGTGAAGACGCTGTCAGAGGGAGTGAAGAGAAAGGTATAGGCAGGGTTGGGGGAAGGGCGTCGAGCATACCTCAGGGAGGCACACTTGAACTGATTCCACATGGGCTGTCCCTCTTGTCGCAGCTGTGTTTTGTGCTCAGCATTCTGGGGAACCCATCTATCTTGCTTCTGGATGAGCCGTCCACTGGGCTGGATCCCGAGGGGCAGCAGCAAATATGGTAAGGAGAGGCTGCCATGGGGCTGAACCCACACCCAGAAGGGAGCTTGACAATAGTTTCACTCACTCAAAAACTGTTTTTACCAAGTGTAAGGACCAGAGTTCAGATTCCCAACACCCACATAACAATCCAGGAGGTAATCTTGCTTGCTTTAATCTCAGCACTGTGGAGCTGAAGTCAGGAGAGCCGGAGCTGACTGATTAGCTAGTCTTGGCCAACTGGTGATCTCCAGGTTCAGTGAGAACAGCTGTTTCAAAACTTAATGTGGAGAACAGGATACCCAACCTTGGCCTCTAGCTGCTACCTATACACATACACATGTGCACCTAACCACACATGGCACATGCACATGGGCTCATAAAACAGAGAAAAGGAATTATAAAAGCATATCTTAAAATGTTTATGTTCATAAAACATAAAACTACCAACACGCCTAGTAAAAATTGATGGTCTGCAAACTAGCATTTCCCTAATAATATTTCTCAAACATTTCTGAGGAAAGGAAGCACACATAGCATTAAACTGCAAGTCACCCACTGTGTATGTATGAGAGCAGTGTAGGTATCTCTGGGTTGGTACAGGAACTTTTGTACCACAATCAAGTGTCTGGTGCTGGACATGAGAACAGTCGCTCTTGGGAAGTTGTAAAACCTGTCATTTATTCTGCAATGGCTTCCAACTGCTGCCTTGGACAATGCTGTTGAGTTTTGCATTGTTCTGCTCCCATGTACATGCCTGTTTTAACAGAATTTCCCTCTTCGTACAAGCTCATAATAAATACTGTATTCTGCAAGTGCTCTTTTTCAATGCATGTTTCCTTTCTGTCTTTTCTTTTTGTAAATTACACTTCTTTCTTAATTGTGAATGTTGTCCTGACAATATAGGCAAGCAATCAGGGCCATCATAAAAAATACAGACAGGGGTGCCCTGCTGACCACCCATTACATGGCAGAGGCTGAGGCTCTGTGTGACCGAGTGGCCATCATGGTGTCCGGAAGGCTGAGGTAAGTATGTGTCTTGAAACCGCACTCACTCTTGCAGTGTGTGACTAGATGGTTTTTCCCATAGACAAGGAAATAAATGCAATGTCTAGACTTGCTAAGTCCCCCAGTTAACAGCAAGGACCCTGAGACAGACCTGGTAGCAAGCTGAAGGTTTTCAAACACTGCCGCACATACTTCTCTCTCCCTATTCTGAACACACCCTTCTCTGATTCCCAGGTGTATAGGATCCATCCAACATCTCAAAAGCAAATTTGGCAAAGACTACCTGCTGGAGATGAAGGTGAAGACCCTCGAGCAGGTGGAGCCCCTCAACACGGAGGTCCTCAGGCTTTTCCCCCGGGCTGCCAGGCAGGAACGGTAAAGCTGCTGTTTGGCTTTGATCTGATACCAAATGTTGGTTTCCCCCTGTCAGGTATGCTGCTTTGTAGTCAGTTGAAAGAAAACTTGGCTGAAAAATTACTCGATAGATATTTGATGGAAAACAAAGCAGAGAAGATAAAGCTGGTGTGAAAGCAAACGCACCATATGCTGTGGCCCTACTATGTGCTATGTACCGTCCTTGGCTTATATCATCTCGTTCTCACAAAGATTTTTTGGAGTCAAGATTGTCATTCTAAACTAAAATAATATGTTTGAGGGGCTAGAAGGTAACTAACTCAGCATTACATGTTTGCCGTGCAAGCGTGAGAATCTGAATTTGGTTACTCTACACCCACACTAAAAGCCCAGTGTGATTATACAGCCTGTAATCCCTACACCAAGTGTGGAGACAGGTAAATCTTGTTCTTTTGATGGCCAGCTAGTCTAACTGAACGAGTGAGATCCAGGTTCAGTTAGAGACCCTTTTTCAAAAAGTATAGTGGAGAGCAACAGGGAAAGACACACAAATATCTGATCACTGCATAGGCATGCTCTGCCAAACACACAGACACACACACACACACACACACACACACACACACACACACACTGTGATTCCAAAAATGTTTTTATGAGAGTCTAGCCATTTAAACAGTGCTGTGACTCAGTGTACACCCCATAGTCAAACAAATATATAATGGAGGCGTAGAGAATGAGCAGGGTATGAGAATGGTTGCCCCATATGCTGTGAGAAAGTATATTATGAAATATACTCTAAACCTCTGTGATGTCCATGTTTATCAAAAAAAAAAAAGAAAGTTACTTACTAAATCTCCATTACTGATATTACACAGTAATGAACTTGTCTCATTGTCAGAAATTACATTCTTCTCTAGTGAATATGATTGGGTAAGAGGAGTGTGATTGGCATTCAGTAGTCATCTATACAGGTTTCCACTCCTGTATGAAACACTGAGAAAGTGATAGTTTCAGAGTGAAGAAGAAGAAGAGGAGGAGGAGGAGGAGAACGATGAGGAGGAGGTGGAGGAGGACGAGGAGGAAGAGGAGGAGGAGGAAGAGGAAGAGGAGGAGGAGGAAGAAAAGGAGGAGGAGGAGGAAAAAGAGGAGGAGGAGGAAGAGGAGGAGGGGTAGGAAGAAGAGGAGAAGGAAGAGGAGGAGGAGGAGGAAGAGGAAGAGGAAGAAGAAGAAGAAGAAGAAGAAGAAGAAGAAGAAGAAGAAGAAGAAGAAGAAGAAGAAGAAGAAGAAGAAGAAGAAGAAGAAGAAACCACCAAGTGTCAGTGTTCAGCTTTGACAGTGAGGCCAAAGGCGTGTCAGGCTCATCCTCTATTAGCATCTGAGCTTAGCTATTCACTCCACTCAAGGACCCAAGAGCACAGAATCCTCTGAGTCTTATTCTCCCCCTAATCCTCCTGTGGGATGCAATAGTATGGCATTTGTGTGAAGAAAGACATGTAGGCCAACAGAAGAGAATAGAGAATTCATAAAGCCATGCTTATATGGTCATCTTAGCTTAAGCTCAAGTGGCAAGTAAATACAATGGACAGGTGAGATAATCTTCAACAAAAAAGAAAAAGAAGGAAACTGGGTCCAAACTTGGACCATATTAAAAAACCAACTGAAAACCTATTGGGACTTAACAGAAACTTGAAGTACAAAATATCAAAAAACAAAACAAAACTAAAAAACCTATGAGACATTGGTCTTGAGAATAAATTCATGGATACAATACCAAAGCCATAGGCCGTAAAAACTCAGGCACATAAGATTACATCAACTGAAAATCTAAAGGGCAAAAGAAACAATCAACAAGGTAAAAGGGCAGCCTACTAAAGAGTGTCAAACTATGTATCTGATATAGATTTGCGTCTGAAAAAGATAAGAAACTGATAGTTATAAAAAACAAACAAAATAATCCCCAAACCTAATAATTTGATTTTAAAAATAAGTGGACATTTCTCCAGAGACATACAAATGTCTTAGAAGTATATTAAAAATGCTGTGTTACTTCTAATCAGGTTATAAATCCAAACCACAATGAGTGATCACCTCACAAAGAGTAGGATGAATAATTACCTTTAAAAATGAAGGCAGCTATTGGCAAGGATATGGGAGAACTAGTACATGTGTGTTCTATCAGCAGAAATACAATTGCTCAGAATTGATGGGGCTTAATGAGCGTAACCATCAATTGACAAAAAAAAAAAAAAAAAAAAAAAAAAAAAAAAATCCAAAGAATTGAAATAAACATCTCAAGTAGATGCCTATTCCTCTGTGTTCACTAAACAAGTATCTTCAAAAGAGAAAGCATGGAAATATTCAAGTATCCACTAACAGATAAATAGATGTTATTTTATTAATTCATTAAGAATTTCAAATAATGGCCGAGGGGTGGGGGGTGGCATTAAAGAATCTCAGCACTTGAGAGGCAAAGCAGGTGGTTTTCTGAGTTCAAGGCCAGCCTGGTCTACAGAGTGAGTTCCAGGACAGCCAGGGCTATACAGAGAAACCCTGTCTTGGGAAAAATAAATAATAAATAAATAAATAAATAAATAAATAAACAAACAAACCAAAGAATTTCAGATAATGTATTTTGCTTATATTCACCCTTCACTCCTACCCCCCTAATACTTCCAAGGTCTGACCCCCACCTTCTCACCACACTGCATTAACTTTGTGTTTTTTTTTTTAATTTTTTAAAATAGCCGTCTGTATCCAGTTTGTACTGTATCTGCTTTGTCCCTTAACTCACGCATGCAGGGGCCAGCCACTGGAGCATAGTCTGCTCACCAAGGGCCACGCCCTAAAAGAAAACTGATTCTCCTCCAGAAGCCCATTGGTTAAGGGTGGAATTCATGAGCCCCTTCCCACTCCATGCTGGGCTGACAACTACCTTGACATTGTGTACATCTTGTGCAGGCAACCTCCGCTGCTGTGAGATCATAGGTGTGGCTCTTCTGTTGTATCCTGGCAACACTATTTCAAGCCAGTCCTCCCCATCCTCTGGCTCTGACAGGCTTTCTGCCTCTCTTCTGTGATGTTCCCTGGGCCTGATGGGAGCGTGATACAAATGAGCAGACAATAGACTTTTTAATTGAGTGTGTGTGTGTGTGTGTGTGTGTGTGTGTGTGTGTGTGTTGGAATACTGTTAAACCTCTTTTTTTTCTTTTTTGTTATTGGATATTTTCTTTATATTTCAACTGTTATCCCCTTTCCCAGTTTCACACACACACACACACACACACACACACACACACACACACACACACGCAGAAGCCCCCTATCCCATTCCCCCAGCTTCTATGAGGGTGTTCCCCACCCACCCACTCCCACCTCCCTGCCCTGGCATCCCCCTACACTGGGGCATCGAGCCTTCACAGGACCAAGGGCCTCTCCTCCCACTGATGCCTGACAAGGCCATCCTCTGCTACATATGTAGCTGGAGCCATGGGTCCCTCCATGTGTGTGCTTCGGTTGATGGCTTAGTCCCTGGGAGCTGTTCAAGCTTTAATAGAAAGAAACTGCAATACAGTCTTGAGAACTTCACACTAAGCAAATAAGCTAAGCACATCAAGATAAATGCTGCATGGTTCCACTTGCAAGGTATCTAAAATAGTGAAATCCTTAGAAGCTCACGGTGAACTGCTGCTTTCAGTGAATCGGCGGAGGGACGTGAGGAATGTCAGTTAAACAAGATGAATGAGCTCTGTAGGTCAGCTTGCAGTGTTGACTACACAGGCACCACCACTCTCCATCACTCTCTGTAGGTCAGTGTGCAGCAGTGAGCTCAGAGCCAACACCACTCTCCGTGTGTCGGCAGGGCAGCATTGAGCCACCATGTCCATATCTTGCACTTAAAGGTTTGATAATGGGCTAAGAAGATGGCTAGTCAGTGAAGTTCTTGCCTCCCAAGAACCAGGCCCCAAGTTTAATCACTTTAGTTCAAATAAAATAATATTAAGAATATGGTGATACCTATTTGTAATCCTAGCTCTGGAAATGTTCAGAGAGAAGCATGAAAAGGAAAATCCCTGGGCTCACTGGTCCACCAACCCAGTCTGCTTGGCAGACTGCAGTCCAGCCTCTGAGAACCAAAGCAAAGTGATGGATAATATCTTAGGAATGACGCTCAAGTGTGCATGCACACCCATGAACACACATTAGCATATGTGTGTGCATACACACACACATAAACACACATAACAAGAACGCCCGAAAAGAATAAGAGAGTAGATCTGTTGTTAACAATTGTATGTTCTGATTAAAAAATAATAACACTTGGGCAGTGATGTTGTTGTTTGTTTACGTGTGCCTTAGCTGATGTGTCCTCGCTCTGATCCCAGGTACTCTCCTCTGATGGTTTACAAATTACCAATGGAAGACGTGCAACCTTTATCCCAAGCTTTCTTCAAGTTAGAGAGGGGTAAGAGCCATTTCTCAGAAACTAAGATCCTGAGGAGGAAATTATTCTAAATCATGCAATAATCTATGCTCATAACAGAAATGAAATGTTTCATAATACATTAAGTTCAAAACTTAAATCTTAAATTGGATTTTAGAAGCAAGACACCAAAGAGATAAGGGCTGAGTATGGTGTGGGAAATAGAAATGGGAGAGGAGAAGAGGAGAGGGGAGGAAAACTGTTACAGGATAGTTAATTACATTGTAAACCAGGGGATTATATTATTTACTGGGGGGGGGGGGGGGAAAGCTGTTTCTTGTTGTGGTGTGGCTCCAATTCTATTCCATGCCCTTCACATTCTATTCTGGTTGATGAGGAAGGTTCCAAGTTCAGTCATGGGACTCTTGAGTGTCTTTTAGAAAGAGTGCAGGAAGCTCTTCTCTCCCGAGCAAACCTCAGACATCCTTCTCTAGAATCTTTTCAAAGCAGCCTGATTCAAGCATCTTTCATTTATATCATCTGATTCAAGTATTTTCATCTTCCTATGTGGCTGTGCAAAACCATTGGCTCATGCACAAGAAAAGATCATTTCTCATCCCCATGTCTCCCTTAAACCCAGAATACAGAAAGCACCTAGCATGTAAACCTAGTACAAGCAGTGTTCCCCCAGTCAAAGTAAATGTGTTGATGTATTTTATCTGGGTAGAATTGTCATAACATAATTAATATTTTAATTATGTGCGCTTGTTGTTGGCTTATGAGACTATCTATATAAGAAAATATAATTGCTCCTAAATGTGTTTCTCCTTATACAGTTAAGCAGACCTTTGACCTGGAAGAGTACAGCCTCTCTCAGTCTACCCTGGAACAGGTGCGTCCGTGGTAATGACTTTAACATCCACAAAATGCAAACACATAATTTGCTACTCTGATTCACTTGCAGCTACATGCGACATCTCTCTTTCTTATCCACCCTTCCCAGGTCTTCCTAGAGCTCTCCAAGGAGCAGGAGCTAGATGGCTTTCAAGAAGAACTAAATTCCTCCACAAACTGGAAGCTCCTCCCACAGGAAGAAGCTTAAGCCAAAAATATTTCCCGTTCATTCATAAGACTGTGTTGTTTCTTAAAGACATCTATTTTATGTGAGATCAATGAAATATTTTATATAAGATCAATGACCTATATTATAAACATACTGATGTTCTTCAGGGATTGGAGAAAAGGGTTGAGTGCTGCATAGAGGGAAGCTTGCCTAGCCTTCTCCACATCCCTTTAGGGCACTTGATACCATAGTTCTGTAGAATGTTGAATAAACAGTTACTTTTATACAATTGTTTCCATCTCTGAGTATGATATATTTAGTTAAAATATTTTAGATATTTTTTTTTTGTATCAAAGCTGTAGGCTTAGATTTTTCAAACTGTATTTTAATGAGGGTTCTTAAGTGCTTCAATCTCCCATCTAGCCCACCAACCAAAGGTAGGTAAGAAGAAAGGTTAATAGGAAATGAGAGAAAATCAGTAGTAGCAGTTCAATCCAGAAGAAACTGCAAGGCTCCACTGTAAAAGAATGAGTCCATGGTTAGATATAGCTACCACCTGGGAGGCTCTGCTAGTGCATGACAAATACTGAGGGGGACACACTCAGCCAGCCATGAACTGAGCACAGGGTTTCCAATGGGGAAGCTAGGGAAAGGACCCAAGGAGCTGAAGAGGTTTGCAGCACCACAGGAGGAACAACAATATGAGTCACCCAGTAATCCCAGAGCTCCCAGGGAGAAAAACATCAACCAAAGAGAACACATGGAGTCACCCATGGCTCCAGACTCATAGGCAGCAGAGGATGGTCTTGTTAGACACCAAAGCGAAGAGAGACCATTGGTCCTGGAAAGACTTGATGCCATAGTGTAGAGGAATACCAGGACAGGGAAGAGGAGGAGGGTTGACTGGGGAAGGGGAGATGGCTTATGGGATTTTTGGGGGGAATGGGGAAACCAGGAAAGGGGACAACATTTGAAAGATAAATAAAGAATAATAAAAAAAAGAATGAGTCCATGGAATGTCAGGAGCCATCATAGAACAAGCTAATAACTAGCAGGTGATCTTCTTGAGATGACCACCTAACATTACAATCTACGATGGAACTCCAGTAGGCAAGGCTTATGAGAAAATTATCTTTGAAAGCTATTAATATGCTTTTCCTGTTGTTACTAAACATATATAGCAATCACTAGGTATTAGTCCACCCTTTTGAGCAAATCTCTGCAGATCTATGAAAATGTACTGTCTTGTAGTGATACTGTATAGACAAATAGATGACTTCTTAATTCTTAATAGTGATCCTATAAGAATTTCTTAAATTATATCAGTATTTATTAAGCTCTTTTATAATAGGACTATTAGGTCTCTTTCTAATAGTAAAAACTGCAATGAGAATTCTTCAGTCTCCCATGTATCACCAGTTAATTGCTTCTGATAGTAGGCAGACTTTCTACTACTCAGAGCACAATCCAAGAGGTTGTAAAACCAATAACCAAATGTCATAGAAAGGGAACTAATGATTTATTATAGGTTGTAGGACAGAGATAAAATATCGACTGAGTTTATCTATATAAAACTTCACTAATAACTTGTTAATGGATATACATGTAAACATTCTCTGTTGTAAACTTCTATTTCAATTTATGATTTGAAGTTTTGTGTAAACTTGTGATGAACTTTTTACCATGTGATCATATATTCCGAAAGACGTTTAAGTGCTGAGGACAAAGAAAAGAGACAACTGGGCTGAGGAGAACTTTTTGGACAGAACACTTTTTAGGCAGATCTGAACAGAACTTTTTAGAACAGAGCTGAGGATAATTTTTTAGTCAGGACACAAGAGAACTTTTTAGATCTCATCTCTAAAACAACTCATAAGTAAATGCATAGCATTGGGAGAAAAAGCATTGAGAGTAAGAACATTACTGTGACATCAGAGCAGGAAAGAGTGAGATTAGAAGGGGAATGCAGAGTGGAATAACTTAAACTATAGGTAACATGGAAACTAAGAGAGCAATGCGCAGAATGCAGAGGCAAAGAGAAAGAAAGAAGAAGCTGCAGAAAGAGCAGAAGGAGCAAGCAAGCTTCTCCATGGGGCAGAGCAGGTCTTTCCTTAATAGTAAGGCAGGCTTAGTCTTATTAAGAGGAATGAAGCTTTCTTCTCACAAACTTGGGTTTAGTTCATTTAGCATTAAAAGGGCAGAAGCTTTTTCATTTTCTATGCAATAAAGATTGGAGCACATTTTTCATCCAGAATGAGTGAATTCTCTCTGCACTGGTCCTTATCTTTTTCTCCATATGCATATGTGCATGTGCGTGTGTGTATGTGTGTGTGTGTGTGTGTGTGTGTGTGTGCGCGCGCGCGCGGGTGTGTGTGTATGGATGGAATTGTGAGGATGTTTGCATGTGTGTGTGTAAGTATGTAATTGTGAGAATGCATGCAAGCTGGTTTGAATGCAAATGTATAAATACACATACATGAATTGTGAATCTATATATGAACTTATGTGAGTTTATGCATATTTGTTTATGTAAAAGTTTTTCTTTCTGCTAGCATTATTCTCTTCTCCTGGTTCAATAGAAGTTCATTGCTCCAAGCTTACCCCTAACCTGACAAGCAAGAGGCATCTGGACAAAAGGGAAAAGGCTCTAGCAATTAATCCTTTACTTAATCTCCTGCTGTTTTTTGGATGAGGTGTTTTCTGGCTAAATGCCAGAGACTGCAGTTTCTGAACTCAGAGGAACACGGAAGGCAGGTCAGCTACAGTAGCAAAGTAAATTAGACTTAGATAAGTAAAATTTTAATTATTATACAGCAATTCTAAATATCTCAGAAGACAATATAGTCTTACCCCATAACTCATAAGACAAAAGTCTTACTGTCTGCCAATACTCTTCCCCCTCCACTGCCTCAAGGAGAACCAAAAAGAAAGAAGAACCTGCCAGGTCTGCTCTCCCATCCCTGACAATGGAAGTGAGAAGCAGCCTGAATATCATGAGAAGTTCTTTGATGCCTTTTTCTCTATGAAGGCACAGCATGCCAAACATAGATACCAGCAAAGTGTTGCACTGTGAACCAATGCAAGAGCATCCTCTCATTGTCTGTGGGGTTATATTTATATTCTTTCTAAACATGCACCCTCTCAAGTGGCCACTCCCACAAAACATCATAGGCCATCTTACATGTCTGCTTCAAGAAAACATCCTCTCATAAGACAGCTTCCAGAAAAACATCACATGGCACAGCCAAGCCTCCAAAGAAACCAGAAACTTTCGCTTCATAAAACATTTAAGCATGCTTTTCTAATCTAGAATGTGAAATCCATACATTTACTCTTAATATACCTGCTTCTCTGAAGGGTCAGTTATCGCTAAAAATACTGAAGTGCTATTTGTCATAGCACCTAGTACCCATACAGTTAAGTTACCCACTGACCACCTGATGTAGACACAATCTGGAAGGCCAAAATTTGCTATTAGAAGTTGCTTGTGGGTGGCGGTGGAAGCGGCGGAGGCAGTGCAGCAGTGGCTGGTCCAGCTGAAGGGCCATCAGCAGTGGAACCAAGGCGATACCAGTTAGGCCCTGCGCCCACGACCACTGACCTTCGCTGACCAGCCGGGTGGCAAGCAGCTGCGGTTGTGCGGCGCCTTTCGCTGCACGGAAGCTACTTCAGAACTCGGCCTCCCGCCAGTCAGGAGAGGCTCATCTCCATCTTGGTTTCAGACTCCAGAGATCGGACAGACTGAGGTACACAAACATAATCCGAGGCCAACACCGCGGGAGTCTGAGCCCGACGGGCGTTGGCCTGCTCCCAGGCCCTGGGATGTTCGGGAGGCCATCGGGGTGCCAACCCAGCCAGGAGGTTTTTTGCCCTGGCCTGCACGCGCGCCGCCACTTTGCCTGCAGGACGACAGAGAGCTCTGGCGGGCAGACTCATAACAGGCATAGCCTGAGGCTAACAAAGTGGGGGTCTAGGCTCCAAAAGACACAGGACTGACCCCAAGAAATGGGCGGCTTGGTGGGCCATCTGTGAGTCAACCAGCCCAGGAGGTTGTTAGCACAGCAGATTCTCCCAGCACTTTCAGGGAGCACGGGCACGCCCACCCGCCATCTGGCTCACCTGGCGGACCCAATTAACAGTCATAGCCCTAGGGGAACTTTGCTCAGTCCTTGGCCTCCCAGGCTTTTGCCTGGACTCAGGGCCTGGGCAGTCAGGCTAACCTTGTGTGCGCCAGCCTGGTTGGGGGATCGGCTGCCCAGCAGAGTGAGCGGAACACAGGGGAGGTCACAGCAGCATAGACCGTTGGCGCTCCCTGGGAGTGCACATGGGCTCCATCTGGTCCACAGACACAATCTGGGGCAAGGCCTCAGGCAGAAGCCCTCAGCTCAACTCTCTCCGCTTCCGGATCCAGATCAGCCTGGGCGGCCACACCACATCTCCAGGTCCTGCAAGAGGCTAGCGGGGCTTCCGGGCAGCCAGCTGGGAGAAGTCGGTGTGCTCCGGTGAATCCAGTGGGCCCCAGCGGGAGCCTTCGGGTGCCTGCTTCGGGATCTGATCAGCCTGGGCAGCAGCTCCCTGTCTACAGGCAGTGCAGGGGGTAAGCTGTGCACCAGAGGCCAACGGGGAAGGGGCAGCTTAAACTGGTGAGTCCAGCACTGACAAGACCAAGTAACACCAGTGAGAACTAGATGGCAAAAGGCAAACTCAGGAACGTCACTAACAGAAATCAAGGCAATATGGCAACATCTGAACCCAATTCTCCTCTACCAGCATGTCCTGGATACCCCATCACACCAGTAAAACAAGATTTGGATTTAAAATCACTGGTCATGATGCTGGTACAGGAACACATGAAGGACATACTTAAAGAAATTCAGGAGAAAATGGATCAAAAGTTAGAAGCCCTTGCAAGGGAAACACAAAAATCATTGAAAGAAATCCAGGAGAATACAAAAGCCAACAAGGAGGAAACGCAAAAAACACTTAAAGAAATACAGGACAACTTTGGTCAACAGGCTGAGGTCATGAAAGAGGAAACACAAAAATCTCTTAAAGAATTACAGGAAAGCACAAACAAGCAAGTGAAGGAGCTAAGCAAAACCATCCAGTATCTAAAATCAGAAGTAGAAACAACTAAGAAAACTCAAAGGGAGACAACTTTGGAGATAGAAAGCCTTGGGAAGAAATCAGGGGACAGAGATGCAAATATCAACAACAGAATACAAGAGATAGAAGAAAGAATCTCAGATGCTGAAGATTCCATAGAAACCATGGACTCAACAGTTAAAGAAAATGCAAAATGCAAAAAGCTTGTAACCCAAAATATCCAGGAAATCCAGGACACAATGAGAAGACCAAACCTAAGGATTATAGGCATAGATGAGAGTGAAGATTTACAACTTAAAGGGCCAGCAAATATCTTCAATAAAATTATGGAAGAAAACTTCCCTAACCTAAAGAGAGAGATGCCCATGAATATACAAGAAGCCTACAGAACTCCAAACAGACTGGACCAGAACAGAAATACTTCCCGTCACATAATAATCAAAACACCAAATGTTCTAAACAAAGAAAGAATATTAAAGGCAGTAAGAGAAAAAGGCCAAGTAACATATAAAGGAAGACCTATCAGAATCACAGCAGACTTTTCACCTGAGACTATGAAGGCTAGAAGGTCCTGGGCAGATCTCATGCAGACTCTACGAGAACACAAATGCCAACCAAAATTACTATATCCAGCAAAACTCTCAATCACCATAAAGGGAGAAACTAAGATATTTCATGACAAAACCAAGTTTACCCAATATCTATCCACAAACCCAGCCCTACAAAGGATAATAGGAGGAAAACACCAATACAAGGAGGGAAACTTCACCCTGGAAAAAGCAAGATAGTAACCTTTCATCAAACCCAAAAGAAGTTAAGCAATCAAATTTAAAAAATAACGTCAAAAATGATAGGAAGTAACAATCACTATTCCTTAATATCTCTTAACATCAATGGACTTAATGCCCCAATAAAAAGACACAGACTAACTGAATGGATACGTAAACAGAACCCTACATTTTGCTGCTTACAGGAAACACACCTCAGGGTCAAAAACAAACACTACCTTAGAGTAAAAGGCTGGAAGACAATTTTACAAGCAAATGGTCTCAGGAAACAAGCTGGAGTAGCCATTTTAATATCAGATAAAATTGACTTTCAACCCAAAGTCATCAAAAGAGACTCTGAGGGACACTTCTTGCTGGTCAAAGGAAAAATACAACAAGAAGAACTCTCAATCCTGAACATCTATGCTCCAAATGCAAGGGCACCCTCTTTTGTAAAAGAAAGTTTATTAAAACTCAAAGCACATATTGCACCTAACACAATAATTGTGGGTGACTTTAACAGTGCACTTTCCTCAATGGACCGATCAGGAAAACAGAAACTAAACAGGGACACAATGAAACTAATTGAAGCTTTGGACCAATTAGATTTAACAGATATATATAGAACATTCTATCCTAAAACAAAAGAATATACCTTTTTCTCAGCACCTCATGGTACCTTCTCCAAAATCGACCATATAATTGGTCACAAGACAGACCTCAACAAATATAAGAAGATATAACTAATCCCATGCTTCCTATCTGATCACTATGGAGTAAAAGTGGTCTTCAATAGCAACAGAAACAACAGAAAACCCACATACACGTGGAAACTGAACAATACTCTACTCAATGATACCTTGGTCAAGGAAGAAATAAAGAAAGAAATTAAAGACTTTTTAGAACACAATGAAAATGAAAACACAACATACCCAAATCTATGGGACACAATGAAAGCAGTGCTAAGAGGAAAACTCATAGCCCTGAGTGCCTCCAAAAAGAAAATGGAGAGAGCATACATTACCAGCTTAATGACACACCTGAAACCCCTAGAACAAAAAGAAGCTATTTCACCCAGGAGGAGTAGAAGGCAGGAAATCATCAAACTCAGGGCCAAAATCAATCAAGTAGAAACAAAGAGAACCATACAAAAAAATCAACAAAACCAGGAGCTGGTTCTTTGAGAAAATCAACAAGATAGATAAACCCTTAGCCAGACTGACCAAAGGGCGCAGAGAAAGTATCCAAATTAACAAACTTAGAAATGAAAAGGGAGATATAACAACGGAAACTGAGGAAATCCAAAAATTCATCAGATCCTACTACAAGAGCCTGTACTCAACACAACTGGAGAATCTGGAGGAAATGGACAATTTCCTTGACAGATACCAAATACCAAAATTAAATCAGGACCAACTAGACCATCTAAACAGCCCCATAATGCCTAAAGAAATAGAAGGAGTCATAGAAAGTCTTCCAACCAAAAAAAGCACAGGACCAGATGGTTTCAGTGCAGAATTCTACCAGACCTTCAAAGAAGAGTTAACACCAATACTCTTCAAACTATTCCGCAAAATAGAAACAGAAGGAACATTACCCAATTCCTTCTACGAAGCCACAATTACGCTGATACCAAAGCCACACAAAGATCCAACAAAGAAAGAGAACTTCAGACCAATTTCCCTTATGAACATCGATGCAAAAATACTCAATAAAATTCTTGCCAACCGAATCCAAGAACACATCAAAACGATCATCCACCATGATCAAGTAGGATTTATCCCGGGAATGCAGGGTTGGTTCAATATACCAATATACGGAAATCCATCAATACAATCCACTACATAAACAAACTCAAAGAACAAAACCACATGGTCATTTCATTGGATGCTGAAAAAGCATTTGACAAAATTCAGCATCCCTTCATGCTTAAAGTCTTGGAGAGAACAGGAATTCAAGGCCCATACCTAAACATAGTAAAAGCAATATACAGCAAACCGGTAGCCAGCATCAAACTAAATGGAGAGAAGCTTGAAGCAATCCCACTGAAATCAGGGACCAGACAAGGCTGCCCCCTTTCTCCTTATCTTTTCAATATTGTACTTGAGGTACTAGCTCGGGCAATTAGACAACATAAGGAGGTCAAAGGGATACAAATTGGAAAGGAAGAAGTCAAACTATCATTATTTGCAGACGACATGATAGTCTACCTAAGTGACCCAAAAAACTCCACTAGAGAGCTCCTACAGCTGATAAACAACTTCAGCAAAGGGGCAGGTTATAAAATCAACTCAAGCAAATCAGTAGCCTTCCTATACTCAGAGGATAAGCAGGCTGAGAAAGAAATTAGGGAAATGACCCCTTTCACAATAGCCACAAACAGTATAAAGTATCTTGGGGTGACTCTTACCAAACATGTGAAAGATCTGTATGACAAGAACTTCAAGACTCTGAAGAAGGAAATGGAAGAAGACCTCAAAAAATGGGAAAACCTCCCATGCACATGGATCGGTAGAATCAATATAGTTAAAATGGCCATTTTGCCAAAAGCAATATACAGATTCAATGCAATACCCATCAAAATCCCAACTCAATTCTTCACAGAGTTAGAAAGAGCAATTATCAAATTCATCTGGAACAACAGAAAAACCCAGGATAGCTAAATCTATTCTCAGCAACAAAAGAAAATCTGGGGGAATCAGTATCCCTGACCTCAAGCAATACTACAGAACAATAGTGTTAAAAACTGCATGGTATTGGTACAGTGACAGGCAGGAGGAACAATGGAACAGGATTGAAGATCCAGAAATGAACCCACACACCTATGGCCACTTGATCCTGGACAAAGAGGCTGAAAACATCCAATGGAAAAAAGATAGACTTTCAACAAATGGTGCTGGTTCAACTGGAGGTCAGCATGCAGAAAAATGCGAATTGATCCATCCTTGTCTCCTTGTACTAAGCTCAAATCCAAATGGATCAAGGATCTCCACATAAAGCCAGACACTCTGAAGCTAATAGAAAAGAAACTGGGGAAGACCCTTGAGGACATCGGTACAGGGAGAAAGTTTCTGAACAGAACACCAATAGCGTATGCTCTAAGAGCAAGAATTGACAAATGGGACCTCATAAAATTACAAAGTTTCTGTAAGCAAAGGACACCATCAAGAGGACAAATCGGCAACCAACAAATTGGGAAAAGATCTTCACCAATCCTACATCAGATAGAGGGCTAATATCCAATATATATAAAGAACTCAAGAAGTTAGACTCCAGAAAACCAAACAACCCTATTAAAAAATGGGGTACAGAGTTAAACAAAGAATTCTCACCTGAAGAACTTCGGATGGCGGAGAAACATCTTAAAAAATGCTCAACTTCATTAGTCATTAGGGAAATGCAAATCAAAACAACCCTAAGATTTCATCTTATACCAGTCAGAATGGCTAAGATTAAAAATTCAGGAGACAGCAGGTGTTGGAGAGGGTGTGGAGAAATTGGAATACTCCTCCACTGCTGGTGGGGTTGCAAATTGGTACAACCACTCTGGAAATCAGTCTGGCGTTTCCTCCGAAAACTGGGCACCTCACTTCCAGAAGATCCTGCTATACCACTCCTGGGCATATACCCAGAGGATTCCCCACCATGTAATAAGGATACATGCTCTACTATGTTCATAGCAGCCCTATTTATAATTGCCAGATGCTGGAAAGAACCCAGGTATCCCTCAACAGAAGAGTGGATGCAAAAAATGTAGTATATCTACACAATGGAGTACTATTCAGCCATTAGAAACAATGAATTCATGAAATTCTTAGGCAAATGGATGGAGCTAGAGAACATCATACTAAGTGAGGTAACCCAGACTCAAAAGGTGAATCATGGTATGCACTCACTAATAAGTGGTTATTAACCTAGAAAACTGGAATACCCAAAACATAATCCACACATCAAATGAGGTACAAGAAGAAAGGAGGAGTGGCCCCTGGTTCTGGAAAGACTCAGTGAAACAGTATTCGGCAAAACCAGAACGGGGAAGTGGGAAGGGGTGGGTGTGAGGACAGGGGAAGAGAAGGGGGCTTACGGGACTTTCGGGGAGTAGGGGGGCTAGAAAAGGGGAAATCATTTGAAATGTAAATAAATTATATCGAATAAAAAAATTAAAAAAAAAAGAAGTTGCTTGTGCTGTATTTTTATTTTAACATGAAATCTTGGCATTAGAGACCCCTAAATTACAACTGATCTTCCATATAAATTTGGTATATGGCTTCAGAAAGATCATGAATACAATTTTTAATCACATGACCAAGCAGGTGAAAAAGTAAAATCACATGTATACACATACACATCATGAAAAGAGAGAGAGGGGTGGAGGAGGAGAGAGAGGGAAGGAGGGGGAGAAAAATGGAGGGAGAAGAGAGAGAGGGAGGGAGAGAAAGGAAGGGGAAAAGAGAAGGGGGAGGGAGGGACGGAGGGAGTGACAGAGGGAGGGAGGGAGAGGGAGACAGACTATCTCTGACCTAGCCCTGGAACAGTCTATGTAGACTAGGTTAGCCTCAAACTCAGAGATCAACTTGTCTCTGGCTTGCTAGTTCTGAGATTAAAAAAACTACCATCTGGCAAATTTTTTCCACTTTATGTCTGTTCTTCATGTCTTTTTCCTCTTTCTTTCCTTAGTGCCTCATATTTAAGAATTTTTTAAAAATCATTTTAAAATATTTGCTCAAAGAAGCAAGCATATTTGCTAAGGTGAGCTTGTGAAGGTTTAGATATGCTAATATTTAAACTTATGTTTGGGATATTGTCTGCTAAGTATAATTAAAAAAAACCCTAAAGTGGAAATTTTCTGGTTATTTTTGGAGAATTAGTTAGGTTATTATGATGTTTAACTAGGGCAGAAAGGTGAAAGGCTATTTTGCTAAAGCAAACATGTGAAAGAATGTTTTGCTGAAGCAGACACAGGTAAAAGGATGATTTGCTATAGCAGACATGTGAAAGGACATGTGGTGTTTAGAAAGAATGTAAATATGACCCTACAGACTCTGGGAGCTGCAGCATTGGTTCACTTTGTTCCACCTCGCTCATCTTCACTGACAGCACAAATGTTTTGGTTTACCTTATATTGCATTACTGAGCTTCGCTTGTGGTGACTTCATAGAGAAAAGCTCACTGAAGAACTTCTTGTGACATTCCTCCAGCCTCTTGCCACTGCTGAAGACTCAGGCTGGTTAGTAAGCCTCATGATTTCTTCTGGATTGAACTGCCGTTGCCTATTCATATGTGGTGTCTGCTGAGTGGACTGAACTGCAGCTGTGGATTCATGTTTGGTGTTTGCTAGTGAACTGGACTAAGAACAATGATGATAGGAAAGAACTATTCTGAACAGGTCCACTTCCCCATATCCTAATAACCTTTCTTTTCCAATATCTCTGGTGGGTAGTGGCCTATAGGGGATGATGAACCCTTATTAATAATTATCAAACTTATTAATAATTATCAAACTATAGAGTTAATAATAGTCTAATAAGTCTCTTGAGCAGACAGAGGTGGGCACTTTCAGCCTCATTAATATATCTATACTGGATCTGGGATTTGAATGGTATAAAGTTCTATTACAAACTTGATCTCAGGGCAGCTAATTATGTTAATATATTAAAATATAACCAAGGCACTATCTTAAAGGAGGCTGGAGCTCTTTCTTCCCCCTCCACTTGAGTTCTGTCTTAGTTACTTTCCCACTTCTGTAATAAAACATCATGACAACTTACAGAAGGAAGGGTTTGGTGCTTATATGACCACATGGGTGAATAACAGTCCATCGCCTTCACAGCATGAAGCTTGACAGCAGGAAGTCAGGTATGGCTCAGGAGCAGCAGATGACAACTCACATTATACCCACAAATAGGAAGCAAAGAGCACACTGGAAAAGGCATGATGCTTCTGAAATGCCAAAGCCCACTCCCAGTGACATACCTCCAACCCACAAGGCTGTATTTCCTAATCCTTCTAAAATAGTTCCACCAACTGAGAAACAAGTATTCAAACACATGGATCTCTAAGGGCTAGTCTCCTTGAAACCACCTGATATGAAACTGATAGACTAATGTGTCTCAACTGTATGGGTATTTTATTAAACATTTCCCATAATATCAATTGCAGGACAAGAATACTTCTATCATTTAACATTTATCATTGTGCCTTGGATTTTAAGACTGAGAAATCGAGGTCAAAAGGTTTGTTAGCTTTTCTTACATTGTTTGTTCTCTTGGGATTTTTGAGAGGAACAAGTGCAGAAAGTGTTGGGGTTCTGTCTAAGCTCCACTCCACACCTACCTGGCAATAGCCAGGTATGCCCCACCCCAGAGATCTGGCCCACTATAAGAGGGGCTACTTGCTCCTCCTCTCTCTCTTTGCTCTCCGCTCTCCCACATTTTCTTACCTCTCTACCCCTGGGGCTCTTCCCCCCTCCACGTGGTCATGGCCGGCCTCCACTCCACTCTCTCTACTCTCTCTCTCTCTCTTTTATCTATTATCTCTCTCTCTCCCTCTCCCTGTCCCTCTCCCTCTCTCTATCACTAACTCCCATCCCCTACTCTGAATAAACTCTACTCTATACTATGCCTATGTGTGTGTGGTTCCCTCAGGGGCAGAGGTGCCCAGGCAAGGGCCCACCTGGACACCTTACCCCATGCCGCCTAGCCACACTCACCTAACCCCCTATACTCTCCCCTTTTAAGCCCTTTCATCTTGGTGCCAAAACCCGGGACAAGAAAAACCATGGGATATACTTGATTAAGCCTCTTTCACCAAGAAAAGATTGGGTAAGTCTTACACCCCCACTGGTCAGAGCTATAGTCTGGTGCTGCACTTTCCGAGTTTCCCCGCAGGACCGCTGCTGTTCTGTCCCTCCTTCCCGGTGGAACTTGGCGGCAATGCCCCAGGCACAATGCCCCACAGTGAATGCCACCTGGTGTGGCTATCTAATTCACCCCTGTGTCTTATTGCTAGGTTACAAAACAAGCTAAACCACAGCCTCATAGAGGTCATGGGCGCTGAGGTTGCCTAAGCACCCTCCCGGCCCATGCCAGACCCCCTCCTTCACCTGCCTTTGCTAAGATAGAAAACAAGCTACTTCCCAGCCACTGCAGGCTATCTGACTTCCGACTTCCTCTGCTGGCAGGAAGTCCCACCCTGCACCTGAGAATCACTAACCTCCCCCGCTACAGCTGACAGCCTGTAACATTAGAACTGCCGCAGGGTCTGGTAGCACAACTGTTACCCATGGCTCGGTCTCTCCAGGCTCTCAGAATCGACTGTGCTCCATCCCTGCAGAGCAATGCCTCCACTCTCAGAGCTGCTCTCAGCAAGCCTGCACTCCTTTCCCATTGCTGCACCCCACCCACCACCACCATAACATCCTGCTGGATACAGCACAGATTTCTAGGGCCATTAACTGCAGAAGCCTAGCCACAGCCCATGCCCACGCCCCGCTCCACAGTGGCTGCTGAGATGCTTCAACAATTCTAGTACCCGATTCTCTCACAGCTCTACTGCTTCTCCCTGCTACCCTGTCTTCCCTCTTCTTCACTGCGCGGTCTCCCTCCCACCGCTCTCAATGTCCTCTACTGTTAATACAGCAGGCCATGACTGGTCTTGCAGCCACGCACAGGCAGGAGAAGCAAGGTTAGGGGACTGGGTCCCACAGCCAAGCGATTCAAAATGTTCAACATGACAACCAATTACAATGGCTTCCACAAGTATGTGTGCTACCTGTCAGGTTCTTCCCTCTACCAGATTAGAAATTTAAATAAACATTAACCATAATAGTAAATAACCCTTAGCTTTCAAATGAAGTCTGACCAACCTCTTTTGGAACGAAGGGTTTCCTCTCAAGCCTAGCCCACACTCCTGCTTAGGACATCTAGGCCCACCCTTGGGTATATCCTAATCCGGAAGTGATCCTGAATTTCCCCCTCCTCATTGACTTTTACAGTCTCAGATCAAATCCTGGACCAGGCAGGACACTTCCTCCAGCTTTTAAAACCCCAGCTCCTAAAGGACCTCACGACGGTCTGGGCCCTTTGGCTTAGCTGCCTTTTAGTTGCTACTGCACTCTTCAGGATGCTTAGTTTGTAGTCAACAACTCCCTCCCTTACCCAGTAGGCACTACTTGTCTTCGACTGTATATTTTTAAAATTAACAGTCTGGTAAATGATAAAGAATCTGAACCTCACCTATTCTGTGTTCCCACACCCTTAACTCATTTGCTCCTATAGCCTGTGTGCTCAAGTTGATGTTAACAAGCCTAAATCTGCCTAGACAAACTCATTTTCTGTCACCACAATTTAATCCATTGCTGCCAGCTTTCTTACTCTGATCCTAGCATCTTTACTAACCAAGGCAATATACTTTCCTCTACATATGCAACTTGTCAAAGCTACTTAAGGTTATCATTTCTATTCTCCTTAACTATTGCTCTCCTATCTTGTGCTCAATCTTGTCAGAAGTTTGTTATTAGATTTAAGACAGACAGAATTCCCAAAGGCCTGACAGCTTCTCCCAGGAGGTCTCAGAAGAAAGATGGACACCGCCACAGGATGCTGCCTGAAAGAGTGCAGTGGGCACAACCGGATAACTTGAGTCAAATGACTTAGCTAAACAAAGGTAAGCCATTTCTCACATCATGGGTATCCATTCCACAGAGAAAAAGCCATGCATCTTCTGTGCTTGAAAGCTAGACTGAAAGCCAAAGCCGCCATGGAGACCAGAGACCACAAAGAACTGCTGGCTACTGGAATCTGTCATTCTTTAATAATATAACTGCTAAGTTATTGTTTATTCCTCAGACTTCTGACTACATTGACAGATAGGCAGTTATCTCCTTACCTAAACTCTGTTTCCATTAAATGCTTCATATTTCCTCTTCTTGCTCTGTCACTGTCCCAACATTCAATTCGATTCCTTCTGATCCACAAAGGCTCATCTTAAAGACTGTTCATATGGTTAACTCATGTTGTTATCTCTTTAATAAACTTGTTAGCTACAGGAAACCTACCCAGATCTACTGCTCATGGACCAAGTAGGCTCCATCCAGATAAGTACATTTACCCAAGTTCCCACTTTACAACCTTTCTAAAGGGTGGGATTCCTCTGGGTTTCAATTGTACATCTTAAGAAAAATTTTCCTGTCTCCCAAATGTACTTAGTCTTATTCCCTACCTATACTAATGTGTTCCAACATCTTGTTAAGTCCAGGCCCTTGCCATATCCAGGACAGCTCCACAGAAGCAACCTTCACATGCTCCAATCTCCTCTCAGCTTCTCCAGATGCAGACAGCTTCTACTGGACCTGTTCTCCTGACCTATCCTCAAATGGCTCTACAAATTCTGGACAGCAAAGAAGCAGCCAGTCCTCCTGAGACTGGACAATAACCCCCCATACCCCTTTCTCTAGGTTCCCCAGAGACACGCTGCCCCAAGGTCAGCATGAAGCAGCCAGATCTCAACAACGACCCTATTCCTGCTTTGCCATATTCACCGTCACTTCTTTTCTTTTTTCTTTTTCTTTTATTAATTAATCAAATACTGGACAATGTTGGGGTTCTAAGCTCCACCCCACACCTACCTGGCAATAGCCAGGTATGCCCCGCCCCAGAGATCTGGCCCACTATAAGAGGGGCTACTTGCTCCTCCTCCTCTCTCTCTTTGCTCTCTGCCCTCCCACATGCTCTTACCTCTCTGCCCCTGGGGCTCGTCCCCCCTCCACGTGGTCATGGCCGGCCTCCACTCCACTCTCTCTATTCTCTCTCTCTATTCTCTCTCTCTCTCTCTCTCTCTCTCTCTCTCTCTGTCTGTCTCTCTGTCTCTCTCTGTCTCTCTCTCTCTCTCTCTCTCCCTCTCTCTACCACTAACTCCCATTCCATACTCTGAATAAACTCTATTCTATACTATGCCTCTGTGTGTGTGGTCCCTCAGGGTCAGAGGTGCCCAGGCAAGGGCCCACCTAGACACCTTCCCCCACGCGGCCTAGCCACACTCACCTAACCCCTTCTACTCTCCCCCTTTTAAGCCCTTTCAGAAAGCACGGGAGTTACTCAGTAACTCTTTGTTGCCCCCTATGGAAAAAAAATATGACTTTTAAACATGCAAATATTTGTAAGAGAAAATTACAGGATTATAGCATAGCATTCTGGTTTGTATGTCCGTGTATCATGTATGTGTCCATGTATGTGAAATGGACATATCTTTGTGTCAGTATGTGCATGTGGAGTTCATGTTGATGTTAGAGGCTGAGATCTGGGGTTCTCCCTTGATCATCTTGACTTATTTTTTGAGATGTGTTCTTCATTTATTCTAGAGCTCGTTGGTTCAGGTAGGGCTGGTGGCCAATGAGTTCTGCTTCACAGTGCTGGGATTCCAGGTGAACACAACCACCCCAGGCTTTTTTAATAGGCTGGAAATGGGTACTGGGGATCTCAACTTAGATCCTTGTATTTGTACAACAGGTGTATTACTGCTTGAGCCATTTGTTCCTTCTTGTTTTGCAGTAAAGGAATGAAGCTAGCTTGCACTTAGTAATAAAAACACAACTCTGCTATTTGGACAAGGGTTAACAAAATAGGAAAAACTATTAACATGTGGAAAGCAGATAATGAGCAGAGGTAAATGGTAGATAAAAATTGTACATAGAAAGTTATATTCCATTTCAAATTCTACAGATGGTTTTTAAAAGAAAATGCTAAAATATATTGCCATCAGAAGTGGCTACAGCAGTATCTCTGAGGGAATAACTTCATCTGCCCAGTGATGTTTCACACTGAATGGACACTTGAAACATCTGCAGATGCTGAAGACCTCTGGGACAGAAAGATGCACACATGAGGGATATCCAACAAGCCAGAGAGGAAATGAAGATGTGGGGTTTTGTTTTCTTTGTAGATGTGAAAAAAATAACTCTAGAATGCTAGCATTGTTTCAAGAAAAAAAACTTAATTTTTCTGTTTAAAAAATAGGAAATGCTCGTATATGAGAGCCTTAAGTTCATCTGCCAGATTTCCCAGAACCATCAGGAAGGTAGCTTCCAGCAAAAAACAACACATGAGCTCAGATAATTCCCATCACAGAGACAAATGCAAAACTAGATGAAATGTTAAATGGATAAAGAGGGACCTTCCTGAGGTGCTAATGGAAAGATCTGAAAAAGACACCCAATCAGAACCATTTTCTTGATAACAACTGTGGTTTGTGTGGAGGAACAATGGCAAGCCCCTGGTGCTCCTGTCTGAGGCGTCCTCATCTCTTCCCTCAGAGCACCTGCAGAGCCTTCTGTGCACCTGATCTGGGGAAAGAGATGATGTACTGAGTTTAGAGCTAGCAGCAAAGACCCACAGCTCTGCGACTGGAAGTCAGGGAGTCTGCAGAGTAGTAAGCAGACTAGGTTGAAGTTTGATAGAGATAGTTTAGACACTGAGATCCCAAAGACCAAGAAAGTATAATTGTTTCCACACAAGACTGTGGTTATGTTTGACTCTGAAATGGCCTCCACAGGTACATATTTTGAACACGTGGTCCCAAGCAACTTGTGTAGCACTTCTAAGAAGTATGGTCTCTTGGGCGACAGAGGCAGGTAGATCTCTGAGTTTGAAGCCAGCCTGGTCTACAAAGCTAGCCAGGGCAACACAGAGAAACCCTGTCACAAAAAAAAAGTTACACCTGAGCCTTGTTCTAGACCATTGTCTGTCCACTTATATAAGCAGAATCTGGAATCTACAGGTTCACTTTGCTACCATGCCTTTCCCACACCATGGTGGACAGAACTCCCTCCAAACCCATGAGCCAAAATGAACACTTCCTCCTTGAAATTTTTTTTGGAAATAGGATATTTTATTTATTTACATTTCAAATGTTATCCCCTTTCCCAGTTTCCCCTCTGCAAACCCCCTATCAGATCTCACCTTTACCTGTTTCTATGAGGATACTCCCCCTCCCACCCACCCACCCACTTCCACCTCACTCCTACCTCACTGTTCTCGAATTCCTGTACACTGGGGCATTGATCCTTCACAGAACCAAAGTCCTCCCCTCCCATTGATGCCAGATAAGGTCCCTTGAGTTCCTTCAGTGTGTATGTGTGTGTGTGTGTGTGTGTGTGTGTGTGTGTGTGTGTGTGTCTCCATGAAGGCCAGAAGCATTGGATCCCCTAGATCTGGAGTTTTAGACAGTTTTGAGCCATCAACATTGAGTACTAGAAGACAAAATTAGGACCTTTGGAAGAATAGTAACTACATACAACTACTAAGCCATTTCTCCAGCTTCAATACATATAAATGTCTAATAAAGGACACTGAAGACATTAAAATTTAAGTCAATATAATTATAGTTATAACTATATATAGTTATAGGAATATAGTTAAATATATACAATTATATAGAGAGAATATAGTTGAAGGAAAAGAATTTTTAAGGATAATTTTCCTTTGATTTTTCTTAACTAAAATCCACCCTAGGCTTTCTTGAAAAGAAGTTGTAGTCAACACAGCAGAGCAAGGAGAGACTACTTCTGTTGGAACTCTATGGGCGCTCAGGGCCACTCCCTCCTGATTATTTCATATCTATCACATTCAACAATGGTTTTGAGTTCTTCCAGAAATTAAGTACATTCAGTGTTATTTCCCTGATGACTATTTGAGATGATTACTCCAATACTCAATCTCTTTGGCTGCTGAGTTTCTTATGGGCAGAAGCCTGTAGGAAGGATACCATTTGTCTCTCTGTCCGAACCATGGGTGTCACCTGGTGTTAGCTGCCATGTTGAAAGCCTATTGGCAGTCACTCATCTGCACCTTCCATTCTCTTTTGTGACACACTTTAACTCCAGCCATTTGTTCAAAGAATGCTGTGTCTCACTGGGGAGCCTATAAGTTTGTTCACAGAGCAACTTTAGCTGGGCGTGGTCATACACACCTATAACCTTAGCTCTTGGGAGACTGAGTCAGGAGCATCCTGAGCTCAAGGCCAACATGTATTACAATGCAAGGCCCTTTTTCAGAACGACCCGCAAATTTTAAAGTATATTTCTAATATTTCAGTGCACACAAAAATGCATTTAACTCTTGTATACTTACCTTATAACAACAAAAACAACCTGCCCCCAAAAGACACCTGTGGGTTCTCTTACTATCGTGGCAGTTTGTTAAAGAAACTGTTGAGTTTTGTGGATCAATGTTAGTATCTAGTTATCGAGTCATAATTTATATAACTCGAATAGTTTATCTGCTGCTTTTTGTCTGTTGAGTTCATCATCAGTTGCCTGGAAACAAGTATGTAAAGCACAACTTAGAACATTTTGTTACCCAACGAGCTACTTTGTGCCCTCTGCAATGATTACTCCAAGAGATTCTCCTTAAGCAACTTACACTTTTCTCTGCTCTGTAACTTAATATAAATGGGAAAAGGCTGGTTTAGTTCTTGTAGGTCAGCTCTGCTGTTATATGATCTGATGATGAACATTCTCTGTGCTGTTCTATTCCACAGTACTCTTTCGGAGAAACATCATTTGAACTAGTGTTAACTGTCAAGGTTGAATTGACCCATTTTTATTTTATCTTGTAAGAGAACTTTAAAAAAAAAAAACTCTGGATCAAAAGAACGCTTTCAGAGAAAAATTTAACCACTCATTAGAGATTTCTTGCTTTTGTTTTGTAGATAATGGTGTGACAGAAGATGGAGGGGCAAGGGCCTCAGGGAGACTTGCTGATGTGGAACAACTTGTCTCTTTACTTAATGAGAAGAGTGAGATAAGAGGGGGCATGGCTCTCTGGTGGCAGCAACTCTGTGCAGTGACCAGGCTTCGCTTCTTGAAGTTAAAGTACGAAAGGAAATCCATCGTTATCCTGTAAGTACTAAATTATCATTGCAGCTTTTGTTGCATTAAAGCATACATAAGTAGCACAACAGAAAAGCAATAAAAATAAATTCCAGCACAGGTCCATACCTGTTATTTCTGTTAACAGTCTTGGTATTCCACACATTATTATATTAATACATTGAATGAAAAAAATTTCTCAGAAATAGTATGAGGCACAGTAGAAACAATGGACGCCTTAGAACTTGACCTTGTAGGTGTGTGTGTCTCCTGACTCAGATTTCACAGTTCTCTGAAACTGTAATGTTGTCTGTAAAGTTAATACATCTTCAAATTCTCTCTCTTCACTGTGGTTCTTATGTGCAATTGGCCCCTTCTCAATCCCTTCCAAATGCCAGGCATTTTTAGGAGTTGAACATAAAAGATACCAGTTGACTGCCAAGGAATTTAATCTCTTGACATTAGCACCTCAAGCCCATCTCATGGTCAATCAATAAGTTCACACATGGGAGCCAGGACTTATACTAGAACTCCAGTCAATACTTGCTGAATACATGCTTCAAATGGAGGATGGTACCAAGATTAAGATTAAAAGAAAAATATTTGTAGTTAATTCAGATATGCTTTGTAAAACAGACTGGGAGAGGCAAGAACAGAGGGTACCAGCCACAGAGCCCAGTAGGAAAGGAGTCTTGGAGGTCCTCATGTGCTGGATCCCTTCCCCAGCCTGTTGATGGGATGGCCCAGAAGGGGAGAAAAGGAGTCAGTAAGGGAGGAGTGAGTCAGGCGTGGTGGTCATAGGAATCTTGCAACTCTGACTAGCAATCAGGTCACCTCTTATACAGGTTTCACAAAACAAAGACAGACTAATGATTATCCAAGAGGTACAGATTATATGCTTTTGTCTATGGATATGTGTTTGATTTTTTTTCATTTACGTATCTGGGGTTACAAGTTCAGTCACAATTAGAAAGCACAAATGGAACAGATTTTATTTTTATTATTTATTTATTTTATTTATAAATATATTTATATTTATTATTTTTATTTTATTATTGAATTATAACTCCAGTGTTCAAAGACTCTAAAGAAAGTCTCTGTCAAAGCAAATACATTTATTGTATGACATCCCACCTTTAGGCTGGCAGCATTTGCAGTTTTAAAGCACCCCAGAAAAACAGAAAATATTTTTTTTATGAACAACAAATACTGAAACCTAACTTCTTTTATCTTACCTCATCATCTATGATATAAAGCACAAAAAGTTTATTTAAGTAAGTCTTTCAATTTAGTGAGGTCTATTCCTCCAGCAGTATGCCTTTTATGACCCCCCCGTCTTTAAACTGCATTTTCAGTGAGCTCTAAGCATATTATAAAAGGGGACCTAGAATCTGTTACTAATTCTTCTAGCCGGTAAGATTTTCAATTATTTCTATTTACCCTTTACCAGTTATACTGTGTGAGTTTGCTTGGAGCAGATACCAAAAGAAGATTCCTAGAGTCATGGTCTCATTTACAATTTCCTAGCTTTTGCTTATCTGCGCTTATCACAATCTCTAGGGCACAAGGAAGTCTTCCAAATAGTGGCCAGATATAGCAGAAGTGAGTTTAGGGCTTTCCCTAGAAGCAAAAGTAAGTTTAGGACTCTCCTTAAAAAGACTCAGAAATAATTTTCTCAGGAACAGACATAATGTGGGTCATAATCTAGAAAGTCTCCAAGGGTGCAACACACAATGACCAAAACCCCAAAGTGAGAGACAGAAGGACACTGATTGCAAGCTTCAGTTCAGCTTTGCTGGACCTGTGTCAAACAGTTGTGCTAACTTCACAACTTTTGCAGTTCCCAGTGGACTTGGCTGTGCCACCCATGCTTGGAAGGAGATAAGGATGAGGATTCATTCGGCATCCATGCTGAGGTGCTGGGATCCATTTTTTAAACTCTTCAAATGAAAATCAAAAGAAAGGAAAACACAGAAATGAGTAAAGTCTTGAGTCAGTGATGCTTAGGAAAGTATTGCCATGAACAAGACTAGAGACAATGGTTGGGGGAGAAAAGAGCAACTTGTGAATCTGGGGAGTCATGTACTGTGCAGCAAAGAGGGGACAGTAGGATAAACACAGAGAAAACGAGGCTAGATCTCAATTTGCCATATAAGTAGCCACCTTCTAGAATTGTGCAAGCTGTCCCATGGCCAGAGGGCAGCAACGGAGGTATACCTATGATAAATTCTTAGTTATTGCTCCCACTTTAAAGACAAGGAATAATTTAAGAACCAAGACACAGGGCTGGAGAGATGACTCAGTGGTTAAGAGCACTGACTGTTCTTCCAGAAGTCCCGAGTTCAGTTCCCAGCAACCACATGGTGGCTCACAACCATCTGCAATGGGATCTGATGACCTCTTCTGGAGTGTCTGAAGACCAGTTATAGTGTACTCACATACACAAAATAAATGATTTAAAAAAAGAACCAAGATACAGAACCATACATATGAATGTCTGTCTTCAATCATGTCTTGCTTTTACTACGTCCATGTCTTTGAAAGAATGTTTTGAAGACTGGACAATGGCTATAGGTTTATGCTGTCAAGTTCTCTCTGTGTAGGATTCTGATTTTGGGGATTGGACTTCTGCATATCCTGTCAGCAAATGTTCACAGGATAGTCAATCAAAGTGACTACTGCTGGGAGCTCGCTCCTCATATGTACTTCCTCACACCTGGCCAACAACCACAGGTGCCCCTCACCAACTTACTGATCGTCAACAAAACAGGTAAGAATGATGCTAAATATGTAGCTTATGAATATTGTCACAGATGAGAGCATTGCTTAGGACAGACACGCACGACAAAAAGATGAATGTTTCTTACATCCAGTTTAGGAAACTCAATCATAATGTGGAAAAATGAAGCCAAAAAACATATATGAAAAAGGAGATATATATTATGTCAGCACACATTAAAAATCAAGGTTTATATTTAAAACATTGTGAAATGATTATAAAGAGAGACTTGATAGCTGGAAAGAGGAGCATATTGGTAGGCATACCTTTTAAATTTAAAAACATTTAAATTACATGGTCACTGTTGCTGCCAGTAGTCAACAGAATATGTTATTTGATTCTGGAAAGCTTTATTTTAAAAGTCACTAGGAGTTAACAAGAATGTTTTTTTTTAATTACCAGAGTTATTTTTAACTAGAAGAGATCATAAGTACATGAGAATTATTATCATTATCGAACCATATGTAGATAGTTTATAAAAGAACAATAGAAGACTCGACGAGAATTTCAGTGGGTCAGTCACTTACTGTGGAAGCATAAGGACAGAGTTCAGACCCCCAAAGCACACATGAAGGTGTGTTGGTATGACCAACTTCATGACACATCACTACTGTAAGCTGAAGTAAACACACACATCCCACCCAGACATGTACAAGTTGGTTTTGGTCATGGTGTTTTATCATAGCAGTAGAAAAGTAGCTAAGACACCACGATTCATTGGATGGCTTCATACCAGTGCTCATATGGCAATACTAACTGTATTCAATGGATTATAAAGAAACAAAGTTCAGAACTGGGGAAGGTGTCCAAGTAGGAGGCATAGCTGATAGGATTTAGGAGAAGTAGTGATGAGTGGAAATATGACCAAGATAGATTCTATGCATATTTGAAATTCTCAAATAACTAATAAAAATATGGGCTTAAAAAGCTTGTTGGATATGGATACCTATGTGCAATCCCAGAGACAGTCTGTGCCCAGAGCAGATGGCCAGATACATTGAGTAGGTGAGCTCTGGACCAAGGAAGAAACCCTGGTTCAATACATACAGTGAAGATTGATCAAAGAAAATACCTGACATAGACCTTTGGCCTCCACATACATGTGCATGCATGTTCTCTTACACAAATTATAGCATGCACACATGCACATAAATCAAAAATGGAACAAAATGTATTTATTCAGAAAAGAAATATATGGAGAATTACAATCCATGCTCTTGCATGCTGTAACAATCAAATTGCTATGAAGAGCCATTTTGACATATAACTTTGTGCTATTCCTTTGGATTTATAGTGCCTTTTACATTTTACTGTCTATTAGGAGCAAAGATTGATGACTTCATACATTCACTGGAGCAACAGAACATAGCTTTGGAAGTTGATGCCTTTGGGACTAGAAATGGCACAGAGGATATTCAGTATAATGGAGCTATCATCCTATCAGGGGATGAGAAGGTACGTGCATCTCCAGAGCACAGAGCTATGACTATTATAGAGCAATTTAATGAAAAAATTGTTATACAAAAAATATGTTATACAAATAACATATCTGTGCTATATTTTGTATTTGAGGAGGCTGTGATTATGCTATTTAAACATTAAATTTACTGAAGAGAATGTGTTAAGATTCCTACTTTTGTTCATTACTCAGAGAATTGTATTTATGAGTTTAATATAATTAATTTACATTCACTATTAGCTCATTATATAATTGTTACTTGAGTTTGGTTCCTGGAACCCATGTGGTGAAAAGAGAGAATTGACTCCTACAACTTGTCCTCTGATGTTCACACATGCACAATGAACATGTATGTATATGCACAGATGTACACACAAACACACACAGAGAGAAACACCCATTAATGAGAAAATGTAAAAAATAATTAAAAAATACAATTTCTACTTGTTATCTTGAGCTTTATGCCAGAGATCCCAAATATAACCCCTAAGTCAGATACAGTCTGTAAATGATACGTGGATTTTCTTATTAAATAAAGCCAAAGTTATTATTCTACATAAGCTTATTGAACCAATGAGTTTATAAGGTTTCTTACAGGAGTTATGGGTGAATCAGGTGTCTGTCTCATCACAGAGTCCACCCCAGCATGCGTGGCAGTTCCCAAAAGATACATCCCTACAGTTCACTGTGCAGCTTATAGACATCTCCACAGAAGAGTCCCCTCTTCCTTCCTAGTTACGTTACTCATAGTCATTGTAACTTCATGAACTTCATGATTCTTACCCAACTCACTTCTCTATCCAGGAGGGAAAGTTGGTATTCCAAGCTAATGGCTATATGACAGCAGTCATAATTAGTTTGTCCTATTAGAGGTTTGCTTGAAATTTTAATTATATCCCCTTAAGGCTTAATTAAGTCATTTAAAAATTGACAGAATTGACTTGTGCACCTCAAAGAAACTGAAGAAACTCCAGTCAATCAGCCACATCTCAAAGAATACGCCATCCTTTCAGTATTTTAAGAGTTTTGCATATTGTGCACGTGAGTTTTATGTTTCCTCCTTCCAGACTGATAAACCTTTTTGTTACATTTTAGAATTACAACTTTACATTGGCATGCAATACCAAGAGACTGAATTGTTTTCCGGTTCTGGTGGATATTGTGAGTAATGGGCTACTTGGACTGTTTGCACCATCAGCACACATTCAAACCGACCGCAGCACATTTCTTAAGGTTGGTATGTTCTTGTAGGTTCTGGTATATCTGGAGTCTTTCAGATTGTTGCATTCAGAATAATCTCAGTGGTCTTGATAGAGTTTCTTCTCGTGGATCCTTCTAATGGCCTGTGTTCCTCCGTATATTTCCATGACCAGCATTGATGACTATTAGGTAGTAAAAATGGTGGAAACTTTAGTTGATTTAAACAATCATAAGTTGTTTATAATGTGATTGTAGGGCTTTTCTTGAGTATGGCCTGCAGGTTTATGCACTAAGCAGTTGGTTAATATACACTTGCACTGATATAGAAGTAAAAAGTAAGAATGAACTAAAGGAAAGAGACGGGGGAGGAGAAGTGGAAAGACCATGAGAAAGGAAAACTACAGATAGATAAAAGCTTTGTTTCCTTTTGAAGAATGGATTTGTGATGATAATTGTCCACCTCCCAAAGCATAATCTTTTCAGTGGAAGACTTGGTGAGATTCTGTATAAAAATCTGAGTTGTACATCATATATATCTTCTTGGAACTAACTCAAGGAACACAGAGAGGTCTTGAGCAGCACCCCAAAGTCTTATTAAACTAAAAGAAGAACTTGGAATCCTAAAAGGTTAGAGTGAGTGGAATTTGCTTCTGAGCATTCCGTCAATACAGGAATTACATAGAGTGAGGGCAGTAGAACTCTACACAAGGGATGCTTAGACTTTGTTGCCAAGACAAGAGCTATATATGCAAGGTGTAGAACTTTATGATGTAAAGAATGTACAGATCCCTATAAGATGAGCACATTCAGAAGTTATATAGGGCTGGAAATACCTATTTCCAATCATTAGTTGTAGGAGTTCCCCCAAGGATCCAACTTTGGGGCAAGACTTGATCAATTAAGAACAGACCCAGAAATGACAAAGAAAATGAAAGAAGTAGCAAATAGGAAAAGTTAACGCAATCAAGGATTTAACTAAAAGAATGAACAGAATGAAGAAAGAAATAGAGGAAAGTTGTGTGTGTGTGTGTGTGTGTGTGTGTGTGTGTGTGTGTGTGTGTGTGTATGAAAGGGACCTCATAAGGTTACAGAGTTTCTGTAAGGCAAAGAACACCATCGAGAGGACAGATCGGCAACCAACAAATTGGGAAAAGATCTTCACCAATCCTACATCAGATAGAGGGCTAATATCCAATATATATAAAGAACTCAAGAAGTTAGACTCCAGAAAACCGAACAACCCTATTAAAAAATGGGGTACAGAGTTAAACAAAGAATTCTCACCTGAAGAACTTCGGATGGCGGAGAAGCATCTTAAAAAATGCTCAACTTCATTAGTCATTAGGGAAATGCAAATCAAAACAACCCTAAGATTTCATCTTACACCAGTCAGAATGGCTAAGATTAAAAATTCAGGAGACAGCAGGTGTTGGAGAGGGTGTGGAGAAAGAGGAACACTCCTCCACTGCTGGTGGGGTTGCAAATTGGTACAACCACTCTGGAAATCAGTCTGGCGTTTCCTCCGAAAACTGGGCACCTCACTTCCAGAAGATCCTGCTATACCACTCCTGGGCATATACCCAGAGGATTCCCCACCATGTAATAAGGATACATGCTCTACTATGTTCATAGCAGCCCTATTTATAATTGCCAGATGCTGGAAAGAACCCAGGTATCCCTCAACAGAAGAGTGGAGAGTGGATGCAAAAAATGTGGTATATCTACACAATGGAGTACTATTCAGCATTAGAAACAATGAATTCATGAAATTCTTAGGCAAATGGATGGAGCTAGAGAGCATCATACTAAGTGAGGTAACCCAGACTCAAAAGGTGAATCATGGTATGCACTCACTAATAAGTGGTTATTAACCTAGAAAACTGGAATACCCAAAACATAATCCACACATCAAATGAGATACAAGAAGAAGGGAGGAGTGGTCCCTGGTTCTGGAAAGACTCAGTGAAACAGTATTCGGCAAAACCAGAACGGGGAACTGGGAAGGGGGTGGGAGGGAGGACAGGGGAAGAGAAGGGGGCTTACGGGACTTTCGGGGAGTGGGGAGGGGGCTAGAAAAGGGGAAATCATTTGAAATGTAAATAAATTATATCGAATAAAAAAAATTAAAAAACAAAACAAAACAAAAAGAATGAACAGAATGAAGAAAGAAATAGAGGAAAGTTGTGTGTGTGTGTGTGTGTGTGTGTGTATGTGTTGTGTGTGTGTGTGTGTGTATGAAAGTCAGGTGGAACACCTATAAGTACCTAATGTAGCCATATAAAAAATTAATGAACATGGCATTTAGAACAAACACACAGGTTAAAAAAAATAAACTGGAAAAATAGACAGTAAAACTGAAGCACAGAAAGAGAAAAAAATATCTCTGAAAATAATCTGAACTTTAATGATTCATGGGACAATAGCAACAATTCATCATATATTTAATTAGATTATCTAAGGCTGAAGAGCTAGAAATAACAGAAAATACACTTGAAAAACACTTCCAATTTTTCATCATTTGGTGGATTTCTTAAAATATAAAATTTGTAAAACATAAAATAACTACATATAATCCATGTATATTGCTATGAAACACATTAATGACTTTACATATGAGAAACTACCCAGCCAGCAAAGTACCATGCAAGGTGCAACTATTTACAGTGTTTTAATCACTCATTTTCATTGTGAATAAAGCAATGAGACAATTTTACATGGAAAAAATGGCTACTTTCATTTGGATAAGGGATGATTTTTTTTTTTTTTACCAGTGAAGGTTAATATTCAGATGGAGAATTTTCCTTTGTAGACATTAAGTCAATCTTTGATTAACTGCACTATTTCTCTCTTAGTACTTGGGTGGTTTATTTTTTTTTTTTTACTAACTGCAATGACACCTTAGGATAAATTATTTTTATTAGTAACAACAGCTAATTTTGATAGAGAAGCTTTGAAATGATCCATGTCCCTTAGACTGTGTAGTATTTAATCGCTGATAATGAATAACTGGTTTGGTTATTTTCTATATGCTGTATATTTTTATAAGAAAACAATATCCAATTGATGATTGTACTTCCTTAACAGAACAGAGCTCAGTTCCAGTTGTGGATTTCAGGACTCTCCCCATCTGCATACTGGTTTAGGCAGGCTCTGTTTGAGGTTCCAGTGTTCTGTGCACTCATTTTTTCTGTGTACATTGCATTCTTTGCCTCTGCCCCAGCAGAGAGTAAGTTTACAGCTGGAGATCTGTTTATTCAGGTAAGTGACAACATTACTAAAACAACTATAATTAAATGATTCATCCCAAAAACTAACAGTAATATATACCATTTTTAATATTTTCATTTCTATTATAAGGGTTTCTTAAAGCGTGGTTGAAATACATATGCCGTAAAATTGTCACTGTGGCTTTTCCTCTGCTGTGCTTGTTTGTTTGTTTGTTTCATTCTTTGGACGAGGATATAATCCTAGCAGCCCTAGCTGACTTTAATATCATGGAGATCCTCCTGAGAACTAAGATTAAAGTTTGTGCCACCACGACTGGTTCCTCCTGACTGCTTTGACTGTGATATTCAGTAACACTGGCTGCTTATTCCCAAACATTTTGTTCATACACACCCCCTGCCAAATACCTTCCAGTTATGTGGTGCTAGAAACTGAGATCCTACACTGAGAATGCAGGCATCCATCTGCAAGACTATCTCCAGGCAGGGCCTACAGTAGGCCAAGAATTCTCAGAACAGGCCAAAGCATTCTTTCTTGTTCTTGTTCTTGTTCTTGTTCTTGTTCTTGTTCTTGTTCTTGTTCTTGTTCTTGTTCTTGTTCTTGTTCTTGTTGTTCTTGTTCTTGTTCTTGTTCTCTTCTTCTTCTTCTTCTTCTTCTTCTTCTTCCTTCTTCCTCTTCCTCTTCCTCTTCCTCTTCTCTTCCTCTTCTCTTCCTCTTCCTCTTCCTCTTCTCTTCTCTTCTTCTTCTTCTTCTTCTTCTTCTTCTTCTTCTTCTTCTTCTTCTTCTTCTTCTTCTTCTCTTCTACTTCCTCTTCTACTCTTCCTCTTCTCTCCTCCTCTTCCTGTTCTTCCTGTTCTTGTTCTTGTTCTTCCTCTTCTTCTTCTTGTTCTCCTTGTTTTCTTCTTCTTCTTCTTCTTCTTCTTCTTCTTCTTCTTCTTCTTCTTCTTCTTCTTCTTCTTCTTCTTCTCTTCTTCTTCCTCTTCCTCTTCCTCTTCCTCTTCCTCTTCCTCTTCCTCTTCCTCTTCCTCTTCCTCTTCCTCTTCCTCTTCCTCTTCCTCTTCCTCTTCCTCTTCTTCTTCTTCTTCTTCTTCTTCTTCTTCTTCTTCTTCTTCTTCTTCTTCTTCTTCTTCTTCTTCTTCTATCAGTTTTTGCAATCCAGACTTTATCCCCCTCCCTGTCCACCAACTGTTCTACATCCCATACCTCCTTCCCCCAACCCCCATCTCCACAAGGATGTCCCCCACTCCACCAGACCTCCCCACTCCCTGGGGCCTCCAGCCTCTTGAGGATTAGGTGCATCTTCTCTGACTGAGTCCATACTCAGCAGTCCTCTGCTGTATATGTGTTGGGGGCCCCATATCAACTGGTGTATGCTGCCTGGTTGGTAGTTCAGTGTCTGAGAGATTTCTGGGGGTTCCAGGTTAGTTGAGACTGCTGGTCTTTATATGGGGTTGCCCTCCTCCTCAGCTCCTTCCAGCTTTTCCCTAATTCAACCACAGGGGTCACCAACTTCTGTCCATTGGTTGGGTGTAAATATCTGCATCTGACTCTTTTAGCTGCACATTGGGTCTTTCAGTGGGCAGTCATGATAGGTCCTTTTTGTGAGCACACTGTACTATAACAGCAGTAATAGTGTCAGGCCTTGGGGCCTCCCCTCGAGCTGGATCCAAATTTGGGCCTGTCACTGGACCTCATTGCCTCAGGGTCTTCTTCATTTTTGTCCCTGTAGTTTGTCTTTTTTTTTTTTTTTTTTGAGTTAGGTATTGTATATAAACGTTCGTTTGCAGAGAACTGACAAAGTCAGCTCTCTTGCTTGTTTGTGTTTTATGATGTCTCTGTTGAGAAGTGATAATCCTAAACCACCCACTTTACCACTCCCTATGATACTTAAATCATTATAAATGAAGGAACATGAAGATATTGTCCCATGACAATAATACATTCAAATATTTTCACATGTCACAATATTCATTCTCATATTCCTATTGGTTTAAGATTCTCTATGTTGGTGGCTATGCCATGTCAGTTATATTCATGACTTACGTGATTTCATTCATTTATCACAAGGGGAGAAAAAATAGTGGCATATGGTCACTTTGCTTCTATATTGTAAGTATGTTTACTGTTTTTATTTTTATGATGAAGTTTTATGATAAAGTACTGATACTTTAAAATTTGGTTGGTGTAATATAAACCAATTTTATACTTTAAAATATTTCAAATGTACTTTTCTGACAAATTTTCACTAGTTCCATGATATAATCATATATATATATATATATATGTATTATATATACACATACATATATATATATGTATATATAGATATGTGTGTGTATAACATATATGTTAAATTTATCTATTTACATCTCACTTTCTTTAAAGGTAAGCGACTCATTATAGGATTGTAAACATAGGTATTGTTTTGAAATTCCTCTTAGGAAAAAGAATTAGCTGGGCAACAAAAGTTATGGAATTTTCAGAAGACTATAAATATTGTTAATGAAAAAAACTAACACTAAAATCTGGTTACTGAGGAAGTCCTTGTTAAGAATCATTTATTAAAATCTTCACTTCCTAAACTTAGAAGGGGAATATATATAACTTATATGTATTTATCCTAGCACTTCTGTTTTGAATGTCTCAATTACATTACTGTCTAACAAACACTTGCTTTTCTTCATGTATCAGAGTTTGAGATGATTGAGGAAGAAAACACGCAGATGACACAGTCTCTTATTCCAGTGATTAAAATGAGAACGTCCCCCCTTATATTTTGTATTTGAAATTCTGGAGGGCTTGATACACTTCCGTATCGAATGATGCTGTATTTCTATTTGACACACTAGTCATAATATTACTTTATACAAATTAATTGTAGCAGTTTATAGTCACTTATTTCCACAAGTTAACAAAGAAACAGACATAGTGTATATTTTTGGAAAATTGAATAATGAAAATTATATAGATATAGATTAGATATAACTATAGGTATGGATATGGATGTAGATATAGATGTAGATATGGATATAGATATAGGTACAGATATAGATTAGATATATCAATACAGAAGTTAAGATGGAAATTAATACTAGACTCATGGTTCACCGTAAATGACATGCTCACAGATTAACCCTATGGGTGTCTATGTTTTGTTATGGGGAAATTTAGAAGCTTTTAGAATGGAAATGTAGTCAGAGACAGTACCCTGACAACAGAACAAATTGAAGGGAAGTTCAGAACCTTCAAGAAAAGCTTTTCTATGGAAAGCTTTTAGGAAGGAAGGTTTAAGGCTATGATATAAAGTTTACACCTGTGACTTCCTTTCTATCAGTACCAATGGTACCCAAAGACATGTTGCCTAACTGATAAACGTATCAATATCTCTGAGAAAATACTTCTACAAAACGCAATTCTGTTCAATTCAAAACTATTTATCTTTTATTATTGCCTTTAGCTTATTTATTTTATCCCTAGAAAACATCAAACCCCTTTATTTCTTTTCTTCAGTGATTAAAACTGGACACAGAATCTTTAGTCTATGCATCAGATCCTATATTTGTCCAACTCTGTTAAATTTCCAATGATTAGCCAAGAGCAATGTTGGTGATGATGTTAATTTTATGACAATGGAAATCAGGCTAGAATAAATTGAAAATACATTTAATTTTTGGTTTTAAGATTTGTGTGTGTGTGTGTGTGTGTGTTTAAGTGTGTGTGTGTTCACAAGTGACGGCTCCAGAAAACAGTGCTGTGTTTTGTGAAGCTGGAGTTACAGGAAGGTGTGAACTACTTGACATGAGTACAAGGAACTAAACTTGGGTCCTCTGTAAGAGCAAAACATGGTCTTAACTGGCGAGTCATTCCTTAGCCCCTTCCATTGCATTTTAGAAAGCAACTAAAAGCATGTATTTCATTTCCTTCTAGGTCTCTATCTTCTCTATGTTTTTTATGCTTATTGACTTCTTTAGAGATACCTCACTGTTTTGTTCTATTGCCCTGATTCCACCTGCTGCATTGGGAGGCTGCATGTTATTACATTTTGAGGTAAGACATGTGCAACATTTCTATAAGTGTCTCATAATAGGGGAGCCATTGCAAAAGTTTGGTCTTGAGTTAGAAAATATATACTCTGAAGACTGAATATTTAAAGTATTTTTAAATTTGTATTATTTTTCCCCTTTTAAATTTATTTCTTCCTTTTTTAACATTTCTATTGGATATTTTATTTATTTACATTTCAAATGTTATCCCTATTCCTAGTTTCCCCTCTGGAAACTCCCTATCCTATTCCCCATTTCCCTGCTTCTAAGAGGGTGTTCCCTCAACCACCTGCCACTTCCACCTCCCTGTCCTGGTGTTCCCCTACACTGAGGCATTGAGCCTTCACAGGACCAAGGGCCTCTTCTCCCATTGATGTCCGACAAAGCCATCCTCTGCTGCATATGTGCTGGAGACATCAGTCCTTCCATGTGTACTCCTTGGTGGTTTAGTCTCTGGGAGTTCTAGGGGATCTGGTTGTTGATATTGTTGTTCTTCCTATAGGGTTGAAAACCCCTTCAGCTGCTTCAGTCCTTTCTCTAACTTCTCTATTAGGGACCCTGTGCTCAGTCCAATGGTTGGCTGTATTTGTATTTGTCAGACTCTAGCAGAGCCTCTCAGGCAACTGCTATATCAGGCTCCTGTCAGCAAGCACTTCTTGGCATCAGCATTAGTGTCTAGATTTGGTGTCTGTATAAGGGATGAATCCTCAGGTTGGGCGGTCTCTGGATGGCCTTTCCTTCAGTCTCTGTTCCATACTTTGTCTCATCATTACTTCCTGTGAGTATTTTGTTTCCGCTTCTAAGAAGGACAGAAACATCCACACTAGCGTCTTCCTTCTTCTTGAGCTTCATTTGTCTGTGAATTGTATCTTGGGTATTCTGACCTTTTGAACTGATATCTACTTATCAGTGAGTGCATACCATGTGTGTTCTTTTGTGACTGGGTTACCTCTCTCAGGATAAAATTTTCTAGTTCCATCCGTTTGCCAATTTCATGAAGTCATTGTTTTTAATAGCTGAGTCTCTTGTGTAAATGTACGACATTTTCTGTATCCCTTACTCTGTTAAGGGACATATGGGTTCTTTCCAGCTTCTGGTTATTATAAATAAGGTTGCTATGAACATAGTGGAGCATGCATCCTTTTTATATGTTGGAACATCTTTTGGGTATATGCCCAGGAATGGTATAGCTGGGTCCAATTTTCTGAGGAACCGCCAGATTGATTTCCAGGTGGTTGTAACAGCTTGCTCTTTTTAAAAAATTTACTTTACATCCCTGAGATGACTTGAAGGTTTGACTCCCATAGACTTATGTATTTGAATGCTTGGCCATAGGGAGTGGCACTATTAAGAGGGTGTGGCCTTGTTGGAGGAAATACATCACTGTTTAGGCAAATATTGATGTCTTTTATGCTCAGGCTCTACCCAGTGTAGAATTCCAGTCTTTTTCTGGTTGCCTTCAGATAAAAATGTAGAATTCTCAGTTCCTTCTCCAGCACCATGTCTGCCTGGATGTTGCCATCCTTCCTGCCATGATGATAATGAACTGAATCTCTGAAATTAAACCCAAATTAAATGTTTTCCTTTATTAGAGTTGCCTTCATCATTTTGTCCCTTCACAACATTGGAAATCCTAAGACAGAAGTTGGTATCAGGAGTGGGGGGTTTTCTGTGATAATCCTGACCATATTTTTGCTTGGAGGAGTGTAAATTTTGGAACTGTGCATTAGAAAAGCAATATAATGCCTTAAGTGAAGCTTAATGGGCCATACTAGTAGAAACATGGAAGACAGTGGTGCTGAGGGTGATTTGAATTGTTGTTCTTTGGCTCAAGAAGATTCAGAGGAGAAGAGTTTTATCATGTGGCCTAGAAACTATTTTTCTGATATTTTGGTGAAGAATGTAGCTGGGTTTTGCCCTTGTCTGAAAAGTAAGCTTGAGGCTAAAGTTAAGAGATTTAAATTAATTGCATTGACAAAGGAAACTTCCTAAAGTATCAATAGCCTATCATAGACTCTGTCCTGTGGTTCATTCTTAAGAAGAACGTTTTTTGATCAGACATAGCAAATTGAGAAAGGATAAGTACAAAGTATATATATATATATATATATATATATATATATATGTGTGTGTGTGTGTGTGTGTGTGTGTGTGTGTGTGTGTGTGTGTGTGTGTGTGTTTAAAGATTAAAGGGGCACCAGGAAGTGGAATGGAACTAAATTCTTTGTTCAAGGATATCAAATTGAATTAAGGGAATGATAACCTTTGGACAAGATCCCTCTGCACTAAAATTATTGTTCATGTGTTCACAGTTGAAACAAGGATAGTTATATCATGCTAGGCATTATTATGACCTGGTTATTCCTTTCATTTGGACTTAAAGAGATATGATTGTGTGTCAAATTGTCAAAGGATGACTCATTATGGTTATTATCAGTTTTCCACTTTACTATATCTGGAATGAACTATACTCCAGTCATGAAGGGCATAGGTATGATCCCGATCTTGAGGCTGGAAGACCCAGGCTTTGGATATGGATCTTGATATGGGATGATATATACTTTTGATCCACATCACCACATGTCCTTAGTCTAGTACTTGAGAAACAGTGGTCATACTTATAAAGATTTTGTGAAAAGAAATTAAAGAGAAGCTTAGGTCTAGGTGTGGTGCTACACCACTTTAATCCTAGTATTCGGGAGACAGAGGGATACAGATATTTGAGTTCAATGTCACTCTACAGAGCAAATTTCAGGACAGACAAGGTTAGACAGTGGAGGAAAGCATTGAAAACAGAAAGCTGGTGATGAAGTGCAAGGGGGCCATGTTCTAGCTCCATCAAGCAGCAGATTTTGGCAGCTTCAGCCATGTGGCTCTGGATTTAGAATCAGTAATAGTAGGGGTTACTGGGATATCTGATGCTGGTTAGCTGGAGTGAAATCTTCTGGGAAGTGGGTTGTGAGAGCTCAACAAGCTGTATTCCAGAGACACTGAGCTGGCAGCTGTAATTGGCGACATGTAAGAATCACCCAGATGGTACTGGTTTTCAAGGCATGAACATTCATGGAGAGAAGCTGAGGCTTGGTGCTGTGAGAACCAGTAAAGGCCATTTGTGAATGTGCAGTCTCAATAGCAGTTGAAGGCCCAGAACTGAAGGGGTCATGCAAAGAAGTTGAGGGTTGGTCCCATAGAGAGAGCTTATGAGAGGCTATTTGTGAAAGTGCAGCCTAGTACCATGGGATGACCATCAAGAACAGCAGCAGCAGTGGAGTGGAGTGCCCAGAGCCCAGTGTGCTACAGAGGGAAGAGCTGTCAAAGTGATCCAAGCCCTTTGGAGGATCCTAGAAAATTATGTGTAGATCCCAGATATTGGAACAAGAAGCTGTGAAATTGAAGTTTCCTTGGATAGCCCAAAAGATTAGGGATGCTAGGGTTGTGGGATGCCTGCTGGGAAAAGCTTCTAGAAAGGGGGAGTAGATCCACCCTAAGAAAAAGAAGTGTGCTTCAGTTAACACAGCTGAGAAGAGTTGGACATCAGACAGGGAGATACAGAGTTTGGAGCTTGCTGAGCAGGCTTTTGGTCTTCTTTGGTCTGGTATTTCCTCACTTTGATGGTTTAGAATCAAAATTTCTATCCTGTGATGCTGGAAATATGTGATCTGTTTCTTGATTTTGATTGAATTGGGGATTAAAGTTCAGTGATTGCATGAATCTCAGAAGAAACTTTGAGCTTTAGACTTTTGAACTTTGAGATTGTGATAGACTATGGGGACTTTTGAAGTTGAACTAAAAGCATTTTGCAATGTATTATGACTGTAAACCTATGGGAGCCAGGGAGTGGAATGTGGTGATTTGAATAAGCTTGCTCCCCATGTAGATTCATGTGTTTGTATGCTTGGCCACAGGGAGTGGCACTATTAGGAGGTGTGGAATTATTGGAGGAGGTGCAGCCTTGTTGGAGGGAGTGTATCACTGTGTAAGTAGAATTTGAGGTCTCCTATGATCTGGCTCTGCCAATGTGTAGAATTCTAGTCTCCTCCTAGCTGCTTTCAAATAAAGATATAGAATTCTCAGATCCTTATCCAGCACAATGTCTACCTGCATGCCGTCATGTCATACTTCCTGACATGATAATAATAGTCTGAACCTCTGAAACTGTAAGCCAGTCCCAATTAAGTATTTTCCTTTATAAGAGTTGCATTGGTCATTTTGTCCCTTCACAGCAATAGAAACCATAACTAACATAATCCAAACATCATCTTTCCTTCTCTCCTCTTCCAGTCCTTTCTTCTCACCCCCCTCCTCATCCTCCTGTCCTCCCTTTTTCCTCAGAAGATGGGAGGCTTCCCATGGATATCAACCTATCTTGGCATATCAAATTGTAGTAAAACTATCTTTTTATAAGATATCTTCTCATATTGTGGATAAGCAAGGCAGCCTAGTTAGGGGAGAGCGATCTAAAGGCAGGCACATAGCACATACAGCACCTGCTCCTGCTATTGGGAGTCCCATATGAAGACTGAGCTGCATACCTGTTACATATGTGCTGAGGGCCTAGGTCCATTCCATTCATGCTCTCTGTTTGGTGGTTCAGTCTTTGTGGGCATCCACACCCTATGCCTAGTTGTCACAAATCCCCTTAGTCCCAGTAAATCAAAACTCTAGAAGCTTATATTTATCAGTCAGTTTTATGTATGGTTAAATTCTCAATTCACAAGATACCCACACAATAATTTCAGAGCCAATTGATAATTATACAAGCTACCCACCTAGATTAGACAAATTATCCCAATTATTCTAACCTTTATGATATTTATAGCTACCCGTGGCTATACAAAGCTACGTGGATAAAGTTCATCCTCTTCTCCATCTATCTTCTGTCCTCCTCCTCCTTCTCTTCTTTTCCTCTCCCCATCTCTTAAACTCTTAGCTCTGCCTTCCTTTTGCCTGTCCAACAGCAGGCTTCTTGTTGTATTAATATTTAAATTAATTGGGGGGAAATTCTGCTACACCTATGGGCCCAGGTTAGTTAATTCTGTATGTTTGTTTTCTTGTGGTGTTCTTGACCTCTCTGGATCCTTCAAGCCTTTTTACCGCTCTTCAATAGGATTCCCCAAGCTCCCTCTAATATTTGGCTGTGAGTTTCTGCATCTGTTTCCATCAGTTTCTGGACAAAACCTCTGAGATGATAGTTATGCTAGACTCCTGTCTGCAAGTATAGCAGAATATCATTAATAGTGTTAGGGGTGGGATCTCTCTCATGGGATGGGTAGCAAGCTGGGCCAGTTATTGGTTGTTTGATATCTCAATTTCTTCTCTATCTTTACTATGCACATCTTGTAGGTAGGACATATTATGGGTTGAAGGTTGTGTGGCAAAGTTTGTGTCCAGGTAAGTGAAAGACTTATATGACAATACCTTCAAGTATTTTAAGAAACTGAAGAAGATAATAGAAGATAGAAAGATCTCCCATGCTCCATGGATTAGTACGATTAAAATAGTAAAGGTGGTCACCTTATGAAAAGCAATCTAGAGATTCAATGCAATTACCATCAAAATTCTAACACAATTCTTTTCATATCTTGAAACAACAATACTCAACTTTACATTGAAAAAAGAACAAAACAAAAACAGAATTGCTAAAGCAATCCTATGCAATAAAATAACTGCTGAAGGGTATCAGCACCTCTGATCAAGGTGTTTTACAGAGCAATAGTAATAAAACCTGCATGGTATTGGCATAAAACCAGACATATTGATTAATGAAATCAAATTGAAGTCCTAGAAGTAAATCCACATACATATGGATGCTTGATTTTTGACAAATAAGCCAAGACTCTAAAGTGGAAAAAAGAAAGCATCTTTAACAAATGGTGGTCGATTAAACTGGATGTCTGCATGCAGAAGAATACAAACAGTTCCATATCTATTCCCTGCATAAAACTCAAGTCTAAGTGGATTAAAGACTCAACATAAAACAAGACACACTAAATTTGGTAGAAGAGAAATTCAAGTGACAGCATATGCTGATGAGGATGTGGAGCAATGGGAAGACTCCTCCATTGCTGGTGAGAGTGGATATTTATACAACTCCTTTGGAAATCAATTTGATGGTTTCTCAGAAAATTGGGAATAGTTCTACCTCAAGACCCAGCTATATCACTCCTGGGCATTTACCCAAAAGATGTTCCCCAATCCCACAAAGACACTTGCTCTACTGTGCTCATAGCAGCTTTATTCATAATAACCAGAAACTGGAAACAACCTAAATGCTACTCAACTGATGAATTGAGAAAGAGAATGTGGTTCATTTACACAATGGAATACTATTCAGCTCTTTAAAGCAGAGACATGAATTTTGTAGACAAATGAATGAAACTTGAGAATATCATCCTGAGTCAAGTAATCCAATCCCAAAAGGATATACCTGGCATATACTCACTTAAAAGTGAATATTAGCCATAAAATATAGAATAACCAGGCTACAATCCACAGAGCCAAAGAAGCTAAGTAACAAGGAGGGTACAAGGAGGATGTTTGAATCTCACTGAGAAGGGGAAATAAAATAGACATCTGGGGTGGTTGGTGGGAAGAAATGTTGTAGGGGAGAGGAAGAGAGAGGAGCAGGAGAGATGAAGTGGGGATATATATGTATATATATATATGTATGTGTAAGTGTATGTGTATATGTATATGATGTATATGTATATGTATATGTATATGTATATGTATATGTATATGTATATGTATATGTATATGTATATGTATATGTATATGTATATGTATATGTATATGTATATGTATATGTATATGTATAGGTAGTTATAGGTATAGGTATCGGTATCGGTATTGGTACAGGTATATATTTAGAGAGACAGAGAGAGAGAGAGAGAGAGAGAGAGAGAGAGAGAGAGAGAGAGAGAGACAGATTGAGAAAGAGATCTGGAATCTGTGGTGGTGCATCTCTGGGACTAGCTAGAAACCTAAAACAATGGAAAACCCAGGAATCTATTAGGGTAACTCTGGCTAAGACTCCTAACAGAGGTGAATATGGAACCTGAATATGGCCATCCCCTGTAACCATAAAAGACTTCCAGTGGAGGGAGTGGGACACTAGCTAAGCCACAAAACCTGTAGAAAATTCTTAATTGAATCAGGAAGAGTTTGCCTGATAGCCCCATTTACCTACAAGTGAAAATTTAGTGTTTGCTGCTATTTCCCGGGGACATGGGTAGTAAGCAGTAGAGGGAAAAAAAACCATTGATGCAAATAAAATCCTTTGGTGTTCTTTACACTACTAATGCATACAAAATTTGCACTTAATCTCTGAGATTCTGTGCTTTAAAGTGCTAATATTCATGTGGCTTTTATGCTATATGTTTGTATTTGATACACCCTATCTAGAGCTGATACCACAGCAATAAATTTCGACTTTGCTCACAAACCAGATGTATTTCCTGAAAGTTCTTTTCCCTTTACTCCTTAGAGATTCTAAACTTCCAGTGAAGAATCATAGGAAAGAGTGGAGCAACACCAAGGAATTATGGGTACAGAACGGGGACCTGCCTCCTCTGTTCCCTGGATTCTCTCAGTAGCTGATCCTTAAACACTGAATGTCATCCTTTAGAGAAATGGTAGCATGGCATGAGAAGAAGGATAGCAACCCCTAGCTACATATTTAACAGTTGGTACTTCCTTTGTGCCCATGGGAAAATCTGGGGAAAGGCTACACTAGTAGAGTTGATCAATGGCCAAATCACATTGGCATAAAACTTATTGATTTGTTCTCTCTTTACAGAATCGTGAATATTCTGACACAATTTCTGAACAAGAAAGGGAGTATTCCTATCTACTTTTCCTAGCTGTAAGTATCCTTCTTGTTCAAATATTACTGTGCACAGAGACATCCTTACACAAATGATACAGGATGTTTTCTTGATCATATTTTGAGTGGGAAAAAAAACTGTTCTGGAGATCAAACCCAGGACTTGTACATTTGTTACACAAATGTTCTGTCACTGGTCAAAACACCCCCAGCCCTAGTTTGAAAATTAAAATGTGTATGTAGCTAAGTCTCAGAAAAGTAATATGTTTCTAAGTATAGAGCCATTTTAAACAAATATACAGTTACAGCATAAATTGTACCTTCCAGTTCTAAAGACACAGTAGAGAGTTGGGGATATGGCTCACTGGATAAATTATTTCTGTGCAAGAGTCAGGACTAGGGTGTATATATCCAGTATTCATTTAAATGCTGGAGGGCATGGAATATCTGAATTAGAGATAGAGGTCCCCTAGGCTAGCTGGCTACCTGGACTGGCAGACCAACAAGGTCTAGTTTCAAGTGAGAGAGGCAGACTCCATTAATAAACTGAAGAGTGATTAAGAAAGACATCTAATTTCCTCCTCTGACCCCCACACATACATACATACACTCACATCAAATGAAGGTGTATCCTAAGGTATGGATGAAGTTCAGAGCATAATATAATGTAGGATAGTGTGAACACTTGCTCTGTTTCTGTACAAAGAACTGTAATTCATTTTGACTTGTTTTGTAAGCATATGAATGGCTAGCTCTTGCAGTTTTAACCATCTGTCCTGTACACATCTATAGAAGGTTGTTTGCCATTTACTTCTGATGTTAGCATTTGGTATTTCTAACTGAAAACATCTCTCTTTCTCCTAGCCTTTCCTTCATTTTGCAATCTTCCTAGTTATTCTCCAGTGTCTGGAAAGGAAGTTTGGAATGAAAACAATGAGAACGGATCCTGTCTTTAGGTTTGGAGAAATCACATGGTTTTGTGTTCTTTATTGAACAATTTTGTATAGAGGCAGCATACAAATTCTCAAGGACGCCCTGTCCATGAGGTTAAGATGAAGAGACAGTTATGGAAATTACAAATACAATTACCAGAACATGGGTTCTGGGTCTTAAAGATGATTGTAGTAACTATGGTCAAAACAGGCCCAACACACCAGAAACACAAGAAATCCAGGGCTTCATCTGCCACTATGTGCAAGGGAGGGCTAAGAATCACCACATGCAGCAAGCTTAGTTTGAATGACAACTGCTTTGTACCATGGATTGCTGAGGGAACACAGTCAACCCAGAAAGGCCCATAGAATTGAAAGGTGGGGATGGTTGTGGCAGAAACAATAACTCTCTTGCTGATAGAGTGAGAAACCTATCCCAGGTGTCCTGGGCATTTTCTATTAACCTGTAATAGGAAGAAAATGTGATTAAGTATCCAGGCAGCTTGAAAATAAGCATGCTCTATTCAAGCAAGACTCAGCAAGACTAGAATCATATTAGCTCTTCTGAGTCTTCATTAATTTTTAGATTATACATTTGGGAATCAACACTTGTATGCAAGAGTGGGGTGGCTGAATGATTAATGGTATGCGCCACCAATACGATGACCTGAGTTCGATCCTCAGGTCCTACACCATGGAAGGAGAGAAAAAAAAAACTCTTCAAAAAGGTGCTATCCAACACACGCCAAGCGAACAAATAATTAAATGTAAAAATGAACAAAAACTCTGCTTGCCTGGGGCTTTCCCGTTTTACCACTGTGAATTTCAGGTCTCAAAGCCCATCTGTTCTAACGAAATGAGAATGGCTGGCCAACCAACTCTCACACTATTGCTGCCATTGTTTTAGAAAGTGGGATAGAAGAATCAAGTTTTGACACATCACTTATTACCACATTGAAGAAGGGAGTGAGGGGAAAACACCAAATTAATTACCTTATCATAAATGTGTGAGCTGGAAGGGAGAGGCAAGGGGTCCTCTGACATCCCGAAGAAGGGACTGTGCCTATTCACGTAGCTAGAACTTTCTGGCCCATCACTCTAAAAAGAATGTGACCATGTCCTTAATTTGCATTTATTTTATTCACAGAGTACTTATTCCATAAAATGTGATATCATTTTTTGCTAATCTATCAATATGAAACTGTACATTAAGGTTAAAAAATAGTGTCTAAATAATAAAGAGAATTGACAATAACTCTATGAATAAATAGTGAAGCAATGACTGCTTTACTTGGTAACTCTTTGACCATCAACGTTTGAAGTGAGAGGGAAATGGATATGCTGACAAAAGATGGAAGTTATAAAGACTTATTGTTCCTCAGTCTACTCCGATTTAAAAAAAAAAAATAGAGGACTGGACTCCACGCTATGGACCCCAACGATAAGTTATTAATGAATTTCTTTGTCTATAGAATTTCTTCAAGAAGTGATCGTGTATTTAACAACCCAGAAGAACCAGACGGGGAAGATGAAGATGTGGGTCTAGAGAGAGTGTGGACAGCAAATGCTTTGACTTCGGCGGACTTCCACGAGGCAAGCCTTGTAAAATAGCTCACAGCAGAACTGTCTTAACCTGTTTGCAGTTAAGGAATGTGTTCAAGAGTTCCACTTTAAAACAAAAAACACCTTCAACTGCTTCATACGTACCCTTAAAAGAAATGAGCACTTTCCCCAAATACATAGTGATAAAGCAATCACTGATCGGCCAATGATAAAGTAATCATTGATCAGTCATTGACTTGTTCTTGTACTCAGGGACGAGCAGCCCTGCTCTTCAGTACATTTGTATTCTTGGTTAAAAAAAAATTGTTACTTCACTTGGTCTTGCTTGAAAATGTGAGGTGCTAAGATATTCCACTTGACGATTTCATTCATACTTAGATTTGTTCAAGCCAATACCATGAGCTTTGATAATAAATCATTGTAAGCCACTTCATAAGAGCTGTCTTGTTTCTCAGGTTAAAAGGTCAAAGTATAGCGATACATGTGAAATATGAGGTCATGAGGTCAGACGTCAAATTGGCAGCTAAAACTTTTATTGTTGGAAGTAGTCATCATGGTGACAACTTTGGCTGTTCTTGCATGCAGCCACAACTGGAGAATGCAAGTTTACTAAGCTTTCTGGGTTCATCAGACAGCATGAAAATTCCTTTATTTAGTGTTCTATAATTAAACACTCACACAGGATATCCCAGGAGGATTTTTATTTCTTGTATTAGAAGCTGTAGCCTTTTGGTGTGTGTGTGTGGGGGGGGTGTCTATCAAACACTAGCAAGTATATTTAATTACTAGAGTCCCTTGTCATCATTACATTCTGAATGATTGTGATACAGTGGAAATTGGAAGGCCATTTTGGGGGTTCTTAGAATCATTACTAAAATAATTTAAGGCTAGGCTAGAATGGAAACTTAAGGACGTCTTTATTACATTTTAAAAGAAAATCTTTATGGTAGGAAAACTGCAAAACCACAGCAGGTGCACAGAACAGGAGAGTGGAGGGAAGTCATATTTAGCTTTTGTGAGATAAGACATATGGTAGGTGAGCAACCATATTGCAGGGAGCGAGGGAGGAAGGGAGGGAGGGAGGGAGGAAGGGAGGGAGGGAGGGAGGGAGGGAGGGAGGGAGGGAGGGAGGGAGGGAGGGAGGGAGGGAAGCTTTAGAAGAAGAAGAAGGAAAGCCATCATGTTAGGAGGAAAGCCCAAAGTATTAAGGAATGCATGCTCAGAAGAGACAGAAGGAAGAAACAGAGAAATTCCACTTTCCTGAACAATTCATAACATATAGTTTACATGGCTGCAACCTGTAAGGTCCTGTAGTAGATAGGGTAAGGATTCTGGGGTGTGTCAGTGGAGTCCACCATTTCCTTAAAGAACTAATTGTTACACCTATCCCTTTAGCATGGCTTAAGATGAGCCCAACCTCCCTGGAGTAGTAGGCCCTTGTCCAAGTGAAAAACCTAGCCCAATTGGGATGTTGAGAGTACTATTCTCTTGATAAAGAGATATTTTATCTTAATGATTGTTCCCAAACTTAAATGAATGCACACCACATGCAGTATAATATTCAAGATGTTTTGCAGTAGATAGCACAGGAGATAGCACAATAAGGGAAATGATTAGAACTTAATCAAATGGTTGATGATAGGATTAATTATTCTTGTTTCTGTTTTAATATATTTTTTGGAGTTGAATTAGATTGATAATGATCATTCACTGGCACGATGTTTTTGCAGAAGCCAGCCATCATTGCCAGCTGCCTTCGCAAGGAGTACAAGGAAAAGAAGAAATGCTTTGTTCTTAAGAGCAAGAAGAAGATAGCCACAAGAAACATCTCCTTTTGCGTTCGAAAAGGTTGGATGTGGGTTCTGGCACAGGAACATCCTCCAAATGTTAGCATCCCTGTCCTTCAGTCTGCATGCTCAGAAGCTATGATATTTCGTCTTTTCCCAGGAGAGTGGCTGTTGACTGTTTCTGTACAGACACGATTTTTCCTTTGAGTAGGGGCACAGTCACACTGGTGTGAAAACCACAAGCATTCTTTGTCATTAAACCATTTAAAAATACAGTCTTTCTATTCAATTGACGCTGTTGCTCTCCAAATGAATGTTGTTTACCAGGGAACTGACCTACATTCTGCCATTCCAACCTGATATCTGGACCACAGGGTATGGAGAGCCTATTTGCCAACTTCTGTCTCTCTCTGTCTGACACACTATGACTTAGTCTTTCCTCATCCTGGGGCTCTGGGCAGGTGGCCGACACTCAAAAATCTCTGTCCCTCTTCAGTGTCCTCACAGCTATTGCCCCTCCCCATACCATCATATAGTTTGCTTTAATTAATACATATTAATTGTGCAAGTTAATGGGATGCACACCGACATTTCCATGCATGCCAATGTGGTATAGTGATCATCTCCAGCCACCCAGTTTCTCCCTGGTCCTCCACTCCCCGCTTTGTCTGCCATCTCTCTATCCAGTATCAAGTAACCCCTTCTAGGTTTTCATTCCATCTCTTGTTTTTTTGCTTGTTTTATTCTCAGTGCAGTATCCTGTAATTTTTATTAAAAAGATTTTTCATCCACTTAGTTATATGTATTGCTATATTATTATATTACATTATATTGCATCATTATATTTATTGCTATATACTATATTATATTAACTGCTATATGTCTTACTCTGTATACTTGCTGTGAATAGGTTTCTCTCTCAGTGTGTTCATATTGATGCATATAGATACTACCTGGAACAGGAGAGATGACTCAATGGTTAAGACCCAGTTGTTCCTGCAGAGAATCTTCATTTGGTTACCAGTATCCACATGATAGCTCTCATCACCATCAGAAACTCCAGTTCTGAAGGATCTGATACCCTCTTCTGACCTTAGCTGGCACCAGGAACTTGTGTGATGCACAAGCATAAATGCAGATAAAACATTCATACAAATAAAACAAATTTAGCCAGGTAGTGGTGGCGCATGCCTTTAATCCCAGCACTTGGGAGGCAGAGGCAGGTGGATTTCTGAGTTTGAGGCCAACCTGGTCTACAGAGTGAGTTTTCCAGGACAAGCCAGGGCTACACAGAGAAACCCTGTCTTGAAAAACCTAAATAAATAAATAAATAAATAAATAAATAAATAAATTTAAAGTGAAAAGAAAAGCTACCTATTTGGTATACTGGCTTCCCATCTTGCCACTTTCATCCTTCTGTGGATTTTTAAAAGGTTTTATATGTTTAGAATCACATTATTGGCTAACAGGGATGATTCAATTGTCTTATATAATTGCTGTGGTTGAAATTTTTAGTGCTATACGAAGTAAAAATGTTAAAAGCAGACACCCGATCCTTTTCTTTACCCTAGAGCTAAGTTTTTAATTTTCTTCATGACTTATAGTGTCTACAGAAGGTCTGTAATATGTAGTATTCTATTATGCTTGAGCACGATCCTTTTAGAGATTTATTTTGTTTTTAATTATACTTCTATTGGGTGTGGGCATTTGCGCTTGCCTGAGTAGATGCTTCCAGATCTAGATTGAGCACCAGGTCCCAAGGAGGTGGAGTTTAAGAGGTTATGAGGTGCCTGCTATGGGTACTAAGAATCAAATTTAGGTCCTCTACAAGTGCAGTGTGCGCTCCCATTTCTGAGCCATCTCGTGTTGTACACAGTTTTAAGCCTACGTTATGCACATCCTTTCACATAACATGACAATCAAAATATAAAATTGTATTTAAGGTCCATCGCGAAGCACCCATCACACAGAGGAACCTATAATAGACACTCTGGTTACTAACGTGTCTTCTTTTTCTCAGGTGAGGTTGTAGGATTACTGGGACACAATGGAGCCGGTAAAAGTACAACCATTAAGTTGATAACTGGAGAAACCAAACCAAGCTCTGGACAGGTAGGTAGATGAGAGATAGTATTTTCTCAAACAACGTCCAGATGACAACTTGAGAAGTGTTATTCTTCAAAGTTTTAAAAATATTATACTGAATTATAAATTCCCGCTTTAAGCAGCACAGATTTTGGATGTTTTGATAATTTTATGTGTATGCAATTAATTGTATTATATTCAGCACCCTTTAGCTTTTCTCTTCTCCCTCCCTCTCACATCAAGACCCTTTTTGTTCCACTTCATGTCTCTTTGTGACACATTAACCTTCATTAGGGTTGTTTATGTGAATGAGGCATGAGCAACTTATCGGTAGTTACATCACTGAGGAAAATGATACTAGCTCCCTAGCTGTTATTAAATGGCCAGTAATCGCTAGGGCCTTCTGAGCTTCTCTGCCATCCATGATGAAATGTTGACAGCTCTAATCATATAGAGGTCTTGGGTAGGTAACTGCAGTTGCAAAGAATTCATGAATGTGAAGCCCGTGTTACATTCAGAAGTTCACGGCACTCCAACCCCATCCTATAGGACTTTTATATTCTTTTTGCTTCTTCTGTCCTCTTCCCTGAACCTTGATATTCTATTTAGTTATGAGCACTTAAGAATCACTTAGTGTCTGTACCACTTATGAATCTCATCCCATTGCAAAAGGAGCCTTCTTTGACCACAACTGAGAACAGTTCTGATCTCTGACTGTAAACAAATGCTTAGCAGGCATCTGGGAATGCTTTGAAACTATCCTCTTCCCATGATTGTATTAAGAAGGAATGTTATTCATCTTCACAATACTAATTATTATAAAATCTTGACAGATTCTGTTTATTGGACCACATAATCCACTAATTATAATTTTAAAATGGCCTTTATAATTTCAGCATGCTAAAAGTGCCATTGCCAATTCATAAATCATGGAACTTGTACAGTCATACGAAAATCTTTTTTTTTTTGTACAAATCCAAAAGGTGCTTTATAGGGTAGCAGAGGGTAGAGAAGCATGAGTGTGAAGTTGGATTGCTTGCCAGCATGTCACTTATCTCAGAAGCAAAATGGCCAGACAAACAAAGTTCAGACTTAGCCATGAGAGGTGGTCGCAGGGAAGAGAGACAGGTCCTTACCCTTTCCCCCATTTACAGGGCAGAACTGCTTTAGAAAGTAGCTGGGGGAAGGGCAGAGGTCTGTGTAGCTATGCCTGAAGAGAGTGTTGGTAATTGAGCTGGGGAGGGAGAAGGCAACCAGGAACTTAACTGTCAAACATTCCACTGTGTAGGGAGGAGAAACTCACGTGAACAGTTCCTCTGAAGCTATGGTAGAGCAGAAGGTCAGATGAGGGTCTCTGCAATGTTCATGGCACAGCCTACTATAGCAGAACGCCTCAACTCTAGCTACAGATGCCATTCCTTGTTACTCACCACCTAGCTCTACCTACTTCCATGACTTGCCTGCTCTGGGGCTGGCATGTCAGTGTAGGCTTGTCTTGCAGGTGGCGTCAAGAATTGCCTTTTACATCTGCTCACATTCCTGTCTCTGTGTTCTTCTTTGCTCTACTTGATGCTACTTCTGTCCTCTGAATTTGGCCAAGGATACATCAAACCTCACCCTTTACAGGCCTTTGCTCCTGGTCTTTGATCTACGAAAGAATGTGTTCCTCCTAGCCTTGTCCACACCTAGCACCTTCTTCTCCTCTCCCAACATGGCAATTCAGCAGGATCATGATCTGAATGAGGTAAAAAAGGAAACCCAGTTCAATACAACTTAGCTGGTGTTGTCTCAGATGTCTAGAGTCTGACCGTGAATGGTTTATTTTTGTCATATTTAAGAACACTGCAATGTTGGGAAAAAGGTTTCTCATAATAATTATCACAATAAATATTAAGGCTGAACTATATAAAAAATAAAGTCCCATTTTATTTTGGGACTTCAGCCATAATGTTAAGATGCAACAAGTCTGGTACAGTTCATTTGTCTTTCTCAATGACTGGTACATCCCCAGGACTTGCTGGCCTGTCTTACCTGCTTGATGAGCTCCAGACCAAGGAGAGACCCTGCCTCAAAAACCAAAGTAGGGTCTGATGAGACAGCTCAGTTGGTAAATGTCTTGCTGTGCAAATACCTTGTGTGAGGTAGAGGGTAATGGCTGGCACTTCCGCTGCTACTTTTATCTCCACACCCACTGTGGAGTGCTCACACTCACACACTCTCAAACAAGCATACATTCACACTAAGTCTAAAACAATTGATCTTTTAAAAGCTCTCAAATGGCATTATAACTGGACCTCTTCATGAGGTACAATGCAGATCTTTGGATATGCCTCAGGTGTGGAATGATTAAATCCTGTTACTTTTGTGCATGCCAGTTATAGTCATTATTCTGTGCAGTAAATGCTGGAGCTTACTCTGTCTAATGGAACTGCTGATTTGGATTAATCCCCCTCTTCCTTTTATTCCCCTTCTTCCAACCTCCACTGCTCATTGTTCTGTATGTTTATACATTTAGTTGTGAGCCTCCCCTTTAATGGCTGAGCCTGTGAGCCTCCCCTTTAATGGCTGAGCCTGTGAGCCTCCCCTTTAATGGCTGAGCCTGTGAGCCTCCCCTTTAATGGCTCAGCCTGTGAGCCTCCCCTTTAATGGCTCAGCCTGTGAGCCTCCCCTTTAAGGACTGAGCTATTGCTTCAAGTTTATGAAAGAAGGCAAAGTTTGTCTTCTGTGCCTGCATCATTTCGCATCCCACATTGTCAAGGTTAGTCTACCTGACACAGACCTAGATGTAATGAGGGAGAGGGACTCTCAACTAAGGAATTGACACCATCGGATTGCACTATGGGCACATCCACAGAGCATCTTCTGTATTGCTAATTGACATAGAAAGGCTCAGACCACTGTGGAAAGTACCACATTTGAGCGAGTGGGCCTGGGCTATACAAAAAATGTAACTGAGCATGCAAGAGAAACCTAAGCCAACAAGCAGCATTCCTCCATGGTTTCTGCTTCAGTTCCTGCTTTCAGGTTCTTGTACTGAGTTCCTGCCTTGACTCCCTCAAGAATGGACTATGATCAGGAAGTGCAGGCCCAAATAAACCCTTTCTTCCTCAAGTTGCCTTTGGTCAAAGTTTTACCACAGCAAAAGGAAGCAAAGCATCTTATATTTCCTAGGTCTATCCAGGTTATCACAGACAAAAGGAGACCTTCACATCTCAAAGGCTGAATAGTATCAGGTTGTGTCTGTATCACCACATGTGAAAACCCATTAATCCTGTAATGGACATTTGGTTGATTTCATCTTCTTTATTGTAAATAGTGTTACAAGAAACACAGGACCAAAAAATAGTATTTAGGTTGAGAAGACAAAGCAAAGAAGAAAATAAAAGGTGCTTTCAATCCCTTTGAAAACATAACAGGAAATGGGCTTTCTGGGTCATACCTCAGTCATGTCCTCCCCATCCCCCACAGTTCTAGGTCATACCTCTGTGTTGTCCTGGCTCCCACTCCACACCCCTCCCCCACAGGAGACATCATACCATTTTCCATAAGTGACTATACTAATTTGCATTTGCACCAACTGAGGACAACAGTTGCATTTTCTCCACCTCCTCATCATTTTAACTTCTTCCTTTGTGGTAGTAGACTCTCTACTGATATGAAGTGATACCGCACCACTTTTTTGTATGTACATGTTCATGGGAGTGCATGTGTGAGCATGCATGTAGAGCCAAGAGGTTAATGTTGGATGTCTTCCTCAGTCATCCCCTTTTTTACCTGAGACTGAGTCTGGGTTTACTCATTTGCATTGGTTGGCTGGTCATCAAGTCCTGGGCAACATTTGGTCACTGTTTACCCAGTTTGGGGGTTATAGGTGTAACACTGCTTCATGGGTAATGTGGATGTTGGGTTGGATTCAGGTCCTTGTGCTTATTCTGTAAGCACCTTAACCATTTCTCCAACCCCTTGCCATGGTTTTTATTAGCATTTCCCTGTGGGCCAATTCTTCAATATGAGGCAATGTGGCATCTCTGCACACACTTGAGTCCTCGCATTTGTCTTGGGGATGAGTCCTTATACCTTCCTGAGATTGTTACTGAAGTCTGCCACAGAAGCACTTTGGGAACTGTAACAAGTTTGAGCCCTGACAGTGACCTTTTATCCACAGGTGCTGCTGAAGGGGAACAGCACAGGGGATACCCTGGGGTTCCTGGGGTACTGTCCTCAGGAAAATGCTCTGTGGCTCAACCTGACGGTGAGGGAACACCTGGAGATATTTGCAGCTGTAAAGGGGATGAAAAAAAGGTGATGCTGACGTGGCCATTGCAAGGTACATGGGGGTCTGCACCTGTCTGCTTCTGTACCCAGGTGACGGGGAAAGGCTCATTCACAGTAAATGTGGAATGAGAGTTCGTACTGCTTGACTAGGTGGGGTAGAGAAAACTTCCAAAGTTTAATTCACTTTCGTTTTAAGGATGGAGGGGAAATGGTTAGTATTCAATAGTAAGTGTGATAGAGTATACTTTAAATATGAACTAAATTGCAGAAGTATGTGACCACCATACTAACAGGTAAATACATCTCTCTTGGTCGCAAGGACCACAACCTTTGTCAGCCTGATCCTGTTGAAGGTTTCAGTGCATGCCTTGAACTACCTTCCTGGCCCCCATCTTGGCCAGGCTCGCTGCCCCACCCTTCCACCATCTCTCTTCACCGTGGAGAGGACAGTGATGTTCTACTGTCTCTCTACAGGTTGGCGGATGCGCTCAAGCTGCAGGACCAGCTGAAGTCTCCCGTGAAGACGCTGTCAGAGGGAGTGAAGAGAAAGGTATAGGCAGGGCTGGGGGAAGGGCATCGAGCATACCTCAGGGAGGCACACTTGAGCTGATGCTACATGGGCTGTCCCTCTTGTCGCAGCTGTGTTTTGTGCTCAGCATCCTGGGAAACCCTTCCGTGGTGCTTCTGGATGAGCCGTCCACCGGAATGGACCCCGAGGGGCAGCAGCAAATGTGGTGAGAATGGCCGCCATCATGGCCGCAATGCAGCTGGTGGGGAGTTCATGGATTGTGTCAGCCAAACAAAAATAAGTGTGGCCAACATGATCCGTACCCCTAAGAACTATTAGTTTTGGAGAAAAGCGTACAAACGTTTTCTTGATGGTTTACTACCAAGTTCAATGAAGGAAAATTAAGCTTCCGAGAATGGAATCCTTTTGTTCAGTCTCATAAACAGTCCATTTCTACTCAGAATGTTTGCTCTCAAGCAGCCTTCTTCTAAGTGTTTTCTCATGACAGCCTCTGCTATGTCACCAGAGTTTCTCTAGCAACCGACTTGACAGTCTTCTTCCTCTGGGAGTACATCTTACATGGTCTGCATTGATTATTTCTCTTCTCTGTCATGTGGCATTTCCTCTCTCCTATTCCCAGAAGAGCCGGAGGACCTCTATTCATCACAGTTCTTCTCTTGACAATATAGGCAGGCAATCCAGGCCACCTTCACAAACACAGACAGGGGTGCCCTCCTGACCACCCATTACATGGCCGAGGCTGAGGCTGTGTGTGACCGCGTGGCCATCATGGTGTCTGGGAGACTGAGGTGGGTGCCCGTTTTCATTCCACACCTGTCCACTCTGTGATGATCAGATGAAACAAATGTTTGTTTGTTTGTTTGTTTGTTTTTTAAGCAAATTGGCATTCGTGGGTAAGAGAGTCGCCAGTTCCCTAGTTAACAGTAAAGAGACTGAGTTGGGTGACTGAATGGCGATCTGCGCATGCTCACGGGCACTATGCCCACATTTGTCTTGTGCTTTTTGTGATTCCTATTCCTGACCCAGATGTATTGGATCCATCCAACATCTGAAGAGCAAATTTGGCAAAGAATATCTCCTGGAGATGAAGGTGAAGACTCCCACGCAGGTGGAGCCCCTCAACATGGAGATCATGAGGCTCTTCCCCCAGGCTGCTCGGCAGGAAAGGTAAGCACAGTTTCAGGGGTGCGCTTGTGTATGTGTTTCTGTATGTCGGTCGGTCTGTCTGCCCATATGAGTACACATAGACACACACACACACACACACACACACACACACACAAACGCTATAGGTCACAAGTAAATATGCCTTGCCTTCTGTTATCGTTTGAGCATCCCAGTATCTTTCACTGAGCCAGAGCTGAGTATTTTGCTACGCTGGCTTGCCAGCAAGCTCTAAGGATAAGCCTGTTTCTGCCCAGGTCTCTTGTGCCCGCAACCAGAGCCGGGATTACAGACATACTTAGCCACATCCAGTCTGTGAGTTCTGAGTTATAAACTTAAGTCCTTCTTTCCTTGTGCTTGCACGGCAGGCACTGTCCTGGCTGAATCACCTCCCCAGCCCACAGTTCCCGTTTTTAATCTAGTAAAGTGCACCCACTTTCCCCTAGGATTTGTTTGGCTTGGTACACTGTGGGCACTGCTTGAAGTCTACTAGAGAACAGAGGGATAGTTGTAAATCTGAGGTCACATGCGTGTGGCCAAATTATGTGGCAGGTTCTATCTAGGTCTTGGGTTAGCCAGTTGTCATCCTGATCTTTAAAAGTAAGAACCACTTTAAGCAAATCGACATTCCTGGGTAAGACTTGGAGTTGCCACATCCTTACTTAACAGGGAGGAGACTCTGATTTGGGTGTGGTGATGCGGTGGTGACCTAAGCATGGTCACAGGCACCCTTCCCACATTTGTTTTGTGCCTTTGTAATTCCTACTCCTAACCCTAAAGAGCAAATTTGTCAAAGAATATCTGCTGGATGTATTGCTTGGGTAAAGATGCAGTACTTATAGGAAGACACTAATTGTATTTCACCAGTGTCTTCACTAATAGTAACTTCATACAGACACAAGTAATACAATAATGATGGAGTTGACTGATGAAAGAACATAACTCTTATTTTTATTCTGTTTGTAAGAGCCCTAATTCTGTATGAACTAGATCGCACAAACATAATCAATAAGCACTGCTGGTGAAATAGAACACTTTGTAAGTGAAAGAAAATAAATCCTTTGAAGTGAGATCAATTTGTTCTGATTATTTGCTGGCAATAGGTAGTTAAATAAGTACCTGACAAGTAGTTGATGATCTCTGGGCCCTTCGGAAGAAATTGTGGTTTCATTTCCTAAGGACTTTCAGGGTCCCCTTTGCATGAGAACAGCATTGAGAGTTGGGGGAGGAGGTGCCTAAATGTGGACTCTATACTGAATAAGTAGATTACTACCCAGTTTGGAAATTCTAGGAAGCTGTGGTATGGTAAAAGGAGCCTGTGTTCCCAGTTGTGACTGGGTGGGCAAAAAAAAAAAAAAAACACAGTCTCAAAATGTTTCCTAGACTGGCCCTATGTGGGCCCTTCCAAGGAGCTTGAGACAGAGATCTCATCCATCGTTCCCTCTCTTCCTTCTTGTCAACTGGCCTGCCTCTGTAACCTCACTCTTAGAGATTCAACTACGCCAAAGAGTCTTTATTTATGAAAAGAAACATAATGGACGCCATAGATGTTAAGCCACATGCTCAGAGACCAACCCAGCCTTCATTTCCTCCTAGATACTCTTCTCTGATGGTCTATAAATTGCCCAGGGAAGATGTGCAACCTTTATCCCAGGCCTTCTTCAAATTGGAGACAGGTAAGAGAGGAGTTAGAGACCAGACTGTAAGATCAAATACTTCCAGTGCTCACGAGCGCCCATGGTGGTGAGAAATTGAATCAGAGCATTCTGGACTAATGGTGAGCGTTCAGAGTTCCTTTTGAAGTATAGAAGCAGAAAACCAAAGATGTAAGCTAGGTCAGCACAGGCATATACATAGCAAGGATTGTTGTTTTAATTTTTGTTTACTGTTTTTTTTTACTTTGCACATAGGGAAGGACAAAAAATAAGACAAAATTCACCATACTTTGAAGGTTATATCATTTTAAATTTAAAATCAATTTCACTTTAGAGATCATATTAAAAGTGAATCTTTTTTATTGATATATTTTTTATTTACATTTCAAATGATTTCCCCTTTTCTGGGTCCCCACTCCCCGCAAGTCCCATAAGCCCTCTTCCCTCCCCCTGTTCCTTCATCTACCCCTTCCCGCTTCCCTGTTCTGGAATTCCCCTATACTCTTGCACTGAGTCTTTCCAGAACCAGGGGCCACTCCTCCATTCTTTTTGGACATCATTTAATATGTGGATTATGTCTTGGGTATTCAAAGTTTCTAGGCTAATATCCACTTATCAGTGAGTACATACCATGATTGATCTTTTGAGACTGGGTTACCTCACTTAGTATGATGTTCTCCAGCTCCATCCATTTGTCTAAGAATTTCATGAATTCATTGTTTCTAATGGCTGAATAGTACTCCATTGTGTAAATATACCACATTTTTTGTATCCATTCCTCCGTTGAAGGACACCTGGGTTCTTTCCAGCTTCTGGCTACTACAAATAGGGCTGCTATGAACATAGTGGAGCATGTGTCCCTATTGGATGCTGAAGAATCCTCTGAGTATATGCCCAGGAATGGTATAACAGGGTCCTCAGGAAGTGCCATGCCCAGTTTTCTGAGGAACTGCCAGACTGATTTCCAAAGTAGCTGTACCATCTTGCAATCCCACCAGCAGTGGAGGAGTGTTCCTCTTTCTCCACATCCTCGCCAACACCTGCTGTCTCCTGAGTTTTTGACCTTAGCCATTCTGACTGGTGTGAGGTGAAATCTCAGGGTTGTTTTGATTTGCATTTCCCTAATGATTAATGATGTTGAACATTTCTTAAGGTGTTTCTCGGCTCTCCGAAGTTCTTCATGTGAAAATTCTTTGTTTAGCTCCGTACCCCATTTTGTAATGAAGTTATTTGGTTCTCTGGGTTCTACCTTCTTGAGTTCTTTGTATATATTAAATATTAGCCCTCTGTCGGATTTAGGGTTGGTGAAGATCCTTTCCCAATCTGTTGGTTGATGTTTTGTCCTTTTGACAGTGTCCTTTGCCTTACAGAAACTTTGTAATTTTATGAGGTCCCATTTGTCAATTTTTGATCTTAGAGCGTAAGCTATTGGTGTTCTATTCAGGAACTTTTCCCCTGTGCCCATGTCCTCAAGGGTCTTCCCCAGTTTCTTTTCTATTAGTAAAAGTGAATCTTTTTAAAGTATATTGTATTTTATTGGCTCAGGCTAATAATGACCTATAAACTCCTATATAAGTGTGAATAATCCAGTATCCATTGGTGGGCTTCAGTGTAACTTAGAACATACTGTATTCATTCTTTGAACAGAGCTTTGGGTTGTCTGTCCTGTCCTTTGATTTTCACACTCTGCTTGTCTGAGTGATCTTAAGAACTCTTTGCTTTTACTGCTCAATGTCACCTTCTCTTGCCTGTCACCTGCCCTACTAAGGAAGAGAGTCACCTCCTGTCCCATAGATACCTTCTGGTTTCTGCTGGCTGCATCTAAAGCTGTCTTGATGTATCTTTTTATCTGTGTCTAAATTCAGCACCTAAACTTTGTGGGACATGTGATTCTTCACAGCACTCCTAAGATTAACATCACTATCATGATTCTTTTGGGGGCTTAGGGGGCATCTTTCCACTAAAATCTGTATGCCATTTATCATGACTTGAACTATGTCCTCCTGGCTAAATTGGTTAAACAGAGAATTTCCCACGCTGTTGTGATTTTTTTTTTAGATAACTTTTAACTTTATCTCTGTGTCTTTCTTTTCTCTTTTCCAAAATCTCTTCCCGTCACAACCTACTTCTGTGGCAAGTCTACTGAATCAATGGTTCCTATTCAGGAAAGAAAGTGTCCTAGATATCATTGTATCCTATGATTCAGGTCTTTAAAAAACTACATAACATGCAAATGTAGTGCTGGCTCTCTCCCAACCAAATTGAAGCAGACACTGTACATATTTCAGTTGTGCAATGTGCTCAGAAAAAAAATTGTGTGTCAGTTCATTTAATGGTCCCCCGTAATTTGCTGCTATTCATGACCTGCTATGACTTAGTGAATATATAACAATTAACATACAAGAGTCCTGACATACGGTTTTTCTTCTACAGTTAAACAGAACTTTGACCTGGAGGAATACAGCCTCTCACAGTCCACCCTGGAGCAGGTGGGTCAATTTCAGGGACTTTTGTTCACAAACATTAAATGCATGATCTTTGGATTCAGACAAGAGAAGAGTCTTGTGACTTCAGTTTCATAAAAAGCATGGAGTTGTTCTTGAAATGTGTTTTCATGTCCCTTCCAGGTATGACACATAGGAGTGAGTTTATTTCAGATAAGTCATTAAATTTGCTATTGTTATTTGTTTATGTGTCCTTGTGCATATCCATTGACTCTTCTTAACCATAAGAGTATAAATTGTCTGATGCTCTGAATAAAGTTGTCTATTACATGAAAAAAGAAGCATTGTGATCTCTCTCTCTCTCTCTCTCTCTCTCTCTCTCTCTCTCTCTCTCTCTCTCTCTCTCTCCCTCTCCCCCCTCCCCAGGTCTTCCTGGAACTGTCCAAGGAACAGGAGCTGGATGGTTTTGAAGAGGAACTTGATCCCTCAGTGAAGTGGAAGCTCCTCCCACAGGAAGAGACTTAACACTGAAATTTTTAGCTATGGCTGTTTTTATTCTGTAGTTGCTCAAAGCAATTTTGTCTTTAATGCTACATAGCCATTGTGGATGAGTAAACCATTTGGCCATGGAAATAGAAGGTGCTGCTTACATTATGAGTATACAGATCTTACGGGTGGGATTAGAATCATGGAAAAAGCCATTGAACTAGCTCACTCTCTATAATTTGTCTTTGTAATATCATCATTTTAAAACACATTAATTGTATGTATTCCTGAGTTTAACTGTTTGTTTAATTGTTATAGCTGAAGTTGTGACTTTTCTGTACATGTATGTGTTATGCATAAAGGACACCCATTCTCTTTTCTGTCCTTTCTTATCATTCTTCCCTCAGCACTCTTCATAGCCCCTTATGTCCTTCTATTTTCTATATTTGGTTTGGTATATATTTCTGCATATAAGAGAAAGAATATACTTCTGGAGTTTGTGTCTGTCTTAGTTTGTTCAGCATGGTGCCCTCCAATTTCATGTATTTTCCTTCAGATGACAGGATTCTCTTCTTTGTCGCATGTTAATGTGTTTGTGTATAGATATTACGTTTCTTTAGACCTTCGTTTGTTGATGAGGTTCTAGACAGTTTCTTTATCTTGCATATTGTGACTAGTACCATAATAAACATGAATGTGTATGCAATTCTTTTTAATGTTAACTCACCTATTTTCTATATGTATGCAAGATTGGAAGAAGTGGATCCTATCACAGGGATTCTTTTGGCTTTGAGAGGATTTCTACCCTGATTTGTAGAGTGGTTGTATCATGAATACACATTTCCACTAGTCCTATATTATCATTGCCTTTTCTCTAAATTTTTATCAGCAACTTTTAAAAGTTTAACAATAGCTATTCTAACAAGGATGAAATAGATTCTCATTATAGCTTTGGTTTTAAAGTTTTTCATCTCCCATGAGACAAGAATAGATTTTTAAAATGTATTTATTAGCCACTTATGGTTCTTCTTTTGAGGAATGGCTATGCAATTTTTTACCCATTAGACTGAATTACTTAAAGGTTAGATATATCTTTTAGTTCTTTATGTACCAAATATATTAATGTTACAACAGAAGAAGAGCTGGTGAATATTTTCTCTCACTCTGTGGGTTGTCTCTTTGCTTTTGTAACTGATTACTTTGTAAAAAAAAAAAAAACCTGTTCTGGTTGATTTTTGTCAACTTACATAAACCTAGACATATCTAAGAAGAAGAAATATTAATTGAGAAAAATTATTTCATAAGATCAGCACATATATAATTCCATGGAATTTTCTTGACTAATATTAACATAGAAGAGGCAAGCTATCTAGAAACAGGCCCTGCCTGGGAAGGTAGTCTTGGGCAGTATTAGGAAAAAAGCTGAGCAGGATATGAGAAACCAACCAACAAGCCATTCTTCAATGGCTTCTTCTTTACTTCCTGTCTTCAGGTTCCTGCTTTTAGTCCCTGCTCTGAGTTTCTCAGTGATGGAGTGTGACCTAAGAGTTATCAGATGAAATAAACCCTTTCCTCCCCATGTTGCTCTTGGTCATGGTGTTTACCACAGTGTTGGAAATTGGTACCAAATTCATGGGATATTGTTGTGGTGGAATAGACCAGGTTGTCTTGGGGAAGATTTCAAGAGGAGTTTAGAACTCTGAGTTAGACAATCCATTGATTTTTATGGCTGTTATGGGAACAGGAAGCCATGCAAACAACTGAGTTCTGCTGTGGACATTTCAGCCAGCCTGTGTGGATCATGTCTGCTGGACCTAGTGGTCTGAGGACCTGAAAGGATGGGGTGTACTATAGTCTAATGCTGTAGACAACTTTATTTCCATTTCAGTTATACATGAATGAAACAAAGAAAGTAATGGCCCAAGGAATTTTATTTAAATTCAGAAAAGCATGATAAAAAACACCCTAAAAACAACAAACAAACAAAACAAACTAACATGTAAGTAGACATAGTAAGATCATTGTAAATATTAACAGAGCAGGCTTTTTCCAAAACCTTTCAGGACAGATTTGTTTTAACACAATTGCCTGGCACATACTACAGCTTATATAGAAAGAAGCACAAAGGCAAAGCAGAAGGCTATATCTAGATTCAGAGTACACAGATCAGATTGGGTTCTACAGCTATGTTCTGACATCCAACAAGGATAACATGTTTTATAAGTGAATATGTAAATGTTTGTCACAAGAGGTAGTAAATCACATTCATAAAACAAAATACACTTGAGGTAAAAGGCCCTCTGCCTTTTTTGCTGAAGCCTCTCTCACAGTTCCCTAAGGCTTTGTTTATCAGGTGCCATTCCTCTGACAGTGTACTGACAGTGTGCCTTGTAAAATTCTAGGGAAAGTTTTAGAGTCCCTTAAAGACTATCAAGACTGTTCCGTTCCTTGAATTACTATAGTGCAGAACAAAACCCAAATCCAAGTGAACCAAAAACCTCAACATAAAACCAGAAACAGTGAACCTAATAGAAGGGAAAGTGAGAAATGGTTGCAAATGCATTGGTACAGAAGGCAACTTCTTGAACAGAACACCAAATAGCTCAGGCACTAAGATCAACAATTAATAAATGGAACTCTATGAAACTGAAAAGCTTTTGTAAGGCAAAGGGTCAGACAAAATGGTATCCTACAGAATGAGAAAAGATTTTCGCCACTTCTACATCTGACAGAGAGCTAATATCCATCCCCCCAAATAAAAAACCCCAAGAAACTAGATAGCAACAAACTAATCTAATTTTAAAAATGGAGCACAGATCTAAACAGAATTCTCAATAGAGGAACCTCTTGTAGCTAAGTAGACTTAAAGAGATGTTCAACATCCTTAGCCATGAGGGAAATGAAAATCTAAACTACTTTGTGATTCCATCTTACATCTGACAGAAAAGCTAAAATAAAAAACACAAGTGACAGCTCATGCTGGCAAATGTGTGGAGCAGGGAGAACACTTCTCCATTGCTGGTGGGAGTGAAAACATGTACAGCCACTATGGAAATCAATATGTCAGTTCCTCAGAAAATGGAAAATTGATCTACCTCAAACCCAGCTATACCACTCTTTGGCACAGACCCAAAGGATGACCCAACCTACCACAAGGGCATTTGCTCAACCATGTTCATTGTCACTTTGTTCATAACAGCCAGACACTGGGCACAATCCAGATGACCCTCCATGAAAGATGGACAAAGAATGTGTGGTATATTTGCACAATGGACTATCATCTAGCTGTTAAAATAATGACATCATGAATTTGGATGGAACTAGGAAGCATCATCCTGAGTGAGGTAACCCAGACCCAGACAGACACACATGGAGAGTATTCACTGATAAGTAGATATCATGCTACAATTCACAGACTTAGAAATGTTAAGTAACAAGGAAAGCTCAAGCGGGGACATGTGGATCTCCCCAGTAAGGGGAAAGAGAATAGATTTTCCTGGTGAGCTGGAGGCAGGTGGGGGTGGGAACAGAGGATTAGGCAGGAGGTAGGAGCAACAGAGGTGGGAAGTCATGGGAGAGATGGCTGGAATGTGTGTATGTGTGGGGGCATTTGGGAGAGCAATGTGGAAACCTAATTATGGAAGTGGTTGAGTAGATCTATCACATATATATTTTCACTTCCCATATATTCCCTTTTCCCTCGTTTCTCAGTTCTTATCTTCCTTCTGAATAATGGCCTATTTGGGGATTTCATTTCACGTATACAATGTTTTTGTATTTTGTTTATTTTTGCTGCTTTGTTTTCATATTGATTTTGTGGCAGCCTAGGGTCAACATTGAATGATCCGTATCTACTCTGTGCCAAATTCTCTTAGATACATTTGCTCTTCCAAGACATATTCTATTTGGTTTTCAATCTGGTATTTATCATTGGCTTAGTGGGAGGCCTGCATTGACTTTTGTGTACTCTGAAGAGCTTACTCTGTTATTTATTTGCTTGCATGATTTCTGGTAATATTTGCCTGATTTTTATATAACTGTTACTGAAACAGTAATCTAAAACTGGAAGGTTTAGTTAGTATAGTGCTTGACATGCAAGCATGTAGACATTGACATCCAGAATCCATGTAAATAATCCATGCATACTTGTAATCTCAGTGCAGTAAGAAGGCGACAGACAGATCTCTGGGAATTGCTGGTAATTCCATTTACCCATGGGAAATTCCAGGGTAGTGAGAGATCCTGTCTCAAGAAACAAAATGCCTGAGTAGCAACACACACACACACACACACACACACACACTACAGAGAAATCAAGGATCTAAGTCAATCTGCTACATCCTATCGAAAGTCACAGCTACCCGGTCAACTTCTATTTCAATTTCATGGGTCTGTTGAACATTTGCAAAGGACATGAGAAGAAGCAAGCAGAGTTACTCAATCCCTGTAAATCATTTAAACAGAGGAAAACAAAGAATCAAAGAGAATCATGTACAATGATATCAGTGAATGTAATTTCAAACACTTCAGCTGTTGCAAAGACTATTACATTTGGAGAGAAGCCCTCTGGTCAGATGACACTGTTCCCTGTACTGATCCAAAAGGCTTTCCTGAGAGACACCAAAAAGTAGTCACTGAGTGTCAGCACTTGGTGAAAAGGTGTCTTATTTCAGTACTGTCTAAACAGAAGCTCTTTGTTGGACAGTAGGAAGATCATTTCTGCCTAAATGATGATATAACCATTGTATGTTGATCACATAAAATAACATTGTCATTTGATTACTTTGCAAGAAACCTATCTGACCATATGAAAAGACACTGTAGATACAATTTAATAAATGATTGAAAATTAGTGGAACCCACTCCAACAGTAGAACTCTGTGTCAATTTTGTTAGTTGTCTGGGCTATATGTCTACTATCCATCTGATTGCCCAATTTTGAACAACTCCCAACCACTGCGGCCAAGAGAATAGCTATTTTTATGTAGACTTGTCCTAGAGTCTCTATCTTTGAGTATATTCCAAGCTATTACAGACCCTGACTTGGAATCTGGGTGCCAACTTGCGTTCTCTGAGGATTCCATTTTGCCAACAAAAATCAGAGGGTACTCTTTGGATGGTGACTCAGAAGTAAGGAAATAATGGATTAAAATTGCCCTCTCCATAATCAAGGTAGAATTATGTTGGGCAGTGGTGAGCTTAGCTCAATACCACCAGCTGAGCTGTTTGCACAGGTTTCCTGAGAGCAGCACATCAGTTTCCTGTTTTCCCACCCAGTGTGGAAGGGACTTCCCAGGTGCCTGACCTATGGCTATAATTGTTTTTTCCTGTTGTTTTTAACCCAGACTCTAGTATATATTGCTGGTCCCTCCAGTAGACCAGTGTCTTTGTTTTCTGTTAATCCCCCAAGCCTACACCCAATACTTGGTACTGCGGCTGAATTACCGGTGCTGTCAGATTTAGATGAAAATATTCATGTCACTGAAGGCAATTTGTATACTTTATGATTCATCTTCTGTTGTGAAAGTTGGTATCCTGGCTCTGTTGAGCCTTGTTTAAGAAATTCAGCTTATCCAGTCATTTTCTGTTTCTATACTCTGTTCACATTTTCCTGGAAAGTGTCTAGAGGTGTTTATCTAGATCAGTTGTTCTCAACCTGTGGGTGGTGACCCCTTGGGCAAAGCTCTTTCCAAATGATGTTTATATTACTATTTGGAGCAGATTACATTTATGAAATAGCAAAACAAATAATTTTTATCATTGGGGACCACCATAACATGAGGAACTGTATTAAAGGGTCACAGCACTAGGAAGGTAGAGGATACTGGATTAGATTGTATGCTGCAAGACTGATAGATGTGAGTGGATCAGGAGTAGTTGAGGAGACAGAGCAGCTCATCACGAGTGGGAGGGGATGAGGAAAGGTAAGGGGAAGGTGAGTATGATAGCAATATGTAGAGGAATTTTAATTCTGCAACATGGCCACTCTGGCAAGGGATCACATCCAAAGACCTAGGTTTGTGTGATGGGGCTGGAATACAGACATGATTTTAGTACACACCTTTAATCTCAAACAATTGGGTCTAATTGAGGGGTGACAAAGTGACCACTCAGAGAAAGATTTCACAGAATGAATGAGAGATAGAACTCACACGAGAACACACAAGAAAGAGCTGGTAAATGGCATGTGTATGTGACAGTTTGACAGGTTGAAGAGAGAACAAGTTAGACACAGGTGGAGGTAGAATGAGCCAGAGAATGAGGAGCCAGAAGATTAGAACAGATTGCCAGAGTTAGTTTGAAGTCAGTTAGAGCAATTCAGTCAGAAGCCAAGAGAAGCCAGTTTGAATCAGTCAGCTTGGAGAAGAGTTTGGGCCAGAACAGCTGAGTTGAACCAGCCAGCTGGAGTTTAGAAAGAGCTAGAAAGTGGGGGATTATTAAGCAGCAAGCCTCCAAGATGACAATTACATCTGGTGAATAAAAGTTACATTTACTACAATAATTCTGCTTATAAGTAAAATGGCCAAAAATCAGAGAAAAAATAATAATGAAAAACGGCTCTCCCTTCCCCAGCAGCCATCAACTTCTAAAAGCTTCTCAGCTAAGGTTGCGACCTCAGTAGCTTCCCCACCTCCATCTAGGATGGAAATCTTAACTGGCTTGATTTTGTGTAAGTGTGCAGGTAGCCACAGCTGCTCTAAGTCAGTGTGTATGATGGTTGTGCCCAGAAGACAGAGTTTTACAACCCATCCCCAACCCCAATCTCAAACTCTTACATTTCTTTTGTCCCCTTAGGGATAAGGTGGGCAGGTTAATGTAGATGTCCTATGTTGGACTGAGTTCTTTCAGCTACTTATTTTTCTTATTCTCAGCACATCTCTGCATCAATCATAACTCATGCAATAAGTTCCCTATTGAAGGGTGGGAGCAGCACAAACCTGGTGGAGGAGGTTTCTAGATGGGAAAGATGCTGATGCTTCATGTGGTATGCTTATGTGCATATGTGCAGCATCATGCTCAGGTAAACAGCACTAATTAGGTTCAGTGGTTTAATGGTGATAATGATAATGAAAATGATATAATGGTGTCGATAATGATTACAACTTAAAAGAGAGGACATTAAGTTGGGAAGGAGGTATGTTACTGTGGATCTCCCAGGTAAATTGAGTGGGAGTTGAATATGATCAAAATACATTGTATGCATGGATGAGAGTTCTAGAGAACACATTAATTTTTAAAAAAATCAACAAAAATAAAGAGAAAATTCCTTTTAAAAAGAACCATTCTGACTTTGACACACAAGTTGCAAGACAACATATTTCTGTGGTTTTAATACATATGGATCCATAGTAAACAAATGTACCACACTTGAATATAAAAGCTACAATCTATCTCTGGTGTGTGTATGTGGGGGAATGAGCCTTTCTTTTTCTATTATATTCTAAATCTGTTGTAGGCATCTGTCACATTGTGTAAGAAAATAAATAACAATAGTAGCAGATGCAAGGACCAGGCAAGGGAGTTAACTTACTTTACAATCATCATTAACTAGGGATGGTGAGGTGACTTGGCTGATGGAGACATTGTTGCAAGAGTTCAATTCCCATGGCCCACATGTTGGAAAAAAACATTCCTCTGGCCTCCATCAATACATCACAGCATGCGTGCCTACACATCTCCCCTCTCCTTCCTGCTCCTTCCCAATGTTTCTGTCTCTCTCTCTCTCTCTCTCACACACACACACACACACACACACACACCAGAGTGTGTGTCATAACACATAATGAACATTTGCATGTGTTTTCATAAATTCATCTTTAAACGTACCATGCATTTATATTTTTAAAGTGTTTTCTTAAATTGATGGCTGACATGATGTTTAAAACAGAAGCATGAATAATTTCATATTCTGGTCTTAGGATCTTTGGTGACAGATTAAAAGGACAGATTCATAGACCCAAACTTCAGAATCACATCTTATCTGATCAATGTTGCATACTGGCCTGGTTGTTGTGCTGTCTGTTGTGAAGTTATCTGCCCATCTCTTTAAGTGCATATGGAATGGTCGTTAAGACAGAGCTCCCCTTGGTCATGAAACAAGCCTTCACAAAATTATCAAACTAAATGTTCTCTGACCATAAACGAAACTACAAATTAGTGACTGAAAGACAGAAGCAGCGGAGATGGCTCAGTAGGCAAACTGCTTGACTTATATGCATAAAAGTCCAGGCTTACATCCCTAGGATTCATGTAAGTGCTGGTGCATTAATATACTTTTGTCTCTAATCTAGGGAGCCAGAGACAGAAGAATCTCAGTAGCTTGCTAACTGGACATTCTAGCCAATTCAGTGAGCTACAGGTTCAGATGAAAGATTCTGTCCTTAAAAAAATATGGTGGTCTCTACAAGTTCTAGCTCCCCTTTGTTGGGTATTTTGGTTAATGTCATCCCCACTGGGTCCTGGGAACCTCTCACTTACCTAGCATCTGGGTCTTTCTAGTACACCCCCACTCTATTTCCCACCCCACCCCCAGTGCTACATATTTCTATTCATTTTCCTGACCCTCTGGACTGGACTTACCTCCTGTCTCTTCCTATACCTGATACTGACCCCCTTTTTTCCTTCCCCTCTTCTATCCCTCCCAGATCTCTCTCTCTCTCTCTCTCTCTCTCTCTCTCTCTCTCTCTCTCTCTCTCTCTCTCTCTCTCTTTCTCTGGTTTTTCAAGACAGGATTTCTCTGTGTAGTCCTGGCTGTCCTGGAACTCACTCTGTAGACCAGGCTGGCCTCGAACTCAGAAATCCACCTGCCTCTGCCTCCCAAGTGCTGGGATTACAGGCGTGTGCCACCATGCCTGACTCTACCTCCCAGATCTCTCCCTCCACCTCCAGTAGACAGGCACAGCCCAGAGTTGAGGGATAGAAGCACCCACCCATCTCAAAAATTGTAACACATAATTGTTCCCATCTAAAGGAAACACTGGGACAAAACATGGAGCAGAGACTCGAGGAAAGGCCATCCAGAGACTGCCCCACCTTGGGATCTATCCCATCTGCAGACACCAACCCACCCACATTATTGCTGATGCCAAGAAGTGTTTGCTAACAGGAGCCTGGTATAGCTGTCCCTTGAGGGGGTCTACTAGCACCTAAGCAATACAGATGCAGATACTCACAACTAACTATCAGACCGAGCATGGGGACCCCAATGGAAGAGTTAAGGGAAGGACTGAAGGAGTTGAAGGGGATTGCAACCCTACAGGAAGAACAACAATATCGACTAACTGAAACCCTTAGAGTCCCCAGGGACTAAACCACCAATCAAAGCGTATACAACAATTGATCTATAGCGCCAGCTACATATGTAGCAGAGGATTGCGTTATCTGGCATCAGTGGGAAAGGAGGTCCTTCATCCTGTGGAGGCTTGATGTTCCAGCATAGGGGATGCTAGAGTGTAAGGCAGGAGTGCGTGGGTGGATGAGTGGGAGGGCACACTCTTAGAGGCAAAGGGGGGATGGGATGGGGGTTTGTGAGGGGAAACCAGAAGAAGGACAACATTTGAAATGTAAATGAATAAAATAACCAATAAAATCTTAAGTTCATTGACTAAAAAAAAATAAGGTGGGTTGGGGACTGGAGAGGTGGCTCAGGGGTCAAGATCACTGTTGGCTCTTGCAGAGGACTCAGATTCAGTTCCCATATGGTAACTTGCAATCTGTAACCCCGGTTTCAAGGGATTTGACTCTCAATTCTTAACCCCAAGGACACAAGGTATGCACGTGCTGTATACACATGCACACACTCTTACAACCGAAACATCCAAACACATAAGATAAAATAAATACAACTTTTTAAAAGAAAAATCACAGTGATACATAGAAAAACCCTATCTCGAAAAACAAAAGACAATATAGTGAATTTATTTTTCAATTGTGTGAGAATTTCAAATGTTTACTACATTTACACAATTTCCCCTCTAATTTTTTCCTGTGTGTCCACTCAATTCCCTCTCATATTCATGACCTCTTAATTACTATTGCACACACACACTTAAAGCCCTTTACTATTGCTCATATGTACCTGTCTTTAGGGCTGATCACTTAGAATTGGATAAACTACAAGGAGACTGATTTCAGGAGAGAACTGGTTCTCTGTTCCTCACCTGCCATTGGTTGCCTATATCTTTTTATCTAGGAGTGGACCCTTGGGAAATTTCCCCCCTCCCTGTTGTCATGTCAACTGGTGTTGTCATTATGTAAGTCTTCTTTGAGCAGATATATTGTTGCAACCTCATAGGAGTAGCAATCCTGTCCAGAAGTTAGGTTCCAGCAGACAACAGCCTAGTCCTGTGATTTACATCTCTTCTTCCAGGATGTTCCCTGAACTTATATTATGGATGTTTATCATGGGTTGGGTCTGGATACCTCCTGGTCAACCCTCCACAGAGAGTTGACTAGGTTTTGAATATCAAACACAAATTCCATCTGATTGAGAAGGTCTAGTGTTCAATTAAATAGCTGTTGGATACCCCCAAGATAAATAATGTTACAGTTATACCGGTCAGAAAAATAATAGCATCCTACACAGTAATGTATAATAAAAATAATATATAATAAATAGTGCATTCATAACATATGATTAATGTATATTAAGTAAATGGCAATCAACCTACAAAAATAACAGCAATATGGACAGCACTTGATGAAGACCCTTGATATTTATCTCTTTCATCCAGGAGCAGAAGGGACATACGAGATAACCATCTCCAGTATCTAGAATTAAGACGCTAAAATGTATTCCATAATCAATAGTCAAGACTGAAGCTCAGTGGAAATTGGAAAAAAAAAAATCACCAGGGAACTAAATGAAAGCAAAACTGAGAAATAGGAATGAAAATCCTGAGTGAAGAAGTCAGAAGCCCAGGGCTAAGGGTGGAGAGAAAGCTTTCCTCCCATGACCCAGTTCTCTGATTTACCACCTTCCAGTTTAAAAGCAAAGCATTAAATGTTACTATCAGCTCTCAGGTCTCATCACCAGTGAACATCAAACAGAAAAGCGTAGGCATACTGCAAGCTTGGGAATATTGAATTGCTTCCGTTATACAGCGACATTGCCAGGTGATGAAATATAACTGGCACTGCCCTGCGGGGGCTGGCTGCGCAGCGGTAAAAGACTGGCAGCCTTGCACGGTCACGTGACCGCGGGGTTTTGCAAGACCAAGCCAGACCCGAGATCCTAAACTCCCACTGGGAGCAGCTTTCAGCAGTCTGGCTCACGGACAGCAAACAGTTAAACTCTAGAAAGGTGCTTGAGAGCAGGGGGAGGGGGAAGGTGACTCACTTCTTTCTAAACAGAGGCAGTGAATAAATGGTGCTTCGGGAATCCTCGCTCCTTCAGGAGTCATTGCTTCACATTTCCCAAAAGTAAGTTTCTGCGATTTTGTCTTCCTTATCCAGTTTGTTTGGGCATCGGGATTATTGTTGTTGTTATCATAAAATCTAAACCCTTTTATGAGCTGAATGCTAACCATCTGTGCCAAAGTTGCTTTTAAAAATCAATGGGCTATTATTCTGAAATGTTTTGGTGTCTGGTGCATAATATTAAATAGAGTAGGGTATTGAATTAAAATATACGTCTTTAAAATACGCATTCATGATGCTCTGCCTAGCTGTAGAATTAGTGTAGGAATGAGCTGAGACTGGCCTACAGACTGACTGTCAGGAGCTGATACTTCAGGACTGACTGGAAAGCTTGAGCTGCCTCTGGAGTTACTTGCTTTCATGTTGTGATTTGCCAGTCCAGGGTTAACAACTTTTCTGACACTGCTTCCCAAGAGGGTTCACAGAACACTTGTGTTGTGTCTGTCCTAGGATCTCTGAGGCTTCTGTCACCATGGGTGAAATCAGAATGGGAAATGTTTATTGTAGGTTCTCCCTTCTGCTCACAGTCTAACTTTAAATGCTCATCCAGAAGGACAGAGGTGTCTGGTTCCCAGAGCAACAGGGAGGAGAAAAACTTAGTCTCTCTCCTCTATCTCCCTCGCCCTCCCCCTACCTCCCCTTCTGCTCCCCCCCACCTCCCCTCCCCCCCATCCTCCCCTCTCCCTCCCCCTCTCTCTCCTCCTCCTCTTCTCCCCTCCTCCTCTCCCTCCCCTCCTCCTCTTCTTTCCTCCCCTCCCCCCTCTCCTCTTCTTCCCTCCCCCTCTCCCTCCTCCTCTCCCTTGCTCTCTCCCTTTCCCTCTCCCTCCCTCTCTCCCTCCCCTTCCCTATTCCTCCTTCTCTCCCTAGCAGCGCGCGCGCGCACACACACACACACACACACACACACGCACACACACACACGCACACACGCACACACACGCACACACTTACACACTTAAACATCTTGGATATTATGTACTCCATGGATAAGGAGGGTTCAAGTCTTCAGTCTTGCTACAAACCACAGAACACACACCAGGAGTGAACAGACAAGGAGGTAATTTTAATTTATAAATAAAATCGAAGACATTGCAGACAGATGACAGTTGCCTGTGGGGCTGTGCCTGATTGTGTACTGAGATCTCTACTTAGACAACTCCCGCTACACCTACAGCCTACACAGTCCCCTCTGAGAACACTCTGGGAGGCTCCTTAGCTCCCATACACTGGGCACTACAACCTGATGCAGCTCTGTCTGCTCTTGGTGGCGCCCTTTCCTTCCTTCTCTCTTTCCAAGGGTTGTCTCATTTCTTTCCTTGGTCTGTCGGCCTTCCCTCCCAACTCCTCTAACAGCCCCATGCAGGGGTTGTGGCAACAATCTCTGAGCCTGCTTCAGCCATTCGGTCTCCCATTAGACTGGCCAGGACTTACCACCTGAGCTGTGACTCTAGAAAATCCACCAGTGTGCGAGCTCTCTGTGAACCTGAGGAGGGCTTCAGTAAGGACCTGCCCACTCCTTGTCACTGTGAATCACCATGTGGCCCTCATCCCTACCAACTGCTTCAGTTCTCAGGACTTAGAACCTAAATTTGTAATATCTACAGTGGAGCTACTAACTTTGTGGTCAGAAGCCATGGGCTATTCACACCTCTGGCAAGCTTCCCAGAAATCTGCTCAGCCTCAGACTCTGGGGAATCTTCCCTTCCTTAATTCAGTTTAGGTATCCTGTTTCCACCCTCAGGAAGAAAGCCTTGGGAGAGCATTTACATCCCATAGTTTTCAGAAGAGGCTCACCAGAGCATGTTGCACAGTATTGATTGTTGAAGCTGGAGCAGGAGGTGTTATTATGCACTACAACATCTTCTGCAGGAGATTTTACACTACCGCTTAATTAAATATACATGTAAATTCCCTTATCAAATCACCTACTGATATTTACGCACAAGCATACATACCCTTGCTCGCTCCCATAGATGGTCCTTCACTCAGTGTTGAGTTACCTAAAGCTGTGGTTTGCTGTACTCCTGTGGGAAAACCTGTTGTGCTCAGCTGAGCAATCTCTATGGCAGTATAATGCTGCTCTCTTCAGCCAGTTCTGGGGAAAGCCTCTGAGATGCTTTCCTGTGCATCTGCTCACTCACAAGACAAAGGATCATGAACTCTCCACCCAGATGAAGCCAGTCCGAAGCTTCTACAGGTGGAGTTTCTACCTCTGCCTCCCAGATATAAGACCTCACCACAAAAACCTCTCTTCCCTGGAAAGCTAATGTGTTATTATTGATAGACATAAATCTATTTGTGCTTACTTCGGATTAAAAGTAGAGTCACATTTCTATATAATAACTGGATCAGTTAGAATCTATCAGAGAGCTCCTATATGTAGATAGTATTTGTAAAAAATAAATCATAATAAAAGCTGTTAAATTTTTATAAAATAAATTACAGTTCTTTGGGAAAATTAAGAGAAACCATTAAAGATATAAGGATTATAAAGACTACCTTTATAATATGCTTTGAACAAGACATGAAATTGAGGAAAGAAAGAAATCTTTATCCATTTAGTAAAACTTGATAACAATATTAAAAGTAGAATTAGAATAGAGGTAAATAAAATTAAACATAAGAATAAAACATAGTGAGAGATTGTCCAAAGGAAAGGTTCATACACAATTTGGTTAATTTTAAAAATATTATCTATTAATTAGGTTTTAAACAGCAGACAGCTGTCAGTATTTTATGAATCAAACATTTAAAATGTCAGCAAATGTTTAAAGGTAAGCACTGTATACTCTTTGGTTGGTGGTTTATTCCCTAGGAGCTCTGGGTGGTCTGGTTAGTTGATATTGTTGTTCTTCCTATAGGGTTGCAATCCCCTTCAGCTCCTTCAGTCCTTCCCCTAACTCTTTCCTTGAGGTCCCTTGCTTAGTGTGGTGGTTGGCTGTAAGCATCTGCATCTGTATTGGGCAGGTGCCCTTAGAATCTCTCAGGGAACAGCTATACCAGGATTCTGTCAGCAAGCACTTCCTGGCATCAGCAATAGGATCTGGGTTTGGTGTCTGCAGATGGGATGGATCCCTAGGTGGGGGCAGTCTCCGGATGGCCTTTCCTTCCCTCTCTGCTCCATATTTTGTCCCTGTATTTCCTTTAGACAGGAACAATTCTGGATTAAAAATTTTGAGATTCTGGTTGGCCACAACATCAACTGGGGGCTGTGCCTATCCTCTGGGTATGGTTTCTACATGTTCTGTCAAGTGATACTCAGAAGGCAGAGGCAGATGGATCTCCGTGAGTTTGAGGACAACCTGTTCTACATAGTGAGTTCCAGGACAGCCAAGGTTTTACAAAGAGAGCCCGTCTCAAAAGACAAAAGAACTTAAAACCTGACCTATGAGGAATGAGGAAGGCTTTTTAGACACAAGCAAGAGTTAAAAAAATTAGTCTACTGACTAATCTATTGACAGTAGCAGGTTCTATTAAATATAAATATCAGGATATGATAAAGCATTTGCTAAGATGCAAAAATAAGATGCAATCCAATTATGAATCAAGACTTCAGGAAAGCAGGAAAACAATGAGCATTCCATATCCTAATAAAGACTTGACCTATAATGCCATGCCTAGTGGTGAAATGTTCATGTATCTCTTAAATTGAGATGATGTTTTAGCTGAGCTGTTCTTACCCAAGAGAAGAGGCCAGGATGAGTTCTTTATGAATTTGAAGTTTTTGTTGAGCCACACAGACCTGGCCTGGTGAATACAAAGACAGAGTGAGTTGAATGAGCCAGTGGTTTGTTTGTTTGTTTGTTTGTTTGGGGGTTGTTGTTGTTGTTGTTTGATGTTTCATTGCACTGTTTGTTTGTTCATTCATTTGTTTGTTTGTTTTTCATAGTGAGAAGACAGCATTTTATCTCCCTGAGTGTTCATGTGAATTTATGAATAACATTTTAACCTGTTTTGTTTTAATTGGTCTCAGAAATGATTCATCCGTCTGTAGCTCCCATATTCTATGGCACAAATCACGAATAATTCCATAGCAGGATAAATGAAATCTTTTCTATAATTTTAGTAGGAACTCAGGCTCTGTAGGATCTCTGAGTCTCCCTTAGAAGCCTGCTCTTTTCTACTGAGAGACAGAAAGGGAGTGGATCTGGATGGAAGGGGAGGCGGGGAGGAGCTGGGAGGAGCAGAGGGAGAAAAAACTGTAATCATGTGAGAAAACAACAAGAGTAATAAAATACATATGTGAGTTTCATCCAAAACTTGATTAAATTTGAATAAAGTTCAGTTTGAAAGTCTAACAGTGTATTTGCTACAAGACGTCGGACCTTAAACTGTGATTGTTTAGCTCTAAGGTATTTAAATATTGTATTCAGAACTATATTAATTTTCTGTCCCTGTCCTGTCTTTGTCTCGTCTGTCTCTCTCTCTCTCTCTCTCTCTCTCTCTCTCTCTCTCTCTCTCTGTTGTGTGTGTGTGTGTGTGTGTGTATTTTGTTTGTTCATTTGAGACATCATGCTCCCAGGCTGGCTTTAACTCACTATGAAGAGGCTGCCCTTGAAGTCTTGATTATCCTCACACTATCTGCAACTTTAAGTTTCATACACACACACACACACACCACACCACACATGTACACATGCACACACACACATACATACACCACACATACACCACACACACACCAAACATACCACACACACCATATATACCCATCACACACACACACACCACACACTACCATACCACCGCCATCACCACTACCACCATCACCACCACCACCACACCTTCTGTATTTTGAATTTTCATTGGTAAAGTGTTCCAGTTGTTTTAAAATTTAGCTTTTCAATTCAATAATAGTCATAGAACTCTAGACGGAGGAAAAAAAAATCAACTAGGTAAAAGCAATTATGTCCACATGGGTGACATCATACTATTGAAGAAGAACTGGCCAAAGGTAAAAACCACAAGTTTGGCACATCCCCTTGATATACCTGCCATGGCTGTTAGCAAGGATGGAAGCAAGTATTCTTACTCTTTTAATAAGAATAGGGCCCAGTTGTGCCACTGCGGTGTCCCCCCTGTTTGATCAGGAAGCAGAAAGCCTTGTAATGGCAGAAGCTGCGCAAAGCAGGTTAGCAAAAGTTCCTTCAGTACTGTAGATGCCTGAAGGGTAGGCTGACCTCAGTTTTAACCCAAGGTCAGGTTAGGATTTAACAAATATTCTTTTCTTGTCTCAGTAAGGGTACCTGCTAGCACTGCAAGCCTTCAATTTGAGTAACAGTTCTTCCCTACACACAGGTCAAGTTATTCTATAAACAGCTAAAGGGGGATTTTTAAGACGACTTCTCTGTCATTAGGGGGCCTTGTCTTTAAAATACCACAGTAATTATAGAATTCATTCATACTTTAAGAGACAAGATATATATGTATGTGTTATATATGTGCACATGTGTGAGTGTATATACAATCAGAATTTCTGTAAATCGACAATTATTAATGCATGTGATACATAATACTAACTGCAAGCAAGAAGCACACAATATCCAATGTCTTCTGTAGAGAATCAAAAAAAGTATATAATATTACTAGAGAAATAAACTAGTAACTAGAGAGTAAATCTACATAGAAGAAAACTTAGCAGTGTAAAATCTTAACTCTCCTTGATCCAATAGTTTGGAATTTAGGGTCATTGGAATTAGTTTGTCTTTCCTTCTTCCCTTCCTTCCCCCTCCCTTTCTCCCTCCATTCCTCCCCTCCCTATCTCTCTTCCTTCTTCCCTTCCTTCCTTCTTAATCATTCTTTTAAAGTCTCTTAAATAGTTTTATTTATATGCTCTTCCTATGCCATTCCCACTCCTTTCCCAACATATCTGCCTTTCAACTTTATGTCTTTTTTTTTCTGAACCACTGAATAAAACCAGTGCTACCCATATGCATATTTGTGTGGAGTCTTGCACCAGGCCAGGGACAACTTGCCAATCCCTACCTGCCCGCCCCCCCACACACACAAAGAACAGCAACTTTTCCTCCCTCAGCAGCTCTAAACTGCCATTAGTTCCTAAGCAAGGGGTTGGGCCCCTGGAGTCCCTCCTCACTCTGTTGGGATATTTTTTATTGGTGATTTTATTGATTAACATTTCAATTGTTATCCCTCTTCCCAGTTTCCCCTCCTAAACCCCCTATCACATTCCCCCTCCCCCTGCTTCAATGAGGATGCCTCCCCCAACCCCCCACCTACTCTCCACCTCACTGCCCTAGCATCCCCCTACACTGGGGCACACACACACACACAGAGACAGAGACAGAGAGAGATAGAGAATGGAAAAGAGAGAGAGAAAGCATGGCTAAAGTCAAGGTTAGAGAAAATGCAGCCTCCATGTACTTTACACTGCAGAGAACCATTTCATCTGAGCAGTAAGAAAGTGTGTTTCCTGGATAAGCCTGACCAACAAACCACCATGAGCCAAGGATGGCCTCTTCTCTCTAAAATGCTCCTCCAGTTCTGCTAGAGCTTAGATTCCATTTGTCTCCCAAACTCTCCAAGAGTTCACATTCTAGACACTTGGCTGGTGTGTGGGGATGCTAAGAGTGTTGGAACCCTAGAGGAAATGGTAAGTATGGGTACCACTCTTAGAAGAAATTGATGCTCATCTTGTGACATATGTTAGCTCTCCCTTCCTGTCCCTGTACTGTACCGTGATACAGCCTAGAAGACCTTGCCAAGATGAAAATTGACCCAAATAAACATCTTTCCTTTGTGAAGCACATAGCCTCATTATTTTAATGTAACAATAGAAAACAGATGAAGAAAACGTCCTCTGCTGACAAATCTTGACATCAGTCCAGCTAGTATTAAAATTAAACGTCAAAAGGCCAGTTCCATCTTTGTAGAGAAAGCTATGAAGGATAAACTCAGAGCTGAGAGGCATGAACTGGTGGCTGGGAGTGCCACAGATAAACAGTGGGCAGATTCAGGATTTGGGGAAGTAATTAGCATTCATTTAGATCAGTGGCCTCATCAGGTTACTCTTCCCCCATTGGCTATATTCCTCATGACCACTTGATTTATTCTGCTTTCTCTGCCCTTTTTCTCATTAAACAGGGCAACATGATCAAGAGAGAGATAAGTGTGCACCAACAAACTTGTGCTTTATTACAGAAGAACCTTCTTAAAAAATGGAGACTGAAAAGAGAGACCTTGATGGTATGGTTTAGTGTCTCTGCCACTGACTGCTGACAATATAAATGTATTTTGCCTGAGAATTGCATGTGCTTTTCTCCTATATCACCCCACACACCAAAAAAACAAATAAAAGAGTAAACCTCCCTCAGACAGCAGGGACTGCTTTTAAGGCCATGAGTATGCTTAAAGAAACTTCATTCAATTGGTTTAAAAAGCAATAACCCCGGCCAGAAATTCAGAATTCAACAAACATCTTTTAAAGCCACTGGTCACACATCTCACTAGCGTTACCACCCATAGACACAAGAGTTAGGATTGTTGTTAGTCTAAAACTGGGAAATCAAACAACCCAGCAAAAGGGATATTTGCCATTTTCTCATTTGAATTTCTCTCTTTTTTTAATAATTTATTTATCTTTATTTTATGTACGTTAGTGTCTTGACTGCATATATGTTTGTGTTAGGGTGTTGGATCCTCTGGAACAGGAGTTCCAGACAATTGTGAGCTGCCATGTGGGTGCTGGGAATTGAATCCGGGTCCTCTAGAAGAGCAGCCAGTGTTCTGAACCTCTGAGCCATCTCTTCAGCCCTTGGATTTCTTTCTTGTTTAAAATTTTTACTTCAGAAATATCAGAAAGGGTTGGACATATACTCAGTGCCAAAAAAAATATTCTGAAAATATGTCTAACTTTATGCACTGGGGAAACAAAATAATTTATTGGGAATTTGTGAATAGCTACCAAAGCAATGTGGCACCCCTCAGATGACCACCATTCTGCTGAGTACCCTTTAAAAAAGTCTTGGTGTGTATCTTAGTCATGGTTTCTATTCCTGCACAAACATCATGACCAAGAAGCAAGAGATCTAGGGAGGAAAGGGTTTTTTCAGCTGACATTTCCACATAGCTGTTCATCACTAAAGGAAGTCAGGACTGGAACTCAAACAGGTCAGGAAGCAGGAGCTGGTGCAGAGAGACCATGGAGGAATGTTCCTTACTGGCTTGCTTCCCCTGGCTTGCTCAGCTTGCTTTCTTATAAAACCCAAGACACCCAGCCCAAAGATGGCACCACCTACAAGGGGCCCTCCCACCTTTGATCACTAATTGAGAAAATACCTTATAGCTGGGTCTCGTGGAGGCATTTCCTCAAAGGAGGCTCCTTTCTCTGTGATAACTCCAGCTCATGTCAAGTTGACACAAAACCAGCCAGGACAGTGTGTAATCATTATATTCTAGCTGTGGCATGCTGCCACTTCAATACCCAGATTTTCAACAAATCAAAGATGGCTCGAACTGGTTGCCAAGGTAGCACTAGGTGAGAATACTGTAAATGACAGCTGGTTACATTTTCTACTTCCTCATGAGGACCTGCCTCAGCACAAGCACTAAGTGGCCCGAGGCATTCATGTTCCTACCAATAACTGACTGGTATTACTGATGATTTTGTGCCACACAAAATCTATTTCAAGTGGTTTGCCTTTGAGACACATTGGAGTTTTTTATTAATTCGATATATTTTTTATTTATATTTCAAATGATTTCCCCTTTCCTGGCTCCCCAGAGGAAAATTTGATGACCAAATGGTTGTGGATGAATACCTCAGAATCATGATTTTTCTCTCTGTTGGTTATGGATAACTAATCTGGAATTGTGACTTTTCTCCCTGTTCTTGGGCTGCGTAGGAGGGGATGATCTCGCTGCTCCTTCTGCTCTTCTTGTATTTGTATCCTCATGGTCATGAAGCTACTGACTTTTCTTCAGTGCCCACCAAGGATCTGGGGCGAGTCGATTCTTTTAGACAATCCAAGTTCATGGTAGGGTACATGCCTGTCACCAACATGACACAACAGATAATGGAGAAGGTAGCTGCTGCTGCTTTCATGGCAGGTATGGTATACCTATAGTATACTGTAACTATAATATATATAATATATATTATAACTATAGTAATCTAAGGGTTAGGATTTGACTCTCATCTGTTTTATTCTGTTAAGTGTTAACAAGATATATAGCACTGAATATAGTATCTACAGAAAAGATTGTTTTAGAGATACGAATAAAGGCACTGGGTGTATTTTGAACTTTTCCATTATTCTTTTTTGGGGGGTTGTTTGTTTGTTTGTTTGTTTTAGCTTATTAAACATATTATCAGGGTGGCTAGGGAGATGGTTGAGCAATTAAGAGCACTTGTTGCTCTTTCGGAGAACTTGTATTGTGTCCTCAGCACACTTAGGGCAGCTCATAACTGTCTATTACTCCAGTTCCAAGCATCTGACACCTTCTTCTGACCTCTGCAGGTACCATGGGTTTATATGGTACACATATGTATATGCAGGCAAAACACATACATGTGTAAAAATGTATAATTTGGGTTCTTAAAAGAATATAATAATGTATTGCTGCTTCTATTCACCATAAACCAGTGTCTGATTTATGCCACGTTACATCTATTAAAATGACAGCTGTAGAAATAATTTAGCTGGTACCATAAATACTATATTTTGTTCAAGTTGGCACAATAATCAAATATATAAAAATTAACTTTTATTAATTATTCTTTTGACCATGCCTCAATATAACTTTAGAAATATTGTCCCCAGACTTTTAGACTCAATAACGTATTCAACGTCAGTAATTGATTCAACATTGCTTCCGTGAAGAACTTTCATAAACTATGACAGACTTGACGTCTCAACATTGCCTCCCTCCATCATTCACTAACAACAGTGTCACCCACTCTCTCCTCTGCAGATAGAAAAGTTTTGGGACTGTTGGATGAAGAACACGTCAAGGAATTAGCAGAAAGTCGTGAGGAAATAATAAAAGTTATTTTTTCTGATACATTCTCATATCAACTGAAATTCCAAACTGGATGGAGATTCCCAAAGTGGAGAGAACTCGGAGACCATGAAGGTAGTTCTCCAACTACACAGCCCTACTACTCTCTATTTCAATGGTGTTGACCCATTCATAAGGATAGATGTTATTATGTCAAATTAGACAACCTCTAAAGATGTCTGTTTGTGTTGACATGTGTTAGCATATTCCATGTATGATTGCTTTATATGACTAGATGTATATATGCTTAGATGTATATGAAGCATATAGGTAGATATACATTTTAATACAATAGTGTCATTTGTAACATAACTGTAAAATGTGTATGCATTTACAAATGTATATGCGTATGCACAATTTAATACTAATAGTATTTAGTTTGTAGTATATAGCTGTAAAATATGTATAAATGAAATAGGAAAACTTCTTAGATGAGATCGGCCACATTCTGGGTGGTATGTCCACAGACTAAACGTCTGTTCAAATGTTTAAAGCTACATGAACAAGAAGTTTTCAAAATTCCTTGGTAAAAGGGGAACATGTGATTATTGGATTTATCTATACAATTTTGCTTGGCACAGGAACTGAGAGACATGGATGTTAGAAACAATCTTAGGACAAATGAAATCTTGAGTTTCGGAAAAGAGGAGATTCCTACATGACTCTGGGGGCTGGGGGGGGCGGCAGAGCAACATCCAGAGAGTAGACAAAATACCTGCATAGTCAACAAGGCAGCAGACAAGATCAGCTGTTATCAGAGGAAGGATGAAAGGTTGTTTGTGTTGTCTAGGGTTCCGGAGGAAAAGTCTGAACTGAAAGAAAGAAAGAAAGAAAGAAAGAAAGAAAGAAAGAAAGAAAGAAAGAAAGAAAGAAAGAAAGAAAGAAAGAAAGAAGGAAAGAAAAGAAAGAAGGAAAGAAAAGAAAGAGAAAGAAAGAAAGAAAGAGAGAAACAAAGAAAGAAAGAAAGAAAGAAAGAAAGAAAGAAAGAAAGAAAGAAAGAAAGAAAGAAGGAAAGAAAAGAAAAAAGGAAAGAAAAGAAAGAGAAAGAAAGAAAGAAAGAGAGAAACAAAGAAAGAAAAGAAAGAAAGAAAGAAAGAAAGAAAAGAAAAGAAAGAAAGAAATTAAATTAAAAGAAGAAAGAAAATTTACCTTTGAATAACTATAATATTGAGTTCACCATCTTTGGAGTTTGGGATCCTATGTTAACTTGCCCATCTGGCCTGAGAAAGCTCTTTTAGATATATGTGAATCAAAATAATTCCCTCTTTCCTTCCATTGTATTTTTTCAGGCATTTTATTGAAGCAAAGTCACAAGTAATTAATACACACATCACAGACTATTCTGGCTGACAAATATATATTTATGAGATGGTATATATAAAGATTTTTCCAATACAATATTTCTATTAATTGAGAACTTCATGCAGTGTATTTTGATCATAATTATCTGACACTCATTCCTTCCCATAACTCCTCCCTGATCACCTCCCAATTTTGTGTTCTATTTGTGTGTGTGTGTGTGTGTGTGTGTGTGTGTGTGTGTGTGTGCTATGTTTGGGTGCTCAGAGGCCATTGGATCTCTTGGAGCTAGAATTACTTATTAATAAACATGTAGTTAATATTAACTACATGATAATATTAAATAAACATGTAGTTAGCAAACAGACAAACTCAAACACAACACACATATAAAATAAAATATAATACAAATAAAATAAAAACAACCTTTAAATGGGATTATTGTGTGAAAGGAGGTGGGAAGATTCTCAGAGTCAGGAGTAGGAAGTTTTCCATGAGGCTGTGTCTCCTAGGGAGGTCAGAAGAGCAATATTGATGAAATCTTACCAACATGACCTACCCAAGTATGACACAGATAGACGTGCTAATGTGGATGTAGGAAATTTGGGAGGCCTATGCCCGACACAGAAACACAGGCAACTAAGGAATACTAAGGACAGGAAAAATAGTCTTCCATAGGGAAGAGCCATTAATTGATTTTCAGATACCTAGAGGTCAGTCCTGAAAACACAATTGAAGTAATATTATAGAAGCTGAGTAGATTGCTTTTATATATAATATAGTACATGTAGTTATATATGTGATATATATTGAGATATATATGTACACACCAGAAAGCAGAGAGAAATACATGAAAGGACTTGGAGAAAGGGAAGGTAAGGGGGATTTGGTGTAATTAGAAGCTCAAAAATTTAAAAGTACCAAAAAAAAAAAAAAAGAAAAGAAAGAGTGCTGGGATAATTCAAGGTGTATGGTTGCCTGGGAGACCTCTGTCTGACACACACAGAATTTATGTTTTCATAGATTTTTGAGCAGTTGGAATTGGGGGCTGTTGTGAAGTCCACTGCTTGCTCTCCTCAGGGTGGAAATAACCTATGGTCTATGCTTCTGGTTTCTTTTGTCCACAAAGCTCATTGTTATGGAAATCAGGAAGATGTTGGCTGTCTGATATCAATATTCTGGAAGGAAGGATTTGTGGCTCTTCAAGCTGCCATCAATGCTGCCATCATCGAAGTAAGTGCAACGGGTTGAATGCACGCTGGTACACAGGACAAATCACCAGAGGCATAGAGGATACGAGGAAGAAAATACACACGGCTAGACCTCCTCTTTCATCAATCCATTCATTCAAGGAAAAAGTTACTAAAGTTGCTGTATGTTATATAACAAAGCAGAAACTAGAGGGAGAGTTCCTCTTGCATGGTATCAGCCTAATCAGGAAGCCATGTGTGTAGAAAGAAAATCATCAAAGCAGATGCTGTCTACAATAGGGGCTGTTCTGTTAGTGTTCTGTTGCTATGAAGAGACAACATAACCAAACCAACTCTTATGTTTAAAAAGCATTTCCTTGGAGGCTTGCTCACAGTTTCAGAGGGTTAGTCCATAATCATCACAGCAGTCCATGGTCATACAGGCTTGGTGCTGGAGCAGTAGTTTTGAGTGTTCCTTTCTGATCCACAGAGGCAGCACACAGAGACCATATGACTGAACCTGAATGGGCTTTTGAAAACCCAAAGCACATTCCAGTGACTCACCTCCCCCAAGAAGGCCACTCTGACTCCAGCAAGGCCACACCTCCTAATCCTTCCCAAAACACAAAAATCACTTTGTGTTTGCAACCCATTATGATAACTACAATACTCACCTTGCCTTGGGTAATTCAGTGCCGCTGTCTTACCCCTGTTCCTTGGGGGTGGGGCAATTAAACCCATAAAATCTAATTTGTTCCACTAAGCATCAGTGTCTTCAGCCCTACTAACTGGGGACCAAACATTCAAACATATAAATGGGTAGGATCCATTCTCATTCAAACCATATCACCATATCCCAGAATGCCATGGGATAATTTCTGATCAGAATGATAGTTCAACTTGAGACTTGAGGTAAGAGATGTATTGAACGTACAAGTTTAGAAAAGGCATTTCAAACTGTTCTGTGGTAATGTTAGCTGGGGTGTTACAGACAGGAGGTGAAATCTGATCATTGCGGGTAAACTCAGAGTGCCTGAGCAAGATGCAAGTAGATCAGTGGCAGGACATGAATATGGAATTTTCCTCTAGTAGATGATTGTGGTAGGCCAGTAAGGGATTCCCGGAAAGGGATAGTTTAAAACAGAGCGTGTCATTCATGATCTTGCAAGTTTTATTAACAGATATCACTATGTTTTCAGACCACCACAAACCATTCGGTGATGGAGGAACTGCTGTCAGTTTCGGGGAAATACATGAAGATCCATCCTTTTGTCAGTCAAGATGGAATTCGGACTGATTTCTTCATTTTCACCTGCATCGTTTCCTTCTCCCCAATCATCTATTATGCGTCAATCAATGTTGCAAGAGAGAGGAAAAGGATGAAGGGCTGGATGATGATGATGGGTCTTCGAGATCCAGCATTCTGGTGAGTCAAATGCAAGGCAAACAACTAAATGAGGCACCCCAAGAAAGTGGGCATTTTGGCCTATGTTTGTTAGAACCAATAACTATCTAGCTTTTTGCTTTATCCCTCTGCATGGAATAAATAGACCTTGGTGTGATGTTTGCCATGCTGATGCTGGCTGTCATTTCTGTGCTTTTCTGCTTGAAGTAAAGAACCTGGGATTTAGGATTGCTAAGTAGTTGTGAAACAGAAATTATTGGGTGGCTATGCACTCTGACAACAGTGTCAGGAAAGTTAAATACTGGTGTTGCAGACAGTCACAGGTGGCATTACCACTAGATCAGGGTCAATGGGATGGAAGACACCAAGTGTCAAGGGATTTTTCAGGACTCCCGAAGGGGATGGGCGAGTCTGAGAGGATGGGTCAGCAGAATGGGATTGTGGATGTGGCATAGACAGTTCGATCTTTATATACTGAGTCATTTCAGGAATAGACAAGCATCTAGGAAGGGCATAAGCTGGAGGTGGCACTTATAGAGAAGAAAATAAAATGGATACCAAGCCAACTATATTGAAACAAATCCTGCTTGTACTATGATCCTAAAATTTTGCATACTTATATGTCAGATCCCTTCTACTATTATGATCATTATATTTTGACTGCCTTGTTGAACTGATATTGGTTGAAAATGTACAAAGGTTGTGAAGCCTAAGGACACCAGAGCCAAACCTCTGGGCATGAATCATATCTAACATCTGCATTTGCCAAATTCTCCATCAATAAGACAAGAAAATACAAAAATGGAATTTCTGCATAGACTTGGGGTGGGAATCTTATGATTTAACATTTGTCATGTTCTTAAACATTCTCTTACACACAGCAACTGGCATATGTCTGAGAATTGTTTTGTTGGTTTTGCAGCTGTCTTATATTGGTCTTTAATTATTTTTATTTTGCTATACATCTCATAGAATATTTACGACAAAGAAATTGATGAGAAAAGGCACGCTGATAATTTTGAGATAAGAGAAATAGAATTGTCGAACTTGGAAGAATGCTTAGTGGGAAAAAGAATATTTGTTGTTGGGGCTGGAGAGATGACTCAATGGTTAAGAGCACTGTGCTCTTCCGAAGGTCCTGAGTTCAAATCCCAGCAACCACATGGTGGCTCACAACCATCCGGAATGAGTTCTGATGCCCTCTTCTGGTGTGTCTAAAGGCAGCTACAGTGTTCTTACATATAATAATAGATAAATCTTTTTTTTTTTTAAAAAAAGAGTATTTGTTGTCCCCAAGGTTGTCCCAGGGCTTACACCTCATCGTTGCATATCCTAAAGCACTCAGTACCTGAAGAATGGATAAGTGAATGAATGAAGGAATGAATGAATGGAATACTAAAAGATGAAAGTATGCATGAACAAATGGATGAATCTTAAAATTATTTTAAAATGGATCATATATCCTCCTTATCTGCCGTGTTTCAAAGACTAAAAGAGAATTTTATTCCCACACCAGGCTATCCTGGGGCCTGCTCTATGCTGGCGTTGTCTTCATTATGGCCCTATCTCTGGCACTTGTTGTCAAATCTGTCCAGTTTTTCGTTCTGCCCAGCTTCGTGGTTGTCTTTAGCCTCTTCCTCCTTTACGGATTGTCTCTGGTGAGTTGATTTAAAATTCCCCTTGCCTACCTCTTAGCCCAAGAATTAAGCATGGTTTCAAAGAGGTCATTATTTTAAGTATGGTAGGTTTATCTTCTGTTTGTACACAAAACTCCATAGACAGGCACATTTTTGTGTACTGTGTTAACACAGTTTGCAAGACATAGTTTTGTGTGTTCATATGCTAGATCCCTTCTATCATCGCCATAATCATCATCACCATCATCATTGTTATTTGTTATTATTACCATATTATGTTAAATAAATGTAAGCTACCTGGGTCTGCTCTCATTCTAGATTGCTTTGACCTTCCTGATGAGTGTCTTGGTGAGGAAGTCTTTCCTCACTGGCCTGACTGTGTTTCTTCTCACCATCTTCTGGGGAAGTCTGGGCTTCACAGCCCTGTACAGATACCTCCCTGCACCTGTGGAATGGACTCTCAGTCTTTTTAGCCCCTTTGCCTTCACACTAGGAATGACCCAGGTGAGGACCTGTTACCTATTGACAGTATCTTTCTTCTCTTGAACTCATTAACCTGCAATCATTTTCACATGCAAAGCTCTAAGACTTAAAGCCCTAGCATATGCTCTCTGATTTAACAAAAGTGACCTTTTAAAGCTTTGAGGGGATCGGATGCAGCAAACAAGCCATTTAGAAAATGTGGGGCAGGGGAGTAAGGAAGCATGGATGCTGGAGGGATGGTTCAGTGGGTAATTGCACTCTTTGAGAGGACCAGAGTATGGTTCACCAAACCTACATATAGTGGTTCACAACTGCCTGCTGGGATACCAGACACACACACCACAAACACAAACTTGGAGGCAAAAGACTCATACACACAAAATAAAAGTAACTAAGTAATTTTTTTTAATTCTAAGTCTGAGCACAAATGCCAACTTTGATTGCCTCCTCACCTTTTCCAAATGTTCCAGTTTCATATCATGGCACTTACTATTATAGCTGCCCATATGTCTATACCATGAGAGGTCTGGGAGTTCTAATATACATCTCTTCTATGTTCACAGAGCAAAGTAGCCGATGACTAATTTTTTACTGTTAAACCCAGTTTGAACTTAAACTTTTATCATAAATCTAATTTCTCTTCATTTCTTAAAACTTTCAGCTCTTACACGTGGACTATGATTTATATTCTAACACACCCCCTGATCCAGACAGTGGCTCAAATCTGATTATAGCAACCAATTTCATGCTGGCATTTGATGTGTTTTTGTATCTGGCCTTGATGATGTACTTTGAAAAAGTTCTGCCAAGTGAGTAACATGTGATCAAAATAGACTACCATTGCAATAATTGTATTTCCCAACCATATTTCCTAATGTGTGCATTATTGATATTTCAAGAACTACTCTGGTTTCAACATGAAGAAGATGGGCCAACTCATTACCATTGGCCAAATCAGTTCTTCCATTTTCTTTGTCCTTGGTCATTCAGACTTGAAATCTACATTTTGCATATTGAATCACTGACCTGAATTTCATATCCTATAAGTCATAGCTTGTTTCTTTGTTGAAGTTTGTTTGTTTGTTTATTAATATGTTATGCTGGGAATCAAATCATGGCTTCGCACATGCTAAGCAAATGCTATACCACTAAGCCACTGACTTCAGCCCTTGTCTTATTCCTTTGTAAGAATCGCTTTAGAAAGCTCATTCCTAAGTGGGTCTGCTGTTGATGGGTATTTATAGCTACTTTTGTGTGACTAGCTAGTTTAGCAATTCTGCATCCTAGCTGGACATCAGAACCACGCAGGGAAATGTATGGAAGGAAGGACAGTTCTTGCCAGAAAGATGTTGATGCAATTTCTCAGCAAAGGAAATTGGCTACCTGTAGTTTTAACAATCTTCCCAGAGTATCATGACATGAAAATATTATTATCATCAGGGCCTAGTGGTTTGGGCCTGTAATCTCAGATTTTCAGAACAGAGGGCAACCTGAATCCCAGAGAGAGCTCAAGACCACTTGAAACTTATTAAGATCCTATCTCAAAAGGGTGAGGCTCCGTAGAGCTCAAGGGTAATGAAAGGACTTTGGGCAGCAAGATGAAAGGGCTTAAAAGGGGGGAGTATAGGGGGCTAGGTGAGTTTGGCTAGGCAGCGTGGGGGAGGGTGTCCAGGCGGGCCCTTGCCTGGGCACCTCTGCCCCTGACGGACCACACACACACAGAGACATGGTATAGAATAGTATTTATTCAGAGTAGGGGATGGGAGTTAGTGGTAGAGAGAGAGAGGTAGAGAGAGAGAGAGAGAGAGAGAGAGAGAGAGAGAGAATAGAGAGAGTGGAGGCTTGCCATGACCACGTGGAGGGAGGAAGAGCCCCAGGGGCAGAGAGGTGAGAGAGTGTGGGAGAGCAGAGAGCAAAGAGGGAGAGGAGGAGCAAGTAGCCCCTCTTATAGTGGGCCAGATCTCTGGGGCGGGGCATACCTGGCTATTGCCAGGTATGTGTGGGGTGGAGCTTAGACAAAACCCCAACATTCCCCAATGTTTTTTTAATTAATAAAAGAAAAAGGAAAATAAAAGAAGTGACAGTGAATACAGCGAAGCAGGAATAGGGTCATTGTTGAGATCTGGCTGCTTCATGCTGACATTGGGGCGACATGTCTCTGGGGAACCTAGAGAAAGGGGTATGGAGGGTGATTGTCCAGTCTCAGGAGGACTGGCTGCTTCTTTGCTGTCCAGAATTTGTAGAGCCATTTGAGGATAGGTCAGGAGAATAGGTCCAGTAGAAGCTGTCTGCATCTGGAGAAGCTGAGAGGAGATTGGAGCATCTGAAGGTTGCTTCTCTGGAGCTGTCCTGGATATGGCAAGGGCCTGGACTTAACAAGATGTTGGAACACATTAGTATAGGTAGGGAATAAGACTAAGTACATTTTGGAGAAAGGAAAAATTTCCTTTTTTAAGATGTACAATTTAAACCCAGAGGAATCCCACCCTTTGGAAAGGTAGTAAAGTGGGAACTTGGACAGATGTACTTATCTGGATGGAGCCTACTTGGTCCATGAGCAGTAGATCTGGGTAGGTTTTCTGTAGCTAACAAGTTTATTAAAGAGATAACAACATGAGTTAACCACATAAACAGTCTTTAAGATGAGCCTTTGTAGATCAGAAGGAATAGAATTGAAGGTTGGGACAGTGAAAGAGCAAGAAGAGGAAATATGAAGCATTTAATGGAAACAGAGTTTAGGTAAGGAGATAACTGTCTAGCCGTCAATGTGGTCAGAAGTCTGAGGAATAAACAATAACTTAGCAGTTATATTATTAAAGAATGACAGATCCCAGTAGCCAGCAGTTCTTTGTGGTCTCTGGTCTCCATGGCAGCTTTGGCTGTCTGTCTGGCTTTCAAGCACAGAAGATGCACGGCTTTTTCTCTGTGGAATGGATACCCATGACATGAGAAATGACTTACCTTTGTTTAGCTAAGTCATTTGACTCAAGGTATCCGGTTGTGTCCACTGCACTCTTTCAGGCAGCATCCTGTGGCGGTGTCCATCTTTCTTCTGAGACCTCCTGGGAGAAGCTGTCAGGCCTTTGGGAATTCTGTCTGTCTTAAATCTAATAACAAACTTCTGACAAGATTGAGCGCAAGATAGGAGAGCAATAGTTAAAGAGAGACTAGGAATGGAAATCTTAAGTAGCTTTGACAGGTTGCATAGGTAGAGGAAAGTATATTGCCTTGGTTAGTAAAGATGCTAGGATCAGAGTAAGAAAGCTGGCAGCAATGGATAAAATTGTGGTGACAGAAAATGAGTTTGTCTAGGCAGATTTAGGCTTGTTAACATCAACTTGAGCACGCAGGCTATAGGAGCAAATGAGTTAAGGGTGTGGGAACACAGAATAAGTGAGGTTCAGATTCTTTATCATTTACCAGACTGTTAATTTTAAAAGTATATAGTCGAAGACAAGTAGCACCCACTGGGTAGGGGAGGGAGTTGTTCTGCAAACTTAGCGTCCTAAAGAGTGCAGAAACAACTGAAAGGCAGCTACGCCAAAGAGTCCAGAGCGTTGTGAGGACCCTTGGGAGCTGGGGCTAGAAAAGCCTGAGGAAGCGTCCCTTCTGGACCAGGATTTTCGAGGACAGCTGTAAAAGCCAAAGGGAAACTCAGGATCACTTCTGGATTAGGATACACCCGAGGGTGGGTCTAGAAGTCCTAAGCAGGAGTGTGGACTAGGCATGAGAGGAAACCCTTCGTTCCAAAAGAGGTTGGCCAGACTTCATTTAAAAGCTAAGGGTTATTTACTATTGTGGTTAATGTTTATTTAAATTTCTAATCTGGTAGAGGGAAGAACCTGACATGTAGCACACATACTTGTGGAAGCCAGTGTGGACTGCTTGGCTGTGGGACCCGGTCCCCGAACCTTGCTTCTCCTGCCTGTGCGTGGCTACAAGACCAGTCATGGCCTGCTGTATTAACAGTAGAGGATGTTGAGAGTGGTGGGAAGGAGACCACACAGGGAAGAAGAGGGAAGACAGGGTGGTAGGGAGAAGCCGTAGAGCTGTGAGAGAATCAGGTAGAATTGATGGAGCATCCTAGCAGCCAGTATGGAGCTGGGCATGGGCTGTGGCTAGACTTTTGCAGGTAAAGGCCCTAGAAATCTGCACTGTAGCCAGCAGAGCTGGACAGTATAGTGGTAGGGGGTGGGGTGCAGCAACGGAAAAGGAGTGCAGGCTTGCTGCGGTGGGGAGGCGGCATCGCTCGGCAGGGATGGAGCCAACCGATTCTGAGAGCCTGGAGAGACCTCGCCATGGGTAACAGCTGTGCTACCAGAACCTGTGGCTGTTCTGATGGTACAGACTATCAGCGAAAAAAGCCCCGTAGCGGGGAAAGTTAGTGATCGGGCATGGGCAGGGCAGAACTTCCTGTCAGCAGCGGAAGTCAGAAGTTAGGTAGCCTGCAGTGGCTGGGAAGTAGCTTGTTTTGTATCTTAGCAACGGCGCAGGAGGGGCAGAGCTGCAGTGGCGGCGGCGAGGGAGGGGGTCTGGTGTGGGCTGCTGAGGCGCTCTGGCAACCACAGCCAAGGCTGGGGCTTGGCAGCAGGGAACAGGAAGGTTTGCGTGAGGCCCCCGGGAGCAACTGCAACCATGGCCAGCGCGCCATGAGCCCCCCAGGCCTCCAAGCCAGCGCGCAGGAAAACAAGGGGAACCTGTAGAATAAATGCTGCTATCCAGCAGCGATGTGTGTGCGCATGTGCGCGACCTCTGTGAGGCTGTGGTTTAGCTTGTTTTGTATCCTAACAATAAGACACGGGGTGAATTAGATAGCCGAGCCCAGTGGCACTCACAGCGCTGGGGCATTGCCGCTGCTGCCAATGAGTTCCACCGGGAAGGAGGGACAGAACAGCGGTGGTTCTGCGGAGAAACACGGGAAGTGCAGAGACTATTGCTCTGACCAGTGGGGGTGTAAGACTTACCCATTGGTGGAAGAGGCTTAATATCCCATGGTGTTCCTTGTTCCCGGCCAAACGCACCAAGTGAAAGGACTTTGGGCAGCAAGATGAAAGGGCTTAAAAGGGGGGAGTATAGCAGGTTAGGTGAGTGTGGCTAGGCGGCGTGGGGGAAGGTGTCCAGGCGGACCCTTGCCTGGGCACCTCTGCCCCTGAGGGACCACACATACACACACAGACATGGTATAGAATAGTATTTATTCAGAGAAGGGGATGGGAGTTAGTGGGAGAGAGAGAGAGAGAAGAGAGAGAGAGAATAGAGAGAGTGGAGGCCGGCCATGACCACGGCCGACCATCTCCCCAGGGGCAGAGAGGTAAAAGAGTGTGGGAGAGCAGAGAGCAAAGAGAGAGAGGAGGAGCAAGTAGCCCCTCTTATAGTGGGTCAGATCTCTGGGGCGGGGCATACCTGGCTATTGCCAGGTAGGTGTGGGGTGGAGCTTAGACAAAATCCCAACAACTAAAGTGTGTGTACATGCTAGAGAAGTTATGTTAAGTACTCTCATGGTTTCAGAGGGCTCCTGGTTTTATTTTTTTTTCTCAATATTTTTTCTAGCCATAAAGACATAATTCACATGTTCAGTTTTTCCTGCTTTAATACCACCTTTGCTTTATTAACATAACAAAGAATTTTCTTTAATCCCAAATCTCCCCATTCTTTGACTTTTGTGTACTATTCTTTTACAAACCTTAAATATAAGACTAGAAACGATGTTGTTCACTTTTTTTAAAAAAAAAAAAGAAAGTAAATATGAATAGCAGACAAAAAAGCTAATCCTGTGAAATGCAGAAATCCCACAGCAGTCAGGGCAGGAAACGGGTACAGACAACATCAAACTGAAAACATCAAAGGGCCAGATCTGCAGAGAGCCAGCCCAGGCGAGGAGGGTGCCTGAGCTCTAACATCCCCCATCCGTACAGCACAGTTCAGTTGCCGAATATTAGAGAACCATGTCCAAAGCCAGGAAGACAGAAGCAATGATAACACTCAAATGGGTTAATTTCCACCAAGATGTTTGTGACGAGCACCTTCTCAAAACAGCCCGCAAACCTCGTCCTTTACTACAAGCCTGCCTTTCATTTTTCTTACGTCTTTTTACATCTTCTTTCCAAGTATCTCATCTAGCCGGCCATTGCTTCTTGAGATCTTCTTCCTTTGCATAATAGGAAACTAGGATTTAAAACAGAATCCAGAAGGTCTAGTGGATCTTACATTTTTAATCTCCAAATTAAGACCATTTTGAGCCTAACTGTCAGATTTATGAAAATCTTTTAGATTTTAGAAATACTTGCAGTGAATTCTATTTATTACAATGTAGGATTTTTCCTGATAAAGCTACAGAGTTACTTCATGTGGACCACGTATGTGTTCAGGCTTGGAAGCAAAGGACTGAGGAGTGGCTGGGGGGTAGCGGGGTGGTGGTGGTGGCGGATAACTGAGGGCTGACTCAATAGTCACTCATCTCTTGTGTCTCTAGATGAATATGGACATCACCACTCTCCCCTGTTTTTCCTGAAATCCTCATTTTGGCTACGACCACAAAAGCCTGCTCATGTGATTCTTGAAGGTGGATTAGATTCCGTTCCTTCATCAGATGGCTCGTTTGAACCGGTGTCCCCAGAATTCCACGGGAAAGAATCCATCAGGTAACAAGGATGAGAACAGAGACACATGCAAGGTAGAGGAAGCTCAAATCTTAGCCTTGAAGGCAAGCAAAGCACTCTTCAGGGTCTCTAGATAGTCAGGGGTGTCTCCACCCAGCTATCCACACTAACTTGCACTGGAAGGATAAAGAAAAACTCATTCCAACAGATCCTCTCTCTCTTCCTCTCCCTCCCTCTTTTCCCTCTTTCCTTCTCTCCTTCCTCTCAGTACTAGAGATCAAACCTCTGGCTTTGCACATGTCAGACACCACTATATCACTGAAATATATCCTCACCCATTTTTAACTTTATAATTCTTGAGACAGGGCTTCACTGAGTTGTCAAACCTAGCCTTGATTTCACTGTGTAGCCCAGGCAGGCTTTGAGCTTGCAACCTGACAGTTTCTGCCTCAAATATAGCTGGGGTAAGAGGTTTGCTGTACCAGCTTCAGCTCTAGTTAACAGACAGGCACACACACACACACACACACACACACACACACACAAACACGAAGTAGGGAGGAAGGAAAAGGAGAAGCTACAGAGACAAACACAAGAGGTGCTCAGGAAGATGTGTCCCTCAGAGTGTGACAGCACATTGTCTACTTCTCAAGAAGAAAACAGGAACAAGTCCTCAGGCTGCTGTGTCAGCTCTTCACCCCCTCCCCACCCCCAGGGATGTGACTTCTCTCATCCCTTGAGCTCCCAAAGCCCAGTGCATTCATTTCCCACCAGTACCTTATGCTGGTATTTGTCCCAGAACCTACGTAAGCTCAGCTAAGATAAACAATGTCTCCACAAAATTTGTTTATTTTTTTTCTCTTACATTTCTTCAGCACCACCCTCAAGTGTGAGGACCATGAACTGGCCGCATAATGTACTCAAAATAGAAATAGGGAAACAATTTGTTCAATGTGAATGAAGTCTGTTTGATGGATAGTAGATGACAAGATAAGAAACATAAATCTGATTCAGCTTTGTGAATCCCACTCTCCATGGATAATAAAGCAAAGTGCATTTCCAGATCTAAAATAGCACTCAGTGTGTAAACTTCACCCCGGCCATGAGCCTCATGATCTCACCAGCATCTTCTCTGCGTGTTGAATATTTATTGTGAACCAAGCACTGCACACAGAATGAAAAGCTCTGTTTATTGAATGTATTTAAAACCTCAACACAGCCAGAAGCACTCTGAAATGTCAGCTGGGGAAACCCAAAGCTTACCTAAGCAAGCAAAAATGAAGCGGTATAAATGGATGAACCCAGGTGGACCTGAGCACGAAACCCATGATCCATTGCTTCTCCACCTTACTCTACCTCTAAACACGTCTTTAGAGCTCTTCAGTCAAGATAGCCACATACATCTCCAGCCTTCTGCGGGAGTTCATGGTGGCTTTTTTACTGTGGTCAGCCCATGTAGGCTCTCATTCTAGGTTCTTGCTTTGCAGCACAGGGATGATCTTGTTCTTACACAATAACGTCACCTCCCATGCCAATACATGGCATGCGACTATCTGCAGTGGAACATATGCACAGAGTTGACTACTCTCCCAGAGATGCTAATGGATTAGAAGGCAGTAGAGTTCGTGCCACATGGCCAAAGATTGCCCAAGAGTGATGGGGCAAATCTTTCTGTACCCTGAAAATAAGATCCATTTTCCACAAGGCCCAACTGAAGACGCCGGTTGCCTAACCATGCCTTTTCTCTTTTGCAGAATCAGAAATATTTCAAAAGAATACAAAGGGAAGCCTAATAAAATAGAAGCCTTGAAAGGTAAATAATAATAATAATAATAATAATAATAATAATAATAATAATGTGATAGACTTTTAAATTTAAACACAACTATTTTACTTTTGAGGAATGGTTCTTGGTGATGTTTTAAATTTGAAATGTTATTTAAGTTACATGGTAAACTTTGCCTTTCAGTACTTCAGTTTTATTTTATAAGACTTTTATAAAAGTTAGAATAAATGTGTTGAAATACAGTGTATTTAAAATCTATACTGTGTGATACTGTGTTAACCTAAATAGATTTTGGTCTTCCATCAACAAAGTCAAAGTTTTCCCTTGTAATTCAAAGTTCTATGTGTTTTCTCTTTAAAATAAATAAATACTTAAAATTTAAAATTTTAAAAGAGATGCCTGCCTTAAAGGACTTATGACCATGTAGTATTTTATTATTGATCTATCCTTCCATTTAATGTTAACAAATATTTCGCATGCACAGGGCAATGTCAATGAACCTATGGTTGTAACACATTCCAGTTATTTAAAATACCAAATTATATTTTTGCAAAGAATATTTTGAAAAAAAAACTATTTATTCAAGGAGATTAAATGATCCAATGAGCTCCATAGAAGAATTGTGTTATTTTAGTTATTTTCTTGCTTTTACCTCCTTTTTTTTTTTTTTTTTTTTTTTTTTTTTTTTTTTTTTTTGCTGGTCCTTTTTTCTTTTATTTGCATTTTTTTCTCTTTTTTTTCTCTTTTTTTTCATTCGATATATTTTTTATTTACATTTCAAATGATTTCCCCTTTTCTAGCCCCCCACTCCCCGAAAGTCCCATAAGCCCTCTTTTCTCCCCCTGTCCTCCCACCCACCCCTTCCCACTTCCCTGTTCTGGTTTTGCCCTATACTTCTTCACTGAGTCTTTCTAGAACAAGGGGCCACTCCTCCTTTCTTCTTGTACCTCATTTGATGTATGGATTATGTTTGGGGTATTCCAGTTTTCTAGGTTAATATCCACTTATTAGTGAGTGCATACCATGAGTCACCTTTTGAGTCTGGGTTACCTCACTTCGTATGATGTTTTCTTTATTTATTTTTTTTTAATTTTTTTATTCGATATAATTTATTTACATTTCAAATGATTTCCTCACTAATAAGTGGTTATTAACCTCCTTTTTTTAAATATCATCCATCTGTCCTTCGTTTTTCCCTTCCAGACCTGACGTTGGACATATACGAAGGCCAAATCACAGCAGTCCTTGGTCACAGTGGAGCTGGAAAATCAACACTGTTAAATATTCTTAGTGGATTATCTGTTCCTACCAAAGGTAAGGATTCAGGTTGGTAAATAAATCAACCACTAATAAAGAAGCCTTCTGCTTATTAACAAGTATGAATACCAATGGAAATAAAGCTCATTTATAATATTATTCTATAAAAGTGTGTACTATCGTTACGTATGAAGGTCGAGTATTTTATGACAGTCACTTTCTTGGTCCTTAACTGCCACGTGGCATTCCAACTTGTATGTGTTAGCTTCTCCTGCATGACAAACACTCCCAAACTTAATGGTGAAAATAGAAATATTTTATTATTTCTGTGGATTCTGTGATTGCTCCATGCAAAACTGAGTGGGGCTAAGTGGTTTAACAGGACCTTACCCATGTGTTTAGGACTTCAGTTAGGGCAGGCTTCATTGCCAAAGGGACTTTCCACACCTAAGTGGCTAACCTGACATTCTTTACCCATAAGCTTCATGTAATGAGGAGGAAGAAACTAAATCATAGGTGTAATTCTTCCTCAGCCTTGGCTCCTATCACACTTGCCAAGGTCTTGGCAGACACATAGCCAAGCCAAACGGTGGGGGGAGGGGGTCATATCTATACCGCATCTTCACAGGGAAACTGTGGATGGAAGCTTTTTGTTTTCAGAGTACAACAAAAATAGAAGTTGAACCGCTAAGGAGATGTCTCGAATGATAAAGCCCTTGCTCTGTAAGCATGCAGATGTGAGTTTGAGCCCCAACAACCACATAAAACAGTGAAGCCTTTGAGCCTGGAGCGATGGCTCACCTGTTAGGAGAACTTGTTCTTGCAGAGGACCTCAGTTCAATTCCCATCACTACTTGGTAGCTTACAAGCATCTGTAAATCTGGTTCCAGATGATCTGAGACTGTCTCTTCTAGTGTGTAACAGGCTCACACATGGTGTATGCATATAAGCAGACAAACATACATGTAAAAATAAAATCAAGTCTTTAAGACAAAAGAAAAAGTCAGCAGAGCCCAACACCCCTACCTTCAATCCCAACACTGGGCAGGCAGAGACAGGAGGATCCCTGGGGCTTCCAGGCCAGCTAGTCTAGATGAATCCATGAGATTCCGATTCCATGACAGTTTTGTAAAGAATAACCTCTGGCCTTTGTACACATATGCACAAGCATTCATACATATACATGTATCTACAAAATCAATACATCCACTCACAAAACCATGAAAGTTGAGTTAAATAAACCTTGGTGTGGGGCGGGGGGAGCCACATATCTCAAATTGAATGAATACATTGAGAGTTTTTATTTATAAATATTTTCATTGGCTCACTGTTCTGATATTAACACTTGGTTTTTATGACAGGTTCCATCACCATCTATAATAATAGATTATCAGAAATGGCTGAACTAGAAAACGTGTTCAAGATCGCAGGAGTTTGTCCACAATCCAATGTTCAATTTGACTTCCTTACTGTGAGAGAAAACCTCAGGATTTTTGCCAAAATAAGAGGAATTCCTCCCCAAGATGTGGAAAAAGAGGTACGTTCATGTGTGTAGGACCACATTTTGGTCCAAGTGTGAATATTAAGACCCATTTGTGTCAAGATGCATTTTTTTTTATTTCTTTGTGTAAACAGGTGTGAAGTGTTAGGAAATCTAATTTAAACAAGGATATTTAGACATAATGTGTAAGGTACATTTGTTTAACATTGAATGCAAAAGATCATTTATTCCTTGAAGCAACCCTATGAGACAAATATCATTGTCTTCTCTGTCTTACAATAAGGGACTCAGGCTCAGGAAAGCAAATAGCTCAACCAGGCTTATGATGTAGGTGAACATGAGGTGTCACTCAAACCCAGAACCTTTGACCCCAGAGTCTATACTTTTCCCCATCACAGAGAGCAGCTTTGTACTTACGAGGAAGGAAAAAGAAAGAGATCATATTTTGTGTATGTCTTAACTCTTGTATATTTTTTTCAGGTGAAAAGAATTTTGCTGGAATTGGAAATGAAAAATATTCAAGATATACTTGCTCAAAACCTAAGTGGCGGACAGAAGAGAAAGCTAACTTTCGGAATCGCCATTTTAGGAGACCCTCAGGTAAGCCAGTCTGGATTTTGCAGGTAGTTTTCAGTAAATACTTTGCTTTGCAAAGGACCTGTGTTGCAGAAATATTTAGAATGTGCAGCATAAGAGCGAGCCTTACATAAGACTCCTTTAAACCTAGATAGTAAGGAGTCTACGCTGCTCCCTGGGAGAGCTTTTCTCTTTAGAGGAAAACTCTGCCACTTCCCTCCTCTAGATTTTCCTACTGGATGAGCCCACCGCTGGACTGGACCCCTTTTCAAGGCACCGGGTGTGGAATCTCCTGAAGGAGAGAAAAGCCGACCGTGTGGTCCTCTTCAGCACTCAGTTCATGGATGAGGCTGACATCCTGGCTGGTAATGGCTGGCTTCCTTAAGCATCAGGATGATGACATTTAGGGACCTGAGAATCACAGACCAGTGCTCTGCACAGCTATATCTTAACTAACTGATCTAAGCATGTGGTGATGATGTGAATTTAGCACCAACGTATTAACATGAATTATTTTACTGGGTGGTGTATGTGCCTGCGCATATGGGTATGTGTGTGTTCATGTGCATGTAGGTACATGTGTGTATGTGCATGTGCTGCCCAGAGGGAAACCCTGGCCATTGTTCCTCAAGAGCTCTTTACCCTGTTTTGTGAAACAGGATCTCTCTGTAGGTTAGACTGGCTGGTAGTAAGCCCCAGGGATCTGTTTGTCTCTACCTCCAATTGCAAACTGCCCAACTAATGGGTTCTGAGGTCCCCAGGTCCTGAGTTTGCAAAGCAAGCCCTTTAGTGACTGGCCTAGCTCTCCAGCTCCATTTCAGCATTCCCTGTAAATGTTGTGTCATTAAAAGTTGCGTAGGGGCTCGAACTGCCAAGAAACTCACTGTGAAGTAAATGAAGTCTACATTCTAAAAGCTTGCCTCTTTTACTCAGATTTGAGTTAAATCAACTTGAAATGTTCAAATGCTTTCAATGTTTGATCTATCACAATGTGTAATATGAATCCACATGGTTTAATCTCCTTGAGGAGTTAGACAATGAGAAATAAATCTAAGGAGAGGTTAAAGGATATGCTTCATGGAGTCTTCATTAAGTCCCATCTGGAACGGGAAATGCTTCTGGATTGAACTTTAAAGCGTATAAACAATTGTCTTTTTCTCAAAAACAAATGGCCCACTTCTACACAGACTTTCTTCTCTCCTCCTTCCTTTTCAGATAGGAAAGTGTTCCTCTCCAAGGGGAAGCTGAAGTGTGTGGGCTCGTCTCTCTTTCTGAAGAAGAAATGGGGAGTTGGGTATCACTTAAGGTAAGGGCAAGGGTCACAGAATCCTTGAGTCCTTGTGACTGAACCTATTCTTGAAAGTCCTCCAGCCTCTCAACTCTGTAGGTTTGGAGATCAAATCTCAAGCACATGAACACTGGGAAGCATTATCCCATAGCAATGGGTTGATAAGCTATGGAGTGAGGAGGTGAGCTTATTTTAAACTCAAAACTATTGTCAAAAATCTAAACCTGTCACCATACATTATGATAATCATATTTCTTAAGCTTTTCTTAAGCTTTGAATTTTGTATCGATTGGTTAGTGCTTCTGAGTTAATAATCTATTCTTAAGAAAGAAAATAAACATAAATGCAGAAAGACAAACAATAACAACAAGAAGTCTTTTTTGTTTATTTTTTGGTTTTGGGTTTTTTTGTTGTTGTTGTTTTATTGTTGTTTTGTTGCTGTTGTCTTGTTTTGTTTTGTTTTTCAAGACGGGGTTTCTCTGTATAGCTCTTGCTGTCCTAGAACTCACTCTGTAGACCAGGCTGGCCTCGAATTCAGAAATCTACCTGGCCCTGCCTCCCAAATGCTGGGATTAAAGGCATGCACCCCCACTTGCCCGGCAACAAAAATTCTTAATGGTTCCATTCTGCTCACTGGACTAAGTAGCCAAATGAATGACATGGGCGACTTTGCTCTCCTGGCTTCTGTGGTCTAAAGGCTCCGTTATCCAATACCCACTATTTAAAACGAAAAGGTCACTATTTCAATTCAAGTCCCATTGTTTAATTTTATCTTAATGGATTTGCTTCTTTCTTGAGCCCACCTCGACTTGCTGACCCTTACCTGCTTGAATAATATCTCATTGTCATAACTTGGTTAATCTTCCAATTCTGAGTGATGACCTAATTTTTATTTCCTAAGTCACTGTGTTTAAGTATCTTAGAAACTAAACTATAAAATTCAGTTTTCTCATTTATAAAGTGGCCACAAGTAAATGTTATAGAAAAATAGACGAGACATTGCCTACACATGTGGTATGCTAGGCAACGTACGATGTTCTCGAAAACATAAAAGTTCTAGGCAGAATTCCCCGCTCAGATCATGAGTCTCTTCATGGACTTTGGGACAATAATTTGCATAACAGTTTATTTTCTTCTTTTAAACAAAAGTCAACACATTTAAACCACTTATTGTTTATGTATTTTAAAAGATATTTTTGGCAAGAAACAGTCCTGTTGATTCTCTTATATGGTGCTGATAGCTACCATGGGTGTTTGCTTGTTTGTTGGTTGGTTGGTTGGTTGGTTGGTTGGTTTCTGTTTTTCACCAGCAGAGATGAACAGCTGTTGCAGAGGTAAACGGAGACATTTGCAGAATAGGTATGTCAACCCGTCCTTCCAAGGAACCTGGAAGAAGAACACTATACTGGATGTTCCTCATACAGTGACCATATTACCCCAAAACACATTTCTCAAATGCATTTTGTCACCAAAGGAATAGCAGTAGAGAGGGCAAAATGTATTTTTAATTTAATTTCCTCAGTGTATCTCGATTCTTCTTGAAACGCCAAGCATTCTTTCAAGCCCATACATGGTGTATAAATAAATTGAATTATTTTGACTTAAGCATTTGGTGAAAGAAAAATAGCCACTGTTAAGGGTTTGCTAAGTGTGACCACTGTTACTATTCAGTTTATTACATGACCTGACATAGTAAAAATAATTCTTCTTAGCAATAAGGAAACTGCTTATCTACATTAAAATGTCTTTTTAGTTGTCAAAACCAAACTACAGGGTCAGATTACTACAGACAGTTTTTTCTGCTACATACTTTATAAGTTTGATTTTGTCTATTAGCTTATGTTTCTGCAAATGAGAAATAACTGTAGTGTTTTGAATGGATAGGATGCTTTTCTCCACAAGTCTTTGATCTTATTCAACATTCTACTATAGATTCTACAAGGAAGCTAAAACCTTGGGCACCATGCTTCCATAATGTTGACTTTTATCTGCAGCCCAGAGTCTCTCCTCACACTGCTGGTGATGACTGTCTTACTTGAAGGTTCACTTGCTTACTTCTTGCCCCGCCCCCACTTTAGGCAATTGTTATGGCAGGACTATGTAAATTGATTCACTCACTAGAATATTTACCATATACTAAGAATTTAATGACTTTACATCAGATGACAAAAGTAAATAATTGTACTTGTCTGGCATCTATGACTATCAAAAGTCCTTGGCTCTTTTGAAGCAGTATAAAAATCCCATTTAGCCAGCTTCACCTTTGTTTGAATATCATCCCCTATACCATCTATCATATGTTCTTCTGATCTTTGCTACATCCCTGGTATTTCAAATTTGTGTTTAATGACACTTTGGAGACTTGAATCACTGCCAGCCTTCCCTCCACATCATCCCTGAGTTGCCTGGCCAATAATTTTGATTAGCTTTATTTTTTCTTTCCACATTACTTTCTATGATATCTTTGTTTGGTGTCTCATTTCATGTTTACATGACTTATATCTTCCACTCTATTTTGGTTGACTTTTGCCCCAAAGAAATTAGTGATTATTTTCATTCATGAATATATCATTCATAGATTGTATCATATAGTCTATGTCTTTTTTTTTTTTTAAATGTCAGTTTGCAGCTGAAGGAAGTCTGTGTTCCAGAAAATATCACATCGCTTGTTAAGCAGCACATCCCGGAGGCCAAGCTATTAGCTGAAGGGGAAGGGAAACTTCTCTATACATTACCCTTAGACACAACTTACAGATTTCCAGGTAATGTACATTAACACAACAAAATAAAATTTAGATATAATATTTATTATAGGAGCTATGGTGGTCACTGTATAACTACAATCCACTGAGAGTTTATGATATGTTCAGATGTTAAAATGTGTAGACCGCCTGCGGCTACATGTGAACTGGGTTGCCTGTAAGAGAATTTTGAGGTTAAGGCGAGAGAGATGTGAGTCAAGGCGGGAATCCGGTCAAGACTAACTTTATTATTTTTATGACAAGCTTTATAGTTTTGGGGGAGTCAGCCACCCCTCCCAGAAGCCGGTCACATCAAAGGCAGGGCTGTGAGTCTTCTTTGGGTCCAGATCTCAGCGGGTCGCCTGCCTTCAGACTGGCGAGGTCTCTGTTGGGTGTCAGGTGAAACCGCCTTGGGGCGTTGTTGGTAGTCGAGGTGAGGTGCCTTATTGTTCCCAGGAACAAAGGCCGGAGGTAGCCCATCGGAAGAGTTGGGGGTTGCCAGCCAGCTTAATGTTGTGGGGGAAGAGACAATTCCCCCTTAATTATTTATTTTTAACAACTCAGTGGATATAAGTAAGTTTATCTAATGGATGACGGGCTTTAACCAGTGAGTGAAAGCAGAGGCCCAACCCCCTTAAACGTTAAGGACATCTTTTTTGGGGGGGGGGGGGGGAATAGACTGTCTTTTTAATTTAAGGACAGACTTTTAATGTAAACCCCCATGTAGCTGGGCGTGTTTTTTGGGGAAATTCGGAGACAGGATTTTTTTTTCCTTTTCTCCTGTAGTGCCTCGCCTCGCACCTCAACTGATGTCCATGTTTGTTATATTAACAAACATACATAGTTCCGAATACTATGTAGCCTCCTTTCTGAGGGATCTACTGGCAGAGTAAATGCTCTGCTGATAAGCGCTGGCTGGCTATAATAACCACCCATCCTCAACCTGGGGCCATCACTGAAGGAGTTTATCTTCTGAGTGTTATCTGCTTGAAATATAAAAGGAGATTAAGAGAAAAACCTGTTTGGTTAGTATCTGAAAGCCCAAAACGTTTAGTTTAAATGAAATTCAGTGTCCTCAGGCCAGAAGCCTGGCTTGTAAGAACACAAAGGAACCTTACTTTCCCAAGTGAGTGGGAAGCAGCTTGGAAAGGGCCTTTTGAATTAATTATATTTACCAACAGTTTAGGGTGTGTTTACCTGTCTTACTAATCTCTCTGGTAGCCAACACGCACCGTCTTCTTCCTGAGAGAAAATGTAGACGGACTCCCTCCCCCAGGTTAAAACGGGGTCCGGGCCCTTCTATGTATTATTTAAAGGGTCCCGCCACTTAACCATGGCGTAGGAATTGGAAGTAGCTGGGTGCCAGTGTCGGTCTGCTGCAGACTGACCTTTAGCATCCGTTTGGAGAAAATTTAAAATTCTCCTTCTTAGTTTTAAGAAGCCAGTTTTTAAGGGTGCGATGAGCACGCTCTACACTTCTTTGCCCCATTGGATTATAAGGAATTCCATTTTTAAGTTTTATATTAAATTCCTTGTAAAATGAGATAAAGTTCTTACCAGTGTAGGCTGGTCTATTGTCTGTCTTAATGACTTTGGGTAATCCCATCGTATTAAAGGCTTGTAAACAATGATCAATTACATTTTTAGAGGCTTCTCCTGAATGTAGGGAGGCAAAAATGAGTCCCGAGCACGTATCAATGTAAACATGTATAAATTTTAATTTTTCAGATTTTGTATAGTGAGTTACATCTATTTGTCAAATTTGATTGGGCATAAGACCACGTGGATTAAGTCCTAAGTGGGGCACTGGTGCTAAAGTGAGACAATTAGGGCATTGTTTTACAATCATTCTTGTTTGTTCTTTAGTGATCTTATGACGGAGTCTCAACGTATGACTAGAAAGATGAAATTTATCATGATCACGTTTTGTCAATTCTATGGGTGTAAGTGTCAAAGCTTGACCTATAAGCGCTTTGTCAATGTACTCATTACCCTGAGCCAGAGGTCCAGGAAGGCCTGAGTGGGCACGGATGTGACCGATATAAAAGGGATTTTTCTTAGCAAGAATGATACTTTGTAATTGTGAAAACAAGGATCTAGCTGGCATATTAAAATTAAACGTGCCACAGGTTTCTAATTGTGGTATAGAAAATGTAACATAAGCACTGTTAGTAAAAAGATTAAACGTACTATTTACAGATTGAAAGACACACAATACCACTGTTAGCTCTGATAACTGAGCAGACAGCCCAGGCATCTCTACGACCACCTGTTGATTGTTAATACGATATCTGGCTCTTCCTTTGGAAGAGCCGTCTGTGAAAATTAAGAGGGCATTATGTAACGGCTGTAAAGATGTCATTTTAGGAAATACAACCTCATGTATATTTAAAAACTTTATCAATTTGTCTTGAGGATAATGGTTATCTATACTCTCTTTAAAGCCTATTTGAGCTAGCAACCAATCTGTGCTATGCTGTTTTAGCCAATCATCTTGATTTACTCTGTAAGGTTGTATAATAACATCTGGTTCTTTGTCAAAATAAGTTAGCGCCTGCTTTCTACTAAGCATAATTACTTGGGCCACTGCCTCAAAATATGGCAAAATATTATGCCTTGAAGACACCCTCAATGAATCTACATCAGAGGAGCCTTTTGTCATAATAAACCTGTAGTCGAGTGAGTCGTATTAAGAATTAGTAGATGTAAAGGTAAAGAATAATCTATATAGGTAACAAATTGATTTTCAATAGCTTTCTCCACTGTCTGTAAAGCCAAAAGTCCTTCTGAAGTTAATAACCTAGGAGATGTCGGGTCAGCATTCTCTTTAAGAATATCAAATAAAGGTTGCAATTCTCCTGTTGTAAGCTTTAAATACAGCCGAAGCCAGTTAATGTCACCCAATAACTTTTGAAAATCATTTAAAGTTTTCAAATTGTCCCTGTGGATAATTATCTTCTGGGAAAAAATTGTTTGGTCTGTAAGTTTAAAACCCAGATAATTATACGGCTCTTGGGTCTGAACTTTCTCTGGTGTTATTTGTAATCTTTTAGCGACCAAAGCCTGTTGTAAATCTTTAAAACATAAAAGCAAGGTCTGAGGATTTTTTCCTGTAATTAGAAAATCATCTGTGAAATGGATAAAGTAAATATCTGGCCATTTCTGTCTTACAGGCTGAATAGCCTGTGTTACAAATTTCTGGCATAAAGCCGGGCTATTAGCCATGCCCTGAGGAAGTACTGTCCACTGATATCTCTTCATAGGCTCTATGAAGTTAATAGAAGGAACGCTGAATGCGAATCTTTTGTAATCTTCAGGGTGCAATGGAATAGTAAAGAAAAAAATCTTTTAAATCTATGACTATTTTATGAAACCCTTTCGGGATAGCCACGGGGGATGGAAGACCAGCTTGTAAAGTTCCCATGGGCAACATGGTTTTATTTACTTTTCTTAAATCTTGTAACAATCTCTATTTGTCGGATTTTTTTTTAATGACAAATATTGGCGTGTTCTATGGAGATAAAGACTCTATTAAATGTCCCGCCTTTAATTGTTCCTGTACTAGCAAAGAGGCGGCTTCTAATTTCTCCTTAGATAAAGACCATTGATCAACCCACACAGGATTATCACTAAGCCATTAAATTTTATCGGCGTGGGATGTAGGCAAGATAGTGGCCATTACCGAAAATGCCCCAGACTTCTAGAGTTAGGGTTTGGCTGGGGGTTTTTAAACTTTCTAGTGTCTTGCTCTTCATTCCCAAGCCCCTGAGCAGGTAAGGATTCTGGCTCTGTCTTTTGCTTAGAGGCGATTTCATTTGGACTGTACATGATTAAATTAATCTGTGATAGAAGGTCTCTACCCCAAAGGGTAGTAGGCAAGTTTTGTATAACAAAAGGCCGAATTTGTTCTGAATTTTCCTCTGTATCTTTCTAAGTTAGAAGTCTCGCGCTCTGTTTAGGATTATTGGCATATCTGATGTCTTGGAGATGCGTAAGAGTCTCCGTCAGTGGCCAGCTACACGGCCAATCCTGTCCTTTAATAATTGTAACATCAGCTCCCGTATCTATTAATCTTTTAAAACTCTTTCCTTCAATAGTCAATTTAAGGTTAGGTCTTTTATTGGTGATAGATTGAACCTAATACACTCCGGAGGAGCCAAAGCCCTCCTTTCCTCTTTTATCTTTAATGAATTGGAAGGCAGTGGATGTAAAGGAACCAAAACAAGCTGAGCAATTCTTTGATTAGCAGGTATAGTTATGACACCGTGAGGGGAAGCAGCCATAATTTTTATTTCTCTCTCATAGTCACTGTCTATGACACCTGGATAAATCTGTAGTCTCTTTACAGTAGAACTGTTTTGTCTTAACAATAATCTCTAAGTTTTTTTAGGTAATGGTCTAAAAACTCCCGTAGGCAGGACCTGGACGCCCATTTCTGGGGCTAATACGGCATGGAATATACAGCAGAGGTCTAATCCTGTGCTTCTTGGTGTAGCTCTGTCGAGTTTAAAGATAGATTTCTTTGGGTCGGCAGCAGCTGTGTTGTCCCACAGACTGTCTGTCTTGGATGAATCGGGGCCTGGGGCGGGCCCCTCTTCTCGTTTCTCGACACGGGTCTGTCTTGAATATTAGTTTTGGACTTGTATCTCTTCACCCAATGATTTTCTTTTTTACACTTAGGGCATGTTTTTGGTGAGCAACCTGATTGTCTGTTTATAGTAGCCCTGTTATCAGGGCAATCACTTTTAAAATGACCCAGACTGTCATATTTAAAACACCTTTAATTTCTTCGTCTTTGTGAAAGAATTCCCTGAATGGTGGTTCCTTGTAAAGCTGTAGCCATTGTTAAACCCTGATTATAGGAGGGCGGTGTTGGTAGTCGAGGTGAGGCGCCTTATTGTTCCCAGGAACAAAGGCCGGAGGTAGCCCATCGGAAGAGTTGGGGGTTGCCAGCCAGCTTAATGTTGTGGGGGAAGAGACAAAAATGTGATCAAAAGAGTAACAAAATAATGATAGTTTATCCATAGGAGTAAATATAATCTAATTGTTGGATTGAAACACTTGAACATGGTAGAGAGTTCTCTTAACTGCACTCACAGGTCAAAAAAATTAATTCTTTCTCATTTGCTGGTTACAGCAGAAGTGGTTTCCACTTCTATATGTTCTCTGGAATAGTCACTTCAATTATCTAAGCTCAATGTTGAGAAATCCAAATTATGTAATTATTTAAATTGTAAAAGGAAAACTAAAATGAAATTCAAATGAATATAGAGAATTGACTATAAGAGGGTAATATTTGAGCATACAGCACAAATGTGAAACAAAATGAGAGAGAATTTGGAATATGGAAAAATTTGTATAATATTCATTTCTGTGTCTTTGCCACATATCATCTATAATTCCATATTTCTTAGTCTGAGAAGTATGTTTTCAGTTCACATGATCATTGCCATGGTGACTCACTGACTGTGTGTACCTTTTAGAGCTTTGCCAGAGTCTTGACAGCTGTCCTGGACTGGGAATTGAAAACTATGGTGTTTCCATGACAACTTTGAATGAGGTGTTCCTGAAGCTAGAAGGAAAATCAGCAATTGATGAACCAGGTAATTAAAATGCAAGAAAAACAGAATCATGTAAACGTATTGATCACATTCAGTGCGGTTTATGCCTCAAAAACACCCGTTACAAAGAGAAGATTACAAACCGTAAGGCTCTGTTATTCAGACTTCTCTTAGACAAGGCTTACAAAATTGTCATTCATCCATTGTCAATATCACTGTTTCTAAAATCATCCTTCTCTTTATTAATGTTGAATGGTTTAGCGGGGCCATAAAACATAAACTTTCATTCAAAACCTTTGCAATTATTGGACTGTATTGCTGAATCAGACTTTGGTTATTTGGTGGCTGCTTCTTATCCATTGAAAAAGATTATTCACATATCTATATGCAGATGCATATGTGTATTGTGGAACTATAAACATGTAGACTATGTATACCCACATAACTATTTTGTGTGGAGAGCTGTACAAATGTAGGCAGAGGTGGGCAGTTAAACATCCAACCTTACTTCTGAGTGCTTGCGTCTTCTATCAGCTATTAGTAAGATTATTAAAATTACATTTGTCTAGTCCTAGGTCTTCCTCTTTTTGGGCAGGGAGATCATGTAATTTGAATATCTGTTATTATGCTCATGTGTAGACTTGGTATGTCTCTTATATGAATTGCCTCTCATCCTCCCTAATGTGAAGTCTCCTTTCATCCTGATGATGGTGCTCATCCTGAGTTGTCTGGTGTAAATTCACATGCCACATCTTTAAATGTACAGTATATTGACCCACTTTAATTCTTCTTGTTGTTTGAAATTAAGGTACAATTCTTATAAATAGTATGTGGTTACATATTACTTTTTAGTACATTTCTCAACACTTTAGTTGGAGGGCTGTTTATATGTGGGTGTGGTTGTATTTAACTCTGTCATATTGGCTCCATCTGCCCTTTGTTTCTGTGCCCTTTGTCCTGCTTTTGTTTATTGTTACTCAACCATGTGATTTCTATGTTGCTTTTTTGGTTTTTTTTTTTAGCTGTGACTCTTCATATATTTGCTATATAAATGGTAAGGATATTTATTTATAAGAACATATGCCCCAAAATTACTATAATACTACATGGATAATGGAAGCATCTTCAGATGAATATAATTTTATGAATTTTCCAATTTGAGATTATATATACACATATGTATATATTATTTCTGTATATATATTTTGTATAGTCCTCAAATGCTTCATAGTTGCTATGATTTTGTAAATTAAATATGAACAATCAGTTCACATTATGTAATTATATATATAAGTATATATTATTTCTATGTATATATTTTGTGTAGTCCTTAAATGCTTCATAGTTATAATTTTGTAAATTAAATATGAACAATCAGTTCAAATTAATGTAACTGAAGATCAGTATCTGTGTATCTTTAGAGATAATTGGTTGATGATGACTGTGATAATGATGGTGAAAAAGAGGAAGACAGATGGCAGATAATTGGTAGGTAGGTAGATAGATAGGTAGATGATAGGCAGATAGATAATAGATGATAGATAGAGATAGACAGATTGATTATAGATAATTAATAGGTTGATAATAGATGATAAAAAGATAGATGATATATAGTTAATAGATGGATAATAAATTATAGATAGATGATAGATAGAGATAGATGATAGATAGAGATAGATAGATAGATAGATAGATAGATAGATAGATAGATAGATAGATAGATAGATAGATAGATAGGGAGATAATAGATATATGTACTGACTGGTTTTGTGTCAACTTGACACAAGCTGGAGTTATCACAGAGAAAGAAGCTTCAGGTGGGGAAATGTCTCCATGAGATCCAGCTGTAAGGCATTTTCTCAATTAGTGATCAAGGGGGAGGGGCCCTGGTGGGTTGTACCATCTCTAGGCTGGCAGTCTTGGGTTCTATAAGAGAGCAAGCTGAGCAAGCCAGGGAAGCAAGCCAGTAAGAAACATCCCTCCATGGCCTCTGCATCAGCTTTTGCTTCCTGACTTGCTTGAGTTCCAGTCCTGACTTCCTTTAGTAATGAACAGCAATGTGGAAATGTAAGCTGAATAAACCCTTTCCTCCCCAACTTGCTTCTTGGTCATAATGTTTGTGCAGGAATAGAAACACTGACTAAGACAATATATGATAGAAAGATTATAGGTAGATGATAGATACATGATAGATAAATAGATAGATAGTTAATAGATTATAGATAGACATATAAATAGATGATAGTTAATAGATGGATGATAGATAGATAGAGATAGATAGATAGATAGATAGATAGATAGATAGATAGATAGATAGATAGGAGAGAAAGGGAAAGTAAGACATGGTAAAATGCAGATAAAATTAAGCAAAGAGGGAAAGAAAGATTTTTGGTATATTTTCTCATACATGGTACCTCTTCAAAAATTTATTTTTATTTCACATTTATCTAATACAATGTATATTTAACCCAAAGGCATTCATTAGTACTTCTTGTTTGGGACTTTCTAGTTTTTATATTTGTGTGTGAATTTTCACCTGAACAAAAAAAATTTTTCAAAATAAATATATATAACGTATCAGGTAAAAAAATTAAAAAAAAACTCAAATAGTCTTTAAAAAAAAAGAAACTATAAATCTGTGTGAACCAACAATTAAGGAAAAGATTTATAGACATTTGGTACCAGCTCACAGACACCATATTCTCTGATTAGGTTTCATTCTTTTTCCCCTTTGTACAATGTCTGTTTACCGGTCTTCAATACCACAGGCCTTATTTTGAAATCCAATTTATAAACTCTTCATTACCGAGGCTGGGTTTTTCATCCCAACATTTCCTTTGACTTTTTATAGTTTTCTTTCTTTATTGAAACTCCTCATCAGTTTGTCAATGGTATCCATATTTTTCAGTAGATATCACCCTATACTTACTATAGATATTTTTAAACCCTTACTATTAATTCCAACATGCAGATACATGACAAATGACCTGTACTGAGACTCAATTTAAACATTTTTTCCATAGGAGTTACATTCTCCTATTTCTTCACATGTCTCGTAATTTGTAGTGTATCTTGGACATAACTGCATTTTAAAAAACCCAGAAGACTGAAGAAAGCCATGCCTGACCGTGGAGTGGCTCTCCTTCTATAAGACTTCTGGTGTAGATGGATAAATAAACCTAATTTATCTTGAGCAAATGTCTGTGATGTAGGGGAGCCTTTATTGTATTCTTTTCCACTTCACAATATCAAATTATTTGAAGGCAAAATCGGGCTTTTCCATTCTGTGTGTCTTAAGATTATAGCACTGATAAGTTCTACAGATCTCAGTATGATATACAGCCCGCACTACCAAATCCCTCAACAGCAAGAGAAACAGCCTCTCACCATTTTGTAAAAATTAACTAGTAAGGCATTAACCTGATATGATCAATTTTGATGTCAAGTCAATGGAATTTAAATGTCAATTGAATTTGATGTCAATGTGAACCCTGTAGTGATCAATTTGGATGGTCAAGTCAATGGAATTTAAAACCCTCGTGGGAGCAAATTCCTGCAGAGATTTGTGAGGTTATCTAAATTAAGCTAATTGGCATTAGAACACAGTGAACAGTGCTATTTCCCTGGACTGGATTGAATAAGAAGGAGAAAGCAAGCTGAGCCCTGACATCCACTGCTCTCTGCTTCCTGGCTGAAAATATGGTGTGAGGAGCTAACTGCCTTCAGCTCTTCCCACCATCACCTCCTCCATCACAATTCATTAAATATACCCAGCCTAGATACACTTTATCTCAGTATATCACTTTCCACCTCTCTCCCCAAGAGTGATCCTCGATGGTCTGATGAGTTACACAAAGACAGACTGCATGCCCTGATGATGATACTTTGTAGGTGACCCTGCGCATTTTAATGTGACGGGTTTCTTTTCCCACCCCAAGCTCTTGATGGGCTGTGCCCACTCACTCAGTGAAGGATCCCAGGGCAAGAATCTGTAGGTGATGTAAACTCACTTTGTGACTTGGACATTATGTAGTTTAATTGCAATGTAGCAGACGAGTCTGTGGGATCAGGTTGCTTCCTACTGCTTGTTGAAGCCATGGGGCCTCTCCTACCATGCTCCCAAGGAGGAAGGCAGCTACTCTGCACTCTCATCCAGTGGGTTCAGAGTTGTTTAACACTTTGGAAATATGGAGATCAAACTCATTAAATAGAAGAGAATACTCTTGAATTATTCTTTTCCCTGTGTTCACATGGGTATGTCTGTGTGTACCATGTGTGTATGGTGGGTCTGGGTGCACATGTGTGTGCAAGTGAATATAGAAATCAGAGGACAACCTTCCCACTTTGTTCTGCTGGTGGCTTCCAATTTTTGTTTGAGGCAGCATTACTCATTCATCTGAATTGCATGCTAGCCAGCAAGATCCAGGGATAGAACTGTCTCTGTCTATTTCATGTGCTGGGACTACAAACAAGCATCACCATATTCTGTCTTTTGTTGTTGTTGGTGGTGGTGGTCAGAATTTCCAGGGATCCAAATCTATGCCCTCACTATTGCTAGAAAACTGCTTTACCACTAAGCCATCTCCCCAGCCACAATTATTCTTTTATTGATTGATTGATTGATTGATTGATTCACTTTACATTCCAGCATCAGGACCCAATTTCCTCCCAGTCCTCCCTCAAACAGCTCCTCCCTCCATTCCCCCTTCCCCATTTCTTTTGAGAAGAGGAAGCTCCACCCTGGGTATCATCCCTTTTGGCACATTAAGTCACTTCAGGATTAGGCATGTTCTTTCCCACTAAGCCCAGATCTAGGTGGACCAGGCCAGGGTAATGGGATCCACAGGGCAGGTGACAGCTTCAGGGACAGCCCCACTCCACTTGTTGGGACAGGGACTCACATAAAGACCAAGCTGCACATTCGTCGCCCATGTACAAGGGGCCTCAGTCCAGCCTGTGCTTGCTCCCTGGTTCAGTCTCTGGGAGCACCCAAGGGTCCAGGTTAGTTGGCACTGTTGGTTTTCTTGTAGAGTCCCTGTGCTCTTCAGGTCCCTCAGTCACTCACTCAGCTCTTCCACAAGACTCCCCGGGCTCCATCTAATGTTTGGCTGTGGGTTTCTGCATCTGTTTCCATTGGCTGCTGGAGGCAATTATTCTTTCAGCATGACCGTATCTTGTAAAAATCATGTCCTTATCTTTATGTATCTTTATGTCTGTGTTTGTGCCTTGTAACTGCCCACAGTTACATCGATCAGGTTACCTAGAAGGGAAGCTGGGGATGTATGGAAAGGCAGCAAAAAGAGAGCGAGACCAAGACAACACTTGATGTTCTAGGTCTAAAGGTTTAATGAAGGACTCCAAACATAGGCGGAGGAAAACCCTTCCCCCAAAGGCTGCAAACTACCCACAGAACTGGTTCGGTTGCTCTGCAGGTGGCTAGTATTTCTCAGGAAACTGCAGGTCCTCAATGGGCTTCACCTTTGTCTCAGTGCTCTACCCTAGGTGGAGGGGATTATGGCTAACACAGGAGTTCCTGCTCAAAGACTGGGAGAGGAACTTTACCTTGGTTGATATCAAGTTCCTGCCAGGAAGCATGGCACCCCAATAAGGCTCTCTACAGTGCCTTCACTTACAAGTGTGTGCTTTGAATGGTGCTGTCAGATTTGTTTTAGCATCATTTCCTGGAGATCATCCTAGGTAGCTAGAGATGCAAGAGAATAGGCAAAAGACTAAACCAATTTTAAGTCTCCCTGGTAGAGACTATTAGAGATAAGAACTAGGCTTTTAACTCATTTGAAGTTACAATTTGTAGCATGTTAATCTGTGTCTAATTTCTTAATAGGTCTTCAAATACACACGAATACAGTCAGGACCTTGCTTAAACACTTTTCAAACCTCTTTATGTACTTAATTTTCATTCTTTCTTTTTAAAAAAAAATGTTCTATTCTTAGACAATTCTACACATCTACACAATGTATTTTAGCTTTAGTTTTTTTTTACACCTGCCATACTATTTACCTTTTAAATAGTTTTGCATTCTTTGAAGTTTTTATACATTTATACAACATGGATTGATCATACCCGCCCATCACTACCTCCCCCAATTCCTCTGGTGCCCCTCGCCCTGTCTCCCTCACAACTTCTCCTCTTCTTTTTGTTGTTATTAATAACTCCCTAAATCAAATCAGTGCTATGTAGATGCACATGGGTGTGTGGCCATCCACTCAAGGAGCACAGACCATTATCTGTACCAAAAATATTGACTCTCACTCCATCTGCCACCACCAACTGTCCATAGCTTCTCAGCCAGGGTTGGGGTTTCGTGAGTCTCCTTCTCCATCCACATTAAAAATTTGCCGGCTTGACCTGGTGCCCATAACCACAGCTACTGTGAGCCAATGTGTGTAGTAACCACATCAAGTCTAGAAGTCCCTTTATATAGTTTCTGAATACAAAAATACCCTTTTTAATTCCTGCATTTGTTCAATCAATGGACTCCCTTATTTTCTCTCTCTGGCCAGTGCAGTGGCCAGTGATGCTGTACGATGTGTAGAGAGGAGTACAGAAGATAAAAGCGTTGGTAAAATGTCCTCAAACAGTGGTTTACCTGAAGTGGGTTTTTACAAGTTGCCTCCTCTGTGTTTTGCAGACGTTGACATCATGGGAGAAGGACAAACAGAGAGATCTGGGGACACAGAAAGGCTTATGGAGATGGAGCAGACTCTCTCTTCACTTACAGAAATGAAGAAAACAGATGGTATGGCTCTCTGGAGACAGCAAACCTGCGCGATCGCAAAGGTTCGCTTGTTGAAGTTAAAGCACGAAAGGAAAGCACTTTTATCTGTGTGAGTATCGGGGTGCCTTTTAACTCTCTTATGTAACATTAAAAATAACAAAGGTGGAACAAGAAAGCTAAGTAAACCCATTGCTAGGTTGGTCTTTGGTCCTATCAATTATCTACTAGGAAACTGGATGGTAGAGTTTTTAAGGTTTGTAAGACAACTCTAAAGGAAAAGCTGAGGTGATGTAAGTTTCCTTGCCTATCTCCTCCCTTTCAAATTTGTCACCATGGGATATCATGGACACGTTGCAGGGGATCCTTTCTCCCAGGACCTACACATCAGTACCTCAGGCCTGACACTCTGCTTATCCTACTAGCACTTGCCTAGATGTCATGGCATCCGCTAGCTTCTTTAGTGACAGCAACTTGACATCTACTCCTACTCTGTACATAACAGGTAGCATCCCAGATTTAGAGACTCATCCTCTTTCATTACTATTATGTCTATGGTACCTTACCCATCAGTAAATGCCTTTTCTTTGACAATTATATTTTTATTAGATTTCCTGATTTACTTATATGTATGTGTGTGTGTGTGCACATACATGTATAGAGACACATACCTATGCATGCATGTAGAGTCCAGAAGAGATGTGCACCTCTATTATTCTCTGTCTGTTCATTTGAGGCAAGGTCTCTCTAGATCTGAGACTCATCCTGTACCCATTCCTTTAACCTGGGGTTACAAATGTATGCAGAACATTTCACAGCAAGAACTCTTAACCACGGAGGTGTCCCTCCAGGACCAGGATCATTGTGTTTTAAATTAATGCTACACATCCAGCACATAATTCAACCCCTATAGGCAGTACACAAAAATTTGACAAATTGATTTATGAAGAAAGTTTGCATTATGTTATCCATATAGTAAGCAACATATAGAGAGTAAAGAATGAAAGGGTGAAAGTCATGTCCAAAGATTTTAGACAAGAGATATGTATAAATTAGGTATGGGGAAAGGTTTCAGAGTAGCAAATATGATAACAATGTTTTAGGATGTGTTAATTTCTTTGAAACAGGGAGTAAAGAAAAATAAATAAAAATTATTATTAGTTAGTAATTGATACATTTTAATTGATTCTTTAATAAATAACAATAATTTGGAATAAAGTATAAGTAAAAATATAACTCTGGAGAAAAAAGAGATCATGTGGTCATTATAGAATCAGAAACTATGGGAAGTAAAGTAGATATAAAGGAAACTGTTGGAAGGGGTGATAATGAATTAACCAACAGAGAGGTGGAGAATCACACAGGACTCATAAGACATAGGCAAAGTCTGGGTGTCCGGATCATGGGACTGTACACCCACAAGATATGTGATATGGAATATCCAAGGGTAGAAGAGCAAGAGAAGTGATCCAAAAGTAAAGCTACAGTTTGTCCCCTTGGATTTAAAAGTGGGAGAGGTACAAAACACTCTTAAAATATAGGAGAGATGGCTCAGAGGTTAAGAGCAATAACTGCTCTTCCAGAGGTCCTGAGTTCAATTCCCAGAAACCACATGGTGGCTTATGACTATCAACGATGGGATCTGATGCCCTCTTCTGGCAGGCTGCTGTACATGCAGATAGAGTACTCAAATACAATAAATAAATAAATAAATAAATAAATAAATAAATAAATAAATAAATAATTGTTTTTAAAGAATATAGGTAAGAGTTACCCATTTAATATTTGTGATTAGAGAATCAATCATATTATGCTCACAGTGACAGCTTTTTTCTCCGCAGGCTCATGGTTCTGGTGGTCTGCATCTGCCCTCTTCTTTTTGAAAATATCACAATAAATATAAGTCAAAGGGCTTATACTTGGAAACTTTCCCCGCACGAGTATTTCCTTGCACCTGGAGAACAGCCCCAGGGCATGCTCACTCGGTTATTGATCATCAATAAGACAGGTAATAACATATTTCCAATTCACATATGCATCTATATTTCATTCTTAAGGTGCTGAACAAGGACTTATGATGGGGAAGTTTTAAGGAAGGTAAAAGGTAGCAGAATGAAGAGGTAAGGAAAAGGAGATTCTACTAAAAATACATTTCATTCAAAAATACCATAGAGATATCTGAGACCTTATAGTCTCATTTTAATTGTTTAATTAAAGATGGTATTAAAGGTATTCTGTTATGTACATATACCACATTGTTTTTATCATTCACCTGTAAATGGATACATCCCCCTATAAATGATTATGAACAATATTTTAATCAGTGATTATATATTTCTTTGTAAAGATTTTTCATTGGGGTACCCTCTTAGAAGTGGAATTGTTCAATCATATAATGCATATGTTTAAACTCTTAAGGACCTACCAAGTTGTTTTCAAAGTAAGTGTACATGTATGCTAGCAATGTATGTCTTCAAATTCCTTCACCTCTTGGGTGATTCTCATTCCTGACATTTTATAAGTATCCCACATGTCACATGATATCTTCTGTTCTGTGTGGATGCATCTTCTATGTATGTTCATGTCTTTGTAAGGTACAAGGGTATGCATGCATGAGTGTGCATTTAGAGGCATTTAGAGGTCAACGTTGGATGTTTTCCTCATTCACCTTATTATTTAAAATTCTCTCTCACTGAAACTTGAACTCATTACACGGCCTCTTCAATGAGCTCCAGAGATCTGACTGTCTTTGCCTCCCCAATGCTAGCATTACAGGCATGTACCAGCACACCTGGGTTTTTGTGTGGGTGCTGGGGATGGAACTCAGGTCATCATCTTGCTCAGTGAGTGCACCATTGACATCATCTTGCTCAGTGAGTGATCTCCTCAGCCCCTTTTCTCTTCTGGTCCCTATTTGTTTTGTTAATGGCTTGTGGTGCTGAGAGCCTTCTTGTGTGCTCACTGACTTTCCCAGAGATGTGTTCTTGCCAATTTTAGTAGATTTTCTTAAGGATCTGTTTCTTCATTTTCTGCACATGCGTAGGACAGTTTCAAGAGTTGCACACTGGTTGCTTGTCTGGATAGAAGCTCTGCAAAGTTATTGACGTCACCAGGCTGCCTCCCTGCACCAAGAAACTATTTGAAGATCAAGTAGTAATCTCATAATAGTGAATTCTGTTTTCAGACATTTAGTGATGAGAAATCACCTGCCATTAAAACTCCACAGCTATTCACTGCAAGATTCTAGGGGGGTGGCTATTTCAAGAGTCATATGGTATGAAAGAGTTATTATATATCGTCAGTAAATATGTTCATTGTAGCATAAATTCCTAGAGCAATGAATTGACTTTTAATTCACAATGCAAAGATATTATTATGTGAGGAAGTACATGTTGTTAGCATTGAGCTACAGAACTTAACATGGACTTGTCTATCTTTGAAATACCTAGTATGTTGAATTATATCTTAGAGGCAAGCATTGATGACTTCATCCATTCTGTGGAGCGCCAGAACATAGCTTTGGAAGTCGATGCTTCTGGAGCCAGAGATGGCACAGATGACCCATCCTACAACGGAGCCCTCATTGTGTCTGGTGATAAGAAGGTGTGCTGGACTCTAGTTCAGAATGTGCCCCCAAGCGTGAAAAGATAATATAGCCCTAAAATACTCATGTCTCTGGTCTAAGAAACAGAAACAAGAGCAAGTGCTGTATACTTTTTGCTTAGTGGACTTTATTCATGGACATAATAAATAATTATTGCTTCTATCGCATTTGCCAACAAAACCCATGTGTGATAGCAAAATACATACTTTATTCAAGTTTATATATTTGATGTTATATCTGAGGTCAGGAGATTCATGTTTCCCTTTATAGATTTTTATATCATTTATATCTTAGAAATGCTGTTTTGTCTATGACAATAAACACTTTAAAACATGATTCTAGCCCTAAGCAAGACAGCTGAAACATTAAATACATGGTTTTGTTTTACTTATTCTAGTCTAAACATGCCTTGTTTTACTTACTTTTATTTACATAGCATTTTTGTTTATTTTTGAGATTACAATTTTGCTTACAGCATTTGTGGGCTTCTTTTGTTCTTATCTGAAAGCATTTTTAAAACATGTTATTGGGACTGGAAGTGTAGCTCAGAGGCAAGTGCTCCACTCCCATAATATGAGGCAGTGGGTGTGATTCCAAAGGACCATCAAGAAACAACCACAATATCATTGCATCTTAAAATCCCAAATTTTACTTTCTTTAGGAAAAAAATGAAGACCTTTGATGATTAGGAGATTTTTGTTTGTTTATTATATTTTTAGAGCTACAACTTCTCGTTTGCATGCAATACCAAGAGACTGAACTGTTTCCCAGTTCTGATGGACATCCTTAGCAATGGGCTACTTGGAATGATTAAACCGTCAGCCCGCATCCAACTCTACAGAAGCGTGCATTTTGTGGTAAGTTCAGGTCCTCTGGATCATCCTCCCAGGTCATCTTTTAAAGTCCTGGAATCCTAGCCCTTTGGAATTCACCAAAACCATAGCCAAAACTTGGAGTCACACTGGGGCTTTGGGGCTTTGGAAAACTAGCACCTTTCAAGACCTCTGGGCTTTTAAAACTGCACATGAAAACATTTTCCAAAGAGGATAAGAGAGGACAACAGTGAGAGTGTACAGTACTGTGATTAATACGAAGGAATGAACAAACAGGATGAAATAAGAAAGGGGGTTGGGAAGGAGGAGGAAGGGGAAGAGGGGGGAGACTCATCACTTTTACAAATGCTACCGAAGAAAGAAATATGGACAACACTCAGGCTGAAATTTCAGACTATCCTCATTAGAATCACTCCAGGTTCTTGCCAGAACTATTAATTCCTTTGATCTATTTTAGACTCACTATACCAGCTTTTCCAAATACAGAGCTAAGAAAAAAATTCCATTTCTCTTCCTGGCAGCCATGGCAGCTAATGGGTGCCTGGGAGGCAGAGACAGGAGATTGCCCAGGAAGCTGCTAACTAGTCTAGTTGTATCTATGTTCAAATGAGTGACCCTGCCTCAATAGGTAAGATGGAGATGGAATGAGAGACACCCATGTCAGCCTCTACCCCCTGCCCATACCATATGTACAGACAAAGAAAAATCTATTTCTAACCCAAGGCTTGAGCAATTGAACATAAACAGCCCTTCAAATTCAGAAACTGGGCAGCCATCTTTTGGAAAGTTTCCTTGGTTCTCAAGTATATTTCTCCCTGTTGCAGATGTAGGGACCAGCACATTTTAAAAAATATTTTTGATTTAACTTCTAAACAGTTTATAGTATGTGCACCACTTGTGTGCCCTCTAAGGCCAGAAGAGGGCATCAGATTCTGTGAAACTGGAGGTACAGATGATTGTGAGCCATCTTGTGGGTGCTGGGAATCGAACCTGGGTCCCCTGAAAGAACAAGCCAGTGCTCTTAACAGCTGAGCCATCTTCCCAGTCCCACATCTTTTAACACATTTAAACATTAAGTTCTTGGTGCCTGGGGACAAGCCCTGGACACAGTTAGCACTTACCAACTTACTTGCTAAACACATAATGAGTATCAGAGAGCAACACTGACTCTGTTCTGTTCAGCTCTCTGGTTTTGTGGTGTAGTTAAACACGTGGTTACTCAAGCAATGGCCGTGTGAATCTTCAAGTGATTGTGGCTTTGTATATGATGAGAGTTTGTGCATCTCCTTTCCTTGAAGGGAGTTGCAGCGGCTATAACTAACAATGTTTTGCTTGGCTCATTCACATCCCTTCCTCACACTCCCTCTACTCTGGGATCATGAACCAGTCCTGAGACACCCAGCTACCACATTTGAGATAGTTAAAGATCAGTTGGGAAACTGAGGATGTGGGCTGTGACTTATCATGTATTATCTAACATCACAGTAAATCGTAGAATGACTGACATAAAAAATATACTGTTAATAATTTCCCACTATGCAGGGTTTTTGATCCACGCATGCTCTAGAGATCAGTTTCTTAACTGGCAAGTTTGAGCATGAAGTGAAGGAGTCCAAAGTCAAACTTACAAACTGGAAGGACTGAGAAAAGTTTGGAGATCCCAACAGATGCCCAAGACATACAGTATTTAATATTTTTAGAATTTATGGCAGAAAAAGAAACTCAGAATTTGTTCATTCAGTTTTTCCCTTTCAGAATGAATATTCTAATCCTTTGATATACCTGATGAAGACTGCGTTCTGGCTGATTATGACCTCCACTTGCCCTCCTTATATTGCCATGAGCAGCGTCACAGACTATAAGGTAAAAATGAATTATGAGTAACTGGAACTTGAGTTACTTTCTAACTTAGATGCTGAAAGTATAGTGATTACCTGCATACACACACATGCACATGCTAATGATGCAGTTTTTAATTAATACATTTAAATAATTCTGTGCATTAATTAAATACAATTATCATGCAGCTATACAAAATAAAATACAAAATTGAAAAATGAAGCCATTCATCTAACACCAATAGATTTTTCAAACTAAAAGGTGTTGAAAAATATATAGAATCCTTAAATCAACTTTTAAATGAACAAATGTTTGAGCAAATATTTTACTGAAGAAGATACACAAGCTGGGAAATGTTTTGAGAACAATGGCTGACATCGTGAGTGATCAGAGAACTGAGAAACTTTTACCCAAAATGGATCTTGGCATGAACCAGTCTCTGCTGTTGGAAAACTGAAATTCTCATGCGAGCTGCCCCCCTAGAATGAATTAGTAAACAAATTCTGGTAGAACCATGAATACAATAGAATATTTCTCTGAATAAGTATTATAAAACTTCCAACATTTAAATAACAATTTGTAAATTCCAATTTGTACTGTTTTTCTGATTCAAATGAGTTTTTTCTGTCTATAATTTATAGAATATAAAATATAGCAACTGTATGTTATACAATTATGTATTAGTATATGTAATAGCTGGAAATCTCTGTGTGTAAACTGTCAGTATAATCACATATATGGTGTATAGTATATGTAATTGTATTTCTCATATAATTATTCCTGTTATATATAGTGTTTTAAATTGCTTAAAGGGCAGAGATATATAGCTTGGTTGGTAGAGTGGTTCCTTAGTATGCATGAAGTCCTGGGTTCAGTCCTTAGGACTACATAAAATTAAATAGCATAGTAGCTGCAGAAGGATCTTGCGCTATGAGTTTAAGACTGGTCGGGGCTATATTAAAGACCCTGCCTCAAAAAACTGCAGTTAAATCAAATCACTTACATAATGTTACATGCACATTTTATATGAGCAGTTAGTTATACTGTTGTATAGACAATGGAAAATGGGTTGCTCGATAGATAAGCCTTCCATTCACCCACCCAGCCCTCTAAGTCCCTGCCCATTCATGGTGATGTTTAATTAGAGGAAATCTTTACTTACCTCCCAGGTATGTGATGAACCTCAGCGTCGCCTTTACCAAAGCAGCTGATTGATAGCTACATCTGTCAGTCATGGGTAGTACTTATTATGATAGTCCAGCGGTATCATAAATAAACATCAACATTAAATATTCATTAAATATTTAACATTTATTCAACATTAAATATTCCACATTCTTTAAAACTCAAGCTGAGGTCTCACGTTGCGTCTCTCTGCTCTCTCCTGGATAGAACAAAGCTTGGTTCCAGCTGCGTGTTTCCGGCCTCTTTCCTTCGGCTTACTGGTTCGGGCAGGCCCTGGTGGACATTCCTCTGTACTGCTTTGTCTTCCTCTTCGTGTCTTTAATGGACTACCTTTTACGCTTCCCAGATCCCATATTTACTACTACAACTTACTCTATACAAGTAAGCGCAAAAACTTTGAAAATGCAAGCTGCTTTCATAAGCAGTGCTTTGCCAGACACTAATTATAAGACATTTCCGCAGCGGTGCTTCTTGGAGCCTACGTGTTTTCCTACCTCGCTTTAGTCTCTCTGAGACTCACACTCCCGTTGTTGTTTTTAGATCCCGTGTTCTGTTGGCTATGCCATATCCCTGATCTTCTTAACATACGTGATTTCGTTCATTTCTCGCAAGGGGAATAAAAACAGCGGCATTTGGTCACTTAGCTTCTTTATCGTAAGTATGTGCTACTTGTGGATATTTATTGTGCAGATGTGATATAAACTTCTAAGCTAATACTTTATGTCCTTGGTAAAATGGTCATTAATATTTTCAATTCCAAATATCTACACTTGCCTCAAGAACAGATCGCTTTTGAAATCTGCACTTTTCCCCCAGCCTATTTCTGTGCTTGTCTTTCATTAAAAGATCACATTGGCTTTTTTTTGTTGTTGTTTTGCTTTGTTTTAAGCTACAAAATGTTGGTTTAGGAGAAAATCAGAAAATCATCTGCATGTTTCCTGAAAGTGAAGTGATTAGAAAGGCCTCCACAATTTACCATATTACAGATTCTGTTACTGGGATAGTTAAAAGTAGAAACGATTGGGGCTGGAGAGGTGGCTCTGCAATTAAGAACACTTGCTGCTCTTGCAGAAGGCCCAAGTTCCGTTCCCAGCATCCATAGCCAGTGACTCACAATCCCCTGTGAATCTAGGTCCAGGAGATGCCCTCTTGTGGCTTCCATATACAGTGCACTCGTGTGTGTGTGTGTGTGTGTGTGTGTGTGTGTTATGTGTGAACATACATATAAATAAATAAATAAAATAGAAAAAGCAGAAACTTTTTGAAACTCCTTACAAGATCAGTCCCACAAAGACACTCTCTCTCTCTCTCTCTCTCTCTCTCTCTCTCTCTCTCTCTCTCTCTCTCTCTCTCACACACACACACACACACACACACACACACACACGAACATTGTCATTTCCTGTGATTTCATAATGGCAAGTAAATTTATTCATTGAAAACAATTTTATTGACTTCTATAGTGTGCTGAAAATGAAGGCTGATTGCGAGAGAAAAATGAATGGGGTCATCCATGAGTTATGAAAGATAAATTAGTAGCAATAATTTATTAAACTTAACATAATAAAAGTTATCTGTGTTCTTTTCCATCTTAAGGGTCTATTAGACAACAAGGCAATAATAAGTTCTTTGAAAATAGTCAGTAGGGCTGTTTAAGAAGATGGAAGGAGAAATTTCACTTTAAAAGTAAAAGCTAGGGCAAGGGAGATGGCTCAGTGTGTGGAATGCTTGCTATGCAAACATGAGAACCTAGTTTAGATCCCCACAGCACGCTTGAAAGGAGAGAGAGAGATGGATGCATATGTTACTGTAGCCCCAGTGCTGAGGAATGGAGACAGGTAGATCCTCTGTCTAGCCAACCTAGCAAAAGAGTGACCTTTGGTTTAACCATGCTCAGGCCAAGCAAACCCACACATGCAATGTATGCAGACACACATCACACACAAACACCATACACACACATAGTATACACCACACACATTTCACACACATCACACACATACCACATGTACACACACATCCTACACACACATACAACACACCACACATATACACACAACACAACACACATACCACATACACATACCACACACACACACCATATACCAAAAATGGAGAAATGAACTTTGGAGAACATACAGGGGTGCGATTTAGAACATAAGGGATAAACACAATTCTAGAGGTGAGGACACCCAGCTTCTCCCAGGAGTTTGTGTCAGTTTGCAGTATGTATAATGGATACAGGTAATAAGTGACAAAGAACCCTCTAGCAACTGTGCAAACTTGTACAGTTTGTAAAACAGTGACACAAACCTCTGGAAGTGGCAAAATGTTTAAAAAAAACCATGAAGGGTTTTTTTCTACCTATAAATTTTTTTCTATTGCCAGAAATTTGTCTTTTACCATTACTGCCTATTTTTCTCCACTGGTATAGCTAACAACAACAAATCTGTTGCTGTTGTTGCTGTTGGCTGTTTTCCAGTCAAATATCAATTTTAAATCAATGTTTATCCTATTCTAAGTTTGACCCCCCAGAAGAAACACATGCCAGTTTCTCCCCTTATCCATAGTGAAAGTATTTTATATAGCAGATTCTAGGTTTATCTAGTGATGGTTCACATGAGGAGGTCTAAGCCAAAGCAATTTCCCTAAATTGTTAAAAAAAAAAAGCAGAGGATGTTCATGCAAGCACACTGCTTTCCTTTTGAATGGGGAAGTTGAAATTTGGAATGATGGACTGCCACAGTCTCCCTCCCATCTGTTTATCTAGATTAAAAGATACAATGTGTGACATAAAAGGTACAATGTGTGACATAGGAGATACAATGTGTGATATAAAAAATGCAGTGTGTGACATAAAAGATACAATGTGTGACACAAAAGATGCAGTGTGTGACATAAGAGATACAATGTGTGACATAAAAGATACAATGTGTGACATAAAAGATACAATGTGTGACATAAGAGATACAGTGTGTGACATAAGAGATACCATGTGTGACATAAAAGATACAATGTGTGACATACAGGGTATGAGACTTTAAAGGGGACACAATGTCATCATAAAATTCATTGCTTTGGTGCTGACCTTTTAAATTAATTTACAGAAGTAAAAAGGAAAGTTGGACTGTATTATCTTTGTCATGAGACCTCTGAAAACATGAAATGTAGAGCAACTGACATGTGTGTTTGTACTCCCCATAGATCACCCTGTTCTCAGCGGTGGTAGAGATCCTGGATTTCAGTGAGGGAATACTGTATTGCCTCATCTTTTTAATACCACAAGCCACTCTGATTGGATGTTTGATGTTATCTATGCGTGTAAGTAAGATGACTCTCTCTCTCATCCTGGAACTGTTTATAAAAGTTGGACATCTTCATGGGTCTCTAGAACTTGCAGAACATTCATGAGGATTCCAGTGGATTTTCTCCCAGGTGGGACAGTGTGTTCTGCTTGACATTTAACAGAACAGTCCTGACCCCTGTTTAACACATGGAGATGAATAGCACTAGATGGTGGAAAACAGAACAGTGTCTACAGTCATTTTATGACTTTTATGTTTCTAGGCTTAGTTAGCATTGAATAGATGTAGATAAAATGATGTTAAGCTTCATGATTTCGGAGGTTGGAGAAGCATCCTATATAAATCAACTCCCTTCTTTCTATATGATATCTATGTCTCTGTAAGAAGAAGAAAGCTGCCAGGCATAGAAAAGAGGTTACCAATGAGGTAGAGGAATGGAGAGGAGGCATCAGGTGAGAAGCACGGGCACAAGAAGTATCTGGAGTTCTTGGAATGAAACTAAAAGTAGGTCTCTCATCATTTGAGGAAGGCTGGCTCAAAACAACCTAGATCCTCTCTCACCAAGTGATCAATGAAACTCATTGCTTCAGATGAAATCTCTTTGACCAGCTCTTCACTGCACATGGAAGAATGAACCCTTGCCTAAAATTTCTAACATACTTGGGAAAATGTCATTGAGACTGTTTAGGGCCAATTCAGATTCCTAATGATAAAAGTCTGTGAGATGAAACTTCCCTACTTAACTACTTAAATTTTCTTTTCTAGCTTTTCTTTTATCGGTACATTAGTGAAGAACCGACTGTAGAGCCATTCCTGGTATTCCTCATTGTAAGGATGTGTTCTTTTTACTGGGTTCTAAATCATACTCAACAATGTTAACTCACTTGACATGCAGTATTTTTACTAACATGGAGACAAGATTTTCATAATACATAAAAATATAGTATTTGCAAAGTCAGAGACAACTTTTTTTAAAGATTAACTGACAAGATAGTTACTTGCCAAATATTAAGAACACTGGTACCTGTGGTAGGAAAATTATAGCCCATTAATTATAGCTGATTTGTAATGAAAATGAATGATTTCCAAATCATTGTGCCAAGGTGTATGTTGGAGATTTAAATTGTTATTGAATATAACTCTTGTCAACAATTACACTAGTTCACTTCATACTAAGACAATTATCAGTTGTGTGATTTCTAATGCACTTCCTCCCCCCTCTCTCTCTCAGCCTTTCCTTCATGTTTTCATTTTTATTTTCATCCTTCGATATCTGGAATGGAAGTTTGGAAAGAAAACAATGAGGAAAGACCCCGTCTTTAGGTAAGAAGAGATCAAACTGAGGGTTAATTTGTTTCACCAATCAATATTCTGTTTTTTCTTTCTTTCATGCATAAACAAGCCAATTAATGAACCTATGCCACCGTGTCAGGACAGACTAGAAGAAGGATGTACTAGAGCTAACAGAGGCTCAGATACACAATCTAAAGAAGATTATCTATGATACAGTGACAGAAACAGACCCACACTGCTGACAGTAAAGTCTCTGACAGGGAATGCAGTGTGACCCCGGAGGAGGTGCAATGGAGATGGATCTAAAATGCTACTGATTTGAATAGAGAGGTAGTTAAAAAAAAAAAAGAATTCTGCCATTGGTCCCTGTACATAGACAAGATACATTTTGAATCCAAGGTTTTGTGGGTGGGTGGCTGTCCTTATCCCTCCCCTGGGAGCCCTGCCTGGCTACAAGAAATGGCCTCTTCAGGATCCATACCCCACACACACTCTGCTAGGCATCTCAGCTAGAGTCACCCCCTTAAACCCTCTGGGGTCTTTACCAATCCCAGGTCTCTGGCATGTCCTAGAGATTCCCCCAGCTGATCTCCATTTCATCTCCCCTGTTCTTCCTCCATATGACCTCCTCCCTTCCGCCCAGCTCCATATGACCTCCTCCCTTCCGCCCAGCTCCCCTCCCAATAGCCTCTTCCACCCAGTTCTCTCCTTCCATCAACCTCTGATATCTATTGGTTTCCCCTTCTAAGAAAGATTCAAGCATCCTCTCTTTGACCCTCCTTGTTATTTGGCTTCGTTGGGTCTGTTGATTATAGCATGGCTATCCTGTACTTTATGGTTAATATTCACTTATAAATAAGTACATACCATGTATCACACCTAGGAGCCTCCCCCATCCCAGGTCTCCAGCTAGTCCCAGAGATGCCCTCTCTCAACTGATTTCCATTCTCTCTCCCAGCCCTCTCCTTCCCCCCCCCACACCTGATCCCATCCCCTTTCTGCTCCTCACCCTATCTCCTACCCAGTTCCCTCCCTTGGCACTCTAGTTTCTTTGGGTCTATATATAGATAGTATGTATGTATGATAGTATGGTTATTTTTTCTTTTATGGCTAATGTCCACTTATAAGTAAGTTCATACCATGCTTGTCTTTCTGGGCCTGGGTTACTTCACTCTGTTTTTTTCTTTTTCACTCTGGTTTTAATGATGTGGAATTGCGTATTTTATGTTTTTGTTTTTTTTTTTTTTTTTTTTAGTGTAGTCAGCCTCATTGGATTAGAGTTTACCTTCTAGTATCCACTGTGGGGCTGTTAGTGCAAAGGTATTGTTTATATTTGGTTTTGTCATGAAATATCTTGGTTTCTCCATCTATGGTGATTGAAAGTTTTGCTGGGTATAATAGTCTGAGCTGACATCTGTGGTCTCTTAATATCTGCAAGATCTCTGCCCAGCCCCTTCTAGCTTTTTGAGTCTCAGTTGAGAAATCAGGTATAATTCTTATAGGTTTGCCTTTATATGTTATTTGACCTTTTCCCTTGCAGTTTTAAAAATTCTTTCTTTGTTCTGCATATTTAGTGTTTTGATGACTATGTGGAGGATTTTCATTTCTGGTCTAATCTGTTCAGTGTTCTATAAGCTTCTTGTGCATTTATAGGCATCTCTTTCTTTAGGCTAGGGAAATTTTCTTGTATGATTTTGTTGAAGATGTTTTCTAGGCCTTTGGGCAAGGAATATTTTTTTATTCCTACTGTTCTTAGATTTGGTCTTTTCATAGTCTTCCAAATTTCCTGGAGATTTGGTGTCATGAACTTTTTATATTTTCCATTTACTTTGGCCAATATATTGATTTCTTCTATTGTATCTTCTATGCCTGAGATTCTTTTTCATCTCCTGTATTCTGCTAGTAATGCTTACATCTGTTGTTCTTGTTTTCTTTCTTGGGTTTTCTATCTCCGGGGTTGCCTCAGTTTGTGTTTTCTTTATTGTTTCTATTTCCCTTTTCAGATCCTGGACAGTTTTATTCATATCCTTCACCTGTTTGATTATATTTTCCTGTGTTTCTTTATATTTTTGCTTCCCCTTTTAATGCCTCTACCTGTTTGAATTTATTTTCCTGTATTTCCTTGAGGAATTTATTCATGTCCTCTTTAAAGACGTCTATGCTCTTTAAAAGAGTGGATTTCATATATTCTTCTTGTGTTCCAGTTTCATTAAGATATCCAGGGTTTGTTGTAGCAGGATAACTGGGCTCTAATGTTGCCATATTGCTCTAGATTTTGTTGATTGTTTTCTTACACTGTTCTTTAGGCATTTGATTTTCTCTGGTATTGGTTGGATGATCCTGAGGGCAGCAGGGCTTCAGGTGGCGGGGAGAGCCATGGGTCAGGCAATGTAGGTCAGGAAACCTGACTACTGGCTGTGCCTCAAGCTGACCCCACTGGTAAGGAATTTGTGAAGCAGTGTTCCAAGTTGGTTGTTCTTGGGGCTCTACAGGCCTCCACGGAGTAGTAAGAGGCTCCTGGGATACCACAAGGACCTCAGGACTGAAGAGCGAGCCCAGAGATACACGATGGAGCTTGGGGGACCAAAGGTTTCCATGGGGAATTGTGATGCTCTTGGAGTCATGCAAGGCTCCTTTGGACTGAGGATCTAGCCCAGAGGTAGACAATAGGGGCCCCTGGGGGACAGCATACAACTCACCTCTGCAGGCTGGGTGGTAAGCAGGACCAGCTGGGAAGGGTTTGACGGATCAATTCCAAACTGGTTAGTTTTCGGGCTTCTGAAGGATTCCATGGAGAAGCAGGACCCTTGGGATCCTGCAAGACTCCGCCAGACTGAGAAGAGAGAGTCCAGAGCTCACTTAATTGACTTAATATTGTGCATGTCTTATGCAGGTAACCACAGCTGCTACACAACATGTTCATGTGTGCAGGTAACCACAGCTGCTGCACAACATGTTCATGTGTGCAGGTAACCACAGCTGCTGCACAACATGTTCATGTGTGCAACGCCATGTCATGACCAGAGAACATTTCACAGCAGTCTTCCCCATCCTATGGTTCCTGCATTCCTTCTGCCCACTACTTCCTTTTATTTCCTGAGCTTGAAGAAGGAGATGAAACAGATGTTCTATCTTTGACTGAGTATTCACAGTATCTTATTTTCTAACACAGTACTAAATTTAAATACTCTGGCCCATTTCCCCCATGAGAACAAAATAGTTTATGATGTGGGGCTATACTATTTTCAAAAGGGATTTTTCAGATTATTTCTGAACTATCCATAGCATTGAAAGTAATATTCTGATAGCTGAGTAGAATAGAAGATAGGTAAAAAGTGATGGTCACTAAGCATGGTAGTGATGACCAGGGAAAGGGGAGTCACATGGAATGAGTGCAGACTGCACCAAAGGGAAATGCAATGCATTTATCTAATCTTGTACTCTACTTGAGAATGGGTTTAGAACAACCAATCACTGTTGATATATTTTTTATTTACATTTCAAATGATTTCCCATTTTCTGGCCCCCCACTCCCCGAAAGTCACATAAGCCCCCTTCCCTCCCCCTGTTCTCCCACCCACCCCTTCCCACTTCCCTGTTCTGGTTTTGCCTTATACTGCTACACTGAGTCTTTCCAGAACTAGGGGCCATTCGTCCATTCTGCTTGTACCTCATTTGATGTGTGGATTATGTTTTGGGTATTCTAGTTTTCCAGACTAATATCCACTTATTAGTGAGTGCATACCACGATTGATCTTTTGAGACTGGGTTACCTTACTTAGTATGATGTTCTCCAGCTCCATCCATTTGCCTAAGAATTTCATGAATTCATTGTTTCTAATGGATGAATAGTACTCCATTGTGTATATATACCACATTTTTTGCATCCATTCTTCTGTTGAGGGATACCTGGGTTCTTTCCAGCTTCTGGTTATTATAAATAGGGCTGCTATGAACATAGTGGAGCATGTATCCTTATTACATGCTGGGGAATCCTCTGGGTATATGCCCAGAAGTGCTATAGCAGGATCCTCCGGAAGTGACGTGCCCAGTTTTCTGAGGAACCACCAGACAGATTTCCAGAGTGGTTGTACCGATTTGCAACCCCACCAGCAGTGGAGGAGTGTTCCTCTTTCTCCACATCCTCGCCAACACCTGCTGTCTCCTGAGTTTTTAATCTTAGCCATTCTGACTGGTTTAAGGTAAAATCTCAGGGTTGTTTTGATTTGCATTTCCCCGATGACTAATGAAGTTGAGCATATTTTAAGTTGTTTCTCCACCATCCAAAGTTCTTCAGGTGAGAATTCTTTAACTCTGTACCCCATTTTTTAATAGGGTTATTTGGTTTGCGGGGGTCTAACTTCTTGAGTTCTCTGTATATATTCGATATTAGCCCTCTATCTGATTTAGGGTTGGTGAAGATCTTTTCCCAATTTGTTAGTTGCCAATTTGTCCTTTTGATGGTGTCCTTTGCTTTACAGAAGCTCTGTAATTTTATGAGGTCCCATTTGTCAATCCTTGATCTTAGAGCATAAGCTATTGGTGTTCTGTTCAGGAACTTTCCCCCTGTACCGATGTCCTCAAGGGTCTTCCCCAGTTTCTTTTCTATTAGCTTCAGAGTGTCTGGCTTTATGTGGAGGTCCTTGATCCATTTGGAGTTGAGCTTAGTACAAGGAGACAAGGATGGATCAATTCCCATTCGTCTGCATGCTGTCCTCCAGTTGAACCAGCACCATTTGTTGAAAAGGCTATCTTTTTTCCATTGCATGTTTTCAGCCCCTTTGTCAAGGATCAAGTGGCCATAGGTGTGTGGGTTCATTTCTGGATCTTCAATTCTGTTCCATTGATCTGCCTGCCTGTCACTGTACCAATACCATGAAGTTTTTAAGACTATTGCTCTGTAGTATTGCTTGATTGAGGTCAGGGCTACTGATTCCCCCAGAATTTCTTTTGTTGTTGAGAATAGTTTTAGCTATCCTGGGTTTTTTATTATTCCAGATGAATTTGAGAATTGCTCTTTCTAACTCTATGAAGAATTGAGTTGGGATTTTGATAGGTATTGTGTTGAACTTGTATATTGCTTTTGGCAAAATGGCCACTTTAACTATATTAATCCTGCCGATCCATGAGCATGGGAGGTTTTTCCATTTTTTGAGGTCTTCTTCCATTTCCTTCTTCAGAGTCTTGAAGGTCTTGTCATACAAATTTTTCACATGTTTGGTAAGAGTCACCCCAAGGTACTTTATACTGTTTGTGGCTATTGTGAAGGGGGTCATTTCCCTAATTTCTTTCTCAGCCTCCTTATCCTTTGAATATAGGAAGGCTACTGAGTTGCTTGAGTTGATTTTATAACCAGCCACTTTGCTGAAGTTGTTTATCAGCTGTAGGAGTTCTCTAGTGGAGTTTTTTTGGGTCACTTAGGTAGACTATCATATCATCTGCAAATAATGATAGTTTGACTTCTTCCTTTCCAATTTGTATCCCTTTGACCTCCTTATGTTGCCTAATTGCCTGAGCTAGTACGTCAAGTACAATATTGAAAAAATAAGGAGAAAGGGGACAGCCCTGTCTAGTCCCTGATTTTAGTGAGATTGCTTCAAGTTTCTCTCCATTTATTTTGATGCTGGCTACCACTTTGCTGTATATTGCTTTTACTATGTTTAAGTATGGGCCTTGAATTCCTATTCTTTCCAAGACTTTAAGCATGAAAGGAATGCTGAATTTTGTCAAATGCTTTTTCAGCATCCAATGAAATGACCATGTGGTTTTTTTCTTTGAGTTCGTTTATGTAGTGGATTGCATTGATGGATTTCTGTATATTGAACCAACCTTGCATCCCACAAGCCAATTATTAATGGGTGGTTTTTATCTTAGAATTTCTCCAAGAAACAATGATGTGTATCAAAACCCAGAAGAGCCAGAAGATGAGGATGAAGATGTTCAAATGGAGAGAATGAGAACAGCGGATGCCTTGGTATCCACCAGTTTTGATGAGGTAGGCACATAAAGTAGCTAGCTTACCAAACAATGCAAATGTTTGCTCATTAAAGCAACTGGTCTACCGGACTTATTCTCTAAGGATGCTTCGTTTCCTTCAGCCTAACAAAAGAGAGTCACTGTTTGAGAATGTGGCCATCATTTTTACATTGAAATGAGCAGATCGAAAGTCAATGTTTCCAATTCCTTAGTATAAGCTAAAAATAGAATACAAGTGAAATAACTAAATTCATGAAGGACTTGGAGAAACTGAGCATGTAGTGACAAATGTCATTGCTTCTAGTGAGAACATACAGTATTCAATATAAGGTACAGTGGCTGGTGCTTTTCATGTCTTTTGCATGTTTGGGGAGTCAGGAACACTCTCTAAAACAATGTGGTTCTTGGTAGATGTCTTTGTGGGGGAAGATCATTGAATACTTTCCAAAGACAAGGGCTAAGATAGAAAAGTAGTAGGTTACAATGGTGCCTACTAGGATCTCTTTGAAGCAGAGTTAGAGCATTGTAGGAGATACAGATGATTCCAAGTCAGTGGAGAGAAGAGCCTGACATGACATTCTTCTTATTTGCAGAAGCCAGTCATTGTTGCCAGCTGCCTACGCAAAGAGTATGCAGGGAAGAGGAAACATTGCCTTTCCAAGAAGAAGGCTAAGATAGCCACCAGGAATGTCTCATTCTCTGTCAGGAAAGGTTAGACATGTGGTTTTCAACAGTTAGCTCAAATATTGAAACTATTGAACTATTTCTTGGTTCTTGAGGAAAATCCTTCACACACTATCTGCTCACTCATGTGTGGACTACTCTCCAGGGTAGCCTGACAACTCATTTACACATTTCATTTTTAAGTACATTCATTCACTCCTAGAATAGGGGTCCATCCCTATCTACATAGGAACCAACACAACTATATGCCCCATGAAAGTCATTAAATGTTCTCTTAAACTCACACAACTGACATTCTAATGCTTTTTTTTTAAAGAGAATTCGTTGAAGGTTGGGGGGTGCAGCAGCAGCTATTGAAGGCTTATGTTGAAGGAACTCAATTTCCAACATTACTACTAAAGACTTAAGATTACAGAAAACAGAATCAGACACTCTTAGTTTCTAAGAATGGCTTCCCAATCTTCATTAGGGTAATCTTGGGAAAATACCTCATTCTTGAGACTTCTTATCACCAAGAATGAAAGAAGAGATTGTGATGATTTCTTGGGATAGTTGTGACAGTTAAATGGGACACAATGTACAAAACATATTACATGAAATACACCAGACAGTAAGAATTCAGACTATGTTTTATGCTTAGTTGTACTGTAAATTTAAGTTCAATATAATTCCTGTGTTTCAGGTGAGATTCTAGGATTGTTGGGACACAATGGAGCTGGCAAAAGTACATCTCTTAAAATGATAAGTGGAGACACAAAACTCACAGCCGGGCAGGTAGGTGGCATATTATTTGATAAATTATCTATTCATCTACAAGCATTACCTGTAGCTTCTGTCACAGAGGAGGTATTCAAAAGAACATGGAAGAGCACATGAGGGTAAAGAGTCGTTCCTAAGACTATTCAAGGAAGTCTTGAAAACATTAAATATGAACTGGGAACCAAAGAGGACTATTTCTGACTTGGCACACATTCATTCACAAGTAATTGCTACTAACAAGCTCTCTCCACTGTAAGATGAGAGCAAATGGTTAAAATTCCCTTTGGTCTGGGAGGCAGTTTCTGTGAGAGGCTGTTTAGAATTGGGGTTTTAATGATGAAGTTTTATCTATAGGTGCTACTGAACGGGAGTGGAGAAGGGGACACCCTGAGGTTCCTGGGGTACTGTCCTCAGGAGAACGCTCTGTGGCCCAACCTCACTGTGAAGGAACACCTGGAGATGTATGCTGCAGTGAGGGGCCTGAGCAGAAACCACGCTGCAGTTGCCATCACAAGGTACATTGGTGGGGGGTGCACCTAGAACAGGAGGAGGTCAGGGAGAAAGTGGGGAGACAGCATTTGCAAAAAACTTGGGGTGAAAAACTCAAGATGCTACAATTTCCTAATTTACAATTGGGAATTAGTTTTCCAGTTTGGGGGATGTAAAATAGATTTTTTTTCTGCCATTAAACATGGAAAAGGGGGAATGTATTGGTAAATTTTATTGAAAATACTAAAATTTAGTGTATTGATCATAGATTAACTATTTGAATTCTGTGATGAGACACTATTTGAGGAGTACCTCATCCAGCAATATCACCCTTTCCCCCACTACCACACACACACACACACACATTGACTCCAAAATATGGCCCCCCACCCCTCCATCTTCACTAGGCTCACTGCCCCACCCTTCCACCATCTCTCTTCATCGTGGAGAGGACAGTGATGTTCCACTGTCTCTCTACAGGTTGGTGGATGTGCTCAAGCTGCAGGACCAGCTGAAGTCTCCCGTGAAGACGCTGTCAGAGGGAGTGAAGAGAAAGGTATAGGCAGGGTTGGGGAAAGGGCGTCGAGCATACCTCAGGGAGGCACACTTGAACTGATTCCACATGGGCTGTCCCTCTTGTCACAGCTGTGTTTTGTGCTCAGCATTCTGGGGAACCCATCTATCTTGCTTCTGGATGAGCCGTCCACTGGGCTGGATCCCGAGGGGCAGCAGCAAATATGGTAAGGAGAGGCTGCCATAGGGCTGAACTCACACCTAGAAGGGAGCTTGACAATAGTTTCACTCACTCGAAAACTGTTTTTACCAAGCTTGGGACCAGAGTTCAGATTCCCAACACCCACATAACAATCCAGGAGGTAATCTTGCTTGCTGTAATCTCAGCACTGTGGAGCTGAAGTCAGGAGGAGAGCGGGAGCTGACTGATTAGCTAGTCTTGGCCAACTGGTGAGCTCCAGGTTCAGTGAGAACAGCTGTTTCAAAACTTAATGTGGAGAACAGGATACCCAACCTTGGCCTCTAGCTGCTACCTATACACATACACATGTGCACCTAACCACACATGGCACATGCACATGGGCTCATAAAACAGAGAAAAGGAATTATAAAAGCATATCTTAAAATTTTTATGTTCATAAAACATAAAACTACCAACACGCCTAGTAAAAATCAATGGTCTGCAAACTAGCATTTCCCTAATAATATTTCTCAAACATTTCTGAGGAAAGGAAGCACACATAGCATTAAACTGCAAGTCACCCACTGTGTATGTATGAGAGCAGTGTAGGTATCTCTGGGTTGGTACAGGAACTTTTGTACCACAATCAAGTGTCTGGTGCTGGGCATGAGAACAGTGGCTCTTGGGAAGTTGTAAAACCTGTCATTTATTCTGCAATGGCTTCCAACTGCTGCCTTGGACAATGCTGTTGAGTTTTGCATTGTTCTGCCCCCATGTACATGCCTGTTTTAACAGAATTTCCCTCTTCGTACAAGCTCATAATAAATACTGTATTCTGCAAGTGCTCTTTTTCAATGCCTGTTTCCTTTCTGTCTTTTTTTTTTTGTAAATTACACTTCTTTCTTAATTGTGAATGTTGTCCTGACAATATAGGCAAGCAATCAGGGCCATCATAAAAAATACAGACAGGGGTGCCCTGCTGACCACCCATTACATGGCAGAGGCTGAGGCTCTGTGTGACCGTGTGGCCATCATGGTGTCCGGAAGGCTGAGGTAAGTATGTGTCTTGAAACCGCACTCACTCTTGCAATGTGTGACTAGATGGTTTTTCCCATAGACAAGGAAATAAATGCAATGTCTAGACTTGCTAAGTCCCCCAGTTAACATCAAGGACCCTGAGACAGACCTGGTAGCAAGCTGAAGGTTTTCAAACACTGCCGCACATACTTCTCTCTCCCTATTCTGAACACACCCTTCTCTGATTCCCAGGTGTATAGGATCCATCCAACATCTCAAAAGCAAATTTGGCAAAGACTACCTGCTGGAGATGAAGGTGAAGACCCTCGAGCAGGTGGAGCCCCTCAACACGGAGGTCCTCAGGCTTTTCCCCCGGGCTGCCAGGCAGGAACGGTAAAGCTGCTGTTTGGTTTTGATCTGATACCAAATGTTGGTTTCCCCCTGTCAGGTATGCTGCTTTGTAGTTAGTTGAAAGAAAACTTGGCTGAAAAATTACTAGATAGATATTTGATGGAAAGCAAAGCAGAGAAGATAAAGCTGGTGTAAAAGCAAACGCACCATATGCTGTGGCCCTACTATGTGCTATGTACCGTCCTTGGCTTATATCATCTCGTTCTCACAAAGATTTTTTGGAGTCAAGATTGTCATTCTAAACTAAAATAATATGTTTGAGGGGCTAGAAGGTAACTAACTCAGCATTACATGTTTGCTGTGCAAGCGTGAGAATCTGAATTTGGTTACTCTACACCACACTAAAAGCCCAGTGTGATTATACAGCCTGTAATCCCTATACCAAGAGTGGAGATAGGTAAATCTTGTTCTTTTGATGGCCAACTACTCTAACTGAATGAGTGAGATCCAGGTTCAGTTAGAGACACTTTTTCAAAAAGTATAGTGGAAAGCAACGGGGAAAGACACACAAAGTTAATATCTGATCACTGCATAGGCATACTCTGCCAAACACACAGACACACACACACACACACACACACACACACACTGTGATTCCAAAAATGTTTTATGAGAGTCTAGCCATTTAAACAGTGCTGTGAGTCAGTGTACACCCCATAGTCAAACAGAAATATATAATGAAGGCATAGAGAATGAGCAGGGTATGAGAATGGTTGCCCCATATGCTGTGAGAAAGTATATTATGAAATATACTCTAAACCTCTGTGATGTCCATGTTTATAAAAAAAAAGTTACTTACTAAATCTCCATTACTGATATTACACAGTAATGAACTTGTCTCATTGTCAGAAATTACATTCTTCTCTAGTGAATATGATTGAGTAAGAGGAGTGTGATTGGCATTCAGTAGTCATCTATACAGGTTTCCACTCCTGTATGAAACACTGAGAAAGTGATAGTTTCAGAGTGAAGAAGAAGAAGAGGAGGAGGAGGAGGACCACGATGAGGAGGAGATGGAGGAGGAGGAGGAGGAGGAGGAAAAGGAAGAGGAGGAGGAGGAAGAAAAGGAGGAGGAGGAGGAAGAAGAGGAGGAAGAGGAAGAGGAGGAGGGGGAGGAAGAAGAGGAGAAGGAAGAGGAGGAGGAGGAGGAAGAAGAAGAGGAGGAGGAGGAGAACGATGAGGAGGAGGTAGAGGAGGACGAGGAGGAAGAGGAGGAGGAGGAAGAGGAGGAGGAAGAAAAGGAGGAGGAGGAGGAAGAAGAGGAGGAGGAGGAAGAGGAAGAGGAGGAGGAGGAAGAGGAAGAGGAGGAGGGGGAGGAAGAAGAGGAGAAGGAAGAGGAGGAGGAGGAGGAAGAGGAGGAGGAGGAGGAAGAGGAAGAAGAAGAAGAAGAAGAAGAAGAAGAAGAAGAAGAAGAAGAAGAAGAAGAAGAAGAAGAAGAAGAAGAAGAAGAAGAAGAAGAAGAAACCACCAAGTGTCAGTGTTCAGCTTTGACAGTGAGGCCAAAGGCATGTCAGGCTCATCCTCTATTAGCATCTGAGCTTAGCTATTCACTCCACTCAAGGACCCAAGAGCACAGAATCCTCTGAGCTTAACTATTCACTCCACTCAAGGACCCAAGAGCACAGAGTCCTCTGAGTCTTATTCTCCCCCTAATCCTCCTGTGGATGCAATAGTATGGCATTTGTGTGAAGAAAGACATGTAGGCCAACAGAAGAGAATAGAGAATTCATAAAGCCATGCTTATATGGTCATCTTAGCTTAAGCTCAAGTGGCAAGTAAATACAATGGACAGGTGAGATAATCTTCAACAAAAAAGAAAAAGAAGGAAACTGGGTCCAAACTTGGACCATATTAAAAAACCAACTGAAAACCTATTGGGACTTAACAGAAACTTGAAGTACAAAATATCAAAAAACAAAACAAAACTAAAAAACCTATGAGACATTGGTCTTGAGAATAAATTCATGGATACAATACCAAAGCCATAGGCCATAAAAACTCAGGCACATAAGGTTACATCAACTGAAAATCTAAAGGGCAAAAGAAACAATCAACAAGGTAAAAGGGCAGCCTACTAAAGAGTGTCAAACTATGTATCTGATATAGATTTGCGTCTGAAAAAGATAAGAAACTGATAGTTATAAAAAACAAACAAAATAATCCCCAAACCTAATAATTTGATTTTAAAAATAAGTGGACATTTCTCCAGAGACATACAAATGTCTTAGAAGTATATTAAAAATGCTGTGTTACTTCTAATCAGGTTATAAATCCAAACCACAATGAGTGATCACCTCACAAAGAGTAGGATGAATAATTACCTTTAGAAATGAAGGCAGCTATTGGCAAGGATATGGGAGAACTAGTACATGTGTGTTCTATCAGCGGAAATACAATTGCTCAGAATTGATGGGGCTTAATGAGCGTAACCATCAATTGACAAAAAAAAAAAATCTAAAGAATTGAAATAAACATCTCAAGTAGATGCCTATTCCTCTGTGTTCACTAAATAAGTATCTTCAAAAGAGAAAGCATGGAAATATTCAAGTATCCACTAACAGATAAATAGATGTTATTTTATTAGTTCATTAAGAATTTCAAATAATGGCTGGGGGGGGGGGTGGCACACGCCTTTAATCTCAGCACTTGAGAGGCAGAAGCAGGTGGTTTTCTGAGTTCAAGGCCAGCCTGGTCTACAGAGTGAGTTCCAGGACAGCCAGGACTACACAGAGAAACCCTGTCTTGGGAAAATAAATAAATAAATAAATAAATAAACCAACCAAAGAATTTCAGATAATGTATTTTGCTAATATTCACCCTCCACTCCTACCCCCCTAACACTTCCAAGGTCTGACCCCCACCTTCTCACCACACTGCATTAACTTTGTGGGGTTTTTTTAATTTTTTAAAATAGCCGTCTGTATCCAGTTTGTACTGTATCTGCTTTGTCCCTTAACTCACGCATGCAGGGGCCAGCCACTGGAGCATAGTCTGCTCACCAAGGGCCACGCCCTAAAAGAAAACTGATTCTCCTCCAGAAGCCCATTGGTTAAGGGTGGAATTCATGAGCCCCTTCCCACTCCATGCTGGGCTGACAACTCCCTTGACATTGTGTACATCTTGTGCAGGCAACCTCCGCTGCTGTGAGATCATAGGTGTGGCTCTTCTGTTGTATCCTGGCAACACTGTTTCAAGCCAGTCCTCCCCATCCTCTGGCTCTGACAGGCTTTCTGCCTCTCTTCTGTGATGTTCCCTGGGCCTGATGGGAGCCTGATATAAATGAGCAGACAATAGACTTTTTAATTGAGTGTGTGTGTGTGTGTGTGTGTGTGTGTGTGTGTGTGTGTGTGTGTTGGAATACTGTTAAACCTCTTTTTTTTCTTTTTTGTTATTGGATATTTTCTTTATATTTCAACTGTTATTCCCTTTCCCAGTTTCACACACACACACACACACACACACACACACGCAGAAGGCCCCTATCCCATTCCCCCAGCTTCTATGAGGGTGTTCCCCACCCACCCACTCCCACCTCCCTGCCCTGGCATCCCCCTACACTGGGGCATCGAGCCTTCACAGGACCAAGGGCCTCTCCTCCCACTGATGCCTGACAAGACCATCCTCTGCTACATATGTAGCTGGAGCCATGGGTCCCTCCATGTGTGTGCTTCGGTTGATGGCTTAGTCCCTGGGAGCTGTTCAAGCTTTAATAGAAAGAAACTGCAATACAGTCTTGAGAACTTCACACTAAGCAAATAAGCTAAGCACATCAAGATAAATGCTGCATGGTTCCACTTGCGAGGTATCTAAAATAGTGAAATCCTTAGAAGCTCACGGTGAAATGCTGCTTTCAGTGAATCGGCGGAGGGACGTGAGGAATGTCAGTTAAACAAGATGAATGAGCTCTGTAGGTCAGCTTGCAGTGTTGACTACACAGGCACCGCCACTCTCCATCACTCTCTGTAGGTCAGTGTGCAGCAGTGAGCTCAGAGCCAACACCACTCTCCGTGTGTCGGCAGGGCAGCATTGAGCCACCATGTCCGTATCCTGCACTTAAAGGTTTGATAATGGGCTAAGAAGATGGCTAGTCAGTGAAGTTCTTGCCTCCCAAGAACCAGGCCCCAAGTTTAATCACTTTAGTTCAAATAAAATAATATTAAGAATATGGTGATACCTATTTGTAATCCTAGCTCTGGGAATGTTCAGAGAGAAGCATGAAAAGGAAAATCCCTGGGCTCACTCCACCAACCCAGTCTGCTTGGCAGACTGCAGTCCAGCCTCTGAGAACCAAAGCAAAGTGATGGATAATATCTTAGGAATGACGCTCAAGTGTGCATGCACACCCATGAACACACATTAGCATATGTGTGTGCATACACACACACACATAAACACACATAACAATAACGCACGAAAAGAATAAGAGAGTAGATCTGTTGTTAACAATTCTATGTTCTGATTAAAAAATAATAACAGCTGGGCAGTGATGTTGTTGTTTGTTTACGTGTGCCTTAGCTGATGTGTCCTCGCTCTGATCCCAGGTACTCTCCTCTGATGGTTTACAAATTACCAGTGGAAGACGTGCAACCTTTATCCCAAGCTTTCTTCAAGTTAGAGATGGGTAAGAGCCGTTTCTCAGAAACTAAGATCCTGAGGAGGAAATTATTCTAAATCATACAATAATCTATGCTCATAACAGAAATGAAATGTTTCATAATACATTAAGTTCAAAACTTAAATCTTAAATTGGATTTTAGAAGCAAGACACCAAAGAGATAAGGGCTGAGTATGGTGTGGGAAATAGAAATGGGAGAGGAGGAGAGGAGAGAGGAGGAAAACTGTTACAGGATAGTTAATTACATTGTAAACCAGGGGATTATATTATTTACTGGGGGGGGGGAGCTGTTTCTTGTTGTGGTGTGGCTCCAATTCTACTCCATGCCCTTTACATTCTATTCTGGTTGATGAGGAAGGTTCCAAGTTCAGTCATGGGACTCTTGAGTGTCTTTTAGAAAGAGTGCAGGAAGCTCTTCTCTCCTGAGCAAACCTCAGACATCCTTCTCTAGAATCTTTTCAAAGCAGCCTGATTCAAGCATCTTTCATTTATATCATCTGATTCAAGTATTTTCATCTTCCTATGTGGCTGTGCAAAACCATTGGCTCATGCACAAGAAAAGATCATTTCTCATCCCCATGTCTCCCTTAAACCCAGAATACAGAAAGCACCTAACATGTAAACCTAGTACAAGCAGTGTTCCCCCAGTCAAAGTAAATGTGTTGATGTATTTTAACTGGGTAGAATTGTCATAACATAATTAATATTTTAATTATGTGTGCTTGTTGTTGGCTTATGAGACTATCTATATAAGAAAATATAATTGCTCCTAAATGTGTTTCCCCTTATACAGTTAAGCAGACCTTTGACCTGGAAGAGTACAGCCTCTCTCAGTCTACCCTGGAGCAGGTGCGTCCGTGGTAATGACTTTAACATCCACAAAATGCAAACACATAATTTGCTACTCTGATTCACTTGCAGCTACATGCGACATCTCTCTTTCTTATCCACCCTTCCCAGGTCTTCCTAGAGCTCTCCAAGGAGCAGGAGCTAGATGGCTTTCAAGAAGAACTAAATTCCTCCACAAACTGGAAGCTCCTCCCACAGGAAGAAGCTTAAGCCAAAAATATTTCCCGTTCCTTCATAAGACTGTGTTGTTTCTTAAAGACATCTATTTTATGTAAGATCAATGAAATATTTTATATAAGATCAATGACCTATATTATAAACATACTGATGTTCTTCAGGGATTGGAGAAAAGGGTTGAGTGCTGGATAGAGGGAAGCTTGCCTAGCCTTCTCCACATCCCTTTAGGGCACTTGATACCATAGTTCTGTAGAATGTTGAATAAACAGTTACTTTTATACAATTGTTTCCATCTCTGAGTATGATATATTTAGTTAAAATATTTTAGATAATTTTTTTGTATCAAAGCTGTAGGCTTAGATTTTTCAAACTGTATTTTAATGAGGGTTCTTAAGTGCTTCAATCTCCCATCTAGCCCACCAACCAAAGGTAGGTAAGAAGAAAGGTTAATAGGAAATGAGAGAAAATCAGTAATAGCAGTTCAATCCAGAAGAAACTGCAAGGCTCCACTGTAAAAGAATGAGTCCATGGTTGGATATAGCTACCACCTGGGAGGCTCTGCTAGTGCATGACAAATACTGAGGGGGACACACTCAGCCAGCCATGAACTGAGCACAGGGTTTCCAATGGGGAAGCTAGGGAAAGGACCCAAGGAGCTGAAGAGGTTTGCAGCACCACAGGAGGAACAACAATATGAGTCACCCAGTAATCCCAGAGCTCCCAGGGAGAAAAACATCAACCAAAGAGAACACATGGAGTCACCCATGGCTCCAGACTCATAGGCAGCAGAGGATGGTCTTGTTAGACACCAAAGCAAAGAGAGACCATTGGTCCTGGAAAGACTTGATGCCATAGTGTAGAGGAATACCAGGACAGGGAAGAGGAGGAGGGTTGACTGGGGAAGGGGAGATGGCTTATGGGATTTTTGGGGGGAATGGGGAAACCAGGAAAGGGGACAACATTTGAAATATAAATAAAGAATAATAAAAAAAAGAATGAGTCCATGGAATGTCAGGAGCCATCATAGAACAAGCTAATAACTAGCAGGTGATCTTCTTGAGATGACCACCTAACATTACAATCTACGATGGAACTCCAGTAGGCAAGGCCTATGAGAAAATTATCTTTGAAAGCTATTAATATGCTTTTCCTGTTGTTACTAAACATACATAGCAATCACTAGGTATTAGTCCACCCTTTTGAGCAAATCTCTGCAGATCTATGAAAATATACTGTCTTGTAGTGATACTATATAGACAAATAGATGACTTCTTAATTCTTAATAGTGATCCTATAAGAATTTCTTAAATTATATCAGTATTTATTAAGCTCTTTTATAATAGGACTATTAGGTCTCTTTCTAATAGTAAAAACTGCAATGAGAATTCTTCAGTCTCCCATGTATCACCAGTTAATTGCTTCTGATAGTAGGCAGACTTTCTACTACTCAGAGCACAATCCAAGAGGTTGTAAAACCAATAACCAAATGTCATAGAAAGGGAACTAATGATTTATTATAGGTTCTAGGACAGAGATAAAATATCGACTGAGTTTATCTATATAAAACTTCACTAATAACTTGTTAATGGATATACATGTAAACATTCTCTGTTGTAAACTTCTATTTCAATTTATGATTTGAAGTTTTGTGTAAACTTGTGATGAACTTTTTACCATGTGATCATATATTCCGAAAGACGTTTAAGTGCTGAGGACAAAGAAAAGAGACAACTGGGCTGAGGAGAACTTTTTGGACAGAACACTTTTTAGGCAGATCTGAACAGAACTTTTTAGAACAGAGCTGAGGGTAATTTTTTAGTCAGGACACAAGAGAACTTTTTAGATCTCATCTCTAAAACAACTCATAAGTAAATGCATAGCATTGGGAGAAAAAGCATTGAGAGTAAGAACATTACTGTGACATCAGAGCAGGAAAGAGTGAGATTAGAAGGGGAATGCAGAGTGGAATAACTTAAACTGTAGGTAACATGGAAACTAAGAGAGCAATGCGCAGAATGCAGAGGCAAAGAGAAAGAAAGAAGAAGCTGCAGAAAGAGCAGAAGGAACAGGCAAGCTTCTCCATGGGGCAGAGCAGGTCTTTCCTTAATAGTAAGGCAGGCTTAGTCTTATTAAGAGGAATGAAGCTTTCTTCTCACAAACTTGGGTTTAGTTCATTTAGCATTAAAAGGGCAGAAGCTTTTTCATTTTCTATGCAATAAAGATTGGAGCACATTTTTCATCCAGAATGAGTGAATTCTCTCTGCACTGGTCCTTATCTTTTTCTCCATATGCATATGTAAGTATGTGTGCATGTGTGTGTGTGTGTGTGTGTGTATGGATGGAATTGTGAGGATGTTTGCATGTGTGTGTGTAAGTATGTAATTGTGAGAATGCATGCAAGCTGGTTTGAATGCAAATGTATAAATACACATACATGAATTGTGAATCTATATATGAACTTATGTGAGTTTATGCATATTTGTTTATGTAAAAGTTTTTCTTTCTGCTAGCATTATTCTCTTCTCCTGGTTCAATAGAAGCTCATTGCTCCAAGCTTCCCCCTAACCTGACAAGCAAGAGGCATCTGGACAAAAGGGAAAAGGCTTTACTTAATCTCCTGCTGTTTTTTGGATGAGGTGTTTTCTTGCTAAATGCCAGAGACTGCAGTTTCTGAACTCAGAGGAACACGGAAGGCAGGTCAGCTACAGTAGCAAAGTAAATTAGACTTAGATAAGTAAAATTTTAATTATTATACAGCAATTCTAAATATCTCAGCAGACAATATAGTCTTACCCCATAACTCATAAGACAAAAGTCTTACTGTCTGCCAATACTCTTCCCCCTCCACTGCCTCAAGGAGAACCAAAAAGAAAGAAGATCCTGCCAGGTCTGCTCTCCCATCCCTAACAATGGAAGTGAGAAGAAGCAGCCTGAATATCATGAGAGATTCTTTGATGCCTTTTTCTCTATGAAGGCACAGCATGCCAAACATAGATACCAGCAAAGTGTTGCACTGTGAACCAATGCAAGAGCATCCTCTCATTGTCTGTGGGGTTATATTTATATTCTTTCTAAACATGCACCCTCTCAAGTGGCCACTCCCACAAAACATGTTACATGTCTGCTTCAGGAAAACATCCTCTCATAAGACAGCTTCCAGAAAAACATTACATGGCACAACTGAGCCTCCAAAGAATCCAGAAATTTTCGCTTCATCAAACATTTAAGCATGCTTTTCTAATCTAGAATGTGAAATCCATACATTTACTCTTAGTATACCTGCTGCTCTGAAGGGTCAGTTATAGCTAAAAATACTGAAGTGCTATTTATCATAGCACCTAGTACCCATACAGTTAAGTTATCCACTGACCACCTGATGTAGACACAATCTGGAAGGCCAAAATTTGCTATTAGAAGTTGCTTGTGCTGTATTTTTATTTTAACATGAAATCTTGGCATTAGAGACCCCTAAATTACACCTGATCTTCCATATAAATTTGGTATATGGCTTCAGAAAGATCATGAATACAATTTTGAATCACATGACCAAGCAGGTGAAAAAGTAAAATCACATGTATACACATACACATCATGAAAAGAGAGAGAGGGGTGGAGGAGGAGAGAGAGGGAAGGAGGGGGAGAAAAATGGAGGGAGGAGAGAGAGGGAGGGAGAAAAAGGAAGGGGGAGAGAGGGGGGAAGGGGGGAGGGAAGGAGGGAGGGAGAAGAAAAGGGAGAGGGAGAAAGGAGAGGGAGAGAGAGACAGACTCTGACCTAGTCCTGGAACAGTCTATGTAGACTAGGTTAGCCTCAAACTCAGAGATCAACTTGTCTCTGGCTTGCTAGTTCTGAGATTAAAAACTACCATCTGGCAAATGTTTTCCATTTCATGTCTGTTCTTCATGTCTTTTTCCTCTTTCTTTCCTTAGTGCCTCATATTTAAGAATTCTTTAAAAATCATTTTAAAATATTTGCTCAAAGAAGCAAGCATATTTGCTAAGGTGAGCTTGTGAGGGTTTAGATATGCTAATATTTAAACTTATGTTTGGGATATTGTCTGCTAAGTATAATTAAAACAAACCCTAAAGTGGAAATTTTCTGGTTATTTTTGGAGAATTAGTTAGGTTATTATGATGTTTAACTGGGGCAGAAAGGTGAAAGGCTGTTTTGCTAAAGCAAACATGTGAAAGAATGTTTTGCTGAAGCAGACACAGGTAAAAGGATGCTTTACTATAGCAGACATGTGAAAGGACATGTGATGTTTAGAAAGAATGTAAATATGACCCTACAGACTCTGGGAGCTGCAGCATTGGTTCACTTTGTTCCACCTCGCTCATCTTCACTGACAACACAAATGTATTGGTTCACCTTACAGTGCATTACTGAGCTTCGCTTGTGGTGACTTCATAGAGAAAAGCTCACTGAAGAACTTCTTGTGACATTCCTCCAGCCTCTTGCCACTGCTGAAGACTCAGGCTGGTTAGTAAGCCTCATGATTTCTTCTGGATTGAACTGCCGCTGCCTATTCATATGTGGTGTCTGCTGAGTGGACTGAACTGCAGCTGTGGATTCATGTTTGGTGTTTGCTAGTGAACTGGACTAGGAACAATGATGATAGGAAAGAACTATTCTGAACAGGTCCACTTCCCCATATCCTAATAACCTTTCTTTTCCAATATCTCTGGTGGGTGGTGGCCTATAGGGGAGGATGAACCCTTATTAAAGTAGGTTGTAATAAAAAATATGCCTACAAAACCACTCTATCCCCATTCTTGTGTATCCAGGCAATTAATAAAGAATACATATCGTAACTTTATTTTCCTGAGACTAAGTTTGCATACCTAATTGACCCTTTTCATTATCTAGAAAGATGCAGTAATTTGGAATCCCAAGGAATAAGGCCAGGCTAGTAGCTTTCTAGATATATGGTTAGAGTAGAGTATCCAATTCTACCTAACCTTAACATACAATGTTGTTACAGTAGAATCTTGGGCACTAGACTCGGCTCCTTCTCTATTTCTGTAAATCAATATTCAGAGATCAGTAGATTAATCAAAATCATACAAGAGAAATGAAATCATGCATATGTGGTACAAAGCAAAAAGATAAAAAATAAATAGCATATTATCCAATGTCATGCTGCATGCTATCAACAGAAGAGTTCGTGACAACATTTTAAGGAGGGGTTGAAGAGATGGTTTGGTCGTTTTTCCAGAGGACTCCAGTTCAGTTCCTAGTATCCACTTTGGAGGACTCTAATTCCAGCTCTTGGGGATCAGACATCCTTTTCTGCCCTTCATATCCACAAACACACACACAAATAAATAAATATAAATCTTTTTAATGTTTAAACATAAGGAGATTCATTTTGGCATTAGTCTGCCTAATGAATATGAGGTGAAAAGCAGTTATCCTTGAATTTGAAAGAAACATTGAATGATTATGGGTGAGAGCAGAGAAGAAATACTGGAAATCAACTGAAAGCTTATCAAAGATAAATTGTTCTTACTTCAGTACAAGGCACATGACCAAAAGTAACCTGCTTGACCAAGAGCCTGCAAACATTTCTTCAGTGGTGACTAACTGGCCCATCTAGTTATAGTCTGTGGGTTTCTGGGGTGCAAAGGAAACTGGCAAAGTCAGCATCAAATGGAATGGCAAGCAAGTCAATAACTAGGAAGACAGATCAAATACAGCAAGTAGCTTAATTCTATTGTGATCTGGAGGTGGTGGAGACGAGTAACTCACAAGGTAATCTATTAAATGGCAATCATCTAGAAAGTCTGAAAAGGAGATAAGGAAAGGGAAAGCAAAGAGATGCCTGGAGTGACTTGTCTTCTGATCCATACCATTCTAAACCACAGGCCATCTGACTCTGTGTAATGGCCACAGCCACATTCTTTTGGCCATCCTCTCTCAGATTTTACTGGGGCTCTGTTTTGTGTTTTGTTTTGTTTTGTTTTGTTTTTTGCAAAGCCCAAACCACAGCTGTTGAGCACTTAGTTGCAGCTGTCTGGCAATGACATTTTGTCTCTACTTGATATAAACTCCATGTGTTCCTTTATGAATTACCACTTCCTTTGCTTATCTGATAAGGACTTTTGAATAGCAATATACACGTGGGAATTGCTACATGGGCGGACACAGATTTCTGAAGCATTATGTTGCCTGTCTGATGCTTCAAACACAGGAATTTAGAATGGAATGTGGTCTGTAGTCCAGAAAGTCCAAGAAGAGCCTGGATCCCAGATCACTTAAGAAAGCCCAGAAAGTCAGAGTGTTGGCAAAGAAAGCAAAAGAAGGGAAAGATGGGGTCTATCGGGGAGAGGGATGGTGTCAGAGGGTAAAAATGGAGGGTGAGGTCAATCTTCCACCACTTGAATTATAATAAACTTGATGGAACTCCAGAAGGTGAAAGATCAGATATTGCAATCAAAAGGAGTAGAGGAGTTCAGTAAGCTATCAGAGCTTCTGAGACGAGTGAAGAGAAACAGCTTAGCACAAATGTTGAAACTTAATATAAAACAAAGACAGCATTGTTCTCTACCAAAAGTTTTATATAAGCTACTTCTAACAGCCAAGATGTTAAAGACAATGCTGGTGGGTTTTATTTCCATTAAACCATTTGTCCTAGTTTAATTTTCTGTGCTATAGTAGAACACTGACCAAGGCCAGTTGAGGAAAAGGGGGATTATTTCATCTTACAGGTTACAGACTTTTATAGAAGGGAGTCAAGGCAGGAACCTGAGGGCAGGAACTGAAATAAAGACCACAGAGGAATGATACTTATTGGTTTGCTCCTCAGGTTCTGTGCCCTTGCTTCCTACACAGCCCAGGCACAGCAGGCTGAGCCCTCATCGATGAATTAACAATTGAGAAAATATCTCACACACATGGATACAGAACAATCTGATCTGAATAATCCTTCTGTTGAGGTTTCCTCTTCCTAGGTGACTTGAGGGTTTCATCAGGTTGGTATCTGAAGCTAACTGTGACCTTTCAACCTTTTGCCAATGTTTTCTATGCCATAAGTTAACACAGTTTAGTCAAGAAACAGATCATCTGCCTTTTGGCTTATTATTTAGAAGTCTTGTGTAGATAAACTAGTCCATCATTTATTTTCTGTCCTTGCACCTACAATAAATTGCTCATTGCCAGTTTATGACCTTTAGTTACCAGACAGTGGTCTAATTACCAACCTAGAAGGAATGTTTTCCTAGATTGTAAATTTGTTCCAAGCCTGTTTTCTTTTCCCAGTGCAATTAACCCATGACATATGTAAGTTTACAGAGCTCTGTTTGTAGCTTGTATTCTATAGGGGTCTTGCAATTATTTGTATTACTTTAGGAGTTCTATAAAATCATCAATTCATCCACATAGCATGTCTACATGAAAGTACATCTTTATAGTCATTTTGCAGGAGATCTGCCCAATATGGTGGGCTGATGCCCAGGAATCATTAAACTATGTAATAATGGCAGGAAAGGCACATCAGCAGCAATAAGGAATCCTGGAATGAAGTCTCTGAGAACCCTGCATCTTAAAGCACACCCATCACAGCCATGCAAACCAGTGGTCCATCTCCAAAAGCTCACTTTCTTGACTTAGCCTTTCCTAGATGGGTTCTAACAGGAAACATCATATATTACAAAGATTAGCTGTAGTATATGATCCAGCCTTGGTCCCCTCTGGGCCACAATTTTTCTGTGTTGACTTTAAGGAAATACTTCTCAAAAGATTGAATCTCAATGGTGCTGGTCTTACTAACCACAGCTGAACTTTGAACCAAGGCTGACTAGCATCCTTCATTCAAGTAAAGCCCAGAAGGGCTTCCAATCAATCTTTACTTTCAAAGATTTTTAGTTCAAATATGTCAACAAAGAGCCTTAATGGGACTCTCAAATTTCCCTCTGAAATTTCCCAAATCAGGACTGTTACAGACCACGGGTCTGCTGCGGAATAACCAGGATTGGTCCAGGAAGACACAGGTCCGGTGGAAATTGCAAACTGACATGACTACAGAGGTGGTTTGAAATCTGAATGTATTTTCATGTGTCTCCCAAAGTCCAGTCAAGTTAGCATCTCAAATTAAGCATCATATACATCTGTAAAAGGCTAGCTAGGCTTTCTTGGGCAATACAAGGTGTGTTTACAAAAAGTCCAGGGCCCATGTGGTTAAACTGCTTCTTCATCTTGGTTTTGATGTCACTCCAGCCTGGGAGCTGAAGAAGGATGGTTCCTATGCCTAGCCTCCTGGCGAAAATGGCGACATTGTAGAGCTTGGGAAGCTGTCTGGCTCACACTGTCTTTTAAGAGCACTTTTGCCTAGTCTGTCGGTTGTATTCTTCTTTGTGCCATGCCTGGGGCCATCGTAGGCCCTCTGAAGCCCCTGATGATCAGTTCCTTGTAGTTCCTAGCCTCAGCCCGGGGCTGCCCTAGGTCCTGGGCTATTAGCTGGATCTGCTCTGGCATCTAGGCCTTAGCTTGATGAATTAACTAACTCATTCCTCCTCTGAGTCTCTCTCTAAGTAGAGAGAATCTATTGCCTCTCTGAGTAAAAGTTATCTACTCTCTCTCTCTCTCTCTCATTCTCTCTCTCTCTCTCTCAGACTCAGACTCCATTGAGTCTTCATGAGTATTAAGTATAAACTGTATCTTGAATCACACCTTGATAAGCTAAGAAAGGTTGTTTTTCTCAAGGGCTCCCTGTGTGAGGCCTGTAACACAAAAAGCCAGTTCCTCATAAACTTCCCTTGCTATTCAGGTGGGCCTGAGATAGCCTGTCTGCAAGCAAAATCAAGAGTTAGAGGAGGAACTAGATTAACTTGTGGGGGAAGGTAGTAGCTATGGGACTAGGTATCAACTCAAATGTAAATTATTTCTACCTTGCCCAATACTCATCTGTATGGCAGGGACCTCATAAGATTTTTCAGATGTAAATATCCTTAGTCTGGCCTATTGTTTGGAATCCACCTGCCCTGAAAGGAAATGACTGAAAAACAGAAAAGAACCTGTGACTAGAGTTTCTGGAATGCCTTTTCTACCGCAATAACATAAGTGGTTGGAGCAAAGCAAAGCAGAATTTTTTGCTATAAGATAGATTCTTACATATCTATATTTCCTTGGCTATACCATATCCCGGCTATAAGGAAATAGAGTTTAAGAAATTGCCAAGTGAGAGTATCAGCTTCTAAATATACAGAGAGGTCCGCTATTCCCAGGATACATTTTTTCTTTCGTCTCTGTCTGTAAAATATCTTATTTACAGACTTAAATGGGCCACCGTGGCACAGGACTTCATTCCTATCCTCCAAGTTCCCAAAGAATGGCCTTAAACTATGAATACCCAATGGTTTTTCCAGCCCAAAGATCTAGAATCCTTCCCCCAAACATCGTGCCAAGTTCTATCATAGCAGGACCCTATTCTCTGGTACCATTTCCTATCCTGCTTAGCTTTTCCATTGCTTTGAAAAAGCACTGTCCAAGAACAACTTGAGGAGAAAGTGGTTTATTTCATTTTACAGATTATAGTCTGTCCTCTGGTAAGGCCAATACGGGAATTCAATGCAGGAAGTTGGAGGCTGGTACTAAAGTAGAGACCATGGAGAAATGCTGCTTGCGGGGCCCTGCCACCCCCAAGAAGCACATACAAGTCTTCTATAGCCCATGCTTACCTGCCTAGAAATGGGCTGGACCCTCTATTAACTAGAAATTATTAAAATTGATAACAGACTTTAGCAAAGGCCAATCTGACCTGGAAATTTTTTCAGTTGAATTCTCTCTTCTCAAGTATCTCAAAGTGTGTCAAGTTGACAGCTAGGGCTAACTGTGACATCATGATAATTCAGTTGTATATTTCAGAAACTTGGAAACAAGAAACTGACCAATGTTCTATCTTGAGCTGTTCTGTTAAGTTTTGGTTGAGATAATTATCAAACTATACAGTTAATAATAGTCTAATAAGTCTCTTGAGCAGGCAGAGGTGGGCACTTTCAGCCTCATTAATATATCTATATTGGATCTCGGATTTGAATGGTATAAAGTTCTATTACAAACTTGATCTCAGGGCAGCTAATTATGTTAATACATTAAACTATAACCAAGGCACTATCTCAAAGGAGGCTGGAGCTCTTTCATCCCCCTCCACTTGAGTTCTGCCTTAGTTACTTTCCCACTTCTGTAATAAAGCATCATGGCAACTTACAGAAGGAAGGGTTTGGTGCTTATATGACCACATGGGTGTATAACAGTCCATCGCCTTCACATCATGAAGCTTGACAGCAGGAAGTCAGGTATGGCTCAGGAGTAGCAGATGACAACTCATATTAGACCTACAAATAGGAAGCAAAGAGCACACTGGAAAAGGCATGATGCTTCTGAAATGGCAAAACACACTCCCAGTGATATACCTCCAACCCACAAGTCTGTATTTCCCAATCCTTCTAAAATAGTTCCACCAACTGAGAACCAAGTATTCAAACACATGGATCTCTAAGAGCTAGTCTCCTTGAAACCACCTGATATGAAACTGATAAACTAATGTGTCTCAACTGTATGAGTATTAAACATTTCCCATAATATCAATTGCAGGACAAGAATACTTCTATCACTCAACATTTATCATTGTGCCTTGGATTTTAAGACTGAGAAGTTGAGGTTAAAGAGTTTGCTGGCTTTTCTCACATTGTTCTCTTGGGATTTTTGAGAGGAACAAGTGTAGAAAGCACGGAGTTACTCAGTAGCTCTCTGTTGGCCCCTATGGAAAAAAATTATGACTATTAAACACGCAAGTATTTGTAAGAGAAAATTACAGGATTATAGCATAGCATTCTGGTTTGTATGTCCGTGTTTCATGTATGTGTCCATGTGTGTGAAATGGACATATCTTTGTGTCAGTATGTGCATGTGGAGTTCATGTTGATGTCAGAGGCTGAGATCTGGGGTTCTCCCTTGATCATCTTGACTTATTTTTTGAGATGTGTTCTTCATTTATTCTAGAGCTCATTGGTTCAGGTTGGGCTGGTGGCCAATGAGTTCTGCTTCACAGTGCTGGGATTCCAGGTGAACACAACCACCCCAGGCTTTTTTAATAGGCTGGAAATGGGTACTGGGGATCTCAACTTAGATCCTTGTATTTGTACAACAGGTGTTTTACTGCTTGAGCCATTTGTTCCTTCTTGTTTTGCAGTAAAGGAATGAAGCTAGCTTGCACTTAGTAACAAAAACACAACTCTGCTATTTGGACAAGGGTTAACAAAATAGGAAAAACTATTAATATGTAGAAAACAGATAATGAGCAGAGGTAAACGGTAGATAAAAATTGTACATAGAAAGTTATATTCCATTTCAAATTCTACAAATGGTTTTTAAAAGAAAATGCTAAAATATATTGCCATCAGAAGTGGCTACAGCAGTATCTCTGAGGGAATAACTTCATCTGCCCAGTGATGTTTCACACTGAATGGACACTTGAAACAGCTGCAGATGCTGAAGACCTCTGGGACAGAAAGATGCACACACGAGGGATATCCAACAAGCCAGAGAGGAAATGAAGACGTGGGGTTTTGTTTTCTTTGTAGATGTGAAAAAATAACTCTAGAATGCTAGCATTGTTTCAAGAAAAAAAACCTTAATTTTTCTGTTTAAAAAATAGGAAATGCTCGTATATGAGAGCCTTAAATTCATCTGCCAGATTTCCCAGAACCATCAGGAAGGTAGCTTCCAGCAGAAAACAACATATGAGGTCAGATAATTCCCATCACAGAGACAAATGAAAAACTAGGTGAAATGTTAAATGGATAAAGAGGGACCATCCTGAGGTGCTAATGGAAAGATCTGAAAAAGACACCCAATCAGAACCATTTTCTTGATAACAACTGTGGTTTCTGTGGAGGAACAATGGCAAGCCCCTGGTACTCCTGTCTGAGGCATCCTCATCTCTTCCCTCAGAGCACCTGCAGAGCCTTCTGTGCACCTGATCTGTGGAAAGAGATGAGGTTTAGAGCTAGCAGCAAAGACCCACAGCTCTGCGACTGGAAGTCAGGGAGTCTGCAAAGTAGCAAGCAGACTAGGTTGAAGTTTGATAGAGATAGTTTAGGCACTGAGATCCCAAAGACCAAGAAAGTATAATTGTTTCCACACAAGACTGTGGTTATGTTTGACTCTGAAATGGCCTCCACAGGTACATATTTTGAACACTTGGTCCCAAGCAACTTGTGTAGCACTTCTAAGAAGTATGGTCTCTTGGGTGACAGAGGCAGGTAGATCTCTGAGTTTGAAGCCAGCCTGGTCTACAAAGCTAGTTCCAACACAGCCAGGGCAACACAGAGAAACCCTGTCACAAAAAAAAAAAGTTACACCTGAGCCTGGTTCTAGACCATTGTCTGTCCACTTATGTAAGCAGAATCTGGAATCTACAGGTTCACTTTGCTACCATGCCTTTCCCACACCATGGTGGACAGAACTCCCTCCAAACCCATGAGCCAAAATGAACACTTCCTCCCTGAATTTTTTTTGGAAATAGGATATTTTATTTATTTACATTTCAAATGTTATCCCCTTTCCCAGTTTCCCCTCTGCAAACCCCCTATCAGATCGCACCTTTACCTGTTTCTATGAGGATACTCCCCCTCCCACCCACCCACCCACTCCCACCTCACTCCCACCTCACTGTCCTCGAATTCTTGTACACTGGGGCATTGATCCTTCACAGGACCAAAGGCCTCTCCTCCCATTGATGCCAGATAAGATCCCTTGAGCTCCTTCAGTCCTTCCCCTAACTCCTTCATCGGGGTCCCTGTGCTCAGTCCGATGGTTGGCTGTGAGCATCCTCATCTGTATTGGTCAGGATCTGGCAGAGCACCTCAGAAGACATCCATATCAGGCTCCTGTCAGCAAACACTTCTTGGCATCAGCAATTGTGTCTGGGTTTGATATCTGCATGTGGGATGGATCCCCAGGTGGGGCAGTCTCTGGATGATCTTTCCTTCAGCCTCTGCTCCACTCTTTGACCCTGTATTTCCTTTAGACAGGAGCAAATCTAAGTTGAAAATTTGGAGATGGGCGGGTGGCCCCATCCCTCAACCAGTGAGCATGCCTAACCTCTGAATATGATCTTGACAGTTGTATGTCCCCTTTGTGGGGGTATTTCAGCTAATGTCAACACCGTGGGGTCCTGGTAAACTCTTGTTTTCCTGGAATCTGGGACTTTCTAGTTACTATATCCAGTTCCCCTACCCCCATTGCTACACACCTCTGTTCAATTTCCTGACCCTCTGTACATCTCCTCCATCACCTGATTGTTCCCCTCCTGTTCCCATTTCCCTTCCTCTTCATCCCAAGTCCCTCCCACCCTCTACTTCCCTTGATTATTTTGTTCCCACCTACAAAACAGAACTGAAATATCCACTCTTTGGTATCCTGTCCCACGGGACCTAGTTATTCGGGGAGTGGAGGGGAACCCAAGCCAGAAAGAGAAACGGGCAGGAAAGACAGAGCGAGGCCAAGCAAAAAGGGGGGTCTTGTCAAAGCCTCTTTAATGAAAAGCAAAACGCCTGGTTTTGAACGCACCGGAGAGGAAGTAGGGAGAGGCTGAGGAGAATGCTAAAAGCACAGAAAGAGGAAAGGTCATCCGGGCAGATGCTGGCTGTGGCACCCAGTAGCTTTTCTGGAATGCTGGTTCCGCCTAGACAACCCCAGGTGTTCAGCCAGGATAAGAACCAGTTGATCAGCCTTGTGTGAAGAAGGGGGTGGTTCAGCTGTAAACTACAAGGCCAGTGGACTCTCAAGGTGAGAGCTGTTGAAGGTCTGGTTTTCCACAGTTTGGTCTCCCACCCTTTGCTCTTCTTTCCTCTTGAGCATCATGTGGTCCATAAGTTGTATCATGGGTATTCCATCCTCTTTGCCTAATATCCTCTTACTATGTGTGAATACATACTATGTGTGGTCTTTTGTGACTGAGTTACCTCACTCAGGATGATATTTTTTAGATCCATCCATTTGCCAGTGGATTTCTAGAAGTCATTGTTTTTAATAGTTGAGTAGTATTCCATTGTGTAAATGTTCCGCATTTTCTGTATTCATTACTCTGTTGAGGTACAGATGGGTTGTTTCCAGCTTCTGACTATTATAAATATGCTTGCTATGAACATTGTGGAGCATGTGTCCTTATTACATGTTGGAGAATCTTCTAGGTTTATACTCAATAGTTGTATAGCTGGGACCTCAGGTAGTACTATGTCCAAGTATCTCAGCAACCACCAGACTGGTTTCTAGAGTGGTTGTACCAGCTTGCAACCCCACCAGAAATGGAGGAGCATTCCTCTTTATCCACATCCTCACCAGCATCTGCTATCACCTGAGTTTTTTTATCTTAGCCATTTTGAATGGTCTGAGGTGGAATCTCAGGGTCATTTTGATTTGCAACCCTTCCCACCCCATAACTAAGGATGTTGAACATTTCTTTAGGTGCTTCCCAGCCTTTAGAGTTTCCTCAGTTGAGAATTCTCTGTTTAGCTCTGTTTCCAATTTTTTAATAGAGTTATTTGTTTCTCTGGAGTCTAACTTCTTGAGTTCTTTGTATATATTGGATATTAGCCCTCTATTGGAAGTAGGATTGGTAAAGACATTTCGCAACCAATCTGTTGGTTGCCATTTTGTCCCATTGACAGTGTCCTTTGCCTTACAGAAGCTTTGCAATTTTATGAAGTTCCCATTTGTTGATTCTTGATCTTAGAGCATAAGCCATTGGTGTTCTGTTCAGGAAATTGTCCCCTGTTCCCATGTGTTCGAGGACTTTCCACAATTCTCTTCAATTCAGTGTATCTGGTTTTGTGTAGAGGTCCTTAATCCATTGGGACTGGATCTTTGTACAGGGAGATAAGAATGGATCAATTTGCATTCTTCATGCTGACCTCCAGTTGAACCAGCACCATTTGTTGAAATACTGTCTTTTTTCCACTGGATGGTTTTAGTTTCTTTGTCAAAAACCAAGTGACCATATGTGTGGGTTCATTTCTGGGTCTTTAGCTCTATTCCATTGATCTACCTGCCTGTCATTATACCAATACCGTGGAGTTTTTATCACAATTGTTCTGTAGCACAGCTTGAGATCAGGGATGGCAATTTCCCAGAACTTCTTTTATTGTTGAGAATAGTTTTCCGCTATCCTGGTTTTTTTGCTATTCCAAATGAATTTGAGAATTGCTCTTTCTAAATGTATGAAGAATTGAGTTGGAATTTTGATGGGGATTGCATCAAACCTGTAGATTTCTTGCAGCAATGTGGCCATTTTTATTATATTAATCCTGCCAATAATCCATGAGCACAGGAGATCTTTCCATCTTCTGAGATCTTCTTCTATTTCTTTCTTCAGACACTTGAAGTTCTTATACAGATCTTTCACTTGTTTGGTTAGAGTCACACCAAGATATTTTATATTATTTGTGACTATTGTGAGGTGTGTCATTTCCCTAATTTCATTCTCAGCCCATTATAGGAAGGCTACTGATTTGTTTGAGTTAATTTTATATCCAGCCACATTGCTGAAGTTGTTTATCAACTGTAAAAGTTCTCTGGTGAAAATTTTGGGGTAACTTAATTATACTACCATATTATCTGCAAATGGTGATATTTTGACTTCTTCCTTTCCAATTTGTATCTCTTTGACTCCTTTTGTAGTCTAATTGCTCTAGCTAGAACTTCAAGTACTGTATTGTATAGGGAGATAATGGACAGCCTTGTCTAGTCCCTGATTTTAGTGGGATTGCTTCCAGTTTCTCTCCATTTAGTTTGATAAGGGATGTTGAATTTTGTCAAATGCTTTTTCAGCATCTAATTAAATGATCATGTGATTATTTTTTCTTTGAGTTTGTTTATATGGTGGATTATGTTCATGAATTTCCATATGTTGAACCATTCCTGCATCCCTGGGATGAAGCCTACTTGATTGTGGTTAATGATCATTTTGCTGTGTTCTTAGATTTGGTTTGGGAGAATTTTTATTGAGTATTTTTGATAAGGGAAATTGGTCTGAAGGGTTCTTTCTTTGTTGGGTCTTTGTGTCTTTATGGCATCAGTGTAACTGTGGCTTCATAAAACAAACTGGATAGTGTTCCTTCTGTTTCTATTTTGTGGAATAGTTTGAAGAATATTGGTATTAGGTCTTCTTTGAAGAACTGATGGAATTCTGCACGAAACCCATCTTGTCATGGGCCTTTTTTGGTTGGGAGACTTTTAATGACTGATTTCTTTAGGGGTTATGGGGTGGTTTGGGTGGTTTATCTGATCCTTATTTTACTGTGGTACCTGGTATCTGCTCAGGAAATTGTCCATTTCATCCATGTTTTCCAGTTTTGTTGAATATAGGCTTTTGTAGTAGGATCTGATTTTTTTTTAATTTCCTCAGTTTCTGTTGTACTATCTCACTTTTCATTTCTGATTTTTTTTTTTAATTTGGTTACTGTCTCTGGGCCCTCTGGCTAATCTGGCTAAGGGTTTATCTATCTTGTTGGTTTTCTCAAAGAATCAGCTCCTGGTTTTGTTGGTTCTTTGTATAGTTCTTTTTGTTTCTATTTGTTTAATTTCAGCTCTGAGTTTGATTATTTCCTGCCATCTACTCCTTTTGGGTGTATTTGCTTCTTTTTCTTCTAGAGCTTTCAGGTGTGCTGTCAAGCTGCTAATGTATGCTCTTTCCAGTTTCTTTTTGGAGGCACTCAGAGCTATGAGTTTTCCTCTTACATTGCTTTCATTATATCCATAAGTTTTGGTATGTTGTGCCTTCATTTTCATTAAATTCTATAGTCATTAATTTCTTTCTTTATTCCTTCCTAGATCAAGTCATCATTGAATAGAGTTTTGTTCAGCTTCCATGTGTATGTGGACTTTCTGTTTTTGTTGTTATTGAAGATCAGTCTTAGTCTGTGGTGATCTGATAGGATGCATGGGATTATTTCAATATTCTTATAACTGTTGAGGCCTGTTTTGTGACTGATTATATGGTCAGTTTTGGAGAAGGTACCATGAAGTGCTGAGAAGATGTAGCCTTTTGTTTTAGGAGGAAATGTTCTATAGCTATCTGTTAAATCCATTTGGGCCATACTTCTGTTAGTTTCACTGTCTCTGTTTAGTTTGTGTTTCCCTGATCTGTCCATTGATGAAAGTGGGGTGTTGAAGTCTCCCACTATTATTGTATGAGGTGCAATGTGTGCTTTGAGCTTCAGTAAAGTTTCTTTTATGAATGTGGGTGGCCTGACATTTGGAGCATAGATGTTCAGAATTCAGAGTTCTTGGTAGATTTTTCCTTTGATGAATATGAAGTGTCCTTCCTTATTTTTTTTTTGAAAACTTTTGGTTGAAAGCTGTTACAGGAATTTTCCTGTCCAATTTCATCAGTAAAGAGGGGGGTCTGTGATTGGATGGGAAAATAAGGGGCAGAGCTAGGAGTGGGCGAGGAGGATGCACAGCTATGAGAGGTGAGGGCTCGGGAGGTCAGAGAAATGGCATCAGACATTTTTCTGGTGTTTTTAAAAGGTTAGAAATATTGGGATAAGGCTTTTACTGTACTGGCATCTTGCAATTGTGTTTATATTGTTACATAAATCTGATTGGTTAATTAAGCCTTAAGAATTTCGATTTACTTGGTTACTGGAATGTGGGTCTGCAGATGGCAGAGAGCTGGTGGCCTGTGGGGTGCATAGGATTTGCTTGGAAGCAAGAGAATCTCATGGGAGCCTGTAGATTTGTCAGGACTGGCCGAGGCCACTCTAAAGAGTCCAAGGCAGTCCAGAGCTGATGTGAAGAGTTAGCAGGTTTTGTTTTTTTTTTTTATAATATTTCCCACAACAGAAAGTCAATTTTATTAGATATTAGAATGGCTACTCCAGCTTGTTTCTTGGGACCATTTGCTTTTTTTTTTTTTTCTAGCCTTTTACACTGAGGTATTGTCTCTTTGTTACTCACTGAGGTTCCTTTCCTGTATGCAGCAAAATACTAGGTCGTGTTTATGTATCCAGTCTGTTATTCTATGTCTTTTTATTGGGGAATTGAGTTCATTGATGTTGAGAGATATTAAGGAATAGTGAATGTTGCTTCCTGTTATTTTTGTTGTTAGAGGTGTAATTATGTTTGTGTGGCTAACTTCTTTTGGGTTTGTTGAAAGAAGATTAATTTCTTGCTTTTTCTAGGGTGTAGTATCCCTCTTGGTGAAAGTTATTGTATAAATTTAGTTTTGCCATAGAATGTCTTCGTTTCTCCATCTATGCTAATTGAGAGTTTTGCTGGGTAGAGTGTCCTGGGCTGGCATTTGTGTTCTCTTAGAGTCTATATGACATCCACCCAGGATCTTTTAGCTTTCATAATCTCTGGTGAGAAGTCTGGTGTAATTCTGATAGGTCTGCCTTTATATGTTACTTGACCTCTTTCCTTTACTACTTTTAATATTCTTTCTTTGTTTTGTACAGTTTGGCTATTTTGTGGAAGAAGGAATTTCTTTTCTGGTCCAATCTATTTGGAGTTCTATAAGCTTCTTGAATGCTTATGGACATCTCTTTCTTTAGGTTAAGGAAGTTTTCTTCTATAATTTTGTTGAAGATATTTACAGGCCCTTTAAGTTGGTAATCTTCACTTTCTTCTATACCTATAATCCTTAGGTTTTATCTTCTCATTGAGTCCTGGATTTCCTGGATGTTTTGGGTTAGGAGCCTTTTGCATTTTGCATTTTCTTTGACTGTTGTGTCAGTGTTTTCTATGGTATCTTCTGCATCTGAGATTCTCTTTTCAATCTGTTGTATTCTGTTGGTATTGCTTGCATCTATGACTCCTGATCTCTGTCCTAGGTTTTCTATCTGCAGGATTGTCTCCCTTTGTGATTTCTTTATTGTCTCTATTTCCATTTTTAGATACTGGATGGTTTTGTTCAATTTCTTCACCTGTTTGATTGTGTTTTTCTGTAATTCTTTAAGGGACTTTTGTGTTTCCTCTTTAATGGCTTCTACCTGTGTTTAAGGGCTGGTTACCTATGTTCTCTTGTATTTCTTTATAGGAGTTATGTCCTTAAAGTCCTCTGTCATGATTATGAGATTTGATTTTTAAATCAGAGTCTTGCTTTTCTGGTGTTTAGGGCTATCCAGGGCTTGCTGTGATGGGAGAACTGGGTTCTGATGATGCCAAGTGGCCTTGGTTTCTGTTGCTTATGTTCTTGCCCTTGCCTCTTGCCACCTGGTTATCTTTGGTGTTAGCTGGTTTTGCTGTCTCTGACTGTGTCTTGTCCCTCCTATAAGCCTGTATGTCAGCACTCCTGGGAGACAAGTTCTCTCTGGGAGGAATTTGGGTATGGAGTGCTGTGGCACAGGGTCAGCTCTGGTCACAGATGGAAACCAGAAGGATCCTATTTGAGGCTGCTCCAGAATTCTGGTGTCTTGAGGGCTCTGGGTGGGTCCCTCATGGGCCAGGAATTTGAGCAGAAGTGGTGGTTTTATCTGTGTTCTCAGGTGTGTCAGCACTTCTGGGAGACTGTGGCACAGAGTTGTAAGACTCTGATGAGCCTTAGATTAGCACGTTGGAGTCTTCCTGCACCCAAAGGAGATGTTAGGACCCCAGGCAGCTCATTTGCTGAGTTTTTATAAAGTTTTCAGGTGTGGAATAGAGCATCAGCCACTAAGCACTGACTGGTCCTTAGGGAATGAGGTAGCAAGGGATTCTTGCTAATGATTGGTCTGTCCTGAGGAATGTCCCTCATCTGCAGGTAGCCAACAATCAGTCCCCCCTGTGGTGTAACGAATGTAATTAGCCTCTCCCTTCTGGAGGGCAGGGATGCCTATGTATGCTCTATGACCTTTCTCTTCTAGGAGGGGAGGGGTCTGGCAGAATTTTCCAAAGTTCCTGAGCTGACCTCTTCAGGGTCAGCTCCAGGTACAGATGGAAATTTTTTTTTCTGTCAGATATTTCATTCTTAGAGCAAAAGTGACTGAAGCGCCTGTCTATAGACCTTTGAATGTGTGGAAGACACCATGACAGATGACAAAGTTTGAAAACTGAGGAGGGATATGAGAACAGAGCATTTCCTTGGCTCTCACCTGGGTCATGACACACCTGGAAAAGTCCTTGCATGCCTTAAGTGTCTACAATATAATCTCTGCCTAAATTGTGTGATTTCTGAAGTGAAAAAATGCTGGGGAGATCTATAAGGAGTCTATCTCAGTCTTTGTATGCTCAACCTACCCAGTGACTCAATGTCACTCAACCATGGTTTCCATGTGATTCTGGGCATTTGGAGACAAGGAAGGGAATCACTTATAAAACAGGTTACATTAGTATCAAGAGCTAAAGGTAAGTGTGGTGGTTTGGATATGCTTGGCCCAGGGAGTGGCACTATTTGGAGGTGTGGCCTTGTTAGAGGAAGTGTGCCATGGTGGGGGTAGGCTTTGAGAACTTCCTCCTAGCTGCCCAAGGATGCCAGTTTTCTCCAGTTTGCCTCCAGAACAAGATGTTGAACACTCAGCTCCTCCTGCACCATACCTGCCTAGGCACTGCTGTTCCCACCTAGATGATAACAGACTTAACCTCTGAACCTACAAGCCAGCCCCAATTAAATGTTGTCCTCATAAGAGTTGCCTTGATCAAGGTGTCTGCTTACAGCAGTAAAACCCTAACCAAGACAGTAGGGTAGTGAGCGGCATGTACCAAAAAACATACACAATACATATGGAACAAGGCAAGTCAAAGCTGTCACGCCACAGAGAAGAAACTGGAGCAGTATGTAGTGTGAAAATGTGCCCACACTGAAGGCAAAGACATATGAATGTTTAAATTCAACATTTCCTAGTGGGAGGTAGACACAAACAAAGATTAGTGGGGGCATGACCTCTGGGGGCATGACCTCTCTGCCTCCCTGGCTGGCCTTCAATCAAAATAGTGGTATAGTTAGTAAAAGGACCTGGATCAAACTCACCTACCCAGTTATGGTTTTCGCTCTTCTAGATTTCTGAAGAGATAAAACAGTATACCCATATAACGACTCCTGAATTTTCACGTACACAAGCTTATGCCACCACCAGCAACTCAAGAGGGGTTCCACTTCCAAGACAATGCATCCAGCGACTGCTTTGTTCACACTTTAAACATCTTGATAGAAATGAGAGAAGTCCATCTAGCTGATGTTAAAAGGTTTGGTGAAAAAGTGTTTGGGTTTTTCACAAAAAAAATTCTAGAAAAGTTAAAGAATTAATCTCAAGAACCAAAAGTGAAGTGGTAGAAAATTATAGTTGCCCTGGCAGACCATCTCTCTCAGGATCACGATGACATCACCACTACCAGAAGATCATGGATGCCCAAAGCATTGGATGTATCCACCAAATCTCAGTACGGTTGGTCAATACTACCACAATAAACTTGTCTCTTCTTTCCTTTTAGCAATTACCTTCCCTAGGTTGAAAGGTCCAAGCAGGAGCATCATAGCTGAGTATCTCTGCTTTACCCAGGTTTTCCCAGGGACATGTAAAAAGAAACGTTTGGTTTCCACAGTGGACAGCCTAGTCCTGCCATTTACCAAGGCTTAAAATGTATATACTGCTCAATTGCCATACTCTAAGTATTGTGTTCAATTTAAGAAGGCTTGCATGATGGTTTGGGTTGGGGGAGGCTCTTGGTTTGAGCACAGAAAACTTCAGAGAGTGGGGAAAAAACAATTCATAGTTTAAGAGAGATTGTCTCTTGAAAGGCAGCTTCCCAGGAGAGAACATCTGGATGAGAGTGCTTCTGGAATGGTTTGTGAGACAAGACTATCTCTCAATGACAAATATCAGATTTATTGCAGTTGTTTTTTTGCCTTGTGCCTTGGGGCTAGCACACATCTTAATATCCATCAATGACTATATGGCTTAAATATTTGAAATATTCAGGCTTCACACAAGATCTTTTCTCATACCCGAATAACACATTCTAGACCAAAACAAAACCACTACATGCAAGCTTTTTATGCAAAGGCTCTACTAGTGTACTAGTCTTGGTATTTCACCAGTGAGGATTGCAATGAGGATTGTGTCTCACATCCACAGCCGTAGCACCTCAAGCATCTTCCTGTACATTGGCCTGGCTGGTGGTAACCTTGTTCTTCCTGGATGGCCTTTTCGTGAATCACCAGCCTCCAGATCACCCATGCTTCTCTTGGATCCCAGGTTCTCTGCCACCCATCCTCTGGGGCTTTACTCTCGCATTCCCTCAGATCTAAGGGATCTGTCTGTGCAAAAAAAAAATTTTTTTTTTTGGTAAACATCAAACATTTACTCTGATAAGATAGTATACATGGAAAAGAAACGTGCTAGGGAGATCCTGCAGAGCTGCAGAGCAATGAGGCTCCTAAGTGGGGATTTGATGGCAGTTGTTTTATTTAATTTGGATTTTGTATTGGCTGCTTTTTCTGTTGCTGTGATAAAATACCATGACCAGAAGAATCTTAAGGAAGGAAATTCATTTTGGCTTACATTGCTGAAAGTTCATAATTTGGCTGGGAAGGCAGGACAGCAGGAGCAGAATCCTGAGACATCACATCATTCATACACACAGGAAGCAGAACGAGAATGAACCGGAAGTGGGTTGAGCCTATAAGCCCTCAGAGCCTGCCCCAGTGACATACTTCCTCCAGCTAGGCTCCATATCTTAAAAGTTCCACAACATCTCTACATAGTAGCACCAACTGGGGAATAAGTGTTCAAATAGATGGGCATATGGGGGGGGGGGGACACTCATCATTCAAACCATCACAATTTAGATAGACTTTCAAAGGACTTATAGTTGAGCAGGAAATGTATACGTATATAAACTTAAGACAGCCCCCGGACCAGTGTGTATTTGTTATAAAGCCCATGTTTCTCTTGCTGTTGTCACCCACATTCCTTAGTCTCCATAAAGTTCATGGTTTGTGTGTAATATTTATTATGAATTTAGGGCATGTTTCCTCCAAGGTAGTCCCATGATCCTAACATATGTCTTTGCTTCTCTCTCTCTCTTTCTCTCTCTCTCTCTCTCTCTCTCTCTCTCTCTCTCTCTCTCTCTCTCTCCCCCTGTCGATATTGTGATCTAATCAAATATAGTCACTTTTGCTCTGTCCTGATTATGGTATTTTGAAGATACAATAGGATTGAAATATTCCAGAGCCCATAATATATATATAATTATATAGTTGTGTCGGGTAGAATCACTTCCTGCCAAGCCTGATGACTTGAGTTTGATCCCTGGGCTGGATGTGGAAAGGAGACAAACTGTTCCAGAAGTGGTCCTCTGTCTTTCACATATATGTTGAGGCTCACAGGTGCATACATGCATATGCACACACACTCAGAAAATAAATAAATTTATTTTAGAAATAAAATAGGGTCTGGTGAGATGACATGTTGGTTAAGAACAAAGGCCTTAGTTTGGTTTCTACTATCCAACTAAGGTACCTTATAATCACCTGCAGCTCCAGTTTCAGGAACCCTGACATCTTTTTCTGGCTTCCAGAGATGCCCATAGACAGATCCACACATAGTCACAAAACTAAAACATTTCAAACGTAATAATTTTTTAAACTACATCAGTTATCTCTAATGCATCTGTCAGTGAATTGTTTCCCTAGAGAATAAAATGTGCTATTTTTATAAAAGATAATTGTACAATTGTATGACTAAACAGAGAATTGTTATAGCAGGTGTTGGCAAAGGGAGGAACATGAACCTGTTCAAAGGGGAACCTGAATTAGAGAAACTTGAGAGAAACTGTATTTTGTCTTCAAAATTACAACATTCATTTGTGTCCACACCTATGTGCCCTAAGCCTTGAATCAGCTTCTACATGAACTTGGGCTTTCCATTTATTTGGGGATAGCCTAGGTTTCAAGCTATCAAGTGGCCACGCTAGAATGTTGGACTTGTACTCATTTAAGCTTTGCCAAGTGTGGTTTGTGCAAACCATCACTTTGGGGAATAGAATATATAAGCCTTGATTTTAAACTATCAATGGCTATCATGATATTTGATACTTAAAACGCATCACACACTTTTGTGCCCCAGCCCTAAGAATCATTTTGTCTTTTAGCTATAAATATTTAAAGGGCTTTTTTCCCCTTTGAAATAGCAAAACATGTTTTTTTTTTTTTCAGCATGACATGTGAGACAGGCAGATGTTGCTTTTCCCAGCACCTCTCCAGTCTTTACTTTTTGCGTACACTTTTTCTCAAGAGAACTCCGTCTCCCACAGCATGGATGAGTCCAGCAGAATCCTAGGAAGCCTGGATAGCAAGCCTGTGACCCCTGAAAAGACAGTGTCACTCTGGAAGTCAGAGCTGAAGCTGGTCTAACTTCAGTAGTGATGGTTACACTAAGAGCTCAGAGCTGTCTGTATATGGCTCCAGCATCAGGGAGAAGTGGAGTTTGGAGAAACTACATTGATATCCAGACAAGTAGACGTCAGAGGTTATGGGTGGCTCACTGTGCTTCACTTGTGTGGAGAATCTTGAGTTATATTAGATGATCACTTTCAGGGAATTACATCAAAGAAGGAGGTAGATAAAGATGAGCAGACAGGGTCGACAGACAGCAAAAGTATCTCTTATCATCCTCAAAAAGTATAGACTATTTAGGGAAAGCCAATACTTGATTCATGAAGGTAACATTATATATTACATACACACACAAATAAGTACTTATGTGAACATATGCATGCATGTATAAGATATGCTTATTTATATAAAGTATAAATTTATACAGTGAGAAAACAACAGAGAAATAAATGAAGACATTTCAGCCTGTATTCATGTTTACATGTGTGTACATGTATTTTCAGCTACCCATGCAAAAGTGAGAGCATGCAAGTGGAGGTCAAAGGCCAACCTTATTATCTTCCTCGGTTGCTCTCCACTCTATTTTTCTTGAGCTCTGTCACTGAACCTGGAGCTCACCTATTTGGATAGGCGAACTGGTAAGCCCAAGGCACCCATCCAGCACCCCAGCCCTAGGATAGCAGAACTACTAGGATTACAACGGAACCCAGCTTTTTCTGAAATGTCTGCCATGAATCTGAACTCAAATCCTCTGGCTTGCCTGGTAAGAACTTTACTGATGGATCCATATACCCGCCCCTTCTATTGCGAGAGAGGATGCATGTGTTTTTGTGTCTGGGGTAGGGAGCATACACGTTTGTGTGTGCAAGTGTGTCTTTTTGTGTAAGTATATAATAAAAACAAAATTCAAAGAATTTCATGTTTTATAAAGAATTGTGCTCTTTTCCTTCAATAACATTCTCCCCCAAAGAAAATTAACTACTTAGTCAATTGACAGGGGAACCATCAACAAAGATCAATTAAATGGGCCAAATAGCCTTCAAAATGAAATCTACACAGAAGTTAATGTATATATAATCAATTGAGATTACATATATGTAACTTGTCACACACTACCTGGGCAATTATGTGGGAAGCCATGATGGACCCTCACTAACAGCCTGGAGGGTCCTGAATAAAACAAAGAAGACCCTCTCCCCATGAACTGCAGGTTGAAGGGAAGTTCTGAGATAACTGCAGGATGCTCCAGACTGTGCAAACATCAGATGTCTCACGGGATGGCCCTTATCTCTTCCTACTGAAACTGCCAAGAATGCCCCTCCCTCCTTTGTTCTTGCCTTGAGGCGAGCTCTTCCTCTGAAAGCTTAAAACCTGTGCACCCCGGAAAATTAAACGAGACCTCGACAATTGAACCCCTCCTTGCCTGGTCTCCTTTTTCTCTCCCCTCCCCCTTTGACCCTCAGGTATCACTCCTTCGGAACCCTGAATAACTGGACCTGCTGGACGAATCATAGTGGTGCCTGAACAGGGACCCAAAGTACGGTCAACTACCGGATAATGGAGAAACCCCGGGAAAAGGACTGAAGGACCCTACAGACCGCATCGCTCGTGTGTCACTGGAGGGGCAGGTAAGTGGCCAAACATTGTCGTCTGATTGTCATTGGGGAAACAATTATTAAAAGAGGCTAAAGAGGCTTGTTTCATAGGAGGAATCAAGCATTAATTCAGGGAGAAAGGAATAAGAGTTAAGAAAAAAGATTTAATTAAGTTCTTTTGTTTGTCATGAGAAATGTCCTTGGTTAATTTTAAGTGGACCTGATATTCACCCGCTAATTTGAGATAAGGTTGGTAAGGAAATTAATAAGATTCTGAAAACCGGTAAACCAGTGTCTGATACATTCTTTAGTTACTGGGGGCTCATTCAGAGTGCTAACGAGGACCCTGACAGACAGCAGCTTTTGTCGGTTGCTGAATATTGCCTCTGCCCTTTGTCTCGGGCAGCTTCTGTGACCTCGCTGTCCCCTAAAAAGAATTCTCCAAAACCTTCCTCAGCCGCTCCCTCAGCTTCTCTTTATTTGGTTTAAATTTATGAGATTTGTATGATCGCTTCATTTTTATTTCTAATTAGTCTTAAAGGTGTTTGACTCCTACCTTAGAATGTGAGTCAAACACAGCTGGAGAAAAAGATGCTTTTTAAAGGGCCAGGAGCCAGACAAGTGTAAATGGTTAATTCTCCTAAAAAAATTTCTACCATTATGATGATTGGTTTCGAAGTGCTTTATTCCCCTGAAATTACAGCTGGAAAAATATATATATTCGGTTTAAATTTATGAGATTTGTATGATCTTCAATAAGTTACACTGTCATACATTCCAACACAAGATGATGGACAAACTTTACAATATGAAAATAATGTGTTTGCCATTAATTTTAAGGAGAAAATATTGTTTAAAACTGGGTTTTGCTTTCAAAAAATTGTAGTTACGCTTTGATATTACAGGTTCCTTTTGTTATTTGACCTCCATACAGTGGAGTCTGGTTACAGGCTACTCCTTGCAGGACCAGTAGGTGTAGGTCTGGCTTTAGAGATAACAAACTCAGATCAGGAGATTTACATTTGAGTTAATACAAAGCTCAGAACTGCCTCAAAGCTGCTCAAAGCTGCAGAGGCTTGAGAGATGCAGTTTTGTCTTGCAGGCCTCACTTAGAGAGTTTCTGGCCAAAAGAACATTTTTAACAGATTCATACAGATGTGGTTCAAAATAAAGTTCAAACTTAGATCTAAAATTTGGCCTGCCTACTACATACAAAACTATTATAGATTTAAGATTTTCATTAGAAAGTTATTCCTCAAGAAATGGCTTGCTCTTAACAATGTGCTTTTAAAATTTTTTTAAAAAATGATTTTCAAAAGATGTTAAGGTAAATTTTTTGGCTAAGACACTGCTTTAAGTTTGTCATTTAATCCTTTGATGTTCTCAAGATAGATGCAAAATAAATACTGAGAGACATAACTTAGAGAAAGCTACCATAACTATTTGTCAACAGGTTATGACATATGTTCACTTCCATTCCTTAACAAAGAGAACATTAATGTAAAATCTCTCCAAATAAGGATTTGACATCCTCCAATAAAAATTTGGTGTAATAATAAAATGTTACAAAATAACATCATAAAAATATTATATATATATATATATTTTTTAAGAGCATGATAAAATGTTTGTTCCTTATTTTAAACAGCAATCAAATTGATTATTATTAATTGGAAATCTATTACATGACAAGTCTTTTTGACAAAATTAATAATTGTTATCAAAAGATAAATTGTTAAAAATTTGCCTCTATAAATGTTTTTATATTGTTATAGATTTATACATGCATCTACTATGGGAGTAAAGCTCATATAATTAGATCACATGTTTATTCTTTTGAGTGTCCCCTTACTTCAGCACAGATAATTGAATTGGGTGCTGTAGCTATTCTTTTTAAAATGTTAAAAATCAAACTTTTGATTTTTATATTAATAATATACATATATAGCTCATGACTAACAATTGTTTGAAATTGTTTCTTTTTAATGCTACTAATTCTTAACTTTTACAATTATTTATACAAATACAATTCAAAAAATTAATCAAAAAATATACATATGACTATTGACAGCTTTTCAAGCTTTCTAGTTATAACTTTTTTAACATAAAAAACAAAATATAAAATAAAATTAGTCATTACATATGTTATTTTTATTCTAAATGTTTCAAATCAGATTAAGACAAATATTATAACTGATTATTATAGTCAGTCATTTGAGATGTCTTATTAACAATTTGATATTACTCATATTACTGAGATTCCTCATAATTCACAAAGACAAGATATTATAGAACAAGCCCATAGAACTTTGCAACAATATTTTTATAATAAAAGAGGGGAGAATCACATCTCTATATACCACAAAAATTTTTAAATTTTAATGCTAGGGATCTCTCTGAGTGTAGAGAGGAGGGCATGTTTGTGTTTTTTCTACAGGATGCCAAAGGAACATGCTAGCTGCCAGAGTATGCTGAGACAAATATTGATGCTGATTATAATCATTGAAAATGGCCACAGCCCTCAACACCTTTGGATGCTTCTTACTAATGCTGACACCACAGACAACTACGAACTCAACATCCCTCTTTGCATGGCAATTTTATTTAGCTGAAAATTAAACAAATTATAAACAGATCAAGGGGAGATATTGGCTACTGCTGATTGCCCCCCTCCAGGGTGTCTTATATTTAATATAGGCCATATATTTATATTTTACAGATTTCAAATGTAGACCAGATAGAATGTGGCCTGCCATTTATTTTCTTTAAGACATCCACAGGCATTGCCTCCCTTGTTACCTCTCAACAGAATCAACAATATTGTTTACTTAGTGCTGCCATTGATAAGGACCTGGCCAAACTCAGAGATGGTTTAGCCAATTTAAAAGATTCTGTTGCCTCCTTATCAGAAGTAGTATTACAAAATAGGAGAGGTCTTGATCTGCTCTTCCTACAACAGGGAGGACTTTGCGCAGCCTTAAGGGAAGAATGCTGTGTTTATGTGGACAAGACAGGACTGGTAGATGACAGTTTGAGGAGAGTAAAAGAAAGTTTAGAGAAACGCAAAAGAGAATGAGAACAGCAGGAGTCTTGGTATAAAAGCTGGTTCTCCACATCCCCGTGGCTTTCCACCCTACTACTTTCTATTCTCGGATCCTTCTTAGAGTTATTACTGTTAATCTCCTTTGGTCCCTGGGCTTTTCAACGATTAACCCGCTTCATTAAATCACAATAGATTCCACCCTACCCAAGAATTATGTCTCGGTACAGTATCCTCAGCTGGACACAGGGGAAATGATGGACCCCGGGAGATGAGATCACTTGACAGAAACAACCACAGTACCCGCCACAGATAGGCTCAATTTCAATAAGCTCCTTTTGTGAGACTCTGTTTGGCTTCCACTTATTCATCCCTGGGCTTGTCTGAAGGGGGAGCTGACCTAAGGTATCTGTCTTAAGGACGGGCAATTTCCTCCATCCCCTGACCAACCTAAGATACAGGGCCTTGAGGATGACAAGGTAACCCTACGACGGGTAAGGCTGGAGATAGGGAGGTCGATCCTAAGACAGAGACGGCTACACATTATCGGTGTGGCCCCCTTGCCCAGTATTTCTGCCCAGACCTTACCACTTCTAATATAAGGAAAGGGAGGAAATGTGGGAAGCCATAATGGACCCTCACTAACAGCCCAGAGGGCTGGCAGGGCAAAGGTCCTGAGTAAAACAAAGAAGAGCCTCTCCCCATGAACTTTTTCTCTCCCCCCCCCCCTTTGACCCTCAGGTAGAACCCCTTCAGAACCCTGGATAACTGGACCTCCTGGACGGGTCATAATTAGGATGAGGCAGACATTTTAAATAATTAGTATATTCATAAGAAGGATTTTCAGGGAGTGTGGCAAACCAGGTAGAGCCTAGATCCACAGAGTAAAGGCCTTTGCAAAAGTTTTCTTTGCATTTGTTTTGTGGGGGGTTTGTTTTGTTTCTGGCTAATTTGGGTAAAGCATGAGAAACTTAATAACCTGACATAAGACAGGGGCCTAACGTTTCAGAGCACAAAGACCCTCAACTCAGGGACCAGCACAAAGAAAAAGCAACTGACAAAGAACCAGGCAGCTCATCCACTACTGTTGAGCACATGAGCCGCACGCAGCTCTAGCCATTCTTGAATTACTATGAAACAAAAAGGAACCATGATTGTTTCCTTCCTGTCGGGATATTCTTATGACAAACTTAGCACATGATTCCAAAACTGTAATTCTGCCAGTCAACAAGCACACACATCAGTTTTCTCATCTGTTGTTGGAGGCTTGGATTCTTCTTCTTCTTCTTCTTCTTCTTCTTCTTCTTCTTCTTCTTCTTCTTCTTCTTCTTCCTCCTCCTCCTCCTCCTCCTTCTCCTCCTCCTCCTCCTCCTCCTCCTTCTTCTTCTTCTTTTTCTTCTCCTTTTTAATTACTCACTTAAATGCCAAAATTTCATCTGTCAGAGCTTCATCTGACCACTATTAGTGAGTCCAAAGTTAAGAAAATTTAAACAAAATAAATAGAAGAGAAAGTCGACTTTGAAGAAATTGGTGCTCAGCTATTTAAAATGTTCATTTAATTTTATAATAATTTTGCCAGATAATTGTGTATCTATAAAAATATGTACCAAGTTTTGACCATGTGTTAAATGAATTCATTGCAGCATCTGCCTAATAAGCAGACACAGAACTGCAGTGGGTCAACAATCATTTGGTGTCCCTGATGTGCACTGCAGTGAGTGAGAGATGACACCCCAGGAAAGGCTGTAGATATCAGGAGATTCTTAGTAGACCTGACAAGGGGTACTACATTATACAAAGCAGTCAGAGTTATTGCCCTATATGCAAATGTCAGTTATGCCTCTGTGTGTGGGGCTGCCTCTATGCATGTGTGTGTTTGTATGTGTGCATGCCTGAGTGTGAGGGATTGCCCCCTCCGTGTGTATGTATGTGTGTGTGTGTGTGTGTGTCCTTGCACATAGTGTGCAGATGTTTATCAATAAGCTACATTTCCCAGTGAAAGCCTATTTTAATGCCTAATTTTAAAAGTCATAGCACAGTTTTAAATTAACTATAATATATTTGTCAGTATGTCAATTTGTCAGTGAGTTTCTTACTTCATGAAACCTTGGCACTTTCTTTTTATAACAATATATGCATATATCACTGTCTGCACTTCTCCAATGACTGAACCACTGATTTTGTTCACTAACTCAACTCATGCTTTGTGGTATGACTAATTTTTATGTGAAATATTCTCAGCACACAAAGATAAAAAGGATATATTCTCTACCTTCAAGAAACACAACTAAATAGAAGAGATAGGAAATAAATTAGGTGATTCCAATAAACTATTATAAGTCCCTAGATGTAAATAGTGTATTGGAGAACCAATAAAATGGGAGCTAAGAGCACTTCCGGGCAATTTTTCTCCACAATAACCACCATCATCTTTGTCTTCTAACTGACCATGACATCAAAGGGAATGTGGACATCAATATATGTTATTAAAGGGATGGATAAGTAGTTTGACTAATAAAGTGCTTGCCACATAAGCAAGACCTATGCTTGAGTCCCAGAAGCCACATAAGGGAGCTGGACATGGAGGCATGCGTCTGTAATCCCAGCAATGGGAAGTGGAGTAAAGTTAATCCTTGGGACTCTATAACCAGTCAAACTAAGTAAATATGTGAGTTGTGGCCTAATGAAGAGACCTGTCATTAAAAAAGCATTAAGATAGTATGCTAAAGAACAAAACACAGCTACATAATTACATGCACACCCACACCTGAACAAAAATGAATGTGCACATGGAGATACATGTATCATTAGTGTAAGGTCATAATTCTCAATCTAAATTTCAAAATGAAATTCATTTAAAGCTTCCAAAAATTTTGAGGAGAAATACCTCAGGATAAAAATACCAAGACATCATTTTAGGCTCAGATGAAGTAATGTTACTGCCATATGTGCTTTCTCTCTGGTTTTGCTTACTAAATTACATACTCGCTCTAATAAAGTGTAGTTATTTCCATCAGAGAAGGGGAGGGGAGATGGGAGGAGGAGCTGTGGGAGGCGGAGCTGAGGGAGGGGGAGCTGAGGGAGTGGGGAACTGGGAGAGGGGGAGGATATTGGGATAAAAAGTGAATAAATGAATGAACTGATGAAAAATATCTTGAGCTACCACAAAAAAAAAGATAATAAATTCTAATCTGAGTCATTTTCTCCTTAATCTATTCTCTCTCCCTTGGATCTCCAGGCTGATAATTCTTTGGATTTTGTAGAAGACACATACTGCTTCTTCAACTAGCAGCCCATGAGAGATGAGAGATCCGAGTTGTAATTTATTGCTTAGAGGGAAAAGGAATGTGAAACACTTATAATTTTATGGCTTTCTTTTTGAACTTGGCAATTAATTATAGTTAAATATCACCTCAATCTCACAAGGAAGTTATGGAGTCCTTAACCTCTGACACCTAGTTGATAATAATAAAAGGCTAAAGGAAGCCTCATCTTGGGACTGAGCCCTGATTTTCTGAACCAACTTGAAAAGAAGAGGCTGGTACCTGCCTTGAATCATGCTGGTTGAATTAGAACTTTTCTCATCCTTCCTCTACTAATGTGGGAACTTAGGGTTGTGCTCACTCTCGACAGATTAGACACCGGTGCTGTTTCTTATTAAGCTCATGATTCCCCACAGCTGTAGAAAATTTTCAACTCAACATCAGAGAGGATAGCTCCCCTAGTAATCGTTTTTTTTTCTTCTGGAGAACTGCACATAAATAATAAATCAACTCACATCTGGCAAAGGTGAAAACTATCTAGTTCAAGTGAATGTTGTTCTCATTATAGAGGTCTGCTGGACAAGAGACCATCTTCCCTTCCATCAACTAATATTACAGGGGCACCTGCATGGAATCCCAGAACTTGAGAGCCCCAGACAGGGGGAATGTGAGTTAAAAGCCAGGTCAAGTTCAAGGCTAGACTGAACTGTACATTGAGAAGTGAGGTCCTGCCCAAAAAAAGACAGAGACAGAGACAGACAGAGAGAGACAGAGAGACAGAGAGACAGAGAGAGAGACAGAGATGGAGAGACAGAGAGACAGAGAGACAGAGTGAGAGAGAGAGGAGAGAGAGAAGAGGAGAAAGAGGAGGGAGGAAGGGAAGGAAGAAGAGAGAGGGAGAAAGTTAGGCAGGAAGTAAGGAGGGAAGGAAGGAAGGAAGGAAGGAAGGAAGGAAGGAAGGAAGGAAGGAAGGAAGGAAGGAAGGGGGAAGGAAGGAAAGTAACAAAAATGTCTTATTTTGAGTTGAGAATATGTGCATTAAAATACTGATAGAAATGACATAACCACAAGGCACAGTATGGCTTGTCATGTTCTATAGACTAAAGGCAAAAGAAAATAGGCTCAAAATATGCTACAGGCAAGAGCTGCGCAAAACAGGGTAAGCAACATTGTATCATAGACTGAGGAGCTCATGGGGCTAACCAACAGGGACTGGTTTCTGGTGGGGGGTGGTGTGAGTCATTTTTATACCCAATGGTATAGCCGCTGGGAATTGGCCATGCTGCAGTAAATAACTCCCCACTCATGCTCATGGGAGCAACAGTGATTTAACTCAGTGTGCTACAAAGATGCAAAATTCAACCCAAAACATAAGAAAGTGGGAATGTAAACTTATTGGGAAGAAAGAGTTCAGAGGGAAGGGAGTGGAAGAAGGTGTGAAAACAGCCAGGACACACTGTATATGTGTTAGAGCACACACATACACCCTCTCCCTCCCTATTCCCATCCCTCTTGCCCTCCCTCTTGCCCCCCCCCGCCCCCCGCAGAAGTTGGGTCTTTGCCTCCCTGTAGTTCTTCGGGACAGAGCACTGGCAAGAAAACAAGCAGGGTCTTGCAGCAGCAAGATAAACATATGGTTCTACGCAGTGCCTCTGTGCACATCTGGGCCAGGCAAAATTAATCACACGGTATTATAGTGTCAGAGAAGTGTTAGTGAACCCCCCAAAACAGACAGGAGTTGATCCCATACAAATCACATCAGGGCCTTTATTCCGGCTAGCTTGGGCTCAGTCCACTGCCCACATGCAGGAAGGTTTTGGTGGAGAGAAGCCCCGAACATCTATCAGGGTAAGACTTTATAGAAAGCAACAAGAGGGTGTGTGAGAAAGTGTTTCTAGCCTGCCACGCTTCTAATTGGAAAGCTACTACAGCCTTTAGCTTAATTGGCTTGTGCTGAGAGTCAAACCATAGACTTAACTTCTGCTTCCCTCTGCATTGGTGGGTGTTAGGCAGGGCTTGTTGGGAAACAACCTGGAAGTGCTAAATTGTTGGGGGAGATAAACCTGGAGACACTGGTCTTGTTGGGGTTAGCCTAGAAACTGGAGCTAGGTTCAGGTTTTGTAAGGGGGATCACGTGGAAACTAATGCTAGGTACTGACCTGTTAGTTTTCCTGAGTTCAAGTTCTCTAAAATGGAGTCTAAACTTAAAAGAGTTGAGCTCTCTTTATGGATCTTCTCCCTGCCTTCTGAAAACTTACCAAGTCGGGGATCCCCTATGCATGGGGGGAAGGGTAAATGAGTGTGTGTGTAAATGTTTTTAGGTTTTTCTCCAGATAGCCCTGCTATCGTTGGCCTCCATCTCTCCTACTGTAGCTCTATGTGGGAGCCAGAGCCTTAGTTGCCCCTTCAGGGTCCCTCTCCCAATAAAAGCTCATATCAGGAGATAACATAACCAAGTATAAATTTTATACTTGGGTCATGTGACCAAGGCTCCCTGCAACATCTTTAAGGAAACATATCTATTATATACTGCTTCTCTTTATTCCAAAATAGTATGGGATGGATGTTCTGGGGTCCACAATCTCTGAGTTCACTGCTATACTTCCTTTGTGGTTTGGAGTTCTGCCGTACATAGCAATTATGAATGCTCATAACATGCAGTCCTCATCTACATGCAGTAATTAAGAATGGCTGGATATGGGAAAAGATCTTCACCAACCCTACATCAGATAGAGGGCTAATATCCAAGATATACAAAGAACTCAAGAAGTTAGACCCCAGAAAACCAAATAACCCTATTAAAAAATGGGGTACAGAGCTAAACAAAGAATTTTCACCTGAAGAACTTCGGATGGCTGAGAAGCATCTTAAAAAATGCTCAACTTCATTAGTCATTAGGGAAATGCAAATCAAAATAACCCTGAGATTTCACCTTACACCAATCAGAATGGCTAAGATTAAAAACTCAGGGGACAGCAGGTGTTGGCGAGGATGTGGAGAAAGAGAAATACTCCTCCACTGCTGGTGGGGTTGCAAATTGGTGCAACCACTCTGGAAATCAGTCTGGCGGTTCCTCAGAAAACTGGGCACATCACTTCCAGAAGACCCTGCTATACCACTCCTGGGCATATACCCAGAGGATTCCCCAGCATATAATAAGGATACATGCTCCACTATGTTCATAGCAACCCTATTTATAATAGCCAGAAGCTGTAAAGAACCCAGGTATCCCTCAACAGAAGAATGGATGCAAAAAATGTGATATATATACACAATGGAGTACTATTCAGCAATTAGAAACAATGAATTCATGAAATTCTTAGACAAATGGATGGAGTTGGAGAACATCATACTAAGTGAGGTAACCCAGTCTCAAAAGATCGATCATGGTATGCACTCACTAATAAGTGGATATTAGCCTGGAAAATTGGAATACCCAAAACATAATCCACACATCAAATGATGTACAAGAAGAACGGAGGAGTGGCCCCTGGTTCTGGAAAGACTCAGTGTAGTGTAGTAGTATGGGGCAAAACCAGAACAGGGAAGTGGGAAGGGGTGGATGGGAGAACAGGGGGAGGGAAGGGGGCTTATGTGACTTTTGGGGAGTGGGGGGGCCTGAAAAGGGGAAATCATTTGAAATGTAAATAAAAAAATATATCGAATAAAAAAATAAAGCAGAGTCATATAATGTGAGGTTAATAAGCATTATAAGCTCTGGATAACTCAGGGAAAAAAAAAGAATGGCTGAATAATAGTCACCATCACGTGTTGCAATCATAAATGACTGAGCAATTAGCCTCATTCAGAAGTGGCAGCAATCAAGAATTGTTTAATCGTATCCTAACCCACATGCATCTGTCACGGTGGCTCAGTAACGACCCTCATCCATTGAGTCTGTGAGTGTCTAGAACTCCGGCATCACTAGCCATGAGCAGCCCTGCTTTTGTGGCATGCCTCAGAACATCCATATAGCTGTTATGTCAAGGATAAGGTTGAAAAGTTCCAGTTTCAGGTGTTCCAAGAAAACTGTGCATAGAAGGCTTGCCTGCGACCTCCGAGATGATACATCCTGTATGTTAGCTTACAGGCGATTCTGCTAGGCTCCTCCTAGGGACCTAGCAACAGCTTACATCATCACCTATCACCTGCTGCCATCACCTGCCACTGCCAGGCATGGGCAGCTTATAAAAGGACTGCTGGCCATGCCAACTCTCTCTCTCTCTCTCTCTCTCTCTCTCTCTCTCTCTCTCTCTCTCTCTCTCTTCTCTCTCTCTCTCTCCCACCCTCTCTCCCCCTCCCCACATGTTCTCTGCCAGTCATCCTCCTCCCTTTTGTCCTTCTCTGTCCTCCTCTTCTCTTCCCTCATGGCTCTGTCTGCTTCTATTCCTTCTCCAGGTCCTCATTCCCCTCTCTTTCCCCAAATAAACTTCCCCTTAATACCAGTTCTGTTGTATGGCATGATTTCTACCTTGGCATGGGCCCACCATATACCGCCCACCACATGGCACTGTTTCATAACAGTGTGTCTTAGAACCAAGTTCTCCAAACTTTTCTTTACAATCCCTGTCCCAGAACCCACCTATCACACCACCTCTTTCCCTTCTCCATCCTACAACCTTAACCAGTGGACTCCACTGGGTGCCATTATTTTCAGATGCCATCAGTTGGAGCTCCAAAGCATCACGGACAGCTGAACTAGATGCACCTGCTCCGCACAACAAAGACCACTGCCTGTCCAGTCGATGGTCAGGGCAAAATGACAAAGGTCTAGGGTTAGCACTAGAGCTTGTCCACGAACAAAACTGTCCTGGTTATGATTATTGTTGCTGTGATGAAACCCCGCTGCCAAAGCCACTTAAAAAGTAAAATGCTGATTTGGCTTATGCTTCCAAATCACTGTGCATCACTGAAGGAATTCAGACAGGAACTCAAATGGTAACCTGGATACAGGAGCTGATACAGAGGCTATGAAGAGTGCTGCTTACTGATTTGTTCAGTCCACGAGGCTGGACGTCTCAGCAAGTCTTCAATATATGCAAGAATCCCAAAGAAGTAGGCTCTAATGCCAGTGAAGGAACAGACTTGTCAGCAAGAACTACAACAAGCAGGCAAAGAGAGAACACATGGTCGTTTCCTGTGTCCTTATTATAGGCAGCCAGCAAAAGGTATGGTCCAGATTAAATGTGAATCTCCCCACCTCAAAGAGCTGAATTAGAAGAGGGTCTTTTCACTGCGAATGTGAACCATCCACTTAAGGAAAAAAAAATCCCTCACGGGCAGGCCCAGCCATTTGGGTTTTATTTAATTTCAGATGTAGTCAGGGTAATAACCAAGAATAGTCATCATAGTAACTAGTGGAGGAACTCCCAAGGTGGTTCCTTTGCTGTCTTGCTCCAAGCAGATGTTTAAGAAACAACACTATTGAAAGTCCTAGCATGGTGGCTTACACCTGTAACCCCAGGATTTGGGAAGAAAACTGGCTTTCTCTCACCTGACAGAAATCAAATGGCAATAGTCTGTTTTCTACAATGATGTGGCACTTCGTATCAACCTCACTACAGGACAGGCTCAGCCAACACAAAGGGGATTCCATGTGCTTGGTTAATTTGGGCTCTGTTTTTTTGTTTGTTTTGTTGTTTTTTGGGGTTTTGTTTTGTTTAAGAGAGAGGAGCTGGGAGTGGCACATGCTTTTAATCCCAACATTTAAGGGACAGACATATCTCTGTGAGTTTAAGGCCGGCTTGGTTTACAGAGTGAGTTTGAGGACTGTAACAGCTACATAGAAAAACTATGTCTGGAAGGAAGAAAGGAAGGAAGGAAGGAAGGAAGGAAGGAAGGAAGGAAGGAAGGAAGGAAGGGAGGAAGGAAGGAAGGAAGGGGAAGGGAAGGAGGGAGGGAGGGAGGGAGAGAGGGAGAGAGAAAAAAACAAGAACAAGTGGTAGGGATCTAAGAGAAGTTAGTGGAAGGAATAAATATATATGATCAAGACATATTGAATGAAATTCTCGAGGTATAAATAAAAACATTATTTTTTTTTAAGTTTCACCGGCTGTTTCTAGTTCATAATGGAGTCCTGTCCCTTCAGTGAAATACTTGTTAATAGGAGCCTATGGGGTCCGTGACTGTATGCCCTCTGGATCTCTTTATTGAGATGCAGTAAATATCTATAGTTTCCTTCATGAATGAATTGTGAAGAATTGAAGAGAGTGGGTTTTTTACCCCAGTCTCTGTCCGATGAGTTCTCAGGCTGTATAAGTAGTAGAAAACGCATGGTCTGATGTTTGATTAACATGGCTTTTAATTCTAACTAAGCTAATCACATGTTATCTGGCATCTATTAACTTGCTTAGCTTGATAAACACTGTTATAAACATGGTCAAACAGTAAGCGTTGAATGCCTGTTTTGTGAAACTCAGCAGGTGTTTGGAGCCTGCCTAACAGTGAAGTGTTTCAGTTCTCCTAGGCAAGCAATTTGTTTCATCTACTTCCAACTGAGAGGCCAAATCTTTTAAATTCCGACTCCATTTTCGAGAACTTAAGCTCAGGCAAATTAACAGACCAGTACCTAGCATTAGTTTCCAAGGTACCACCCAACAAAACCCAAGCCTAGCTGGAGAGATGGCTCAATGGTTAAGAGCACTGACTGCTCTTCCAGAGGTCCTGAGTTCAAATCCCAGCAACCAGATGGTGACTCACAGCCATCTGTAATGGGATCTGATGCCCTCTTCTGGTGTGCCTGAAGATCTGAAGACAGCTACAGTGTACTCATGAACATAAATAAGTAAATCTTTAAAATCCAAGCCTAGCTCCAGTCTCTAGGCTAACCCTGACAAGACCTGTGTCTCCAGGGTATACCCCCAACAAAACTAGAGTTTCCAGGTTATTCCCCCCAACAAATCTACAAGCCCAGTTTACAAGCCTGCCCACTGCAATGCAGAGGGAAATGGAAATTAAGTTTATGATTTGACTCCCAGCACCAGCCAATTATGCTAAAGGCCATGGCAGCTTCCCTATTAGATGCTTGCACACTCATACCCTCCCTGAGCCCCACTTGCTGCTTCTCTAAAGACTTGCCTTGATAGGTGTTCGAGGCTCCTCACCACCGAAACTGTCCTGCATGTCAGTGGTGCACTGAGGGGCCCCAGGCTAGCTTGAATAATAGGTCCTGTTGTAATTTGCATCTAATCAGTTCCTGTCTAGTTTTTGGAGTTTAATAATACGTCCCTGGCACTACACAGCAATGCAGCCGGCAGTATCTGGGTCTCTGCTCCTAAAGACATTGTGCCTCAAGACTCTCCTAATGGGAGCCTTTACTGATTCTTACAACTCAATAGGAGAGCAGAATGTGAGAGAGAAATAAGGAGATGACAATGTTATAGGATTTCCTCTTCACCACAAAGCTATAAAGAAGCAGGTCTTGGCTTCTAAACCCTAAAATTCCAAGAAGGAGGCAAAAGTGAGTAGAGGGTTAGTGTTTAATGAGTGCAGAGTTTCAGTGTTCCAAATTGAAGGGAGTTATATGGACAGAAGGTAGTGACAGGTGCCCAGAAATGTGAGTGTATCCTTCCCCCCCTGCAACTAGTTGGCTAGCAGGCACCCAACTCTTCCGATGGCTACCTCCGGCCTTTGTTCTGCAAACAAAGGGGCTCCACACCTCGGCTATCGACACCGCCCCCAGGCCGGCGTTCACCTGAGCTGCCAGGCAGAAGGCAGACGACCCGCTGAGACTTGGAGCCAGAGGATTCACAGCACCGCCTTTGAAGCTACCGACTTCTGGGGGGTTGGCCGATCCCCCAAATGTCTATAAAACCTGTCTTCAATTTATTAAAAGCAGTCTTGACCAGAATCCTAGGCTTGACTCAAATCCCTTGTCTGTGTCCCTGTACCCCAAGATTCTCTCAACAGGTAACCTGGTTCACATGTAGCCGCTGGCGGTTACATATTGGCGCCTGAACGTGGGAGACCTGGCACGAGAGAATTCCTGAGGTAGCCCTATCCAGCGAAGCTTCGCAGAAAAAGGTGAAAATTAATGGTATCTGCACGGTAAGCAACATAGAAGTCAAAACTAGCGCTAGTGAATTCGTGTCTATTGTTGTGAGTGCAAGGAAGGGATACAGTTTTTCAAGCATACTGTGTGCACCCGACACAGGAGTTGCTTGGGTTAAAAGGATAGGAAAAAATGGGACAGGAAAGTTCGCGCGAGATCTGCGCACGCAACATTCAAGAGTTGCTTCAGGCAAAAGGGATTGGGTTTGAAGAGGAAAGATTAGAAGATTTCTTGGACCAGATATATTCCTGTTGTCCTTGGTTCCGAGAAAAACGAACGTTAAATGAGAAAACTTGGCTGAGAATTGGTAATTCGCTAAAGGCAGCCAAGGCAGACAATATCACCCTCTGCCTTTGGACTCTGATTAAGGACATCATAGATGAAGGGAGTTTGGAAGAATTAGGTGTTATTCATGAAAGTGAGGATTTTCAAGTAAAAGGCCATGTGGAGAGGATCCCTATTATAGAAGATTCTCCACAACCTGAGTCTCGTAAACAAAGAGACAGTTCTGATGAATCTGTGGTTAGGAAAAAAATAGCTCATCCCGAGAAAGGAGCGATTGAAGTTCATGGAGAAACTTGGCCCCCTGTAGCGCCATCCGCGCCGCCTGTGACCTTGATGGCAGAGGCCGAAATCCAGAAGGATATGCAATTACAAAAGTTAGAGTTTGAAATTAAATTGCAGAAATTGACTAATGAGTTACAGGAGCTAAAAAGGGTCTCTAATACTAGAGAGAACAATAACTCGGAGACCCGCCAGTCGCCATTAGAAAGAGTTATAAACCAGGCCCGCGGAGAGGGGCAGGATACGTCAGAAATCTTAGCTTTTCCAGTCCTTGAGGTAGAAGACCAGGACAATGTGGTCAGACAATATCAGACCTTGGAATTTAAGGTGATAAAAGAGTTAAAGCTAGCCGTAGCCCAGTACGGCCCGACAGCTCCCTTTACACAGGCGTTGTTGGATACTGTGATTGAGTCGAATCTAACTCCACAGGATTGGAAAACGCTGTGTAAAGCTACGTTGTCGGGGGGAGATTTCTTGCTCTGGAGTTCTGAATGGCGTGAGGCTTGCAAAAGAACCGCCGCCACTAACACTCAAGCAGGCCATCCAGAATGGAATGCGGAGATGTTGTTGGGGGAAGGCCTATTTGAAGGAAATAATAACCAGATTGGGTTTCCCATCGCAGAGTATGCGCAGATTGCGGTGGCCGCCCGCCGTGCTTGGACTCTGTTACCAGCTAAGGGAGATATTAGTGGAAATCTAACAGCTGTGAAACAGGCTCCCGACGAACTCTTTCAGGATTTCGTAGACAGATTGCTGAAAACGGCTAATAGAATTTTTGGAAACTCTCAGGCAGAGAATCCGCTGGTTACGCAACTAGCCTATGAGAATGCTAATGCGGCCTGCCGAGAGGCCATTAGACCCCAGAGGGGAAAGACAGACCTAGCCGGTTACATTCGCCTTTGTTCTGAGATCGGTCCATCCTATAATCAGGGTTTAGCTATAGCTGCAGCGCTGCAGGGAACAACTATTCAAGGGATTCTGTCACAAAGACGAGGAAATAGGAGATGTTTTAAATGTGGTAGTCTGGGTCATTTTAAAAGTGATTGTCCTGATAATAAGCCCAGTATAAACGGGCAATCAGGTGGTCCACCAGGAACGTGCCATAAGTGTAGAAAAGGAAATCAATGGGTTAAGAGAGACAAGTCAAAAAATAACTTCCAAGGTAGACCCGTGTCGGGAAACGGGGGGGGGGGGGGGGGGGAGGGGCCAGCCCCAGGCCCCGATGCATCAGACTGTCTGTGGGGCACAGCTACTGCCGAGCCAAGGAAATCCATCCTTGACCTCGCCAGAGCTACACCAGGAAGTGCAGGGTTGGACCTCTGTTGCATCTGCCATGCCGTACTAGCTCCAGAGATGGGAGTTCAGGTTTTGCCCACGGGAGTTTTTGGACCATTACCTGAAGGTACTTGGGGATTGTTGTTAGGACGAAGCAGTTCTACTGTGAAGGGACTGCAGATTTATCCAGGAGTCATAGACAGTGATTATGAGGGAGAAATTAAAATTATGGCTGCTTCCTCTCGTGGTGTCATAAGTATACCAGCTAATCAAAGAATTGCCCAGTTAGTCTTGGTGCCCTTACATCCACTGCCTTCCAAATTCATTAAAGATAAGAGAGGGGAGGAGGGCTTTGGCTCCTCCGGAGTGTTCTGGGTTCAGTCTATTACTAATAAAAGACCTAACCTTAAATTGACTATTGAAGGAAAGAGTTTTGAAGGATTAATAGATACGGGAGCTGATGTTACAATTATTAAGGGACAGGACTGGCCATCTAACTGGCCATTGACAGAGACCCTAACGCATCTGCAAGGGATCGGTTATGCAAATAATCCGAAACAGAGTGCTAGACTTCTAACTTGGAAAGATGCAGATGGAAATTCAGGACAAATTCGGCCTTTCGTGATGCAGAAGTTGCCTACCACGCTCTGGGGCAGAGACCTGTTATCTCAGATGAATTTGATTCTGTGTAATCCTAATGAAATTGCCTCTAAGCAAAAGACAGTGTCGGAGGAATCCGAACCTACTCGGGGGCTTGGATATGAAGGACAAGGCACTAGTAGGTTTAAAAACCCCCAGGCAAACCCTAACTCTAGAAGTCTGGGGCATTTTCAGTAATGGCCACTATCTCGCCTGCACCCCACGCCGATAAAATTCAATGGCTTAGCGACATTCCAGTGTGGGTTGATCAGTGGCCTTTAACTAAAGAGAAATTGGAGGCTGCCTCTCTTTTGGTGCAGGAACAGTTAGAGGCAGGACATCTTATAGAGTCATTATCTCCATGGAACACGCCGATATTCGTAATTAAAAAGAAGTCCGGCAAATGGAGATTGTTACAGGATTTAAGAAAGGTAAATGAAACAATGTTGCCCATGGGAACCTTACAAACGGGTCTTCCATCTCCCGTGGCTATTCCAAAAGGGTTTCATAAAATAGTCATAGATTTAAAAGATTGTTTCTTTACCATTCCTTTGCACCCTGAAGACTGCAAAAGGTTTGCGTTCAGTGTTCCTTCTATTAACTTTGCAGAGCCTATGAAAAGGTTTGAATGGACCGTGCTTCCCCAGGGCATGGCAAACAGCCCCGCCTTGTGCCAGAAATTCGTAGCACAGGCCATTCAACCTGTGAGACAGAAATGGCCAGATATTTACTTTATCCATTTCACAGATGATTTTCTAATTGCAGGAAAAAATCCTCAGACCTTGCTTTTATGTTTTAGAGATTTGCAGCAAGCCCTGGTCGCTAAAGGGCTGCAGATAGCTCCAGAGAAGATTCAGATTCAGGAGCCATATAACTATCTAGGTTTTAAACTTACGGACCAGTCAATTTTTTCCCAGAAGATAATTATCCGCAGGGACAACTTGAAAACTTTAAATGATTTTCAGAAATTATTGGGTGACATTAATTGGCTTCGGCCGTATTTAAAACTTACCACAGGGGAATTACAACCTTTATTTGATATTCTTAAAGGAAATGCTGATCCGACATCCCCTAGGGTATTAACTTCAGAAGGACTTTTTGCCTTACAGACAGTGGAGAAAGCTATTGAGAACCAATTTATTACCTATATAGATTATTCCTTACCTCTGCATCTGCTAATTTTTAATACTACTCATTCGCCTACAGGATTATTATGGCAAAAGGCTCCTCTGATGTGGATTCATTTGAGGGTGTCTTCTAGGCGTAATATCTTGCCATATTTTGAAGCAGTGGCCCAAGTAATTATGCTTGGTAGAAAGCAGGCATTGACTTATTTTGGTAAGGAACCGGACTTTATTATACAACCTTACAGTGTAAATCAGGATGAATGGCTAAAACAGCATAGCACAGATTGGCTGCTGGCTCAGATTGGTTTTAAAGGGTGTATAGACAATCATTATCCTCAAGACAAGTTAATAAAGTTTTTAAATATGCATGAGGTCGTATTTCCAAAAATGACATCTCTACAGCCGCTGCAGAATGCACTCCTAGTGTTCACAGATGGTTCATCAAAAGGAAAAGCTGGATATCGTGTTAACAATCAACAGGTGGTCGTAGAAACGCCTGGGTTATCTGCTCAGTTATCAGAGCTTACAGCAGTGCTGTGTGTTTTTCAAACTGTAAATAGTACGTTTAATCTCTTTACTGACAGTGCTTATGTTGCATTTTCGATACTGCAACTAGAAACCTGTGGCATGTTTAATTTTAATACGCCAGCTGGATCCTTGTTTTCACAATTGCAAGGTATCATTCTTGCTAGAAAAAATCCTTTTTATATAGGACATATTAGATCTCACTCGGGTCTCCCTGGACCTCTGGCTCAGGGCAATGAGTGCATTGACAAAGCACTAATTGGTCAAGTCTTGGCACTCACACCCATAGAATTGGCAAAACGTGATCATGATAAATTTCATCTTTCTAGTCATACGTTGAGGCTCCGTCATAAAATCACAAAGGAGCAAGCTAGAATGATCGTAAAGCAATGCCCTAATTGTCTCACTTTAGCACCAGTGCCCCATTTAGGGGTCAATCCACGTGGCCTGGTGCCCAATCAAATTTGGCAAATGGATGTAACTCACTATGCGGAGTTTGGGAAATTAAAATTTATACATGTTTGCATTGATACGTGCTCAGGACTTATTTTCACTTCCCTGCATACCGGAGAAGCCTCTAGAAATGTAATTGATCATTGTTTACAAGCCTTTAATACCATGGGAGTACCCAAGGTCATTAAGACAGACAATGGACCAGCCTACACTGGTAAGAACTTTATCTCATTTTGTAAAGAATTTAATATAAAACTTAAAACTGGAATTCCTTATAATCCAATGGGGCAAGGAATAGTGGAGCGTGCCCATCGCACGCTTAAAAATTGGCTTATTAAAACTAAGAAGGGAAATTTATATCCCCCTCGGTCCCCAAAGTCACATCTTGCCTTTGTTCTATTCGTTTTAAATTTTCTCCAAACGGATGCGGAAGGCCAGTCTGCCGCTGACAGACATTGGCATCCGGCTACTTCCAATTCCTACGCCATGGTTAAGTGGCGGGATCCTTTAAATAATTCTTGGAAAGGCCCAGACCCCGTTTTGATATGGGGAAGAGGCGCGGTATGCGTTTTTTCACAAGAACAGGACGAAGCGCGTTGGTTGCCAGAGAGATTGGTAAGACAAGTGGATTCGACCCCAAAAACGGTTGGTAAGTATATTTAGGTCAGAAGGCTGTTTTTCAAGCCGCCCCCCCCATTCATTTGGGGAGATATAGTTCCTTTGCCTCCCATTCACTTGGGGAGATATAGTTCCTTTGTCTTCTTGCAAATTAAGTTGCAAGCCAGGCCTTTTGCCTGAGTGGATTCCACCCCCAAACTGTAGGTAAGTATAATTAATTCAAAGGCTGTTTTTCAAGCCACCTCCCAGTTGCTTGGGGAGGCATAGTTCCTTTGTGTTCATGCAAACTAAGTTGCCTGCCAGGGCTCTTCCCTGAGGCCACTGAATTTCAATTAAACCAAAAACCGGTTTGACCTCCCAAGACTAACCAGACAGGTTCTCTTAATCTCCTTTTATATTTGAAGCAGATAACACTCAGAAGACGAAATTCCTTCAGCAATGGCCCTAGGTGGAGGATGGGTTGCCTTTTCAGCTAGCCAACGCTTAGCCGCAGAGAATTTACTCTGCCAGTGGAAATCCTCGGAGATGAGGCTGCTTGATACTCGGAATCATGCGTGTTTGTTGTCACAACAAACATGGGCATCAGTTGAGGTGCGAGGCGAGGCACTGCAAGGGAAAGGGAAAAAATTCCTGGCTCCGAGTTTCCCTGAAAAGCACGCCCAGCTGCATGGGGGTTTGACATCGTAAGACCGTCCTGAAAAAGGCGGTCTAGCCCCCCCCCTGAAAAAAGATGTCGGTAACGCTTAAGGGGGCTGCGGCCAATGCTTTCACTCACTGGTGAATGCCCGTCATCCATTGGATGAACTTAATCATTTCCACTGAGTGGTTTTAAATTAATAATTAAGGGGGAATTGTATCCTTCCCCCCCTGCAACTAGTTGGCTAGCGGGCACCCAACTCTTCCGATGGCTACCTCCGGCCTTTGTTCTGCAAACAAAGGGGCTCCACACCTCGGCTATCGACACCGCCCCCAGGCCGGCGTTCACCTGAGCTGCCAGGCAGAAGGCAGACGACCCGCTGAGACTTGGAGCCAGAGGATTCACAGCACCGCCTTTGAAGCTACCGACTTCTGGGGGGTTGGCCGATCCCCCAAATGTCTATAAAACCTGTCTTCAATTTATTAAAAGCAGTCTTGACCAGAATCCTAGGCTTGACTCAAATCCCTTGTCTGTGTCCCTGTACCCCAAGATTCTCTCAACAGGTAACCTGGTTCACATGTAGCCGCTGGCGGTTACATGTGAGTGTGACCAATGCCACCAAATTGCATTTAGAACTGCAAAAAAAAGATAAATTTTATACATATTTGTCACAATTTAAAAATGTATATTATATGTGTATATATAATATACATTTTTAAATGTATATATAATATACATTTTAAATCTGTATATATAATGTGTATAATATAATATATATGTGTGTTATATATATTGTGTATGTATAATGTAATATTATATAGATATATCCTATAGTATACATGTATGCTCAATATGGTAGCTACGTGTAGCCTCTTTTCTTCCTCATGATATATGTCCCTCTGCAGATACCATGACATTGAAGTTTCATGACAACTTTAGGAAGGACCACTTCATTTTGTAAAATATCAGAGTTTAAGCTTTCTCCTAAAAATCTTCTTTCCTTAATTTCCAGTTTTGAGAGAACATAAATGAAGCCAAGTTGATTGAGTAGCCTGGAATAAGTTGTTGGCACAGTTCCCAGACTCCGGCTCATTAAAACCTTCAAACAACAAAAGCTTCACTGTGTTTTACATATACACTTACCCACCATGAACACTGAAAAAGGTCCATGACAGTTGGAATCAGAAGAGCAGTTAGCAGAGCCCCTGTGTTGGAGCTAAGAGAAAGACAGAGAGAAAATATCATGGAGGTTATAAAAATTAAATACGGCTAGATAAATGTCTTAGGTTTTTTGTTTTTGTTTGTTTTGTTTCCTGTGTTGAGAGTTCTGGTCCTACTCCTATCAGCTCACCCAGAAAGCTTTTGATTAAATGAATAAACTGAGGCTCAGCAATTTTTGATTGAAGTTTCTCCCAGGGGTTCAATGACCTCAGCTCCCTGGGGTTCCCAGATGTTGCACAGATGTTTCAATTTGTAAAGCACAAGTCTCTTCTAGCAAAAAACAAAGACACAAGCATTGTCATCTCTGTTGATGACATTGTTTTGCTGTTATAACTCCTCAGTAACCATGGTAATGGCTGCAGTTATGAATTGCTTTAAGGAAAACACAGTTCATTATAAAATATGTCAAATATCAGATTAAGGACACTTGACAAGTCTATACCACTGTTTAAGATCAGTTAACAAAGTTAATACCATGTGAGCTTTTTTCTTCTCCCTAACTTTTCAACTTGCTTTAAATTTAGAAATAAGTATTGTAGTGAAGAGGATTGCCACCAAGTCTGATACCTGAGTTCGATTCCCAGGATCCACATAGTAGAAAGAAAGAGCTAACTCTTGAGAGTTAAACTCTGAAATCAATCTCTCTCTCTCTCTCTCTCTCTCTCTCTCTCTCTCTCTCTCTCTCTCTCTCTCTCCATATGTAAAACATATGCATTATATATGATATATACCATCATTATATATATATATGATGTATGCTTTAGCATGTATACATATATACATATATACACAGAATAAACAAAGGTACTATTCCTATTTGTGCTATTTGTTTGAGATTTACTGTCTGTTTTACCTCCAGCTGTAGTTGAGAATAGCGACAGAGGAAATACTAGAACAATATTGGGTTGAGATACAGCATACAGGTAAAGCACACAAGGCCACCGATGTGATGATTTGTCCACAGCACTTGATCTCATCTGTCACATGGCATAGGTTGAGGCAGTATTCTTATGACAGGAGAAGTCAAAGATGCTAAGGAAAAATTTAGGGAATCCATGATTTAGATATTTTTTAAAGGCTATTTATTTACATTGATACCAATGAAACATCAACACTCTGAAATTAACCAGCCCCAATGACTTTACATCTCAATGAATTTCTATTTGGTTAGAGTAGCCATTTGGGATGGGATCTGCATAGTTTCACACTGGATTTTACAATTTTTACCATCGAATGTATTGCTATACACTTATCTACCACCACCAAAGCTGAAAAGCCCATGATAGAGTTGGGATCAGAAATACAGTTAGCTTTATGCCAGAAGTCCTCTTCAGTACCTGCACTCAGTCCTTCCCCGTCTCCTGCTTATCCTTTCTTCTCTTTTCTGCATGTCATCTGTACCCATGTGCACATTTGTTTACATATATGCATCTTTTATGGGTTAGACTTCACATTTCTTCCCGAGATCACTTGACCTTGTTTAATGTACATTCTAAGTCAATTACATTTTCCTAAAATGTGTTGCGATTTCATACTTCTTTAGAGCTGGATAGTATTCATATATATCATGAATTTTTACTATCCATTCATCTGCTGATGGACAAGCAGATTTATTCTAATTATTTGTTATAGTGTATAAGCCAGCGTGATAAACATGATAGTGCAAATACGTCATGGTAGGGTATAGAGGTCTCTTAGTATGCACCCAGGAGTGAAATAAACTCAAAAAGGTTAATTCACCATATGCTCTCCACCTTTGCCATCATGGGCATTCCTCAACAGATAAAAATTGATAATGGCCCTGCCTTCACTAGCTCTCAATTCAAAACCTTCTGCACACGCTGGGAAATTACCCATCACACGGGAATTCCCCACAACCCTCAGGGCCAAGGAATAATGAAAAGAACACATCAAACCCTAAAGGCCCACAATTTTCTAATGCCTGGAAGATAAGGCATTTAGAATTACTAAACCGTCTATAGAAACAGCCATGGCTTGTTACAAAGACTGATCTTCATTACTGAGTTGTGAACATCCTTGATACAAAATACACTCAAAACCAATGCAAATACTCAAAATATAAATGGTAAACAAGCTTTTCTTTTTTTTTTATTAGAAAATGGAAAAATAATCCTGACCAAGTTGTCTAAAGAACAACACTTAGGTTTTTAAATAAAATTCTATTGCCTTTTAGTTCAGTAAATTGAATTTCCAAGGCTTCCTTCTTGAGTCGTGTTTACATCTGTTCTTTCATTGATGGTCCTATTTGGGGAAGGAGTTCCTACTGCAGCCTCTGCATACCTTTTAAGGCCTCGCACTGTTGACACTATACGGGGAAGGATGGGTTCTCAGATGCTCTGATTACACAAAAGAGATGGAAAGATTATAGCACCCAGAGACGTTAGAAGCACTGGATGGGAATCATGGAGAAAACATATAACCTTTCTCTTGTTTTACTGAGAGAGTGGCAGGAAAAGGAGACAGGATAAGAAAGGGCTCCAGGCTGAGTCACAGTAAGCCTGACGCACTCTCATAGACTCTGGGGAACCCATATTCACATGCAGAATCACAGCTCAATGGCACAAGCTGGGAGAGGTAGAAGAAGAAAATGATCAGGAATGGACAGAGACAGGAACCTATAAAATAAATGCAAGAGGTACAGGGGTTATCGAGAACTGCAGATTCAATGTTTCCATGAAGCCAAAGAGTTTCACCCATGATGGAACCCATGATCATTGTTCAACAGAGGGTTTTAAAATGTAGCCACCTGTGTGCCCATGAATGCATGTTATAAAGTATAGAAAATTAATATCGGAACTATTTGCTTCCAAGTGAGAGTCAAGAATCAATCTGAACCCTAGGACATAAGGAAACAACGTTGTGAGAAGTGGTGAAGTCTGCCATGTGTGGTGCATGCCTTTAATCCCAGCACTTAAGAGGCAGAGGGGGTGGATCTAAATTCAAGGTCAGACTGGTTTCCTTTTACCCTTCTATCAGTATTTGTCTGTCGACTGCTTTGGAGCATGGTAGCTCCGCATATTGCATCATTGCTACCTTTGACTCCCTTGTCTTCTCTTCCCACCAATACCCATCTGATAAACAGAAACCCACTTCTTAGTGTAGAGTCAAAATAACTTAGAAAGTTCATCATAAGAAGGAATATAAAGAGAAATACATTGGAAGAGGAGTCACTTGGGAAATGTTGGAGAGCGACAGTAGCGAGGCAAAGGCATATCAGTGAGTCTGGAGAAGGCACTAGAATGCAATGAAGACCCTCCTTCGCATGCTGAGAACACGCCAAGTGGAGTGTACTGACTGGTTTTGTGTGTCAACTTGACACAGGCTGGAGTTATCACAGGGAAAGGAGCTTCAGTTGGGGAAATACATCCATGAGATCCAGCTGTAAGGCATTTTCTCAATTAGTGATCAAACAGGGAGGGCCCTTTGTGGGTGGAGCCATTCCTGAGCTGGTAGTCTTGGGTTCTATAAGAGAGCAAGCTGAGCAAGCCAGGGGAAGCAAGCCAGTAAGGAACATCCCTCCATGGCCTCTGCATCAGCTCCTGCTTCCTGATCTGCTTGAGTTCCAGTCCTGACTTCCTTTGGTGATGAATAGCAATGTGGAAGTGTAAGCTTAATAACACCTTTCCTCCCCAACTTGCTTCTTGGTCATGATGTTTGTACAGGAACAGAAACCCTGACTAAGACATGGAGTCTATAGAAATCCCGAGAACCAAGGAAAGCTGAACTCTGCAAGCTGGAGTCACAGAATCCCCAGACAGCAATATTAAATCTTCTACTTGGTCTCAAGCCCCAGAACAATAATGGGTATGGTGACACCCTCCAAACAGATGGTCTCCTTGCCTGAGAAACCATCTCAAATCAACCAGGTACACCTTCACTGGTGGGAATGTGGAAGTCTGAAAGAACGAGTATTTCATCATTTTCTGTAGGGTTCAGTTCTCTGTTGTGGGCCTATCTTACTTCCAAGACATGCATGAGGAATGTAAATAGCATATACTCCACAGTAAAAGATATTCCCAAAAACTATAGCTTCTAAACAGAACTTCAGTTCTCATCCTGAGCACTCTTGATTCACAATAGAGAGACATAATAACCCTTGGTGCCAAGCATTAGGAAGTCCTTTGGTGGCAACTACTAGGAAATAGCACTTGAAGCAGTCACAGCTTAGAGGCTTGTTTTTCTTCCTGCCTCATTAATCAGTAACTATTCTTACCTAAGAAGGAAAGAATGAAGAATTTAAAACCCTGACTCTATCCTGTTACTTAGATCAACAAAAGGCCTTTGTTTGTAACTCTCTTTGGAACATTGTAAAATGTCTCCAGCTCTCCCAGGATGCATGAGGTTCCTTTGCCAATTTCTCAAAACCCAAAACAATTTAACAACAGCAAAAATCCTTCCAAGCTTGAGCTCATCATTAGGATATCTTCCAAAGTCTCACAAAAGTCGCTCTTTTCCCAACACATCGTTCCACTTTTTAATTGAACATTGTTCTATTTTCCCCTTTTTTTTCTAATATAAAAATATTTAAAAGATGCTGTTTTGCATTCTATTTGAGAAACACGCAGATCTCAAAATTCTATAGAGGATCTAGAAGTTTCATGTTCAACATTATTGCACCAATGATGAAGTACTGCTTTCCACTTCTGGGTGACTGTGTTATATCAAGTGTATCTCCTGAGAGACTGTGACCTGGGCCTCTGGGCAGCCTGCAGCTGGTTATGTGACCCAATAGGGAACTGTGGAAGGGTGTTGTCTGCAGATTGGAAGGCAGGTTTCAAGTATCAACCTCATGTCTGACAAACACACTTAGTCTCTACAACAGGGACAGGTTGCTGCTCCCCAATGCTCTCTGCTGCCAAAAGACTTGGAAATCCACCAGCTGTATGATTTCCAGATTTTTGTATGGACTCAAGGAATAGTAGTCTTATCGTCTGAACCTTCTTCAAACACAAAATACTTCAATTTAAAGCAGTCACTAAGTGTTTTGTCATAGTGAATGTTAAGGTTCCACCTTCCTTCTCCAAGGACAAGTACAATCCGCATCCTTAATAAGTGATCACCAGTTCTAACCATGACAAAATATCTCTAAGCCAGATATTGCTAATCCTAAAATTTCAAAGGCAGAGAATGACCCAATGGACAAAAACCTAACCCTAACCCTAATAGGGTAGACTCTTATTCACTTTTATGGTTTGGATGTCAAATGTCCCCATAGGATCATGCCCTTGAGACCTTCATCCCCAGCTGGGAGTGCTGTTAGGTTAGGGAAGGTTAAGGAACTGTTTGGAGGTAGAGCCTTGCTGGAAGATAAGTCATTGCTCGCTCTCTCTCTCTCTCTCTCTCTCTCTCTCTCTCTCTCTCTCTCGATTAAAATGCAATCACTCAACTTGCTGCCTGCCAAGCCAGTTTCATGGCCCTGTGGGCCACGCCTTTCCCACTATGGTGTTTCGCTCTGGAACTGAGAACAGAAACAAACCCTTTCTCTCTTAAGCTGCTTTGATCAGATATTTTACTACAGCTGCAGATAAGGAGCTAATGAGACCATACACTAGGAAGATGCCCTATTTATCCAGCCTTTCCTCCTAAGGGAAAGAGCCACAAACCCCAATGCTGAGAATAATGCCTAGCCAGAAAAGAGTCCAATAACTCTATTCAAATAAAGAATTTTTTCTCTAAATGATCATGTTGACACTGGTGTTTATGTGCCAGGGAGGATGGCAGTATGGCTACTAATGGTAGAAGCAAAAACATAGCCAGATCATAAAGGCACAGTGTGATCAGTCCTCAAACGTCAAGCCAATGCATGGGTTTCTATGCATTATGTTGTTTGGGCTGGTAAAAGGAAATCACAAGACTCTACAAGCATCAGCAAGGATCATTTCCTCAATTTGGTTCCTTCCTGCATTTCAGGTGAACTTCATGTCTGCCTTACCAATGTGTGCTTTGTCACTTGGAGAATTCTATCTTGTTAAACCTTTTTCATGATTATATGTTCTAGTTTGCTTCTCTGTGGCTGTGATAAATGTCATCATCATAAGCAACTCAGAGAAGAAAAGGTTCATTTCTTTTCATCTCTAATGAAGGGATGCTGTAGGCATGGATTTTTGCAATCTACTTTTAATAAGGATTCAACCTCTCCTCTAGCTCATCACCCAACAGAGGTAGTGGAAGAGAAAAGTTATTAGGATATGAAGGAAGTGGACCTGTTCAGAAATAGTTCTTTGGGGGCAACTCTAACTTCTTTGGCAGCAGTTCAGTCTTATAGAAAACACCAAATAAGATTCAGCAGCTACAGATCAGTTCTCTAGGCAGGCAGATACTACACACAAACCAGAAGCTTTTGGCAGGCAGACACCACACATGAACCAGCAGCTGTAATTCAAGAAACTGCAAGAAACTGCAAGAAACTGCAAAGCTCACCAACTGGCCCAAGTGGAAGTGGCGAGTTCTCTCAATGGCTGCTTTACCACAAGTTGAGCTCAACATATATGTAAGGCAAACCAATATATGCATGTTGTTAGTGAAGAATAGTGAGACAGAGCAAACCAAACCAATGCTCAGTGCTCATCTCCCACTGTCTGTGGAGTCATATTTAATACTCCTTCATCACCAGTCCTTTCACATGTTTGCTGTATCCAAACATCCTTTCACCTGTGTCTGCTTCAGGAAAAATTCTTTTACATGTCTGCTTTAGCAAGACATCCCTTTCACCTGTGTGTCCCAGGAAAGCATCATTTGACATAATTAACTTTCCAAAGAAATTAGTTTCAACTTCAGAATGCCAAGACAAGAACTTGAAGGAAAGACTACAGAGAACACTGTTGGCTGGCTCACTGCTTTTCAGATGGTTCATCTATTTTTCTTCTGCATACCAATACCACCAGCCCAGGTATGGCACTGCCTTACAATGGAGTGGAACCACCCAAATGAGCCATTAATCATTAAGAATATAACCAACAGACATGCCTGTAGGCCAATCTAAAATAGGTAATTCCTCAGCTGCATGTCTCTCTTCCCAACTGTGTCAAGATGTCTTGATGCCAGCCATAAGTAGCCATCACAAGCACCCCTATGAATGACAAAGATTTATTTGTCCCATGCATTAAGTATCAGTCTCTTATTCAAAGATTAAGCCATCTATCCCATCCTAGAAACTGCTAAAGATGCAGTAAGGAAAATCACGTATAGTGGGGCATACCCACAATTCCTCAAATTGCATAGATTTGGTTTTGGCTCAACCTACTCCAGTCTTAATGAAGAGGCAGTCATTCACAGGGCAATTGGTTATAGCAATGAGGCCATGCCTTCATCTATAACACTTCAAACTATTGCCCCAAAAGAACCAATGAAGGGGCCAGTGCATCCCCTACAGGATACTCTGTTCCATCCAGTGTGGTGATCACCTGCTCATGGAGTCAACTAGTCACCTTGGGTCCAGGCCTGACTGGGTCTTGAGTATGCTTTGAGTATTGTTTTAATTGAGGATACAGCCCTACTCATATAGCTTGATTTTATTCATTGGGTTGGTGAAAACTGAAGAAGAAAACACTCTTTAGACTGTAAAATCACCTATAGTGCTCAGAGTGTAAGATGGCCCATTTCTACCAGACTCCCATAGCATACAAGAAGCCACCAATCAAGAGATTTATATCTTGGGCAGCAAGGTTTCCACAGACAGAATCCAAGAAGTCAGCACATTCTACTAGCAACTTTCAACATGGGTGAGGGAGAGGAAACATTTGCAGTCCTATCAGGCTCATAGCGTCTCAAGGGCTGAGATAGCAGTAGCACCAGGCTTGAGAGACAGCTGGCCCCTTCTATGGTACTTTGACTGACGGAGCCAGAAAGATACCCCGATGGGATGCAGTCAAACAGAACTGCTATAGCATGCCAATGTGGTGCTTAGAACAGGTCTCAGATTAAACGCATGTGTCCTTCCACCACCAAGGATGTAGTCCTTTTTTCTGAATCACACGGCAAGGCTTAGGCCATTCTAGCTAGTGAATGATAGCATAATCAAGTATTGTCCTTGCAGGAAAATACTCCTGCAGAGGACACTTGGTTGGGTGTCAAAAGTGACCAGAACATCGGTATCCATAACGCTGTCAGTGAGAAGGACCAAGGTCACTTCTCCTGGAAATTATCTAATACTTTAAATAGAAAACTGGGCCAGGAAAACAGCTCAGTAGATAAAGGCACTAGCTACCAAGTCTGATGCCCTGAGTTCTACCTGTCAGATATCAAGTGATAGAAAGACAGAGATGACCCCAGCAAGTTATCCTCAGAACTGAGTATTCACACACACACACAGAGAGAGAGAGAGAGAGAGAGAGAGAGAGAGAGACAGACAGACAGACAGACAGACAGACAGAATTGCACAATAAAGGAATGTAATAACATTTTTAGGAATTATAAAGCTATTAAGAAATATATTCTGTGTTTTACAAAGAATAACTAACTGTTGTGGATGTATTTCCTCTAGCTATGTTAACTTTCACGCATTTAGCCAGCCCTTCTCTACAGCACTGTGCAACTTTAATCTCTTGGACCAGTGATTTTGTCTGATTTCTCTAGCTTGTCTCATGGTTTTAACCAGGCTTACACCCAGACTATATTTCTAGCATACTATCTAATATTAAGTGGTTGGAAACACAGACCCACATTCCTCCAACTACTTTGTAAAAGAGCCTTGGTGAATGCCTTGGGCCAAGATTTTATATGATAAACTTCATATCCAGAGCTGCTTTGTTTTCTCTGCACAGATATTTTTTCATGTTTTAGCATATTTCAGTACCAAGCCCAAGTGCTCCGGCCTTTACCACTGGAGCCCTGCTGGAAAACTGACAAGTGATCCAAACCCCACTCCAGATCTCCAATTCTTCAATGGAGGATTTTTTTTTTTTTTACTTCAAAAGGTCATAAATGAATAACAAACAAGTTCATATGATTAGTATCCGGCCTGATCCACCAGAAGCATGTCTTGTGTGTTAGCTGTGACCATTCTATGTGTATGTGTGTGCACATGTGTGTTTCCCCTTTCCCAGTCATTTATCAAAGTCAATTTTGTTTTCAACTCAAAACTGTGTTTAGTAATGAGAGGAACGTGACAAGTGCCCTGTGTTTAAAGGGCCGTGTGCTTTCTCTGTTCTACAGTTCACAAAAGCCTTTTCAGCAGAATTTCATACTATTCTTCTTTGCAAAGGGGTCAAACAACCTTTGTAATATTTTGCTTTGTTTCCTGGGTGGCTAGAACAAAATTCTTCCAACCAAGAGGCTCAGGGCAGCACAAATCCATCCATTCAGTTATGAGGCCGGGTACCCAAAATGAAGATATTCATAGAGTCATGTTTCCCCCCAAGGTCCTAGAATTCTCTCAGGATTCCCCTGGCTTGTAGCAGCTCTAACGATGCTTGCTGTTCCTTGGCTTACAGCCACGTCACTCTGATCTCCTCAGCCTTCATGTGGCACCTCCCTGCATCTGTCTCTTAGCTTCTCCTCTCCCTATAAGCATCCTACGCCTTGGATTTGTATCCTTCTTCTAAATAAATCAAATTTGCAGCTCCTGGGGGTATGACTTGAGGTCACCTCCTATGAAAGTACAGTTAAATTCATTTCTTTTAAGAAATTGTATTCTTTAGGTAGGTATGACGAAGCCAACCGATCAAAATAGTATTATCTGCAGACAGGAAGGCTAACTGTGCCCCAGGAGATGGGCTGCACCTACACACATACAAAAAGTAGTAAATTGACTCATGGAGGAGAGAAAGAGAGAGAGAGAGAGAGAGAGAGAGAAAGAGAGAGAGAGAGAGAGAGAGAGAGAGAGAGGTGGGAGGCGGGGAGTGGCAAGTAATGGAGAGAAAGGAGAGGAGCTGGGGTAGGGAATAGGGGCTGTGTTTGATGGATCCACATTGTGTGCATGTATGAAATTCTCAATTAAAAAAAAACAGCTGTCATTTAAAAAAATATTTCTAAACTCATATGTCCCAAGAGAAGTAGGCACGCTATGCCATGGACAGTGGCAGTTAGAGAGTGAACAACAGGTCAAATAATGAAAACAACAAAAAGAGGGAAATATGGACAGACGATTTTATCATAGTTTTCGAGGGAAGGAAAGGGTTAGCACTGTCTATCTGAAGAATTTATCAGTAGGATCCAGAGCAGTGTAGCTATCCCTAATTTTTGGTTACTGAGAAGGTAGTCTGACTCCATGACAGGCTTCAAATTGGTAGTTTAGAAGGCTAGGCCTAAGAACTGGGTAAATCTGGGCAAACCCAGGGAAGTCAGTTACTAAAAGAAAAACAAACAAACAAACAAACAAACAAGCAAAAAAAAAAAAAAAAAACAGCAGGCTTCAGGCAGCTTGTCAGAAACTACCCTTCCATCAGAACCTGCCCTGCCATCTTAAGCAAGGGCAACAGTTTCCAGACCTCCAAGGAACAGTTTCCAGGCCCCACATCCTGGTAATAGTTCTGGAATGTCCCTAGAGATGGAGCAAGTTAAAGGTCCCCTATCCCAGAATTCCCCTGATGTGCTTTACATTGGGCCTGTGAGCTTGCTTGGTTGTCCCCATCTTGGAGTGGGAGACCCCAGCATGCTGGACTTCTGCACTCTGCTTTTACATACTGAGTCTGAGAAATCATTCTTTGAGGAATCAAGGACCCTTACGGTACTTGGCGATTGACCCTACTTGTCTGATACTTAAACTGAAGCTGATTAGAAGAACCCATAACGATTGACGTGAACTAAGTGGCCGAGCTCTGGACTCTGAACTTGCAAGTGTCTGCATGAAAGACATGTTGATAGACAAATGTTTCTTTATCTCCAGGAATTAAAGAGTTACTTAAAGGAATAGCAGCAACACTGGTGTTGACAATAACAAAATCAGAATATCTGTGTTCTTATGGTTTCTTCTATTGTTCACAGATACTTTTCTATAAAGGTCATAGCTGAGGCCGTACGTGGGTTTGGCTGTACCTTCTCTTTTTTTTACACCCTTTAGAATATGAAAAACACTTTTAACTCATGACCCATACAAAGATGGGTCAGATTTGTCCCACAGACCAAGATGTCCCCTCCAGTTTACTTAGGGGAAAGAAATGAATCACTAAAGGCACCAAAATGACTCCAACTGGCTCGTGACACATGTGGCTGCTCTCTACACGCTCCACTCAACCGTATGGTCTCTTTCATAACCACATGGGCTTGAACAGTAAGAAATCTTCATTTCTTTGGTTAAAAGTAGTAAGATGTTGGAGAAAATTTATGGCATTCGACGTACAAGTAAGGACAGTTAGTGGTAAGCTCAGGCTTGTGTAGGAAAATCACTTTAAGCTTAGATGGTTTTGTCCTCTCTTAGACTACTGAGGACCTCTTGCCTAGGGAATGGTTCTTCCCTTGATGGGCTAGCTCTTCCTGAATCAGTTAACAATGAAGACTAGTTTAGCCCCAACTAGTTTACAAGTAAATGAGACTCAGACTATGGTTATTTTATTTAGCTTTGATAATTACTGGGGTGTCACGGCTAATCTCTTCTAGCTCCTGCCCTGGCTACCTCCCCAGTGGTGTACCCCAGATACTCCCTGTCTCTCCTGGTCATGTTCATGGTTCTTCTCCCTCATGGTGGCTGCCTCCTCTCTCCTATTCTTCCTCTCCTTCTTACTCTAGTCTCTCCTCCTCCTTCTCTAACTAGGTCATTCCAAAGCTACCTACCTCTAATCCCTCCAGTAACTGGCAGTAGGCAATCTTACTTAACCAAAAGTTTTAAATCAAGGAACAAGGTTTGCATAACAAAAGCTTGTAAATATGAGAAGGCTCTCAGAGACTTAGACCTCTGGGTAGAGAATTTAGCATTACAGTACTTTGTCTCAGCAGTCCAAACCTCCACAGGCTTGGGTCCCTTCCAGTCTTACCCTTCCTTTACACCTGTAAAGAGGAAAGCAACTTGTAGTGGAAAAATACAGTGTACTTAGATATAACAATAGATAGATCTTTAAAATAAAATAAAAGCCATCAAACCCAACATTTTGCAAAACAGAAAGCAAAACCTGAATGGCCAAAGACTTGGGAAGGGACCGAGTGGTGTTAGTTGTTGTGTTTTGCTACCATTTTCTTTGAAAAATGCAAGTGTTTTCCAGTGTCTTCCTCTATTGCTTTTTTCTTACTTTTGCATCTGCTAGGCTTTTCCTCTAATTTCTATCATCTTTATAGCTTGCTTTGGGGGTTTTGATTTGTTGTTTTGCTCCAGTATGCTTAGAGGATTTTGCATGGTGGTGAGAAAAATGGATGATTCTGAATAAATAACTGGAAACCAGAGAGGTTCCGGGACAGGGTGTGCTGGAAACATCTTGAGCTTGGAGCTATGAAGAGCTTTCTATGCTCGGGACTCTCGGGAAGAAAACATCCGGTGCTCTGTGCAGCTGTGTGAAAATGGGTGGTTTGTAAAAAACAGATGAAGCCAGGTTATGTAAGGGGGACACCATGACCTAGTGTGTGTGTGGTTTCTAAGTTACAAGTGCTCCCTCTTCTGCCAACCTTGGGGATATGTGCTCTTTGGTCACATTGTATAATCCAGAAAGGGGGGGGGGAAGGAAGTTGACAAATTGAAACTATAATGCAAAATATGCTTCTTCACCTGTGAAATGTAAGGACATCCTGGTGAGAACATCAGCATATTTTACTTTACTGACACTTCATGCTGACTGGAACATCCCACGGTGGTGGGATGGAAGCAATGCTGTCTCATTTTTGGGTGGTCAGCCATTTCACCACCACATGCCCATTTCCCGGTGGTCAGTTTCCAGTTATGAAGACTTCAGATGATGAACTGGGTTTTCCGTCACAGCTTGACAACAGCCTGGCTTGCAAAGATCTGATGCTTCTTCTCATTCAAGCAGCCCTTCGCTGGCACAACTTCAGGGTTCTTTTTTTTTTTTTTTTTTTTTTTTTATTTTTTTTATTCGATATAATTTATTTACATTTCAAATAATTTCCCCTTTTCTAGCCCCCCACTCCCCGAAAGTCCCCTAAGCCCTCTTCTCTTCCCCTGTCCTCCCACCTACCCCTTCCCACTTCCCCGTTCTGGTTTTGTCGAATACTGCTTCACTGAGTCTTTCCAGAACCAGGGGCCACTCCTCCTTTCTTCTTGTATCTCATTTGATGTGTGGATTATGTTTTGGGTATTCCAGTTTTCTAGGTTAATATCCACTTATTAGTGAGTGCATACCATGATTCACCTTTTGAGTCTGGGTTACCTCACTTAGTATGATGTTCTCTAGCTCCATCCATTTGCCTAAGAATTTCATGAATTCATTGTTTCTAATGGCTGAATAGTACTCCATTGTGTATATATACCACATTTTTTGCATCCACTCTTCTGTTGAGGGATACCTGGGTTCTTTCCAGCATCTGGCAATTATAAATAGGGCTGCTATGAACATAGTAGAACATGTATCCTTATTACATGGTGGGGAATCCTCTGGGTATATGCCCAGGAGTGGTATAGCAGGATCTTCTGGAAGTGAGGTGTCCAGTTTTCAGAGGAACCGCCAGATTGCTTTCCAGAGTGGTTGTACCGATTTGCAACCCCACCAGCAGTGGAGGAGTGTTCCTCTTTCTCCACACCCTCTCCAACACCTGCTGTCTCCTGAATTTTTAATCTTAGCCATTCTGACTGGTGTAAGATGAAATCTCAGGGTTGTTTTGATTTGCATTTCCCTAATGACTAATGAAGTTGAGCATTTTTTAAGATGCTTCTCCGCCATCCGAAGTTCTTCAGGTGAGAATTCTTTGTTTAACTCTGTACCCCATTTTTTAATAGGGTTGTTTGGTTTTCTGGAGTCTAACTTCTTGAGTTCTTTATATATATTGGATATTAGCCCTCTATCTGATGTAGGATTGGTGAAGATCTTTTCCCAATTTGTTGGTTGCCGATTTGTCCTCTTGATGGTGTCCTTTGCCTTACAGAAACTTTGTAATTTTATGAGGTCCCATTTGTCAATTCTTGCTCTTAGAGCATACGCTATTGGTGTTCTGTTCAGAAACTTTCTCCCTGTACCGATGTCCTCAAGGGTCTTCCCCAGTTTCTTTTCTATTAGCTTCAGAGTGTCTGGCTTTATGTGGAGGTCCTTGATCCATTTGGATTTGAGCTTAGTACAAGGAGACAAGAATGGATCAATTCGCATTCTTCTGCATGCTGCCCTCCAGTTGAACCAGCACCATTTGTTGAAAAGGCTATCTTTTTTCCATTGGATGTTTTTAGCCTCTTTGTCGAGGATCAAGTGGCCATAGGTGTGTGGGTTCATTTCTGGATCTTCAATCCTGTTCCTCCTGCCTGTCACTGTACCAATACCATGCAGTTTTTAACACTATTGCTCTGTAGTATTGCTTGAGGTCAGGGATACTGATTCCCCCAGATTTTCTTTTGTTGCTGAGAATAGTTTTAGCTATCCTGGGTTTTTTGTTGTTCCAGATGAATTTGATAATTGCTCTTTCTAACTCTGTGAAGAATTGAGTTGGGATTTTGATGGGTATTGCATTGAATCTGTATATTGCTTTTGGCAAAATGGCCATTTTAACTATATTGATTCTACCAATCCATGAGCATGGGAGGTTTTCCCATTTTTTAAGGTCTTCTTCCATTTCCTTCTTCAGAGTCTTGAAGTTCTTGTCATACAGATCTTTCACATGTTTGGTAAGAGTCGCCCCAAGATACTTTATACTGTTTGTGGCTATTGTGAAGGGGGTCATTTCCCTAATTTCTTTCTCAGCCTGCTTATCCTTTGAGTATAGGAAGGCCACTGATTTGCTTGTGTTGATTTTATAACCTGCCACTTTGCTGAAGTTGTTTATCAGCTGTAGGAGCTCTCTAGTGGAGTTTTTTGGGTCACTTAGGTAGACTATCATGTCGTCTGCAAATAATGATAGTTTGACTTCTTCCTTTCCAATTTGTATCCCTTTGACCTCCTTATGTTGTCGAATTGCCCGAGCTAGTACCTCAAGTACAATATTGAAAAGATAAGGAGAAAGGGGGAAGCCTTGTCTAGTCCCTGATTTCAGTGGGATTGCTTCAAGTTTCTCTCCATTTAGTTTGATGCTGGCTACCGGTTTGCTGTATATTGCTTTTACTATGTTTAGGTATGGGCCTTGAATTCCTGTTCTCTCCAAGACTTTAAGCATGAAAGGATGCTGAATTTTGTCAAATGCTTTTTCAGCATCCAATGAAATGACCATGTGGTTTTGTTCTTTGAGTTTGTTTATGTAGTGAATTGCATTGATGGATTTCCGTATATTGAACCAACCCTGCATTCCCGGGATAAAGCCTACTTGATCATGGTGGATGATCGTTTTGATGTGTTCTTGGATTCGGTTGGCAAGAATTTTATTGAGTATTTTTGCATCGATGTTCATAAGGGAAATTGGTCTGAAGTTCTCTTTCTTTGTTGGATCTTTGTGTGGCTTTGGTATCAGCGTAATTGTGGCTTCGTAGAAGGAATTGGGTAATGTTCCTTCTGTTTCTATTTTGTGGAATAGTTTGAAGAGTATTGGTGTTAACTCTTCTTTGAAGGTCTGATAGAATTCTGCACTGAAACCATCTGGTCCTGTGCTTTTTTTGGTTGGAAGACTTTCTATGACTCCTTCTATTTCTTTAGGCATTATGGGACTGTTTAGATGGTCTAGTTGGTCCTGATTTAATTTTGGTATTTGGTATCTGTCAAGGAAATTGTCCATTTCCTCCAGATTCTCCAGTTGTGTTGAATACAGTCCCTTGTAGTAGGATCTGATGATTTTGATACCTTGGTCAAGGAAGAAATAAAGAAAGAAATTAAAGACTTTTTAGAACACAATGAAAATGAAAACACAACATACCCAAACCTATGGGACACAATGAAAGCAGTGCTAAGAGGACAACTCATAGCCCTGAGTGCCTCCAAAAAGAAAATGGAGAGAGCATACATTACCAGCTTAATGACACACCTGAAAGCCCTGGAACAAAAAGAAGCTATTTCACCCAGGAGGAGTAGAAGGCAGGAAATCATCAAGCTCAGGGCTGAAATCAATCAAGTAGAAACAAAGAGAACCATACAAAAAATCAACAAAACTAGGAGCTGGTTCTTTGAGAAAAACAACAAGATAGATAAACCCTTAGCCAGACTGACCAAAGGGCACAGAGAAAGTATCCAAATTAACAAACTTAGAAATGAAAGGGAGATATAACAACGGAAACTGAGGAAATCCAACTTCAGGGTTCTTGACCCGCAGTGGATTCCACACCCCAAAGCAAGCGGTTTAAAGGGGGAGTGTTCAAATTCTTGGGTGCTTTCTTTTGTTTTGCTACGAATACTAGAAAGGCTTTTTCTTCTCAGGCTTTTACAGGCACAACATTGCTGCCTTCAGTCTTGTGTAAAATTGTTCTGGCATTCAGCATTCGGACCTCATTTGTGAATCAGAAAACTGCCAGGTTGTATACAGCCTTGGCCCCAGTCTTCTGCTGACAATTAACAGTGGAAACAAAGAATGGGGCTGTTGTCTTTGTTGGTGCTTTTCCTCCCGCCTCCCCCATTTACAAAAGGAATGTGTGTCCTCTTTATAATCAAAGTCTTTAAGGAACCATAGTGCACTGAGGAATTCTCTGGAAAAGAGATTTTTACACAAAGGGGAAAGACACTTTTGGGTCATGGATACATGAAACCTTTTAAAGAGGGAGCCAGTGAGTCTTAAAGTGGGAATGGCAAGACAGCTCAGCAGATAAAAAGCTTGCCATACTGTAAGACCTCCAAAAACCAAGGGTGCCCCAGCACCCCACGTCCCGGAAGGCGACACCCAAATCACTCGCAAGAAATGGTCTCGATGCAATAACATGAGGGTTTCTTTATTCCAGAATTCTGGGTTCCACAGCCATACACCGTGCAGGGTTAGAGGACTGTGGACCACGCGTGCCAAATTGCAACAGCTTTTATAAGTTTATGACAAAGCCTGCGATTCTTAGCATGGGGAACCCTCGAAATGTGAGCCAATCGCGACAGCTTTTGTAAGCTTACCACAAAGCCCGAGACTCACAAACCAATCATTTCTTAGCATGGAGAACCCATGAAATGTGAGCCAATCAATTCAAATTATCGGAGCCCACACTCAGTGGACCAATTAGTTTCCTATTTTCTTGAATGTCTATAGCTGTGTGAACTCTTCCTGCATAAGGATAATGGCGTAAGCAATTTACAGAAGCAAGATAAGCTTAGCCCATTTCCAGTTACCTTATGGGGCCAGGATCACCTATTCAAGGCCTTTCTGCTAGCTCTAAACAAAGGGCGGGCTCTGGAATGTGACCTTTTACCTAGTTTCTAACAAAGTGAGATAACATTTTAAACTTCTGACTTCTTGGGGTCATTAGAGTTAGGCTGTATTATTTTCTATCCTTTTAATACAAGCCTGAAGACTGGAGTTCAAATCCCAGAAACCATGTGAATGCCAGGCAGGGTGGCAATCTGCCCATAATTCCAACCTCACAATGTGGAGGCAGGAGATCTCCTCAGACTAGCCATCATGGTGGCTTCTAGCTTTGACTATAAGAGTCTGTCGGAAGACCCCCACTCATAAGGCCACAGAGACTGGAATCACTACAATCTGCAAGAGGCTTATTGTTCTAACGTACGTTGGGGTCCCCCAGTATGCAGGCAAGAGGAGACCTTGAGCTCACAAAGCACACAGTTTTTATGAACATTTTGGCAGCGAGTTGAGTGGTCACCTGAGTTGAACAACTGTTACCCTGAGCAACATTTAAAATTATTGGTCAACTCAAAAGGGAGGTTGTCTCCGCCATTTGGCCCTGTCCTGCCTACCTTGAGGTATTTGTGGTAATTCCTGGTGTTGTCCTTTTTTGTCAAGTCACTTCCCTCTCTGGCCTCACCCTCAGGGTGGTTCTGTTTAGTCCATTTCCTCATCAGTCCTCGGTAGAATGGTTTCAATCCAACTGTGAACCCCAATTCTTGGTGGTGGGCAGCTGGCCTGCTGTTTCTGACAGGTTTCTTACAGACTGGGTCACCAAGAATTAGGTAGAATCAAAGAATTAGGTAGAAGAGTGGTCCAAGATGGCATCACACACATATGCATGTATACATGCACTTTAGCACACACATGAAAGCATGCATATACATGTCATAAATACAGCTACATGAAAGAAAATAATGAACATATAGAACTACTCATTTGCTGTCTATAGCTTGCAAATTCCATAAAAATAAATATTTTATATAATTATGTATTCTTTTGGAGAGGGGGTGAGACAACATTTCTCTGTGTATCGTTGGCTGTCCTGAATCTCACTCTATGGACCAGGCTAGCCTTGAACTCAAAGATTCTCCTGCCTCTGCTTTCCAAGTGCTAGGATTAAAGACATGTGTTACCACCACCCAGTAGATTATGTAGTCTTAAATTTGATTCTTATATTCTTATTCCTTTTTACTCCAGTAGTCTTGAAAGGATGAGAATTACAGCCTAAAAATCCCCAGTACCTAACTCTCAAATGACCCCAAGAAAGAAGCTCTAACTCCAGCCTTCTAAGGAGCCCCAAACTCCTCAAATTCCAGAGCCCGCTCTTTGTTGGAAAGGTTGCATCCCTTGAGCCCCGATCTTTATTAGAAACTAGGTGAAAGGTCGCATTCCAGAGCCCACCCTTTGTTAGGAGCTAGGCAAAAGGGCCTTGAGTACATTGATCCTGGCCCTGTAACATAATGGGAAATGAACTCATTAGCTGCTTATCTTGCTTCTGTAAACTGCTTACACCATCACCCCCACCCAGGAGTTCATGCAGCTATAGACCTCTGAGAAAATAGGAAACTAATTGGTCCACAGAGGGCGGGCTCAGATAATTTAAATTGATTGGCCTAAAAACTATGGAGTGATACAAATCGATTGGCTCGCACTACACGGGCTCTCGATGCTAAGGAATGATTGGTTTGTGATTCACGGGCTTTGTTGTAAACCTATAAAAGCTGTCTTGATTCTGCACTCAGGGTCCCACAGTTCTCTACCCCTGTGCGGTGTACGACTGTGAACCCCAGAGCCTCTGGAATAAAAATCCTCTTGCTGTTGCATCAAGACCATTTCTCACGAGTGATTGGGATGTTACCTTTCGAGGCGTGGGGCACTGGGGCGCCCTCGTTTTTTTTTTTTCTGCGCCCAGAAGCAGATGTTTCTCCATTTTGCATAGAATTTCATGGCAGAGTTTGAGTTCATTTTGGAAGTGAATATTAATTATCAGTGAAGCAAAGAACAACAGACATGGGAAAGCCATAGGAAAGCAAAAAATGAAAATATAAATGCCAAAGGTCACAACTGTGAGGACCTAAGAATATCCGTTGCTGTCATGATTTGGGTAACTAATGGTAAAAATCTCAAGGCAAGGTTTTCCCAGCAAACATGCTCTAACTAGCAATGGGCTTATATCCTTAGCAAAGCAGTTCTCCGTAACATCAGCTTATTGTGCTGTAGGGGTGTTTGACTGAGTCTAGGAAAATCTGGAGGAAGAAAAGAGATGAAATAGAGCAAATTGTCTAAGAATAATCCAGGAAAGTACTCCATGCCTGAGAATTAATACACAGAGAAAATAACAACATACATATTGTCATTCCCTTCTGCCAACCTTGACTTATAAAAGAAAGACACACAAACATCAAAGAATAGAGCGGAAACATGGCCTCCCTTCAAGATTTATCATGAATGCAGCTCTAGCAGTACTTTCTCAGACCAGGGGTTTAAACAGAGACACAAAGACTCATATATTTTTAAAGCTTAGGCTTTTTGCTGGGCAGACTCTCAGCTAGCTCAGCTAGCTTAATCTTATTACTCTAGCCCACAACCACAGCACATCTAGTTCTTCACCTCTCCCTAGCCCCCCAGTATGCCTACTCTTTCCAGTTTCCCTGGCAAATCTCTCACACCCATTCTTCTCCTTTATCTGCCCAGAAGTTCTGCCCCCTACTTCCTGCTCAGCTATTGGCTGTCAGATCTTTGTTAAGCCAATCAGCAAGTAAAGAAGGATGAATGTTTACAAAATGAGAGACTGATGGGCCATAGGAATAACAATGCCAAGATTAGGCCAGTACCCAGCCTTCTGCCAGTTTGGCAATCAACAACTGACTATCCAAAGACAACCTACACACAATATACAGTTACCCCAACACTCTACTGGGAAATGAGCCACAAAACAAAAGGAAATATTCAGCCTCAGAAACCTTCTATTCATAAAGTTCTTCTGATTATAGGGTATGTGGGAATAGGAATCAAAATAAGCTACTCATGTTTTTCCTAACAGTATGGAATATGAGGAAAGAATTCTTGTCCGTCTCTTCTTTCTGTTTGAGTTTCTGGTTGTCCTAGGTAAGTCAGCACGGAGATGCTTTGCTTGGTCTCTTTCTCTTTCTCCTGAGCCACATTTCCAGCCTTCTTCCTTCTCATTCTGGGTAAGAGAGAATGTAGTAAGAAGCATTAATAATCCCAGCATGGAGCTTCTACTTTGCCTTATGTCATTTATGTTCCTGGATAAAAGACACACACAGCCTTTATATTTTAAAATATGCCTTAGGCAGCACCATAGCTGGGCAGCTGCCAACCTTCTATGTTGTTACAATAACCCCATGCCTTCAATAACCCCATGCCTTCAATAACCCCAGGTTATCACTTACTATTTATTATGTTCCATCTGGGCTGCTCATAACCCAGTTGGGCAGCTCTCTGGGTCATGTTCTCTTGGCCATTAGCCAATGAGGGCTCTCCTTCTCCCTCCTGCACATTCTTCTACTTCCATGGTGGTTTCTATCTTCTCCTTCCTCCTCGTGGTCCTCCCTCTCCCAAGGCAATAAAACCTCAACACACCTATTTTTCTTCTGCCCAATCAGAATTAAGTTGGGGAAGGGTCTTGGGTATCTGCACTTAACGTTACAATAAACAGTAAAAGACAAACCTGATAGAGGAAGAACCCCCTGAAGATCTTGGCTTCAGAAATGAAAGAAAAAAATTTAAGAAGACCAAACAGGAAAGGTAACATGATTTGCTGATTCCTCTACATGGGAACAGCTCTCAAACTTCAGCTATGCATAGTCAACAAATCTTACTGATTATAGAATCCTCAAAATTCGTCATGCCATCAAGAAATAATGACTTTCATTTATAAGATATTCTGAATGATTAGGTTTTAGGCTAGTTTCATCCCTGTAGCTATGGCAAATATTACAACCAAAAGCAATGAAAGGGAGGAAAGGGCTTCTTTGGCTTATATGTACAGGTCAGTTCATCACTGAGGAAAGTCAGGGCAGGAATTCAAAGCCAAAACAATGAAGGAACACTGCTTGATTACTCATGCACAGAATCATGTTCTTGAACAGCGTAGGACTACTTGCCTAGGGATGGTACCGCCCACAGTGGACAGTGCCTTCCTACATCAGTTAACAATCAAAACAATCCTCTATAGACATACCCTCAGGACCGACAATGTGATCTGGGCAATTCCTCAGTTGAAACTCAGTTGTCATGTGACACCAGGCTGTAATCAAATTCAAAGTCAAAGATGACTAGGAGAGGCCTTTGTTGTTTGTTCATTCACTTTTTTTTTCTTCTCAACACATGGAAACCATCAATTCCTTTCTCCCAATTCATTATGTTTCTCTTCAAATCTTCACATTACTCAACAAGTTTGGAGTGATATTAAAGTATTTATTTTGGAATGATAGTAATATATTCTTTATTAAATAAGTCAGAAAAGACAGAGGAAGTGTCAGAAATTTGGCTTCCATGTTATTTGGTAGAACACTTAGTATTGTTCAGTGTCTCATTAGATTCCCAGAAATATTCATCAGTTTTCATCAACAATAAATTAAGTGCCTTCCGTCTCCTTGTACTAAGCTCAAATCCAAATGGATCAAGGACCTCCACATAAAGCCAGACACTCTGAAGCTAATAGAAAAGAAACTGGGGAAGATCCTTGAGGACATCGGTACAGGGAGAAAGTTTCTGAACAGAACACCAATAGTGTATGCTCTAAGAGCAAGAATTGACAAATGGGACCTCATAAAATTACAAAGTTTCTGTAAGGCAAAGGACACCATCAAGAGGACAAATCGGCAACCAACAAATTGGGAAAAGATCTTCACCAATCCTACATCAGATAGAGGGCTAATATCCAATATATATAAAGAACTCAAGAAGTTAGACTCCAGAAAACCAAACAACCCTATTAAAAAATGGGGTACAGAGTTAAACAAAGAATTCTCACCTGAAGAACTTCGGATGACGGAGAAGCATCTTAAAAAATGCTCAACTTCATTAGTCATTAGGGAAATGCAAATCAAAACAACCCTAAGATTTCATCTTACACCAGTCAGAATGGCTAAGATTAAAAATTCAGGAGACAGCAGGTGTTGGAGAGGGTGTGGAGAAAGAGGAACACTCCTCCACTGCTGGTGGGGAGTTGCAAATTGGTACAACCACTCTGGAAATCAGTCTGGCGGTTCCTCCGAAAACTGAGCACCTTACTTCCAGAAGATCCTGCTATACCACTCCTGGGCATATACCCAGAAGACTCCCCACCATGTAATAAGGATACATGTTCTACTATGTTCATAGCAGCCCTATTTGTAATTGCCAGATGCTGGAAAGAACCCAGGTATCCCTCAACAGAAGAGTGGATGCAAAAAATGTGGTATATCTACACAATGGAGTACTATTCAGCCATTAGAAACAATGAATTCATGAAATTCTTAGGCAAATGGATGGAGCTAGAGAATATCATACTAAGTGAGGTAACCCAGACTCAAAAGGTGAATCATGGTATGCACTCACTAATAAGTGGATATTAACCTAGAAAACTGGAATACCCAAAACATAATCCACACATCAAATGAGGTACAAGAAGAAAGGAGGAGTGGCCCCTGGTTCTGGAAAGACTCAGTGAAACAGTATTCAGCAAAACCAGAACGGGGAAGTGGGAAGGGGTGGGTGGGAGGACAGGGGAAGAGAAGGGGGTTTGCGGGACTTTCGGGGAGTGGGGGGGCTAGAAAAGGGGAAATCATTTGAAATGTAAATAAATTATATCGAATAAAAAAAATATGCAAAAAAAAATTAAGTGCCTTCCTTGAGCTATGAGAATTAACTCCAAAAATTATTTGACAAATGTATTCAGTTGTTTTATCTGGCCACCAACCAATCTCTCTCTCTCTCTCTCTCTCTCTCTCTCTCTCCTACACAGGATTCAGTTTTAGACATTCTTACTATGCCTGACATTTTGTGTGGGTATGATGTGTAATATTAGTTGCTAATTTCCTCAGACTATGAATATATTTTTAGACGTTGGAGAAAAATGAAAGAACAATATGTACTCTTTCTCCTTCTTCCTGACCCACTTCACAGGCTGGTATGCAGAGACCTTGGGGTTAATGTTAAAAAACACTTTAGCACCAGTGGCATAGTGGGTTATCAACTCTCTAAGGCTGTCCAAATAACAAGTAAATTCCAATGATTAAGGACTGAAAACATCTCAAGTGTGCTGGTTAGTTTTTGTCAACTTCATACTAACTATAATCACCTGGAAGGAGGGAACCTCAACTGAGCAAATACCTATGTCATACTGGATTATAGACACATCTGTGTGACATTTTCTTGATAGATGTCTGATATGGGGCTGTCTTAGGGTTTTACTGCTGTGAAGAGACACCATGACCCAGGCAGCTCTTAAAAAGGACATTTAATTGGGGCTGGCTTACAGGTTTAGAGGTTCACTTCATTATCATCAAGGTGGGAGCATGGAAGCATGTGGGTCTGTAGGAGATGAGAGTTCATCCAAAAGCAGACAGGAGGAGACTGGCTCTCATGTGGATAGGAGGAAGGTCTCACTGCTCACCCAACAGTGAGACACTTCCTCCAACAGAGCCAAACCTCCTAATAGGGCTACTTCCTGGGCCAAGCATATTCAAAGCACCACAGGTGCAGATTGCTAAGGGGAGTTCCACCCCAGGCCAGGTGGTCCTGGATTACATAAGAAAGCAAGACATGGAAGTGAGCCAGCAAACAGCAATGCCCCATGGTCTCTGCTTTAGTTCCTGCCTCCAGGGTCCTGTTTGAGTTCCTGCCCTGACTACCCTGGGTGATAGACTGTGAGGTTGCTTTGGGTCATGATGCTGCAAACCTAAGAGTCTACCTGTCTCAGCCCACCATGTGTCTCCATCATATGATAGCAGACAGCATCTGACAGACACAATGGTCCTGTCTCCAGACTCTCATCCTTTGTCAACCTCTCTCTTGTTTCAATACAAGTCTTCTAGTCATTCATCCTTCCTCTCTTATGAACTTTAAGATCTGCCACACCAACCACATTTGGCTGCTCAAAGTGGGGGCAGATTAAAATGTTTCCCATAAGTACTTTCCTTAGTGTTTCCTCCTTGGCAAAGGCAGGATTGAGATCAAGTGGGTTATTCCTGCTGCCACTAAGAGCAGCAGAGAGGGAGGAAATCTCAAAGGCAGACATCAGTTCCTTAAATTATGGTGTTTCTCTTTGATTTATATGGGGAGGGGGGAATAATAAGCAAGCTAGGGATGTATCTCATTTGATAGAGTGTTTGCCTCTCCCAACTACATAAAGCCTTGGGTGTGATTCACCAGCCCTGCAAAAACCAAGTGTGGTAATGCATACTATAAACCCAGTAAGCACTTAGGAGATAGAGACAGGAGGATTCGTAATTGGAATCTGAGTTGTGAGACAAAGGGGTGGGGGATGACCCTTGGCTGTTCATTCTGTTGGGTCCTTTCTAACCAGTCGTCAGAGCACAGGCATTTGGCACCTTTGTAACTGAGCTACTGTGGTATACTGAAGTCCACTCAGTGCTGCTGAAGGTTGGCATCCATGATGCCACACAGATACAAGATGGGCTTTGTAAATGCCAAGGGGACAAGCAACCCCTTCTCCATGGAATTTTCATCCTTAGAGCTAGCTGCAAATGGGCAGTCTTCAATTGTAGAAGCCTGACTTCTATCACCCCAAGGGGTGACATGACATTCCACTCTAGGCTGTTGCTGGAGCTGGAACAAATTGCACTTGTTTCAGTGAAATATAGCAACTCAGAGAAACAAATAACCCCTTTACCAATTCCAAGGATGTGCCAGTTCAAGCCCTTTGGGTTGAACCCTAGGGATAAGGGAATGTTCCACTTTAACTACTCCTTAGGAACAATATATACATTCAGTAATGTATATATGTCAGGGCTTATGGAAAATACTGATCCAAATGAAGTCTCAGGATACAAATCATATCTAAGTGTGATAAGATGGCCATAAAAATGAGACCCTGAGGTACTCCACCAAAACACTCAGGAAGCCTAGCTTGCCCTAAGAATGGAAAAGGAGAATCAGTTCATCTACTAAGGAACAAGAATAAACTCTGCTATGCCAGTCATTTTAATCTCTGCATCCCCTTTGTGGAGAGGACAGAATTTTTAACATTTTTCTGACTCTGTTGTGTCTCATATTTTTGAGTGCCTGGGACATTCAGAAAAGAAGAGAGAAAGATTTCCCAGAGGAAAGCCTGCTGTCCGCTCTTAAACTGGGCCATGAACTGACCCCACTGTCCTGTCATCCATCTTCAGTGTCAAGACTCTGTTGCAAGAACTCTGCGAGCCAAATTCCGTTACCCACCCACTGCAACCACAGCCAACAGCTCCATCTGCATAAACGTTGTGAATATCGTAGCCAAGGGGCCTCAGAATTCTCTAGAGGAAAGCTGTCCTTATAATTTAAGAGTCTTTAGAGGAAGAGTTGGCGTTAAAGCGACTACTGTCTAGCTTATGGCTCTAGCAACACATACTTGACACTAGACATAAGTCAACAGCTTCCTGACTTGGAAAATTCGAAATCTTCAAGGCCTGTCTACACACAAACAGTCAAGAGAGGCTTCTACAGACAAAATAATGAAACTGGATCCTCACCTTACTTCATAGACAAAAGTGAACTCAAAAGTCCAAAACTTATACTGCACAGTTGAAACTATTAAAACCCTAAAAGGGGAACATAGTTGTGAGCCTTCAGATTTTGGATTAAGCAGTGCTTTCTTGGTAACCACAAGCATGAGCAGAAAAAAAAAAAACCGGAAGTGGAAGAATTGTGAGTTCAAGTTCACTCTCAGTTCTCTAGCAAGTTTGAGGAAACAGCCAAAAGTCCAGGACACACACATTCTATTGGTAATTTATCAAGTGCTGTTTACACTTACTGGAAGAGGAGTCTAGAGCAAGAAGCCCTCTCTTGGCTCAGTTTCAAAAACATTTATGTCAAGTGTCCTCTAAGACCTCCCGTTCCAAGTCAGGTGGAGTCCTGGCTCCTGATGAGGAGGGGAAATGAAGTCGAATAGTAATCCATTTGCAACAGAGGTTGCTATGATTTCCAATGGTGTGAAATGCTTGTAGAGAGAATGCGAAGGCAAAAGCCAAGGCCATCAATGGAGATACACAGTTAGAGTTCTGCTGGTATGACCACCACCTCTTCCTGAGCTGGTTTCTGTTGCCTGTCTGCTACTTCTAGCTGTTTCTTGCTATCTGTTCTTTTGCTTGCTCCACAATCAGTAAACCCACGAAGATAATATGATCAGAGGCCTGAAAAGTGTAGAAGAAAAGACAAGTGGTTCACCCAACAGAATAAACTGAGCAGAACATGGCTGCAGGCACCTGCTCTGGGTTGGCGAAGAAGGAAGGAGAAACCTTATCTTGAAACAAGTCAAGCAGCTCTAGCAAAACAATACCAGCAGTCATACAGTCAGGACACGCCCACCTCCTATCTAGCATCAAATCCAATTTTGGTTTTGATTTTTTTACTGTTGTTTGTTTCTTTGTTTTGTGAGAGTGATTCCTCTGACAGAGGATCAACAGTGGAGAGGAACGCCAATTTCTCACTCTTTATAACCCAGAGGCACTGGCTGCATTCCGCATGAAGAGAAAAATCTATTGTTTAAAACTGAGCTATTCTGGGGGCCAGAAAACAGAGAGCACCCAGAAGTCCAAGAGTCTGAGTTGAGCTTGTCACAACCCCAGGGTGAGAGGTCAGTCATCCAGTCAGTAATCTGGCTCATGGACCCAACAGGGACTTCTCAAAAGAGGAACCACAAAGGGACAATAAATACTTGAGAAAGGGTTCAACACCGTTAGGCATTAGGCAAGTGCAAATTGAAACAGCTTTGAGAGTCCACCTCACTTCTGTCAAGTGGCTGTCATCACGAAACAAATGACAGAGTATCATTAATTCAGTGTCAGGGACTGGTGCTTGTCCATGGGATGAGTCTCAAGTTGGGCTGGTTATTGGTTGGTGTCTTAGTTAGGGTTTTACTCCTGTAAAGAGACACCAAGACCACAGTGACACACCTACTTCAACAGGACCACACCTTCTAATAGTACCACTCCCTGGGCCAAGCATATGCAGACCATCACATTCCACTCTCTGGCCCCAAGGGTCTATGGGGGCCATACCTAAACACAGCATAATGAAAACTACATTTAATCCAACTTCAAAAGTCCCCATAGTCTATAGCCATCTTAACAATGTTAAAAGTCCAAAGTTCAAAGTCTCTTCCGACATTCATCCAACCACTTAACTGTAATCCTCAAGGCAAGACAGGGAACCAACTGGGCAAACTCCAAATTTGGCATCTCCTTGTCTAATGTCAAAACAGTCTTTAGATCTCCAGCTCCCTTTTCATCTTTGTTGATGGCAACAAACTTCTTTCTCCTGGGCTGTTTCTACTCCCTCTCACAGGGCCAACCCTCAGCTGCTCTCCATGAAACCCTTCATGCCTTCAAAATCAGTTTCACCTGGGTGACTATTGCACATTACCAAGTACAGTGGCAGATAACCCAAGGCTCTGGCATCTCTAACATCTTGGACTCCTCTCAAGGGCTGGTGTAGCTTCTCCAGCTCTGCACTCTGTAGCACTCTAAGCTCAGGTTGATCCACCCCACTGCTGCTGCTGTTCTTGGTGATCAGTCCCATGTGTTCTTGGTGATCATCCTATGGTGATCATCTCCAATATGCTGGGATCTTCCACTTCAACTAGGCTTCACCAATAGGCTCTCTTCTTGGTGCCAAGCCTCAAATTCTTTGCATGACCTCTTCAGTCCTGGTCCATCAACTGTAACTGAGGCTGCACCTTCACCAATGACCTTCCGTGGCCTCTCAAATGCTAGCATGGCTGTCCTCTAGCAGCTGATTCAGAAAGATGCAGACACACAGCCAAACAGTGGATGGAGCTTGGAGACACTTATGGAAGAATAGGAAGAAGGATTGTGGGTCCCTGGAGGAGACAGGAACTGCACAGGAAGAACAATCGAGTCAAATAACCTGGACCCTTGGGGCTCTCAGAGACTGAACCATCAACCAAAGAACATACACAGGAGACCTTGGCCTCCCTGCACATATGTATCAGATGTGCAGCTTGAGCTTCATGTGGGTCCTGAACAGCTGGAATAGAGGTTATCCCAAAAGCTATTTGTATGTGAGATGTGTTCTGGCTGGGCTGCCTTGTCTGGCCTCAATGTGAGAGGATGTGTCTAGCTTCACAGAGACGTGATGTGCCAGGGTTGGGGGATTCTCAGGGGAGGTCCCACCTGCTCAGAGAATGGGGATGGGGAAAAGGATTGTGGGAGGAAATGACTGGGAGGGGGTCAGTGAGCATGATATAAAGTGAATAAGTAAAAATAATAAATAAATAAATATAATAGCTAGCTGGAGATCACAGTGATTGCTAAGCTAACAAATATTGAATTTAGAGTGATCTATAGACATTGATTCTATGTGAGACAATGTATGTAGGAAATGTAGATTAAGACTAAGCTATTCATATATATGTATATATGTATATGTATATATATATGTGTACACACACATATATATATGTATATATATGTGTATGTATGTATGTATATATATACACACACACACACACACACACACACACACACACACTATGCTATTTTGCTTTAATCACACTAAGGAAACTTAGAATAACTTAAAGGTCCCTTAGCGTTGAACAGCAGACATAGGAATGGAAATGGAAGTCAGCCTGGCCCATACTCCATATGCCAAACTTTCATGTTTTATTACCATAAGGGCTAACTACATGTCTCACACTCCAGGGTAAGAGCCAGGACAAGATTATTGTCAAACAGCTGATATGATTCATATTGATTATCATGGACTAAGAAAGAATCCTAGACAAGACTGCTCACTACTGGGGATTAGGTTTTAAAGAGCTCTAGTGGATAATCTCCATTGAGGAGCAATATGTGTGAGGTCATGCTATACCCAATGGGGAGACTTTCAGGGCATGCGTGACTGTGACTTAGGAAATGGGGGATTCAAAACCAGCCAGGTATGAATGTCAAGGACAAAGTGGGCTGGGGATGTGGCACTGCTGGCAGAGTACTTATCTGCCATGCACAGGGCCTTGGAGCCAAGCCCAGTACAGAAAAAGAAGGAGGAGGAGGAGGAAGAGGAGCAGGAGGAGCAAGAGGAGGAGGAGAGAAAGAGGAGGAGGAGGAAAAAGAAGGAAGAAGGAGGAGGAGGAGGCAGAAAAGAAGGAAGACTCTCTAGTAAGTAGAATAAGCCTTCTTAGAACTCGGAGATAGAATCTGTGGCCCTAAGGCCACCACAAGAGGGGAGATCGCAAGTCAAGGAAACCAGGAGTCTCCTGAGAATGCATGGTCTTCAAAATGATGCGGCTCCAGGAGCCTGCCCTGGTCCCTCATAGGGAGAGCAGTGTTGGGCAACTGAGATCTACAGCAAAGACAAAGATGGTGCCAGCTGGAAAGGGAGCCCTGATTTTCCTCTGAGCACAGTCACGGGTTTTGCAAAGAGCAGGATCCATCCCTGGTGCTTGAGGCTTGGGTGGCCACAGTGCTGAAGGCCAAAGTCTAGGATGGGAAAAATGCTTCCTGTCACCCAGCTGGCTCTCCCCAAAGAAGAATCTGCCTTGACTGTGTCAGCCAGTCCTGAAGGAAAGTTCTTTTCCTTGGCCAGGAAAGAAAGGAACTTCTTGAGATGTGCTTTGGATGGCTAACTAAAAAAATAAATAAATAAACAACAACCAAAACCCCCCACCGGCCTAGGTTCAGGGTTTAACATTGACCCCTATGACTTATTGTCAAGTTCTGGGGTTCATCTAATATCTACATCTCTATCGAGCGCAAATTACAAAAAAAGAGATGAGACTTTTAACCTTTCTTGTATATTTTCTTTTGACCAACAACAATATCTAGGAAAGAAGAGAAACAAGATGGTGCTGGGGTAGGTTTCTAACAGATCCTATGGAAATTCGTGCTATGTATGCCACACTCTATGGTAAATAGATATTCCCAAATAAGAGATTCTAAACTTAAGTATAATTTGGAAACTGAGCCTAGAGTAGGGCTCATGACTTTAATCACAGAACTCAGGAGACAGAAGCAAGCAGATCTCTGTGAGCTCAGGCACAGCCTGACTACATAGAGAGTTCCAGACTAGCCAGAGCATGGAGTGAGATCTTGTCTCAAAAATAATAACAAAAAACAGATTAAACAAAGGTAGGTGAGTGTGTGTATATGTATGTGTGTGCCTGTGTATATGTGGGTCTCTCTGTGAGTGTGTGTGTTTGTGTGTGCCTGTGTGTGTGTGTATATATGTGTGTGTGTGTGTGTGTGTGTGTTTCTGTCTGTGTCTGTCTCTCTGTGAGTGTGTGTGTATGTGCCTGGGTGTGTATGTCTCTCTGTGAGTATGTGTGTATGTGTATCTATGTGTGTCTGTCTCTCTGTGTATATGTGTGTTTCTGTGAGTATGTATGTGTGTATGTCTGTGTGTATCTGTGTGTGTGTGTGTGTGTGTGTGTGTGTGTGTGTTTTATTTCCCAGGGGGGCATATATCAGGCATCATCTGTGAAGAATCTAACAAGATAAAGTTTCCTGAAATACATTTGTGATAGTCATTAGAAAGGAAAACAGAATTTTTCCTACTTTGAGACTTCTTATGGAAAAGAAAAATGCATCCCGCTCTTAGTACCACATTTTCATAAGGCATTGGTTATTTATGATCCCTTTAGCCTAAAGTGCAGCAGACTGGAGTGAATTACTTTCAGCCACAATTAGCATGTCATGATGTGATTAAATCACTTTAATTCATGCTTTCTATCACCCTCTCCATCCGACACAGGTGAATTAAAACATGTCAACACCTTTCTGTGTCTAATATATATGGGTCTAACAGCCAATTCCACCAACAACAATTCTAGAAAAGAAGGGAAACTAAATACATTGATTATGTATTTCAGCAGTGCAAGAAGAAGCCCAGCTGGCTCCTCATGCGTTAGACATAGAGCAGGAAACTAACACATGGAGCTGGAACAACAGAAGAGCCAGGATTGGGACCAAGGGAAAAGCAGTGTGTATGTGGCAGATGAAAGCCATTGGCCGAACTCATAAGCGAAAGCATATTTTTTTGTTTTCTTTGTAAACCCAGGACTATGTGCACACTAGACAAGAACTCTAGAACGGAGCCACACACCCAGGCTTTGAATTCAAATGCTGAATGAAACTCAGAGTCAGCGAGATTGTTCCGTGGGAAAAAAGCAACTAACATCCGAGCACAAAGACCTCAGTTTGATCCTCAGAATCCACAGAGTGGAGAGACCTCACTCCTACATGTTGTCCTCTGGCCTCTTGGTGATCTGGAACGCACATGGCCCGCCCCACAAAATTAATTAATTAATTAATAAGGAAATACATAAATAAACATTTAATTAAAATACACTATGTGAGCATAGATATGGAATGAAAGAACAACCAGATAATTTAATGAATAAATGATTAGAGTTTTGCCTTCCATACAAATGAATAACCTAATTTAACTACTTTTATTTTTTTGAGACTTATTTATTTTATGTATAGGAGCACACTGTCACTGTCTTCAGATACACCAGAAGAGGGCATCAGATCCCATTACAGATGGTTGTGAGCCACCATGTGGTTGCTGGGATTTGAACTCAGGACCTCTGGAAGAGCAGTCGCTGCTCTTAACCGCTGAGCCATCTCTCCAGCCCCCCCATTCATTTTATTTTTTAAAGCCTAGAAGACAATTTTATTAGTATGCAAAACAAAAACACCTAGATCAGGCAATAAATTCCCAGCTACAAATCTTGGCAGCTGCCCAGAGGAGAAGACCAGAGGAGGGGGGCTATGTCATTCAAGCCGGCCTGGGGTCAGACCCAGGTTGGATACACAGCCATTAGACAAAAGATAAAGAGATTAGAAGAGAAAGGAGGAGTCTTTAGGAGAGAAGTGAGGAAAGTGTTAGGGAAACCCCAGGGGGTCAGAGAAAGCATGCTGGCAAAAGAGAAAGAAGAAAGATCTCGCACTGACACTTTTCTGTGTACTTCACAACATCAAGTAGATTTTCAGATCTGCACAGATGCATTCAATAAACTCCTGGGCTAAGGTCTAGGATTCAGAGAAGAAAAGGTACAGTAACTCATTAAAGAATTAATCATTCTTAGTCCTTAGCCTGGGTTAAGGACATCTCCCTGTGCTGCCCCTCTTCCTAAAGATGGTCTCTTGTCCAGGTGATTGGTCCAGTCCAATCAGAGTGGAAGGTCTCCAGTCAGACCCGAGACTGTAGTCTCCTGGCCAGAGGACGTTTTCTCTCAACAGGCTTTTATCGCTATCCTAATATTGACCCTGTGAAGGTGTGACACTAAAGCCACTTGGGAATCAGAGCAGAGCCTCCCAAGTGCTTTTGGCATATGTGGCCTCCAACAAGGCTGCCAAGAGGCATGAGACCATTTGGGGCTTTTAGCCCAACCTATAATTTGTTTGTTACCGATGATGGCAGAATTGCTTTTTGTTTTGTTTTGTTTTGTTTTGTTTTTAACAGAATGTGGTCCTTTTGCATGAGTGAACCCCTATTTGTTTCTCATGATTATCTTGTAGGAGGAAGGAAGGTCTGATTATTCCCATTGGTAGACTGGTTATTTTATCAACTGAACAGCTGCACCATTCAGGGAACTGGATGAGGCCCAGGGAATTGATGGCAACAAAGTAGCTCTGGCCCTCACAGAGTATAATGGGGAAGGCAGATGTCCAGTGAGTTCCTGCAAGTCTCAGAAGATTACAACACCGTACAATGAGGCGTACAAACAAGGATGGTTGACAGCTATAGTTGGTCCGTGCATGTGTATGTACAACTATACATGTGTGCATACATGCAGGTGGGTTCCTATGGAGGACAGAGGTCAATGTCAAGTGTCTCCACCTTAATGTCCCAGACAGGGTTTCTCACTGAATCTGGTTTTCACCAATTCTGCTAGACTGGCTGGTCTATGGATTCCAGGGATCTGCCTTGTCTCTGCCTCCCCGGCACTAGGATTACAGCCACTGTGCCTGGCTTCTTCTCTGGGTTGTGGGGAGCAAATTCAGATCCTCATGATTCTGAGGCTAGTATTTTATTCACTGAACCATCTCCCCAGCCCTTACATCTTTAGAGAGCAGTTAGAACAGTTAGTTTAGAGAGTGCTGGTGACAGACACAAACTTAGTATGTGATATCTGAGGGTTATCATGAGTCAGAAGGTAAAGAAATTAGTCACCTGGCTGAGCGGCAGCAGAAAAATGAACTAGATGCCTCGTTAGGTAGATATACTCAGTGTGGTTCAGATTAAAGGGCTCTGGGAGTGGGGGGGGGGGGGCGGGCTTTGTCACACACAGATGCATTAATATCAGAGTTGAAGGCATGAACTTTGGGTCAGATAGAGCCTTCATGGCAAGCCTCTTGTGACTACCACCACCAATGACCCTTTATGAGCCAAGTTTTCCAGGGGCAGGTGACTTAATCTGAGCACCGAGTCCCTCATTTTCACCCAAGGGAACAAAAGTACCCGCCTCAGATGCCAACTATGGAATTCAGTAAAGGGAAGCATGCAATCTGGTTTGCTTATTGTCTGACCCACAAAGTACCACATCCTTTAGAGGAATGTTGGTTTTCAATGGAAATGTGTGTGTACCACACTCGTGAAGTATTGTCATTATCAATACGGCTGAAGAGGCTAGCCCCGCCGCCCCGCCCCCACTTCCTGTCTTTCTGAGGCTGACCTCCGCCAAGAACCACATGGACGTGGGATTGCTGTGGTGAGGTTCAGACAGATGTTGTTTCTTGCTGTGGCCAGGGAGATAATGAGAATGACTTCCGTGCCGGGAGAATGCTTGGATCAAGTGTTCTCAAGAACCCCATCCAACTCTTAAATTCCATGTGACTAAGAAAAGCCAAATGGACGATTGTAGCAGTCAGGAAGCTTCTGTTCCTCTGGGGCAGCAGCGAAAGGTCACAGAGCTACGGCCGTGAAATTGGCTCTTTCTAGAGCATGCTCCCCCAGCCCCAACCCAGCTTGCTATTTACACAGAAGAGTCCTTTGTTCGTGCATCCTTCCCTATGGGAATCTGGGGACATGTTCTAAAATTCCAGAATGTGCCAAGATTCAGGGGCGTGCCTTATCTGTATCATTCCCCATCCCTCTCAAAAAAAAAAAAAAAAAAAAAAAAAAAACTTTTCATAGAAATACCCCCAAGGACCGCAAACACTTATCATGATATTTATGATATTAGAATATATAATAGTAATTAGAAAACTGTGTTCTGTAATACTTGGTTTTCATCCAGTTCAGTTTCAGATGTTAGTTCTCTTAGACCCTGGTGTGGAAAACAGCAAAAACTTGTTCCGTGGAGATGAATAAATTAGTTTTCAGATTGCGCCACCTTCTGGTAGAATCTAGAAAATATTCTGACAGGGTTTTTTTGTTTTTGTTTGTTCGTTTTGGTTTGTTTGTTTGTTTTAGCACAGCTATGGCATGAAATTTGCCCCCGAGGAAAGTGGACCAAAAATGTCTGTCTCCCCATTATTTGATCCTGGCTTCTTGGGAGATAGCAGCTTGAACTGTGTTCAGCTCTAACCAGGGACAGGTTCCCTTTACTAAGCACCACATGTTTCTTCTGATGATCCTCTACTGGTTTAGCTCAGATATAGGCTCAACCTCTAGGAATAAGACTCTTGCAGGGACCTTCAGCTACCATTGTTACTAGGCACATCGGTCATTTTCTTCTAGTTGTTTGAAGACACTCAAAATGATTTCTGTGACTTTGAGGCAGGGGACAGGCGAGACCCAAAAGACCCAGGAACTGAAATCTCTAGTCTGCTCATTATAAAGGAAGTTTAATCAAGAATATATGCTAATTGGAAGATGGCACCACAGTTAGAGCACTAGTTGCTCTAGCAGAGACCCTAAATTTGGTTCCAAGCACTTATACAGTGATTTACAACCGTCCCTAACTCCAGGTCCAGGGGGTCTGACATCCTCTTCTGACCTCTAGAAGCCCATGGCAGGCATGTGGTGCACAGACAGACACACATGAATGCAAGCACTCATTCACATAAGATAAATCAACTTTAAGATTTTAAAATCTTTTTAAAAAGAATAAATGCACATGACCCGGAAGTCCTTCATGTAGCCTCTCAAATTTCAGAGAACACATGGACTCTTAGAGACAAATAGAAAGCCCGAATTATTCAGCCCCAAGCCTCACCTTACCTGAGCCTTTAAGCACAAAAAATAAAATAAAATAAAATATTCTGAGGTGACACACTTCAGTTAACAAGAACAGTTAGCAAGAGGAGAAACAACAGAAACTGAAGAGCAGGGTTAGCACTTTGAGGGATTTTTCCCAGCTGCATCCTGGAACTGTTAGTGTAGCCTTTGTCTCTTGATGGTTTCCACGGCCTGACTGCGCTTCTAACATGGTGTCAGTTGTGCTGAGGTCTGGGGGAGGTCTAAGATCTGGAGGCCTGTTACCCCATTTGGAGCACAAGCCCCTGAGTAGAAACCTTTTGTCTTATTTTCTGATAACAAAATGCCTCTAAAGCATACACGTTTATTTAAGCCCCAGTTCTGCAGTCTGAAAAGTCCAAGAGCATAGCTATAGCACCTACGCAGCATCCAGTGAGGGTCTTCCTATTACATCAGAACATGACCAAGGGTGTCACACAAGAGTGTGGGCTAGCATTCTGCAGAGGGCTTAACATAACAAATTCAAATTCCTGAGATAGCCCAAAGGGTCAGCATCTCAATGTTGTTGCATCAGAAAACAAGTATCCAACTTGTGAAACCTGGGGACACATCCGCATTACAAATGAATAGTCAGTAAGGTCAAAAACTCAGTAGACAGCAAGTGTTGGTGAGGATGTGGAGAAAGAGGAACACTCCTCCACTGCTGGTGGGGCTGTAAGATGGTACAACCACTTTGGAAATCAGTCTGGTGGTTCCTCAGAAAACTGGACATAAAACTTCCAGAGGACCCTGCTATACCTCTCCTGGGCATATACCCAAAGGATTCCCCGGCATGCAATAAAGACACATGCTCCATTATGTTCATAGCAGCCTTATTTATAATAGCCAGAAGCTGGAAAAGAACCCAGACGTCCCTCAAAGGAGGAATGGATACAGAAAATGTGGTATATTTACACAATGGAATACTACTCAGCAATTAGAAACAATGAATTCACAAAATTTTTAGGCAAATGGTTTGATCTGGAAAATATCATCCTAAGTGAGGTAACCCAATCACATAAGAATACACATGGGATGCAATTTCTGATAAGTGGATATTAATTAGCCCAGAAGCCTTGAATACCCAAGGCACAAATCACATAAGAAATGACTCCCATGGGAAAGGGTCCTGATCCTGGAAAGGATTGATCTAGCATTGGAGGGGAATATAAGGACAGAGAAAAAGGAGGGAGGTGATTGGAGAATGGATGGAGAGAAGGTTTATGGGACATATGGGGAGGGGGGATCTGGGAAAGGGGAAATCATTTGGAATGTAAACAAAGAATATAGAAAATAAAAATATTAAAATAAATAAATAAATAAATAACAAAAACCAAATGAACAGTCAGGGTGCCTTTGTGCACCCTCTTTAATCCAAAGAGAAGATGAACTGACCTCTTAACCTGTTTCTCTGATCCCCCACACACATGCTGATACCCATACACCACACACAACACACAACACAACACACACACACACACACACACACACCCATTCCCCATCCACCCTCCAGACCCCAAGCACAAACACCTGTTAAAACACTCTGAACGACTTGGCATTCACTCACAGTGTAGACCAGACTGGCCTTGAGCTCACTGAGATCCAGGTAGAGATCAACCTACCTCTTCCACATACTGGGATTTAAGGCGCTCTGCACAGCACCAGTCCTTCAGCTCACTTCTTAACCTAAGTCCAGGATCCAGGCAAGGCAGAGGCGAAGCAGGGCAGACCTAGGCTAATGAGTCCCATAAATATCTGCTTCTTCCTGTAACCCCAAGAATCCAGATGAACTTCCATTCCGGAGAGTTCCTGAGCCAAATGGAGGAAGAAGGCATGTGCAATAAAAGCCACACTGGTGAACCCTCATGTTTTCTTTGCACTTGTTGGCATGGACTCTGAGAGGGACGATAGCTCCCATACCCCACGCTCCTGCATGTGTGTTTGAAATATCCTCCGTAACTCCTTGTCCTAAGACTGGCTGATACCCTAACTCTGTAACAGGGAGAAAAGAAACAGCAAACAGCTAAGGATACTACAAACATGGCACCCACTTCCAACAGAAGTCACTACTGTCTGTTGTAGGAACGAGAAACAGGGAGCTCGTGCACAGAGACCGCTGTGCTCCGGCTGGGGAATTTCGATCGGGAATCCATGAATCCACGGATGCACAAATGCCTCTCCCGGGATCCCCAGTCATTTCTGCCATGCAAACACGAGGACCTGGTTTGATTCTCAGAAACCACATTCAAACCCCCAAAACAAAAACTTAGTGATCTTGGAGATGTATAAATTGCAATCCAAAGGAGACAGACAACTGATCCCTAGGGCTAACTGGCCAATCAGCTTCGGTGAATAGGTGAGCTCCAGACCAGCAAGTGACCATGGCTCAGAAAAACAAGGGATCCTGAAGGCAACACCTAAGGTTGACCTCTGGCATACACACACATACAAACACACACACACACACACACACCACAGACAAACATACATACATACACACACACACCACACACACATCACAGGCAAACATACATACACACATACACACACCACACACACAAACACACAAACATACATACAAACAAACACACACAGACACACACACCACACACAAACATACATACACACATACACACACCACACACACACAAACACACACACATCACAGACAAACATACATACACACATACACACCACACACACACACACACACACACACATACACACACACACTCTGTTCCAAGCTTCAATAGCCAAGGAACACTTTTGTCGAGATGCCTAAAAGACATCTCAAGATGCCACCGCCCTGTGGACCACATTATAGAAAACTTTGCTCACAAAACATCTTAAGAGGTTTTTATTGTTGACTGTGGCCATGTCCCAGAGACAGGTCTCAGCACAGAAACCACCGAATGGGAACACAGGGAGCACACTGTCCCGACAGGTTCATAAGATGCTGAGGACCCAACCGTACCTCACTGTTTATCCTCTGTCGGTGGCCCCTGCCTAAGCTGCAGGAAAGATGGTAAAGCTTGTGACTGAGTAGAAGCTAAATAAATAAACAAACAAACAAATAAATGAAATAGAGCTTCCTGTAGGTCCTTTAGTTAGTGAATCAAGTAGGTAATGTTTAAAGACTGAATTCTGACAATTTCCACCAGTTCTCACATGACTCCTGCCCTCCAAGTTTTTCTTCTAACAAGGATTAAATCTTTCTCTCTTCCATAAGACAAAAATGCATAGAGTGGAGCGGCTTCCGAGGACCTTCTGGTGTAGGGATCTTTAGCCCTCATGAACAAGAAATTCACTAGAGTCTCCACTTTGCTGTCTCTCCTAGAATTTTAATATTGTTCAGAGTTTTCTGGCATAACTTCTCTCCCTACTTTTTATTCCTTGGTTTTTGTCATGTGGCTTTATCTCCTGGCTTGATGGGAAAGAGAGAGAAGGGGGGGTTAGGAGAAATAATAATCTTTTTGTGGACTCACAAATGGGTTTCTGTATGAAAGCTGTTAAGCGCTAGGCACACCTCCCTGGAGAAATTCATTAGCACTGCCTCAGAAGAGTGGCTGATTGTAGTTCACCGTAGGCTGGCCCCACTTCCCCTTCCACGTGACCCTCGTCTCCCACAGAGAGTTTCTCTGCAAGAATCTGTCTCCCTTTATTTTGCTATTTCAAGGGGAAAACATGAAGCATAATGCCCAGTGCTGTAGGCATGCCATGCAGAAATGGATGTGCCCTTCTCCAGCGTTAGGAGCTACTGAAGGGCAAATAATTCACAAGTAACATTAGTTGTGTTGGCTGCAATTGGCCAGGTGCTCCCAGTTCTCTTTGAAGTTGGCCATTGGCAAACATGGGTTTCTTTTTATTCTAATCTTTTTGAAAATAATCTCTCTCTCTCTCTCTCTCTCTCTCTCTCTCTCTCTCTCTCTCTGTCTGTCTCTCTCTCTCTCTCTCTCTCTCTCTCTGTGTGTGTGTGTGTGTGTGTTTGCATGTGAGTGTGTGAGTGTAGTGTCAAGAATGGCCAGAGAAAGATGCCAGATCCCCTGGAGCTAGAGTAATATGTGGTGGTGGGCTGAGCTGCCCCAGTGGGTTCTGGGAACTGAACTCGGGCCCTCTGGAAGAGCAGCAAGTGTTCTAAACCACTAAGCTGTGGATGAGAGCATGTCTCCCTGGAGCAATTCATATAGAGGCCACAGAGGCAAGATGCAGAACTGTGGAAGCTATAAAGGAACCCGTAAATGTGGGAGGACCATGAAGGCATGATGTTGCACCAGGTATGGACATCTCTCTAGACTACTTCTACTCCAATATTAGCTACTAATATTAACTCTCAGAACATGCATTACACACCACACAGTAGCTTTATCTATACATAGATGATAGATACATAGGAACATAGCTAGGTTGGTAGGTAGGTAGGAAAGTAAATACATACATACATACATACATGATATAGATGATAGATACATACATACATATATAGATACATAGATGATATAGATGATAGATAGATACATACATAGATACATACATAGATACATAGATGATAGATACAGATAGATACAGATAAGTAGATGATAAATAGATACATAGATAGATGGCAGATAGATAGATGGGTAGAAAGATAGATAGTGAATGACTGCGGAAGAATTAAAGAGGCCTCAGCAGAGCTCAGAGATAATTCCCTGGAGATGAAGACAGGCGCTGATAGAAGCGTTCAGAGCTACTGCAGTAGTTAGTTATAAGGTAGGAGGCCAATGGAAACACACAGGACAAACCGTAGGGTCATAGAGTTAAGAAGAGGCTTTTGAGATGACCTGAGATATAGAAGCGATGGACAGGACCATGGAGACCGTAAAGGTGAAGTACAAGGTCAGAAGTGCAGCACGGGGTCTGGACAAACAAATGCATGGACGGACAGAGAATTTTGAGTAGACCTCATCAGCAGTGGGGACTAAGTGGAAGCCTTAGGGACACTTGAGAGTCCTTTGCTTGTCAGTGTCTTGATGCACACATCTGGTGTCACACAGAGAGTTAGTGGGAACTGTGACCAGCTCGGATTCCCCATGTTTCATTCCGGCTCTTAACACAAAAGCCCTGGTGGCGGCCACTAAGTGCTAAAGAATAAATTCAGGCACCAAAGACATCTCTTTTCCAGTGGTCATTTGCTATCAACACTGAATCCAGACGTTTTGTTTTGTTTTTTCTGTTCTCTTTGGATGGAACAGCCTTTGCCTTGTGGGTATGTTTACAAGAGTGAAAATACTTTAGGCAAGGAGAAATACTGCCCTCTACAGGGCATATGAGTCAACACATTCTATGTGTTCACTAACCCGCCCAGCACATTCATTTAAAGCAGTTTTTATTTTCTTCTTTCATTTTAATTCATAAAGCTGGCAATACAGCAATGTTCTATTATGGAATGTATGTGTAAATGTGTGTGTGTCTGTGTGTGTGTGTCTGTGTGTGTGTGTGTGTGTGTGTGTCTGTGTGTACATGCCCCCCACACACACATACATGCATGTATGTGCAGGCCAGAGGTCCACACTGGGTGCTGGGTTTTCCCCAGGTTCACCGTTTGCTTGTTGTCTGTTTAATATTCATTTAATTTTATGTGCATACATGGGTGCCTCAGTGTATCTCTGTGTGCTGCATGTGTTCAGGAGCCCATGGAGGTTAGAGGAGGAGTCAGATCCCAGGAGATGGAGCTGTAGATGGTCATGAGCTGCCATGTGGGTGCTGGGAATCACACCTGGTTCCTTTGCAAAAGCACCAAGAACTCAGACTCGCCAAGCCGTCTCTTCAGCTCACCTTGTGTTTCTAAGTGATGGAGTCTCTCACTGGCCAGGAACTGGCCTAGCAGGCCAGATTCACTGACTCTTGGACCCCAGGGACCCACCAATCTCTGCCTCAGCTGCCCTGAATGCACTTCCTCCAGGATGAGGAAGGGGGTGAGCTTGTCCAGGCCCACCATGTCTATTCAGTGTCCCTCTAGAGATGCTCTGCAGAGCATTTAGAAACCATGTAGATAAAAATGTGTGAGACTAGAAAAGGGGAAGTCAAATTACCCCTGCTCAAAGGTTGTTTGATTCTGCATCTGAATAACCTTCCAACAGTGACTTAGAACTGTAGAGGTGGTAAGCAAAAACCATTAAAATCACAAGGTTAAAAAAAAAATCAACGCACAAAAACCAAAGACTTTTCAACAACCCAGCAATGAGCAGGCCCATCAGCCCAGAGCTGGCATCGCCTGCATTGGGCTCAGCCCTCCCCCTTTGATCACCAACTGAGAAAATGCCTTACAGTTGGATCCCGTGAAAGCATTTCCCCAACTGAGGTTTCTTCCTCTCTGATAACCCTAGCTTGTGCCAAGTTGACACAAAACCAGCCAGTAAAGTTAGATGGCTGATCTAGGCAGACACTTCTCAAAAGACAAAAGAAGAAATGACCAGTCTGTACTGGCTGTAGTAGGCCCAAGCATGGCAGGGCACTGGCAGGCCTTGCCCCTCCCCCTTCCCTCGCTCTTGCTAAAACCCATTAGATTCCATTTCTAAAGCTAACCACCAAGGTCTAGTCCCTTAATTGGCTACTTCCTTCTCCTGAGGCTGACCTGGGGCAAATAAATCTCCTATGTGCTGAGAACTTGATCTCCGAATGTCCTGTACTGATTCCAGTTCCTTCACAACCAATATATGAGGAGGCGTTCGATATCTATGGCTGTTCGAGCTGCTGTGACAAAATGCCTGGTAGAAACATCTTAAAGGAGGGACCTGGCTCCTAGTTTCAAAAGGTTCAACCAACATGGCAAGGAAGCTAGAGCAGTTCCTGTGACTGGCCAAGAAGCATCTCCTAATTTTGTTCTAGAAGATAGAAAACTCCTCATGGGCAACTGATTAGTGATTGATGGGTGGTGCTGACCCTGGGCTGGTGGTCCTGGGTTCCATAGCAAAGCAGGCTGAGGAAGCCGTGAGGAGCGAGCCAGTGAGCAGTGTGGACTCAGTGAGCAGTGTGGCCTCAGTAAGCAGTGTCTCTCCGTGGCCTCTGCATCAGCTCCTGGCTCCAGGTTCCTTCCCTGTTTAAAAGAAGAACAGTAGAACGGTAACAGCTCTCTTCTCTCTTTCCTCTCATTGTCTCTGGGTCCTGAGCTCATGAAAAGTCGCTGTCAATAGAGTTACTGGTTGTCCCTCCTTAGCTATAACCTATTTATCTCTCTCGGTAAAAGCTCACAAAGACAACAGCAAGTGTCTCACCAGTCTCCTAGGTGATTTTAACTGTAGTCATGGTGATAATGAAGACCAACCGTCATGCTGTCTGTGGAGAGAAGGCAAGTCTGACTACACTAAGAGTCCATCTCACCCACGTATAATAAATAAACCACAGGACAAGAGTGTAAAACGATGATGCTACTGTGGGAAACTATATCCAAGGTCCCCAGAGCACACAAAAGTTAGAACTAGCATTTAATCTAGTTACCTAAATCCCTCAGTATCTCTCTGGAAGGAAATGAATTCAGAATTCTCGTATTTATTTTGACCCTATTTGTATTAATCAGGATTTGGAATTAGCACAGGAGATGTTTAAAATTTTAGTTCATTTAAAAAAATAGTGTTTCCCATAATAAATAATAATTCAGTCAAGAAGGAGGCTGAAGTCCTGTCATTTGTAGGGAGATTGGCAGAGCTGGGAGACATCCGGTTAAGACTAGACACACACAAAAGTATCTAGTACGGACCTTTTATTTCCTCTTAAATATCTATAACAGAATGAGAAACGCCCCCCCCCCCACAGTTGCACATGTTTGAACACTTAATCCTCAGATGGTGGTGCTGTCTGTGTGGGTGACGAAGGCTTTAGGAGGTGGAGCCTTGTTAGAGAATGTCAGTCACAAGGGGTGGGACTTGAGACGCTAAAGCCCACACCTACTTCCTGTTCATCGCTTCTTGAGTGTAGATACAATACGTCCAGGCTCCTGCCCCTGTCACCATGCCTCCTCTGCCTGCTGCCACATCCTCTGCCACAGCGGACTGTGTCCCGTGGAACCGTGAGCCAAAATAAACACTCTCTCCCTTCTGTTGCTTTTGTCAGGATATTGATGGTTGATGACATCACAACTGGAATGCCAGCTAAAACGTGAAGATACTAACATGTTTTTAAAAAGAAAGAAAAGGGACCAGGAGATGGAAAACAAAGAGGGGGGAAGAGTAGGAGAAACTTGGGTGTACACGATTAGCGAATGGTATATGTATGTAAGAGTATGCTGTGTGATGAATTCCATGAACATGTATGATTTTAATATATGCCAGTAATCAGAATTTTTAAAGATAGATATGGGTAAAGAACCCCATGGATAGTCCCGGTGAGAAAAACAAGAAGAGGTCGGGAGGTGAGTCAGTTGCATAAATGTCGAGAACCAGGAGCGACTATTGCATTGAAAAGGGATGTCAGTGATTTGGGTACGTATGCAGAAGACGATGTAGCAAATTGCTTGGGATAAAGTTTGTAAAGGGATTTGAAGGCAACGTTGCATAGTGTGACAGTTAACTTTTTTTTTTAATTAATTAGTAAGTGTTGTGGGATGAAGGGCACGCAACACGTATTCCATGGCATAGGTGTGGTGGAGCTCAGGGGACAACTTTCAGGGGTCTGTTCTCTCCTGCCACTAGGGGCGCCAGAGATCACCAGGTTTATGTGTCAAGACCTTTTCGCTGCTGAGCCATCTCACTGATACAACAGCTCATTTGACTGGAGATGCCAACGAGGATGTCTGTGAGAGAATTTCCAAACAGGATTGACACTTGGAATGATAGCTGAGAGAGAAAGACCCTTCCTGGCTGAGGACAGCACTTCCCAGCAGGTAGGGATGTAGAAGAGGATGATGTCTGCCAGCCAGCATGTGAAGACGCCGTTCTTCCTGAGGGGGGCATCTGTGGCTGCTTCCCGCACCATTGAAAAGCAGACTCCAGCTTCTATGGTCTCTGAGTGTGGACACACACTAGTGACTTCTCCCATCAGCAGCGGGGTGGGTGCCTTCACTGGCCACCTGAGGCTTCTGTCTTCATGGACTGAATAGCTTCTCTGCCCCTCTAGGGTACAGATAGCCATTGTGGGACTACCCAGCCTCCAGTTCTGTTCGGGTCCCACCCTAACATTCAGGTCCCGAGGGGGGGGGGGGGCGCAGAGAAGGTGGACCAGAGGCTGATAACCTCTGGCTATTAACTTTCTCTTACTTTTCTGGGCGTTGGAAACTGACATTGACGGCTTCTGACAATTGACTCCTGCCAATAGCCACAAGAGATTAAGAAAAGAAACTTAGTTACTTGGGCTCTTTACTCCTTGATTGGGGGACCTCTATCTGACCTGAGAGGCTCCGAGCGCAATAACTCTTCATGAACCAGACAGAAAGAAATAAAATAAAACGTAGGCCATACACACACACACACACACACACACAACACACACACTATACTCACACACTCTGCTGGGCCTGACCTTCACTTTCATCAACTTCATAAATACACATACATACTTACACACACACACACATATACCTATATATGTATGTATGTATATACACATACACATATACATGCACACATTACAGATTTGTTCATTAGGTGGATGGAGCAAAGCCCCAACAGCCACACTTTTTTTCTCTCAGCCTTTCTATAACTTCTTAAAGCCAGGCGGTGGTGACGCATGCCTGTGATCCCAGTACTCTGAGAGGCAGAGGCAGGCGGATTTCTGAGTTCAAGGCCAGCCTGGTCTACAGAGTGAGTTCCAGGACAGCCAGGGCTATACAGAGAAACCCTGCCTCAAAAAAAAAAAAAAATCCAAAAAACAAAAACAAAAACAACAAAAAAGAAACTTCTTAAACCAAAGTTATTTAGTTATTTATAACATTAGCTCACGGATAAAATGTTACACAAAAAGGAGTTAAAGAGGATGTTGATAGTAACTTCAAAGCAGTGCTTCATTCCATAAGCTCAGTATAAGTTCAAAGCCACAGTCTCACACGGCCTTGCACGCCTGTGGCTTCATCCCTGGGCCTGACCTAGAATGAATGCTTTTCCTTGATCACAAATTTGCCCCAAGCCTATTTCTCTTCTTAGTGTCATTCATGAAAGCTCATAGTATTCCTTTTTATGCAGCCTTTGCTTACTATACTATGAGGAATGGGCACATTCTATTCTTGATTCTAACTCTATTACATCTTTCTGGAAAAATGACTAAAACCATCTCCTTAAACTTTCTCCTTAAAAGTATTTGAATTAAACCAGGAATTCTGTAAAGTCATTAATTCATCTAAAAAAAACATTATTATATGAAAGTTAATCTTTGCACTGATTGCAAGAAATTTGCTCCATAGGATAAGCTGATGCCCAGGAATCATTAGGCTCTGTAATCGTGACAGAAAAGGCAGCAGTGAGAAGCAATCGTGGGAGGAGCCTCTCGGAGTCCATGCCTCTCGGAGCACACCAGTCACAGCCATGCAAAATGGTGGACCATCTCCAAAAAACTTACTTGCTCGCCATAGCTGTGGCAAGCATCATGGCTTGTCATGGCCAATTACATAAGCCAGTCCAAAAAAAAAAAAAATCCCAAGGCAGTGTTTCCTGTCTGCTAAGAATCAAAGAACAGGTCACAGCTCTCCATACCCAAATACCGCCTGGAGAGAGCTGGCCTCCCAGGAATATGGACATGACTGTGAGCATAGGTAAGACCACCATTTCTGCTCTGAGGGACCTGCCTGGAGCCCTCAGGACACAGGAACCAAGGAGCAGCCTGGGACAGGATTCATCCAGTTTCCATCTGTACCCCAGAGGAGACCCTGTGCCACAGCTCTCCATAACCAAATTCCTCCCAGAGAGAACTGGTCTCCCAGGAGTACTGACACACAGGCTTACAGGAAGGACAAGCCACAGTCAGAGACAGCAAGACCAGCTAACACCAGAGATAACCAGATGTTGAGAGGCCAGGGCAAGAACATAAGCAACAGAAACCAAGGTTACTTGACATCATCAGAACACGGTTCTCCCACCACAGTGAGCCCTGGATACCCCCAAACACCAGAAAAGCAAGAATCTTATTTAAAATCACATTTCATAATGATGACAGAGGACTTTAAGAAGGACATAAACAACTCCCTTAAAGAAATACAGGAGAACACAGGTAAACATGTAGAAGCCCTTAAAGAAGAAACACAAAAGTTCCTTAGAGAATTACAGGAAAACACAACCAAGCAGGTGAAGAAACTGAACAAAACCATCCAGGATCTAAAAATGGAAATAAAGAAATCACAAAGGAAGACAACTCTGGAGATAGAAAACCTAGGAAAGAAATCAGGAGTCATAGATAAAAGCAGCACCAACAGAATACAAGAGATAGAAGAGAGAATCACAGGTTCAGAAGAAAACATAGAAACATAGAAAACATTGACACAACAGTTAAAGAAAATGCAAAATGCAAAAAGCTCCTAACCCAAACATCCAGGAAATTCAGGACACAATAAGAAGACCAAACCTAAGGATTATAGGTTCAGAAGAGAGTGAAGATTCCCAACTTAAAGGGCCAGAAAATATCTTCAACAAAATTATAGAAGAAAAAGTTCCATAACCTAAAGAAAGAGATGCCCATAAACATACAAGAAGTCTACAGAACTCTAAATAAATTGGATCAGAAAAAAATCCCTCCATAATAAATTCCTCACATAATAGTCAAAACACCAAATGCACAAAACAAAGAAAGAATATTAAAAGCAGTAAGGGAAAAAGGTCAAGTAACATATAAAGGCAGACCTATCAGAATTATAACAGACTTCTCACCAGATACTATGAAAGCCCAAAGATCCTGGGCAGATGTCATACAGACCCTAAGAGAACACAAATGCCAGCCCAGGTTACTATACCCAGCAAAACTCTCATTTACCATAGATGGATAAACCAAGGTATTCCACAACGAAACCAAATTTACACAATATCTTTCCACAAATCCAACCCTACAAAGGATAATAGATGGAAAATGCCAACACAAGGAGGGAAACTATGCCCTAGAAAAAGCAAGAAAGTAATCTTTCAAAAACCCATAAGGAGATAGCCACACTAATATAAAAATATAAAAAATAACAGGAAGCAATAATCACTATTCCTTAATATCTCTTAACATCAATGGACTCAATTCCCCAATAAAACAACATAGAATAACAGACTGGATATGTAAACAGGACCCAGCATTTTGCTGCATACAGGAAACATACCTCAGTGTCAAAGACAAATACTATCTCAGAGTAAAGGGCTGGAAAATAATTTTCCAAGCAAATGGTCCCAAGAAACAAGCTGGAGTAGCCATTCTAATAACGAAAAAAAAATTGACTTTCAACCAAAAGTTATGAAAAAGGATAAGGACACTTCATACCCATCAAAGGAAAAATCTACCAAGAACTCACAATTCTGAACATCTATGCTCCAAATGCAAGGCCACCCATATTCATAAAAGAAACTTTACTAAAGCTCAAAGCACACATCACACCCCACACAATAATAGTGGGAGACTTCAACACCCCACTCTCAGCAATGGACAGATCATGGAAACACAAACTAAACAGAGACACATTGAAACTAACAGAAGTTATGGACCAAATGGTTTTAATAGTTATCTATAGAACATTTCATCCTAAAACAAAAGAATACCTTCTTCTCAGCACCTCATGGCACCTTCTCCAAAACTGACCATAATTGGTTACAAAACAGGCCTCAACAGATACAAGAAGATTGAAATAATCCCATGCCTTCTAACAGATCAATACAGATTAAGGCTGGTCTTCAATAGCAACAAAAACAGCAGAAATCCCACATACACATGGAAGCTGAACAACACCCTATTCAATGATAATTTAATCAAAGAAGAAATAAAGAAATTAAAGACCTTTTAGGATTTAATGAAAATGAAGGCACAACATACCCAAACTTATGGGCCACAGTGAAAGCAGTGCTAAGAGGAAAACTCAGCTCTGAGTGCCTCCAAAAAGAAACTGGAGAGAGCATACACTAGCAGCTTAACAGTACACCTGAAAGCTCTAGAACAAAAAGAAACAAATACAGCCAAGAGGAGTAGACGGCAGGAAATAATCTCAGGGATGAAATCAACCAAGTCGAAACAAAAACAACTATACAAAGAATCAACCAAACGAGGAGCTGGATCTTTGAGAAAATCAGCAGGATAAACCCTTAGCAGACTAACCAGAGGGATTAGAGACAGTATCCAAATTAATAAAATTGGAAATGAAAAGGGAAACATAACAATGGAAACTGAGGAAATTCAAAGAATCATCAGATCCTACTACAAAATATTCAACAAAACTGGAAAATCTGGATGAAATGGACAATTTTATAGACAGATACCAAATACCAAATCAGAATCAGATAGCCCATCTAAACAGTCCCAAAACCCCTAAAGAAATAGAAGCAGTCATTAAAATTCACTCAACCAAAAAAAAATAAATAAATAAAGCCCAGGACCAGATAGGTTTAGTGCAGAATTCTATCAGACCTTCAAAGAAGACTTAACACCAATATTCTTCAAACTATTGCACAAATAGAAACGGAAGAAACACTATCCAGTTCATTCTATGAAGCCACAGTTATACTGCATATTCTCCCTTAGAGATGGAATAGTTTCTGTTTAATCAAGAACTTGTCACAATTTCCTTTCATAGAGGACTTCATTAGAGACTTTTTTCTATTTCTATCATGTTTAATGTTCCAAATTGATTTTTAAAACTGGTTGAATGCATATTACTTTTAGCTTCAGAACACATCATGTATATTTAAAAAGCATTTAACTATTATAAATTATTTTGATGACTTAAAAATGTCAATACTGAGTTGTATATTTTAAAATGAATTTTATTAGTTTAATAATAATTTTCAAAAAAATCAAAGAACAGCCTCCACTATGCCCCTCCTCCGACCATAATATCCTACCCAAGCATGCCTGGCTGAACCCCCTGAATATCCAAATAATAAAAGGAGGGAGCTTTTGTGTCCCAAGTATTTGGCTGCAGCAAAGAGAAAAGAAAGTAAGGCATGTAGGACCACCGGTTTCAAACCGAAGAAGGAAGTGCACCTGTGTGAAGGTCTCTGATGAGCTGAATCCTCCATTCAAATTTCATGGGGTTGTGTGTGTGTATGTATATATATATATATATATATATATATATATATATCTCGATGTCTGTCTGTTAAGTCATTACTACATCCTATCCTTCCTGGTATAAAACTCAAATGACTTGTTCTCCAGTAGCTTCATGACTGATTCTAGGAAAGCCTGCTTGAGGTGAAGCACTCTTTACAAAGTGGTATTGCTTTAGAATGGTAACCCCGGGGACTGAAAAGATGTCTCAGTGGTTTTGAGGATATGCTGCTCTCTTGTGTGCCTGGGTTTGATTTCCAGCATCTACATCAGCTGATTTAAAACCACCAGGCAACTCCATCCAGCTCTGGGCCCTCGTGGACACCTGTACTCACACACACATACCCACACAGAGACATCTGTGAGTATGTAAAAAAAAAAAAAAAAAAGAAAGAAAGAAAGAAAAATTTTAAAAACCACAATGAATAAGACGGACGGAAGGACGGACAGCAGGCAGACAGACAGACAGACAGACAGACAGACAGGATACATAGATAAGACCTGTAACCCTACTTCTGCTTACATTGCAGTCTGCCATCTCGTCCTACGAATTTCATGCTTGCTGGTACCCACATACATATGAGATGCTTCTCTGGAAATCCCTGAGTGATGTACATACATCTTACTGAAATCAACTCGGGATGCCATAGACATGCCCTGCCATGCCCTGTTTTCCTTATCATAAAAATTAATCAGTCCCATCACCCTATTTCATCCAAGGAAGACGCTGCCGTAATCATATAGCCACACGGTGGCGCTCCTGCTCCGTCCCAGCGAGCCAGTTTCCTGGTGAAAAGATCGGATCCAGAGATGTGTTTTTACAGGGGTTTCAAAGCTGGCAATGAAAGGGCAGCTGCAGAAGCATGCAATTTAGGCCGAGGAGATTGCTGAGGGCCAGTAGACACACGTTTACAGTCTCTGTGCTTTAGAAGAGTACCTGTTCAGACGTGGCCTTCCTGCATGAGCTAAAAGAAATCCCACAAAATTCCTCTAGACAAATGGGAAACCCCTGGACCAGCAGGAAAGGGGGTGGTGTCCTGTTTGAAGCTTGGCTATCCCATTTCTCTTATTCTCTCTACAATAAAAGACAGCTAGCTGTGTCTTGCTGTGTTTTCTTTCTTTCCAGATCGTCGAGGTTGCTCTAAGGACCTCGGTCACCCAAACCCAAGATGCAGCCTGCTTACTTGCATGTTTTGGCACACCGGATATGACTCAGGCTGCGCCCAGGATGTCTGCTGCCCACAATCCTTGGGGGGCAGGATCTGTCTGTGCCTCTGTGCAACCGCTTGGTTTATCTGCTGGCGGTCAGAACTCTACCCTGTCATTAAGCCCTGAACTTAGCCACAGGTCTCAAACCGTCTTAATTCATGGGTTTCTCTAAGTCATGTGATTTCTGCAAGAAAGGTTTAAAATGCCTTCAGGTTTTTTACATTTCTGCTTTTAACAAGGAAACAGGACCAGGTATATGGAGTAACGTCAACCTCCGCGGTGAAGTACTTGCTGTTCCTCGTGTACACCTGAGTTCGGATTCCCCAGCCCCCATGTAAACTGGGCATTGTGGCATGACCCTGTGACCCTGATTCTTGGCGGGGGCGGGGGGAGGTCATTATATAAGCTCATTATAAGTTCAAAGCAACAGTTTTTCCATGGCCTTGCCTTATCATATGCACGCCTGAGGCTTTATCCTTGGACCTAAATGTTTTTCCTCAAACACAAATTTGTCCCAAGCCTATTTCCCTTTTTAGTGTGACTATGAGGAGTGGGCACCTTCTATTCCCTAGTCTAACTTTATTACATCTTTCTAGCAAAGCATCGAAAACCATCTCTTAAATTTTTCTTCCTAAAATTATTTGAATCCAAATCAGAAATTCCATAGAATCATTAATTCGTCTAAACAGCATTAATTCATGAAAGTTCATCTTTATTGTTGATCTGCATGAAATCAGATCAATAGGATGGGCAAATTCCCAGGGATTGTTATATTAATTTATAAACCTTCTTAGGAAAAAAAAGTTATTTAGAAAATTACCTCATAGATAACACTACATAAATGGGAGATACAGAAGGCATATCAGCTGCAAGAAGCAATCCTGAGGCAAAGTCTCTTTGGGACCTTGCCTCATAGAGTTTCCCCCACCTAAGACCCTACAAACAGTGGTGGGCCACTTCCAGAAAGGCTACCTGCTAGCCCGAGCTTATCCTAGATGGCTCCTATCATATGCATATATACACATGCATATACATATATACGTACACACATGTATAGCGCATACATATATATCCACATGCACACGCACATACACACACACAAATACAAGAGTCTTGACTTGCGCTCAGAGATGCCAGCTTTCCTGAATTTCTGACCAGCAAGCAAGCTTCTTCCCCTTACACAGTTCCTACTTCTGTCCATGAGTTCATTTACTCACACTGACCCACATTTGTGCTGCAGTGTCATAGCCTGGGAGAAACAAAAGCACCGGCTGCCTACTGCACCCTAAAATGACTTCATACAGACAGTCTCCTTTTCAGAGATAAGGTTCCAGACAGCAGAGAAAACATTCCATGCAAACCTCTAGAAAATAAACAAGTTGGCTTTTTTTTTGTCAACATAATTTCCAAATTTACAGGAATAGAAATACAGTAAATTCTATAGAATACTCTCCACTTAATGTTTTTGGAATGGTGTGGCTTCTAAGTTCCTTAATCTCTGCTTGGCATTGGGTTAGGTATCAGTCAGTTTTATATTGCTGTAAGAAAATACCCCAGACTAGTTGTTGATATTTTTTAAAGAGGTTCCCTTATTGTAACACTAAAGGTTCAAGGGGACACATGCATTAGCTCAACTCTAGAGAAGATCCTCTTAGCTATGTCACACCATGGGGAGAGACAATGGCAGGCGCGTATATAGGAGCAAGATCGTAGACAAGCCTGAGAGAGGCTGAGAAGGTCCAGGTTTAGACTTTTAGCATCATCCTCTCTTGAGAACTAAGAGTTGAACGGGAAATCTTTCTGAAGACACACGCCCAAGTGGGCCTAAGGATTTTCCAGGAGATGCTGTTCATTAAAGACTTTCCCCTTTGCCACACTGATTGTCAAACCTCCTGTACATGAATACTTGGGGACCGTACTGGCTGGTTTTGTGTGCCAACTTGACACAGGCTAGAGTTATCACAGAGAAAGAAGCTTCAGTTGGGGAAGTGCCTCCATGAGATCCAGCTATGGGCCATTTTCTCAATTAGTGATAAAGGGGGGAGGGCCCACTGTGGGTGGAACAATCTCTGCGCTGATCTTGGGTTCTGTAAGAAAGCAAACAGAGCAAGTCAGGGGAAGCAAGCCAGTGAGTAACATCCCTCCATGGCCTCTGCAGCGGCTCCTGTTTCCTGAACTGCTTGAGTTCCAGTCCTGACTTCCTTTGGTGATCAAGAGCAATGTGGAAATGTAAGCTGAAGAAACCCTTTCCTCCCCATCTTAGTTCTTGGTTATGATGTTTGTGTAGGATTAGAAACCCTGACTAAGACAGAGGCTAAGCCACACTCAACATACAGGATCACCTTTCTCACCTCAGTAATTAACTAAGCTCACTCTAAGCCATCTTTCAGGGAACAGTTAGAATTAGTTGGATTGTGAGTTTGTGTAGAGCATCCTAAGGGTTGACAGGTGCTATGCCCTCTGCTTTGCAATCCTGAGATTGTGGATCAGGAGCAAACTAAACAGTACCTTAAGCAGTACTTACAATGGGCCTCTCCCTCCTTTCAGATCACATGGGCATCTCCATTCCAGGACACCTCGGGTCCCCTTCCAACTGGTTCACCATCAGCATCAATAGATGGGTCCTACTCTGAGTCTTTCAAAGGGCCATTTGGTAACCAGGGCCTCTGAAAACAATTTGATAAACAAATATTCCAGAACACTTGTTTAATTCATCCAGGCCCAAGCCAACGCCATTGCTCTGAGATGCTTGCTCCCTTCTTCACCGTGATAAAAGTCCCAATTCTCTTGGAAGAGCACACACATCATCCTTCCTATCTATCTACGGCCAAGCCAACTTTGTAGCTTGACTGAAGTGTCTCATGACACCCTGGAAGCCATGGGGGAAATAGGAAAAGACACGGACTCAGTTCAAAGGCACGGAGTCTAATGGTCTTATCAAAATGACCCCGTGGGGGCAGGAATGGTTGTGGAATGTCAAGTTTCCAAATTGTTGTCTTTCCCTGTCTCATCTCAGAAAAATCCACTAACTTAGAAACAGACACTCTCTGGAGCCAAGTGACCATCCATGCCAGGCAAATTCTCCTGACTTCCCAAGAAGCTTTGGGCTCATCTGTGGCTCTACTTTGTGGATCCCTGAAGATCTCATATCAGGAAACCTTAGTTTTCCCTTAAATAATTACAAAGACTTGGCAGAATAAGCCATTTGGGGCAGAAATTTATCTTGGATTGGTCAATGCAATGATTAATGTTGACTTTCAGTTTGACAGTGGTAGACTCACTCATGGGACAAAAGTCTGGGCATGCCTTAAAGGAACTCTCTGGGCTAAGTTTCCTGAGGTGGGTACACTGGCCTCAGTTTCAGGCAGTACCATCTGGTGGGCTAGGGCCCTGCAGGAAAAGGGAGAAAACTAGCTGAGCATTCTCGTTTTTCTCTCAAGGCTGGAGATGCCATGTGACCAACTGCCTCCCCAGAATCCTGGTGCCCACCGCAACTGACAGCATCCTCACTGAGCCCAGACAAATCTTCCTTCCATAAACAGCTTCTTATCTGGTATTTTATGACAGTAACTAGAAAAGTATCTAAGACCGTCAAATACGATCTCTAAATCTCCAACCAACTCATCCAACATCATTCAGGGTGACTGATGAAAATGTCCTATGGAAACCTATATGAAACTTCACTGGGCTTTGATATTCACACCCCACCCCCATCTTAGCATCATTGGACTACTGTTCTCCTCCCTGTGGAAATGATGATTATAATGATCTTTTAGCTTAAGATTAGGTGTGTCAACTGCAACTCTCTGTATTAGTTATCCTTTCCTTCCTATAACAAAATAGACGAAGAAGAGGAAGAAGGAGGAGGAGGAGGAGGAGGAAGAAAAGGAGGAGGAAGAAAAGGAGGAGGAAGAGGAAGAACAAGAAGAAAATAAGGGCTGGAGAGATGGCTCAGAGGTTAAGCAACCTCATGGTGGCTCACAACCATCTGTAATAGGATCCAATGCCTTCTTCTAGTGTGTCTGAAGATAGTGACAGAGTACTCATATAAAACAAATAAATAAATCAAAAAAAAAAAAAAAAAAGAAAACCAAACCCAGTGATGGCACATGCCTGTAATCCCAGCACTTGGGAGGCAGAAGCAGGCAGATTTCTGAGTTCGAGGCCAGCCAGGTCTACAGAATAAGTTCCAGGACAGCCAGGGCTATACAGAGAAACCCTGTCTCGGAAAAAAAAAAAAAAAAAAAAAAAAAAAAAAAAAAAAAAAAAAAAAAAACCAAATCCAAAAAACAAAAAACAAAAAACAAAAAAGAAGAAGAAAGAAAACCAAACCCAAACAAAGATCATTAAATGTATGGGACCAATAACAAGATCTAGAGACAACCCTACCCAAATACTTGCTTCTAAAACTCAGGATGCATATAGTTAAAGGAGACTGGTTGACATTTTAAGGAGACAGAATATAGCTAATTTGATGGACTTGAGTCCTGTTAGATGGAGCAAAGGACTCATCTCTTAAGGCGTGGCTCTGCTCGCCTCCTCTGGGAAGTCATCCCTGGCCATCACCCCACAGCCGGGTTTGCAAGTGTGTTCCTCTTAGAGTCTTTGCCACCAGAGGCTGAGCTCAGTGACCCCATGAACAAGAGACTGTGAAGGTCTTCTCATTAGCACTGTTAGCATTCTGTCTAAACTCCATCCCAGGTACCTGGCAACAGCCAGGTATGCTCCTCCCCACAGTTACCTGGCAACAGCCAGGTAGGCCTGGCCCACTATAAAAGGGGCTGCTTGCCCCTCCTCCCTCCCTCTTGCCTCTTGTCCTCTTGCTCCCTCTCTCTCCCATTCCCTTCCCCCCCTCTCTCTCCACATGCTCATGGTCAGCCTCTCTCTCTCTCTCTCTCTCTCTCTCTCTCTCTCTCTCTCTCTGTCTCTATTACCCTATCAATTCCTCTTCCCATGCCCTGAACAAACTCTATTCTATTCTATACCATACCATCGTGGGGCTGGTTCCTCAGGAGAAAGAGATGTCTCAGCATGGGCCTGCTGAGGCACCCCCTTCCCCCATACCTGACTATACCTCTACCAAACATATCCCTTCCCTCTTTATCTTTTTATAAACACATCAGGAAGGAGCAAGAGAGAGAGGAGGGGACAAGCATCCTGGTTTATAGTGAGCCAGGCACACCTAGCTGTTGCCTCGTAACTGTGGGGCAGAGCCTAAACTAAATGCCAACACCCATCCAGTCCAAAGACCCTGTAGCTTCTGCTACCAACCTCCACCGCTGCCCTCTCTTAATAGACCAACTGAAAGGTGAAATTACGGAGAAGGAGGAAGAGATGTTACAGAGAGGCAAGAATGTTCTAAGTAATCTTCTTTAAATTAATTTCCTGGAGGGGCATTAGGAAGGATGGAATTTTGAGTTGGGGCGACATTGATGAAGCCATTTTCGGCTGTGTCATGCTGCGGATGGCATTGACGGATCCAAGCTGGGAGTAAATTCACCAAAGACAGAGGAATGAGGAAGCAGTTTATTAGATGCACTAACACACCACAGCAGGGGAGAATTCAGGGGCCATGTCTACCTAGCCTTCCAAGGGGCTGCTTTTATGAGAGGGGAGTTTCTAGAGGGGCATTCAGGAGGTGTGTCAGTGTCACGGTGTCCTGTGATAATTACGTCTGGGGATTTTCGTGGTTAGTGATGGCCTAGCCTTGAGACAGTGATAGGATTGTCCTGAGTCAGAAATGACTCAGCACAGCTGAACTGGTGTCCCTGGTCTGCAGCTAAGGCTTGCGTGTGGTACCCTCTGAGGAGACAATAGCCCTGCCTGCTCCGAGGCAAGCCAGCTCATTCTATGACAAGAATGGCTCAGCACACCTTTACCCCAGAACATTCTCAACGGGTTAAATCTTACTATAAAAGACAAAATGTTTATCTGAAGCATGAGAAACTGCCTGCATTATCTGTTGCTGTGTATCAAATTAACATTTAGTTAGACAGAGCGCGCGCGCGCGCGCGTGTGTGTGTGTGTGTGTGTGTGTGTGTGTGTGTGTGTGTGTACCACCTTACAGCTTCTAAGGGCAAGGAACTCACGGTAGCTTAGCTAGGTGCCTCTGGCTCAGGGCTTCTCCTGAGGCACAAGCTGTCAGCCAGGGATCCTGTCAAAGAGCCCAGATCTGTTTCTGAGCTCATGCACAGGACACTGGAAGGAGGTGCTAGTCCCTGCTGCCACTTGGGCCTCTCCACAGGTTGCTCACGACTTGGCAATGGCTGCAAGCCATTCTGCCTAAATTTGTGTAGCTATCAACGTACAGAGAGCAGGCACAAATGTGACTAGAGGGAGGCAGATGCCACACGAGGCCATCTCGCAGGCTGGCTACGGCCTTTCTGTCAGAGGAAAAACTACCAAGAGACTGTCTTCTATGAATGTGGGAGCATTGTTCAGCATATGTCTCATGGCGCTGAAGTGTTGGGAGGCTGAAAAGCTGCAGGGCAAGATTGCTCAGTTGGTAATGTGTGAGTAAGAGGACCTGAGCTCACTCCTTAGAACCCATGTAAAAAAGATCCCAGTGTGGTGGCATGTGCTTGTAATCTCAGCACTGAGGCATCAAGGACAGACAGGCCCGCCCCTTCAGATCAGGGCCAGCCAGGCTGACCTACGTTAGAGCTCATGCCAGGGAGAGACCTTATCTCAAAAACAACAACAACAACAACAACAATAACAACAAAAACATGATGAACAGCTTTCCAGGAACAAATGACACCTGAGGCTGACCTCTGACCTCCACAGGCACATGTATACACATACACATGCACTCACACACATATGTGTGTTCTGTATATGTGTGTGTGTGTGTGTGTGTGTGTGTGTGTGATGAGAGTTTTGGTTTCTTTTAAAAACCCAGTTATGCAGGGCGTAGTGTCGCACGCCTGTAATCCCAGCACCTGGGAGGCAGAGGCAGGCGGATTTCTGAGTTTGAGACCAGCCTGGTCTACAGAGTGAGTTCCAGGACAGCCAGGACTACACAGAGAAACCTTGTCTCGAAAAAACAAAACAAAACAAAACCCAGTTCTATGATTGTGTTTTTGTTTTAATCCCCGGTGTGGAATATAGGGCTGCTTCAATTTGTCCACAGCCATTAGTTAGGATTATCTTGTGCTTGGGGGTGGTGAGAGGGTGATTTTTGCAAGCTGCAGATAGTTTAATTCTGGGGACTCTAGAGAGAATATAAATGAGAGAGCCCTGAGGGAGCCTTCCCTGATGCCCCTGCAGATGCTTGTGGGACCGCGGTGAGTATAGCTTGGTTGGGCAAGGCCACTCTGAAGACTCGACTCCATAACCTGTGGCCCTCAGTCACGTGTGCCACGCCCCACGCCCTAGCATTCTGGCTGGACTCCACCTCTGCAGTCACCTGGCTATAGCCCGGCTTTCCCCTGCCCCTCGGTACCTGTTGCCAGGTAACCCAGCTTACTATAAATGGAGACTTCCCGCCCCTCCTCGCTCTCTCATCCTGCTCCCTTATTCCCTTATTCTCCCCCCCCCACTCTCTCTCGACTCTCTATCTCTCTTCTTCTCTCTTTCACGTGGTCTTGGCCATCCCTCATCTATCTGCTCTTTCTCCTTCTCTCGTTTTACTCTTTTAATAATAAAACATAAAACTATGAACTGTCTTTTTTATTAAACCCATTGCGTAAAAACACAGAGCAAGCCTCAACGTCTCCAGTCGCCATAGGAAAGGATCCAAGCCAGCCTCCTCTCAGCCAGCCCAGCCACCTTACAGGTAAGCAGCTTTACCCATAATAGGTATTCAGGGCTGTGAGAACGGCCCGCCCGCCGCCTGGCAAAAAATAATCTCCGCTAGCCAGGCAGCTCCCTACGCTGTGGGCCTTGTGTCTCCCCCTGCCCTTCCCCCCACACACACTGCACTCCTTATTGCAGCACAGTGTGTTTGATCCTGCCAGTTTCCCTATCCCCTCAGGCTCTGTGTGCCAGAGCTCTCATAAGAGGGACCTGCCACTGTTGCTGCACACTCCCCTCCCCTCTTTTCCCCACAGATGCCCCTGTGGATGCCCCTGCAGTTGCTGCCTCATTGTGGTTGCTATGGTTGGATTGCTAGATATTCTGCCCCAAGAAATCTGATGACCACAATTAGCAGGAAGTAGCCTACAGAGGTCTGTGCTCCCCTTCCACTCTACCCTTCCTTCTCTCCCACCTAGTGTTGGGGACCTGGAAGGGATTGGGGTAGAATAAAGGTTGGAAAGGTAGTAGAGGTATAAGAACCCAATAAAATAATAACTAACTGTGGGGTGGGGTGTTGTATATGCTTGGCCCAGGGAGTGGCACTATTAGGAGGTATGGCCTAACCCACCACCTACCAGAAGTGGGGGGAAAAGAAGGTTAGTAGGAAAAGGGAGTTGTGGATCTGTTTAGAAGTAGTTCCTTGGGGGCAATTCCATTCTTTGTTGTCAGGATATCAGCAGTCCAGGTCAATAGCAAACACAAAACACAAATCAGTAGCAGTGGCACAATCCAGCAGAAACAGCAAGACTCCGCCAAATTGAATTGGCAGGAGTCGGTGGAAATGGCCAGAATTAGCCGTATTACCACGAGAATTTCTTTTACGCATTTCTCTCTATGAAGTGAAGACCAGCAAAGACCAGCAAAAGCAGGTGAAGAAGCAAAGAAGCAAGAAACGAGACAAGGGAAGACCAGCAAAGACCAGGGAAGACCAGGGAAGACCAGCAAAGACCAGGGAAGACCAGCAAAGACCAGGGAAGACCAGCAAAGACCAGGGAAGACCAGCAAAGACCAGCAAAGAAGTCAAGTGTTATACAGTGTAGTCATGCAAGAGCTTCCTCCCACTGTTTGTGGGGTTCCATTTATATTCTTTCTAAACATCACACACCCTCTCAAGTGTCTGTTTTCAGCAAAACATCACATATATGCCCTCTCACAAGACAGCTTACAGAAAACATAGTCGACAACTGAATTATTAACAAAACCAGAAATTTCTACTTCGGGAGGGAAAAGGAGGGGAGGGAAGGCAGGGTTTATCTGCATAAAGTCAAGTTCAGGAATCCCTGAAGAATGGAGAAAACAGCTTCTTCACATTGTCTCTGGGATGCAGGGTTGAGGAGAGATGTGTGAGCGTGACCATCAATGTCTCTAGTGCCTGCTGCCCAAGCTCTCTTCCCAGTCTACTTCCCACTCCCAAAGCACAAGCCAATGGACTAATGTCATGGAAAGTAAATATTTGCCCTCAGTGGTTCCTACTGTCCCCTGAGGTCAGGACAATGTTCTGCTAGAATGGAGGAGGTACAGGGCCCTACACAGACGCACAATGGGACTGCTCAGTAGGCCTCTGTCCTGTGGCCAAGACCTCCTAGGCTGTGGCTTGGCTTCCCTAGCTAAGCTGGAGCCACAGTTAATTCCCAGAAACCAGAGCCCCAGGATTCCTGTTAATCCAGAATCAGAGGGTCCTCTTACTGCCACAGGCCTCTGTTTCCCTGAACCTTTGTGTAGGCTTCAGCTTCTTAACCATCACCTACCTTGCCACCACACAACCCCTCAAAGCCCTCACCGAGTTCTGAAGTACATTCTTTTTTTTTTTTTTTTTTTTTTTTGCTTTCCACAGCACCCCCTACAAGTATGCCATTAAAATGTTTTCCAAGAACCACAATAATAACACTCCCAGGGCTTTGATAAATATTTGTCGGCACAGATGTTTCCTTATGTTGAGCCGTTCTCCACACCTCCTTAGTTCAACCTTACCTTTCGCCTCTGCCATCTAGGTTCAAGACCTCCATCTTCTGAGCCATCCGCCATTTTGTTTCTCCAAGATATTTTTTTTAATTAAAAATAATTTTTTTTTCACACAATATATTCTGATCCAAGATTTTCCTTTATATGGAATTGATTCTATCATGTCCATGCTTAAAACCACTTTAACTGATAAAACCCAGGTTCTGCAATATGTGCTTAAAACAGTGCTGCTCAACACTGCGGCTCCAGGATCCTGTCCTCTCACACACACTCCCACTCCAGCCATACACCATGTCCGCCCTCTCCTTTCTCTGCCTGCTCTTCTTCTCCAATAGTGCCGCCTGGCTTCAAGTTTCCTAAACACATTTGGCCTTTCCCTCTGCTCATATTCTTTAAGCATCTCTACAAACCAGGGGGATAGATGTAATCCTTTCCCTGTTGTACAAGACGTGGGGCTGTTTCCCCACTTCTTTCATAAACCCAAATCACATGATACTTTAACTACCAAGTTACATTCCTGATCAGAGTGTTCCCTGCTCAGAGAGGGAACAATTTATTTATCTTTATATCCCCTGAACTTAATTCATAGTAAGTATCCAGTAAGTATTCATTAAATGATATAGGCAGAGATAAGATAAAACTTTTAGTTTCAGACTCCCTCTGGCTGCTGGAAGCAATCTTCTTTCAAGTTCAGCCAACAGAAGCCACAAGGCAGTGTCCCAAGAACATTGTCCTTGTACTACAAGGACACAGCCAGCGGCACTCAAATTAAACACACACACACACACACACACACACACACACACACAGACACACACAGACCTACACAGACACACACTGGCTTTTCTAGACTACACACACACACACACACACACATACATATATTACACACACACACATATATACATACATACACACACATAAATACTGACTGTGCCAGAACTTGCTTTGTAGACCAAGCTGGCCTCAAACTCAGAGAGCCACCTGCATCTGCCTCCCAAGTGCTGGGATTAAAGGTGTGTATCACCACACCAGCCTTTCTTCTGTGTTTCTCTCAATGAAAGCCCCTCTCCAGCCTTTAAAGTGAAGCTTCTCTCTCTCTTTAAGGCCCAGTCAAGTCTCCATCTCTATATAATTAGTGGTTTGTGTCTAACGCTCTCCCACCCACAGCAAGGTCCAGCCACGTCCTTGAGGCTGCCTGACTCTGATAAACCGAACTCTGAGGGGGAACTATGGATTAAGCATCAGCTTCCTTTCTGGACTGCCCGCTGCAGCTTCCTTTGTTGTATTTGTCAGATCTTGTTCATTTATTTTAATAATTACAGTATATCAAATTGTGCCCTTTCTCAAGGGTTATGTAGATGTCTCTAAACCTATGAAGGTGACAATATTTGGGGAGGAAGAAACTCAGATGTTGTTAGTTTAAGAGGACAGAGTGGTAATTCTACATAGCAATTCCTCTTTTCTATTATTTCTTTTTGTAATTTTTTCAGTATTGTAATTTTTTTCTTAATTTTATTGTCTTGTTGATCTTGTCCCTGTCTGGATAGACTCTGGTGTGGTTTTCTCTACATATTTTGCTTAGAGGACAAGATTCTTGAATCTGTCCGTGGTTGTCACCTGTGAACAGGGAAACCATCAATTAGGATCTCTTCAGTTATTCCCTTTCCTGACTTACTCCTCCTCCTTCTGGTACATCGATTATACATGTTAGCCTCAGAATTTATTTTTCTGAAAATTTCTGAATTATACATCTTAGCTTCAGAAATGCTTCCTATGCTTTTTCGCTGTGTTTTCCAATCTTCATTTTAATGCCCGCACTCTGATCTATTCCTATCCGTTAACAACCATCTTCTAAAGTGGCTTTGATATAACTCTCTATAACAACAACAAAAGGAATTAAGGACAACTTGATAATCACTCTTTTTCTGGTTCTAATCTCCCATTAAATCCACCTACTGTGTTCCTAATTTCTTACTTTTTAAATCAATAATTTTGACTTGACTCATTTTGTACATAAATGAGATCGTTTCCAATTTCCCTACGGAAACTCTCCAGATTGCAATCTATTTTAAACAAATTTAACATACTTATTTTAATGTCTGCCTCTCACTGCAGTCGGGTTTCCTTTCTAATATCAGGTCAGTTGGCCCTGTTTCTGAGCATGCCTGGTAAGTTTTACTTGGCTGTCAGGCATCAAAAATAATATGAAGTCACAGGCTGGAGATTTAGCCCAACCGTGGAATATTTACCTTAAATAGCATATGTGAGGTCCTGAGTTTGATACACAGCACTAAAAAACAAAAACAAAACAGAAAGAAACAAAACTAAGCCAAACCAAACCAAAACCCCTGGAAGATCCTTGATAATGTTATTTTCTTCTGACAACGATTAGATAAATGTTTAGTTAAGTCACCTCCACCTGGAGACAAAGGTCACACCGGACTCTCTTCAGACTTTGTGAGAGTGTTGGCAATTGGTCAGTGCTGCTGTGTATTCAAATCCTAAATACTAGTCCCCAAGATCTGGTTTCAATACTAGGAGCCCATTTTTTTCCAAAGGATGTTGTATAAACCCTTGCTCCCCAATTCAAAGCTATTGGTTAAATATAAGTGACTGCAGCCAATTACTGTGGAGAATAGAGGTGGGGCGGGGCTTTGGCTACTGGGCGGGGCTTTGGCTACTGGGCGGGGCTTTGGACCCTGAGAAGAGAGAGGAGGAAGGAGGGGAAGGAGAAAGTACTGAGGGAACAGGAGGTCTCAGTTAGACTAATTGGGCAAGGAGCACTTACAGTGAAATGCCCCCTGAGGACCGACTGATGGAGCAAAACTAACCCCGGGGCAAGACTCAAACAGTACTTGGGGAGCGCAGCCTGGGAATTAGACAGTCTAGCCTTAGAAAAATAGATTAGAGGTAATTCTCCCAGTAATTGTGTTAAAGCTGATTAAATAAATCTAGTAGGACTCCGTCTCAATTATTGGTGCACGTGCCGGGGGTGGGGGTGGGGCGTGCTTATAAAGTAAAATTAAAAATAATAGAGTATCTGATAGCATTTATAAGCGACATGAAAGCTGGTGAATATCTGTTTGCCCTGGATCCTGGTGAACAGAATGTCAGGGGACTGAACTGAGAACCCAGGGTCCTTCTCAACCCCTTCACTGGATGCTTATTGACCCTCCCAGAAAGCTTATCACGCCTGTAAAAAAAAAAAATCAGCGCGTACTTGTCCCACAACCTCCATATAGCGTCTTGTCCTGCTACCCTCTTCTGCTTAGTATTTTGGTAGCAGACAGAGGGATTGTTAAGCGCCAGAGTTGGTGTAGGACTGGCCACCAGGAAACTGTTTTCTGGATACAGCAGGACAGCTGTACAAACGACCTCACAGCTGTTGAAACAGCACGCACAAGACTGGGCCAGCTCAAGTCAAACAAAATCCCAGCATGGAGTGCAGTGGTGGGCGCAAAGTCCCACCCCCTAGCTAAGGACCCATTGGAAGCTGAGAGCTTCTGGGAGAGACAGACATTTTCTTTAATGGTGTGGCCCTCTCTCTGGTGGACAGAACATCCTCTAGAGAGAGGGTCACACATCCAAGAGCATATGAGCTACAAACTGTATTCAATGAGTTTGAAAAGTAGGGAGGGGCACAAACTTGAGTGGCTAGGAAGAAGAAATGGACCCTGAAGGGTTGGGGGACAGGGGTGACTATCATCAACAGGAATTGTACGAAATCGTCCAAGAACTAATAAAAGAACGAGAAAAAAAATACAGAAGCAGATGTAGAACACAGAGGTCAGGAGTCAGTCAGCAACTGCTTCAAAGGGAAGCTACACTTAGAACATGCTGCTCCCCCTCCTGCAGTTGGCACTGGCGTCTGCCAGTCCTGGTTCCCTTGGTGATGCTGAACTCACCATCCATCCCCTGGCAGCACATCAGGTTAGTTCTCAGAGACCGAGGGTGTGGCAGGCAAATTCCCTGAGGGGAAGAAACCAAACGTAGCACCTCTGGGTTTTTCCTACTTCTCAGAATCTTTGCCCCCTGGGCCTCAACTACTTCCTCCTACCATCTCCATCTCCACAGAATTTTGTGTTGTGTTGCAGTTGTTAGGCTTTTTTGTTTTGTTTTTTTGGATTTGTTTTTTTTTTTTTTTCAAGACAGGGTTTCTCTGTGTAGCCCTGGCTGTCCTGGAACTCATTCTGTAGACCAGGCTGGCCTCGAACTCAGAAATCTGCCTGCCTCTGCCTCCCAGAGTACTGGGATTACAGGTGTGCTCCACCACTGCCTGGCTCAGTTGTGAGGCCTTATGCGCTGGGCAGTTACCATCACCGCTACGGGATTCTGCTCTGGTGATGTGAATGTAATAATGAAATGTCACTGAACATATGGCCATGCCTGGGTTCCATTTAAACATTGTTTACAAACACACGCAGCAGCCATGTTCAAGACGGACACCAGTTGTTGTTTTTCTTTCTTACACAGTGTCTACTTTGAGATTTTGTTTGTTTGTTTGTTTGTTTGTTTGTGGTGGGGTTCTTACACATACATGAGAAGAAAGAAAACTACTCTCCGTGTCCCTGTGAACCACAGGACATACTTGAGGCTTAAATATGATTGTCTTTAAGATTATAAAGTATCACTTGTGTGTTGTTCTTGGGGTTTTGTGGCAGAGTGGGGTTAGCTGATGGCTTTGATTTCTTTGTCTTGGGGATTTGTTTGTTTTGATTTGTTTTTAGATTTATTTATTGAATGTATGTGAGTCCACTGTCACTGTCTTTAGACACACCAGAAGAGGGCATCGGATCCCATTACAGATGGTTGTGAGCCACCATGTGGCTGCTGGGAATTTAACTCAGGATTTCCGGAAAAGCAACAAGCCAAGCACCTTTGTCTTTGTTTTAATGTCACACTTTCTTTTAACTTTCCTTTTCCGGGGCATTTCTCATCTTCTGCTTTTATCTTTATAGTCCATGAGCCATTCTGTGTTAAATATGTCCCTTTCCTCTGCTTAGACTGGGTTTGATTCTGTTTTGTTATCCAGTCATGTTTGCTTTTTTTTTTTTAATTATGATATTTAGCCCATTTATAGTAAACGACAAGCTACATTCTGGCTGACTTTAATTTTCTTAAATGCATTGCTTTTTGTGCAAGGTTTTGAATGAAGTCCAAGAGAGCGTGATTACAGAAAGCTTACATTCCATCAGGATTTGGGTCTCTGTGGGTAGCACTTGATAAGGATTAGTGTATTTAGTATTCCCTGAGATGCATAAATTTTGACATATTGAATATTTATGGTCAAATTGTAGAGTCCCTTCAAAGAAAACCACTGAGGAATAAAACCAGCATACTGTTCTTCCAGGGCTCTGGGGAGTCACAAGCTGGCTAGTGTGAAGGATTTTATTTATCCCTTGTACCAACAGGCACCTCCACTCTCCTGCCTGCTAGCTGTCAGCAGCTGGCCCTCCTTTCAAGAAGTGAAGGAGCTCAAGTCTGTGACATTTGGAACTCCCTCTGCTGCTCAAAGCAATTGGAAAAAATCTGCTGTTTTATAGTCCTGGAGCTCCAAGCTGCCCAAAGGGAGGAAGATCTTGTAAGAAAAGTCCTTCATCTCAGACCTTCTTCCCCTCTCTGTGCAAACAGAGGAAGCTTGGGAAGGAAGTCTGAGGGTGTGTTCAATTGGTAGAGAGTACCTGCCTAGCATGCAGGAAATACCCAGCTCTAATCCCCAACATTGCATTAACCAAAAGTGCCGACATATGCCTACAGTCCCAGTATTTGGGAGACAGAGACAGAGAGATCGAGAGTTCAAGGTCACTCTCAGCTACATAGTGAATTTGAAATTAATCTGTGCTTTGGGAGAGCCTATCTCAAAAAATTAACTAATGAAAGAGCTTCTGTGGAGCCTTGGCAAGTAGTACCTCTTCTCCCTTGTCACAGACCTGGAGTTTCCTCAGTTCCTGCTAAGTCTGGCTTTTCAGGTCCCACAGTTAGATGGGAAGGGGCAGGAATGGTAGAGGGGACTGAGTCAGGACAGTGAGAAGGAAAGGGACAGTTGGATACATCCATGGCAGGATAATAGGCTGTTCTATGAGCTTTTCAGTGCTGTGACAGGAAAAGTCCCTAGCCTGTCCTTCCACCAAAGGACGACTCACAAAGATCAGCTCCTCCAGTTACTAACCAGTCTGAGATGCCCAAGACTCCAGATTGAGCCTGTTGAGCTCTAAAGTGTAGCCTCAACTGACACAGCCCAGTACAGTATGTCTGCTGTTCCTCAGTTGACCATCAAGAACCCCTCAGCTCAAGTTCCCATTGGGAGTCTCATATCAACAAGTGGTCGTGGACACAACTTGTATCTTTCCAGAGTCATTTCATGGACTCCAAGGAGTATGTGTATGGATGGAGAGAAAACATGAACCTGGAATTAGAAAGTCTTGGATTATAATATTCTCTCTACCTTGAGGAGCCATTAGACCTTGGAATGTTCACATCCATGGGCTGATACTGCCCAGTGAAGTTGTCACAGCTCTCCAGAGGACAAATAGGTGGTGTCAGGAGATAAGCAGATTTTTATTTGGTTTGGTTATTTTTTTAAAAAGAATTGGTCCATGTGATGGTGGTGATTTTGTAAACCCAAACTCTGACCAGAAGGCTGAATACCATGCTAATAAACCATAAAGTGCTAAGGCTACAAAGAAAGGCCAATGCAAAACTTCCTCCTGTTCAGGGTGGCAGGCTTTGTCAGATAGGATTCAGTCTATTGAGATTGTAGAAGAAAAATCTGCTCTAGTTGAAGATGACCACATGGATTTAAAGGTCAGTGCCATCCAAGTACACCCTCATGGAAACATCTGAAAAGTGTTTTTGACCAACTATCTGGGCATTGTAGCTCAGTAAATTAAATGATAGAATCATTCACTATCATGATGCATCGATTACTTTTCTGTGACTGTGGTTAAATACCATGACCAAAAGCAAGATAAAGAAGAAAATGATTTATTTTTCTCTTACAGTTCCAGAGGGACAGAGTCCAGCATTTCAAAGAAGGCATTGCAACAGTCAGGGAAAACATGGTTAAAGAAGCAGGAAGGTAGCTGATCACAAGTTCATCCATACATGGTGAGGGGGAGTGGATGGATGGATGGATGGATTGATGGAAGGATGGATGGACAGACAGACAGGAAGAGGACATAGGTGACAGATGGATAGATAGATAGATAGATAGATAGATAGATAGATAGATAGATAGATAGATAGATAGATAGACAGAGCAGAAAATCAGGCAAAGCTATAAACACTCAAAGCCCAATGACATATTTCCTCCAACAAGGCTCTCTCGGTCTCTCTCTGTGTCTCTGTCTCTGTCTCTCTGTCTGTGTGTCTCTCTCTCCTAAAAGTTATGTAACCTCCCCAAACAGCACAACCAACCAGAGACCATAATGCACTCAAATACATGTGCCCATGGGAGACATTTCTTCCTAAACCGTTAAGTTGTAACAGGCACTGGAGATCAGTCTGACTGCCTCCCCTTCACATTCTGTATTATTAAACCACACATTCCTTCACCCAGCTCCCTTAGCCCTGTCATATCGCCTGGTTTCTGTCACCAGATGTCTGCCCTGCTGAGTGTGGACACTTTAGGAGCCCTTGCTCACAGGATGGGACCCGCCATCTGCTGCACTCTTGATGATTCTCCTCCTTTGTACCTTTATCCCTACAAAGGTACAGGCCTGCTGACCTAGACGCTCTACATGTCCTCACATCCAAGGTCACCTGTTTTGTGTCACATGCAGTCGCTCCTCCCATGGACTCTGTCCCCATCACAAGAAATTAAAGATAATGACAAAATAATTATAAGCAGGGAACAGCATTCTCCCTGACAGCTTCCTGTTTAAAATACTCCTGAATTCTATTTTTCTTATATTTGGCTTCCTTAGATACACAACACTGCCTCCTTCCAGGTTCCTTTCCTTTTATTCTCCCTCTTTTGGCCATGCCAGAAGAGCTTATTTTATGAAGCTTTTTGGTTTTTTTTTTTTCCCAGCAGACTTGAAACACACAGAGATCCCCAACATGCCCTCAGCAGAAAAAGGTTATTTCTTAGAAGCCTAGCAACAGAGCCCTACACAGCATCCTAGGGAGGCTCTGCAAGGATAAACATGATGCAAGAAACAGAGGCGAACACATAGAGGAGAAAACGTAGAAACTTGAGAAAATGTAGACAATGCCTTTAACTGCCGAACAGCATGCAAATAGAAGGGTATAAAAATGAAAAGCTGTATTGATAATACACATCCAGAAAGACAGAAGAGCCATTTCATCCTTGTATGTAGGCCAGCCCCTCTTCAGTGTTACAGATTTCCCCCCAAACATTCAACTAATGCCATCTCTTCTTTCTCTACATCCTTAATGAGAAGGGTGTTGTCACAAATACCAGCTAGCACTGGGTTATGTCATCCAACCAGCTACTAAGATTCTGCCTCATGGTTCGTTGCTTTTTGCAGACTTGTGTGTCTCATTTGTCTCGAATGTTGCAACATTGCCAGGGATGGTGTCCCTGACTTTCCTTTCCAGGTCCCCAGAACCCTGCACAGTGCCTACAATGGTCCCTCAACATGTATGTATCTGTTTGTTAAGGTCCGATCCTACTTTATTCACACCATTAGAAACATCCCCAAGGCATGTTCCTGATCACCACCCAAAAAATCCTATTAATGGGGTCTTGGGAGATAGCTCAGTGGGCAAAATGCTTTGCTGTATAAGTATGAGGTCCTGATTTTAGATCCCAGAAACCCATACAAGATCCAAGCAAGGTGGCTCACACCTATAACCGAAGCACTGCACTGGGTGTGGAGCAGGTAACAGAGGCAGACAGATTCCTGGAACTTAGTGGGTAACCAGTCTACGTGAATCAACAAGCTTCAAGTTCAATGAGAGATTACCTCAAAAAGTAAAATGTAGAGAGGTTGAGGAAGACGCTTGACATTAACCATAACATTCTACCATGACCAAGGCAACTCTTATAAAAAAAACATTTAATTGGGCTGGCTTACAGTTTCAGAGGTTTCATTCATTATAATCATGGCAGGAAGCAAGGCAGCATGCAGGCAGACATGGTGCTGGAGAAGGAGCTAAGAGTTCTACATCTTGATCCAAAGGCAACCAGGAAGAGACTGTCATCTGCAGGCAGCCAGAAGGAGTCTCTCTTCAGCTCCGGGAAGACCTTGAACACTAGGAGACCTCAAAGTCCATCTACACAGTGACACACTTCCTCTAACAAGGCCACACCTATTCCAACAAGACCACACCTCCTAATAGTGTCACTTCCCAAGGGCCAAGCATATTGAAATCACCACAGTGCCTGTGCACACATACGCTTGCACAAAAGAGTACTGTCAACAGCAATTTTATCAGCAGTTGGAATGTGCTGAGTGCTTATTCTGTACAAAGCTCTAAGCCCTTGTATTTCAGCCTATTCAAGGTGCAATGAATCTACGAGATGTTGCTTGTTTCATTTCTCTATTGTAGATGACAAAACTGAAGCACAAATAAGTCAGTTTTACACCTGATAAATGTTAGGGTCACCGTTAACAGAATTCTTTCTTAGCTTAGTGGCTTCAGTTCAGTCCCTCACATAACATAAATCAGTCACGGTAGTGCACACCCCTAATCTCTGTCCTCAGGAGGTAGAGGCTGGTGGATCAGAAGTTTGAGGTCATCTTTGGCTAAACAGCAAGTTTGAGGCCAGATTGGGATATAGACCCTGCAACAACAAAGATAGATAGATAGATAGATAGATAGATAGATAGATAGATAGATAGATAGATAGATAGATAGAGCAATAGACAGACTGATAGGTAGGTAGGTAGGTAGATAGATAGGTAGATAGATAGATAGATAGATAGATAGATAGATAGATAGATAGATAGATAGAGCAATAGACAGACTGATAGGTAGGTAGATAGATAGATAGATAGATAGATAGATAGATAGATAGATAGAGCAATAGACAGACTGATAGGTAGGTAGGTAGATAGATAGATAGATAGATAGATAGATAGATAGATAGATAGATAGATAGATAGATAGATAGATAGATAGAACAATAAACAGACTGATAGGTAGGTAGGTAGATAGATAGATAGATAGATAGATAGATAGATAGATAGATAGATAGATAGAGCAATAGACAGACTGATAGGTAGGTAGGTAGATAGATAGATAGATAGATAGATAGATAGATAGATAGATAGATAGATAGATAGATAGATATAGATAGATAGATAGATAGATAGATAGAGATAGATAGATAGATAGATAGATAGATAGATAGATAGATAGATAGATAGATAGATAGATAGATAGATCAATAGACAGACTGATAGGTAGGTAGATAGATAGATAGATAGATAGATAGATAGATAGATAGATAGATAGATAGATAGAGCAATAGACAGACTGATAAGTAGGTAGGTAGGTAGATAGATAGATAGATAGATAGATAGATAGATAGATAGATAGATAGATAGATAGATAGATGAATAGAGAAAGAAAGCAGTTCTAGAGTTAGCTTTTATACTATGTTTAGAAATAGTGTTTACAAGATTTCAAGCAATGGAAAGACACACTGCAGAGCCATTTAGAATTATTCTATTTCTGGCACCTATTACTATTTTGTTCACGTGCCCAATCTGAGAACTTGGATGGCTCTCCATCTAAATGATACTATCTTCCATTCAATGGCCCCTAAGAAATGTACCTGCCTAGTCTAGAAGCACTGCTAATCCTCTCCCCTCCCCCACTATTCTGTTTCAGATAGAGCAACTCATACAACATTTGCCATCTTGTCCCTTTTAGGCAACATGGCTCAAATCCTCTTAGTACTGGCATGCCCCTACACCCCAAAACCACTTGTTATAGGTGTACCCACTTTCAAGACATAACAGATCAACTCTGTCCATTAGCTTTACTCGCTTCCATTTCTCTCTCTCTCTCTCTCTCTCTCTCTCTCTCTCTCTCTCTAAATAGACAATGTCTATAGCAAAATCACTGTTCGTCCAGCCTTGAGCAGGCTAAATAGACCTTAAGAGTTTGCCAAAGTTGGACCTTAATGACCCAGATGCAGTCAATTTCCTACAGGAGCAGACTGCCCGCTGAGCTTGCTTTACCACATAATCCAGTTGAAACAAAGGATGGGTCTGTGAGCTCTTCCTATATAAAGGCAGTGCTGACTATTAAACTTTGAGCCTTGGTTAGAAACTTTTGTCTTGGCTTCATCCTTCTCTCACACCCATGCCCTTTTTCATTCCCAGCCTCCCTTTCAGGTAACCGGATTCATCCATGGCTTCTGGAGGGCTTCAAAATATACTGTATGAAATGTAAAAAAAATAATAATTTGTGGGTCTGGACAAATAGCTCAGTCAGTAAAGTGCACATCACACAAGAACAAATCCTTGACATGCAAGTAAAGAGCCGGGCACCGCTTCACACACCTGTAACCCCAGTGCTGGAGAGGCAGAGACAAGAGGGTCCCTTCAGATTGGAGGCCAGCCAGGCTAACCTAACTGGAGAGCTTACCGGTTAGTGAGGGGCTAGTATTTAGTCTCAAAGAAATAAGGTGGAGAAAGGTGGTGTTTTGAATGACAAGTGTCTCCCACAATCTCCAGCATTAGAGTGACTAGTCCTCCCTGGATGGCCCTATTTGGGAAAGTTTAGGGGGTGTGGCCTTACTGTGAGGGTAGAAGATGACAGCTTAAAGACTTGCACCATTTCCAGTTCTCTCTCGTTTAGTGCTGTCTCTGCCATTATGGACTCGAACCTGCTGAATCTGTAAACCCCAAACAAGCTTTCTTCTTTTGGTCACGTTGTCTATCATAGCAATAGAAAGCTAGCTAGGACAAGAAGTGATTGAGGACCACACCTGACCTGCACACGCCCATTCACACCTAACAACAACAACAACAATAATAACAACTATCATTTGTATATGATCACTTAAAATGAGTGCCTCATAAAAGATTACATTCATGAACCCTAACCACAGGGGACACTTGGGTGGCTTCATATGTGGAACGATGAGCTTGGAATCAGGAGATCAAAATCCTAAGTTCATTTTTATTATTAACTGGAGAGATATTTCTCTTCTTTAGTTAAAAAAAAAAATCATACGTAACTCAGTGTTTTATGTGGCCTCAGATGACATCCAGTTGCACTCAGAGGAAATTGCTGAGTCCTGGTGCAATAAGCTTTGGTTTCTTGGGCTGAAATCTCTTGTTTTGATATTCCACAGCAAACATTCAGAAATGGAAATGCAGTCACGTGACATCATTGTTATTCTCTCCTCAGAGCCTCTGTGACCTGCATCTAAAGGCAATGTCTTGACCCCGGTCCTCTCTGAGAAATTGAGATTCAGGATGGGAAGTCTCAAAGGCTGCCGGCCGCCACTGCAGGGTCGAGATTCTCTTTATGAGCCTGGAGCTGATCATTATTAACAACGGTGGGAAGCCAGTGCCCATCTCGCAGCTAATGCTAAGGCTCCCCACACCCACCCCGCTACTATTAAACCAGAGCAAGCTTCCAATAAAATCAAGTAATCCAGCTAAGGGTCTAGTCATAAAGGGTTCTGAGGGGCCACAGGAGGTAATTTGGGAAAAAAAAATCCCCAGAGCATTTGTATGCAGGGCAAGGAACTCTCTACAACTGCCTTATGAAAATGGGAAACAAAATTGTAGGTACTGCTCAGGGCCTGTCACACACCACACCAACCCCAGCATGGGCTGGAACTAGAAGTTCTGGATGCCTTCCAGAAGCTAGGCAGCTCCTCTCTGTGCCTCTCTCACAGATTTCCTGCTCTCTATTACACGACTCCCAGGTCAACCTCATTTTTCCAGTTGCTGTCTCTCCTCACTGACCCACTTACAAGGCCCAGGCCTTGTCCAGAGATTCCTTAGGCTGCTCTACAGAATAGCTAATGCTCTGCTGTGTGGTGTCGGGAGTGCATATATGCCTGTGTATATGTTTATGTGTATACATGTGTGTGTCTGTGTCTATCTGTATGTGTCTGTGTCTATTTGTCTGTGTCCATGCAAAGGTCAGCATTGAGTATCTTCTTCAATTACTCTACACTTTAATTTGTTGATGTTTATAAATCTCTCTTTTGTTCTTTGAAAATCTTGGATATGTGTACATTAACCATATCACATCCGGCTCCTACCTTCTTTCTACCCTTTCTTCTGCAATTGCCAGAAAGCTTGGCTTGATATAGATGTCCCATTGAGGGCTAAGCATTCAAAAATCACTTATTCTAGAGTGATGAGTCTCTGCAATCACTACTGCCCACTGCAAAAGAAGCATCTCTGATTGATGCAATACTCACTTAGAGACTGAATCCCTGGCATAGCTGTGCTGAACTGAAAGGTCTCCCATCTCTCTGGCACTGTGAGGTGCTGTGTGCAGGAAAGATGAACGGAAGTCATTGGCCTCCGCAACTTGAGCGTTCTTAGGGCTTCTGGTGAGTGGAAAGAAGGGAAATTATAAGTCCCTCCCTGGTAGTTTCCTGCCCATCTCCCACCCCCACCTTTGCTGGTCCTGTGTGTTGGGTGTGTAAAAGAAGTAGCATTTTCTTGACAGTTTATTTAAAGAACTTTCACTCAACCAAGAGCTCACCACTCCAGCAAAACTAGCTGACCAGTCATCCCTGGAGAACTTCCAGTCCTTTCTCCCATAGCACTGGGATTATAAGTATATGCTGTTGCATCTGGATTTTTATCTGGATGCTGCAGATCTGAGATCCAGTTCTTGTGTTCTCTAAACCATCCTCCAGTCCCTGCTTTGGTGTTTTCTTCTTGTTGTCTAATTAGTTCTTTAAGAATTTCAGCATTGTGTTTTCTTCCTAATTGTCCTCTCCCCAATCCCGCTCCTTGAAGACCTACCCCAGTCACCTTCCCTACCCACTCTACTTTGTGTCCTTGTGTGTGTGTGTGTATCTGTGTCAGTGTCTATGTGTGTGTATCTGTGTCTGTGTCTATGTGTGTGTGTGTGTGTATCTGTGTCTGTGTCTATGTGTATGTGTATCTGTGTCTTTGTCTATGTGTGTGTGTGTGTTTCTGTGTCTGTGTCTATGTGTGTGTGTGTATCTGTGTCTGTGTCTATGTGTGTGTGTGTGTGTATGTATCTGTGTCTGTGTCTATGTGTGTGTATGTCCAATTTGTGTTGCAGATGAATCTTTGCATGCGTGGCCTCCACTGGAGAGTGATCAACTTACCTGGGGCTCCACTCCTTAAAAATTATTTAATTGCCCCTCTCCTGGAAGCCATCCAGTGCCACTAGCTCCTCTTCTAAGAGCAGGGATTCATTCCCACCTCCCCTCTTCAGGCTGGGATTTGGTCTGGCTTGAGTTTGCTCAGAGCTTGTGCATGTTGTCATGGTCACTGTGAGTTCGTAGGGACAGCTGGTCCTCCGTGTCCAGAAAACACCATTTCCTTATAGTCATCTACCACCTCTGGATCGTCAACTCTTTATGGCCCCTCATCTGCCATGGCCCCTGGGTCTTGGGAGGAGGGTAAATAATAGAGAAGGCTCATTTAAGGATGAGCAGCCCACATCTCTGCTCAGCATCATGACCATTTGTGGGTCTCTGCATTAATGGCTATCTTCTGCAAACAGATCTGCTTCCTGGGTGAGAGTTAAGAGATGGTGTATCTCTCACACATGGGCATAATGACATGTCATTAAGAGTCAGTTTGATACTATTTCTTGCTTCTGTATTTATGTCTCTGTTTGCAGTCACCACATCAGCACAGCTTAGGTCTGGCACAGAGCTAATGTATCTAACCCACCAGAAGTCAGGAGTCACATGAGACTTCAAAAGGCATTCCGTAGGATTGCTTTCTCCAACCTGAAGTGCTTTTGAAAATGAAGATAACGGAGATAAGTAATTACAACTGAAACAATGGCATAAAATGGTGGTTTCTCAGGAAATCCGCCATGTTCACTTCCCTAAAATTGGAAGAACATTTTTTTCCTTGTTTTTAAAGAAGGACAAAAAACATCAGAGGAGTAGATGATTAAGCAAGGGTGTTTTGGATAGGATACACTATTAGGCAGAGTTTCTGGTTTCCACTCCCTGTGGACTCTCTGATCCAACTCTCCTTCTCTCCCTCAATAAATAGAATACGAAATAGTTTGTTCCCGAAGGGCCTTGGGAAAATGACCTGATTTTCTCTGATGAAATCCTATCCTGGGTATTGTTGAGGATTGTGAAGTCCTTTCTAAGCACCAAGAAGCTTTAGAATTCTGGGAAAGGCTTTCTGTTAGACAAAGGTTACATGTCTGAATGGCTTTCTACCAACAATGTGAAGCCAGAAAGACAGACAACCTCAACTGTGGACTCTCTCAATTACAGCCCGATTATTTGAATCCACATACAGAAAACACACAAGCGGATCAACCTGAGAATGTCTTTAAACATAATCCACAGTCATTTTAGAAAAAATAAAACAAAGCAACAATGATACAATAAGCCATAATCTAGGAAATTCTTTACATCTGTTTACGTACACATGAATACAGATGATACTTTAATTAACTTATATTGTGTTTTCTGTTTTGTCTTTCCACCTATCCTTTCAAACTAACAAAAAGATTTTGACCCTGGGATAATAGCTACTGTTTATTGGACATCCAGTTTGTAGTTTTCTACGTCCCTGAGCTGTTAGCTTATTTAACCTTCATGGTCACTTTTTGGGGAGGAGCTATTATGAAGATGAAGAGACCAGAACACAGGGAAGGTGAGTGACTTACCCAGACTCAGAGGTAAAAGCTGCAAATGCCTGACAGTCACAGACCTGAGGAGGTCTTCAACACACTGTTAGACGTGAAGCCTTGGGGCCTGGGAAGGGAGTAGGTACTTCGAACTGAACCAGGCAGGAGCACACCAGGGAAAAGACTGGAAGCAGATAGGGCAGGGCGGTCCTGTATCAAGCTTCAAGTCTCTGCCACCCAGGGAGATGTGAATAAGGTTAGAGGCGTGGCCTTCAGGAGGATTTTAACTTTCAGCATTTTGATTGTTTGCTTACTATTTAAGCCCGAGTCCCCAAGGTTAATTATGCTTACAGAAATTTTTCTTAATGTTTGCCTAGTAAGAAAGAGCATGATGTTTGGTGATGGGATTGAACAAAGTGGGCTCTTCAAGATGACTAATCTTCCACAAGTTTTATCCCACAAAAAAATAATGACAATGTCTTATTTTGCTTGTGGGCCCTTTTCTCCAGTATCTGAAAGTAACTGCTGTTAAGGAATGGAGCCAAGCCCGAGCCACACAGTAAGACAATGTCTCCAAATAAAGAAAGAATAAATAAATCTACCCAGTGGCTGAAAGCTACAATATATCACAGGACAAATACTAGGTGACATAGCCAGAAGGAATATATTGTTAACTGTCAGAATGCAAGTGCAATAAAAAATTATAAATAATAAAACATATATTATAGTGTCTTAGGGTTACATGGAGTTTTTCTGAACAAACATATAAAGTAGAAGAAAACGTGTTACAAACTTTAAAGGTTCTTAATCTTTTGACCTGAATCCATAAAGGTGCTCTTGGCTTGAGGGATTTCACATCCTTCATTGCTTCCCTCAGCTATTTATGAGGTCGCTGGAGCATTCTTTTCTATCTGTGTGATTTTGTTTACAACAAACATGGGTTTGGGTTACAATCAGAGTGAAGTAAGAATGAGATCCAGATATGTGCTTCTAATATGTTAAATATATGGTTGTTCTGGTTTGTTTTCTGTTGCTATGATAAACACCATGACCAAAAGCAACTTGAGGAGGAAAGGGTTTATTACATCTTACAAGTTACAGTCTATCATCCAGACAAGAGGCAAGCCAGGGCAAGAGCTTAAGGCAGGATCTTGAAGCAGAAACCACAGAGGATTACTGCTCACTAGACTGCTTCCTTCGGCTTCCTCAGCTACCTTACTTACACATCCTAGGTCCACCTGCCTAGGAATGGCATCGCCCACAGTGGGCTGGGCCCTTCTGCATCAATCAGCAATCAAGAAACCGATACCCACAGACACGACCATAGACAAATCTGGTGGAGGCAACTCCTCAACTAAAATTCCATTTTTCCGGGTGTGTCTAGGTTTGTGTCAGAATGATTAAAACAAATTATGACAATTGTTATAACAAGCAATGGTAACGGCTTGAGGGGAAGAAATTAAACTGAGTAGACATTGATTTAAACGAAGTACTTCCTTAGCAATAAAATGCTGAAAACTTAGGCTCCTAATAAACCTGAGGAAAGAGCCAAGATGGAGATTAGGTGGCAGGGTGCTTGTTTAGCATGTTAAAATAAACTACCCATTGAAATGCTTATTAAATAGAATAACTTCTAAAAGAATAGTGTAAGAGAGGAAACACACTAAAGAGAATTGGCTTACTGTAAAGATAGATGGGAATAAAGAAATGATGCAAAGCACAAAAAACCCAAAACAAAAAACCCCAGAAAAGCAAGACATCAATCCAAAAAAAAAAAAAAATCAGAACAAAGAAACATAAATTATATTTTTAAAATATTAATAAAAATTAAGACACTTTAATCATAGAAGTTCAGGTTAAATAAATTTCAGACTGTAACATTATTTAGTGAGTTGGAAAGCTATTGCATAGTATATCAGAAAACTAACAAATCTAAGCCAAGAAACATCAATAGCGTAGGCGTAAAACATTGGTTTGAAACATAGCCAGGGCAGAGTTTGACTCTGTGTCTGTGTTTGCTTTTTGTCTATTAAACAGCAATGTGTTGAAATAAAAAAAACAAAAACAAAAACGAAAGTATAAAACTGTGAATGTCTTTAAGTATGATGTTAATATCAAACTATTGCAAATTGAGTAAGTCATCAAAAGATTAATAATGGTGGTAGAAGTTAACTTGACTGTGTCCACATCTGTAGAACCTTCTGTCTACTCTTACGATAATCTACATTCTTTCCCATTGTCCAGGAAATATTTTCAAAGACTGTGCACATTCCAGGCTATAAAGGATGTTCCAATAAATGTATTTAAAGCCACATAGATTATAATCTCTGATCATAATATGTATCAAGATAGGAAATGAATTCGAGAGAGAGAAGAAGGAAAAGAAGGAAAAGGAGAAGAAGGAGGAGGAGGAAGAGGAAGTGAAGGAAGCAGAGGAGGAGAAAGAGGAAGAGAAGGAAGAAGAGGAAGAGGAAGAGGAAGAGGAAGAAGAAGAAGAAGAAGAAGAAGAAGAAGAAGAAGAAGAAGAAGAAGAAGAAGAAGAAGAAGAAGAAGAAGAAGAAGAAGAAGAAGAAGAAGAAGAAGAAAGAGGCATGGCCTTTTAAGAGAGAGGGAGTTGATAGAAGAGGGGAAAGGAGGGGAAGGGAGAGGAGGGAGAGGAAGAGACACAATTCTTTATGATAAGAAAGGAAAGCCTGATGGAAATTACGAACAAAGCACATTTGATTTGATTCATGTGGTCACCTCTGGTGGCACAGTGAAAGCTAGGGAGTGGTTTCTGCAACCAAAGTTGCACATTAACTCCAATAGTTGCTGCTGCTGCCACTGGACCTTCCCTCCTCTCTGAGGTGGCCAGAGTTCTAAGCTAAAGAAACCATCTTTAAAACTTCAGATGCTTCCGAATCAGAAGAATGAGAACAAAACCAGGTTTGTGTGTTTTGGCCACGCCCACTCCTCAGTGGGCCAAGAGAAACATGTCTCTGAAATGTCATGGGCTATATAGAACACGGCAAGGGGGAACGTGCAGAAGTCACTGACATCTGTCCTCTAGTGCCCGTTCTGCGGAACCCTAGGAATGACATTGCCAGTACCCTTTCCATCACATCACAATGTTAACATTCCAAAGGGAGTCCAGAGCCTCAGAGTCAGGATCTAGGATGCCAGAGAAAGGATGGAGAGCAATCTCCACAAATCCTGGGGTTTTGTATAAAGGCAACGGCTAAGAAGGAAGGAAATAGCAAGACCCCTGCCAACACTGTTGAGTCTGGACACCATCTCAAGAATGTCCCATTTCAATAATTGGAAGAGCACCCAAATGAGCCAGAGCTTGACGCCACATGACAGCATCAGGTAACTGCTCTTCTCTCTTTTTTGCTTTGAGCCAACAGGTGTGAGCAAAGGATGTGTGCCACAGACTTCCTGAGGCAGGAGTTTGGTCAGCCAGCCAACCAGTACTTTCAACACAGAGAGGACACATCAAAAGGATGCTTTTGTTTTGTAGATAGATACTTGCCTCCTTGTATTAATTTCCTTTCATGCCATTGTATTGAAAGTTCAACAAAAGCTATCTGCCTCACCTATTATATTGACTCCATGGGTCAAAATGAAGGTCCAGGTAAGGATCAGCCTTGTGAGAGAATTCAAAAATAGAATTTAAACTTACACAAAACACTCATACATTTTCCTAAGAAGATGAAATTCATCATAATTGTGTTTTAGACAGGGTCTCTTTATGTAGTTTCATCTCGGCTAGAATTCACAATGTACAACAGACAGGCCTAGAACTAGCAGAGATTCCCCTGCTTCTGCCTCATAAACACTGGGATTAAAGGCATGTGCCATAATACCTGGCTCATTCTTTCTTTATAAAGTCATTGCTCTCTTCCTCTGGTGCCTCCATCTATTCTAATGATGGAGAAGATTGGAAATTGTCAATAGAGGTTTAATTATGATGCCCCTATTACATCATAATAGGTCACTTACAAAAAACTCAAACCTCATTGAGAAAATAGCTACTAAATTCAAAGAATGAAACTTTCCCTCTCAGAAGTCCCTTTGCCCATTTCTCTTTTCTAAACACAGACAGAGGAAAAAACAACTAAAGGAACTTCAAGAAGATAGGGAAAGGAACTAGAAAGCACTGCTTAGCGGAGAAGGAGGAAGAGCAATTGTGGGTAGGCACATCCAGTCACGGAGAAAAGACTGCAAGCTCCCCTACTCTACCAGGTGAAGAAGAAGGTAGAAATGTCCTGTCACAAGGGCCCTTGGAGCCTTTGGTGTCTCTGGCTAAAGTTTGCCTTTGTCCCTAAGCATCCGACTAGTGTTTGCTGGAGTTTAGCTGATCCTGTTGTTCTTTGTGGAGTGTCATGCTGTCATCTGCTGCTGAAGCCCAAGGCCTCATGTCACTCACACCCTTGCTCTCTATATACCTCTTGCTTCCTTGCCCTGGTCCCAAGCCTGTGGCATTACTGTTGTCCTCAGTACATGGGTGACCTCTAATGGAGATAGAAGAAGATCCAGACCATGAGGAACCCTTCTCAGCCATGGTAGACACAGTGGAGATGCTAGGAAGGATGACTCTTCCTCACGCCATCTTGGAGGTTCCTGAGTTTTTAATGTATCATCAATCTCTGCCCTAAGTTTGCTTAAGAGGGATGAAGGGAGGAAGTTCGTACTCATTTTTCAATGACCAGTTGTACTATCTCAGAGTCTCTGTTCCCTCCCTCCTCTCTTCCCTCCTCCCTCCTCCCTTGCTAATATTTTCCACTTCTTCCTCTCTACTAAAAATTTCTATCAGTCATATTTTCTGCTTTCTCTATACAGTAACATTGATTCTACAGGATCTAGCTTGACTCCTTATACTTTAAAAAATACTTTAGATGTTTGGAAAACTATGTTCTTTCTCCATAGAGGCTTATTTCTGAAATAATATCTTGCTGTGGACTCAAAATACCATCTTGAGATTTAGAACATTAAACTTGATTCTTTTTTTTTTCAATTCCTACTTTAGCATCCTAATTTTTCCAGTGCCTTTGGACACATCACCACTTTTGATTTACTCAAAATAGGATAATTCATGCCTGGTGTAATGGAGCACTGCTATAATCCATTTATAATCCCAGTACTTGGGAAGCTGGGGTAGATGAGATCATAGGTTCAAAGACAGACAGGGCTATGAAAAAAAGAGGAATGGGAAAGGAAGGGAGAAAAGATATGGAAAGGAAAAGAGAAGGAAAGGGAAATGCGGGAGAGAAATTAAGCTAAGGTAAATCAAAGCAAGCTACCATAGAAATATAGGAATATTGCAAAAAAACCCAAAACAATTGACTAGGTAATTGTTAGCAACCCAAGGCCCAAGGCCTGCTGAACTCAAGGAATAGGCATCAAACTCAGCAGAGAGTATACAAAGAGGAATGATAAGCTTCAGTTAAAGTCCTAAGGACTCCAAGCCATCTCCACTAGTTAGGATATAAACACTAGCATCATTGCCCATTTTAGCATCATTTGAGATCCCACTGGAATAGCCCATGGCCCAACTTAGCTGGATGCTAGAGACAAGGCAGTGTTCATCTATGAATGGGCAATTGTCTCTGGGAGCTGGGTTCATGCATAGATGCTCAAGATATATATAATGACGTAAGCGTTTCATTTTCACAGAGTATAGCAATCAATATAGAAGCCAAGCAACAGGTCAGAGGGCAGAGGATGAATAACTATGAAATGATCAGTCTACACAAATAACTTATCTATAATAGGCACTCTCCACATGTAGCTCATGCATAGGAGAATAGGGCATGGGAGTCAACAGAAAGGTAGTAAGAGTCAGAGATTAGGGAGGAACCTGAGAAGCCATGTCTTCTGGACACCTTAGAGCCATTGTAATCATCAGCCTACAGCAGCCATGGCTACCGGTGGGAGTGGGGCTCATGAAGTCCCAGCCCTAGCTGAGAAGCTTTGGCAGCTGAAGGCGGCGAAGAGAGGGAGAATCAGTTTTCTTCAGGGAACTGGTCTCTTTGTTGGGTGGCCCATGCTCCTGTGGCTGGACCAACACCCATGCACACAGGGACAGTGCAGATTGGACTCAGTGGACCGTGAAGAGCAGTCATGAAATTGGGAAATGAGTGAGGTAGGACATCTGCATTGAGCTGGCGGGGGAATAGGGAAATTGATATGAAGAAAGCATATCGTGAACACATGAAATCATCAAAGAATCTATTTTAAAACAGAGGGAAACACTTGGTATAGCATTTGCATGCCACCTCTGCACACTGTCATCCTGATACAACACAAAATTACTGCTATGCTGCGTTGTTTAGGTGATAAGGGCATGGAAAATAGGTCTGCTCATGTGTATGAATGTCCTATGCGGTCTTCCCTCTGAAGCCTTTCCACGGCCATATGTACCTATTCTTGCAGAATTCTTGAATGTGAGAGACTTATCTGGAGTTTAGACCATGCACTAGACCCTCCAGATCTCAGCAAACAGCATCTCCATGTACTTAGCCACTATTGTGAAACTTCAGAGAATCTGTGCACTTGGTGTATGTATGAGTTGTGGTTGTGGTGTATACACATGTACAATGCTACTTCTGTGTCAACCTGCAGGGAGATGCATGCACACTTAAGTGCATGTGGAGGCCAGAAGCCAATGTCAGATGTCTCCTCTTGTATTTTAATCCTCCACCTTATTTTATGAAATGGAGTTTCTCATGGAACCCTGTACTAAATCCCCTGAGGGTGGGTTTTCCAGTGAGCTCTGGGGATCCACTTGTCTCCATCTGTAGGGTTACAAGGATGATCCAAATTCAGACCCTCATGCCTCATGGTGACTACACCATATCTGCAGCCCCAGGAAACTCTTAATTCCTCATTGTCTTACCCCACTGAACCACTGGGAAATCTTTCCAAAACTACTTCCAAACTCATCATGTCATCAGTCTTCCCTCTGTGTTGCCAAGACTGAAGCCAGAGTGAGTGAGCCACTTCCTCCAAGGGGATATATATCCTTCTCCCCACTTCTCCAAGAACTCATGATAAATCTGTTATTAGGAAATTCACTTTGATGCCCACTACTTAGCAAGGCTTTCTGGTGGTAAAAGTGGCTAGTTTCTGTCCTTCCTGGCAAATCTGTTTAAGTTGGTTATTTTATCTTCATAAGATCCTTCTGGTGATAAACAACATTTCCATCACCAGGTGACAGATAGGCTGGCTGACGCTTTAAAAGCTCAGGAGTCGAGATGATAAAAGAATATGACTATGCACTAGTTGAAAGGTGTAAGACTGAAACCAAATTGAGCCAGGCCTGGAGCTGGAGAAAGAAGAGAAACATGGGGAATGACGGCCTTCAAAGTCATGGCTGAGTGGGTCCGTCTTGGCTCTAACAGTCTACATTGGATAGGAAAGGGCCCATTTTTAGCCACTGAAGTTTTTCTTTATCAGTATGTGTATGTGTGTGCATGACAATTGCATCCTCATGTGTGCATGTACCTTTGGAGGCCATGGGGCAATCTCTAGTATCAATTTTCAGGTACCATCCATCTTGATTTATAAAACACTAGCCTGGAACTTGAAAGGCAGGATAGGGTGGCTGACCAATAAGCTTCAGGGATCAAACCCACGTTCTCTCAGGCTTGCAAGGCAAGCACTTTACCAACTAAGTTATCTCCCTACCCCGTCCCCATGATAACAGTTCTCCAAGGAGCCCATGATAAGCTTCAACTCAGGAGCCTCACCCTTCCGACTCTCCTGGGTGCTGGAATTGCAAACATGCTTCATCCATGCCTGTGATACACCCACTTATCCATGCCCATCCACCCTTAATTGTTTGATTTTAAATTTTTAATTGAATTTGAAAGCCAAATGAGTACAACGTGCCGGGAGTTTCCAGTTTACAACCATTGCTGACTACAGTAGAGAGACTCTCCCATCACTTCAACACCCTCCACTTGTGACATCAGGGCTACCAATGGCCCTTCCAGGGTTCCAAACACAGAATGTATTTCCCGTCAAACTGGGAGCCATGTTTGCAAGCTCAATTATTATAATACGATGGATAGACTAGGCTTGGTGCTTCCCAGCATGAATTTTTTATAAGTTTTTTTTTTAAGATTTATTTATTGTTAAATGTAATTATGATGTAGCGGTCTTCAGATCCCTTTACAGATGGTTGTGAGCCACCATGTAGTTGCTGGGATTTAAACTCAGGACATCTGGAAAGAGCAGTCAGTGCTCTTAACAGCTGAGCCATCTCTCCAGCATGAATTAAATAGTGTGCTAAGTGCTTTGCATGAGTTACAGTGATTACCCTTCCCTGCAATTTGCATATCTATAACCATCGACCCTTTGCTGATGACAACACAGGGTTCAAAGACAGGAAGCCACAACCCTAAAGTTACAAAGCAGAGAACAGCAGAGCTAAGCATTGAGCAAAGGCTTTTCTCACACTCCAAAACCTAAGTGTATTGTACCAATCAGAGAGCTGGTCAGAAGCCCCTGCAATGATCCATTCTTCTGGGTCAGATGCCTTACCCTCTGTACCCCCTCAAAATTACGAATTCTGCTCTGTCGCCTGCTAGCTGACCATCCAAATATTATGCTTCCTAAAAGTACCACGAACCCTGTCAGAAGAGCAAACAGAAGCAGAGATAAGGAGAGATGAGCACAGGACAGTGTGTCCTCGGAAGTGGGCAGACTGGCGAGAGAGCAAACAGGCTGGGGAAATTTAATAGGAAGGCAGCTCTGATGAATTATGCCACAGATGGCTTTTGGGCTTTCACCTTTTGTGAAATACTTGGTTTATAAAGGAGAATTTCACTGTAAAGAGTAGGTTATTTTAAAACTCTGGGCTATGTGTCCTGAAACACCGAGAACAGTGATAAGTACGTTGTGCTATCTACGAGTATCAAGCACTCTCTGCCTTTTATTTATTACCTTTTATTACTTATTATTTGGTGAGTGGGGAGAGAGAAAGGGGGAGAGGGAAAGAGGAAGAGAGGAAGAGAGAGGAAGAGAGAGTCTGTTCTCTCTTTCAACCATATGGCTCCCAGGGATCAAGTTGAGGCCCCCAGACTCAGCAGCAAACTCCTTTCCACACCGCCATCTTGCTGGCTCATTTTCTTCTTGTTGGAAGCATCCCTGTTCTCTCTAGATGCTCTGGCCATCCCTTCCAGCACAGCTGTCACTCTCCCTGTACCTGCACGTCCTCGAGCCCGGTTAGTTCAAAAGCAATAACAAAATCTGACCAGGCAAGCTGCAAGAAAGAGAAACATACAATTGCACACTTCCACCCCTTACACCATTTGTTAAATGTATTGTCGATCCTTGAATCACCTCCGATGCTCCCAGACTAGGTGTCTCAAGCTCTGGGACCTGTTCGAACATTTCTAGCACAGTGTTGAGAGTTACAGCAATAAATGACAAGACATGGCATTTGAATGATGCGTTGCCTAAAGGTTTTGTTTCTCCAGAACACAAGCAACGGGTTTCCTCAATTTACGAGCTCCTGTGTCTTCATCCCCAAGCTTCCCACGAAAATTCTCCTTAAGAGTTCTCCATTTGCCAGTAGCACCAAGAACCCCTACTTGTCTCCAAGCACTAGCAATGGTGGCTCGGCAGTTCAAGTGCTTCCCTTGGAAGCATAATGGCCTGAGTCTGGTCATCAGAACACCCCCTCCCCTAAAGTGCAAAACCCCCCATCCCAAAGTGCTGGGCATAGTGACATTTGCCTGCAATCCCAACACTGGAGAATTCAAAGCAGGAGGATCCTTAGGACTCCGTAGTCAGCCAGTCTAGCTTAACTGGCAAGTTTCCAGCCAATGAGAGACCATGTCTGAAAGGGAGTGGGTGGAGTTCCTGAGTATGGCATAGGAGGCTCTCCTCCTGCTTCTATAGGTACATGGTACATGCATACATAAAGACGTGTGTACCAGAATAAACTCACAAATATACACATATGTAAGGAATTCCACTAGCCTCTCTCAATCTCCTCAATCCGATGCATCAGCGAGTCTCATCAGTCCTGCCTCCAGAACCGTTATTTATCCTTTCTCCATCTCTTGTGACACTGGTTCTGCCCGCTCTACCACATCCTCCCCACCTCCTCCTCCCCTCCCTCCCTTTTTCACCTTTTTCCTCTTCAATCTGTTCCTCAAAGGTCAGCCAGATTAACTTTCATAAAATGCAAATTCCACCATGGCTCTTTCTCTTGGTTTCCATAGCTTTCAGACTTCGATCTGAAATCATAGTTATTACCCATGAGGCCCTGTGCCCGGCTCGAGTTTGTCTTTAGCCTCATGACGTGCTGCTTCCTATCTCAGCCACTCTGACCACAGTGGTTTCTCTCTAGTCCTCGGAGACTCTTCAACTCTGCTCCAAAGACTTTGTTTTTCCGGTGCACACTTTGCGAAGTCCAGTCTCCATTTGGGTGGCTGCCATGAACCCCAGGGTCTCTGCTCTAAATTCTGTTGCCAAAGGGCCTTTTACAACCGTCTGATTTCAGCTTCTCTCTCCGCATCTCCTGTATTTCTTTCTGGCACCTTCCATAAACTACAGTTTCTACCTGATTCCTTTACTGACTTGATCTTGCTATACCTCTAACAAGTAGCATAGATCCTGGGGCGGGATGGGGGGGGGGGCTGTGGGGGGGCGGCAGAAGAGGTACCAAAAAAATACATAAAATAAATAGCCTGTGAACAACATGTTCCCCTTTCAATAAAGCATTTATTAGGGGGAAAAGAAAGAAATACCGCTACTGCCACATCAACTTATATCAATAATAATTTTTAAAAAATTGTTAAAATTGCCAAAGATATTTTCTGTTTACATGGAGTGGGTGGTAATAAACATGTTTAATTTCAGAGAGAAGAAATCTGGCCACATCCTGTTAGTAACTAGGTTCTGGGGCCTTTAAAACATTATTATTTTTTCATCAGTATCTCATGAGAATAATTTGTAGGTGTCGGTAGCTGTTCTCTGGAAGAGCATCCCAGCTCCCCAGCAGGCCCTGAAGGACTCCATTCCTCTTGACAAGGCCTGGGTTCAGATATATTTGCATATGTGCCTAATAAGGTAACTTGCCAAAGCCTCCCCACAGCTTTGTAAACAAGAATCACAAGGTGTGAGGAGCACTTCCAGAGGAGGTCCCTGGAGAAATACATAATCACTTATTTATGAAGTATAGATTTCCTTATTGTGCCAAAATATGCTCGGGCTTTGTTCGTGTGCTGCAGCTTGCTAGAAATGTTGGGGAATCCAGAGAGTGGACACAGTGCAGATGTTTTCCTAAGCTTAACAATTTTGTTTTCCTTTGGAGAAAAAAAAATTCCCTAACTTCCTGCCACTGTGTATACAGAATTGCTTAAGTTGGGTCTTTGGAGAGAAACAAGAGATGCGACAGAAGGGAATGTAGGCTTTGGAAACTGCAACGTCGGAAACCAAGTTCAAACCCACAAGAGAGAAATGGTATGGCTTTTTACATCTGGATGCTGGAGGAAAATGTCCCGCTGTCTGTCTAGTATCCGTGTGGGTAGTTTAAAGACAGATGAGAGGAGGACATGCCATCCAGGAGTCTGTTATTTCTCAATCCTAATGACCACATCTAGGATGATGGCGTTCGGACTTAGTTTCTTTGGTTTGGGCAGAAAAACAATTAAGCCAGTAGATAGCATTTTCACTTAGTATTCCTGCAGATGGTCTAACCTCATATTATCGAAGAAAAGTTCTGAACCTTGGCCCAATTATGGAACACCCTGACTCAACCCTAAAAATTTATTTACTAATCCTAGGCTAGCCTGACCCCATCCCAGAACACCCTTGACCAATCCCAAAACAGCCTGATTCAATCTCAGGACACCTTTAGCCAGTGCTAAAATACTCTGACTCAATCCCAAGGCACCCTTAACTAATCCCAGATGCAATCTTCTCAGATAGAAATGCATTCCTTTGATTTTCTGGTCGTGACTGTGGGTTTGGGGTGGATCAAAAAAACACAGTGCAAGCCAGGCCTGGTGGTGCAGGCCTGTAATCTCAGCTACTCAGGAGACTAAAGGAAGATGATTCCAAGTTCAATTGCCTTGCTAAGTTACCAAGACCCTGTATCAAAATGAAAATAAGAATCAAAAAGGCTGGTTGGCATTGGGGTTGGGAATGTGGCTCTGTTAATAGAATGCTTGCCTAATACACACACACACACACACACACACACACACACATGCACACGCGCACACACACACACACACACACATAAACACACAAACACACAAAATCCTGGGTTTAGTTCCTAGCACCACATAAGTGAATGTGGTGGCACATATATGTAATCCTAGCACTCAGGAGGCAACCTTGGAAGTTCAAGGCTATCCTCAGCTACATAGTAAGGATGAGGTCATCTGAGGCCACATGAGACCCTGTGCCAAAAAGGGGGGTTGGAAGGGAAGTATAGCTCAGTGGTAGAGAACTTACCTAGTATATTCCAAATACTAGATGTAGAATTGTAGCTCTCTCTCTCTTTCTCTCTCTCTCTCTCTCTCTCTCTCTCTCTCTTTCTCTCTCTCTCTCTCTCACACACACACACACACACACATGCACACACACATGCACACACACACAGAGGGACAGCTCAACTATCCCTCTCCTGTAGTTAATATTTTGAATTACTTATCTGTTTCTCTCTACCCTCACCCAATATGCTCCCATCTTCCCATGAAATAGAGTTTGTCCACCTCATGCCAGGTACGGTATCACATGACAGAGAAATGCGGTGTTCACAGTAGGCAGAATCCAGGGCCTCATGGAACCTGTCATCACATAAAAGAACAGTTTTGTGACCTGCCTGAACACTGAAGTGTGGCTTGTTGTTACAAAAGTGCATTTACTCACAAGTGATGACCAGGGGAAAGATGGGTCTGCACATGGAGGTGGGAATCGGAGGTGTCATGGACAGAGAAGACAAAGAAGTGACCGTAGACGCTCCCAGGAGAATGAGGACAGGAGTGGAGTGGGCAGACGGAAGGAAACCACTGTATTCTGGACAGAGGGGGAAACTTGGGCCAAGTCACCAGGGGCTCTGGAGCCTGAAACATCACTGGGGAGGGGGTAACAGAGAGGATGGAGGCCTGAGCAGACTAGGATCAGGAAAGACGGGAAAACCTTTGCTGAGTGAGATGGTGGGCACTTGGGAGTCACTGAAGGCCCATGTCGGGAGATCCTAAAAGACGCACAAACAATTTAATGTGGAGGAAAATGTCCACGGCTAATATCTTCAGTCCACAAAAATGAAACAACTTCATAGGTTAGTGCTCCTTGTCTGTGACAAAATACCGTAAGAAATCAACTTTAACGAGAGGAAGGTTTACTTCTGGTCACAGTTTCCGTGGATTCATCCAGCTCCACTGTCTCTGAGCCTGAGATGAAGCAGTGTCACCGTGAGGTCGTCACTGTGAGAAGCAGGGAGAAGGGCAAAGCTGCCCATTTCTTCATCAGAAGGCAGAAAGAGAAGGAAGCAGAAAGATCAGGGGCAGACTACACCCTTCAAAGGCACACAGGCCTCAGGTACCCGCTTTCTCCCGCTAGGCCATGCTTACAAACATGTCCACTTCTCTGAAGTGCCACAAGTTTGGTATCTTCAATACACGGGGTCTGGGGGAACATCGCAAATCACAAAATTGCTCTGATTTAAATATGAACTGTCCCCCAGTAGAATTGATGAATTGAAATGCTTGTGTGGCAGCTGGGGGATGTTTGAGAAGATGGTGGGACCTTTAGAAGGAACCTCATTGGAGGAAGTGTGTCTTTGGTGTGGGCCTGGAGGTGACATAGTCACGCCCTGCTTACTGTTCACTTTTTGTCTCCTGAGGACTGGTGCCTCCCACCGGGGTGACCCGCCAGCCTCCCATTCCCACTGTCATGGCTTCCCCACTGTCAGGAACTGTCTGCTTTCAAACTGCGAGCCAGGAATAAACCCTTCCTTTCTAAGATTGCTTCTTGTCAGGTATTTGGTCATAGCAGTAAGAAACTTAACTAAAAAGCTATGATGACCAGCTAACCCACTCCCAACTCTATCTTCTTCAAGAATCAGCTGACATCAATTTCTTCTCTGTCTACATTAAACAACTTTTCATGAAGTTGAAGGTCCCAGTCCAATTGGACCATGCGACAGCTGACTCGTTTATACATCACTGGGTCATTTAGAACACACCTAACACAGAATTGTGTTTTTCTCCACGTTTAGGGTTTCTCATGAGAGGAAAAGGGAGAACAAAAAGCATGAAGAGCTTCCAGAGGGCCACCACTCACCCCATGGTCAGATGCTGCAGGACAAGGAGGGTGTCAGGAGTCCTGAGAGCAGAGCTGAAGAGGCAGGAGAAGGCAGGGCTGCAGAGGAAGGACCCCTCCTCAGCAAAACAGAACTACAAAAAGATATTCAAGGTAGGAGAGCCCAGCCCCGATGCACTTGTGGGCATAAAGGGGTTTACAAAACAGGACTCCAGATCTAGGAGCCATGCCCAGGACAAGGGCAAAGCTAGTGTCATAAGACTTATCATATGTAGACATATAATATGTAGACTAATCATATGTAGACATATAATATGTAGTATACTATGTGTTTTAATGTTGCAATTCCAAGTCTGCAGGGTGACTACCATCCATGATGAAACTTTTGCCTCAAAAACTCTACTTTCCACACTAATTATTTTTTCATTGTTATCACAAAACACCTGACAAGAACAACATAGGAAAGAAGGGATTTGTTTTAATGTATTTCAATTTAAAATATATTATTATTACTTCTTTGTGAATTTCATAGTTTCCACCATATTCATCTGAACTCCTCTTCCTGACTCTTCCCAGATCTACCTCCCCAAGCCTTGTGTCTGCTTTTTAAAAAAATAGCCCATTGAGTCCAATTTGTTCAATCTATATACTCTTATCTGTGTGGTCACCCACTGGAGCATAGTCAACCTACCAGAGGTCACTTCCTTAAAGGGAACTAACTCTCTCTCATGAGTTGCCATTAATTGCCAATAGTGCCTCAGCTAGGGGTGGGATTTTATACCTACCTACCCCATCCCCCATTCCATGCAGAGGGTTTTTTTTTCTTCTGTTTAGGGTGTGCATAAATCTTGTGCTTGCTGTCACAACCACTGTGAGCTCAGATATAAAACTGCGTGTTGTGTCTGGAAAACACTATTTCAACCTATTCATCTAAAAGCTATATCACTCTTACAACCTTCCTGTTCCCTCTTTCATGGTGATCCTTAAACCCTGGGAGGAGGGATGTAATATGGATGTCCAATTTAAGGATGAGCATCCCAATTACTCTTATCCTGCAAATGGTGACCAGTTATGGGTCTCTGTGTTAACCACCATCTACTACAAGAAATGAGAAACTTCTCTAATGAGGGTTTATGGATGTAATAATCTATTGGTGTAGCGATAAATCATTAGGAGTTGGTTTAATATTTTGTCCATTTAGTAGAATAATAGTAGTATGTTCTCTATCAGGGTCTAGACACAGGTTCTTGGCCTGATCATGGTGCCCAGGTGTGAGTTTCATCCTGTAAAATGGGACTTAAATCCAATCAGAAAGTGGCTGGTTCCTCCCATGATGTTCATACCATTATTACACCAGTGGACTTGTCTTGTCAGGACAGTTGTTATAGTTCACAGGACTCATAGTTTGGTAAGACTGTTGGTTACATGTACTCCTTAGCAGGTGCATACAGCACCTTTCAGTACTATAAGAGCTAGCCAAGAGGGATGAACCTTCCTTATCTCTTAACTACATCAATAAAAATGCCAGGCGTTTGTAGGGCAGGTCTTAACTCTCGTGACCTTAGATAAATATTGTATCAGTGAGCATGTCTTGACAGGCTGGCTGTTTATATAGTTCCCAGAGTTCATAGCTGGTCAAGATTTTACTTACTTAAAACAAATCCTCAGGAAGAGAATGCGACTGAAGTGCATTCAGCTTGACCTTTGGGAAGACTTGGCTTTGGCAAAGGGCCCACAACTCTTTGTCCCTTTGCTGTTGCGTATATAGAGTTGGGTTCTGCCATGCTGGATGGAGCCTCCAGATCCAGGGAGCTTCACACCTGAATCCCAGGAACATTCCCGTAAAGAGAATGGCTAATAGTCAGTGAGTTCTCTAAGTATGAAGAACAAACCTTTCCTAGGGTCAATGGCAGGTGCCTTCAGAGCCATGGTGATGACACTGTAACCGATACAGAGGAAACAGACCCATGTCCCAGCACCTCCTCCTTTCTAGTCTTGCAATTTTTTTTTAAATGGAGGATTTTTTATTCATATATTCACTTATTTGTGAGACAATGGTTTATACTTGTTTATTCATTCATTTACATATTTATAGGCACAGTCTCATGTGTCACAGGCTGGCTACTTACTCAATGTGTAATAGATGTCCTCAAACTCCAAATCCTCCTGCTTCTACTTCTGGACTGACAGCTATGTACCACCAGATCAAGTTTATGTTGGGGATCAAACCTGATGTGAGACTTTCTGCATCCTAGGCAAGCTCTCAAGCCACTGAAATACCAAGTGAGCTACACCCCAGTTCTTCTGGCAGAGTCTCTTTCCTCCCCGTTCTTGTCTCTTGCTCTCAGCCTTACATGGATAGATACCACAGAATTATTTTAGCACCAAAGGCAAGGCCTTTCCACCCCAGAGATACCCACACTGCCTGAACTGAGAGAGCTTCGGAGAGACAAGCTGTCTTTACAATTTTCGTGTCTTTCTCTAGTTAAAGGAATCAAACTCTTTGCTAATGCATAATTGGTCTGCTAAGTAGGCTTCAAAGACAGAGGGGCAAACCAGGAAGTGATTTTTGAGGTAGATAGCTCTCTGTGACCTCATTTACAATCTGAAAGACAAAAGCCCTCCTGGTCATGAACGTGGAGCCATTAGTGCTGACAAGATTGACAAAATGCATTTGCCAGATTCTCCCAGTGACCTCCAGGGACCCAGCCACACTGAGTCCAGAATGGGTTTCGCTTTATGCAGACACCATATGCTTTATGAAGATGTGCAGTTGTGGTCCCCAGGAAAACCCTTGTTGCAGTGGTATACCAGCCTGAGAGCTAGGAACAAATGACCCTGATAAGGAAGAGCTTAGCAAATGGGTCACCTGCAAAGCCTGTCTTACTTCCCAGTCCTCAAGGAGAACAGTTGGGGGGAGGGGGGAAGAAGAGATGACCTACAGCAAAAGTGAAAGGAAAGGGAGCAGGGATCCTTTATCTTAGGATAAAAGTTTTGGCTTTAAAGCCAAGGAAGCAAGAAACCATCAGTGCTTTGAAGGTGATGCTCAAATCAAGGATTGTACTCATCTCCTGTCAATCACCTTCTAAGGGTCTCCAAGGACCCCGCAATTCTCCTACTGCCATGTCCCTCCATATTGACTCTCTCCTAGTTTTCCTTGTGTTTTCTTTCTCTCCAATTCTGTTTAGGGACTGTCTTAGTGGTTTACTGCTTCGAATAGACACCAAAACCAAGGCAAGTCTTATAAAGACAACAGTCAACCGGTTCAGAGGTTCATTATTGTCAGGGCAAGAGCATGGCAGCGTCCAGGCAGGCATGGTGCAGGCAGAGCTGAGAGATCAACATCATCTGACGGCTGCTAGTGGAAGACTGACCTCCAGGCAGCTAAGGGTGAGGGTCTTAAGCCCACTCCCACAGTGACACACCTACTCCGAGGCCACGCCCACTCCAACAGGCCCACCCCTCCCAATAGGGCCACTCCCTAGGCAAAGCATACACAAACCATCACAGGGACCAAGGTCCCCCTAACTCTCTTACCTTTACTCTGTATATCATTTGTGCAGTCAACAGAGTGACAGGAGCTTCAGACAGAGCTGCGGATGGAAACCACATTCTGTCTTTCACTCAGCAAATACTGGGTGAGCACCCACTGTGTATCAGCCACTGCTCCAAAAACTGAAAACATTCTGGAGAATAAAACCAATTTTTAAAAAAATGGTCAAAGGCATGAAGATAATGTATTACCCAGTCTCCAAGGCATCCAACTTTGCAGAGAACAGTTCTGTTGGGGGGGCGGGGTGTTGAGCATCCTTCTCATTCAAAGGTGGTCCCATCCGGGCCAGGCAAATTTTCTCAGGCAGTTAGCACTCAAGCTCTGGGCACAGAGTGTTTGGGGAACGTTTATCCTTGAGCCTGAGTTCAGAACCCACTCACTGTCCTTCTCTCAAGTCTATTTCTTATTTACCTCCCATATCAAAGCAAGTAGAATTTTCTTCCTTCTCGGGTTGTCCTCCCACTTCTGACCCTAAACATTCAGGAAATTACAAAGCAAGTTTCCAACAGAGGCTTTTGCCAGAGTCAGGCAGGTTTCCATGTCTGTCAACTAACTCTCCCTTCATCTTCCAAGCCTCATATACTGTGGACGAAGAGAAGTGGGGGCTCAGGGGCATTGCTGGCTTTAGAGCTAATGAGCTGCAAAAACAAGATTGGCTTCCATTGGCTGATGAGAAATGCTAGTATTTCCAAATGGAATTGTAGTGTGTGTGTGTGTGTGTGTGTGTGTGTGTGTGTGTGTGTGTGTGTCAGGGAGAAAGAGAGAGACAGAGTCAGAGTCCAGCATGTTTTAAACACAAATGTGTTTGCTTGGAAATGTGTGGTTTCCACAGTAATTTCTGGAATCTCTGTGCAGACAAATGGCAGAGATGACAGACTAAAGAGTCCCCAGTCCTCCCTCCTCCAGAAGCTGTGTATTGGATGCGACTGAAGCCACAAACCTTGCTTAGAATCTGTTTCTGCTTGAGGGAGTCAAGGAAAACTTTGGAGGCTGCAGATCAAAAAAGCCTGCTCCAATTTATCCAGACTCAGAAAACTCATCTCTCAGGCCAGTATTGCATAACTGCACATCCCGGTGGGACATAGCCAATGGGGCTGGGTTGTTTAGCAGAGCAGGACTGTTTTTCTGGGAAGGGTCAGATATCTGAAAAAGGAAGGACAGTGGATAGACCCTTGTCTTAGTCAGGGTTTCTATTCCTGCACAAACATCATGACCAAAAAGCAAGTTGGGGAGGAAAGGGTTTATTCAGCTTACACCTTCCATATTGCTGTTGATCACCAAAGGACTGGAACTCAAGCAGGTCAGGAAGCAGGAGCTGATGCAGAGGCCTTGGAGGGATGTTCCTTACTGGCTTGCTTCCCCTGGCTTGCTCAGCTTGCTCTCTTATAGAACCCAAGAATACCAGCCCAGAGATGGCACCACCCACAAGGGGACCTCCCACCTCGATCACTAATTAAGAAAATGCCCCACAGTTGGATCTCATGGAGGCACTTCCCCAATGGAAGCTTCTTTCTCTGTGAGCACTCCAGTCTGTGTCAAGTTGACACACAAAACCAGCCAGTACAACCCTATAACTTTTTTCAGTGTCATTTTTAATGATAGTTCTTAAATGCTTTAACCTTGCTTGTAGCCTACCACCCACCAGAGGTAATGGAAAAGAAAGTAAATCAGGGAAGTGGACCTATTTAGAAAGGTTCTTTGGAAATCGGCAGTTCAGTTCACAGGTTAGCAGGCAGTGGCAGCTCAATGCATTCGTAAACACTCAGATACACTCATAGCCCAGTTCAGTAGAGTCAGGTTAGCAACAGCGGTGACATGACCTAGCAGAGACAGCCAAGGCCTCAGCCTCAGCTTGAGTCAGCAGAAAGGACCAAGAGGAACACCAGGAAAAGTTCTCAGCTGTGCCTCTCTCAGGGAAGTGAAGCCTCAAGACACAAGTGTTGCACAGCTAGCTGTACCAGCAAGCCAACCTCTGTCTCTGTCACTCCATGGAGTCATATTTAAACCCTCCAAATATCACTCACCTCAGCATGTGCATCCAATCAGACCAAGTCCAAAGAAGCAGCAAGAAACTGCAGCACATCACCAGAAGTTTTTGGGTGTGTTTCTCTCTATGGAGTCTCAACAAGTGCAGCCCAGCTACTCAGTGTAAGGCGGACCAATACATGTGTGCTGTTAGCAAAGACTCTTTCATCACATGTCTTTTCACATGCTTGCTCCATGAAAACATTCCTTCACGAGTCTGCCTTAGACTTTCACACCTGTGTCCACTTAATAAAATGTTCTTCCACGTGTTTGCTCCAGCAAAACACCATCCAACTGACTTTCCGAAGAACCCTCAAATTTCCACTTCATAGACTCAAGTCTCAGGGAGAGTGAATGATCCTCCCCAAGCATGAGTGTGTGGTGATGAGTAGTTTGCTTCTGATCTCAGGAACCTTGTCTTCTGTGATACAAAATGGAGTTTACCATGCACCAATTTCCCTCCATCTCCTGGCCCCCTGAGATGTGAGGAGCACCAGCTACATACTCATGAAGCTAAGAACTCCATCATGCCTTCCCCGCTGTGGTGGACTGTCATACACTTCAAACTGTGAGCCAAAACGAGTCCTTCCTCCTTCCAGTTCTGTCAGGTCTGTCGCAGGGACCAGGGGCACAACCAATATATTGTTTCACGGAAGATATTGATAGAAGTGTTTCCCTTAAATCCAAATTCAAACCCACCTCTCAGACACTTCCACCACCATCTGTCTTTTAGAAAAAAATGGGTAGGTCCCATAATACATGAGATTCTAGAACAACCGTATGTCCCTAACTAGGTCCACCCTTCCCAAAAACAGTTGTTCCCTCCTCTCATAAGTGTGTCCCTAAAGGACAGGGGAGTTTTGTGTTCCTAGTCCCTTTACCATCCCCCACTAATGAACCACATTTGCTCCACTGCTTCCTGCAGCCAACCCTGGAGTTGGATTCAGAGACTCTGCTACCACTGGAATGGGGGAGAACCGACGACCATCTCCTGCTTCCAATTCCCGTCTGTTGACCTAGGATGTAGCTTTGCTAGCAGATTGGCTTGTTACTTCCAAAGTCTTTATAATTTTTAGATTTATCAGTGTTCAAAGACAGAAGGCAGCACACTCTTGGGTGTGCTATATGCCTCAGACAAGACCATATTTGTTAGGCTCGTCTGGTGAGTTGTTCACTCAGTTAAATCCCATTTGGGCCATACTTATGCCCCATCCCACATTGCATTGATACTTCCCAATCATCTGTATTGAGAGACTTGTTTGTCTCTTTCTACATCTTCCTCTCCTGCCTATGTCCATCACAGCTCTAGAGAGGGACCATTCACCTCTCATAATGTATCAATTATCATTTGCTCTTTATTGTTTTAAAAACTCTTTAAAAAATAACATGTCATAAGCAGAAAGAAGAAACATATAAAGTGATCAAGCTCCTCCTTGATCTTATAAGGGTTTTTAACTATGAAATACCTTCCTCTTTGCCCCGTAGTACCATAGTCATTGGAACATTGGATCATCATGCACCTAGAATTAGGCATCTTAGAATTCTACTGGTCATATCCTATTAAGTAAACACATTTAACAAGATGTCCAGAACAATACGTACAAGACTGGTAGGTGTTGCCATGTTGCCCTCAGAGACCCAAGCTTTCCACAGCTTCCTCCTCCTCCTTAGTCTCACATCCACAAGATGGCTACTCACCTCTGAGGTACAGCACACACACATTCCAAGCAGGAAAGGGACAGATGGATCCTGGAAAATGAAACGGGCTCATTCCAGCTGTGTACCAGAAAATGGTCGCTTCCCATGATCCTCTTCCCCACCCCAGACTATCCTTGCTCTCTGGATAGAACTATGACATGGGGTCATCCCAGCTGCAAAGCAATAGAATGATTTTATATGTAAAGCACTCACTTCATGACTTAAGAGCAAGGATGATGGGAAACTGATGGTGAGGGTCAGGGCTGACCAAGTATTATTACTCCTGATTCATAAGGAAATAGATCCCTTTTTGAAAGGGATTATGAAAGGTGAGATTTTTCCAGGTTCACAGCTACAGAGAACAGCACCTCTCAACTTCCAAGGACCCATAGTCTGCTACTGTGTGGACAGCGATGGCCTTGCAGGAGGCAGCATTTAGAATCAACCATTGAAATACATCTACTTACAAACACTGCCTTTCATCTCCTGGAACAGCCAGCATCCCACAAAGAGAGCCTAGGTGGTAAACAAGTCCACTCTGCTACTGTGTGTATATGTGTGTGTGTGTGTGTGTGTGTGTGTGTGTGTGTGTGTGATATGTGTGTGAACTCTGTGTTATACTAACAGCTCTTTCCTCTGATTTTCACAATGCAGCAGGGTTTAGAATCAGCCTTGGTCTGCCCCAGTTTATATTTTCCAGAAAATAAGAGGGTTGGTGCCAGGGAGCCTTTTTTTCTATAAACTGATGGTAGAATGGTGGTCAACAGCACACTGTAGCAAATGAAGAGGCTTGACTCCCAGCTCCATTGGCTTCCAGTGTGCGTTCCTGACCAAGTCCCTTAACCTCTCTCTGTTATTATCTCTCCACCAATGTATCAGAGCCCTCTTGCCACAGAGCAAATGACCACACATCTGGTGGATTAAAACAACATCTGCTAATTATGTCTGCTTTCGTGGGTCATGAAACTGTACAAAGCTTAGCTGACTCCTATCCTTGGCATCCCCTTGTGGCTCTGGGTTCTTGGCAAGAACCATTTCTTTGCAGACTTAGAACTCACGGTGGCTTGTCTCTTGAAGGCTTTGAACTCAAGGTCATTTCTAAGGGACTCAACGAAGTAGGTCAGGCCTGCCAAGATACACTCTTTGTTTTTATTTTGGGGGTGTGGGTGGTTTGCTTGCATGTAGGCATGTGTACCATATGTGTGGTTCCTACTGAGACCAGAAAAGGGCATCAAATCTTCTGGAACTGGAATTACAGATGGTTCTTAGCTACTCTGTGGGTTCTAGGAAACAGACTGGTTTCCCCTGGAAAGCAACAGGTCTCTTAGCCACTGAGCCACTTCTCCAACCCGTAAGCTCCTCCTTGATCCCTTTAGAGTCATCTTATAAGGGTTTGTTTGTTTTTTTTTTTAACTACAAAATCCCTTTATCTTTGCCAGGTAGTGCCATAGTCATTGGACTGTTAGATCATCACATTCACCAGCCCATGTCACATCCAAGGACACGGATCATCCAAGGGCACATATCATATTGTGTTAGAATCCTAGACATCTTAGAATTCTACCTGCCATACTCTGTACAATAAAGATTCAGGTTCTATCTTACACGGTCCTTCTGAATACTCAAGCCACAGGGTAGAGCCCATGCTAGGAGCTGGGGGAGTCAAACAATATTAACGTAAAACTTGTTTTAAAAGCAATCACAAGCCAGGTATGGTGATGCATGTATGCAGCCCAGCACTTGCAAGGCAGACAAAAGAAGGACAGATGTTCAAGTTGACCTTGGTTAGACAGAGAGTCTGAGGCCAGCTTGGGTTACAAGAGACATCGGCGAAAGTAATGATAACAGAATCAAATTAGAATGTTTAGAAATTACAGTGTTTCTCTTGCATTAACAGCTTTCCCCTGATGCAAAAGTTGGCAAGAAGCCTTAAAGCTTTAATACAACTAAATGAATGATTCAGCTGAATAAATGACCTTTGGAGATACACATATACATACACATACACATATACATACCCAGTGTGTGATTTTGTTTTTGTTTTTTTTTATCATATGGGAGCTATTGTCAGAAACAAAAAGTGCTTAAACCAGTCAAACACTGTAATCCATAGGGTGTTCATTTCCACCCTCAACAAGCCCGTTGGTTTGGCTTCTAGCTTGCAACACAGAGGAGCATCTATTTGGCTGCCAGAGTCTGCACAGGTAAGTCCACATTCTAACAGGGTGGTGTATGAGCCCCTGCTGCCCTGGCGGAAATCACCCAGAGCTTTGTCCAAAGCAAAACTCAGACTCAATGGGCATGGGGACACACCTGTGCACTGGACTTTTTCAAAGCTTCTATGGGAGACTCTGACACACTATCAGGACTGGCAAACGGTTCAGTCCATATAGGGCTTGCCGTGAGAGAATGAAAACCCGAGTTCAATCCCCCAGAACCCAGATGAAGCTGCAGAAAGAGCTAGGTGTGGTTCTCAGCACTGGGAGGGGCAGAGGGCAGGGTCTGGAAAGTTTGCTGACCAACCAGCCTAATTGGTGAGCTTCAGAAAATGAGAGAGCTTGTCTCAAAGGTGCCGGAGCCCTAAAGATGACACCCAAGGGTGGTCCTAAGGCCTCCACAGACATGGGCATGGTGGCGTGTGCAGGTAAGTTAATGTCTTTTTCTGTAGCCTGCACGTGGCAAGGCCCTGTCTCAAAGAAAACAAAAATAAAATCCAAAGATGTAGGGGTGCAGCTCAGTGGTAGAGCATTTGCCAAGTATGTGTTCTTTCCTTAAGAGGGGAACAGAGTAGTTCAGCAGAAGCCTATTTTTACTTTAAAGGACTCAGAGTTAAGTAGGAAGGTGCCCTTTCTGTGCCCAGAGAGAAGTATTTTCAGCATCAAGGGCATAGGATTAATTTTGAGGTTATAAACAAATCTTCTTTTTAAAAAAAAATTCCAGTGTTCTAGGAGTATGCGTTATCTCCAGGTTTAATCACTTCCAGAGGATGCCTCCCTGCACCTTCCCCTGCTCTGTCCCCTTCCCATGACCCCTAAAAACCATTGCTAAAGAAAGAGTTTTAAAATTACCCAAATGTCCTGGTTACCTCACAAAAAATAAAGAGTAGCCTGTCGTCTCCCACTCCCTTGCTTCCCTAGGCCTTCCCTCCTCCCAGGGCATCCTCCACCCCAGCCTGGGAGGGGCCGCCCCTGCTGCCTTCTGAGTGAGCAGTCCCTGAGTCAAGCAAAGCTAGTTTCAAAGTCAGACCATTCATGGCTAAGGGGCTTCAGCAAAGCCCCATGAGACTGGACTCCTCTTAAGATAATGCTGGAGTAGTGGAAGACATTTGAGATCGAAAGCCACGTGTGCTCTGGTGCCTGGGGTCTAAAGCGGAAGCCCCTCCTGGCATGCTACACACTGCTGTTTATCCCTGACAGGCATCCCAAGAGCAGAGCATCTGGGAATAAAAGGTGAATTTCTGCTCAGACCAGCATCTGTCTTCACGGTCCTCTCCCCATGAACTTGTTTCCCAAACATTTATTGAAGCTCTGTTAAATTCCAGATACCTCATTAAACCATGATAGCCCAACTATCATCACCAATACTATTACTCCACCAATGAAATGCCCAGAGCTGGAGAGATGTCAACAGGTCAGTGAAGTGTTCACCGTACAAGTGTGAGACACCCTGAGTTTGACCCCCAGCACCCACCCATGTAATAAATGGCGCGGCACACATCTGAAATCCCAACACTAGGACAAAGAGAAAGATAGCCCAGACTAGCCTAACAGGCAAGTTCCAGGCCAGTTTGAGATCCTGCCTAAAAAACAAGTGGACAGTACATGAGACACAGCACCCAAGAGTGACCACCTTCCCACCTTCCTCCACGTGTCCCCGCACACATATGCACATTCAGAATGCAAGCTCAAAGGAAAAAGGAATGCTTCTCACATACCAGAACAGACCTCAGAAAGACTGATTCTGAGTCACATTTTATTATTAATTAATTTATTTTCTTTACATCCCTATTGGAGCTTCCCCTCGCTCCTCTCCTCCTACGCCCTCCCTCTCACCTCACCCTCCATCATCCTCCCATCTTCCCTTTCTCCTCAGAAAAGGCTGAGTCATGTTTTTATATCTACCTTGGCCTTTAAGGGGAACTGCTCAGTGAGGTTGACTTCTGGGTTTTTTTTCTCATTAATTAATTTATTTATTTATTCACTTTACATCCCAATATCAACTCCCCTCCTCCCAATCCCCCTACACCTCTTCCCTCCACTTCCCACTCCTCATGTCTTTTGTGAAGAAGGAGTTCCTTCTGTCCCCCAACCCCCCATATCACCCCAACCTGGCACATCAAGTCACTGCAGGACTAGACTCATCCTCTCCCACTGAGGCCAGACAAGGCAGGCCAGTTAGGGGAATGGGACCCACAGAAAGACAACAGACTCAGGGACAGCCTCTGTTTCAGCTGTTGGGGGACCCACCTGAAGCTGCTACGTATGTGCTGGGGGCTTAGGGGGTAGGTCCAGCCCATGCTCGCTCTCTGGTTGGTGTTTCAGTCTCTGTCAGCCCTCAAAGGTCCAGGTTAGTTGACTCTGCTGGTCTTCTTGTGGAGTCTCTATCATCCTGGGGCCCCCCAATCCTTCCTCCAACTCTTTCACAAGACTCCCTGAGCTCCATCTAATGTTTGGCTGTGGGTCTCTGAATCTGTTTTCATCAGCGACTGGACGGAGCTTCTCGGAGGACAGTTATGCTAGGCTTCTCTCTACAAACATAACAGTATCATTAATAGTGTCAAAGATTGGTAATTGCCCATGGGATGGGCTTCAGTTTGGGCCAGTCATTGGTTGGTCATTCCCTCCATCTCTGCTCCATCTTTTCCCTGCACATTTTGTAGGCAGGATACATTTTGGGTCAATGTTTTTTGGGTGAGTTTGGTGTTCTTATTTCTTCACTGGGAGTCCTGCCTGGCCACTGGAGGTGGCCACCTCAGACTCCATATCCCCCTGATAGGAGTCTCAGCTACACTCATTCCCATAGACCCCCTGGAGCCTCCTCCCACCCCTGTCCCAGGTCCCTGGCACATCCTAGAGATGTCCACCCCTACTGATTTCTGTTCTCCCTAGATCTGATTCCTCTACCCCGTTCTCCTCCCCACCCCTTCACCCACCAGTTCCCTCCCTCCATCCACCTCTGATATCTATTTTATTTCCCCTTCTGAGAAAGATTCAAGCATCTTCCCTTGGATTCTCCTTGTTATTTGGCTTTTGGGGGGGGGTCTGTGGAGTGTATCATGGTTATCCTGTACTTTATGACTAATATCCACTTATCAGTGAGTATATACCATGAATGTCTTTTTGTGTCTAGGTTACCTCAGTCAGGATGATACTTTCTAGTTTCATCCATTTGCCTGCAAAATGATCATGATCTTGTTTTTAATAGCTGAGTAGTATTCCATTGTAAATGAACCACATTTTCTGTATCCATTTTTTCAGCTAAGGGACATCTGGATTGTTTCTAATTTTTGGCTATTACAAATAAAGCTGCTATGAACATAATGGAGCAATTGTCCTTGTGGGATGATAGAGCATCTTTTGGGTATATGCCCAGGAGTAGTATAGCTGGATCTTGAGGTAAAAATATTTCCAGTTTCTCAGAAACAAATTGATTTCCAGAGTGGTTGTGCAAGTTTGCACAACCACCAGCAATGACGGATTTTGATCTTAGTCATTCTGATGGGTGTAAGGTGGAATCTCAGAGTTGCTTTGATTTGCATTTCCCTGATAATTAATTACATTAGACATTTCTTTAAGTGCTTCTTGGCCATTAGAGATTCCTCTGTTGAGAATTCTGTTTAGCCTTATACCTCATTTTTAAATTGGATTATTTGGGTGTTTTTTGTCTAATTTCTTCAGTTCTTTAGATATTTTAGGTATTAGCCCTCTGTCAGATGAAGTTTTTTTTTCTCATTCTGTAGGCTATTGTTTTATCCTATTGACAGTGTCCTTTACCTTACAGAAGTTTTTCAGCTTCATGAGGTCCCACTTTTAATTAATTTAGGAGTTCCCATTTATTAATTGATCTTAGTGCCTGAGCTATGGGTGTTCCCTTCAGGAAGTTGTCTCCTATAGCGATGAGTTCAAGGTTAGGCTCACTTTCTGTTCTATTAGATTTAGTGTACCTGCTTTTATGTTGAAGTCTTTGATCTACTTAGACGTGAGTTTTGTACAGGATGATAAATATGAATCTATTTGCATTCTTCTACATGCAGTTCTTCTATACCCAGTTAGACCAGCACTAGTTGAAGATGCTCTCCCTTTTTCATTGTATCAAATGTTCATAGACATTTGTTTCAATTTCTTGGATTTGGTTCTGTAGATCAGCCTGTCTGTTTCTATACCAATACCATGCAGTTTTTATTACTATTGTTTTATAGTACAGCTTGAGGTCAGGAATGGTGAGAGAAGTTCTTTTATTGTTCTAGATTATTTTACTTATCCCAAGTTTTTTGGTTTTTTCCATATGAAATTGAAAATTTTCTTTCAAGGTCTGTAAAGAATTGTGTTGGAATTTTGATGACAATGTCATTGAATCTGTAGATTGCATTTGGTAAGATGACCATTTTTGCTATGTTAATCCTACTGATCCGTGAGCATGGAAGAGCTTTGCATCTTCTGAGATCTTCTTCAGTCTCCTTTTTCCAGAGAGTTGAAGTTCTTGTCACTCAGGCCTTTCACTTACTTGCTTAGAGTTACACCAAGGAATTTTATATTATTTGTGGCTTTTGTGAAGGGTGTTGTCTCCCTAACTTCTTTCTTGCCTGTTTATTGTTTGTATAAAAGAGTGCTACTGATTTCTTTGAGTTAATTTTGTATCCAGCCACTTTGCTGAAGGTATTTATCAGCTGTCTGAGCCCTCTGGTAGAATTTTGGGGGTCACTTGTGTATACTATCATATCATCCACAAATAGCAATACTTTAACTTCTTCCTTTTCAATTTGTATCTCCTTGATCTCCTTTAGTTATCTTCTTGCTCCAGCTAGAGGTTCGAGTGCTATATTGAAAAGAAAGGAAGAGAGGGAACAGCCTTGTCTTGACCCTTAGTTTAGTGGAGTCGCTTTAAGTTTCTCTCCATTTAACTTAATATTGGCTATTGGCTTGCTGTATATTGCCTTTATTGTGTTTAGATATGTGCCTTGAATCCCTGATCTCACCAAGACTTTTAATATGATGGGTGTTAGATTTTGTAAAAGGCTATCAGCATCTAAGGGGATGATCATGTGGGTTTTCTTTCCTTTCAATTTCTTTATATGATGGATTACATTGATGGATTTCCATATATTGAACCATCCTGGTATTCCTGGGACGAACCCTACTTGATCATGGTGGATAATGTCTTTGATATGTTCTTGCATTTGGTTTTTGAGTACCAGTTCTGGGGATCAAACTTGTGTCATGATTGCACAGCAAGCTCTTTTCTGGCTAAGCCATCTCCTGAGGCCCAATCAAAGCTATTTATGAGCTCCAAAAGACATGCTATATAGTTGGGGGAAAAATCATGCAATCTACAAATCCTAAAGTATTTACCATCTGGCCTTTGAGGAAAAAGTTTGTCAACCTCTGCATTAAGATAGGAGAATTTTCCATCTGTGCAGCAAAATGAAGGGTTTGCACAATTAACTCCTTAATTGACCCGATTAAGCAACCATGCCGGTGATATTCTCTACTCAGTTAAATCCCCACAGTGAGGATCTGCTCAGCTCACATAGCTGCAGTAGAACGACTTCCTGATAATACGCATTCTCAGAGCCTCCACCAGGCATCTCTGAGCATCACCTAGGCACTTCCCAACACCCTTTATTAGCCCATTCTTTATTTTATTTAGTTCTATTTTACTTAGTTCTCTAAAGGAACATCCATGTATTAAAAAGGAACTTGTTAGCTTGACTAAAGGGTGTGGTCCTTTTAGTCCAACAATGGCTGTCTCATAGTAGAGATGTCAAGACTACAGTGGCTGTTCAGTCCATGAGGCTGAATGTCTCAGCAGTTCCAATCAGGGCGCTGAAGCCCTAGTGGGTTCCTGGGGAACTCCTGGTCTTATATCAGAATCCTAAAAAAAATTTGTTCTAATACCAGTGTACTGGCTGGTTTTGTGTGTCAACTTGACACTGGCTGGAGTTATCATAGAGAAAGGTGCTTCAGTTGGGGAAGTGCATCCATGAGATCCAGCTGTAAGGCATTTTCTCAATTAGTGATCAAGCAGGGAGGGCCCCTTGTGGGTGGTACCATCCATGGACTGGTAGTCTTGGGTTCTATAAGAGAGCAAGCTGAGCAAGCCAGGGGAAGCAAGCCAGTAAGCAGCATCCCTCCATGGCCTCTGCATCAGCTCCTGCTTCCTGACCTGCTTGAGTTCCAGCCCTGACTTCCTTTGGTGATGAACAACAGTTTGGCAGTGTAAGCTGAATAAACCCTTTCCTCCCCAACTTGCTTCTTGGTCATGATGTTTGTGCAGGAATAGAAACCCTGACCAAGACAACGGGTGTAGGAATGTCCCCAGAACCAGGTAGATGAACTTGCTGGTGAGCATGTGAATAAGCAGAGAGAAAACACTTTCCTCTACCACGCCCATCTGGACTGCCTCCAGGGGGTGCCCATCTGGACTGCCTCCAGGGGGTGCCCATCTGGACTGCCTCCAGGGGGTGCCCATCTGGACTGCCTCCAGGGGGTGTCATCCACATTCAGGGTCAATCTTGCTGTTTGAAATAATCTGATCAAGAAAATCCCTCACCCACCATAGTGCCAAGTGGCTTGTGATTTCAGTTAGTCGGGTTGATGACAGATCAGCCACCACCCATTCCCCACCACAACTTCCATTCTCAGCTCTTGGTGGAGAGTGCGTTGTGTTTTCTTGTCATTCCCTGTGATCAGACACTGCAAAAGTAACCCTGTTTATTGCAACAAAGAAGCAAGCACCAGGTCCACCAGATCAGGGAATCCTGGAATACAGTCTTTCTCTTCCTGCTTATTTGAAATAGATTGGCGGTTGCCAAACCCTCTGGGTTCTATAAATCTACCTCCAAACCCTATGGGTCCTATAAATCTACCTCTAATCCCCTCAGGATCAAGTGACAGCAAAGCCTCAGGACAAGATCGTGAATTGTCCCCTCCAACAACGAAGAACTTCCGAATATACGACGTGAGCCCCCTTTCTTCTCCTTACCCGTTGCAGACTGAGAAGATGAGTCCCCACAGAAGGGTGAGCTGGGGCATGAGGAATCATGGCTGGCTGGGTGGGTGGGTGATCAGAAGGGGCAGGATTCTCACCCAGACCCTGTCACCTGCCTGCCATTGTTTCAGATTAGAGAGAGAAATGAAACCCCTGCAAGTATGGAAATATACTGTAAGCCTCACTCAGGGAGTGACCAAAAGAAGACACTCTCCAGTGTTCTCCAGTTCTCTGAGGTTCCTGGAGGCATTTCCTACCCCAGGATACCTCCGTGTTCTGCCTTCACGTCCTGGGTGTCTGCTGCCCTGTCTGTTGTGGTTATGCTGACCACATAAGGTGGCCTTTACCCTTTGATGACCAGAAGCCCTTTTGTCTTTCCCACAGGTAATAGGTTCCTTTCACTTTGTGGGAAACGTGTTCCCCCAGCACTTCAGAGTTATTCTGAATTTTTATCCCTATTATATACAATTTAAAAAAAAACAGAGAATCCAAATTCAGATGTTCACGCAGGTAACAAGTTTCTATGTGGAACTTCCTACATGGTCTGCAAGCCATGTAGGCGGAGAACATCTAATTGGGGTGGGCTCTGTTAGTTTTAAAACAAAACCCCGATTGTTCGATTTTACCAAATGAAGACTCAGGACCCAGATGCTTTGGTGAATGCCTGCTAGCTCAGAGAGGCAGAGAAAGCTCCCAGCTGATCTTCCTCCTCAACCCAAGTCCCAGAAGGGCAAAGCTCCTTCTCCACACTGTCTTAAGAACCCTTCACACTGAATGTCCCTCCTTCCTTGTGTCTCTCATCGTTCCCATGACTTCCTTTTTCTCTATGGACTTTTCCTAAGTTCACTCCCTGTCAACTGGTTGCTTGCTCTGCCTCTTGACCTGTGGTTGACTTTATTTAATCTTGCTTACAATGATCAGAAAGCTGCTGGATCAAAGGTGTGCACTAGGGCTGAGCCACACCACAACTAGAAACAGGTTTTCCCAGTACACAATCTCAGGGTTCATGGTATGGTCAGATATCCTGCAACAGGGTTCAAACAGAGAGAGATACTAGCGCTAAGTTACACAGGGACAGAGAGAATGCTGTGGCCATTCTGAGAAAAGCTAACTTGGTTAAGAATTTAGGATGGCCCCCAGTGGAGGTGATAAGTTATTGGAAGCCAAAGGCAGGGTTTTAGAAGATGACTGGGAGTAAGGGAGAAGGCAAGAGAAAAATAGATGAGGATGGGTGGGATGCAAGCAGAAAATATGTAAACTTAGGTCTTGTACTAAAAATATGATGATGGTGAATGATTGTGGTGATGATGATGATGGTGGTGGTGGTGAGGAAGATGTTGGTGATGAGGATGATGATGGTGGTGATGAGGATGATGGTGGTGGTGGTAGTGAGGATGATGATGGTGGTGGTAAGGAAAATGATGGTGGTGATGAGGATGATGATGGTGGTGATGAGGATGATGGTGGTGGTGGTAGTGAGGATGATGATGGTGGTGGTAAGGAAAATGATGGTGGTGATGAGGATGATGATGGTGGTGATGAGGATGATGGTGGTGGTAGTGAGGATGATGATGGTGGTGGTGAGGAAGATGATGGTGGTGATGAGGATGATGATGGTGGTGATGAGGATGATGGTGGTGGTGGTAGTGAGGATGGTGATGGTGGTGGTGAGGATGATGATGGTGGTGATGTGGATGATGATGGTGATGAGGATGATGGTGATGGTGATGGTGATGGTGATGATGATGGTGGTGGTGAGGATACTGCTGCTGAGTCTTCTAAAGAAAGTCAACACAGCAAATAGGAAGAAACAGCAGAGCTGGAGATGGACAGAGATGGAAGGGCCACTCATTATTCACTGCAGAGAGCTCCACGGGAGGTCAGCCCTGGTCACACCTGATGAGGTTGGTTTTGGTCCATCTGAGGCCCATCACCAACAAGCTATAGCTCTTTATGGTAAACCCTGAAATGGCCTTCCTTTGAAAGAGCAGATACCCTGAAACGACATCTAGACACTTATATCTGATGGCAGAGAAGGTGACAGGACCTAGAAAAGCCCTCTGCCACCCTGCTGGGATCTGAGATCTGATTGACCTCAAATGTTTGTCAGCAATTCTGTCATCATTCCAGGGTGGCCATCTCAGTCCCTATCCGGGGTCTTCTTGGTCAGTGTTGGAAGAAACAAAACCTGGTCTTGTTTCCTGATATGTGGGAGACAGGATGTGGTCTAACTCCCTCACTGGGACCAAGTTCCTGTGGAGAGTCTGGTTTCCCACACCCTCACTCTGCCACAGGCCTAAGTTAGAATGAGGGGGAGAAACTCAGTTGTCAGCAGCCCAAAGCCATGAGCCACCAATCTCAGTCACTGGCCAGATCCCTGGCTTTGTGGAAACAAACAAAAATCAAGCTGTGGAGAAAGACGGTAATTTTTGGGACTCCTCCACTACGCAGGGAGCCAAGCGTTCCTGGGCAAAGTCTCCCGGTGAGGTACACACAAGCAGATCACAAGGTGGAACTCATTGTGTTAGAACGACTTGTGTTGTCTGGGAAGAATTTGGGGCCTGTTGACAATCCAAAGGGGCTGAGTAAAAAGAGAGACAAGTGGAGGGTCCTACGGTCAGACACTAGAAAAGTCAGGGAGGCAGAGCAGAGTGGTTGTTTTCCTAATTACTGTGAGAAAATGCCTGATACAAGCAATTGGCAGAGGGGAGAGCTGATTTTGGCTCAAGGCGATGGTCAACCGTGGGCAGGAAAGCCTGGTGGTAAGAGCAGGACGCAACGGTGCTTCTTTGATATGTTGCTTTCTGTTCAGTCCAGGACCCCAATCTACAGAACAGGGTCACCCCACATTTATGATGAGTCTTTTCTTCATACTTCATCTAATCTAGAAATGCCTCCCAGATAGGCCCAGGTTTGTTTCCATGGTGATGCATGCGTACATGTGTGCATGTGTGTGTGTGTGTGTGTGTGTGTGTGTGTGTTTGCACGCACGCTTGGACTGCTCTCACCAGCTTTTTACATGAGTGCCTGCGATCCAAAGTCAGAGCAAACATTTTACTGACTGAACCCAATGTGTTGCTTTTCGTCTAAATTATGCCACAGCAAAGGCAGGAAAAAAAGTAACCTTGGTCAGCAGTCCTCATGGAGCTGAGCAAAAAGTCAAGGTTCCATAGTGAGTCAGCACCATTTGAGCTGGAAGGTCCGAGCTCCAGCTCTCCCTGGTGCTAGACTCCTGCTAGTTAGGGTTTTACTGCGGTGAACAGACACCACGACCAAGGCAACTCTTACAAGGACAACATTTAAATGGGTCTGGCTTACAGGTTCAGGGACTCAGTCCATTATCATCAAGGCAGGAGCATGGCAGCATCCAGGCAGGCATGGTGCAGGAGGAGCTGAGAATGCTATATCTTCATCTGCAGGCTTCTAAGCAAAGACTCATGTCCATGCAGTTTAGGAGTAGGGAATTAAAGCCCACACCCATAGTGACACACCTACTCCAACAAGGCCACACCTCCTCATAGTGCCACTCCCTATCCTAAGCTTATCCTATCCTAAGGACTTAAGCCTAAGACCGTGGCTCGAGCTTAGGACAAACCATTTTTATGGTTTATACAAACCATTCACAATTCCTGACAGCAAGTGGAGGGCGGGGCTCTATCCTCTGTCTCTCAAGACAGCAGAAGGCAAAGGCCAACGAATGCCCATCTCATCGATGAGAGGCAGGAGCAGAGCTGCCTGCTGAAGAGTAAGGCTTGTCTAATGATGCACCCGTGCTAACTAACTGGTCCTTTGCAGGCACGTATGGCCCGTCTGCCCCAGCAGGGCCCTTTCCGGCACCTTATGGACATGAAGGCAGAGAAGAGGCTGGCCGGGTGGAAGGAACGCCGTAGCCGCTTTGGTGACATCAACGTGCACAAATGTTATCAGTTTGGGCAGGTCTTCTCTCCTTTCCAGGCTCTGGCCACCACAGTAAGTTTCAGATTAAGTCCTTGGGGCAGCACCAGCGCCAAATCTCAGTTCTTCATCCTTTTCAGGACTGTATTAGTCAGTTTGGGCCCCAATAATTCCGCGTCACAAAGGGTTAAAGCTAAACTCCATAACTCAGTATCCAGTAGCATGGCAAGCATCTATTCTCCGGGCCCATTATCTACAGAGAAATATCCTTCGTTTCTTGAATATACGCCTTTTTTTTTCCTCACTGCCAGCTCACAGAAAAGGAGGGGATAAAGAGCTGAGACTCGTCCTCCCATCTGCCATTATCAGTAATCTCTCTATCACATCCTGTATGAGGAGGAGCTCAGGGGATGGTTAGACAGCAATGACTACAGCGTTGATGTTCAGAGATGAGGTCATTCCAAGGGCAAGAGCTAGACAGGGAAGGAGAGGCATTTGGTATACGTTTGTGCGGTCTGAGAGTTTGAGTGTGCCTCTATACTACACGGAAAGACTGATTAAAATGTAGATTCCGGGGGCTGTGGCAATGACTTAATGGGCCGCGCAAGCATAAGGGCCTGAGTTCAAATCCCGGAGCAGCTACATTAAAAAGCTGAGAGTGGCCCTGTGCATGCCTGCTGTCGAAGCTCTGTGGGTAGCAAGGGGCAGATACTGGAGCATCCCTGGGGCTTAGTGGATGTCAGTCTAGCTATGGGTTCAGTGAGAGACCGTGGCTCAAGAGAATGAGGCAAGGAATGATAGATCAGGACCTCAACCACCCTCTTCTGGCATCCATGTACTCATGGATATGCGTGCACATGCACACATGTGCGCATGGAGCGCGCGCGCGCGCGCGCGCGCGTGAGCGCGCACACACACACACACACACACAGCGTGGATCCCAAGCTTTTGTGATTTCAATTATGCGGAGGATTTTTGGCAGGAGAGGGCTTGGAATTGCCTTCCTGAATGATTGCATATACTGCCTTTGTGCCTTATTACCGAGTCAACCCTGCCCCAACCGTGCTTCTTCCAAGGCACACACAGAAAATTATACATCCTGGAAGGCACAATGGGTACATAATGGGTACACATTAGAAGGGTGTCTGACAGGGTTCAACAACTAGAACCCTGAGCATGGAAGAGATAACATGTCAACTGCAACTAGTCACAGTCCTCCGATGTGTGCTGGAACCTGCTGTTGCACATCTGTACTAAGGCTTATCTGAACATCAAAATCAGCCAGGGAATTAGATATATTAATAATGATTAAGCCTTTCTCAAAACAATTAGATGAGAAGGTTGAGGTTGGATCCTAGATCACATCTGCTGGTCTTCAAGCTCCGTAGATGCAGTCGCCAATTCATCCTTTCTTTTCCAAGACTGACTTTCACATTTGTCCCTGCAGTTTCCGACTTTTAACACATGAAGTCTTGAGTCTCAGAAGACTCTGAGGTCCTTGTTCTAAAAGCAAATATCTCAACTCCTTCGGACCAGAGCAAACCAGATGGTTTGTCGTGCTAACCACATTCCCATGTGAAGTTGAATTTGAAAATTGCCACTCTCTGATCTTTCTAGAAACTAGCCAGATTTCCTCTTCTGTCTGCTGACCAATATTCTTCAGACACTGTACTTGTGTCCAGGCCCAAATCCGAGAATGGAAATCCAAACCCCACCCCCAAGGAGCTTCTGTTCTCCCGGGAATGCACTGCCATGAACCAAAGTCATACAGTCATAAGAGAGTAAGAGAGTGGTTAATGAGGAGAATGGTCATAAACTGTTAACCCAGAAGGAGCTAAGAGTCTTCCATATTAGCATGCAGGCTTGCTTCAGAACAAGCCCCTACAAATGGATGCCTTCTCTGTGTGAAGAGACCATCTATCATGTGCTAGAAGGAACAGTGCCCATGTCTTAAGTTATTAGCTCATGTCATGTTGTGGTGGTAGTGACTTTTCTGTTCATGTGATAAAACACTCTTTACCAAGAAACATGGAAGGAAGAAAGGGTTTATCCTGGCTTATGGCTCCAGAGGGATAGAGTCCATGGTCTCAGGGATCCTGCAGCCTAGTGGCAGCAGGAAATCGGCTGGTGTTGTATTTCTACACACAGGAAGCAGAAGGACAGAACAGAAGTGGAGGGAGGCCACATACCCCCAGTACTTCCTCCATAAGGAGAGATCAGGAAGTGGAGGAAGGCCATAAACTGTCAAAATACACACACACACACACAGGCACACACACACACACACACACAGGCACACACACACACACAGGCACACACACAAACACACACACACAGGCACACACACAGGCACACACAAACACACAGGCACACACACACACACAAACACACACACACACAGGCACACACACACACACACACACACACACACACACACAAGTACTTCCTCTAGCAAGGCTCTGCTTCCTAAAGGTTCCACAACCTCTCCAAACAGCATCACTGGGGGCCGTTTCTCATTCAAACTGCTACACGGGTTCAGCACTGAAGAGTGCGCTAACACTTAATTTTCATGCACTGTCAAATGCGCATCAGCTCACTCTCTCCATAGGACACAAAGCTAGAAAAACACAGTTGCGTGTCTACAACTGTTAGCCCCCCATACCGAAGCGAAGCCAGGATTTGAACCTGGGAAGGTGTAGCAAGGCACATCCATTAACAGCTCCCTTTGGAGATATCAACAGGTGCTCTCAACCCCCACGCTCCCTCTCATCACAGTTCTTCTCTGCTTCATAGGAGATGCGGAGGTTGGTGCTACCCAGAGACTTGCCTATGAGTTCTCACATGCGGAGAATAAATACTTCATCCCTCGGTGACATGAATCTCCAGGATTTACCCCTGTCTCCAAAAGAGCTGGCCTTGGGAAAGGATGATAGCCATCGTGAGAAAGAGAAGCCAGTGAACCACATTAAAAAGCCTTTATTCCCCCCGATAGTTAAAGCAACGAAATATAACGACATGAAATAAAATTGCAAAACTGTATTGTGGTCCCTCACTGCAAGATCTGGCACGAAAACAGAAAGCACCCGAGGTCTGAGACCATTGAGCCAGCCTCACATACAATGGTGTTTATATAGGTCTAAGAAATGACCATATTCTGCTCTGACACAGGCTGAACCATTAGGAGGTGTAAGAGGCACAGCAAGACCCAAATCCTCAATGACACTTTCCTCAGAAGCCTGAAAGATTAGTGGGATAAGGCTGCCCCTCTGTGCACCAGAGTCCAACACTGCTCACCTGCTGCTCCTGGGATATTAGATGAGCATCTTGGGTTTAGTTCCTCTCAATGTGGCTAATCACAGAGTGTATTGAATACTGTACTTATGCTATAAGTGGGGGTTGGGTGGGAGAGAGAGAGACAGAAAAATACAGAGAGGAGAGAAAGAGAGGGAGTGGAGAGAGTCTACCTCCCCAGTTCAAAGAAAGTTCCTCCTCTTCTGGGATGGGGCGGCTCATCTCTAACTATAAAGGAGGCTAGTAAAAATCATATTGGGAAGGTCCTGGGAGACAAGATGTCAAGTCAGAAAAAGAAAGGAACACAGCTGATGGGGAAGCCATTAAGGTCGGGGACATTTAGTGGTTTATAAATCAGATCGTGACAAGGAGAAACATCTATTAAGCTGAATGATAATAAACCTTTATATAATTTATAAACACCGAAGCTAATGCTGCTCTCCTAAATGAACTCTTCCACTCTAAGTTGCTTCCATTTTCTTTGGATGTTTAAAAACGATATGTGTTCATCCTTGTTTTTTTTAAAAAAGTTATTTTTAAAAATAATGACGGTGGATCTCAGTATTTGAAGACCATGTGCGCTTGCATCTAAAACCTTCAGATTGTCACGGACCCTCATGGACAAGGCTGAAGCTGTGCGTGAGCCAAGGTTTGTTGCCATGGTTTATCCTGGGTTGCCTCATGCCCAGCATTTCTCTGAGGGTCTTCTGGTTCTGGGTCATTGGTTTTACTTGCAGGTCATCGGTAAACTGCTAGATCACATGGACACAAAAACAAACCTCTCACCTCAGAGAAAGTGAGGAATGGCTTGTTCTAGAACCCAGTATGAGTAATACAGCCAAGAAACGCAAACTCAGGCTAACCACAAATCCCATACTCCAATCGGTAACAATTTGGAAATCACAAATTAAGACTATCTCAAGAACATTTGTGGGGATTTCACATGAGCAGCTTAAATCAAAGTGGGGAGATTTCTGCTTTTGGCCACAGATGCTGTCTAGCAACTTTCTCGATCTCTTGGTTGGGGGGCAGCTTCTGCTCTAGCAGGTTTAATTTGCCGGTCACAGGGCTGTTAGGTCAGAGAGGTGGGCAAGGAATTGCTAAGGAACTAAAGATAACCCAAAATAAATTATAACACAGGCTCTAGATTGGCAACGGAATGTGTGGTTCTTGAAGGGGCCTCCAAGTCAGCACAAACCCAGACACCAAATTCTCAGCACAAGGAGATTTACTACCCTGAGGGACGAGTGGGGGGAGGGGGCTGCCTCTGGATCTGACAAAGACAACAGCAGGCATTTCTGTAAGAGTGGTTCTTTTTTTTTAAATTTTTTCAATTTTATTTAATGTTATTATTTTATTTACTTATTTATTTTACTTATTCACTTTACATCCTAAACACTGCCCTTCTCCTGATCACCATTTCCCACAATCCTTCCTCCCTGTCCCCCATCCCCCACCCCATCCCCCATCCCCCATCCCCCGTCCCCTTCTCCTCTGAGCAAGTGAAAGCACCTCTGAGCATCTCCCACCCTGGCACATCAAGTCTCGGTGAGCCTAGGCACATCCTCTCAAACTGAGGCCAGACAAGGAAGGCCAGCTAGAAGAACATATCCCATGTCCAGGCAACAACTTTTGGGACAGCCCCCATTCCAGCTGTTTGAAACCCACATGAAGACCAAGCTGCACATCTGGTACATATGTGTGGGGAGGCCTAGGTCAAGCCTGTGTATGTTCTTTGGTTTGTGGTTTAGACTCTGAGAGCCCCAAGGGTCCAAGTTACTCACTTTACATCACCAAGTGACCAGACTCTGTTGGTCTTCCTGTGGAGTTCCTATCCCCTCTGGGGCCTCCAATCCTTCCTCCAATTCTTCCATAAGAGTTCCTGAGCTCCATCCAGTGTTTAGTTGTGGGTGTATTTGTCTGTCTGAATCAGCTGCTGGGTAGAGCCTCTCAGCAGAGAACCATGCTAGATGCCTGTTTGTAAATATAACAGAGTATCATTAATAGTGTCAGAAATTGGGCTGGAGAGGTGGCTCAGTGGTTAAAAGCACTGACTGATTCCCCCAGAATTTCTTTTGTTGTTGAGAATAGTTTTAGCTATCCTGGGTTTTTTGCTATTCCAGATGAATTTGAGAATTGCTCTTTCTAACTCTATGAAGAACTGAGTTGGGATTTTGATGGATATTGCGTTGAATCTGTAGATTGCTTTTGGCAAGATAGCCATTTTAACTATATTAATCCTGCCAAACCATGAGCATGGGAGATTTTCCATTTTCTGAGGTCTTCTTCCATTTCCTTCTTCAGAGACTTGAAGTTCTTGTCATACAGATCTTTCACTTGTTTGGTCAGAGTCACACCCAGGTACTTTATATTGTTTGTGGCTATTGTGAAGGGTGTCATTTCCCTAATTTCTTTCTCAGCCTGCGTATCCTTTGAGTATAGGAAGGCTGCTAATTTGCTTGAGTTGATTTTATAACCTGTCACTTTGCTGAAGTTGTTTATCAGCTGTAGGAGTTCTCTGGTAGAGTTTTTTTTTTGGGGGGGGGGTCACTTAGGTATTATATCATCTGCAAATAATGATAGTTTGACTTCTTCCTTTCCAATTTGTATCCCTTTGACCTCCTTATGTTGTCTAATTGCCCTAGCTAGTACCTCAAGTACAATATTGAAAAAATAAGGAAAGAGGGGGCAGCCTTGTCTACTCCCTGGTTTTAGTGGGATTGCTTCAAGTTTCTCTCCATTTAGTTTGATGCTGGCTACCGGTTTGCTGTATATTGCTTTTACTATGTTTAGGTATGGGCCTTGAATTCCTGTTCTTTCCAAGACTTTAAACATGAAAGGATGCTGAATTTTCTCAAATGCTTTTTCAGCATCCAATGAAATGATTATGTGGCTTTTTTCTTTGAGTTTGTTTATTTAGTGGATTGCATTGATGGATTTCCTTATATTGAACCATCCCTGCATCCCTGGGATAAAGCCTACTTGATCATGGTGGATGATCGTTTTGATGTGTTCTTGAATTCAGTTGGTAAGAATTTTATTGAGTATTTTTGCATCGATGTTCATAAGGGAAATTGGTCTGAAGTTCTCTTTCTTTGTTGGATCTTTTGTGGTTTTGGTATCAGCATAATTGTGGCTTCGTAGAAGGAGTTGGGTAGTATTCCTTCTGTTTCTATTTTGTGGAATAGTTTGAATAGTATTGGTGTTAGGTCTTCTTTGAAGGTCTGATAGAATTCTGCACTGAAACCATCTGGTCCTGTGCTTTTTTTTGGTTTGAAGACTTTCTATGACCCCTTCTGTTTCTTTAGGGGTTATGGGACTGTTAGAGGACTAATATCCAATATATACAAAGAACTCAAGAAGTTAGACTCCAGAAAACCAAATAACCCTATTAAAAATGGGGTACAGAGCTAAACAAAGAATTTTCACCCGAAGAACTTCGGATGGCTGAGAAGTATCTTAAAAAATGCTCAACATCATTAGTCATTAGAGAAATGCAAATCAAAACAACCCTGAGATTTCACCTTACTTCAATCAGAATGGCTAAGATTAAAAACTCAGGAGACAGCAGGTGTTGGCCAGGATGTGGAGAAAGAGGAACACTCCTCCACTGCTGGTGGGGTTGCAAATTGGTACAACCACTCTGGAAATCAGTCTGGCAGTTCCTCAGAAAACTGGGCATGTCACTTCTGGAGGATCCTGCTATACCACTCCTGAGCATATACCCAGAGGATTCCCCAGCATGTAATAAGGATACGTACTCCACTATGTTCATAGCAGCCCTATTTATAATAGCCAGAAGCTGGAAAGAACCCAGATATCCCTCAATGGAGGAATGGATACAAAAAATGTGGTATATATACACAATGGAGTATTATTCAGCCATTAGAAACAATGAATTCATGAAATTCTTAGACAAATGGATGGAGCTGGAGAACATCATACTAAGTGAGGTAACCCAGTCTCAAAAGATCTATCATGGTATGCACTCACTAATAAGTGGATATTAGCCTAGAAAATTGGAATACCCCAAACATAATCCACACATCAAACGATGTCTAAGAAGAATGGAGGAGTGGCCCCTGGTTATGGAAAGACTCAGTGTAGCAGTATAGGGCAATACCAGAACAAGGAAGTGGGAAGAGGTGGATGGGGGAACAGGGGGAGTAAAGAGAGCTTATGGGACTTTCGGGGAGTGGGAAGCCAGAAAGGGGGAAATCATTTGAAATGTAAATGAAAATATATTGAATAAAAAAAATAAAAATATAAAAAAAAAGCACTGACTGCTCTTCCAGAGGTCCTAAGTTCAAATCCCAGCAACCACATGGTGGCTCACAACCATCTGAAATGAGATCTGATGCCCTCTTCTGGTGTGTCTGAAGATAGCTACAGTGTACTTATATATAATAAATAAATAAATCTTTAAAAAAATAGTGTCAGAGATTGGTGCTTCCCCATGGGACAGGTCTCAAGGTGGGCCAGGAGTGGTTTTTAAGGAGAAAGGGGAAGTACATGCTAGGTTGAATTATTACGTTCTGATTGGACATGTTAGCCAGTGTAGCCAAATAATTTTAATTGTTGGACCTTGATGTTTTGACAGCTGGACCTTGGAGTTTTAGGCAGGCATAGGGAAGTAGATAAATATGGGACTAGGCCTTAGTGGGCAGCCTCGGGAGGAGGATGTGGCCAAATAAGGGACTGGATCTTGGTGGGCAGCTTTAGGAATGTAATCTAATGGTTTAGTTAGGGAGAGGGAAAGAGAAAGGGCAAGACCTACTAACACTATATTTATAGTGTTTGGATCTTTTTGAGAGATCTTCAGGTCTTTCCAGGAACTTTTCTTGGCAATCCTCAGGCCCATTTCTGATTGTCAGTCACTTCTGGGTCCTGAAGAGCATTTCCAGGTCCTCTCCCATGTGATGGAAATTGCAGAAGCCTCAAACCTCCGTTTGCATCTCATCACTGCACCTAGAAAACTATTCCATCCTTGACCTTATTCAAACTTCTGAACAAACTAACCCTATCACTACAAATAAATAAATAAATAAATAAATAAATAAACACACCACAAAACTTATTCCTCTCTCTTCACAGGTTCGTGAAAGTCTCTCTCTCTCTCTCTCTCTCTCTCTCTCTCTCTCTCTCTCTCTCTCTCTCTCTCTCTCTCCTCTCTCTCTCACACACACACTCACATACACATACACATGCACCATTATGATATTCATGTCTAAATTACATGCAGTGGAGGATAACACAGTTTCTCTCCTTTTTCACACACTGTCCAACACAGTATACAATTCTGTTAAAGCTCTGTGGATTCATTTTTCTTCTTGCCTTTCCTCTCACAAGCATCATCAGTAGGTACTGTGTGTGTGTGTGTGTGTGTGTGTGTGTGTGTGTGTGTGTGTTTCTCATTCTTCTTGGCCTAAGGGTTTACAAATGAGAATACACAACTGTTTTTTATTATTAGACCATAGACCAGCTCTTTTGTTAGCATGTTATCTATTGGCTATTCCTCATAGTTAAGTAGTTGCCAGAAAACAACTATAGCCAAAACTATTGACTCTCTCACCCCTTCTAGAAAAGATTGCCATGCTGCCTTAAGCTGGATTGCTTGCTACAGTTTCTATATCTCAGCTCTAAATTTTAAATTAGAAACTATTACATGGTGGGTGGGGAGTCTTCTGGGTATATGCCCAGGAGTGGTATAGCAGGATCTTCTGGAAGTGAGGTGCCCAGTTTTCGGAGGAACCGCCAGACTGATTTCCAGAGTGGTTGTACCAATTTGCAACCCCACCAGCAGTGGAGGAGTGTTCCTCTTTCTCCACACCCTCTCCAACACCTGCTGTCTCCTGAATTTTTAATCTTAGCCATTCTGACTGGTGTAAGATGAAATCTTAGGGTTGTTTTGATTTGCATTTCCCTAATGACTAATGAAGTTGAGCATTTTTTAAGATGCTTCTCCGCCATCCGAAGTTCTTCAGGTGAGAATTCTTTGTTTAACTCTGTACCCCATTTTTTAATAGGGTTGTTTGGTTTTCTGGAGTCTAACTTCTTGAGTTCTTTATATATATTGGATATTAGCCCTCTATCTGATGTAGGATTGGTGAAGATCTTTTCCCAATTTGTTGGTTGCCGATTTGTCCTCTTGATGGTGTCCTTTGCCTTACAGAAACTTTGTAATTTTATGAGGTCCCATTTGTCAATTCTTGCTCTTAGAGCATACGCTACCACCATGTAATAAGGATACATGTTCTACTATGTTCATAGCAGCCCTATTTATAATTGCCAGATGCTGGAAAGAACCCAGGTATCCCTCAACAGAAGAGTGGATGCAAAAAATGTGGTATATCTACACAATGGAGTACTATTCAGCCATTAGAAACAACGAATTCATGAAATTCTTAGGCAAATGGATGGAGCTAGAGAATATACTCAGTGAGGTAACCCAGACTCAAAAGGTGAATCATGGTATGCACTCACTAATAAGTGGATATTAACCTAGAAAACTGGAATACCCAAAACATAATCCACACATCAAATGAGGTACAAGAAGAAAGGAGGAGTGGCCCCTGGTTCTGGAAAGACTCAGTGAAACAGTATTCAGCAAAACCAGAACGGGGAAGTGGGAAGGGGTGGATGGGAGGACAGGGGAAGAGAAGGGGGCTTACGGGACTTTCGGGGAGTGGGGGGGCTAGAAAAGGGGAAATCATTTGAAATGTAAATAAATTATATCGAATAAAAAAAATTAAAAAAAAAGAAACTATTATAATATTTAATTTACACTCAACTTAATTTTTGTCTCAAGTCTAAAGACTGTGTCCAGCCAACCTTCCCATTTACAAATATTAATTCAAGAACCACTAATACCAACACTAGCTGAATACTTCCTGTTTTAGTTAAGCTTTCATTGTTGTGAAGCTTAACTTCATATGGTGTGAGACACCATGAACAAGGGAATTCTTAAAACAGGAAACATTGAATTGGGGCTGGATTACAGGTTCAGTGTCTTATCACCGTGGCAGGAAGCATGGCAACATGCAGACAGACTTGGTGCTGGGGGAGCTGAGAGTTCTCCATCTTGATCTGAAGGCAGCCAGGAGGAGGTGCTTTTCCACACTAGGTGGAGCTTGAGCACTAAGAGACCTCAAAGCCCAACCCCACAGTGGGACACTCCCTTCAACAAGGCCACACCTATTCCAACAAGGCCACACCTCCTAATAGTGCCACTGCCCATGGGTCAAGCAAATTCACCACATTTCCCTTATACTAAGTATAATGATTCACTTAACTTTTCAATCATGGTATGAACTAGGGAGTAGCATTAGCTCCATTTTACAGAGGAGAAAATAAAGATACAGCAATGTACTAGCTCATAGCTACTGAGTACCAGACCCAGCTTCTGGACTAGAAGGTGTGGCTTCAGCCCCACACATTCAGCACCCTGCTATCTTGCTCACCCTGAGATGGTATCCTTCCCTGAATCACCCTCTCCTTTGTGTTCCCAAACAGTTCCTCCATCCTGACTGAAGCCTCAAACAGAAGGCTTCTCTGTGGTCTCCTCTACCCCCTCAGAGATCACACTGTCAGCTAAGGAAGCCAAGAAGAACTCACAGTGGATATCAGTCTAAGGTGTCTCTGCCATGGCTTTATTTTTCTGCCTGCAGGCAACTTAACTTGACCTCCTACATACTCATTGCAAGACCTGGGTGCTTGTATGAAGGAAGGTTCCTGTCCTGCCCTATTGACCTGAACAACTTCTGTATCTGCTTACACTTCTGGGAGAAGAAAGATTTCCCATACATGGTTCTGCCTGATGTTGAAGTTTGGGGAGAACTTAACCTCAACTGTGTGATTTCTTTTATTATTATTTTTTATTATTATTATTAATTATATAGATTTGTTACATGTTTATTTTTATTAAATAATTTTACTTATTTACATTTCAAATGCTGCCCCCTTCCCAGTGCCCCCTCCCCTTTGTTTCTGAGAGGGTGCTCCCCCACCCACCCATACCCACCTCACCCCCCACCAGCATTCTTTTCCCTGGGGCATCAAGTTTCTACAGGCTTAGGCACATCCTCTCCCACTGAGACCAGACAAGGCAGTCCTCTGCTACAAATGTGTTGGGAGACACAGACCAGGCCATTTATTCTCTTTGGTTGGTGGTTTAGTCTCTGGGAGATCTGAGGTGTCTGAGTTAGTTGATACTGTTGATCTTCCTATGGGGTTGCAATCCCCTTTAGCTCCTTCAATCCTTCCCCTAACTTTTCTGTAGGGAGGTCCTTGACCTCAGTCCCACAATTAGCTATAAGTATCTGCATCTGTCTACTCAGCCCCTGGCAGAGCCTCTGAGAGGACAGCCGTGGTGATCAGCTCCTGCCTGCAAGAACAATATGGCATCAATAATAGTGTCAGGGTTTGGTGTCTGCACATGGGATGGATTACAAGTTGGGCTGGTCACTGGATGGCCTTTCCTTCAGCCTCTGCTCTAATTTTTGTTCCTGCATCTCCTTTAGACAGGAACAATTGTGAGTGAAAATTTTTGAAGATGGGTGGGATAGCCTCAACTGGGGACCATGTCTATCCTCTGGAGGTGGTCTCTTCAGGTTCCATCTCCCCATTGTTGGCCATTTTGGTTAAGAACATCCCCTTGGGTCCTGGGAGCCTCTCACATCCACAGGGTCTGGGACTTTCTAGAGGTTCCTCTGCCTCCCACCCCCACCCCTGCTGCTGCATATGTCCATTCATTCTCCTGGCCCTATGGGCTTCTCTCCTCTCACCTCCCACACCTGATCCTGTCCCCCCTTTCCCCTCCTCCTCTCCTCTCACACCCAGATCCCTCCCTCTCTCTGCCTCCTGTGATCATTTTGTTCCCCATTCTAAGTAGAACTGAAGTCTCCACACTTGGGCCTTCCTTCTTGTTAAGCTTCATACAGTCTGTGACTTGTGTATCATGGGTATTCTGTACTGTTGGGCTAATATCCACTTATCAGTGAATACACACCATGCATGTCCTTTTAGGTCTGGATTACCTCACTCAAGACGATATTTTTTCTAGTGCCATCCATTTGCCTGCAAAATTGTGGATATCCTTGGTTTTGGTAGCTGAATAGTATTCCATTGTGTAAATGAAACACATTTTCTGTATCCATTCTTCAGTTGAGGGACATCAGGGTTGTTTCCAGCTTCTGACTATTACAAATAAAACTGCTATGAATATAGTGGAGCATGTATCCTTGTGGTATGGTGGAGCATCTTTTGGGTATAGGTCAAGGGGTGATATATCTCGGCCTTCTTTCACATGAAATATAGCACTCTACTCAGAACCCAAGCCGACTTGAAGCTTGTTGCACCTCTAATGCATTAAATTAAGAATGTGAAAGACACAGGTTAGATCTCCAACACTGATCATATACCCAAAGCTGAAAAGACCTGTTGATTTCCTTCACAAGTGCCAATACATCTATTCATATACATCTAAGCAAGAGCTCATTAAATTGTACAGAGCAAAATCTACATGGGGGAAAATTGTCTTCTCCTTATAGAACTTGAATAAGTTGGTGCTTGGGGGTGAGAAGTGGCAAGAGACACCCCCACAATCCTCCCAGGAGTCTCATTACCTTGATCCAAACACCATATTAAGAATGTTGGAGGAGCTGCCTCATTTAATCTGCAGTGTTGCTCAACTGAAAAGTACTATTGCAATGAAGGTAAATTCTAAGATCTCATCATAAGGTGTCACCTTCCATACCTTCCCCATCTCTCCTGCAGGCATTGGACCAAAGAGCCCCTGCAGCCTGGGCCTGTTCTCCCCTGATGCTTGCCATAGGGCTGGCTCCTATCCCATCCTGCCCTGGAGTTTGCTGCCCCCCTTGCAGTCTTGGTAAAATGAGCTCTAATGCCTCCTGCGATGCCCGGCCTTCTGAGATTGCCTTCTTGGGTTCACAGCCTGAGTAAAGCAGTCTCAGAAGGCACCTGTGTGGGTTGCACTCTTCCTTTGTGTATTTGTGGTCCTTGTTCCAGGTCTGTTTATGTGTGGCCTAGATGGAAGTCTGCAGAACCTGCTGAGGCCTGACCTTCTCATACAAGGATCACCCTTCTGGCCTGATTTTTGACTATTTTGTGGGTTCTTTTCTCTTCCACTCTTCTTCATCTCTCTTCTTTCACCCTTTCAACCCCCTAACACTAGGTTGGAGAGAAAAAAATGATAGAGGGTAGAGATAGATAGAAAGAAATCCCCAAGGAAAGTCAAGGGTAGGAAAGGGGACAACAATGTTGTTAGACTACTTCTTGCTGATTAGGGTTGTCCAATTCCTTGGGACAAGTTTGATCTTTGTCATCTAACTTCTTCTTGTTCTTCATACACACCTACTTGACAAACCATAATCAATAACCAGCCAACCAGCCAGCCCCTCCTATCCAGGCTCTAGCAGGAAAAGTCTCCAGAATTCCAAATGTTGCACATTCACAAAAACTATCTGCAGCTGGCAAAACCACATCCTTGCTAGAGCATGAGGCAAATCATAGTCACTTTCTGTGAAGCAGTCCCATGTCCCACACCTGGGGTTAAAACAAAAACACATTCCCATAATATTTCTGTGCTTTTGAAAGAAAACAAAATGACACATCATTCTTCTCTAACTCAGTACCTGCTACTCCTCCACTCCTGGTCATCCTCTAACTCTCAGTACCTGGTGCTCCTTTATGCTTCTAGTCCTACCTTTGCCCCATCTCCATCTCCATGTCCACAAAACTATGAATCTGCTGACCCTTGCTCCATAGAGAAAATGGAGTGATGATAACTGCAGGTTCTTGCTGATACCATCACTGTAAGTAATGAAAGGGTTAACTCACCAGGTCCCTAGATTGTGACTTTAATTGGTTACCTCAGCACCAGACTGCTTAGCTCCCTCCCCACAGCCCAGCTGAACTCATGTCAAAGTAGACCGTCAATGTTAGTGTGGTAGAGAGCAGGGACCACAGTGTGTCTCCGTCACATCAAAGTGTAGACTGCATGTCACATAGCACCTAACGTGAGTCATTACAGCTTGCTTCTTTAAACTTGACTCTAAATGTCAAATCCAGATGTGCCTGAGTGTATGTGTGCATGTACATACATATCTATGTATGCTTGTACATGTATATGCCGTGAATTCAGAAAGAGAACAGAGACAAGGCTGAAGGTATGAAACCCAGTATGGTAGCCCTTCCTGTGAGGACCACATCCTCTGGCTAACCATGGAAACTCCATTATTTCTACTATTCCTAACTTTTTTCCCAGAAAATGAGTGCAGAGCCATCTCCCTCCCACAATTCAGGCCTAAGAGTTCTTGGGGCTGGAGAGAAGGCTCAGCAGTTAAGAGTGCCGACTGTTCTTATGAAGGTCCTGAATTCAAATGCCAGCAACCATACGGTGGCTCACAACCATCTGTAATGAGATCTGATGCCCTCTTCTGGGGTGTCTGAAGATAGTTACAGTGAGCAAGACCAGAGCGAGCAGGGCAGGAGTGGTTGAGATCACTGACTGCTCTTCCAAAGGTCCTAAGTTCAATTCCCAGCAGCCACATGGTGGCTCACAACCAGCTATAGTGAGATCAGATGCCCTCTTCTGGTGTGTCTGAAAACAGCTATAGTGTACTTACATATAATAAATAAATAAATCTTAAAAAAAAAAAAAAAAAAAAAAAGAGCATGGCTGTTTGCCAGATTCTCAGAGCCAAGCCTTTGATCACTGGATAGATCCCTGAGGGACTGAGAGAAAGTGTTTGCGTGTGGCTTTTCATGAGGCAAGAGGCAGAGCTCGAATTTGGGTCAGTTTTTAGTGGATCTGTACTGCTTTCTATCTGAGACTATAAAAAGTGGCAACTGTTTTACTGTGTATGAATTAAGTCTCCCCCATCTTCTTTGCCTCTGTAACAACCTACAGGACCACTGGAGAGAGATGCTGTGTGTCCCTCACGCCCTATAATGCTCCTCAGAGATCCTCCCCAGACACTTCAGGGTAACAAGAAGGACAGGAAATCAATCATTAACTCTGGGGAAACTGACATTGGGGAGTTCTACCATGTGATAAAGCTACAGAGGGGGGGGGGAGATCCTTTTCTGTCCTTGGGGTTCATATCTGTAGTGGGATTTCAGGTGCAGAAAATACAGGTAACAGTGGTAGTTACCATAAGATTGGGGAAGGGGCTGCACCATATGCTCAGAGGGAAATTGAATTCCCCTCTTTGTATTCTTAGCCTCATTAGTAAAGGGATTTCAAAACCTGCAGTTGGAAGCTTGAGGACAATTTTATTAGCGTTAGAGAGAAAACAACAGGGCAGACTAGCTATAGATCTTAGCCCCTGGGAGGAACAATACCGAGAAGAGAGGACGCCCTCCATCTGAGTCAGGCTGACATGGTGAGCAGTGTAAGTCAGGAAGTAGCCATGTAGTGGGAGCCTCAAGTGCCAGGGAAATGCACTTGGACTTTTCGCCTGTGTCCAAAACTAAAGAATAGAAAAGAGAACATTATGCTTGAATCGGAACTCAAAAAAGCAAACAGACTTTTTCAGAGCCACATAGCACAGCTCCATAAGCTACTGCACTAAAGGTAGAGTTTCTGGAAAGAAAAAGCTCATTTTTTCATTATTGGAATAATTATTCCCCCTTCTCTTCAGCAAGGCTTTAACCAGCTTCCCTGAGGGGCGGTCTCTGGGCAACAAGATTGACAAGATCAATTGGCTAGATTCTTAAGAGAGCAGAAAATAGTATGATCTTCTAGTCTCTAAGGAAGATAAGAACGTCACATCCCACCTAAGACTAGAGGTATTCTGTTCTTTTGGCCAGGCCTTAAGTCGTGTTCACATTTCTAGTGTTATCATGGGAACTGGAGATGAGGTCTGTAGCTTTATTGACCTCTAAGAGTATGGTAACACTGTGTCCCGAGACTGTATTTTTCTCTCCCTCTAACCAGAAGGCATTTCCTGAGTGTATCGCGCTTGTTAGATCTGAGTCAGGCTCAGCAGAAAACGGTGAACATAGAAGCCCTGTTCACAGGGAGTCCTGAGGATGCTCTCCCCATTGCCTCTGGTTGGTCTTCATCACCTGCTCTGTATCCCTCCCTTCCAGTTCTGTCCTACCTAGAAATCCTCACCAGAGCGACCATCACCCATGAGACGACCTGAAAACAGTGTCTACCCGGCATCTCCATTACAGGGCATGTGAGCATCTCATCCCTGGGCATTGTCACATGTGTCAGCAGCTGACTGTGCTTTGGCAATAATCTGAATGTCTCCAATGTTCTTGGCACTATTAGGGGCGCCCAGGGAGATGCAGTCTCTCCCCATCCACTTAACACTAAACATAAAAGTTATAAGGACATGTGCATAAATGACCACTATGGAGAAGTAAGGGATTCTTCAGGGTCATATTGGGGAATGAAGAGCAGGTGATGGCTGAGAGATAAAAGGTTTCCCTGAGGAAGCAACAAAAATTGAGAGTAGCCAAAATGGGAGATCTATTAATATGCCTCCTCCTCCAAGGTTCAGGGACCATAGCAGGGTAGTGGAGGGGAGTGTGCTGGGGAAAAACCAACTAAAACAGTGTATTCTGGAGATGACAGGACCACTGTTCTTGTGAGCTCAGTGAAGCTGTGACTGCCTGCATATCCTAACATGATGGGAGAGGGGCTCACAAGACCCCACTCCCATACTGAGTGGATATTGACAGCTGATGGTTCCTGAGGCACTGGATGGGGTGGTCATTTAAAAGTACATCCACTGGCAGGTCAACCACACTCCAGTGGATGGTCCTCTACCCATGAGTATTTAGACAGCACAAATCAGATTTAATGATTTATTTTTTAAAAGAGGACTTAAAATTGGAAGAATGTGAAAAGATAGGGATGGACCCAGGAGAAGATTGGAGGAATAAATACTATTTAAGGGCATCCTATGCATACCTGGAATCCTCAGAGTTAATAATATGTATCTTAAAGGGGTTACCAGGATAACTTGTATGATAAGTTTAATTTATAATGCTCAAATTCTGCTGTAATTCTATGCCTTCTAGCTCTGACAGGGAAGTTATACACTCATGATAACTCAACAGCATGGCTGCCTAAACAGTTCCTACAAAAGTTGCCATTCTAATGTGGATAGGAGAAATATCCAGGGCCCCGATCTTAGATGAAGAGCTACAGGCAATTAAGAATTTCCAAGAGGGGCAGAAGTAGCCTTCCCTAGGGATGAGCCCTGAACATACACATGCAAGCAACATGAGCAGACTCATCAGGATGAATGTATGTTCATTTGTTTATATATGTATGCAACCATGATGGTTTTAAAAGAGGAGTCTGTGAATTTTGGAATGGGTGCAGGTATGGGTGGAAATATAGGTAGAGATATGGGTGCAAATATGGGTGGAGAAGGGAAGAAGAAAGGAGAATTATGTAATTACAATCTTAATTTTTTAAACTTAAAATACACACACACAAAATTGAAAGCAAGAGGAATCATAAAAACACAATAAAGGGGACTAAGGTAGCTGGGCCAGGAATTGGTCCAATGAGGAAAATTAGTAGCAGATAAAGACAGATGAGGTCAGAGGTCAAGGCAAAGGCATCACACATTACCCACAAAGATGGCAAGGGAAGACTTTAAGCTTGGGGAGATGTGGTGAACTTCCATCTAATAGCAGAAGGCTAGTAACTTCAGCTATCTGACTTAAATGTCCACCAGCAAAGGAATGGATGGAAATGGTGTGGTCTTATATATGTAACAGAATTGTTTTCCAGCCATGAAGAGAAAGGTTAGGACTGTAGATAGATGATTGTGTGGATTAAGTCAGGCTCCAGAAGACTAATATCACACATCTCCCATTTGTGTGTCCTAGACTTAACAGATCCAGAAAATCGTAATATGTAGAGGTGACATGAAAGCAGAAACAAGTCTGTCTGGGAGAGAAAGGGGACAAATGGGAAGAATGGAAGTGGGGGGTTGTGCTCAAAAGGGCAGTTAGATACTTGGAGGAAAACAAGGAAGACAATGTAACTCTTATGATAAAGAATGATCCAAACAAATCGTGTGGAATGGGAGAGCCAGCAATGTTGGGATGCTAACACTGTGGACAGAAGACAAGATGTCAGACAGGTTTATGCAGACTACCTGATGCTGGAGGGCATAGCCCAGGCAGGACAGAAAAGGTTTCTGAATTAGCTTCTGGCTTCTGGCTTAGGCAACTGGGTGGACCATGAGGGTACTTCCTAGACTTCCACCCGTACAGCCCCAACACACACCGCCCTAAATCTATGCAAAGCTGAATCCCAAGTTTCAACCACAGATCCGACAACTGACGTTTGAATCAGATGCACAGACAGAAGTTGCAGGAAGTCTATACTTTTACCACTTAAATAATAGAGGAGTTTTCAGGCAGGGCTTGCGCTTTATAACCAAGCCCAGCTCTCAGGCAGCCACACAATTTAGAAGCAAAACAAAACAGAGAGAGGAAAAAGCAGCCTTGTTCACAGTTGGCCTTTGTTTTGATTTGTTCCTATTTCTTGCTGACTAGAGCTAAATGCTGCCACATGCTCAGAAAATGTCCAACGTTTGCATGTTTGAGAATTGTTTCTTTCCTCCCCCTACCCCCCCCCCGGCCCCCAGGTTAATTCTATCTGGTTGAGTCCCACAGTCTTCAACTGGGTTACCCTGTAATCTGAACTTCATTTAAAAAAAGCAAAAGAAAATATATATACATATACATGTAATTGAGGAATCACAGTAAAAGCCAAAGACTGGCTGATCCAACAGTAAGGTTTAGGGAATCTTTCCAAAACAACTTTTGTTGGTGTTTTTGTTCTTGTTCTTGTTTTTTCTGGTGTGCCAGGAAAGTAAATGCATGCATGGACTCAAGGGGCCCAGCATCCTTTGAGCTTTGTTTTGGAAATACTCAAGATAAGGAAGGTATTGATAACCAGGAGGACCCCTGCACCAGGTCTGAGTATAATTCTGGAAGATTTTCTGCTTAGGTGGCGTTTTTACTTGTTTCGATTGAAGCACAGCTCAATCTGCCCAGAGAGCTGACCTAAGCACTTCCACTATTGTCTTCAGATCTGCAGGACAATGTCAGCGTGTTGACGAAAGAAAACCATGGACTTGGCACCCAAGCCTGTCTGATGCGGAGACTTGAGAAGATGATTCCCATCTTGCACTAAAATGGTTGGTCTACAGAGTAAAGAGCCGTGCTCTAAAGCCCTGATCTTGCCTGGTGTCTCCTGTCCCAAACCATGATGTCCATTCTAATGTTTTCACCCTCCCATCTTCCCCACTTCTAATGGACACCTTGGGTCATCCTCAGTGTCCCTGCCTCTCTATACCTGCAACCTAATGCTGCTACTCTTCTAAACATCTCAGGTTGATCACCTCCTTTATCTCCACATCCTTGACAGCTCATCTGTTTTGGCCCATCACTCACTCTCTGCATTTAGAGTAGCCTGGTGATCATTCTCACTGAGTTTCTGAATGACTCCCTCAATGGCCTCATGTTTTACAGTGAGCCCAAATCCTTGGTGTATCATAAAGGACCATTTTCACTGGCTCCAGTGAACCTCTTCCTTCTCTCTCTCTCTCTCTTTCTACTTTGACTCACTAGCTTATATCCACTTACTTTACACCCTTGGCTACCATTGACTCCCACAACTTACAGATAGAATTAGTTATTCTGTTTTGTCCTATTATTTATCATGATGACTTGAGGTTGTCTATTGTCCACTTTGAGGGCTCTGGTTTCTTAGACAATGATGATCATGGGTTATCCATCATTGGATTCCTCCATCCCAATTCAGTGCCAAATCCTCAAAGGCTACACATTAAGTATTCTGATAAGAAGTAGATAGGGAAATGGCGCTCAAGCATCAGAACATCAAGTGTTACTGTACACTGTGGCAGCTGCTGTTGCCAGGAGTGGAAAAAGGTGTCAGAAAGAGCAAAAGGTGACTTGGAGGTGAGCACTTCCATGACAGAGGGCAAATTGGATGTTTGGAAGTTGCAACAAACAAAACCGAATGTCAGCAGACTCCCCTGAAATTGGCAGGCATTTTCCTTAGGCAGCAATGTGTGATTTGTGTAATTGAGGCATTTCTGCCCATCTTGGAAATCACAGTCAAAAAATGGCCACGCTACAGCCGCCTGGCAAGGGAATCAGGGAGAGGGCTGTCCTGGGAAGACATCCCCAACCAGGCTGGCTAAATCACTTTTTTCTTTAATGTGAATACAATGTATGTCCATTGAGTATCTGGCCCTGTATTTTTCTTAACTAGTAGATATACTCATTCCTCTTAAGAAATTATAAATGTACTTAAGGAAGCAAATAATACACACCTACAATTAATTGGAGGCACAAGACTGCATAAAATCAGTTATATTGTAAAAGATCAATGGATGGATGCATGCATGCATGCATGGATGCATGGATGGATGGTTGCAAGGGTACATGGATAGATGCATGGATGGATGCATGGGTGGATGCATGGATACATGTGTGGCTGCATGCATGGATGCATGTGTGGGTGCACGCATGGATGCATGTGTGGGTGCATGCATGGATGCATCTGTGGGTGCATGCATGGATGCATGCATGGATGCATGCATGGATGGTAAGTTTACATATTCAAGGAAAAGTACATTGTGCCCAATGCTTGGGGCAACAAGGAAACATATTTCTTGATTATTGATTAAAAAATGTAGAACAAAAGAATCTGGGTTTGGGACATAGCTCAGTTATCAGAGTGCTTGCAGTACATGCAGGAAGCCCTAAGTCTAATCCCCAGCACCAACTAGACCTGAGCATGATGGCACACTCTTTCAGAAGCAGAAAGATCAACAAAATTTAATGTTACAATGTTATCGTTGGCTAAAAAGAAAACACACACACACATACCTTAGGAGAAGAGGAAGGTGGTTCTAGTAACAATCCCAACATGAATAGACAGTTGCCCTTTTCCTATGTTGTTCCCCTTGTGTACATATGCATACTTACACAGCCATGCAATCTCTGCTAACTCAAAAATGGTGTTAGAGAGGTGAGGTTGCGGAAACTGAAGTAACTCACTCCAGGTCTGTGAGCCAGTGCATGTCTGAAACCAGATGGGAATCCAGGCTGCTGATATCTTTTTAACCCTGCACTGAAATGACTGGGTAAACAACAGGTTAACAAACACCTGGAAGCTACGTTTCCCCATGATACTAGGTTTCTAGGTTTGAAGGTTAATATTGGCAATGTGACAGGCTCTAGAATCACGTAGAAGACAAACATTTGACAGTTCTGTTAGGGAGTTTTGGGACAAAGTTGATGTGGGTGGGAAGACCTGCCTTAAAATGTGGGTGCCACCATTTTGTGGTCTGTGGTCCTAGGCGGAAGCTGAGAGTCAGCGTTCACCTCTCTCCACTTCCTGAGTGCAGATGCCATGTGACCAAGATTCTGCCTTAAGATTCTGCTGGCACAGACTGTACCCTCAAACTGTGAGACCAAATACCCTGCCTTTATTTAAGTTATCTTTGGTCAAGTATCTTGTCACAGCAAGAAGAAAAGCAATGACTGCACAGATGTTAGAAATCTTATGCTTTTTCAGAGCTGGAAAATGGTGCCTCTGCTGAGAATACTTGCTTTGTAAACTTAAAACAAGTTCTTTTTTATTCCAATACCCACATAACAAGCTAGCCCCCCCCCATGAAGGCCTGTGAGCCCATATTTAGGGAAGAGGGCAGAGACAGGAGGATCAGAGGGATTTTCTGGCTTCTAGCCTAGACTACAAAACATAAGCCTTGGGCACAGGGAGAGACCCTCCCTCAAAAGGAATAGGTAACAAGTAGAACTGGAGAGATGGTTTAGCAGTTAGGAGTGCTTGCTGCTCTATTAAAGAAGCAGGATTTAGTCCCCACATCAAGATGATGACTCACAACCAACTATAACTCCAGTTCCAGGTAATCTAATACCCACCTTTGGCCTGCAAGGCTGCACACATACACACACACACACACACAACCATTTAAAATACACTAATAAATCTTTTAGAGGAGTAGGTATGCGGTGGTAACTGTCATCCTCTTCTGACCTTCAAGCATGAATACAGACACACAAATACACAGACACACACATACACACACACACACACAGAGAGAGAGAGAGAGAGAGAGAGAGAGAGAGAGAGAGAATTTTAATTCTTATTCTTCTCCCCAAAATTTCAACTTACTCCAAGCAATTCAAGCATTATACAAAGTGACCTGTCTAACTGGCAAGACTTGGCAGCCAGTGCACCTACCGATGTTGATTTCTGATGTGTGAATTCAGTCCGTCTCATCTCAATACAAACTCTCTCTCTCCTGACTCACTTATGACTTCCCCACCTCCTAAGTTCTCCAGCCCCGAACCAAGCTGAGAAAGAGAGATCTTCCCTGCCTATACTCTTCCTTCAAGGAAAACTTCTCTATTCTCACAGCTTTCAACACATTCTGCAGGCCAGGAAGAGTCTTGTGTATCCTCTGCCTTCTCTCCAAGGATTAATGGAGGTAGCAAACTTAACTATTATAAAACAGGCACTATCAGCTCCTTCCTCTTCTCCCAAGTCTGATCATGCCCGTGGTGTTTTCTGTCTTAGTCAGCAGTGTCAATACTAGGCTCTCAAGCCATATGGCTGGACACTGTAAGTGATGGCTCTCTTTCCTCTGTTCTGTGTCCTTGTTGTTGTTGTTCTTTAGCCTGAATATTTCCCTTTCTGTCCGTGTCATTTGGAACCTATAGCCTCAGGTTTGGGCCGCCTAAAGTTTCTTCCCAAAACACAAGGAATGCTTATGAACTCTAAATTGCATTGTGCCACCCTTTGGGTCAGAGCCTACCACTGGGCTCCCATCATACTTAAAAAGTCATTGGGATTCTTCACTCATGCTCTATAGAGATCTCATGGCTATATCTTCAAATCCTCCCCTCCCCATTTCTGTATCCTCTACCAGCCTACTTCCTCTCTCCATTCCTCATCATATTTCAGTTAGTAATATACCCCCATACCCACTTTGGAATGTTGATCTTGCTGTTCTTTGGAGTCTATGTACCTACTGTCCACCCAGTATAGAACACTAGCCCCTTCTTTGGATGGGGGGAGAGATAGAGAGAGGGAGAGAGGAAGGGAAGGAGGAAGAGAGGCAGTTACAGTAGGATGGATGATGGAGGGAGAAAGAGAGGGAAGGGTGAATTAAGGGAGGGAGGGAAGGAGGGAAGGAAGGAAGGATGGATGGGAGAATGGCTGGAGGGATGATAGATAATGGATGGACAATGGACAACTGACTGTTCTCCGGAGTTGCCATCTCTTCAAACTCAAGAGGTATACCAGATGACTGTAAAGCTTCAACATTACAATATTTCATTCAACTCAAATAACACAATGAGTTGGGTAAGATTAAAAGATGGTATTATTTCAAGAAAAGATGCTGATGAGTGAAAGGTGAGAATTTTTGGAACATTGCGGGAGCTGGTATTTTTGGTCCTTAAATGATACTTCCATCGCCTGCATAAAAATGTTAGTCCTGACAGGAAGTACCCATCAGCCACTCCGATGAAAATAGAGATGAGATGAATGAAGAGAGAGTAGAAATGAGAGCCAGACAGGAAACCATGTTTATTTTTTACCTTAAGTTAGCCAAACTCCCACACCATGCCATGCATTTACTCTGGTCTGTATTATAAGGTACAGCAAGAAAATAACTCTCCCCACCCCTTCTCCAAGAAGCTCTCTTAGTGTTACCCTACTGGGTGAAAGATTATAGTGGAACTCGGCTAATGATGGGGGAAATGCCTCACCCTCCTTCCTAGATACCTCAAGAGAACCATCTCTAGCCGAGAAAAACATAACTAGTATATTTAACACATGCAAAGATTTCTTTATGAATGTATGCAGAAAGACAAGGCAGCCTTGCAGAAAAGTCCTGACATCGCATTCCTGAATCACAGGGTAGACCTGGTATTGTTGAGAACTGTTCTGTAAGGAAATGATGTTGGAAAAGACACAAGAACCGGTCACAGGGTGTGCTATATATATATTCTTAACTCTTGCCCATGACGACTGGTAATGATCACCTTACCTGGTTATTTTGCCAATGATGCCTTCAGTGAACTTCCTTTATCCAATAGACTCTTCAAGAAAAACATGAATGTGTGCTCTAATTTAGACTGATCTTTTAAATTCATCTGAATTACTGTTATTATGCCCAGGCTGCCTTAATGATGCACCTTGGTAGGCCAAAATGTCTCCAAGGCACAGACCCTTAATGAGAAACTCAGGGCAAGAGATATAATTTGACCAGTCTGCCATGAAGTGCACCAGCTCAACCTGGCGTTGCTCCTACTTGCCTTGAACTTCCCACACCCTCTTGGGAGGTGTAATGTTTGGCTGTCTTCTGTAGTCTATAGCACAAGTCACCTGACTGTCTTTCTCTCCAGATATGCCTGCCCACTCTTGATGTAACTATAGCAGTAGCGTTTAACACTGACAGAAAGATTAGGAAAATGCCATATGTGTGTTCACATAGGGATAAAAGAAAATAATGAAAAAAGAAATGAAGGAAGGAATTAAAAGAGAGAAAGGAAGGAAGGAAAGAAGGAAGGAATAAGATAGATAGATAGATAGATAGATAGATAGATAGATAGATAGATAGATAGATGATAAATAGATAATATGTAGGTAGATAGATAATGGATGGATGGATAGATAGATGGATGGATAGATAGATAGATAGATAGATAGATAGATAGATAGATGCAGGAGCAAGGCCATCTGCACCTAGTAAAGTAAAATCCATTAAGGTATAATACCCACATTGAAGAGTCTATGTCTCCATGCTGGTCGCTTCCCATAAACACAGGATCCTGAAGTTCTAGACAATCCAGAAATCAAGTTCCTACTGTTCTCAATGGAGCAAGTGAAGTGTATAGGTATCAATAGAATGTGGAAGACTGACCAGAACAAAGAATCTCAGCCCCTGGAATGCAGGAGGTGGGTTTTGCAGGAGGGGCGGGGTCTCTGCGACCACCAAACCCAGCAGAGTGCCCATCCATGTGAATCAAGAAGGAGTTCAAGTTCAACATGACTCAAACAGTATTTGGTTCAGTCTTTGAGAATCTGACACCAGGTAGTTTGTTTGAAGCATTTAAGTATAGCACAATTTGCAAAAAAGTTTCCTGGTGATAATTAACTCGGTCCCATGTGCACAATAAAGCTTAAAGCATGACTACGTTGAGCCTCTTTGTCACGTACACGTGACCTCTTCCATAAAGATGAGTTCTAGATTGATTATGGGTGACATCTTAAGGGTCTGTGAGAGGATTTGGCATAGTCTTGATCATACGGATAGGGCAAAGGTCATCAGGCTATTTCCCACCTTCTCCCATTTGTAAAGAGCATGTAACATCTCCCATAAAAACTGAGAAACGATGCTCACAGTAAGGGTTTGGGAGAATGGCTTAGATAAACTAATGACCTGGGGGAGCCAGGTGTGGCCTGTCCATACAGATAATGCAGAGGTCGTCGGGCTGTTAACCCCATTCATTTATTCATTCATAGCCTCCTGATTGGAAAAAGGGTTGTACATCTCTTCCTTTGAAGATATGAGTTTATGTGTTTGACATTCCTGTCTTTCCTAGTGAACACAAGGACCTCTGTTCTCTTACACATTTTGTTTTGACATAATATGGTGGCTTGTCACACAAACCCTTTGTAAATGCATGGATGGATCTTATGGAAAAAAAGAGTTACAGGCAAAGAACCACGCCTTGACAAGTTGGCAGGCAACTAAGACAGCAGACAGGAACCAGTGCTGGTTGACAATTAATGGTATGACGTAGGGATCCTGTTAGGTGATAAACATGAGCAGCTTTTGTATCTCAGAAGCAACACTGAATTTTAATATCTTTTTAACATAAGGACTCATGTAGCCCAGGGTGGCCTTGAATTCTTAATAAATAACTGGGAATGACCTTGGTCTTCTGATTCTTCTACCTCCACTCCTTAGTGCTAGAATTAGGACCATCTGCCACCATACTTAGATTGTATGGTATTAGGTATTGAACCCAGGGCTTCATTGCATGCTGGGTAATCACTTTACTAACTCTATCTCCAGACTGTAGTAGCAAACGAACTGTGTTCAAGACTCTATAACTCTGTAGAGCCCACAGATATATGGAGTTCTCATCTTCTCACCCAAGAAAAGTAAAGAAACTTTTCTTTTGTTTTGTTTTTTTTTTTTTTTTTTACTTACCATTACCATTTAAAGACCCGTTCTTCTTAAGGGACTGTGGTAAGTGGTAGAGACACACAAATGTGTAGAGAGACAAGAGCGCAGACCTCAGGACCTTCTTGTTCATGTTGGAACACAAGCAAATAAGTGTAGCCGTGAGGACTGTGACCCGTGCAGTAGAACACAAAGGGAATTAATCCATTAATCCATCTTCTGCAACCGCCAGCAATCAGGCCAGAAAGAAGGGCATGCCTTGGGCTGAGACCTGAGGAAAAAACCAAGGTAGGGAGGCTGTTGATAAATATAAGGAGGCAGTGGGTGCAAATGTTTGCACTCCAGTCACTGTTCACTACAGAAAAACAGTCTGATGATATGTCGTGGTTGTCACTGTTTCACTGTTTACGTAGCCTGTGTCCAAAACTAAAGAACAACTTGGAACAGTCTCTTCCCTCAATCACTGCTTCCACAGTCATGGTTATGTTACCTGAAATGCGCTATAGAGTTGGTTGATAAGTTATTGACACTTAGCTGTGATAGGGGTCCACTTAGAGTCCATATTGACACCTCAAACTTGAACTTAATCCTAAGGACCTTCCACAGGAGGATTAAGAGGGAGAGATGTTTGAACCCATGTCCTTTGACCCTCTGAATGCAGCCTAGTACCTCTGAGAACACCTCCTTGCCCCCATACCATGACTACTTGTGGAGACTATCACCAAGAACTTGCCATCTCTGCCTTACCTCTGCAAGGACAATCCCAGAACACTTGAGTGGGAAGTGTATGTTACTGGTCAATGCATCCTGCTGTGAAAACATTAGACATTTCCAGCCGGGATCACCAGGCTAGAAAGCCAGAAGGTGGTGGCAAGTGTAGGGAGACGGCAGAAGAAGTCTGTGCCCTAGGCTTGAATTGGGACAGGAAGAGACATCATTAAGAGTGGCAGGCGGCAAAAGTAATGGGAGTGGGGACAGTAAATGTGATCAAACTACATTATATTCGTGTGGCAATAAAATGAAACCCATTATTATGTATAATTTACATATACTAATAAAAACTATAAACAGAAAAACAAGGCAGTCAGGCTCTGTCTAGTCTGTTTGTCTGGGGAATAGCTGCACAGGAAGAAACTTGGCAGCAGATTCGTCCGGCCATACATGAAGAGGTCAGCCAGCCACACAGACAGGTATGGAAAGAAGTCCACAGGTTCATCACTGTTGCCGCTGAAGACACACAGCTGGTTTGCCGTCATGCTGGACCCAGTGTGAGGTTTTTCCTCCTGGGCTTCTTCTTAAGGTGGAAGGTCTAACACCTAGAAAAGGTCCAACACAGAGAAAGTAAACATCTGCAGCTTCAGACCGGTGTGCTGCTCTTTCTAACTCATCAGGATCACACCACGCTCCCCTTCATCTTCTTTTCCAGATGAGAAATCTTTCTTCACCTCCAGAAACTTCCAACAGAATATATCCATAAGCTGCAGGGTAAACTGGTACAATTAGTCATATATTTGTATTTTTCTGAAATAGGCTGGAACCCTAATTCCCAATGTGATGGGATTAAGAGGTGGGGGTCTTTGGGAAGTAATTAGTCTGTGAGAGTAAAGACCTCATGAGTGGGTCTAGTGCCTATAATGGTTGAATTTGGATTGAGACTCATCACAGAAACACATTCTGGATGTCTATAAGAATATTTCAAGAAAGGCTCAACAGAGCAGAAAAGAACTGCTCTGAAAGTGGGTGGCATCATTCCCTGTGCTAGAGTCCCAGGTCAAGCAAACTGAGCACCATTTTCACCTCTCTCTCTCTCTCTCTCTCTCTCTCTCTCTCTCTCTCTCTCTCTCTCTCTCTCTCTCTCTCTCTCTCTCCTTCCTGCTGCCTCATGCTACTGCTCTGCCTTCCCCACAATGATGGACTGTATCTCCTCCAACTGTGAGCCAAAAGAAGCCCTTCCTTCCTTCCTTACACTAATCTTGTCAGGTGTTTTGTGACCATGTCGAGAGCATCTTGAGGAGAAGCAGACTGGCTGGCTGCAGCCTTGATCACCTCCACCAGACTCCAACCTTTTCTCATGCCTGTAGTCTCCAAAAGTATGAGAAATAAATTTTTGTTCTTCATAAAGGTACTGCTTTAGTTAGTATTCTCTTGCTGTGAAGAGACACCAAGATCAAGGTTATGCTTTTAAAAGAAAGCATTTAATTGGGGCTGGCTTACAGTTTCAGAGGTTTAGTCCATTATCATGGTGGGGAACATGGTGGAACACAGGCAGACACGGTGCAGGAGAAGTAGTGCTACATCTAGATCCACATGCAGAAGAGAGGGATTCTGGGCTTGGGATGGACTGTTTTTGAAGCCTTGGAGCCCATCCCTCAGTGACACACTTCCTCCAATAAGGCCACACCTCCTAATCCTTTCAAACAGTGCCACTTGCTGAATACAAAAATATTCAAATCTGTGAACATATGAAAGCTGTACTGACTGGTTTTGTGTGTCAACTTGACAAAGGCTGGAATTATCACAGAGAAAGGAGCTTCAGTTGAGGAAATGCCTCCATGAGACCCAGCAGTAAGGCATTTTCTCAATCAGTGATCTATCGGGAGGGCCCATTGTAGGTGGTGCCATCCCTGGGCTGGTAGTCTTGGGTTCTATAAGAGAGCAAGCTGAGCAAGCCAGGGGAAGCAAGCCAGCAAGTAGCATCCCTCCATGGCCTCTGCATCAACTCCTGCTTCCTGACCTGCTTGAGTTCCAGTCCTGACTTCCTTTGGTGATGAACAGCAATGTGGAAGTGTAAACTGAATAACCCTTTCCTCCCCAACTTGCTTCTTGGTCATGATGTTTTGTGCAGGAATAGAAACCCTGACTAAGACCGAAGCCATCTCATTCAAACCACCATGGGTACCTCATATCTGGTAGTTTGCTATAAGGCCGGGGCCAGCTAATTTTTCCTTCTCATTTTTCATTCTTGCCACCGCCCTGTTTAGCAATTGAAATGTATGGATAAATATTTTGTTAGTCAGGCTGTTCACCCAGGAATAGAATCTCCTGGGTGTCATTTGTGACTTGCTTTTTGATCTCTGAACTATCGACCTTAGTCTAAAACCAAAAGAAATGCAGAAGTCAGGGATGAGGTCGAACTTGATATTTTATTGTTGTTTCCTCGGGTGAGACAGTTCTGACCTTAACTGGCAGATCACTACTCTTATATTCTCTCTGGCTCCCAAGTTTTGTCTAATACTGGTTTTAGGAATAGAAATGTCACAAATATTAATGAACAGAGCTAATTACAATGGCATGTGATTTTTCTATCCAAGGTCTTCTCGGCATTGGATTCAATATTTCTAGAATATTGAAGAGTCTGTCTCACTATTCCCTGCCTGAGTTGTCTTCTCAGAGTGGGCGGTCCTGCCCTCACTCTCTTGACCTTCAATGTGGCCATCAGCTGACCACTGCAAACTTCTGCTAACACAAGAGACTTTTTATGGTTCATGCTTTTCCTTCTAAACTGTCCATACGAATGACTTCTCACTTGCCCATTCTAAGGGTGACTTGGGAAAGTGTGTCTGAATAGGCAGAGAGCTCTGTGAAAATACAATCCATTTTCACTGTAAACCAGTCAAAGAGCTATGCACAACCTATTTCTGTAATAATGACAACTGACCCAAAAAATGTATCTGTTTCTCTAACAACCTCCAGATCATAAGAGAAGCAAGCCTCAGGCTAAATCTGTTCTATTGCAGAGATATTTATTCACCTGCCATTTATTGACAAGCAAGCTCAAAGCAACAGTTTCTGTAGACCCAAAAGAAGTCTTGTGGCTTTTGGTACCTTGCACATCTAACTCTGAGCAAAGGGTTTGGTCAAGACAGAGAGAAGATTCCATAAGCAAAATCCAGTAAACCTTATTTAGCTATAATAACCAGAAATGGTTCAAGTCAGAGGTGGTCAAAGGTCATGTGGCCTCCTGACCTCAGATGTGTCTCCAGGACAAGTGCTACAACCTTGTAAGTTTTTCATACTGGTCACCAAGAGTAACAGGTGACCATAGAACATGAAACACATGACTCCTGGATTCCTTTATTTCTCTACTAAGAGATCGCATCTAATCATCAGGGCAAGTCAACAAGCTATTATTTTTTTTTTTACCAAGGAATGCATGTCTCATGGTGCTACGTTACTTAGCAAATTCTTTTAAGTGAGCCGCTCTGATACTGCTGGGTACTCCCCTGCATTAGATCCCATGCACATGCTATCCTCCATGTTAGAGTGTAATGTCTAGATACAAGGCTTAATTGGGTTAAAATGCTATTGACATGAATGAAAAATGTGTACATCAGCTATATTTCACATTTCAGAAAAGCAGAATAAAGAAGACTTCTATATTGGAGGGGTAGCACAAAGAGTTATGTCTTATGTGCGCTATGCTTAAGTTCCCAGTGAAATGTGAGACTTGTCAGAGTCCAGTGGGTAATTGGTAGGCAGGAGAAATCTTACCCAATCTTTTTGATTGGGTAAGTGTAAGTATATAAAAGCAGTCTGTAAAGTCATAGAGGATGTAGGGAAACTTGGGGACAATGTCTGGAAATTCCAGAGAGCACAGCTAAGTAGGGATGGGTGGGAGGAATAAAGGCCAAGTGAAATCAAAGAGAAGTGCTAAAAGACACAATTATAGACCATAAGCAGCCACTGGACAGTATAAAGCTTGTGGGCCAGCAAAAATACGGGTACGGTTGCATACTTGATCCTAAGGGTTTATGGTGCTAGGAGTCATAGCACCTAGGGACGACATCAAACTGTGACCTTCCTGCCTCCACCTCATTTCTTCTGGGATGAAAGTTGCATATCATCATGCCAAAATTATGAGCTTTGGGGGATGAAATACAGGCTAGCTCTCTACCAATCGAACTCGCTCTCAGCCCAGCAGGAGGTTTTAATTTGTTCTTTCTCCGCTTGCATTTGATGCTGTAGTTAAAAAATCTTTTGTTGGTTATTTAACTTTTCTGACTTCAGTTTTCCAGTGCAAAAAATGGAGATAATAATAGCTACCTACATCTCATATAGCACAGATAAATCAGTGACCCAAATCTAAGTGCAACTTAAGAGTTGGTGCCTTCATATTGGCGCTAGCAGCATCATGCAAATCCTGGCTCTCCCATTTAGCTGCTTTGCAAGTTGGGACAACTTATCTACCTTCTCTGTTTCTCCATTCTTGTTAAATGTTGCTCTCAAAGGTCCAGTTCCTGGGCTGGAGAGATGGCTCAGTGGTTCAAAGCACTCTGGCTGATCTCACAGAGGAGCCAGGTTCTATTTCTAGCACCCACAAGACAGCTCACAACTGACTGTAACTCCAGTGCTATGTGATCCAATACCCTCTTCTAGCCTCTGAGGGCACTGCACACACATGGGCACAGACACACATGTAAGCAAAACACTCTACACATAAAAAATAAAATTTTAAAAGTTCCTTCTTTGGCTGTTGCAGAAATTGAACGAGTGAATACAGAAAGCAGAACCCCTTGCTTGGCAAGTGTCTGGTATGTTACATGTTGAGGAAAAAAGTTTTCACTTTATAAAAAGATTTATTGGAAACTTCCCCCAAAACACTAGTTGGGAAAAAAAGTTTAATTCTCTCTCTCTCTCTCTCTCTCTCTCTCTCTCTCTCTCTCTCTCTCTCTCTCTCTCTCCCCCTTTCTTAGCTTGTTTTTAGGTTTCTACTTTTTCCAACAGAGTTCTTCCTTGTCTCCCTAGAGCTTCCTGGTGTCTTCTCTGTCATGTGATAGACAGACATTTTCTCAGAACTATCCAAGGCCCTCTTGGCTTCTTAAGAATAAATTCCAAAGCTCTTTGTGCGGCCTGGGAAAAGGTTAAGAGCATGCGCTTTACAAGCATAAGGAACTGAGTTAGACTCTCCAGGACCTGTGTTGGACGCTTTGGCTGTATGGCTTTGTACACCTTGAACCCCGGCATGGGCGGGGTAGAGACGAGCAGATCCTGGGTGCCCGATGGCCAGACACTCCAGTCAAAATGGAAAGCTCCCAGCTCCATTTCTCAAGACAAGAAGGCAGAAAATAATAAACAGAGACACTCAATGTCCTCTTCTGCTCTCTAATGCATGCACACTCACATGTATGTGTTACACACATAAAGCCACAGGCACATGCATAGACATACAATAACAACAACAACAGAGCAAATGGCCTTTCTATGGCCTGGTGAGCCCCCATGATTGACAGCCCATCATTTCCTCCTCCTCCCTTTCCTCTCCTCTCTGTATGCTTCCGGCCCCCTTTCTCATTGCCTAAGCACAATCTGAACTCTCTTCTCGCCTCAGGCCCTTGGTCCGCTGTCCCCACACTTCTTAGAATAGAAGCAGAGCTTCCTCCCTCACTTCCTTCAGGTGTCTTCTCAAATGTCTCCTATTTGGGAAGGCTCCATGGACACTGCATTGGGAGCAATGCCCCATCATTCCATCCCCTCGCCCTGAATTATCTTTCTTTATAGGATCTATCCCCATATGTTATAGTCCTATTAAATTATATAGGAGCACCTCCCCTCTCCAGTGGATATTTTTTATCTTTTATTGCTGTCCTTATGATAGTGTAAGCTATAGAACATACATTTTAATTACTGGTTTTGAGAAATTTTGTTTTTAATTACATGTAGGCCTGTTTGTCTCTGTATCGATCCTTGCACATAAGTACACATGTCTGCAAAGGCCAGCAGAAGGCACTAAATCACTAGTAGCTACAGTTATAGGTGGTTGTGAGCTCCATGACATGGGGACTGGGAACCAATTTGGGTCTTCTGCAAACCAATAAATGTTCTTTATTTTCACAGCCTCTACTTAGTGCTTGACTAAATGGATTAACTATAACTATATGATATAAATAAGAGCTATAATTAACTACAAAGTAAGATACACCTATATTACTTACACCTCTACTTCCATGTTGAGACCTGACAGCCTTCTTTATCCAGAAATCAGAGGGGCAATGATGTAATCATAACCGAGAGCTCAGGTCATGTGATTCAGAGTCTAGGACCCATATGTTCTGAGCTAGAGGCAGGTTGACACCAAAGGAGGTTATTACAGCAAGTAGAATTGGCAAATGTGAAGATGTGTTTTCAGGATGAAATAAAAGCTATACACAAACCACTGTGTTCTATTGCCAGATAAATTCAGATAAGCAAGCAAGGGGCCAACGCAAAGGCCTTTTGTCTGCCATGGAAGAGACTGGGTCATAGTCTTCAGGGTTCACCCACCACACCCTGGATTCAGTATCATCTCCTTAGTGGGGACTGTGCCAAGCATTTCAGTAGGAATTTCTGAGGGTTATGCCAGGAACTTTCACCCTCTGACATGAGGGCTGGTCCTGCATTCACAGACACAGGACACTGTGGAGATATGTGAGAATGAGGTGTAGTGACCTTGGAAGCAGGTAGAGGGGATATCACTGGCTCATCTAAGACCAAGAAACTGGTTGTCTCTCTGTCTCTCTCTCTCTGGTGGCCACTTCTGCCATGAGTCCTTCCTGAGGACTGCAGTCACTACCAGGCCACATAAACCTGGGAAAACTGAGGAGGCTCCCCAGTACTCCTCTGAACTTTCCAGAAAGGGTCTTCGATGCTCTAGAATCCACTCGCTCCTTTTCAGAGTGGAATTGCTAGGCTGAACTCATTACAGTTATTTGTATTAGCACGTCCATGCAGATTGACTCATTCTATTACATGCTGTGAAATGCAAATAAGTATGAGCTTTCTCCTATACTCTCCCAGTTACCTTAGAAGAAATATATATATACATACTCATCTGAGTAACCCCATTGAATTCTCATGATGATACTAAAATCCTCCCTTTGATGCCTGAAAGTAATTATGCTCCACTGGAGTGACAAGATCTTCATTTTCTAATTATAGAACAGATGTTTTCCGGAAGCGGTTACCCTGACACGGGTTGTAAAAAGAATCTAACAAACCGATCTTTGATTTCGACAACAGCTGTGCGGGTCTGCCACAACAAACCCATATTTAAATAGAAAAGCCTTGTTGTTTCTCCGAGTCAGACGGTCCAAGCTGCTTTCCCGGAGTTCCGACGGTCCAGGACTCAGTCTGCTGTCATGGCCAGCTCCTTGAAGGTGCTCGGGCCTGAGGGACACCTCACTTTGGCAGGGGTTTCCTGGACACAACCTCAGGATCTAGTTTCATCTTGTGCACTGTCTTCTCTATAAAGGTGCTGGTGACTTTCTCTTCCACTCCTGACTGCCCCTCAACTCTCTTGAGCCCCTAGAATCCCAGGAATGGCATCATTTATTCTTACTGTTTGAATGCCTCTCTAGAAGTTTGCATACTGGAAATGCACTCGCACATGTGAGTGTGTGTGTGTGTGTGTGTGTGTGTGTGTGTGTGTGTGTAACGGTACAGATACCTATATGTGCACCTATATGTGAAAGCCAGAAGCAGAGCAGGATAATGAAACAGTGTCTCTCCCTGGGACCTGATGATCACCAATCAGACCAGACCGGCAGCCCAGAAAGCCATAGGCATCCTCCTATCTCCACCTCCCTAGGACTGGGATTACAAGCGTACGCCATTCTGGGTGCTGGGCATGGGACTCGGGTCCTGATGCTTATAAGGCAAGCACTTACTCTGTGAGCCATCTCTCCAAATATAAGAAGGAGGAAGCAATGGCTGAGGAAGGAGAGCCTGAGCATCCAAACTACAGAGAAAAGGAAGTTCTATCAGAGAAGATCGTAGTGACGCCAGCAGGCTGTGCAGAGAACTTCAGGGTTGCAGCTGTCACGGGTGGTCACCTGTGTTACTGAGGACTCAGCAGGGATGTGGCTGCTTTCAAGTCATCTTGGCCCCCATGTAAGTGAACACTTACCCACATACACTCCTCTTAGTAACCCCAGGAAATACTCATTTATTCACCAAGTTGAACTTTGGTGCTATTATGGGTTCCCTGGAGTATGTAGATCTCTCTCTCTCTCTCTCTCTCTCTCTCTCTCTCTCTCTCTCTCTCTCTCTCTCTCTCTCTCTCAGGGGTAGGGTTGAATCTTCCTAGAAAAAGGCTGCCACTCAACAGGAACACGGAGAACACTCCAAAACACTGTGCATGTTCCTACTGGTAAGATATTCAAAGCAAGAAACTGCCTTCCTTGCATAAAATGTGTTCATCCCTGTGGGACAGAGATGAAGAGAACATGAGGGCGGGAGTCCCCTCGTGTCTTCATTAGCCTTGCATGAAGAGGAAGAGACTGGAGCTAGCCTCTGCACTCTGTTCCACCATGTGACGGATACATCAGGAAAGCCCTCAGCAGAGGCTCAGCAAGTGTGGGTAGATGCAGGTATCCAATTCCAGCAACAGAAAACCAACTAGACTATCCCCTCATAACAACGGTCAGTGGCTTCTCTATACCTAAACCAAGCTAAATGCTAGTGTTTACCAAGGGCTAGAGACTTTCCACAGCTGCTCTCTGCATCAGGGTCCAGTCATAGCTCCTCCGCCCCGCGCGACCACTAATCAACCCTCATCTTCTTCTTCCATCAGAGTTCCCAGCCATAGTCTACACAAGAAACTCACTTCTTGCCTCATGTACCTTATGACCCATTATGCCGCAGGAATATATGGGATGTCTGGTGTACAAACTCTCTGAACACAAAAGGCTACAGGCAAAATTGGTCTTACAGATAGGTAGCTGTCCGTTTTCCCACTTTCCCCATTACTCTGTCTAATTAAAAAAAAAAATAGTAATAAGCCCAAGTCATTCCTCCCCACTGTAAAGTATTTTGATTTTTTTTTTTTTTTACTTAACTCCATTGCCCTTGGTTCTCTTCACTCTCTGCTCTTCTAAAAAGTCATCACAGTTTGTCACACACTACCTGATCTATCCTTTGCTCTATCTTGTTTCATTATAAAGTTATGGGGTCTTTAGACACCCATTTCTCCACCAGACTCAGCCCCAGTACATAATAAATCTTTAGATGATACTGTTGCAAAGCACATAAAATATTTTAAGTTGAAATAATAGGAGTTATTCAAATGGCAGCATGCAGTTACCACAGACAGGGCTTCCGGCACCTAGAAACAAGAGATCAAGGGAAAGTGTGAGGGATTTCTTTTCTTTACTAACAAAACAGGCCACCATATACATCAATAATTTGGACGTGATTTACTATGCAGTCAACCTACCAGTTTAGGAGCTACATCATGAATTGCATTTTCTTCTTTTTACTGAAAATTAGTTATTTTCTCATACACCACATCCTGAGCACAGTTTTCCCTCCCTCCACTCCTCCCAGCACCCCCTCCCAACCTCCCTGCTCCTCCAGATTTTTCCCCCATTTCATTTTCAACAGGTAGAGGGAGATAAAAATATTTTCAATCCTATAATTCATAATCTTAATAAAATGAAATGACTTCTGAAATTTTTCATCCACTGGAGACTGGGAAGCCTCAGGTCATGGGGCTGCATGGTGAAGCCTTTCTTAATGGCAGGAATACTTCCTAGTCCTGAGGAAGCAGAGACAGATCCCAAAGCAATGCAAGGAATTTAATGGTGAAAAGGTCTCAAATAAGAAGCAGGGCTAAACTATGCAGACATTGGGACCTAGTTCAGATCCTTAGCACCTAACACTTAGCACCTAGTTCAGTTTCTTAGAAGCTGGGAATGACCACTCATGCCTATAACCATATCCTCAGCTCTCCAGGGCAGAGATAGGCTGATGCAGCCCACTGCCAGCAAGGCTAGCCCAAACAGGTGAGCTTCAAGTTCTGAGAGAGAAGGCAGAGAGGGATAGAGAAAGGCATTGAGCATTTCACAGGTGCACCCACCTGTACCAATGTCCATCCCACAGAGAATGAAGGAAATTAAGAAATAAGATAGCTCATTGACTCACTATCTACGAACAGGTTAATGTATTCATGAGGGAAGAGGCAATGTCGCCTAATTTCTTCCTGGAAGTCATACCTCCTCCTAACTCTTAATATTGTAACACTGGAGCCTGTGAAGATATAGCACACAATGACATGAGTGTAATTTCCAGAACTCACATTAAAAGAGCCAGGCATTTACCCTTGTAATCCTAGTGCTGAGGAAGCAGAGACAGGCAGGCTCCTGGAACTCACTGGTTAGCCTAACTGACCTAATTTAGTTGCTCCAAGCCTAATTGTGATGATTAATATCAATTGTCTACTTGATGAGATCTAGAGCCACCTGGGAAACTGGTCTCTGGGCATGCCTACAGGGCATGTCAGTATTATTGTCCTGTTAGTTGTGGCAGGAAAACCCCCCACTATAGGTGGCATCATTCCCTAGACAGAGAGCCTGGACTATATAAAGAGGTGAGCTGAGTACAAGGATTCATAGCTCTCTGCCTTCATATTGTAAATACAACTAGACCAGTTGCCTCAAGTTCTTCCTGGCTTGACTTCCCTGCCGAGACCCTAGCTCGCACATACACACAAGGAAGGATGATAGTTGAGAAATGACACCTGAGGTTGCCCTCTGGCTTCCACACATAGGCACACTCATGTACCCACATACATATGACCATGAGCGCGCGCGCGCGCGCGCACACACACACACACACACACACACGCACATGCACACACGCACAGAGAGAGAGAGAGAGAGAGAGAGAGAGAGAGAGAGAGAGATCTCACAATTGATATCTGGAAAATACTGAGGCTCAATGAGCACCTTCCAAGAATAATTCTAAGTTTTTGTATCCCAGAACAAGAAGTTGAACAGACACACAGATAGTAGCAGAAGCAATGACAGCTTATTAAGAGAAGGAAGCAGGTTAGAGAAAAGGAAAGGTTTAGTTAAACAACAATGCTGTACAAAGGATCTACAAAGAGTTTTGGGATAAGGGGACAGGTCACATAATGCAGACTTTAGGGCTCATTTTTTTGTGTAAGCTTTCTTACATGTGTTCTGTGATGTGTAGTTCTAAATACAATGGCTTGTACCGCATGTCTCCTTAGCATCTTAACTCTTGACCCCAGACTGTATATTTTAGTGTTTTATATTGAGCGAGGTCACCTTCAGACTCTATGTAGTGCTTCTGTGTCTGTGACATAGCCAGATTTAGTGAGTCTGAGGGAAGTATCCAACCTTCCTCTCTGCCAACTAGTTTCTTTCATCTGCTAATTTTGAACCTTTGCCCACCGTTTTCCTAGACCTCTCCACCTTACTGTCTGCCTCATAATGTAAATTAAATTTCCATTTAATTCTTCAGTTCTGATATGGTTACCCAACCATTGTAACAAAGATAGATTCCTGATTAGTTTGTTTGTTTGTTTAGTTATGGGTTTTTGTTTCTTTGTTTTTGGTTTTATGTTGGTTTGGTTTGAGTTTGGATTTAAAGTCAAAGCCCAGAATTGCACTTGATGGAAAAGGAATAGTCGTTGGCTTCCAGCAATAAAGTCTGGGCTGCTAGTCAAGAGCCCACTCTGGAGCTGAGTGCCTCGTGTTAGACTGCTTACCTTGCATGCCCAAGGTCTCAGGTTTTGTCCACAGTATGGCAGGAACAGCAGAGGGGATCATTCTGAGTTCTGCAAGATAGTCACTGAGCCCCTTGTAGCCTCTGGCAGTAGCAAAGCCTGCTAACCTTCCCCCCCCCCCATGAGTTACAAGAGTCATAGAGAATGTTATAGGGTAGCTGTTTACTTACATGGACAATCTTGGTCTGCTTTCTCAGTCTGAGGCTTGCCCTACAACCTCATAAGCCAATTCTGTTTTACTCTTTAGTCAGAGGCCTATGTAGCTCAGGTTAACCTCAAGCTCTATAGAGAGATTATGATAACCTTGAATTTCACATGCTCCTGCCTCTACCTCTTGGGTGCTTGGGTAGCAGACAGGGTGTTTTCTCAACCACCAGGTTTTCTTGAACCTGTCTTCTTTCATGGGCTTTTATCCAACCCATCCACACACCACAGCTTGCCTCTTATATTCAAATTAACTAACCAGATTCATCCTAACGAGTTTGCATGGCAGTACATTGCCTAAGATAGTCCAGCCATTAGGAATGGCTGTTAGAAATTAGCAGCATCAAATTGGCTGATTCCAAGAATATACAGAACCAGCTCCAGAATGCCATCTGACAACATATAGGGACCCCATCCCGCCACAGGGAGCCCTTCCACTACAGTGGTTGCTCATCCCTCTCCTCAATCAAGAGACAGTGAACTCATCTCTCACTCAAGAAACCAGCGACATTTCCAACTTGAGCTTTTCCAGCCCAAAGTTCCAAACCCTTCCAGATCCCTTGAAATGCCACTTTGCCAAATCCTTGACATCTGCCTATCATCAGAGGCTGGAAGGAGTTCCCAGGAAAGAGTTTGACTTTGGGGAAGTGTTTTCCTGACTAGGCAATCTCTACCATTTTTATGGGCTTGATTGTTTTTCCTTGATTCTTTATTTCTTTATAATCTGATCTATTACATGATTTTTTTGGACAAACTAGTAGACTCAGGGGAGCCTGGAATGTATTAATAGACATTCAGTCCAACCTCTAAAAATGCCACCAGAGACTGTCTGAGACCTACAGGAGAGATGTTCCTGCTTTGCTGTAACCTGCCTACTGGACATTTCCACAATGTATGTGTGTGTGTCTGTGTGTCTGTGTGTCTCTGCATGTGATGAGTACCATGTTGTAGAGGGTAAAAATGGCCCTGTGCACACAGATAAGCACTGGAGAGGCCAGGAAAGCTAAACGTGTAGCTTACCTCTCCAGTGGAATGAGGTGCACAGTTGCTCCTCCTGGAATGCCAGGAATGATGGAGTGTTCCAACCCTGTGATCCTCTGCTGTCTGGTGAGACAGGCTCTGCCCGTATCTCCCAGAATTTACTCATCCTAGACAATATCCTTTCCCCTTAAACAATATCCCTTCCCCCTTAAAGCCTTGAGCATTCCTTTTAGGCTGTAAAACTCATCCTCATGAGCGATGTCACTTGTGCTTTACAATAGCCTAGGTGACTTCTGTGTTATCTTAGGGCCAGGCCAATCCTGACTCCCTCCCATGAGCATATGTTTACACCAATCATTCTCCCTAGACCCTCACCTAGAGCATTGTTTCTAAGCCAACAAGAAGTCCTCTTAGGGAGGAAGCCACATGTACTTTGCTAACAACTTCAATGTAAACACACACGTCTTACTCTCATGGGCCTGAGTTGATCGTCACCATTACAATAAAATCAGGCTGAGCTGAGTAGCTTTCTCACCTTGCCATGACAGCTTTTTCCCTGCCTGCTGTAAAGTCTTCAGGGGAATCATCACCTTGTGTAATTTTTATTTTCATTTTCAAATACTTGTATTTACTCTTTGAGGAGTTCATGCTTGTATATAACATATTCTGGTCACATTCAGCATCTGTACCTTCCTCCAACTCTTCCTACTGTCATTCACCCCATCACCCTTCAAACTTCATATCCTCTTTTTGGCTCTGTTGTTGCTCTTGATAACTTCCTGAGTCCAGTCAGTACTGCCTATGTGTGTTTGGATGTGGCCCAGACCCCTGGAACATTAACAACCTTCCATCAGTCATGTCCCCAAAGAAGAACGACTCTCCTGTCCTCAGCAACCTTCAACTGCCAATAGTTCCCTGTCAAGCATGGAGTCTAGGGCCCCTTCCCATTCATTCTGGAATTTTGACTGGCTTCATCTTGTATAGGTCTTGTGCAGTTAATGATAGCTGCCATAAATTGATGTGTGCCACAGTTCTGTTATGGCCAGAAGTCTTCTTCAGTGGTCCTTGATGATGGATGGGAGGAGACTGATGTTGGATGTAGAAGAATGACATCAGACGGGGAGGAGATTTCTATAGATGTTCCATTACAGCTAAGCACTCACAGTGACTCGTGCTTGGCACCTTGACCAATAACGATACTCTATGTTAACCCCTACCCACTGGAAAAAGAGACTTCTCTGATCCAAGTGGAGATCAGCACAGATCTATGGGTATAAACATAAGAATTTAGAAGACAGTTGGACATCATGATCATTTAACATAACATCAACAGTAAGTTTCCCCAGTTATGGGCTTTGGACCAGGTTTACAGGAGCAGGCATGAAATCCCTCCTGTACAGCAGGCTTCATATCCAAGCAGAAAGTGATTGGTTACTCCTTTAAATGCCATACCACTATTGTACCATTGTGCGCATCTTTCCAGGCAGGTTGGTACTGTGACGTGTATGGTTCCATGCTAGGGAAGACCACTGAAGTCTTCTCTCCCCCAGGCAACCTTCATGGCGCCTTATAGCACTCTGTAAGCTAGCCGACAAAGAGAGAGTTCTCTAGCCACCTGAGGTTTATTTCTCTATGTACTGCATCAAAATGAGAGTTGTCTTCCAGCAATACAGACTTACATTTAGTTATGGTGAGATACCAAGAGCAACATTAATAGCCTGTGTCGTTTTCGGTGCCTCTGGGGACTCCATGACCAATAAGTCTTCAGGAGGCATCTTTTGCTTGACACAGAGATTTTCATTTAGCAACCTGTACCTTCAGAGAGTATCATTGTCCACCTGTGGAGGATATCTGTTCAAACTCCTTTTTAAAATCACATACTACATTTTTAAAAAGACTTGTTTATTTTGATTTTGTGTGTATGTGTTTGTCTATGTATGTACCATGAGATGTCCTGGAGGCCAGCATAGAGCATCTGACGCTCTAGGACTAGAGTTTTAGGAAGTTGAAAGATACTTGATGTGGGTGCAAGAAAGCAATCCAGAATTTCTGCAAGAGTAACAAGTGTTCTTGACTACTCTTCTGCCAGCCCTATATTGGGTTTTCTAATTACTTTGCAAACTAGTGAGTTTCTGTAAGACTTCTTCACACGTCCCTTCCTTTCCCTTCCCCATCACTTATATCTCGTCTTTGCTTCCTCAGTTCTTCTGTGATGCTTATCTTTCTATTGTTCTCTCTAACTGTAGCTTTTACTGACCACCTGTATTTAAGAGTGCCTTGATTTATGACCTTGCTTTATTTGTTACTATAAATGTTTCCTAAAACCATTTGCCATGTGGAACACGGTGTTCGGGATAGCCTGCATTTGTGCCCTTGGGCTACGGTCACTCGTGTTCAGCTCCAGAATAAACTCTCTTACTCCCTTTGAGGACAAAACTTTTTTCATAATGACAATCATTGCCCCCTTCTACCCTTGATAGGGCCTCATATGATTCTGTAATAAACTCTGTATGTCTTCTAACCCACCTCCCGTGCATCTCATATGAGTTCTTTCTACGGAGATCACAGCCCAGGGAAGCTATGGGAAGCCAGGGCAAGATCCCAGGAACACAATCAAAAAACCTCCTCCAGGAACTTGGAAAACATCAGCCTTGCTGTTAACTGGAGCTATAAATGTTAACCCTATGGTGACATGATAAGTATCCTTTTTACAGTTATCAAAGGGTGTGTGTGTGTGTGTGTGTGTGTGTGCGCGCGCGCGCGCGCGCACGTGCTAAGTTTCACCTACTTGTCCTAACTCAATAAACAAAAATAATGAATCCCAGAAGATTCAAACTGACCATATTTATTTATGACTCACTTCTCTCTCCATTTCCCATTCCCCTTTCTTCCCTCCTTTCTTCCCTTTCTCCTACCCTCTCTTTCTTTTTCCAATCTCTTTGCAACCACACATATAAACAAAGACTAGATGAACTCACAATGTCTCCCCCCACCCAGCAGCACTTTCTGAGACAGCTGTAGGCCATCCAGTTTCCACTCTCCATCAGCTGTCTACAAGCAGCAAAACAGTCTGACAGCTGGTCAACACAGGGTGCCAAAGAGATGGGCCAATCTCTCCATAGGCCAGCAGCTCAGTTAGGTGTCTAAGCCAATGCCAAGTGAGTCATCAGGGTATAGTTTAGACATTTTAGCTTCTTCGTTTTCTTTCTTTTTCTTTTTTCTTTTTTCTTTTTTTTTTTTGTTAAACTATATTTAATTGTCATTATGTAAATTTAAACAAAAACAAGTCAGTCTGTTTCTTAACCATGTCTTCACTTTTTTTCTTTTCTTTTCTATATTCTTTGTTTACATTCCAAATGATTTACCCTTTCCCAGCTCCCCTCCCCATATGTCCCAAAAGCCTTCTTCTCTCCACCCATCACCTCCCTCCTTTTTCTCTGTCCTAGTACTCCCCTACAATGCTGGATCAAGCCTTTCCCAGATCAGGGCCCTCTCCTTACTTCTTCATGGGAGTCATTTGTTATGCTAATTGTGTCTTGGGTATTCAGAGCTTTTGAGCTAATTAATATCCACTTATCAGTGATTGCAATCCATGTGTATTCTTTTGTGATTGGGTTACCTCACTTGGGATGAAGCTGGAAAGAACCCAGATGTCCCTCAATGAAGGAATGAATACAGAAAATGTGGTATATTTACACAATGGAACACTACTCAGCAATTAAAAGCAATGAATTCGTGAAATTTTTAGGCAAATGGTTAGAACTGGAAAATATCATCCTAAATGAGGTAACCCAATCACTTCTTTTATATCTTTAGTCAACCATTATTCACTAAGCCTCTATCTTAAGAATCAGCTTTTCAGAAGTAATGGCTTACAGGGAGCTAGCTGATTGCCAAACATCTACTGGACTGCAGTGCTTTCCCAAGCAACGCTTTCCTCAATAAGAAGGATACTGTGGGATTGATGTTCTGGTGCTATGCTATTGTGGTGTAAGTTTATGAAAAGAGAAGTTGTCTCCAAACCTCACTGTTTGTCTCAAAAATAAAATTAGTTTTAAAAAGAAGTCTATTGTTTTATAAACTAGCTAAAAATGTGATTTTAAAGGGGCTACCTTGATTGGAATTACTTTCCATTGGTGCTTAAGACTGCTCCCAGAAATCATGTCTCTCTAAGAAAAATCCAGCGCCGGGTGCAAGATGCCTCCCCACAAGTTTTTGGTAAGATATTTCCCAGAGGCTTCCTTGACAACATAAACTGCTGTCATTGCTCTTGGATCCCCAATGGAACTGAACAGTAAGACCATTGCTGAAGACACTACACACTCTGGATACAGAACCCAGAGGAAGGAGGTAAGAACTGAACTTCAAGCTTCTTCCATGATGGTTAACGTTCACAGTGCCAGGAGGTGCCATGAAGGGTGCTGAAGGAGAGAAGCTACCAACCATGACAGCCACCTGTAGAGTCTGGATGCTACAACACTGAGCTGCTTGCTGAGAGGTGCTCTCTGCCACAATCGTGGCATAAATGCTAACTGCCTAACTGCTTCCAGTTTGTATCTTTTAAATAGAACATACAATCCATGTACATTTGATGTAACTAATGACAAATCTAAGCAGTTATCATAGTAATTGGAGCTTCTACCCACAAGATGTCTGGCTCAAACCGTGGGTACCTGCTCTCTGGCAGTGGTAGAGAGTACCTGTCTCTCTTATGTGCTTATGTGCTCTTATACTGTCTCCTTAAAAGATCATTTTTTAGGTTAAAAGCTCACCCTAACAACCACATGCAGCCAGACTTACTGCCTACTGGCCTAACTCCCATTGGAGCCAAGTTCTCAGATATTAAGAGTTATAGCCTGAATGAGTAAACCAGGGGACACAATGTAGCCCTTAATGGACATAAATATTCTAACCACTCAATGTGTACTTTTTTCTTACATATTCATTGTTCCCTCTTTGTCTCCTTGACTTTAAGGGTAAGGATGGGTTTTTATTGTTCTGTCTTTTCTCTATTAATGTGAAACTCCACACATCAGTTTTTAAGTGTACATATACTTGTGAATTATCAAAGCACAATCCAAATGAGTTATTTATCCACTTTCTAGGAACAGTGAAGACTTTAGAACACTTCAACTCCATCTATCCCCATGTTTTTCTTGGCCTATGTTTTCAGTTCAAAACATAGTTTGCTATTATTGGTTATGTGGTCAATATTAATTTCCATTTATTTGCATGTTATTCCATGAAACAAAATTGTCTGTTTCTTGCATTTCCTATTCTATTCCTGTATAGTATACAGGAAAAGGGATCTTTTGATAAGGTAAGTAGAGGAAAAACTGAAATTCTAAACTCTAGGGTTCTAAGGAAAGAGATCAGGAAAATCAGAAAGTTATACCCCATAATGTATGAATTTTGCCATATGAGATGACATTGTTTAGTTTCTATGGAGTTTATTTTGTTGTGTTGGTGGAGGAAAAGGTGAAGGAACTTATCAAGGGTGAAGGAGAGTCTGTAGATGGGAAGCGGGGCTCTTGGAAGACATCCAAAGACCTAAGAGGGTTAGCCGGGAAATGTAACCCCTGACTTCAGTTGAAATTCAGGAGTTGGTAAATATTTGTCATTCCCAACCTCAGATTGCTGATTAAAAGGAGACCAGAAAATAAGAGCAGAGGCCCAGAAACCATGCTGGTGACTGCACAGTGAGGGTTCTCCATATTTATGAGTTCTCCCACAGTAAGTGCTCACTGAGACCACCATAAATACTGTCATCCTGTTCAAGGGCTTATGAAAACCTGTCTAGAGCTTTGTAATCTGTGAATATTCAGCCTCAATTCATGCAAATGAGCTCCATTCTCAAGGTGAAATGTCCTCGCCTTTGCCAGCTCTACAGTTCGTGTCTTATTAGTGACATGATTCTGGGAGTGATGCGAACAGATACAACCTAACCCATAGTTCCCACAAGATGTGAAGACATCTTGCAAAAGAAGGCTAGTCTTTGAGTCTTGCATATTAAAATCAGGGTGTTGAGTTTGCTAAATTGACACACTCAAAGGTATAGTGAAGTCAAACTTCTTGTGGTGAAGACTCTGAAGAACTCGTGTCCAGAGCTTGGGCTGCCTGCAGGCACAAAGGTCCATTAAATGAAGGTCTTTGGTTCTCTGGGTCCTTTTCTTTGATGAGGATCAAAGAAAGCAACGTTGGACATACTTCAAATGATGAAGCTTTCAAAGTATCAACTTTATTATTAGAAGATAATATTTATATTTATTCTGGGTTGGACCAAGGGAGGTGTGCTCATTGTCCTCAGATCTCATTCAGACATGGCAGTAGTCCTGCCAGCTGCTCCTGTTATCACCATAGGAAAATTTGGCAAGGTTTTATAGCTTGCCCAAAGTCAACTATACAGGAAGTGCCAGGGTCAATAATCAAATGTACCTTCTGGCTTCAACACTTATGTCTTTGACCTTGACACAATAAACATACACTGAAATGAGTCGTCCCATCTCACTAGCTAAATTAATTAATCCTAGTTTTCCCACTTCTCACTGTAAACTCACCCACCATGGGTGAGCAGATGAAAAAATGCCATTTTCAAAACCCTGATCCAGCCACGTTCTCAGATGTGTTGTCTTATCCCCTGTCCCTTCCAGCATGGGAGCTCTCTAGGACTTCTTTGCAATAGGCTGAGCCAACCTGCCAAGAAGACAACTCTGAGGAATTTCCCTTAAGAGAATGGCAGTACCATTTAAATGGGAATGGAGTCAAGGGCTGGTGGTATATCTCAGTGGGAAAGCATTGGCCTAAACTCACACAGAGTAGAAGGAGGTTGAAATGTTGAGTCCACACAAGTTGCGTGATAGTTGTCTCACACTAGCTCACATACAAAAGTGATAGATTTCACATACTTCTGGGTCCTTCTTCCAATGTGGTGTGGCATCCATACACACATGGGTGTGTGTGTGCGTGTGTGTATGTGTGTGTGTGTGTGTGTGTGTGAATGTGCACATTTGTATGGATAAGTACAAAGGCCAGAAGACAATATCTTGTGTCTTCCTCAATCTCCCCTACCTTATATCATTGAATCTGGAGGTCACAGATTCAAGCCAGCACAGAAACACCCCAAAGATTTCTAAATTTCTAGCTCCCCTTTCTCTACAGCACTGGGATGGCACATGCCACTACATCTGGATTTTAGCATGGGTTCTGAGGATCAAAAGACAGATCTTCCTGAGTGTGTGTGGCAAGCACTTTACTGACAAAGTCATCTCTCCAGTCCCCACGTCCACTTTGATAGCCATCAAAACTATGTTTCTACAAATTCATGAAATTCTTAGGCAAATGGATGGAACTGGAAAATATCATCCTAAGTGAGGTAACCCAATCACAAAAGAACACACATGATATGCACTCAACTGATAAGTGGATATTAGCCCAGAAGCTTAGAATACCCAAGACACAATTCACATATCAAATGATGCCCAAGAACAAGGAAGAACAAAGTATGGATACTCTGGTCCTTCTTAGAAGGGGGAACAAAATACCCACAGAAGGAGATACAGAGACAAAGTGTGGAACAGTATTTAAGGCAAAGGCCATTCAGAGACTACCCCACCTAGTGATCCATCCCATATACAGTTACAAAACCCAGACACTATTATCAGTGCCCACAAGTGCTTGCTGACAGAGCTGGATATAGCTGTCACCTGGGAGGCCCTGCTAGTGCATGACAAATACAAAGGGGGCCACTCTCAGCCAGCCATTGAACTGAGCACAGGGTCCCCAGTGGAGGAGCTAGAGAAAGGAGGAGAGGGCCCTGGTCCTGGAAAGGCTCAATGCAGCAGTGTAGGGGATTACCAGGACAGGGAAGTGGGAGGGGATTGATTGGGGAACAGGGGGAGGGGAGGTGGCTTATGGGACTTGGGGGGGGGGGGAGAACCAGAAAAGGAGAAATCATTTGAAATGTAAATAAAGAATATATATAATAAAAAAAAGAAACCATGTTTCTTGGCTCATCATATAGGAGCATAGCACAGGTAAAGAAGAAAGCAGAGAATTTATTATTTTCCTGGCTCTTAGGTTTTCAAAACTAATGATATCAGAGTCCAGGAAAGAGTTAACAACTTCAATAAAAATATTTCCTGGAAAACACCTTTAATAAGAAAGAGTAAGACCATGAAGGAGTTGTACCAAGAGGAACAAGGAAGTCTGTGGTGTCATGTTTAGGCCAACAAGGGACGATCAAAGGGGAGGGGAAGATGTCTTATTCCATGCCCATACAACAAGATTATGTTCCTAAAACTTAAAAAGAATCGAGCACCGGAAGAAACTTCATATTATCCAGATTAAGCTTTTCCACCTTCATCGTTAAATGGGAGTTAGACTGAATTTCAAAATGTCAGAAGTTGTTTTTCTTGTACACTTAAGCTCCTGGGCTGAGTGAGATTCACTCGTGTGACAATACCCACCATTGAATGCAGAGCGACAGGACTCCAGAGGTGGACTAGGACAGGATAGAAAGGAAGACGTTAGAAGCAACAAGCCAAAGGGAGAGGCAGGCCATGTCTCAATGCCAAGTCAGCTCAGATGAAAGAGTAGTTTGTCTCTTTACAGACAGCAGGGACGTCAACAATTTCGAAAGACTTCTCAAGGAAAGGCCCAAGATGTTCCACAACGTGCAAAGGTGATTTACAGCCACAGGCACAGTCCTGAGGCCAAAACTTCTCTCCAAGTGTCTGGGGCCTTGTTTCCCTGAAAAGTAATGCCATGATTGTGCACCCCAGGAACTGAATACTGTTGTTCATTTTGCTCTTAGCCAACAAATGAAAAAAGAAGGGAGACCTGCATGGTTGGGTCCACACCGAGTCTCCTTTGAATGCCAAGAGTCTTGTCTCTGTGCTACATCATGCACAAAGGCGCTCAATGGCTGCCCTGCAGACAGGGCAAAGGGAGGAAGGGCAACAGAGGGCACCCTGCATTCATAAAAGGCTCTTGATCTTTCTTCCCAAAACCAAGGCTCGGCAGAAAGAACAGTGCCTGGGCCCTTGTTTCAAATGCTATGTTTGGGGGCCTGTCCTACTTTGGTTTCTGTGGCTGTCATAAAATACCCTGGCCAAAAGACAATTTGAAAGGAAAATGGCTGTGTTTATCTCACAATTCCAGGTGACAGTCTATCACTATAGGGAATCTACAATGGTGCAAGCTGGAGACAGCTGGTCACATCACATCCACAGACAACAACAGAGAGAAATGAATGTACGTATGCTCACCTGCTTGTGTTGAACTCAATTTCCCCCACTTGTCCATTTTGTGACCCTTCCCCCCCAACCTAGGGAATGATGTCACCCATACTTGCCTGGGTTTTCTCACATCAATTAACTTAAGCGAGCACCCCACAGACACGCTCACAAGGCATCCCAGTGTAGACAACCCCTCACTGAGATCCTCCTCCCAGGTGATTTTACATTGGATCAAGATGACAATTAAAGATAACCATTCAGGACACCAAACCAGATTCACTTAGTTAAAAAGTTTCAAGTTCACACAAGGTCCCCCATGTGATTCAGAAAGCTCAAAAACAGTGTGAGAAACTCTGTCTATGGAACCAGAGTCAGGTTTCTGAATAAAGTAGGAGGCTCCCTCAGTAGCCCACTAAGAAATATTCCTCCTTCAGGGAGTGCTTGCCATTACTCAGCTGTCAGGGAAAGACAGCAGATGCTGGGGTTAGTTGGGCTGACTTAGGTGTATTATAAAGACGTAGGTGTATTACAAAGACTTAGTTCTAAGGACTGGGGAGACAGTTCAATAAATAAAGTGCTTGCTATGCAATCATGAGGATCCAAGTTCAACATCCAGCAACTATATAAAAATGCAGATGTGGCGGTATGCACAAGGGATCAGAAAAGCAGATCTCTGAAGCTCATTAGCTGCCCTAATCAGTGAGCTCCCGGGCAGTGAAAGAGGCTACCTCAAAAACAGACAAGGTGAATGGCACCTGAGACATGACCCTTGAGGTTGACCTCTGTTCTACATACAAATGAGCACGCATACATGAATACATACATACATACATACATACATACATACGTATGTATGTATGTATGTATGTACATATACAGCAAACACACACACACACACACACACATACACACACAGACTGGATCTTTACAGACTCACTCTAAAGCCATAAGCAATGCTGTATCTGGACCTGAATCTTCTCATCTGTTTATTAGGACAACGATGATAACTGATTCAGTTGCCAGTGTGGTTGTAAGCTTAAATGATTCAAAGTACATAAAGTGTTTGGAATAGGGTCAACTGGATAAGCCCTAAAAAAATGTTAGCTACTGGCACTTTTTAACTAATTGATCTGTATGTGTGTTGGTGCATGAGTGTGTGTGTGTGTGTGTGTGTGTGTGTGTGTGTGTGTGTGTGTGTGTGTGTGTAGATATGCATGTATGTACATGTCTGTATGTGTGTATGTGTGTGTAGATGTACAAGCATGTACATGTCTGTATGTTTATGTGTGTGTGCGCGCGCGCGCACGCGCGCGTGTGTTTTCTATGTGTGTGAAGGTCAGAAGATAACTCTCAGAAGTCAGTTCTCCCCTTCTACCATGGGGACTAAAGGGATCTAACTCAGGTCATGCAACTTAGTAGCAAGCCCTTCTACCCACTGAGCCATAGCTCCATCCCTAGTTAGTGGTATTTTTTAGAGGGGATAGTGTTGATGCTTCAGATGCCAGTCAAAGATCCTGAAATCATCTTGGAGACTCCTTCCCTATCCTTCCTTCCAAGTTGAAGACATGAGGGTGATTTTAAACTTGATAGGCCTGTTCTAGGTCATGGGTCGTGGAAAAAAAATGCAAGGAAAAAGTGGAATAAATCAGTGTTTCCCAAACTTTATCCCTTCCAGAAGCATCATCTGCAGTCTTTCCTAACCATACCAATATACAACCCTTATGTGCTATTTTTATTTAAATCAATCTACAAAGAACTTGACTTTTTACAAATCACATCCTAAAGCCATAAATAACATCTATAAAGTCAAAGGTTCAATGCAATGGGTCGTAATTCTTTCTACTGCACAGTAAAGTAAAGCCATAACTGAGAATAAATATGTTCACACATACATAAAAAAGGTTGCAAGAGCTCCAGGCCATCTCTTGCTTCCTAAGTTAGCATTTTATTAGCTTCCAGCTGCACTTAGAACTGGTTTTCACACCAAATCCCTCTGCCCAAGTGACCCGTGCAAAACTTTTGCTTCAGGCCCAACCTGCTCAATCGAGGCCCAGAGCTGCCAAGTGACTTGCCCAACATAACACAGCTAGAGCTGGGCAGAGAGGAGATCAGGCCCCACCTGTTTCAAAATCTAAGTAGCAGGAGTATCTTTGCTGTCACTAGGAGCATGGAGACAGGGGCTATGCCTCTGTCCCTATCCCCACCTTCCCTGATTGGTGACTTTCATCTTCTTGCTGTTTGATGTTAATTGCCTTCCACATCTGATGTGGTTGCTGAATTCATCAAAAAGATCTGCAGATAATTATTCCTGACACTCACCGCTTTCACTTTGCAATCTTTATGTCTTGGGAGATGGGGTGGGGATTTTCCTCAGCCCTCGACCTGCCTGTCACAAAGCATATTTCAGGGAATGGGCTTCCATCTTCTCAACTGTTCACAGCCGATGCCAAGCACAGTCCTAAGCAAGTCGCTGTGAAGATCAACCTCCAGTCCATTGCTTTTTCTTTCCCATGTCTCCCCTCTCCATGAATGATCACTGCTGATGTTCTAGAGATCCATTCGTAGTGTGTGGGAGAGAGACTGTGATGCATGGATATGTGCTTTACGCATTCGTGTGTGCAGAGGGGACTCTAGTGTTCTCCTGGACCACTCTGCTTTCCTCCTTGGAGGCAGGATCTCTCCATGACTCTGGAGCTTGGATTTTCCAGATAGACTGGAAACCATCAACGCTTGATGATCCTCCCGTCACCCCCAAAAGCACAGGGGTTTCAGACCTGTGTGAGACCTTGCCTACTTTGATATATGGGCACCAGATCTTCAAGCACTTTTAGCCACAGAGCTCTCCTTTCAGGCCCTCTGGTGACTCTTGATGATGTTAATTAGTATACAAGGAAGAAGGGGTTAGCAATGTCTCCTGTGCTTTATGATGGGCATGGTAATTCCCTAGCACGTTGTCCATCCTACACTCAACTCCTCAGTGACAGTGCTACATGCTGGGAGGTCAATGTGGTATCTCATGGTCTCATTAAAGAAGGATGTATCTGTTCCATATGCACATCATCACCACCTCCAAAAAAGGTTTTCAACTGATTTTAAATCCTGCATTCTCAATAGAGCCATTTTACCTGGGGACAAAAAAATTGGTTCTTGAAAGCAAAAATATCTTACATGTTACAGCCCCCAAATAATAAAATACAAGGTTCATGTTTCATCTCTCTCATCAAGGAGAAATTTGATTTAATTTTAATTGATTTTTATCAATTAATTCAATAATCTAAGTTTCTTTTATTTTTCTTTGCAGAGGGAATAACAGAAAGGGGAAACATTGATAAATATTTATCTAGATGAAGGAAAACCTCAACGTGTCTGTCTGCCCTTGGTCCCAGCAATTTGGTTGCTATTATCTGTCTCAGAAAGAGGCCAAGACAGACTAAAAAGGAACAAGCCTCTCATTGCATCATCACCTCTGTAATAAAGCTAAGCATCCATCAATCAGGGGCGGCTCAAAAAAAAAAAAAAAAAGATCTTTTTTGAGAAATTTACTGGAGAAGACTTCCTGCTATTTTAATGGCTAGAAAAGGCCATTTGGAGAATGTCCCTTGACATTGGAAGAGAATCACCTTCAGAACCCCTCAAAGATACCCAATGTCCTTCATTCAAAATGGTGTGTGGGGGGAAGCGTGGATGTTGGTGTTGTGGCAATGGCTTTGTGGGTTAAGAACTCACTGATGGAGTGTGAGGACCTGAGTTTGGAGTTCCCAACACCATGTACAGCCAGACATGGTCATTCATCTGTGGTTCTGTTGCTCCTCCTGAGAGAGGGGATTGGAAACAGGAGGTTTCTGGGGAGCTCAGAGGCTGGCTATTCTGCAACAATGCATCAGAAAGCAAGTGAAAAGTGGGGATCAGCCTCTAAGATTGTCCTCTGACTTCCACATGGGCATCATGAGACGTGCACATGTGAACTCACACACATGACCACACTCGTACACAGATACATACAAAATTTCAAATAATAATAATAATAATTAAAGGATACACTAGCATAGAGTTTGGGTGCATCCTTCTTCATAAATCACCTTTAGATAACTTACTATAACTAAACTGGTATAAATGCCGTGTAAATAGTTCCTGTGCTGTATTGTCTAGGATGTAATGACGAGAAGAGCCTATACACATTCAATATGGGTGCTTCTTATTTAAATTATATATTCTACCTGTAGTTGGTTGAATCTGCAGTTATAGCCTGTGGCTACAGAGTACGTTGATGCAGAGAGAAATATATATAATACAACACACACAACACACACACACACACACACACACACACACACACAAAATCACACCCATATTAAAATAAACAATCCAGCTCTATGATCTTCTTCTTTCTCCTCCACCTCCCTTTCTTCTTCTTCTTCTCATCATCATCATCATCATCATCATCATCATCATCATCATCAACAGGGTTTCTATGTGTAGCCTTGGCTATCCTCATACTCACTTTACAGACCATACTGGTCTTGAACTCAGAGATGCAACTACCTCTGCCTTCTGAGTGCTGGGATTAAAGATGTGCACTGCCACCACTGCCAGCTGCAACTTTCTTTATATACATGATCTATACACAAAGTCAAAAGAAAGTCTATAGGAATGAACACTAGTGTGACACACAGATACCCTAGAAATAGGTTAACAAGCTCAAAGCTTTTCACACATCTTACATGCCTTGATTTTGTCTTTCTTTCCTTCTCTCTCTCTCTCTCTCTCTCTCTCTCTCTCTCTCTCTCTCTCTCTCTGTGTGTGTGTGTGTGTGTGCTTGTGTGTGTGTGTGTGTATGTGTGTATACACCTCTATGTGCAGCTATGTGTGTGCCTGTATGTACATCTGTGTAGAGGTGAGAGCTCAATCTCAAATGGTTTCCTCAGGATGCCATAAACCTCTCTTTTTTGGAGGCTTGACCTGAAACTCACTGGCAAGCTATCCCATCTCAACATTGGAATTACAAGAGTAGGCCACCATTCCAGACTTTCTCTGTTGGTTCTGGGGACTGAACTAGGGTCTCCCTGCTTGCAAACCAAGCACTTTACTGACTGAGCTATCTCCCAAGAACAAATTATGAATAAATCTTATAAGTAAGAGTAATAAATACTTTTAAAAGAACCCCTGCTTCATTCATGTAAGATTAGAAACTATTTCCTTATCTGAAGAAAGATTTATTCAGCCCTGAAGAAAAGATCTGTCACCAGATTTCTAATAAAACTAGAAATCAAAAGCCTGTGTGTGCTTTGGGCAAACTAAAGCTTTATCTTTTTATCAAATTATAGAAAATGGCATAAAGATATGCCAAGTCTTTGAAGAAATAACCCCCTAAGGTTTGACATTTTAAAAAAATCAAAGGTAGACTTTACTAGTACAAAGGGGACCTCCGTTCTGAGAGGAGGCTTGGCAAATATATACCAAACATAAATAAGAAGACTGTCCACCAGCAGCCACCATCCTAGGAATCACACAAAGATGCACATTTCTGAGTACTTGCAATGGAGAGAAGGTAGAAACTGTAATGAACCATTAAAGAGACTGGAGAGCTAGCTCAACAGTTAAGAGCACTTGCTGTTCTCCCAGCACAGGTTTCAGGAGGCTCCCAACCCCCTCCAACTCCAGCTCCAGGGAATGCACAGCCCTCATCTGAATTCCATGGGCACCAGCACACAACATGCACAGACCCACACACACACACACATGTAAATAAAGAAAAATAAATCTTTTAAAATATACAACTTGAGACTATGCTCTCCACCACCAGTCATCCATACAGAGTCATCCATGCATCATTCTATGCATGTTTATAATGATACAGCTACCATGTGCACTAAGATGAGACTTTTCCCTACATTTAGCTTCTCCAAAAGCAGGCTATGACCTATAACCAACTGTGCTATCCGCCTAGTAATGGTCATATCAGCAGCAGTGTTTCCTATTCAGAAAACACAAAGTAGTGGGTGACTTTGGAGTAGCAGCTCCTTAACCTCGATGATGCGATGTGTGTGTATGTGTTAGCTTCCGCTGCGTAACAAATAAGGCCTCCATGACTTTTAGCTTAGAGTATCGTTAATTGTCTCATGCTGTTTGTTGGTCAGGAATCCAGGCTTCAGGTCTGCCTCAGAGGCATGACTATGCTTCAGTGAAGGAGATCCACTGAGCCAGTGTTGGCCTTAGATGTGACTGGAGAAGAGTCCATTTCCAAGACGATTATGTAGGCAGTTTCCAGTTCTTGCCATTTGCTAGACTGGCAGCTCCAGTTCTCTGATGGCCACTGGTTGGAAGTGACCTTCATTTGCTTGCCACAGGGAAAGTGGCAGGAGCGAGGGACCAAGAGGGAAAATGAGACAGAAGTCATATTTTTATAATGCACTCTTGAAAGAGATATCCCTTTGCTTTTCTCTTTCTTCTTCTTCTTCTTTTTTTTTTTTTTCTGGATGTAAATCCCAAGGCTCAGCTCATAGTTGTTTTTTTTTTTTTTTTTTTTTTTTAGAAAACCATAGGAACCAGAAGACAGAGAACTCTGAGAACCTTCTTATACTGGGCTTATACTCAGAGACTGTTCCCAATTCTCACACTGACAAGTCAGAGGGACCTGTGCATCCCCAGACCTGGGGTCAGGAGACCCTGACAGGTCATGAAGACAAGAAGCAACTGATTGTGAACTATCACAGTTGATGCTGAAATTCTCTGTGCCAATCTCAGGTCTCCCAGGCCACTGTGCAAATCACACTCTGAAGTAGAGACATTCAAAGTCCCCACACCTTCAAGCCTCTTGAGATCATGCCACACTGGGCCGTGGTGGTGCATGCCTGTAATCCCAGCACTTGGGAGGCAGAGGCAGGTAGATTTCTGGGTCTGAGGCCAGCCTGCTCTACAGAGTGAGTTCCAGGACAGCCAGGACTACAGAGAGAAACCCTGTCTCAAAAAACAAAAACAAAAAAAAAAAGAAAGAAAGAAAGAAAGAAAGAAAGAAAGAAAGAAAGAAAGAAAGAAAGAAAGAAAGAAAGAAAGAAAGAAAGAAAGAGAAAAAGAAAAAGAAAAAAGAAAAAAGAAAAAAGAAATGCTAACCATTAAATAGCAAAAAAAAAAAAAAAAAAAAAAAAGAGATCGTGCCACAAATTTCCGACCCTGAATTATAGTCATCATTCCTTTTATTCTGTGCCTGCCCATAGGCTGACAAATATTCCTGGAGGCCAACCAGCTCTGCCAGGCACACCCCATGGCTCCTGCCAGTGACCTTCGATTCTCTTTTCTTACTCCTCAGGGGCCACAAGACCTAGTTCTTCTCAGTTCACCCGCTGGGAACTCAGCATGTAAATATATGAGCCTATGGGGCCAGAGGCATTCTCATTCAAAGCACCACACCCGTGCTCCTTGGTTTTTGTTTGGGTTTTTTTTTTTTTTTGGTATTATTGTTTTGTTGTGTGTTACTTTTCATATGGGTATACCATCATATTACCCAGACTGGTCCTGAACTCTTGAGGTCAACGAATCCACCACCTAAGTAACTGGGGCTATAATCACAGACCACAACACAAGGCTTCCCCATATGCTTTGATAAGCAATGTCCAGTTTTCTGATACAGCTTCTGTCTCTAAGTTTTCCTGAATGCTGCCTTATTCAGACCTCCATTCCCGCCATTCTAGCCCATCCTGCAGAATACTTGTTCAAGCCTGCTTGTGGGCTGGGGATATAGCTCCATTGGTAAAATGCTGACCTATCACACACAAAGTCCTGGGTTCAATCCCCAGCATCACATAAAACCAGGCAAATAGAACAAGCCTGGCACTCAAGTGGTGGGGGTGGGGGATCTGGGTACGGGAATCAGAAGTTGAAAACCATCCTGAGCTACCTAAGGAGATCGGGCTACATGAGACCCTGCCTCAAAAGAAAAGGAAAGAAAACCCTGTTGTTCATTCTTGTGTTCAGAATCCTCTAGCTCCCCATCAACTGCCCAGTTAAGACTGAACTTCTTAGGAACACTTCTGAAAGCTTCACTCACTGGCCCCTACAGCTTCAAGCTCTTCCTTTCTGTTACCCATACTGAACGCCCTGTGTGCTCACTCATTTGATTTGTACACCACATTCTTATTTACCTACCATACCATTTCCTCTTCTCTGGTGCTGGATTATAAATTCCTTTGATATTTTGATCCTCTGTGGCTTATCTTTAGAGTCCCCTGGGCCCCAATGCCTACCTAACCCAGTGCCTTGTTTGAGCCAAGAGGACTTGATTATACTCTCTCACGGGAAGAGTATCCATTACATACATACTTCAAGTCTCTCTGCCCTTTTCCATGACCAAAGAGACTTGTCTGATTCGGGAATTTGGCTAAATGATCTAAGTTTGCTTGTTCCCTAATTCTCTTTCTTCTTAGAAGAGCTGGCCATACGCAGGAAGCCTGTATGCTCAGCAGATCATCGCCGGTTCTCAGCCGTCTCAGAGCCTTCTAGGAGGGGGTCGTCCCTGCAAAGGGAGCCTTCATTTTGGAGATGTGTGGTTTCGGTATGATCTGAGGAATTCCACACGGCGCTGTCAGACAATGAGATCTGAGTCATAGCCTTTAAGCTCCATAGAGGTTAAAGGAAAAATTTCCAAAGAGGAAATTTTTTTTCCTTTTGGAGACACTGATTAAGAACTTTTAATCACTAGAAGAAAAAATACATGGACATGATTAAACACAGAAAAAATTAAGCAGAAGTGATTCTGCACTAACAGGAAACTGTTCCTTCCTCTTAACCCTCCTTCACTCACATAACCAGTTTCCCTTGTGAACTTCTGGAATATTCTTCAAGTTGCACACACACACACACAGAGAGAGAGAGAGAGAGAGAGACAGAGACAGAGACAGACAGACACACACACACACAGAAGTATACTTCTCTGAAACTTTCTGTGTCTAATACTGTGTCTCGTGGCAGTATACAGATATTCTCCATTCTTTTCTAACAACTGCACTGGACTCTATTGTATAGAATAGAATTCTATCTCCTGACTATCCATTCCTCCCTGCTGACCACTGTTTGGCCTACATTTATTTCTGCTGTTGTAAGCTCAGCTGCCACAGGCATCTTTGTATCCTCTTCTTTAGTTCCATGCTACAGTGCATTTCTCTAAAGTCTATCTAGAAGTGGTGATTCTGGGCTGGAAAATGCATGCATACAATTTTTAAATGTTGAAATAAATACAAATCTACAAAAACTTTGCAAGAACAGTACTTAAAAAATGGTTGGTTTTTTTCACCCATAAATCTCTCGAAGTAAGCTTATCTGATATCTTTTGCTGCTAGAATTCCTGAATACTGAAGTTTGTTTTCAGCAAACAGAGGCATATTTACAATGCCAGTGTGTGAGTCTGGAAACCAGTTTAACCTTGATTAAATTGCTATTACCTAATTAATAGATCTCCATTCAGGTTTCACCAACTACCCCATTGACACCTAGTGAAAAGTTCACATGCATTATTCCCCTCAACCTCACAGTTAAAGTATTTTTTAATTTGTGTCTGCCTTGTGCTTGAATCTGTTTTACAACTCTTTCCACTTAAGGCAGGCTCCATGGTTGTTTTTCCAGGTGTGTCAAAAGCTTAACATCACAGACATACTGTCCTGAACAAATCCCGAAAGAGCTGACTTGAAATCTATCTCAGAAACCAATTTTCCATTTGTTCACACTGAGCATGATTAAGCAAACAGAGTCTTACATTTTGAACAGTGTTAACAGTCACATAGCATCTCTCAACCATGGAAAGTAAAACGGGATTTGAGAAGCATCCTCTGTCATTTCTCAGACAGCAGGAGGTTGGGGAAAAAACAAAAATGAAGAGGAAGAAGAGCACAAAGAAGAAGAGGAAGAAGAGGAGAAGAAGAATGGTGAGGAGGAGGAAGAAGAAGGGGGAGGAGGAAGAAAAAGAAGCAGAAGAGGAGGAAGAGGAAGGAGAAGAAGGAGAAGAAGGAGGAGGAGGAGAAGGAGGAGGAGGAGAAGGAGGAGGAGGAGGAGGAGGAGGAGGAGGAGGAGGAGGAGAAGGAGAAGGAGAAGGAGAAGGAGAAGGAGAAGGAGAAGGAGAAAAGGAGAAGGAGGAGAAGGAGAAGGAGAAGGAGAAGGAGAAGGAGAAGGAGAAGGAGAAGGAGAAGGAGAAGGAGAAGGAGAAGGAGAAGGAGAAGGAGAAGGAGAAGGAGAAGGAGAAGGAGAAGGAGAAGGAGAAGGAGAAGGAGAAGGAGAAGAAGAAGAAGAAGAAGAAGAAGAAGAAGAAGAAGAAGAAGAAGAAGAAGAAGAAGAAGAAGAAGAAGAAGAAGAAGAACAAGAATAACAAGAACAAGAACAAGAACAAGAAGAACAAGAAGAAGAACAACAAGAAGAAGAAGAACAAGAACAAGAAGAACAAGAAGAACAAGAAGAACAAGAACAAGAACAAGAACAAGAAGAAGAACAAGAAGAAGAAGAAGAAGAACAAGAAGAAGAAGAAGAAGAAGAAGAAGAAGAAGAAGAAGAAGAAGAAGAAGAAGAAGAAGAAGAAGAAGAAGAAGAAGAAGAAGAAGAAGAAGAAAAGTTATTGTTTTCCATGACCAATTTCTCTTCTCCTCTCAAGAAATTTGCTTCTATTTCCATTTGGTCATCAGATTTAATTTCTCAGTTGTATTTTGCTTGTTTCCCCTTTTCAGTTTCCACTCTAAATTTACAAAAAGAAGAAAAATACTTTCCTGATCTTCATGTTCCAAATCTTCTCTAGAATCAACCCTTCATGTCGAGCGCATTTCTTTTTCTGTATATTTCTTTCTCAGTGATTCCATATAGGAGTATTTCTGCCTCCCTGGCAGCTACTGTGGACTTGATGTGTTGGGGGTTTTGTTTTGTTGTTTTGTTTTAATCCTCATCTTAAAACATCTGCCAATTGTTTTCATCATTTACTTTGCCTAAAACATGAACCCTCCCCTCCCAGCCTCCTCAGCTCCCAGGACTCACGTGTCTCCATTCTCCTTATGTTTTGTCCATTGTCTGGCCCCATGTTCCTTTCACGGAGCTCTCCTTGCTCTGAAGACCCTCTCATGTCTCGCTTCTCTTGCGGTCCTCTGCTAAGTCCCTTCCTCTCTCACTCCCTGCCCTTTACTGTGGCAATATAGACAACCAGGAAGGGCTAAACTCGGCTTGCAGCAAGCCATTCTCACAAGCATGAACCCACTTCCATAGGAAGATTGTTTCTTAAAGACATAATCATCCCTTGTAGTCAACCCCCCCTTCTTTTTCTAAATGAATTATTTTAATATAAGCATAAATAATAGAATTAATCTGGCAGTAGTACTTCTTTGTCTTCCTAGTCCCCTATAAAACATAGAGAACAAAAGATTTATTTCAGGCTGCACCTCAATAGCTAAAAACATAAAGGATCCACCTTAACTGCTAAGCTTCCTAATCAGGATTTCTGATACCGGCATGTGATTATTGATCTGCTATTTTGGCTTCAGATGTTTATTTTCATGGTGTCTTCTCAGGCCCTCTCCTCCTCATCTCAACCTGACATTCTTTTCTGTCTCTCTCTTTCCCTGGCTTACATAACTTTCCTCCCTATTCTGTCTTCTACTCAGCCACTGTGAGATCAGTATTCATTGACAAGGCAGACAGTAAGTGGTAAGAATTGTTTACAAAACTTGAGATGGGAGATTCTCTGGATTTAGACAAGATATAAGGGCAGAGAAATCAGCATTTGAATAATACAAGAGTAAACTTTAAACAACGCAAGGTCCTTAGCAAGAAGGAGCCAAAGATAAAGTCAACAGCGTTGAGAGTGGTAACCACGACATGACACAAGGCTTCCAAAAGAGTTCTCCCTGCATAGCGGACAAGGTGGATGGCTTCCAGCCATAGGCCATTATGATCAGATTTAGATTTTCTTCTCTCCTCATGGGCCCTTTCTGGTTTCTTGATAAAAAACAAACAAACAAAGCCACTTCTTACTTCACTCCTCCCAGTGATTTGGCAAAGCATGGCTCAGAGTTTCTACCCAGCATGGAACCTTTCTACCAACTCTCTTTGCTCCATAGTGCATGAAGAGAGAGCCCTCAGATCTGTTTTTGTGCTCCTAGTTGATTCTGTGTCTGCTTGACAGGGAACCCAAGTGGTTCAAAGGACGCTAAATGGCTAAAGGAGTTCCTATCTTATTATATGATTTGATTAAGAAACTACTAAATCATTAAATTTCAAAGGAAGATTAGTGAGTTCCTCAACTATCCCAAACTATCCACACAGGTAGTCTTACCCACTGCAACTAACTCGTTTTCCACTCAAGGGCTTAACACTCTCTGCTTTGTCGTTGCCTTAACTCGGTTACTTCAATAACATCTTACACCTTCACCATCCTTCCAAAATGGCCTTCATTCTTGTCATCTCATTTGCCTCCCGAGTTTTATCATGCAATTGGATACTACATAAAAAAACATAAATAAAGCTAATAGTATAGAAAGTCACACAAACCCCATGTGTATCATCTCTGATTATTATCCAGCTCCTGCAGCATGAACTGAAGTCACTCAACGTGTAACTCGTATTTCCAAAGGCTTTGTCTATGAAGATCGGCTTACACGTAGGCACTGAATGCATTCTGGGAACACAATAGCCAGGAGCATTGTCGCTAGATCCATCGAAACGGTTCTCCTTCTGAGAACCCAGCCTTTTATTTCACAAAGGAGCTCTTTGTATTTCCTCCTCTTATGTCAGTCATCACTGAGCTCAAATTAATCTCCCAAGAAAATCACATATACCTGAAAATCTGTTAGCACTACCTCCTTACAAGGAAACCACAAAGCAGATAAAAATCAGCTTTCTCAGTTCCAGAAAGCCACTGCAGTCGGTGTACTGTTTCTGCTCCCTAATGTTTTCTCCCAGGGGCCAACACCCAGCATCTGCAGACTAACTCTGGACCCCTTTCTATTTTTATAAATAAAGTTTTATTGGAAGACAGCCATTTCCATTAGTTTACAGCTTATCTGTGGCCACTTTAGTACTACAATGCAGAAATGAGTCACTGCAACAGAAACCATCTGGCTGACGAAATCCCAAATGTTTACTCTACAGTCCTTAAGAGAAAAAGATTTGTTAACTTCAAAAGTCATGACTTGCTCTTACACTTTAGATATCTTAAGTTTATGACATTAACATTTTAACATGTCAACACCATTATACATAAACGTCAATTAAGACCAGTGTTTGTAAAATATCATAATTCATGCTTTCCTGATTTATTAGATGATTATTTTTTATTATATAAGTTTTTGATTATCTTCTTCCTAACAGCATTTAAAATTCAGAGTCCAACAGTTGCTGTTCAGTTGTGTTTTAAACAACAGGCTCAAGCTTTAGAATAAATAGCAACAATATCAAAAAGCTTTATTGTCAAAAGATAAAAATCAAACAGCTCTAACTCTAAAAGAAAGTTTCTTTAAAGTCATTACTCCCTAACTTGAAAAGTGGTTGCGTATTCCTCTTTTCCCTTTTAGAAAAATCACATCTCTGAAACACCTCTCAGCCTCAGATCTCTTGACATCACAGATCATCCGATTTTTGATGGTATGACCAATCGTCTAAGGATTTATCAATGAATCATAGAAAAAGAGAAATTTACACATTAAGCAAAAGTGATGTAGGAAGGAACGAAAACTGATCTTCTGCTGCAGATGTCAAGCGCTCAGAGGCTCGGTGTCCTAGGAATCAAACAAACCCACAAAGCTACGTGTGTATTTTTGACTGCCAGCTGTGTCAGCGTTCTCACTGGACTGTTTTGTGTTTATCAGAGGGCACAAGTGAATGTAGTTTCTGTGTGACCTCACCCTTCTCCCTGAGCTTTTTAACATCCTTCTACCATCTCCCTGTCAAGGTAGAAACAACTACTTTGGTTGTGAGGTCCACAGAGCCATTTGTCATATACAGTTTTTTCATTTTTTATGAGTCAAATACTGGATTTTGATTTCTCTTTCTGTCAAAAGTAGCTCAGAGTCCTTTGCATAAAACTCATAGAAATGCTGATAACCCAAAACCATAGAAAATAAAACTTTGATCATTCACAAATTCTACCACCCCAAGCAATCTCTGTGAATGTTGTTATATATTTGCTTATATTACCAGTCGTTAAATGCTACTCGCCCTTGACCATACTATACAAGGCGTATGCCCACTTAAAACTAGGAGTCACAACTTTATTTAGGTACAGAAGATTTTTGTAAAAGTGAAACTCATCATGTTAAAAAGATCTCAAAATAACGCAATTCAGGATTATCTGTTAAGCCCTAAACCTAATGACAAAAATTTTCATAAGAAAGGAGGAGAAGCCTTTGGGGGATAAGGGTCCATGAAGATAGAATCTGGGGTTTGAATGATTTTGCCACAAGCCAAAGAATACCTGAAGCATTTGAAGTCTGGAAGAGGCGAGGACAGACTCTCCCCTCAAGCAGTCAGAGGAAGTATGGCTCTGGTTTCAAGTTCTGGTGTCCTCGAGTATGAGACAAACAATCTCTGTTGTAATAGCAGCTTTATGGGATGGTATTCTGGCAGCCCCAGGAAGCTAAGGTCATGCGTGTGTGCCACAGATGTTTATTGACTGATGAGCCAGTAAAGTCCCAAGCTTTACACAGAAATGCACACAAAGATATGCTTGAATTGGGCCACAATGTAACTGTTTTATATTAACGCATTGCTGTCTAGTAAAATAACCATACATGGAGCTAGAGAAATGGCTTAGTGGTTAAGAATACTTACTGCTCTTGCGGAAGACTCAGGTTCAACTCCCAGCACCCACATGATGCCTCGCAACCATATATAACCCCAGTTCTAGGGGATACGATGGCTCTGCCAAACTCCATGGGTTCCTACATGCATGTGGTGGTATGCAGACATACATTTAGGCACAGATATACACAGAAAATAAATAACTACTTAAAAATAAATAAGCACACATCCATGGCAATCGATCAATACAGACCTGCCTTGCACATAAACCACTATTTTACTTAAGTTGGTCTTCAGGTTTTTTTTCTTTTCTTTTTAAATAATTTTTATTTATTTTTATTAATAAAGATATTTTATTTCATGTGTATGGATGCTTTGGCTGCATGTGTGTCTGTGTGTAGTCCAAGTCAGGGCTTCAGGCTCTGTCTTCCCATCTCATCTACAGAATAGCATAGTTTACTCTCAGGAAAGTATCTGTACTGCCCAGGGCTTAGCGCCCAGTGGTGAGCCCACTGTCTACCTTCCAGCCTTGGGCTGGGTGTGAGGGAATCGCCCTAGTCCCTTCTTGCCACCTGTTCTCTCTGCAGCCCCTCATTACTCTCGCTACTTAGCAGTTATCTCTACTAAAATGTCCTTGGAAATAATTGGTGTTTTCCTAGTCCTAACTGGATATTATCAAATATCAACTCCATTCTCCCCGATCCTAACCAATGTCACTCTTTTTAGTTTTTCAATGAAAATGTAAGGGGAAAATGATCCCTTGTGCACTGCTTTTATCTACTTTGCCTTGGTCATTAGAAAGTCACAAGAGACGCGCAATACACAGCACATTGAAATAGTTGATTCTAGGAAAGAGAATGTGATGTAAGGGGCAGAGGGGGGAAGGAAGGGAGACCCCATTGCTGTCATAAAATACTGTGTCACTCCAATAGTCTACAAAGATTAAATATTATTTGTAGAATAAAAGATGTGCTTGTCTGAAAATGAGCTACTTCCGCCTATTGTGACTGCTTGCTGCTGCTGTCATCAGAGATGGTCCCTTTTGCTGGGGTGTGAGAGTGCTCATCAAACGTTAAGCGAACTTCACAGAGTTATACTAAGGAGGAGGAGGGGCTCTGAAGAAGTTGCTGGGGTCATGGGGATCCTATCTCACGAATGAAATGATGTTCTTGAGAGGCTGGGTTGTAGGCATACATTTTTGGCAACCTATTTTAAATAAGGGTTCAACCTCTCCTTTAGCGCACCACGCAGCAGAGGTAGTGAAAGAGAAAGGTTATTAGGATGTGGGGGAAGTGGACCTGTTCAGGAATCGTTCTTTGGGAGTGAGCTTGATCTTCGGCAGCAGTTCAGTCCTCATAGCAAAGGCCAAATACGACTCAGCAGCTGCAGACCAGTCCTCTAGGCAGGCAGTCATCACACACGAACCAGCAGCCATAGTTTAGTTCTGAAGAAACCCCAAGGAAGAAGCCTTAAGCTGCCTGCAGAAACCTCACAAACAGTTCTTGGGTGAGTTTCTCTAAATGGCAATGTTATTACAAGTTGAACTCAACAACGCAATGTAAGGCGAACCAATACAGGAATGTTGTTAGGGAAGATTAGCGAGGCAGAGCTAAGCAATGCTCAGTGCTCGTATCCTACTGTCTGTGGGGTCAAATTTATACTCCTTCATCAAGTGCCCTTTCACATGCTTGCTAGACCCAAATATCTTTTCACCTGTGTCTGCTTCAGGAAAACATTCTTTCCCATGTGTGCCCCAGCAAAACATCATTTGACACACCTGACTTTCCAAACAAGCCAGAAGTTTCCACTTCGCTGGGTTAGTTCTTCTAGGCCTGGATTGGGACTCACAGTACTGGATTAGTCATGACTGGCATCCTCGGCATACTCTCTGAGTCTGCTCTTACCGTGTGACCTCTTCTGTTTCTTTCTAGTATCCTACCAGTAGCTGATTAGATGTGTCCACTGACATTAGACAGACCCATGAACTAAGATACACCCTTTTTTCGATGACGTACTTGACCCCTGTTATTTTGGTTTAGTGACACAAAATACACTAAGCCACGTTTCACAGCAGAGCTGACTAAATGGCTTTAGAAAGGCTTCTCCAGCAAGAGACCCATAGGCTCCAATGATGATATCTGTCTCCTCCTTCTAGAGCACCAAAGTGAAGTGGAAGCTCATCATCTGTTAATGTTCTGAGGTGAGGGCTGTGGTTTTATAAGCAGCATGTCTCGGTGAAACATTTTATTGAGTTGAAGGCCAGGTCCAAAGTTTTGTTCATGGTGTGGTCTCCATACATCTGAGGACAGACAAAGGTAAAAGTACAGGCAGCATTGAGTCCATTTGTAAATGAGGCTCAGTCTAATCCAGAGAGGAAGAATTCATTACATACACAGGCTATGGTCATCTGTCTATCCTAAACTGACAAATAGCTTTTGATCTTTCACTCTTCCTTCCACATCGAAAACAAAACCACCACTAAGTTGAGATGGTCAGCTAATTTTTAAAAAATATGTTTTACAGTATGAGAGTTAGTGGAGAAGAGGGTCTATTTAACCCCAGCACTTGAGCGTAGGTGGATCTCTGTGAATTTAAGGGCAGCATAGTTTATATTGTGAACTACATAGTGAGGCCCTGCCTCAAAAATCAAAAATAAATAGCTGAGGTATGAGAGTTAGGATGATGTCATTACTCTGATCCCAGTTACTCTTAATAATCTGAATCACGGCTTGACAGAATCCAATTAACTTAATATAGCCAACTGCACAATTTGCTATAATAAATGGCATGCTGTCACATCACGCATATATGAAGTCCTTCTGGGAAAGAAGACTCCTTTAATTACGCAGCCAACTAAGATGGCGCTGTTGAGCTGTGCTACATAGGGAGTGGAATGAAAATGGTGAGGGAGCACAGAGGATGGTCCTAGGTGTGACTGGGACAGGACTGGAGTAGAAAACAGATGGTGGGAGAACACACAGGAAGGAGGGAGCAAAAAGAGGCCACAGACACTTTGTGAAGACAGAGAATGTACCAAAGATGTTTAGAAACATGTCTCGGGGTAGGCACCATGGCTCAGTGGATAAAAGTGCTTGTTGTCAAACCTGTCCACCTGAATTCAAGCCCCTGGGCTCACACTTCCATTTGATGCCCTCTGGCCCCCACACAAGTGCACTGTCAAATAAATAAAAAAAACAAACAAACATAACAGAAGCCCTTATAAAAATGTGTGGCCTATCTCAGTAATATAATTCTCGCTTTCCCAACCCCTCAGAAGATTATTTTTGTGAAAGCCATTGTTAATTGTCCAAGTTCTTTGGAGTTGTGTCTATTCATTTTAGCTGTGTTGACTCTCTAGGTTGAACTTTGAGCCAGAATAGCTGTTCCATTACATGGATTGAATGTGCTGTTTATGTGGGACTAGGAGACACAGCTGTTGGTCACCCTGGCATCTGAAGCTCACCTAACCTGCCCATGGGTGCAGCTCAGAATTATCAGGGCTGGAAACAATCTGATACAAAAGGGTCTGTGGATTTCTTCTCATCCTGAAATGTAAATATAATTGGTTTAGCTCAAAAGTGTTCCAGCTTCCAGTTTTTCCCCCTCTGTTGCCAAATGGGGTAAATGTTTGACTTTTATTAACCTTGTTTCCCCTTACCATTAAAACACACCACTATTGAAGATATCCATTCAATGAACTAAGAATGGGGTAAATATTTGTGAAGGCAGAGGTGTTTGACCTGATTTAAATGTTACACAATGCTCATATGCATCCCAAACATCACATGGCATCTCATAAAATGTACACTTTTGTAGTTTTATGTGCCCATTAAAAACTAATTTGGCTGAACATGATGGCATACTCTTTTAATCCCAGCTCTCAAGATGCAGAGGCCAGTGGATCTCTGTGAGTCTGAGACCAAGACAAGACAGGAATACTGAGTGAGAACCTATCTCAGAAAAGAAAATTAATTTAAAGTTTTAAAGAAAAACTAAAATAACCCAGGATATAAAGCCATGAAATAAAACAAGCCAAGCTTGCTTTGAATTTTTGAGTCAGGGTCTCAGGTACCCAAGTAGGACTCAAACTTGCTACGTAGCCCCAAAGATGACCTTGAACTCCTGATCCTCTGGTCTCCCCCTTAGGAGTGTTAGGGTTACATGCGTGTGCCACTGTGGCCAGCTTTATGCAGTTCTCAGTATTTAACCCAGGGACCCGGGTGTGTTGGCTAAGCATTCTCCCAACACAGCTACATCCCCATGCGAAGCCAAGCTTTTAAATGAAACAGGATCAATGCTCAGGCAAATGTGGAGAACAAGGTGATCAGTAACCACGATAGCCATGCAGCTTTGTCAGACTTCAGCATGCTTTGACATTCCTCGTCTCTCCCCAACCCCACAGAGAACTCCACTGCTGAATTGGTTGCTTGTTGTAGACTGTTCTGTTCAGATTCAACCATCAAAGTCCCCCAAAGGGAAGATGATTGAAGATGGGGCACTTGGGGAAGGGGGGTAATGGAGGCATGAGGATGGAGCTCTGGTGAATGTGTTAATGAATTATAGGAGGGTGAAAGGCCAGAGTAGACCCAGGTATAATGTGCAGGTACAATGAAAAGATAGCCTCTGAGGACCAAGAACTGTCCTCACAAGATTCCAGATCTGCCAGCACCTTCATCTTGGACTTGTGAGAAATCTTCACGGTTGAAGCTACCCAGTCAATGACAGATTTGTTAAACTAACCCAAACTAAGATAGCGCTCATCATTCTTGTCCATTTTTTTTATATAATTTTACTACATACGTATTTATGTATTAATAGCAAGAATTCCTTTCCCGGTTTTAAAACATATTTAAACAGTTAAATCCCATTCCGCTCATACACACATCATGAGTCTTTGTATCTTCATGCAACCTGAAGATGTGTCAACATTGAAAATATAGAGTTATGTTCCTCTCTCCCAAGAGCTGTTTCCCAGTGTATGGCAGTATCCTGTTTATTAACTTATCCTCCTGTAGATGAAAACTGACGTTTTATTTCATTTCTTTGCTACTGTAAGCCAGACTACATAAAAAAATTTCTTTTGGAAGGAACACTTGCAGCCTTTTTTTAATCCCTTTTGGTTTTGTCCTATGGCTATGTGATTAGTATAACTGTACTGGTTTTATTCTGTTACTGTGATAATTATTCTTTTAACAAAAGCAACTTAAGGATGAAAAGGATGATTTGGCTTACACTCCCAGGTCACAGTACATCACTGAGAAAATTCAGGGTAGGAATTCAAAACAGGAACCTGGGGGGCAAGTGCTTGCTGGCTTGCACTTGGCTCATGTTTAGGAGAACTAACGATCAGAAATCACCTCTCACTTGTTTATACAGCCCAGGGCCACCTGCCTAGGGAATGGTGCCGCCCACTGAGGGCTGGGCCTTCCAACATCAATTAACAACGAAGACAATCCCTCACACACATGGCCACAGACCATCCTTATAAAGACAATTATTCAACTGAGACTCTTTTCAAGAGATTCTGGGTTCTGTCAAGTTGACAACACTAACTGGGAAAATGACCAATAACGTTGACTTCATTTTTTAAACATGTGAATTCCCATGACCATCAGGACACAGAACAGTTCCATCACCCGGTTACCTAACACCACTCCTTTACAGTCCAACCTTTGTCACCCTGGTTGCCTGGCAACAAATGATACACTTTAATAATGGCAATGCCATAGTTCTTGTTTGTTCGTGTGTTTGTTTCATTTCTTGGATGTCATGTAACTGTAGCCTAAAACAGCATAAATCTTTTGAGACTGGACTCTCACTCAGCAAGAGGCCTTTCAGATCTACCCTGCCACTGTGTGTCTCAATGGGATGTCCCTTCATCTTACTAAGTTATATTCTATCACGTGGGTTCTTGCTGTAGATTCCATGCTGTCCTCCTGCCTCTGCTTTGAGAGTGCTGAGATTCTAGGTACATACTTCCATGCACAAAAATACTGATTCTGGGGCTGTGTATTGGTGTCTATTTGAATACACATGTATACAGACAGACAGGCATGAATATGTATGCATGTGGAAACCAGAGGACAGCCTCCCATGTCACCTCTAGGGATGCATACCATCTGTCTCCCTTGAGACAGGATATCTCATTGGCCTGGAGTCACTTGCCAGCAGATTTCAAAGATCTTTCTACCTCTTTCCCCAATACTAGATTACAAGAGACACTGTGATACCTGACCTTGTTTTTAGATTTATTTTACTTCATTTACTTATTCAAGAAATTTCCCACAGATATACCCACAATCCAAGCCAGTGTAGACAACCCCTCATGAAGACCCTCCACCCAGATGATTCCTGGTTGTATCAAGTTGACCACTACGCCCCGAGTTTTAAAGAGCTTAAGGAAAGACGTCTCTATCAGCTTCACAGAGATATTTGCCATTTCTCTGCCTTTCCTCCATCCCTGTTGATCCAGGCTTCCTTCTGGAAACATTTATCTTCTGAAAATTTCCTTTAACATTTGCAAGAGCTAAATTCTCTTCACTGTTTTTCTTTCTTTTTTTTTTTTCATCTGAGAATGGCCTTATTTCATCTTCACTCCTGAAAGAAATTAATGCTGGAAGGGAACTTTGAAATTGTCTAGCTCAGAATGCTCATTTGCATGTGAAGCAAAGCCCAGAGGCATTAAATAACATAGCCCATGCCATCATGAGAGTTAATGGCTGAGCCCGGACCAGGGGCTAACACCCTCACTTCCAAGCCTGTACTCTTCGCCTCTACATAATGTCCTGACTTGTTATCTCAATTATTTGGCTGGTACTGGGAATAAATCTATGCAAAATTGACTCTTGGTGTTTTGTTTTTTGTTTTGTTTTGGTTCTTTTGTTTGTTTGTTTGGGTTTTTTTTTTTTTTTTTTTTTTTTTGGAACTGAAGAGGGCTTTAGAGATCATGAGCTTCGATGTTCCCTAATTTTAATGCGGAAAATGGCGCCCAGAGAAGGTAGTGCATTTCCCCTAAAGAAATTGTATTCATGAAAGCCATGACTTTCTATAGATAAATCACACTACTCGCCCACCATTTGTACAGAGCTGGCTAAAGCTGTTCCCAGGCAGTCGTTTATGTTTTCAGGCAGTAGTAATGGCTTGCGCTGAGCCAACCCACCTTCGTAGGCCCCTGAGGGCCTCCTAATCACAATTACAATGAGAAGCAATGAGTGCAGCCTAGCTGGACATCTGGAACCCAGTCTATGCCTCTGCTACCCTTAGCACTGTCCTCCTAACAAGTGATTCCCAGACTTCATTGTGTGTCTGATTCTCACAAGCTGTTAAAATAGGCTGGACCTGAGGGCTGGAGAGATGGCACGATGCTTCAAGAGCACTGGCTGTTCTTCCAGAGGACTCAGGGTTGAGTCTCAGTGCTCAGTCATGGCTCACAGCTACCTTCTATAAAGCCAGTCCCAGGGGGTGTAACTTCTTCTTCTGGTCTCTGAGAGCACATGGTACACAGACATATGTGCAGACAAAACGCCCATACCCATATCAAAAAGTATTTCTTTAAAAATTAAAATAGGCTCATTGAAAATACACATCCTGCTGGATATGTAGCAGAGGATGGCCTTATTGGGCATCAATGATGGCGGAGCCACTCGGTCCAGTGGAGGCACGATGACCCAGGGTAGGGGAATGCTAGGGTGCTGAGGCAGGAGTGGGCAGGAGGGGAGCACCCTTAATGAGGCAGTGGAAGGGGATACGGGGTTTGTGGAGGGGAAACTGGGAAGGGAGATAACATTTAAATAAATAAACTAACCAATAAAAAAGGGGAGGAAGAAAATACGCATTCTCATACCTAGCATAGCATGCATGTGGAGTTCAGAAGGTAGCCTAAGATGTCGCTCCTCACCTCAAAGCTTGAGACAGAGTTCCTCATTACTCCTGCTACATAACCCAGTCTAGATGGAATGTAAGTTTCTAGAGACCCTCCAGTCTCCATTTCCCATGAGGTGCTGTTTTATGTGGGCTCTGGGGAGCCCCATGAGGCGCCTCACGATTCAAGCCTCAAGTGTTTTCTCCACTGAAGCATCTCCTCGGCCCCAGCCCCAACCCACTTCCAAACATTCTAATGCATTCAATCCAGGGCACAGCCTGGAGTTCTCCTTTTTATAAACACACCAGGTAATTCTGACACAGCCTGCACTAAAGAGAGACATTCGTTCTATATTGAGGCACTATGTTTCAGTTCTAGGTAGAAAATTCTGGAGTTTCAAACTCAAAATAAAAAGGTAGGCCAGGTGGTGCAAATTTATAGTCCTAGCTACTACACAGACTGAGGTAAGAGACTAGCAGGGACTACTGGACCACAGAGTGAGTTCTGGTCCAGCCTGGGCAACTGAGAGGACACTTCTGATAATAAAATATAAAACGGGGCTAGGAATATAAGTCAATATTATTGTGCTTGCTTAGCATATGTGAGGACCTAGGTTCACTCCTGGACACCACACACACACACACACACACACACACACACACCATTTATGCTACAAAAAAAGTATTAGTTTTCATTCATAGTCCTTACTATAGATGATATTTTGTGAGGTCCATGAAGAGGTGGGGGAAAACATGCATGTCCTCATGAAATTATAGCTTAGCATAAAAAACCAACTACACAAATGAATAATAAGTTACATTTTAAGCATTATGTGAATCTCATGTGTGTGCTAAAAATAGATCACAAGCTTCCCAGATGAAGAGCTCCGGTGTCACCAGGAGTTAACTTCTGGGAAGAGCGAGCTTGCTCTTTCACAGGACCAGAAGGGGAGCACAGGTGCCCTTTGTATTTGCAGCGGCGAGGTATTCAGGGGCACACATTCCCCAATCTGTTCCACGACTCACCTCCTTCGTTTGCTTAATTGGCTTGCAGGTACAGATAGATCCATCTCTCTAACGATCATAAAAGATGCTTGAAGGCAGGAAGTAACTGTGTCAGATATTTCTTCTGTGTCTCCTACAGGTTTCCAAATTATGTCATTTTATCACCACCAATAGCTAAGCCCCCACGGTGTTCTGGGCCCTGTGATGGCGGAGATTTCCAGTGTGCCTATACGTCACTCAGCAAGCATTCCCTCCAATGGAAGGCTATTAGAGACCTGCGTCTGTTAACAGGTAGTCTGCTTTCTCTGTGCTCAGAAGGAGTGCTCAGTCAGGGGGACATGCACACCTTAGCCTGCAAGGGTGGCTATAACAAAGCATTACAAAGCAGGTAGCACAAACTACAGAAATGTATTAGCTCACGGTTCTAGGGGCCGAACCTCTAAGCTCCAGAGGTGAGCAAGGTTGGTCTCCTCTGAGATTTCTGCTCTGTGCCTCTTTGCTGAGTCTGTGAGGTTTGAGGGCATTTTTCATCAAGCTTTGCCTTGTAGTTGAATTGTCCTAATTTCTATCTACATTTTCACCTAGTGCCGTCAAGATGTGCACAACTCTATATCCAAACTTCCCCTCAAGGGTCCTCTCTCCTCCAGGTTGTCTCCATTATATGTGCAACGACCTCATTTCCAAATGTGTTCACACTCTGAGATTCTGGAAGAAGCTAAGGTTTCAGCATGCAAGTCTGAGAAGGGAGGCACGTTTCAACACTGAACGCGCACAAACAATAGATTACATACAACATGGGCAATGTTGAAGCGTGGAACTATACAAGGAGCTGGGGGATGGGGTAGCACACGAAAGCTAATGGAACTAAGTTAAATGGTCTCAAGGACATGCATGGGGGGAAAGGGACACGTGGCCAACGCTTCAGTAGAGAACGGATAGATGGATGCTCCTCGGGTGGGTAAAAGGGCGAGGTAGAGCATTTGGCTGAAGAGAGTCTCTGGGAACCTGTAGCACTTAAAGAATTGCATCATGGGGTAAAGATGGGGGAGGGGAGAGATCTAGAAATGAGACTGGAAAGGAAGTTAGAGCCAGACTGTGAAGAGCTGTGGCATAGCTCAAGGATGTCCTCTTGCTTGTAGCTGTGTGCTAGAGTTCCATCGTGATGAGCGTGGGTGAGCGCTGAAGTGGAGCCACACTGGAAGCCCAGAGGCAAGTCTGGAGTGTGTCTGCGAGTCTACAGATGTATGAAGCTCTGGATGCATCCAAGAGGAGAGCAGATGCAAAGGGGGAGATGGGTTTCCAGTGGGAGACTCGAGCCAACGGCAGGTCATGGAAAACCATTTGGATTAGCTTCAGCATTCATTGAAAATACGTAGCTGAGGCTAGTTAAGGAAACCTGGGAGCCCAGACGAAGAAAAGCAGAGAAGGAGAGCTCGTGTCTGAAAAAGAAAGAGATTTGGAGAATACCTTGAAAAGAGCAGCTGGGTGACCACTCGTCCTCTCTTCCCCTGATTACACATTCACTTCATATCTGACTTCTGTGCCCTTGACCTTTATAGGGTACGGATGTTTAGATAACCTTCAAGCAAGTTAGAAAGAGTATTTGCTATACTGGAGCCAGATGAAAATATCTGTGGAGGAGGCCTGAGCCCGTTGGCTGGGGATAATCAAAGTCATAAGGCTTATGGCATCTTTATCAGTCTAGAAACATGCAAATGGCTTCTTATCGTAGATTCAGCACCATCGTTTATTACCTGGCTTTTTAGTCTATAGGCCGTAATGCCTAATTAGACAAAGCAGAAGCTGCAGAGTCTCTCAGAAACTGACCACCTGTTAAAATGTAATGCTAGATAAAAAAAAAAAAATGTCAAAGCCCCACAGGTCTCTTGAAGGCTATGACCACATTCAGCTCCTGTGAATTGTCTGGGGATGCTGGGTCTTGAAGTTTCGGAGTTGAACTCAGTCTTAAGGAATCTAGTCCTTTTTCCTGATGTTTTGTATTTCCAGTTTTTATTCCCCCTGTGGCTTGTTGTTGTTTGTTTGTTTGCTTGTTTCAAACCATAAAACGTCTCCAACCTAACCTAGTGCTGCACAAGAAACCAGAAGCAATCATTATAGCCAAAACGTGTCTCACAGTTATCTGGCATGAGTTGGGGATATTCTGAGCAATGTGTATACTTTAACTCATTTTAAGCCTCAGGATGAGCTCATGGAGTAAATATTCATTACAGGATGCTTAGGCAATAACTCAATTAGTAAACTTCTTGCTAGGCAAACACAAGACTAATCTCCAGGACCCACATAAAAGCCAAGCTAGTGTGGCAGCAGACGTTTAGAATCCCAGCTGTAGGGAGGCAGAGACTGGATGGTCTCTAGGGTTCACAGAGCAGCCAATCTGGTCCCAGAGGAAGAACCTGACTTACAAGCACCAGTGTGGATCAGCGGCTCCTGAAGAATAACACTCAAGGCTGACCTCTGGCCTCTGCATGCACACACATGCACATGCAAACGCATTTACACACATGCGCGCGCGCGCGCACACACACACACTTTTGTCTTAAGATGAGGGGAAGGCAGATGCCACAAGAAATAGTTGACCAACTACAGGGAAAACTCCAATGTTAACCCACAAGCTACAGTGTCTCAGAAAGGTGACTCTAGCAAGAGCCTGGAGCTTCTTAACCAATAAAATTAGCATACATAGGCGCTTTGCTGCCCCGGCAGGCAACAGCTGGAAAAAAAAATGTCTTTTCCTGAACCTTCTCCAGGGTGGGGCCACCTCTCCAGGCAGACTCGCATTTACTATACTCCCAGAATATGAAACAGAGAAAGCCAAGATTTCAGGGCTGCCCTCCCCTGCTCCTCAGAAGGAAGGAACACGGGGTGGAGAAGTGTAAATGACCTCACAGGGCCTAAGTGAGCGGGCCCTCCAGTGATTCATTTGGGAGGACTACTTTCACACCAAGCTACATTCAAGAGTTCGGAGTGGGGTCATTCCAGGCCCCTCCCTCCCTGCCATTTCCTCTTTTCCAAGTACTGGCAGATTTGGAGTCAAACTCTATCCAAACAGGAAATCACCCAGGTTCTAGGTTAAGGGGAGGGGGCACTTATTTTTAAAGGGCAAGCTATTTTTGTGCACCACGTGGGTGTCTTCCAAGCAAGTGCCTACTACGTGCTGGACACATGGTTGCTACAAATCCAGTTTATGCCCTGAAGCAAGTATGCTGAGAAATGAAATCCAAATCCCCATTCACACATCTGGCAAAGCTTACAGAAGAAAGGCTTTTAAGGGTTTGCATTGTCTTTCCACCCCCTCCCCCCTAAAAACTACAAATGGAAATAAAAGGCTCAAGCCCACCTCGCTTGGGCTCACCAGGATGAGTATGAAGAGCCCTGAGCAGAGAAAGTGGGAGGCCCTGGGCAAAGAGGAGGGGACGAGGAGGAGGAGAGGATTGCTGACAAGGTGGAAGGGCAGAGCCGGCAGCAGAGGGATTGGGAGTTTGGCTGGCAAGCTACGCCAGAGGCAGGTGCCAGCTAAGAGTGGGCGGAGGTGCCGGCGCCAGGCCAAGCCAGGCAGCGGGAAGGCTCGGCATTACCTCTGCCTCTCGGAGTCTAGGCGCAAAGACGAGCTCACCCGCCCGGAGGCGTCCCTGCTCAACTCTCCATTCCCTCCGCTCCTGCCAACCGGGGCACATGAGTCCCTGCCGCCTGCAGGAGGAGCCGCTGGAGCTGTCTCAGCAGCTGCGGAGCGACAGCATCCTTGGAAGAGACGCCTCGGGCTACGCAGTCTCTCCAGCCTCCTCCTAGGGGGCGAGAGCTCCTTTGCACTCCTTCCAGTGATCGCCCCTAGCCCGCCACCCGAGCCAGCACTCTTGCCGCGGGACCTCTCCACCTGAGCGGTCCCTGGCGGAGGGGTCACAGGGCAAAGAGACTCAAATAACAACCGGGTAGTCAGGGAACCCCAACCCCGCGTCTCAACTGAGCGAGAAAAGACGAAGCTGTCAACACTGTGAGCTTCCTGCACGCAGTCCCCAAGTTCAGGGAAGACACCCTTCCAGGAGGAGCTAATCCCCTGTGTGAGCATTCCAGCCTCAGCCGGACTCCAGAAGCTTCTTCCGTCTGCACCCCAAGTGTTTATCCCGGGTGTCCGCTTGGGCCATGCCCGGGCTGCGCAGGGACCGCCTGCTGGCCCTGCTGCTCCTGGGTGCGCTCTTCTCCGCCGACCTCTACTTCCACCTCTGGCCGCAAGTGCAGCGCCAGCTCCGGCCCAGCGAGCGCCCCTCAGGCTGCCCGTGCTCGGGCCGCGCCCCCTCCGCGTCTCTCCACTCAGCCGCAGCCTCCCGGGACCCTGGCACCGCCTCGCACAACTTTTCAGGAGCCTTGCACCGGGTTGAGCATCCCAGCCGCGTCCACCCTGCCCCGCGCTCTAAGCTGCAGGCCCTCTTCGCCCACTCGCTCTACCAAGTCCTGGAGGATCCACCTCTCCTGGGACCCGAAGACTGGCTCCTGGCCAGCCAGGAGACGCTGCGGTATTATCGGAGGAAGGTGGCCCGATGGAACAGGTGAGGACCCTGCCAAGGGACCCCAGGGGCCGGGTTCTCTGGCATGACCCTCCAGGCCCTGGTTATCCATGTCCACTCCCACCCTGGTCCGTGGGAGCTTCACGCTGCCGTCACAGTCAGGCACTGGGCTTCTATCCCCATCTGGACACCACCACCAGCAGTGGCAGCTGTAGCAGACCTTAGACCTTAAGATGAGAAACAATTTCAGAGCAACAGCAAAGAAATGCTCCGAGCCACTCCCCTTGAGTTCCTGCATTCCCTAGCCAGTCACTTTCCTGGTCCCAATGCTTTCTCGGGGCCCCTTTCTGTCTGTCCTGCGGTGGGCAGCTGCTGTGGGACTGCTGTATTCCAGAATGAACTTTGCAAACAGAGAGCAGGGCTGGCAGGGCTCCCCGCTGCTCTTTGGTCAGAACTGACTGCCATATCCCAGGGACCCAGGGTTTTTTTTTCCCCTGTCCCCTGTCCCTCTGCTCAGGGTTGGAGACCACAGAGGTCAGCTGGAGCAGCAGTCAAACTCTCAGCTCTCTGATAGGGCCAATCCCTGTTGCTCATTAAACAGGTCCTGTCAGGGGTTTTTTTGGTTTTGTTTGTTTGCTTTTGAGCAATGCTCCAAACTGAAGACAGTTTAATATCTTTTATTATGATGATGGTTTGAGCTGAGGCTTCTGGAGAGAAAGAGGTAGAGGCTAGAGGCCCAAGAATTTTGTAAATACTAAAGTATTTAGGATAAGTCTAAGAGTGTTTTGACAAAAGTACGCTGGAGAGAATATCTAGGATAAATTTAAGTGTTTTGACAAGAGCGTGTTGGAGGTGGCGAGGTAGCGGTTGCTGGGAGGGCCCCAGCCTAGAGCAGAAAGCCTTCATATGAATTAAGGACTCTTTCAATGTCCAGAGCTTGTCTGTCACTTGAACCCCTGGTTCCCTGTTCATGCCACACTCATCTGTTAACAGAGATTTCAGGATGAGGTGTCAGGGGCGGTTTTAGAGTCCCTCGGGAAGATGAAAGGCCATAAATCTCCGTTGAAACTCTGTTGCTAGCCCAGTTTAACTGTTTTCTCGTTAATCGGTGGGACTAAAGCTTGAGGGGGAAGGGGCATGAGGCGGGGAGGAGAACTTCTGCAAATGAAGAGTAAGAAGTTGAAACTTATTGGCTGAAATCACTACAGTGAATTTCATCTGCAGCCTCCATGGCTGGTGATTTTATATTAGAAAGCGGCTCTCAAGCCTATTGCTAATTGCATGCAATAAAAAGGCAGCTTAAGATGGCTTCTCAAGTGCTGTCACTTTCAATATTACCTTAATTTCATCAATAATGTGGGAGCATTATGAATCAGTGAACTAGGAAATTTGCCCTTAGAAAAATTACCCACAGAACTGCAGGCTATGGGCAAAGTTGCTTGCTATTGTAAACGTAGATATATGTCTGCCTAGTCTCAGTTCTGTCGCCTTAAATTTCCCTGTGTTACTTGGACCCTGGAGGAGATTCCAGGGAAATATTTCGGGAGCAAGGCAAAAATATTCCTCACCAAGCTGAGTAATTGATTTTAAACTTGCTTCTAACAATGTGTACACACACACACACACAATTTACTTCCCAGAAGTGATGGTCATTTAACAAGGGATCCGTGGGGGACTGGGGACCTTTCTATTTGTATTTAGTATATCACTAAAAGAAGCAGTTTCCCAGGCAAAGTCTATGGGTGACATGAAAGTTGAAGCTGTATGTAATAGTGCCAAACCTTGACCTTTGAGACAGAAAACACATTCCCTCCACCTGAAGGGTCCTGTAAGCACCAACAGGGTGATGTCAACAAGGAAATGGGTTACCGTTACACCAGTGTTAAAACATGCAACCCGCCGAGAGTATGGCTCAGTTGGTAGAGGGCTCACCTGGCATTCACGAAGCCCTGGTTAAGTTGGCAGAACCCCATAAACCAGGTGCACATCTGTAATCCTGACCCCCCCCCCCAGGAAGTAGAAGGAAGAAGAACAGAAATCCAAGGTCATCCCCATCTACTTGCTGAGTCTGAGACCAGGGCTATGTGAGAGCCTGTCTCCAAATACATGGAACCCAAAAGACTTGTTGACTGGTATGGATTGCCTCTTATGAAAATGTCTGCTGTGATCGTGCCATTCCTTACTGAATTGAAGCATGTATCCTAGATGACTATGAGGATCTGTGTGTGTGCTCATGGACCCTGAGAGTCTTGGCTCTGGAGCAAGGAAGCACCCAGATCCCCCCAAGCAGATATTTAGAATGGAGAAATAATGAATGGTCTAGGCAATTGTTTGCATCTTGCACAGACAAGTCCTTGCTTGTAGCCACGACCCTGCTAGCATTTAAAAGCTAGTGATATTTAAGTGGTGCTTTCCTGACAATAATTACCTAACATTAATTGCTATCTAAAAACAAACCTATCAGCAAACCGTCTACCACATTAGGAGAGGCATAGCCAAATCAGCTTTCTTCTTTCCTTGCCTGGAAGGGAATGTTTCCAGTCTGAGTGATTTTAATTTTATTATTTTATTTTTTTGGCTACCACACTGAGAAATGACAACTGGAGCTAACTTCCAATAGGGGCCATGTAATGGCACCTTCTACTCCCCGCCCCTCAACATTCCTTTTGGATTTCACACAGTACCAGACGGAGTTTGTGCCCTGCCCTGAACGTTTCCATTCTCATCCGACGTCAGTTCACTGGATGTCAGTGTTTTAGTTAAGTTGAAATGTAGAAGCCATGCTGTGTGTTGAGGAGGCTGACTATGTGTCCTCTGATCCTGAAGAGTGGACTGGGTAAACCTCCTTATACGACAGTCCTTCCTTGACTTACTGCCTGCCTCTCTCTCTCATTCCAAATGCAACCAAGAATGGTGCAGTCCAAGTTTAAACTGTAATCAGGGGAAGTGTCACTGTCAGGCTGTCAGCTGCTGATCACGGCGAGCAAGCCAGTGCCAGGCTCCATCAACCTTGACGACACCCCTGGCACCTGTGTGGCATATCAAAAAGGCAGGGGGACAGGGAAATGTCAGCATCACTCTTTCCGGCCGTAAGCTAACGAGGCAGGACTGTACAGCCTTTGATGTTAGTCCTTAGCCAGCGATGGTGAGAGGGAGTGAGGCTTACCTGGGTCCCAGGTCACTGCTCACATTGGGAGCTATGCTGGCACTCTGATCTTGAAACTTCTTCTGTGGTCCGCAGCCGTCCCAGCCAGACATCTGTTCTTGGACGAACATGTCAAAACTGGAAAGCTTGTCCTGGCCTTTCGCCCACATAGCTTTGGTCAGCTCTTCTATAATCCTCTGGTCTTGGTGGTCAAGGTCGAATAGGGTCATGCCTCTTTTGTATAGCGACTCCAGCAGCAGGAGTGGATACAAGTATGAGTTCTCCGCTCTCTGCTCTCTTTCCAGTCTTCCTTGAGTTCTCTACTCTCTGCTCTCTGCTTATCTTCCTTGCATGTCAGGAACGTGGTACTGGCCAGCAATCCCAGATCCAGGGTCTTTCAGAAACGTGTGTGGATGCTTGTTGTCTCTCCATCTCAAGCTTCTACCATTTCCCCTCTCCTACCTCCTCGTCATCGTCACAGAAAGGAACCCTGGCCCAAAGTCTCTCTTTAGAAGTCACAGCAAAGAGACTGGGCAGCTTTTCAAAAATGACAGTTGTTCAAGAGGAGTACGTTGGCTGAAGTTTTTTTTTCTGGGGGAAGCTCTGAGGAGATCCAGAAACAAGGCAGATAAGAGGAAAATTGGGAGAAAAGGCCAGGAGAGGAGAGAAAGAGTTCTGTTGGAAATAAGAACTGTCTAGCCCAGGAATCTCAAAAGATTAGTGCTCTCCTCCCATGGCGCTGTGCGGTGAGCAATGCACCCCCTTTGTTCTTCTGTCTCCTCCCCCCCCCACACACACACACAGTGTCTCTGTGGGTCTTTCTGGCTTACCTCATGACTACTCCAGACTATTTGCATCATCCATGTCTCAAGAGCAGTTCAGCCTCCAGGGTGAAGAGAAGTCCACACTCACACTCACAGATGGTGGCCCTCCCTCCCAGTCAGCAGGACCTTAGCATTTGAGTACTCTTCCAGCAGTGCTAGGCTGAGAGAGAAATGGCCACCGGGAAGGTGGGAATGCTCCCCAGCCAGGCCTATGTGTGGCGAGCAACTGGAACGACCATTCATTTCCATCTTAATTAGAGCCTGGCTGGGCTGGTTTGGGGAAAGCTATTATCTTGGTGGTTTCTGAGACCTGGGACTGCTCTATTCTGCTCAGGATCAGAAGCCACAGGCAGATGGTTTCTGGGTGAGTTAGTCCAGGAAGCCAGTTCAGGCTCCTCTCTCTCTTTGCACCCTGACTCACCGCCTCAACAAAGAGCTAAATCAGGAGAAGTATCAGTGGTGGTCATCCAAGGAGGGTGATGCATCCTGCTTCTAAACAGATTAAAATGAAGACCCTTGGTCAAGAGCCAGAAGCCATGCCATTGTTTCCAGTCCCTGGCCATCTTCTCTCACCTCAACCATTTTCTCAGTGATCCTGGAAACTGAAGAGGCTGGTTTTTCTTTTGTAAATCCTCCTACCTGAAGCATGCTAGCTTTAAGCCAGTTACTTCACATCCACTTGATTACTAGGGCCTCAAGGTTCTGTAGAAGTAGGTGCATGAGGTCAGTAGATTTCCTAGATGGCTTCCCAAGATTTCCAGCATGCACACACACACACACACACACACACAAGCACACATACACCACACACGCATACACACGCACACACGTGTGCACATGCACACACCTATTCCAATAACAGTCCAATTCCATTGTGTATCCACTGTAAATATATTTTGCAGATGTCCCAGGACAGGGGAACTCTCTGGCAGGTCTGATGTGAGAACATATATCCCTAACTCATGATCCTCTGAGTTTATGGACAAGGAGGAAACCAGGAAGTTTGATTAGTACTCCTGACTTGAAGGGGATGAGGGTCATTTGGCAGGGAATATAAAATACCTTTAAGAGTCCAGGTTGGCTCCTGCTGATCTGCAGCAAGAAGATAGAAATTTAGGTCCTACAGCACCAGGAAACTAATCCTGCTCCCAACAGGAATGGGCCTGGCTATAGAGGTTATACCCCAACTCCGCACTCGCCAGAGCCTCCAAACAAGAATTCAGATCAATCAGGACCTTAACTTCAGCTCATGCAGGTCACGTATCCACTGAGAGCCTGGCCTCTGCCCTCCAGAACTGGGAGCAGAGTAGGGAGGGGAGGTGTTTAAACTGTTGGGTTTGTGATGGTTCCAAGGACAGCAATAAGAAGTGAACACCATGCTGCTGTTTGGTCTAGTGAGTAGAGGAAACAGGATGAGAGAGAATATTAGGCAAAACTGCCCAGATCAGGCACATGGCTAACCATACCAGGCTTTGTCCTCAGAGTTGGCTCCAGAATCACATCTGTAACTGCCAGCTCCCTAGCCCCACCCCTGCCCACTACCCTTTGATGTCCAGAGGCCATTGCCTGGACTCTTCAAGGGGAATGTCTTCTCTAACAACACCCTCACTGGTTCTTCTGTGGCTGTGTCCCTTCTGCCCACATATGCCACAAGGTTTTGCATGATCATCTGCTATGCCCAGCCATCACTTCATGATGCTTGGAGTGAGGCCAGAAGATGAATGGCCGCTTGCTCTTGGCATTGAAAGCTTATACCCAATCACCAACCACCACCCCCATACATCTGTTTCGAGGTTGGCCATGGGGTAGATCCCAAGTAAATATCTATGGAATGCGTAATTGTGAACAGATGACATCAGGACTTAAGGCTATCGGTAGTAGCTAATCATCTCCTCCCGAAAAGGCTTTGGATAAAATAATCCCAACTGTGAAGTCACTCCCACCTGTGACTTTGCTGACTCCTAGAAAAGTCTAAAGCAAAACCACCCCAGTGAGCCAATGTGAGGTTCGGATCTGGGTTCACTTCCCATGGTAGGAGCCTGAAGGAAATCAAGTTCAGACCTGAGACGGAGTGGAGAGGAAAGTTGAGAAGGTGTCATTTGCTAAGATGAAGGAATTTCTTTAGCATCTTATGCTTTCTTAGGAAGAGCAGCCAAGAAGCCTTGCATGAAATAAAAATGGGAAACACAGGGGCTGTGACTTGGCCAAGGACGTCCCTGCCCTGCCCTGCCTCTTGGCAGGTGCCACCTATATTTTTCTTATGATTATTCATTAAGTTGGAAGCTGATGAGAAGCTGCGGATTCTGCTGAAGTATGCCTGCGTATGGCTTGAAGCCCAGTGGGGATACCATTCTAAACAGCTGTGGCTTTAGTGGAGCAGAAGTTACTGGGCACAAATTACTACCTGTTATTATGGGCAGGCACTCATGTATGTGCCCAGTGAAAACCACAGTATGGAAAAAACACTTAGCTCTGTTTGGGCCGTCACTTGGCACAAGGTCCCATGGCTGAAAGTGCGAAATAGGGCCAGAACTGAGTTTGAGGGCTTCGTGGAGAGGCCAGTGTCCAAGACTTTCCACCCGTGGAGCCTGGCTTTAGGGGCCAAGCCCTGGGGGCAGCCAGGACAATTTGGCTGGGGCAACAAAAGACCAAGCAGAGTCCCAGCAAGGGCCTGTTTTATTGGATTCACTAGTAATAAGCCAGATAATAAATTTGTGGAACCACAGGAAACAGAGCAGTGAGGAACTGCGGTTCCCAAGAAGCCCTGGGCCTGTAATAAACACAGCAAAATACAGAAATGCTGACAAAGGGGCCGGGCAGATGCCTAGGAAGGGAGTGCACCCTCTGCACAAACAATGAACAGTCTGGCCCAGTGATGCACGCCTGGGCCAGGAGGCAGAGACAAGGGGGACTCCCTGGGACTTGCTGGCTGGCCAGTCTGCGCAAATGGGTGAGATCCAGGTTCAGTCAGAGAACCGTCTTAAGAAAAAAACAAGGAAAGCAATTGAAGAACACACCTAGTGTTGACTTCTGGCATCTGCATTCATATACATGTTTGCACATGTGCATGCATGTGTGTGTGTGTGTGTGTGTGTGTGTGTGTGTGTGTGTGTGTGTGTGAGTGTGTGTGTGCATCTATCTGTCTCTTTCTCATACACACACACACACACACACATACGCATGTGCGCACGCACAACGACGATGACAACGACAACATAGAAGCATATACCTAAAAACTGGAAAACTCATAAAAAGCATGGTGGCCTCGATTTATTTTACCATACTGGGGCTCAAACCCAAGCTGGATCCCCCTTGCCTAGCACACACTCCAGGACTAAGCCCAAGATACACATCAAGGAAAAGCACAGCTGTTTATCTGCTAAGCACAGTTCTCAGACAATAAGCTTGTTTCAATCAGCAGCATTTGGGTCATAGGTAAACATTTTTGATGATGCTAACTAAAATAAAATCTACACAAAGGGATAGATCATCTCTCCCAGCTGAACTAGTCACATGTCCCGGGGTTGGGGGCAGGGTCTCAGTTTCAGCAGTTGAGAGGGGCATATGTAGCTTTCTGGTCCTTTTTTCTTTAACAGCAGAAAAGTCCCAGGTCCTGTAGGTTCTCACAGCTCAGTTCATGGTCTTTCTTACCCTGAGAAGAATTAAGCATCGCCAGTGATGCTTATTTCCATATCCTGGGCTCCCCTGAGCACTCAGTAAAGAATCAGACTGAGTGACCCCAATTCTGTAATCAAATCTAACCTCTTATATTAACGAAAGTTTCATTGCAAGGGATTTTTAACTGGGGGTCACCTGTATCCCACTGAGTTCAGGTAGGATCCACATTTCCTTTAAATTATGCAAATTTGTATTCTGAGCATATGCTCACCCTCTTAGGAAATAGTTCATTATACTTGCAAAGTACTCCTTCAATTCAAGGTAGCTCAAGCAGGACCGGGAAACAGAGGCTCAAGAAAGCCAAACTTGAGAGAAGAGGGCTAGCAACTCCTGGTAGAAACAGCCTTTGGCCTGACTCTCACCACAGCACCCCTGCCTGTCTCGGCCCTTCCTGCCCCTAGTCCTGCTCTCCAGAGCTTGCCTGCATTCATCCTTTCCACAGACCAACAAGAACCAGAGGTCTCTTGCTTCCCTTCTTTGAACCTCCTCAGCCTCCCTGTCTCCTAGATGAGATAGCCTCAATCCTTCCATGAGGTAAAATAACTCCTCTCCCCTTGCTCCCTCAATCTGTTTATATGGGTAGACTGAAAGCCTTGCTCCTTCTAGATGCCCCTTCTTTGACGTCAGAAACTCAAAACTGGCTCTTTGTGTTTCTTTTATTAGAATCCTAATCCTCTGGTTGGAGCTCAGTATTTATGTGCACTGGTTGCTTTTCCAGAGGACCAGGGCTCAACTCCCAGCACCTACATGGTGACTTACAACCATCTGTAACTCCAGTTCTAGGGAATCCTCCAAGGAAACCAGACACTCACCTAGTGCACATAAATACATATAGGCAAATGTTCAAACACATAAAAATATTTTAAAAATGAAATCTAAAATAATAATGTATCTAAGACTAACAGATGCTGTGGTTGGATGGGTTACGCATACCACACCTCTTCTCTTTATAACAAATATAATATTTAGAAACAATGTGGAGGGAGGAACTGGGAAGAAAGGGGAAAAGATGCAATTGGGATGTATATAAAAAACTATTACTTTGGAAAAAATGAAACAATAACAAAGATTTGTTTCTCCTTATGAGGTTTATGAAGAGTTTGTGTTCTATAACAGAATTTCCAAAGACTATTGTCTTTCCATTTCTCTGTTGGGCACTGGTGATTTGGGCTGAGAATACCTAACTAACTCCAAATGCTCAAGGCTGAAAATATTTTGGGTTTCGGACATTTGAAGAGTGGGGAATTTTATATACACATAATGGGAAATGTAGGGGATGGGCCCGTGTCCATACACAATAGGTGGTTTTGTTACACCTGTGACCTGTACACATAGCCTAAAGGTAATTTTATGCCATATGATTAGAACTCCTGGTTTGGCCATGTTGTGTTGTATGACATCAGTTACAAAAGTTTCTGTTCTACAGTCATAGCGACACTCAAAAATTTCCAGATTTTGAGCATTTTGGGTTTCGGGTCTTTCAGTTAGGGGCATCCAACCTATAATAATTGTCAGAATTAAAGCCATGAACATGTAGAGCCATTTATGTAAGTAGTTCCCTACTGAACAGACTAGTCTGAAGCTGAACATGATACACATGCATGTAGCCTACGCACTCAGTCGTCTGAGGCAGGAGAATCACAAGTTCAAGGAGAACTTGCGCTACACAGCTAAAAAGAAGAAAAGTCTCAAACAAGCAAACAAAGCATTCGTTTATAGAGCCAGCAAGACCGGCCTGAACAGCCCCTTCTAAAGCTGTCAGCCAATTCACAGTTTCTTATGAGCAGCTGCCCCACTGACCCAGGCTGCCCCTACAGCTTCAGTTGTCTCTGCATAGGGCCTATGGGAATAAAAATGGCCCCCATGGGTCCATGGGGAGTGGTACTATTAGGATGTGTGGCCTTGTTGGGGGTGTCACCAGTGGGTGAGCTTTGAGGTGAGGTCTCAGAGGCTCAAACCAGACCTAATAGCTCACATTTTCTTCCTGTTGCCCCCTGACCCGGATGCAGAACTCTTGGCTCTGTCTCTTAACTTTATTCTGTCGGAACCACCCAACCCAGGGAGTGCTGTCACCTACATTGAAGCTGGGTCTTTCCACCTTGATTAACCTAATCTAAAAACTACCTCAGAAGTTATTTTCTTGGGTGAGTCTAGGCCATAATGTTATTAATCATCACACCATTAGATAAATAAATAAATAAATAAATAAATAAATAGTCTCAGGACACCTCCAAGACACCAAAGCAAGTCCTGTGATTACAGTTATAATCACAATGTTACTTTAATGTATAATAATGTACAAGGCTGTAGTGAGAAACAATGGATGGGTCTCCTAGTACAGTTCGATATCCGAAAACAAAAATACCTACAAAGGGTTCTGCCTCCCTAGCCCAAAGCCCTCTAAGGAGAAGCTTCATGATCTACCTAGTCCCAACTAGGTGCCCAAGATGTCACACTTCTAGCCAGCTGGAAGCCGTGGGGTCACTCTGCAATTCCCAAGCACGCAGAACTCAAGTGTTGTATTTGTTAGGAAGACTGACGTAACTCACTACATCATCTGCACCATCCACGGTGCCTTTAGACAGCACCCCTCTGCCACCCTGCAGCTCTGGAGTGATGGAGCCTGGGAGCCAGCCAGAAGCTTCCCTCCAGCAGCTCCAGGGAGACTTGAGTCTTGCCTCTTTCAGCTTCTAGGAGCTGATGGCATCACCTGTGCTCTGGCCATCACCCTACAATGGGCTTTATGGCCACATCTCTTCTATCCTTATGTGTGCCTGACTCATCTTCTATCTATGTGGACATGTCTCCCCTCTGTGCCTGTGTTCCTGTCTCCTCTCTGTCTATGTGGACATGTCTCCTCTTCTGTTTCTGTGTTCCTGTCTCCTCTCCTGTCTATGTGGACATGTCTCCTCATCTGTTTCTGTGTTCCTGTCTCCTCTCTGTCTATGTGGACATGTCTCCTCATCTGTTTCTGTGTTCCTGTCTCCTCTCTGTCTATGTGGACATGTCTCCTCTTCTGTTTCTGTGTTCCTGTCTCCTCTCTGTCTATGTGGACATGTCTCCTCTTCTGTTTCTGTGTTCCTGTCTCCTCTCTGTCTATGTGGACATGTCTCCTCTTCTGTTTCTGTGTACTGTCGTCTCCTCTTCTGTCTATCTTTCCCTTCCAAGACACTCGTCATTAAATTCACGACCCATCTACATAATCCAAGATAATCTCTTCTCAAGAACCTTAACTTATCTTCCTCCACAAAGAGTCTTTTTCCAAGTGAAAACCTGTTTACAAGCTCAGGGGGAGCGGGCCAGATATGTATTTAGGAAACCATCATTCAGCCTGGGACGTGTTTCATTACAAATACAAACTCCATGTAGTCGCCAATTTAAAGGGTTTTTGAAAGCTTTCAGATAAAACAGAATCAAATATTATCTATTAGATAAGCTTTCAGATATGTCATAAAATAATCATGATTGTTGCAATATGAAATATAAAGAGTTGAGAATTAGGTCAAAGAGAAAATGAGATTCGAGATCAGTGAATCTGGGTATAAGGAGTTTCTCACCATCTTTGTTTGCCAAGAAAGCAGAGTCGGCTCTGCTTAGGAACCACCAGCCATGTCTGTAAGACAGAGGCCCACGAAAGCACACTGATTCCTCGAGGTGACTCAGCAAAAGAATGTCATCCCCAGCTCTCTCCTGTCTTCACCCCACCCCCATCACTATCACCACCACTGCCACTGACACCACCATCACTGCCACCACCACCACAAGTCATAGTGTTGCATAAGAACTGGCATCCTCCTCCACATCCTTAGGGGATCCGCCCTCAGCATAAATCTTGTGGAATTATGCTCACCCAGACCCACGAATGGGTCCTGGGACTCAAGCCATTGTCTCATGGATGGAAAGAAAGTAAAGTCTTGAGGCTCCAGGGAAGTGGGCACCAGACATTCTTTGGACTGTCCTCCAAAGCCTTATCTTTTCAATAGAGCTTCTGATCGACAGTTGAGTGACAGCTGAATTAAAGATAAAAATCCAACAGCGCCTGGACTGCAGCTTTTCAAGGTTGTCGTTCAGTGCAAAACAGAATTGGTAATCAGCTAAAGTGGAACGTAGGAAGAAATGGTTCTGTGTAGGGGTAGTGGAGTTAAACAGGCAAGTGAACTCAAAGCCACTGACCTCTGTCCATAGAAAAACCAAAGGTCCCCAGGCCAGCTATATTCTTCTCAGACTATACTTTCAGGTCTGCTGTAATGAGCCATGGGTAATTAATCAATCAATATGCCATGGGTGTGGCTGCAGATGTAGGGGCTGGGAAAAATTTAAATCGATTATAATCAAATGAAAAACATCAATAATGCAATCATCAACTGCCTAATGTATCAGTGGCCTCTCCAGGTTAAACTCATTACAAAATGAAACAACCAGATACCCCCATTAGGTAACATTCTGTACTGCTATTAGCTCTAAACCCATTAAAAGATAGGAGGAGCCAGCCAAAAGCTACAAGCCTGGATTTATACATTTATGTATTACATTTATTTGAGCCACGACCCCTTTCTTTGGCAGCCATGATGGCCATGTTCTATTAAGACAATTTTCACTTTGTGATAGCAAAGCTATTTCATCTACATACATGAGAAATACGTCTTCTCCAATCTCCTGGTAAGGAACACTGTGCTCCTCTCATTGGAAGTATTACATACTGACAAGGCTATAATTTAATGAGCAGGTACACCAGAAGAACTCAGCTCTGCTGGAGACAGCCAATTGGCTCTTCTTCTTCTCTAGGTCATGCTCTACGCTGCCAACCAAAGGAGATCGTGGGTGCATCTTTTCCCGGAGGCCCATTTTACTTTCCAACACAACTTGTTACAGTCTTGTTTATTGATTTGTTCGCCAATAGCCTCATTAGATCCTAAACTTCTTAAAGATTGTTTGGGTTGAGTAAGGGCTCCATATTTTAACCCCAGGGTCCTGGGACTTGCATCCTGCTCTGTGGGGGTGGGGGTGGAGGGAGTCATTTAAGTAATTAAATCAAAAATAACTTTTGATTTAGTTAAGTTGAAATGAAAGCTCATTGTAGACTATCAAGATGGTCCCCAAATCCAGTGCCAAGTGTCCTTGTAAAAGGATGATTATACACAAACAGAGGAAGTGTTCATGAAGGCAAAGACTGGATTGAGATGTCCAAGATGACAATCATGGTCACCAGAAGCTGGAGAAACGGAAAAAAAAAATGAACACTCACCCAGAGTCCCAAAAGGAGTTTAGCATTGCTGACATGTCTTTCAGATTCTTAGATTCAAGCTGTGAAAGAATCTGTTGTTTTGATCCACCAAAGTTATGATGACTAGATGCAATAGCCAGAGAACATTCATAGACAGGTGAAGGTGTGTTTGTTCCAGGACCTAAAATACCACTTGTCCAGTATAGGTGTTCATAAAATATCAGGTAAGTGGATGGGTGGGTGGGTGGATGGATGGATGGATGGATGGATGGATGGATGGATGGGTGAGTGGATGGATGGATGGATGGATGGATGGATGGATGGATGAGTGGATGGATGGATGGATGGATGGTTCATCAAGTGAGTGAATAAGACAGTTTAAGGAGCTCAGTAGGCAACTCTTAAGTTCTATTGTGGCTGCCTGGTATGTGCTGCGTAACCTGAGGCTTATTTCCTGGAGCCTGAGTTTCCTGGTCTTTGGAGGGGGATGTAATTCAAATCCAAAGAGGATCTGGGAGGTTGCCTGGTTTCTTCAGCACTGAGTCACCAGTAGTGAAAGACCACTAGTTGGTTTTCCACTAGCATTCCATGTGAGTTATTTGGTTCCCAACAATATCCAGCCCTCCCCATTTGTGTTGGGTGGTTGGGTTAATAGTGAGGAAACTATGTCTGTGGTCCCCATGCCAGGAAAAAGCACCCACACTTGCATGCTGGTGATTACCCTTTTTAGACTTAGCCAGACCTGACTCTTCCAGAAAGAAAATATCTCTCCCCCAGCATTGCGATGTCAAATACCTAGAGCTTAGAGGTGGATATAGAACATAGAGTGATCTCTAACTATAGTATGTTCACAGTTTCAGAAACATTTCCTCCATCCCTCTATCCCTCCCTCCATCCATCTATCATCTACCTGTCACCTATCTATCATGTGTCTGCCATCCATCTATCTATCTATCTATCTATCTATCTATCTATCTATGTATCTATCTATCTATATCTCCCTCTCTTTCTGCAGATTTTAGAAACCTCCCTGTATTTACCTAACAAAGCTTGTATCAAACAAGCTGACCTCGGCTCATGGGAGACCTTTTCCCTAAAGCCATATCTCTAAGGATCTTGCTACTCAGACGCAGCTGACATGTCCTAGCACTTGTGCTTAGTACAACGTTAAAATATTATATCATTTAACCCTCAGAACTCTGTGCAGGTACTCTTGTTATCTACATATTCAAACTAAGGAAAGGCTCATTGAGACTAGGTCACACAAAATAACTAGACTTCCGAGTCTGGGAATTGTTTCAGGCACAGGCACCTGGGTCCTTGTATTGTTGTTACAAGAACCTGAGTCCATCCCCAGAATCTGCATAAGATAAAAGTGGGGATTAGGTGGAATGTGCTGATCTCGGCACTGGGGACTTGGAAACAGACAGATTCCTGGGCTTTTAGAATACAGCCTCAGTCAGTGAGGGACCTTATCGCAAGAGCAAACAAGGTGGACAGTGCCTGAGGAACCACTGGTTGTCCTCTGGCTTCCACAAACACACTCACTTCTGCAGACAGAGACAGAGAGATACAGAGAAAGACAGAGACAGAAAGAGACAGATAGACAGAGACACAGAAAGACACAGAAACAGACAGACACACAGAGAGAAAGAGACAGAGAGAGAAGAGGAGAAAGACAAAGAGACGCATACAAAGACATAAACTGACACAGAGAGCAGAGACAGACACAGAGAGACAAAGAGCGGGACATACATACAGAGAGAGACAGATAGAGACACAGACACAGAGACAAACAGACAGACACACTCGGAGAAAGAGACAGAGAGAGAAGAGGAGAAAGCCAGAGACAGACAGAGACATAAACAGACACAGAGAGCAGAGACAGACAGACAGATAGACATAGAGAGACATAGAGAGAGGGACGTACATACAGAGACAGACAGACAGAAACACAGAAAGACAGAGACACAGACACAGAGACAAACAAACATACACAAAAAGAGAGGAGACAGACAGACAGATAGACACAGAAAGACATAGAGAGAGGGACATATATACAGAGAGAGACAGACAGAGACACAGAAAGACAGAAACACAGGCACAGAGACAAACAGACATACACAAAAAGAGAGGAGACAGACAGAGACATAAACAGACACAGAGAGCAGAGAAACAGACAGGCACACACACACACACAGAGAGAGAGAGAGAGAGAGAGAGAGAGACAGAGACAGAGACAGAGACAGAGACAGAGAGACAGAGAGAGACAGAAAGAGAGAGAGAGAGAGAGAGAGAGAGAGAGAGAGAGAGTCTGAGTTTAACTCCATCTCCTGCCTTCAGCCAGGTCCTAGAAACAAAGACAAGATGAACACAAGTTCAGAAGGCGTGCTGCCCAGTGGTCTCAGGGCATCAATTCTTCTCATCAAAGTTCAGACATTAGGGAGGCAGATTTATTTCCATGGAAGTATAAACTGTGGTACTCTGTGTTGGTATCAGGTCATTACTGGTGGGCTCTCTGGATCAAATTCTGTTGTCTCTCTTGGAGGTGGTCACAAGGCCAGTTGCTGACAGTGCCACAGTCGTTGACAGCAGTTCCTGGCTCCCAGATCCTTACAATGGAGAGAATAATAGTTATGCCGATGTGATAACAAACTCCTGTGAGGTTTGAATGGGTTAAAAATGCAATGTAATTTAAACCATGTGAGGAATAAAATCAGAGCTGTGTCAAGTTTACCCTCGCCCTTGTTCAGACCCATTTGGAGTCTCTGGTTGCTCTGAAATATGATTTTTGCCTACTTCCCTCATTGGAACAGAAGTCCCTGTGGTCTCCAGGCCAAGGAAAGTCTATGATATGTACATTTTCATTTGGTTCTCTCTCTCTCTCTCTCTCTCTCTCTCTCTCTCTCTCTCTCTCTCTCTCTCTCTCTCTCTCTCTCTCCAGAAGCCACGATACCCTCTGGGTAGACATTACACAATAGCTAAGCCAGGGCTGTGGACGTACAGGGTCAGGGCAAGGTCAGCACCAGGCAGTGAAGAGGCCCCATTGCAACACATCCAAATTCCAGCTCCTGAGGAGAGGAAGCAACATGTCCTTATCACGGAGGGAGGAGGGTGTGTCAGGAAACAGGGACTTTCGGTAATCTTCTCCCTGAATGTGTGTGCATTCCTTGCCCTTGCTTTTCAAAACAGCAAACAGATGACAAACTCCCGTGTTTCCCCAACACCACAGTCACAGTTTGCAGGAAAGTGGCGTCAAAAAATCAAACTAGCTTCCTTATTAATGTTTTAGCATACAAAAATATTGGGTTTCATTATGTTCCTTTCATACGGGTGTATCATTGCATGATGCTCAGAGTTACTCATTAACATGTCCTTCCACATGTAATGCGTAAACCTTAATTCCACATAGGAGAGGAAGCATACGATTTGTCCTTCTCCCCCCCCCCCCCCCGTCACGCTTCCTTATTTCCTCCTTTACCAACAGTCCGCCTACTACTTTTGTGACACTTTCTGAATCTAAACTCTACACATGACGATACGGTTTATATATCATAGCAAGATGCTGTCTCCTTCCAGTCAATATTCTTGCAAATGACATGTTATTTTTTTCTTTAACCCCATTCAGGTACATGTGTATATCTGTACCCCATTTTCTTCATCCATCTGTTGACGAGCATCTGGACTGGTTGACTATCTTGGGACTAATAGAGCAGTGTGCAGGGGTCTCTGTTCTAAGTTGGATATATACCCAAGTGGTATAGCTGGGTTTCGTGCTGATCTATTTTTAGTTGCCTAAGGAACTGTGTACTGATTTCCATAGCGCCTGGGCTCATTTGCATCCCCATCAAATTAAATTCTTGACAAGGCATCAGTTTCTCTCAATCTACTGGGGAAAAATAGGAAAGGCTGTGGTCAAAAGTCAGCTTCAAACTCTTTTCCACTTAACTGTTATAACTTCTACTTGTGGACCTTAATCTCCTTCACTTTCGGGGCGGGAGGATACTAGAGTAAGGCAATAGATCCAAATGGCCCGAAGCTCTGCCTTCGATGAGTACTACACAGATGTGCATTATTGATGGTGTTAAGTTAAAAGAAATCCCATAGCAAAGAGACATTACTGTGCCCAGCAGTAATGTACGTGTGCCAGATCCCTTAGCCATTAGGTGGGTCACATGACCAGCTCTAACTAATGGCATAAAGTCACCTCAGTTGCCTATGTCACTACTTGACAAAGCACTGGGAAGCCAGTGCTGAACCCCATGGTTCCACCCCTTGCCTCGAGGACCCTGAAGTCCATGTCCTTGCCATCCTTTGCGTCCACCAAACTGGCTGTGAGCCATTCTACGGAGCAGAATCCCTAATGACTTTGGCTAGTCATGTGGCGTAAGTGAGAAACCTGGCATGGTGGCAGTAAGTCACTGAGGTTTGAAGTCTAAAGTGTCACTGTATCAGAACCAAATGGAGTCTGACTAACAGGGGAGATAGAGGAGTAGCTGGATCGTGCTCCACCAACTCCATCGTAAGAGAAATGAAGCACTGGCTTATGTTTCAGAAATCGAATCAAAGGCCCCTTTCTATTAAGATGGCTGCAAACTGCATCTCGGCCATCCCAGAGCCCCTTCCAGCTGACCCCCTTAGGGCCAATGTCCTTAGGGCCCAGGCATTGTGACAACTTCAGAGAGCTCGGCCCTGCTCATGTGTATGGGCAGTACTGTTGTTTCTTGGTTGGGTTCCAGCACAAGGCTGTTGGTTGAGACTGGATTCCTGGTGCCTAAAATGAGTCTCCCTTGGTCCCAGCCAGGGACTGTTCAGCAGAGCCCACAGCCAACTTCCCTCCCCTCACAGGAGGGACACTCCATGATTCTTCCAACTTCCATCCACTTCCTCCTCACTGTCAATCTGCACAGCGTATTCCTTCACCCAATCTAGACTTTCAAAAAATAAAACAGGGAAGGAGGAAAGAAAGCCAGTCCACTGTTTCAGCTTCCAGTTGGTTCTGAATCATAATTGCCCTTTAGACAAGGAAACATGAAGGCCCAGTTACCTTCTTATAACAGAAGTGAAGAAAATTCCAGAAGACAGAAAGAAAAAAAAAGCAGCATTAAATTTCTCAATAAATTTTCCTACCACATGGTTGACCGCTCATGTCGAGGAGGGAAAGAGGCCAAATCCACAATTACTATCCATTTGTAAATCAAATGGAAAATAATACCATGCAAATTAGCACTGGTTCATAGGCCAGCGACTGGAAAAAATTTAATCTGGGTGGATCACAAGGAAATTTGCCTACACACCACAAAAAACAAAACATAAAAGCACACCCGCCTGTGGCAAGCCCCTCCACTCAGATACCATCATTCTCTATCAATATGCATGTGAAACGGGCAGCAAGGCACAGTTCTTCGTTATATCACAGTATATCGTTAACTCTTGATTGTTGGGGATTCTGGGGTGTGTATATCTAAGCCACCTGAGTCTTCTTGGTCTGCTCAGAGTATTGTCTTTAAAGCGTGCTTCTGCTTTCTGTGCTCAGAAAAATCAAAGAGGAAAGAGAGGACTCACATCCATCCACATCAATGTTATTTACTTAAAATGGTGTGTGTGTATGTGTGTTTATATGTTGTGTATATGTATGTATTAGGTATATGTATGTAAATGTGTATATATATGTGAATGCATGTATAAGTATGCATGTGTATATGTGTATGTTTACATGTCACGTGTATATGTGTATGTATATGTGAATGTGTGTATATGTATGCATGTATATGTGTATGCTTACCTGTCATGGGTATATGTATATATATGTGAATGCATGTCTATGTATGCATGTGTATATATGTGTTTACATGTCATGTGTATATGTACATGTATATGTGTATGCTTACCTGTCATGGGTATATGTATATATATGTGAATGCATGTCTATGTATGCATGTGTATATATGTGTTTACATGTCATGTGTATATGTACATGTATGTGTATGTATATGTGAATGTGTGTATATGTATGTGTGTATTGTGTGTTTATGTGTATTTGCATGCTTGCATGCATATGTGTATGAATGTATGCATCTGTAAATGAGTATATATCTGTGTATATGTAAGCATATGTGTGTATGGGTATGCAACATGTAGTTACTTATTTTGAGATTGCACAGTTAAAGGGCGAAATACAATTTGCCATTTAAAGACATCAACACCGCATCAAGTGAGTTTCAGTGTCTTGTCAATATGCCTGTTGGGCTGGGGTAAGTCTGACAACTAATTGTTCGCTGATACAGATTTACATTTTTAAAAAAGCAATTAAGTACCATCTTAACTTTCTACTGTACAGAAGATATACAGTTGCATGGGACCCTGAGGAAGACATTTATGCTGTCTATGGAAAATATTAAATTGCTCAGAGTCTAAAATCCATCACACAGCTCTCAGGCTGTCGCCAGAGGATTAAGTGCATTATTTCCTCATGATTCTGTGGCTCTAGTCTAGGGTTTCCAGCCCCAGTATTACTGACCTCTGGGGCCAGATAATCTCCTGTGGTGGGGCTTCATTAATTACATCCTATGGTGCTCCAACCATCTCTCAGCACTCTGCCCAGTGGTTATGGCCACCACCAGGGTCTCCGGACATTGCCAGCTGTTCCTTGAGGAAAGAAATAACTCCTTGCTGAGAATCAAAGGCCTGCACAAAGGACGCAACTGTCATCATATGAAAAGCAGTGGTCTGTGGCTGTGAAGCCCTGCTCTGTGAAACACCGCATCGTAGTGAGGCTGAGAAGCACCATGGGCTGGTATTCACAGTTCACATTCACAGTACACATTTCTCAAAATACATTGCATACAATTCCTGGGACTTCAGAAAGAAGTGTTCTCTAAACAGGAGGCTTCGTTTCAGGACTTCTCTGAACTTTGACTTGTCTTCTGTGTACTAAAACTCACCCACAAGGTCAAAGTTCAGCTTCTCTTTGTATAATCATTTGCCTTGGACCAGTGATGTTTATTAACCATTTTGGTCCTTACCTCCACACCCAGGACAAGAACCTAGGAAACCTGCCTGGCTAGGAAGGATCTGCAGTCCCCTATTGTGATTCTGGAAACGCCTCGGACCAGCGGGTCCTTTGCATGTTTCCTCCAGGGTGTACAGATACCCACATCTCTAATGACCAGTCTACATGCTGCAGTAGAGGGAAATCTTAACTCCAGCTCCAGAGATGTCCCTTCTAGCTTGCCAAGATCATCTCCTTCAATCTAGGATCCATCTAGACTCAAACCTGTGAGGCCATCCAAAAGCAGCCGTCAGTGTCTGGGCAAAATTAGTGAGTCCTGCCACACTGATAAACCATAAGAAAAAGTCACACCTGGATTCCCAAGGACCCAGGATCCCTGACTTTCTCTAAGAATTCTAATTCAGTTAAGTCCCTTAGTTCTTGGCATCTTTTATGGTAATCTCAAACAGATGCGAGATTTAATTGAAGGCTAAGGATTGTACTTGCTGCAATGCATCTATGGTTTTCCTTATAGCAGAATGCATTTGGAAATTCAACACATGTCTAAGCGAAGCCTTGGGAACTGTTACAGACATGGAATCCCATCCCTCGAGAGATTCTTTTCCCCACGGTTTGGATCTGGATAGAATCTCGTCTGCGCAGCTAATGACTAGTGACTTACAGGGTAATTTGCTCTGTGCATAGCAGCACTTTCCCAAGTGCTGAAGAGGAACTAAAGCAGAGTCAGGTCCTCAAGAACTTGAGAACGTATTGAGAAGGTGACACGTGGTCAAAACTTTCCCTCTGGCCCAGCTTTTCTTTCTGATGCTATAGCCTTGTGACTGAAAACACTGAGTTTAGATCAAAAAGAATTTTGCCTGGATGGCTCCTTGGCCCCTTCCTGCCTTCCTGTTTAGGCTCCCAGGACAAAGGTTCCTCCACAAATCCTAGCCTTGATAATGGGAAGGGGGTGTTCATTGTATCCCTCCACCAGCCAATGGCACCTCTTGGAACTGCTCAAGGATGCATGTATGCATGTCTCTAGGACATGAGCTGTGGTGCAAATAGTTAGAAAATAATTAAGGAATTTCACCCAGCTCCTCCCCGGGGAATCTCAGGGTAAGTCAGTCTGCTGTACTGACTAACAGCTTGGTAAACAGTGAGCTTAACAAAACATTGCCACCCCAGCACGCGATTTAAAGAGTTATGCCTGAGCAGATTTTGCATCGTTGCTCCTGGAAGCGAGGCTGTGGCAAGATGCCAGCTGGAGAGTAGTGACCTCAGCAGAAATGATGGAAGACCTTCCTGTGACCAGTCTAGTCCTTCCTGACTCAGGAGGGCTAGAAAGTTGTAGGAGACAATACCATGGAAAGAAGGATGAAGAGGAAAGATTCTGGAGATTTTAAACACAGAGCTTAGATAAGAAAGGAAAAAGTAACATACATACACACATATATGTATGTGTATGTATATACATATGTGTATGCATATGTGTATGTATACATATATGTATATACATGCATATATGTATATACATGTATACATGCATATATGCATATACATGTATACATACATTTATATTTACATATATGCACATGTGTAGATACATGTATACATACTCATATACATATGTGTATGTACATGAGTCTACTTGGGATATGTTAGAGTAACAGTTTTTAATCAGAGAAGCCATGGAAAGATCCTGTAAGAGGCAAGTGCTTGAAGGCACATTTCACATAGTTGATCTGGGTGGAACCTAGGGTAAAGAAGGAAAAAAAAAATGAAAGATTGGCATCATAGAAAATCAGTTAAGAGGCTAGTGAGTAGCTCGGTGCCAGAGAGAGATGCAGCTCAGTTGGCACAATGCTTGCCAGGAATGCACGAGGCCCTGAGTTCAATGCCCAGCACCACACAAACCGGGACACAGAGGTGCACACCTTGGCTACATGGCAAGTTTGAAGCCAGCATGAGGTGCATCTCACTCTGTCTCAAGCAAACAAAGAGGTTGCTATCAAACTTGAGGGTCACAATCTGTGCCCCTAGTTAGGTTGAGCCACCCATCCTCAATAAGACAATTAAAAGAGCCAAATTAAAAATGAAAAGCAGATAAAAAAGACGTATTCAATGTGGCCACATTGAGAAGGACAAGGAAAGCCAGTGAGCCCCTTGTGTTCATCTTCAATGTCCTGAGGTGAGATTAAAGTTTAAAATCTTTTTAGATTTATTTATTTTTATTTTATATGTATGGGCATCTGCCTGCATGTATGTCTGTGCACCATGTGGATGCAGTACCCATGAGGGGCAGAAGGGGGCAACAGATATCCTGGAACTAAAGTTTGAGATGTTAGAAAACCAACACGAGGGTGCTGAGAATCAAACCCGGGTCCTCAGGGTAAGGAACCAGTGCTCTTAACCACTGAGCCACTTCTCCAGACCTGAGATCAAACTTTAAGTAGAGGGCCAATGATGTGTTCATCTGAGCAGTCCTGGCAATGGTGTGGCCCCGCCCTTTGGCCCATCATTATCTGGGTTTCAGTCTCATCCTGTAAGGTGGTCTGACAAGTCCTTAGAATCGTTTGAAATCTCTTTTAGGGAAACAAAGTTTCCCCATCTAGCCTGTGTCTTTTCCTTCTCCCAGGATGAGATTGGGAGAAATTCCCATGTCTTCAGGGTTGGTTGTTTCGATATTCTGGTACTCAGATTGAGAGACATAGATGTCACTTTAGAATAGAGTCATTTCTGACAGGCCGGTTCTGGGTTTGTTCCATTATCCAGGCAAGAGAATTGAGTTACAACACAGGCTACCAGAAGACTTGCAAAAATCAGAGGCTGTGGATGCAGTATAGAATGGGGAAGGGAGGGGCATCAAGGATGCCTGTGTTTGTGTTGTGCAGCCAGGACTGGGCAACAGAGCTAATTCTACACTACCAGAAGAGAGCGCATGCACATGCAGGTGCACACACACAAATACACGGGGATGGGGGGGGGGCTCTACTTTCCCTTCCAGTTCTGTCCCCTTATCTCTTTTATGACCATCATCAGAAAATACTATGAATTCTTATCTGTCTGGTCTGGTACCAAAATTATCCAAAGGGCCCGGTCCCAGCACCGAAGGAATGGTACATATAATAAAAGCAACGCATGTATACTAAAATCAGGTGTGGATCGGGAGCATCAATCCTGGCTTTTCTATTGCCTCAAGACCAAGAAACGCAGGCACCAGGAGATGCTCCTAGAACAGAAGCTGTGTGGCCTGTGGCTAGATGTGTGGGGAGCTTGCCCCAGCCTGTGCAAACCTTCTAGATCCTCCTGGAACCCTCTGAGTCATTGCTGTCTTCCCTCAGAGTCTCACAGCACCTGCCTAGTTAGCACCACACCCCAGTGACTCTTCCCTCCGGATTCTGGAAGGAAATGAAATGCAAGTTGGTGCCCTCAGCTCCTTGAATCCCATAAAGCTAATGAAAATCCAGGTCCTGTGTACTCCACCTAGATCTCATCTCCAGGCTTCCCACCTGTGTGTCTCCCACAAACAGAAGTCCACACCTGTGACCCAAGCACAGACCTGCCTGGATTTCCTTGTCCTAGCTTGACTGACTCACCCTGCACACTGACACACCATGAACAAGCTACAGCGAGACTCTGAGGTCAGCTGGAGATGATCTTTGACCTTGAAGACATGCCAGGGCTCATCATGATGGTGGAAATCCCTGTGGCACAGAGGCAGCCCCCTTGATTGTGGGATGCCCCAGGGATTTTGCTCTTGCTCTCAATGCAGGTTGCTTCGAGTTACCCAGTAGAATTATGCTTCTGAAATTGCTCCTCCTGGTTTGTAGTCTTTACAACTGGCAAAAAATAATAATTAAAAATAGCAACCAAAGGTCAGAGATGCAGCTCAGATGGTGCGGGGCTTGCCTGACATGGACAAAGCTTAGTAGGCTTTATATCCAGCATAAACCAGGCATGGCGCTGCACTCCCAGAGCTTGGGAAGTAGACGCAGGACTGCCATCATCCTCAGATACAAGTGAGTTCAGGGCCAGCCTGGGCTACGTGAGATCAAAGCCAGCCTGGGCTCCAAGAGACCCACGTCAAACAAAACACAAAAGTCTAGGGTGAACTCACTTTTTGGTTGGATTTTTAATCCTTGTGGTGGTAATGCATGGAAGTAGCATTCAGGACCTCTGTTTTCCACAGATCGTAAATTGAAGCTCCGGACCAGTGAACTGTCACAAAGACTATGTCTTGTTCTTGGTTTGTTTGTGTTTTTTTTTTCATTTGCAAACCATGGGTAGGAATGGGCATCTTGTCCAGGGATCAGAGGGTCATCTGAGATACTGTTGTTTGCCCTTGGGTGGGGCAGGGGTGGGCGGGGGAGCCGCTAGGTGTATGTGCTTGTGTGGGAGTATACTCGGAGGCCGAATGAGGAAGCAGGATTCCTGCTGGATTCTGTCTCCGCCTTACTTTCTTGAGACATAGTATCTCAGTGCAGCTGGTGCTAGGCTGGAAAGCCAGCAATTCTCCTGTCTCTGTCTCAACACAGGGGTAACAGACATGGTCGCAGTCATACTCAGCTTTTGGCACTGGTGCTAGGGAGTTGTACCTGGGTCCTCTGGCTTACATAAGAAGCACTGTTGCCCACCATGCCGTCCCCCCAGGCCCCAGAGTCAGCACTGTTTGACAAAGGCATGTGTCCTTCTCTGATAGCACTCCCAGTTAGCTCTTGTTTGGCTCGCTGTGTAGATATCACACTGTGTATGTTGTGTAGATACCACATTGTATAGACATCACACAGTGTAGACACCACACAGTACAGATACACCACACTGTACAGATACACCACACTGCACAGATACACCACACTGTGTGCACACCCCACACTGTAGATGCCACACTCTGCAGATGCACCACACTGTAGATTCTACACTGTATAGACACCACACTGTGTAGATATCATACTGTGTGCACACTGTGTAGATACCTCACTGCATAGATACCATACTGTGTGAATACACCACACTGTGTAGATACCATACTATAGATACTATACTGTGTACACATACCACACTGTGTAGATACCACAATGTGTACACACACCACACCGTGTATACACACCACACCGTGTGCACACACCACACTCTCCTCATCCCAGCAGGTATCTAGACTGGCCCTTGTCATCATTGTTGATAAAAACAGACCTTCTGCTTTGCTGTCTCGTTATTCTTCATCCAGAGTGTCAGCAATAGCTTGGTAATGCAGATGTGAGTATTTGATACGGTCCTTGAAGGCGCTCTCAAGGTAAAGACTAATGTGACAATAGCCTGGAGTCTTAGGTTCTTTCCCAAGGAAAGGATTGTCAGGGAAGGAAAGAGCAATGACTATAATTTAGTCTAGAGATAAAGCAAGGACTAATGATGCAGCAGTGGCGCTGTGACTGATGGGAGCGGTACCTCCCATGATCACTTGCACATAAGAGAAGAATAAGGAAGTGGTTTTGATTAAAGTCTAAAAAAAAAACAAACTTTAATATTTGTGATACCAGTGCTTATCAGAAAAATCAGAAGTTTGAGACCAGACTAGGTTATGTGTCAAGAATCTGTCTTGACAAAAGTAAAAGAGGAAATGAGTGGGGTGAGGCCCTTAATAATTATGGATGTGACAAATGAGTTTCAGACCCTTGCTTGGACATTGTAAGGCAGAAGACATGGCTAGCTCTGTCCTACCATGTACAAGCAATGTAAATGGGAGTTGACATTGTCTCTGATTCTGTTCTGTGACATATGAGGAAGATCTGAGTCTTTCAAAGGGCAGCAGACAGAAATCCCACCCAAGCCTGTGGGGGGAAGGCATTTCACTGAAAGAGACACAAGTCCAAGCAGGCTAGCTATATTAATACAGACAAAAGATGTCACTGGGCCATCTGGAAACACCTTGCTCTCTGATTACCTTTCTCCCAGTGGTGACAACTCTAGGGAGGGCTTTCTGGCCATCAGCATCTTCTCATCTGCAGTCTCTTCCTCCTTCCTCCCATAATAGGGTATCACACAGCCTGGGCTATATTATTTCTTTTTTTTTTTTTTTTTGCTATATTATTTCTAAATCATAGAAATAATCGTTTTGATCATACAAAAGCAACGGGGAAAAGATTCACAACTCACTACAAAATAGTCAAAGAAACACAAATGTCTCTTGAGAAGATGTAAAAAGGCAACCTTGCTTATAACAATGTAGACATGTAAATTCAGAGCACACTGAGGTACCACTGTTGACTTATTAAATTGACAAAGATCAAAAAGGCATAATGACACTTGTGTTGAAAATAGTCCCACAGCACGAGGAGCAGAGATGGGGAATTTGAGGATCTCTAAGACCTAGTTGTCTTTGTCCACTATTTTGTCACCTCTCTAGGAATTTATCACACTGGTGCACTCTCACATGTGGGAACACTGCTTGTCAAACAACTCAAAATTTTAGGGAGTTATATTATGCCCCTGGGTTATTATAATAAAACCCTACAGGATGGATGGCTTATACACAACAAGTTTATTTCTCACAGTTCTGAATGTTTGGGAAATCCAGGGTCAAGTGAATCATAGAAAAACACTGTCTCATTGTGTCTTCACAGCTTGGTGGCGCCAAACTAGCTCTCTGGATCTTTTTTCATAAGAATATTAATCCCCAAACTGAGAGCTCCACCCCCCAAAACTGATCACCTTGTAAGACCTCACCCTTGGAAAATAGGTTTCAACATATGCATTTGGAGGGGTACAAACACCCACACTGAATGTGTCGGTTTCCTTTCTGTCACTGTTATAAAACACTCTGAACAACAACAACAAATCTTGGGAGAGAAAAGGGTTTGTGAGGCTCAAAATTCCATGTTACAGTCCATGATGGCAGGGAAGACAGAGCAGCAGGAGCTTAAGACAGATAGTCACAGCCCATCCACAGCCAAGAGCAAGCACCATGCTACCTGTTTCCTTGCTCAGCTCTTAGCCACCTTTCTCTACTCGTAGACAATGCAAGGTCCAAACCAATGAAATGGCCACGCCCACAGCAAGGGCACCCATGCCCTCCCACCTCAATGAACAATCAAGACAAACCCCCATAGACACGCCCACAGACCAACATGATCCAGATTATTCCTCCATAGAGACTCCCTTCGGAGATAATTCTAGGCTGTGGCGAGTTGACATTTAACACTAACCATCACACGGTTGCAGGTTAATTACATGATTTGCACACACTAGACTATAACCTAGTCTTAAAAAAATATTCTAAATAGAGAAGTCAGGCACCCTGGTGTATGCCTGTAATTATAGCACTCAGGAGGTCGGGAGGTCTAGGCAGAAGACTGTAAGTTCCAGCCCTACCTTTCCTATTATAGCAAGACCCTATCTGAAGAAAAAGGAGGAGGAGGAGGAGGAGGAGGAGAGGAAGAAGAAGAAGAAGAAGAAGAAGAAGAAGAAGAAGAAGAAGAAGAAGAAGAAGAAGAAGAAGAAGAAGAAGAAGAAGAAGAAGAAGAGGAAGAGGAAGAGGAAGAGGAAGAGGAAGAGGAAGAGGAAGAGGAAGAGGAAGAAGAAGAAGAAGAAGAAGAAGAAGAAGAAGAAGAAGAAGAAGAAGAAGAAGAAGAAGAAGAAGAAGAAGAAGAAGAAGAAGAAGAAGAAGAAGAAAGAAGAAGAAGAAGGTCAACTTCTGTATACGGACTTGAAAAATTGCCAAGATCTTTTGGTGAAAGAAAGAATGCTCTGTGTAGATCTTACAGCACCAACATATTTAGAAATAAAGGTGCAAAACAGTGAGTAACTGGCAACATCATTTGCCTCCAGGGAACAGGGATGCGAAGAAATGTCTGAGATTTAAAGTTCTGAATTATGTCAACATATTTTCTATTCAAAACTAAGTAAGTGAAAAAAAATCCAACATTTTACAGTGCTTCTTACCCAAAAGGGATGTCCTGCTTTTTAGGGAGCATTTACCAAGGGAACTTCATCTCTGCCTAGAGAAAGGAACACAATGGTTTTCCCAGCTCAAGGTCATGTGACTTGTAACTAAGGTATTTTATTGATGAGGGCAGCAACCTTATGCAGAGTGTTTAGTGCTTGGTGCTTCAATTCCATGCTGAGTACTTTTTCCCTTCTAACTGAAGTTAGCTTCAAAACCGGGGGTACGCTTGTGATCTTACACCCTGCTACACAGATCTCCATCATATATGAACAGGTTTTTATATATCCATTTAAAACAGAATGCTATTCTTCCAAATGCTAACTTTAAGTCTGCTTCCTCTGGTACTTTGGGCCTCCTTAAACCTTCCCTCCAGAGCCCCCCACCCTTCCCACCACCGGGCTGCTTCTCTGTAATGTTATATCTGACATCATATCTGCTTAAATGGTGTGGCTTCTTTTCCAAATCATGTGGACTGGATCTCCCTTGTAGGGTATTTCTTCCTGTGACTGACACAAAAGAACTGCTGTGCAAAGCCACAAAGCAGGGGATGTTACCTTGTCAACGTGTCCTTTGAGGATGCAGACCTCATTAATACGAAGGTATGGAAGGATGCCCTGGTGCCTTAGTTTCTGATGTAGTGGGATGCAGTTCTGCTAAGCACGGCTTCAAGGATGTTTAGCTATAAACGGGTATTCTGATCATCGGGAGACACAGTTACCAAGACACTCTACAGTCTTCCTCTGCTACCTCATATATAGCTCCTTGTATGTCTGGTGGTCTGGGGTGGTCCCTTCCTGGAAATAGGTAGAGGCTTTTTTTAGAAGCTATCCTTATGCACAATTTAATCTGTTGCAATTAAATGCCTTAGATACAAGAATAAGTAAGAGAGTCGTTGTAACTTGAGAGTATCCCTCGGGAAGTTGTCCATCAGAACCTGCCAAGGCTGTCTTTGTTGTTTTCCCCATGACCTGTCATTCTTTTTATCTGGTCAGCTTAGCTATCTTGTACCCAGCTACAAGCCCTCTTATTTACTGCTGCCCCATCGCCCCCTCCCCACCAAGCCTGATAAGCCAGGGTTAAAGAACCAAATAGATTTTCTACTTATCATTTTTATTTTGTAAGCACACAACCACCCTCTAACAGGCCAGATCTGGGCAGCCAACTTCTTTGAGGGTGAAAATGCTCTAACTTGTAACATTTGCCAATTGCCATGATGTAAATACTCCGACCACTGTCGTTTTCATTGATTTCGTAGCCAACTCCATGTTACCTGTCTGAGATCTCTCCAGCGCCTCCCTGCTAGCTGTCTTCTCAGATGCAAAGAACACTCAAGCTAAGCCTCCGAAAGAAATAGATGTCTCTTTGCAGATTTACTTTGATCACTTAAACTATTCACAGAGGAGGACATCACAGCAGTATCCTGTCTTCCTCCTGAACAGCAGCACTCCCAAGAAAAATGGGACCCCATCTCTGGCAAGGGCCAGCATGACCAGCCAGAGAAGCCTGGATCCCTCACCTGACAGTAAACTGTTACGATGCAGTGTATGATATGACTGAGGATGCACTCAATTTGCCATTCATGGGTGTTTCAGTCTGGATGCTGTGTCCCCAACTTTGGCTGTAGCTACAATCTATTTGCCATCACTTAAGAAAACGCCACCTCATCCCCCAAACCTAGCTGAGCCAGAAAAACCATTTCTCCTCCTACTACTCAATCCCGTTGTGTGTTGATCTGGTTCAGGTTGACTGACTTGGCTGGTCACGTCCCATCCCTTCCAGCAAACTCCCAAGAGAGTCTAGCAACTACACAGCTGTAGCTTCCAAAGAGTCCTGGGAACTAGAGCCTGCCAGATTTGTGGTTTTATTTTCTTTTTCTTTTTTTTTTATCCTAAAAATAAAATGTTAATAAAGGAAAAATTGGCTAGAGACCTGGTTAACAATTTGCCCTCTCCCTTGATGTCTGTAAAATGCTATGTCTAGAAAACTTTAATATTGGTCGCTTTTAGTAATTCTAGAACTAGTACATGTTGACCCTTTGTTGGGGAGGGAAAGAGGGGAGGGAATGCTGGCCTGAGGCTGAGCTTCAGAGATTCACCAGCCTGGACTCCCTGCCTCTACCCCAAGCTCAAGGCTAACCAGGGGCTTGATCTTACAGAGGGGAAACAGATTCAGTCACCATCCTTTCTGCTCTTAGAATCCATGTCTTAATAATAAGATTGCATCATTGTCTTGTCTCCTCATTTGTAGACTCTCCCCAGCATGTCAAATCAGTGGGGGGCGGGGGGGAAGTAAGCTTTTAATGTAGTTTCACACTGATACCCCTTGCTCTCCAATGGGGCAGCAAACTCACAATGACTGTGAACCTGTTTTGCCTTGCATGAGATGGTGTTTAATCCAAACCAACATTTTCCTTGCTTTTTTAAGGGAGATGCTTAATTGGGATAACAATCTGGATTTCTAGTTTCCTTTGGAAAAATTCAGAATAAATTACTTCCTGAAAGATGCTACAAGAGGAAAAAAGAAAACCACTTATTTTGTGCGCAGCTCAAGTTCCAAAATATAGATCATTATCTAACTCTCAACAAACATTTGACAGAGGAGTGGTGTCAGTTCAAAGCAACACTGAGCTAAAAGTGAAAGCGGCTGCTCCTTTTTGTCTGGGGAGTCTCCTCTCTAATTTGACAAACTCCTCACCATGCCTTGCTGCCTTCAGCCTGCATTCTTTGTTTCTGCTGCCTGCCCAGCTTGAGAACGCTTCGCTTGTGAGTACACATCACCCGTCCTCTCTGTGACTGTTATTAACGTTTACATGTCTCCTGCCCAGTGACCCCAGAGGATTCAAATAAAAAGTCTATCCAAAAGTTAGTTAACCATTTTAGGGACAAAAAGGAATAGTCTGAAACATTGTCATTTACATTTAAGAAAAAAATTCTAGATCAGATATGGTGGTATGCGCCTACAATCTTATATTCTCAACATTTGGGAAGCTGAAACAGGAGAATTCAAATGCAGGGATGTTTTGATATGGTAGATAGATAGATAGATAGATAGATAGATAGATAGATAGATAGATGGTAGATAATAGGTAGGTAGGTAGGTAGACAGATGGATAGACAGACAGACACAAACTAGAAAGAAATAGAAATGAAGGGAGAGGAAAGAAGAAATTTAAAGTATATTTTCATTTTGTCTTGCTTTGTTTTTTGAGACACGATCCCTATTTGTAGCCCCAGGTGCATTGTAACTCACTACATAGACCAGGCTGGCCCTGAACTTACTGCAATCTGCCAGCCTCTGCCTCCTAGGTACTCGGATTATAGGATATATTTTTAAAATAAGTAAATATATGCTTAAATTAATGATGTGTGGCTTTTCAGCCTCTTTATGAACAGAGCATGTATCATTTTATACTACTTCGTATAAACTACCTTAAGCTTAGAGACCTAAGCAGCACCCATTTTGTTCTGAAGGTCAGAGGTCTGGGGGGACATGACTCTCACAGGATTAAAATCAAGGTCGACTGTCTATCTGGAGCTAAGGCATCCCCTTTGAAGCACCTTCCTATTGTTGGTAGAGTCGGTTCCTTACTGTGCCATCAGCCGGGAAGCAGTCTTGGTGTTTGTGATAGGTTGGTGGCCTTTGCCCTTGACCCACTCTAACTTCAGAGGCAATCACAGTGGTTCGGCTCTTCCTGATATTTTGTTTTCTTCCTGCTTTTTTGATTTTCTACCAGCCAAGGGGAAAAAAAACAAAAAACAAAAAACAAAACCCTCTGCTTTTAAGGGTCATGGAGACATAGTTGAGAGAGTTTAAGCAATCAGTCCATTCAATGGTACCACGGAACACTGCATGATCACAACAGCAAGGAGGGATCCCACAGAGATTAATAGTCTACACTATGGAACTCTAGAACGATAAGGATGGAGTCATAGAACAGCTCGGGGAATGAGGTCGCAGAATGTGTGAGTTCAACCGTGGAATTCTATGTATGAAAACATTCACACATGTTTCCTTAAAGCTATGAGATTTGTTTTTTATTCAAAATGCATTCCTCCTTTGGTTAAAATAATAAAAGGGACGGGTCTATAATGAGGGTAGTGTCTGGTCCACTCTTCCCTTCCTTGGGTAATCTAGAGCTAAGGCCTCACACTTCATTCTGGATGTCATAAATAGGAGAGGATGTACAAACATTACTATCTCTGTTCATTTAAACCACTGTAACAAAAGACTATAGATTGACTCAGTGGCTCATAAACAAGATCACACAACCACTATCTTTGACTATCATAAGGTCTATCATGTAAGAAAGGAATGTGTCCCGCCATTGGATGGAAGGCATGAGAAGACTTTTGGCTCCATGTTGGAAGTGCTTTCTAAGGGAGGTTGACAGATTGTTTGAGCTAATCTGCTTATGGCTTGATGCTCTCCCTGGCACACTGCTCCAGAATGAGGAGGCAATGACTCGGTAAGAACGACCTGAAGAAGGGGAGTTGAGCTAGGTGGGCCTCTGTGCTCCTCCTCTTCCTCTTCCTCCTCCTCCTCTTCGTCTTCCTCCTCTTCCTTTTCCTCTTCCTCCTCCTTTCCCTCTTTCTCTTCCTCCTCCGGACTTCACACGTGATGTCAGGACTCCTGCTTGATCGTTCCACATCTTATTCTTTGAGATAGGGTCTCTCACCCAGACCCAGAGCACACTCATATAGTTAATCTACCTAGCTGGCTTTCTCCTCGGGGATCCCCTGTCTCTGTCTTCCAAAGTTGGAATTACAGACTAGATACCACACCCACTCAGTGTTTATACAGGTTCCGGGGATCTAAACTCTGGCCATCTTGCTTGTTCAGCGAGTGGTTTAACCTCTGAGCCATCTCATACACCCTCATACACATATTTCTTCCTTCCTTTAAAAACAATAAACTAGCAGGGTTTCGAATAAACTCAGGCTGGCTTTGAACTTGCTATAGGTGAGTATGACCTTGAACTTCTGATCCTCCTGCATCTACCTCCTGAATTCTGGAGTTTTGGTCCCATGTCATCACACCCAATTTATCTATTGCTATAGATTGAAGCCAGGCCTTCATGCATGCTAAGTCAACACTCCATGGACTGAGCTACATCTCAGCTTTCTTTTGACTTCTTTTCAACCATTATTTGACAGTGGCATCACAACGTCTTCTACAATTGTGTCTTTGCTCCAAATCCTCTGCTTTTTTTCTCTCTTCTACCAGGAACACCTGTACTTATTCTCCACCATGATGGTAAAATGTTACCATCTAGAATCAGCATCACTGCATCCTGTTTGCCACTTTCCTATTTTCACAACTAAATCTGAATAACAGAAAATATGGAGTGCAGGTGGAAAGAAAAACGTAGATTGTGCAAAGACACGGAGGGTGAGGCCAGCAGAGCTTTGAGGAATGACCACTGGGGTGAGACTCGGGAAAGAGGAACTGAAGGCCAAGGATCAACAGAAGGATAAGGCACAGGCAGGATAGGGAGGCCATCAGGCTATGTCCAAAGACAACACAGGTCGTAAGCACAAATAAAAATGGAACACAAGGGACAAGGTTCATGTGACAACCCCATGGTTAGAAAGTCAGTGGAAAGCCGGGCGTGGTAGTGCACGCCTGTAATCCCAGCACTTGGGAGGCAGAGGCAGGTGGATTTCTGAGTTCAAGGCCAGCCTGGTCTACAGAGTGAGTTCCAGAACAGCCAAGACTACACAGAGAAACCCTGCCTCGGCAAAAAAAAAAAAAAAAAAAGCCAGCGGAAACCATCTTTATAAGATGGCAGAGCTTCAAGATTCAGAACCTAGCTAAGCAGGCCGCCTGGTTTGTTCCAGGTTGGAAAAGCAACTCTCAGAAGACCAAACAGACGGTGAATTCAAACGTCAAAAACAAAAGATGGCAAAGACCCAGAGGGGTCAGAGTGAATATTCAATGCCAAGTGTAAGAACTTCCCTCAAGGACTAAGGAAATCTTCATCCAGCATCCATAAATTGGAAACCCTGTCCCTCAACACTGGCCTTTGAAAGAAACAAGTCCAGATGCTGAGAGGCTGATCCCTGGATCAGAGCATGCTCAGAAGAACAAGCTGATCCGGGCCCGGATGTCCAGGGTCAACAACACCAGACAGTTCAAAAGCCTGATAGAAAGTGAATTTGTCACTGCCCCTTCTGGGCTCCTTCTACACATGAGAAAATCCCTCTTGTGGACATAAAAGATAACAATGAATGTCTTTGTTCTGAGGCCTTCTTTTCCAGTTAGGGAGTTCTTTGTTATAGGTAGAGGAAGTACAGATTGGTGTTTCGTAACCAACTCTTGGTTTCTTGGCCAGTACCACTGCCACATCCTGCATGGTTAGGTCCTGCAAACCCGGCTGAGGCAACATGGGAATGAAGAAATGACACAGATAGTGAAGTAATGATAGATGTGTGCACAGAAAAGCTGAGATCAGGGGAGCTGTGCTCGCTCTGAGGGAGGGCACCCGCTATGCCACCAGAAAATTCAGCAAGCTTACTACATACAGAACAAGAGAGAGGGATTGGCTAGGCTGGGTGGGTTAGTTGGGGCACACTCTCAGGTTGCAGTCATCCTGGAGGAGGAAGCAGAGGATGCTAGTTTTTGCACACACTGCTCAGTCATTCATAAACACTGAAATTTGAACCATAGGAAGGCATTCTCTTTCCTCTGAGACTTATCTGAGGAAGGGCCTGCCTCTGTCGGGGGTAGGGGGAATAACATGGCCGTATTCATGTCCACAATGCAAATTTACTCAGCCTCCATCTGTTCCCCACAAACCATTTAGCTTTGTTTTCACACTTGCCTGAAGAAGAACTCTACCATGGACGTCAGGAAAGGACTAGGGCTCCGGGAGCATCGTAAAAGCCAGAGGACCAGGAAGAGGACTGTTGTGAATACATCTTCTGGACAGGACAGGCATGTGGCACCATGATCTCTCAATAGTACAGCAACCAGAACTAGACCTTCAGAAGATCACACCAACCAACATGCCACCGCCGATGGAGGAAGGGATCTCACAGCCACACCACAATGTCAGTAGATGGTTGCAGAGGATGGAGGGCTGGTTTCACTTGGGGACAAGCCTCAAGATGATAGGTTGCCCACGCCCACACGTGCTGCCTGAGCCCTGGGCTACTTGATACCCTTACCCTACCTCTCTTGGGGGTTGGAGGTAAGGTAGCATCTGAACGCTGCTCCAAGCTCCACCCACACCCCATTGGTCACAAGAAAGCATCTCTTTTAAACAGCAGTTTAAAAGGATCCTGGGTCTCTCAGGCAGTCTTCAATTAGGTCCTCCTGCAGGTGATGTCTTTGCAGCTGTGTGCCCCCTGCCGCACCCCCTCTGCCCCCTGCCCCGTGTTTATGTAGAGGTGGTCACCGCCATTCAAGTACAGATGCGCAAACTAATTGTACTCAGTAGAGTGTGTGTGTGTGTGTGTGTGTGTGTGTGTGTGTGTGTGTGTAACTATTACAGAGGAAGATGACAGGAATTTGAAAGTTGGGTGCTGGGGGGATACTGGAGGAGCTCGTGCAGAGAAGAAGAGGTGGACATGATGAAAATTCTAGGTGTTCATTCATAAAAATTCTAAAATAAATAATAAACAATTTTTAAAAGGAATTTTTTAAAAAGCTCACTCTCTTTTAGGTCTAAACAAACAGAACTCAGTAGTCTGTCCTTGTGAGTTAGCGTTCACCACAGATGGGGAGTGGTGGAACACGAAAGTCCACGTTGTAATGTGCTGAATATTTACACACTCAGAATTCATATACAGCAGCAGCCGCCCCCCAACAGATTGGAATTTGAAGGTTGAGTTTTACTATATTTCCCTAATTACTTTCTAGGCCATTTGTCTTCCAAGCGCGACTCTCTAAGAGAGAATGGTAAAAGCAGAAATGTAAGTTTCTGTTTCTCATCCCTGCAGAAAAAAAAAACCTATTGAAAGATCAGTCAGAGAACAGCTATTCATTCTTTTCCCTGATGCTGACCCACAGCCTCCATTCCCTTTATCCTCACCAGTTGCCTTCTCTCCACGGCCTCCTGCTCCTTGGGGTATAAAATACTGAGAAATAGAAGAAATGCAAAAGTACAGCAAGTTAGGACCCAAAGTTAGGACACGCCCGCTTCTACTCTAAACCATCTGCCTTTTCTTTCCTGGGCTCTGCACAGTTTGTAACTCTATTTATGTCTATAGGTAACCATGCAACATGAGTTTGTAACTTAGTATTTATTTATGTCTGTATGTAATCATGTAACATGATTTTTTTTCATTAGATGGGAAGCTCACTGTCAGGCAGTGATGGCGCACGCCTTCAATCCCAGCACTTGGGAGGCAGAGGCAGGTGGATTTCTGAGTTCGAGGCCAGCCTGGTCTACAAAGTGAGTTCCAGGATAGCCAGGGCTACACGGAGAAACCCTGTCTTGAGGGGGGAAAAAGAGGGGAAGTTCTCTGAGGGCAAGGAGGGAGCATGTTTAATGACCTACCCAAGGTATCCTAAAAGCAATGTAAATCCTGACCTGTAATAGATGCTCATACACCTGCTGGATGAATGAAAGCATGAATACAGTGTGTAGAAAGTACCTATTCTGGGTCTTTGCATTCCTCACACACACACACACACACACACACACACACACACGGTTTCTCTGTAGAGCCCTGGCTGTCCTGTAACTCATTCTGTAGACCAGATTGACTTCGAACTCAGAAATCCTCCTGCCTCTGCCTCCCAAGTGCTGGGACTAAAGGAATGCGCCACCACCGCACAACTAGTCTCTACATTCCTGTCCTACCACATCAACAGCCAATCGCTATTCTGACTCTTCCAGACGGCACAAGATATACAAAGAACAATTCAACCTCACCTCCTTGGATCCCCCGCTGCAGTTTCGACCAGAGGCCAGCTGGGTCCAGTTCTACTTGGGGATCAACAGCCACGGGCTGTACTCCAGGACCAGCCCTGTCGTCAGCAAACTCCTCCATGACATGAGACACTTCCCCACCATCAGTGCAGGTGAGGTTCACGGGGTTAAGGAACCAACCTTCTCCCAGAGGCTCAGGCTCCAGGAACCAGTCAAGGGTTACCACCAGTACATGATCATACAAGGATAATGAGCACATCGCATTCCTTTTGAAGATCATATAGCCTTTATCTCATCACAGAGACCTAAGGAGATTAAGGAGATGTTCTGTACTCTTTAAGGAAGGCAGTTGTCATTGTTTGCAGAATGTTCCCATTGTGCCAGGAGCTGTTTTCTTTTTTTATGCCATTTTGGCATAAATATCATCACTGCCATTTACAGGTGTGGATAAGCAAACTGGGCAAAGCCCATGCTCAAGCTAGGGTTCAAATGTAGGTCTATTAACCCCAAATTTGTGCTTCCAAGCACCTACGACAGGACGTGCAGCATGGGAAGTTATCCTCAGAGACAAAGCTAGACCAAGAACGGCTGGAGTATATGGGGAAAGGCTAGAAAGCATAGAACCTGAGATGGAGCAGGCAGAAGCTTGTAGCCCCTGGACGCTAAACCATGGCCCTCTGGGTACTCAAGGCTATGATTCCCAAGCTTTGTCAGTCCCTCCTCCTGTGGGCCTGGATCAGAGGTGGGACTCCATCTTTGGCCAGCTCTTTTGGGATCAAGAGGTACTTATTACATTTCTTCTCCTTTGCAGATTACAGCCAGGATGAAAAAGCCTTGCTGGGGGCCTGCGACTGCTCACAGAGTAAGTGACATGACTCCCCACCACCAGCCAGCCTCCAGAGGTCTCTCCCTGGCCAACCTGAGAATAGACACTCCCTCTAGCCACCCACAGGAGAAGGCATCTTGGAATCACTGGGGAGCAGCCTACTGGGTCAAAATGTGGTGCAGGGCTAAGCAGCATCAGCATCATTAGGAAGCTTGTCAGAAACACAGTCTCCATCTCTACTCCCATTTTCCCAATCAGAATCTGAATGTTGATAGAATCTCAGGTGATTGAAGTAGGATTTCAGATCCAAGAGGCAATTGTACAGGACAATGGTTCCTGATGCTGCATCTTACCCCTGGGAGCTTTAGAAAGGACCGTTTGCCTGGCCTCCGCCTCCAGACGTCTGGGCTCAACTGCAGAGAGAGAGGCCCACGGCAACCTTTTAAAATCTCATGTGGTTCTCACACAACCAAGGTTGAAACTTAAATGTCAGACAGAATGGAAAATCCAAGAGAAAAAAGGTAACAGAGCTCCCCTCTGGGTGCCGCAAACTGGTTTCACATAGGTCTGAACAGTGAAGCCTGGAAATTGCCTCCAGCCCTTAGTGGTCTCAGTTATTGACCTAGATGTGCTGAACACACTTTCTACATATGCATGAGATGGCACATCCTGTAGTCCCAGGATCTAAGAGGTTTACGCAGGAGGATCGTGAGTTCCAAGCCAAACTGGGCTACATTAAAAGGTCAGGGCCAACCTCAACTACACTGCAAGACCCTATCTCAAAGAGTGAGGGGAGTAGGGAAGGGGAGGGGAGGTAGGGGAGGGGAGGAAAGGGAAGGGGAGGGGAGGAAAGAGGAGGGGAGGAAAGGGGAGGGGAGGAGAGGGAAAGGGAAAGGGAGGAGGGGAGGAGAGGGGAAAGAGAGGAAGGGGGAGAGAAGAAAAGGAAGGGAAAAATGGTTACAGAAGAGAAATGAAAAGACACAGTGAGTAGGGGAGAGGGGAGGAGAGGCAATGGAAGAGAAGGGAAAATGAGAGGCTAAGGAGAAACACAAGCATCACGATAAATCTTCAAATTTACACATGTTCAGGTCCATAAATGACATTCTCAAACATACTGTTGTGAAACAGGAAGCAAAAAAAGTTCCTAGCCTTGAATCCTAGCACCACAAAGCAAAATAAAACCAAGAATTTTATAAACCTTAGATCTATCACAGGTCTAGAATCTTATGTGGGGAGCTATTATGGACACTGAAGCTTTATACAACGGACAATATAGTGGGAACCTACAAGACCACAATTGAAACCCAAGAAAGAGAGGCCCAGTCCCTTTGGGAAAATAGTCTACAGGGTGGGAGGGAGTTGAGTGATGTCTACTTGGGGAACCCCCGTGTTACCTGATCTCTTCCCCAACTGACAGAATAACTGTACTGGGCCCCTCTGAACACATGGACCACAGCCTGACACGGTGGACTCGGTCACTCAGGCTTTGCAAAGCCTACAGTCTTGGGTGTCTTTTTAAGTAGCAGAAAAAGGCTGGGTTTCTAGGTGGTGCCACAGCCTGCAGCTTACGCATTACCCTTCTACCCCTCACAGTTGTGAAACCCAGTGGGGTCCACCTGAAATTGGTTCTGAGGTTCTCAGACTTCGGGAAAGCCATGTTCAAACCCATGAGGTAAGTGAACCCTTCCTCTGCAGGACCCTTGGTGGTAACCCTAGGGGAGCTTTGGCAAAAAGGTAGTAAAAATAACCTAGTATCCTCATACCCATCTGCCTCACACATAGAACTCTTTTGGTGACAATGATAATAATAAAAAACAGTAATAGCTAATTTTTTAGTTAGGGTTTCACTGTTTTGAACAGACACCATGACCGTGGCAACTTTTATCAAAGAAAACGTTTAACTGGGGGTGGCATACAATTTCAGAGATTATAATCATGGTCGGAAGCATGATGGAAGGCAAACAGACCTGGTGCTGGAGGAGCCGGAGGGTTCTACATCTTGACCCGCAGGCAGCAGGAAACCATAGGCCTCAGTGGGCACAGCTTGAGCATAGAAGACCTCAAAGCCCTCCTCCACAGTGACACACTTCCTCCAACAAGGCCACACCTCTTAATAGGGTCACTCCCTATGGGCCAAGCATTCACACACATGAATCTACGGGGGCCACATCTATTCAAATCACCACAGCAACTCTCACTGTTGACTTGTTCCCTCAGTAGCATCGATGCTACACACACTACATGACACCAACAGTCCCATGAACTTCACAAGCCAAGCATTGATATAATGTCTACACTGAGGTGAAGCCTGTGAGAAGTCAGCTTGCCCCACACTCCACAAGGCAAACAGCAGGCCCAAGAATTGCAGCAAACAGCTAGACTGCTAAACTGACACTCTCCTACTAAAATGAATTGTCACCCTCATCCAGGATTAACAATCTGGATCTAATAATCTAATAATCACCCTCTTTTTGACGTCACAGAGTTCATGTCACATGACAATGCTTGCTTTGATTGAAGACCTAAACACTAAGAAAGGCTGCTATAATGCCAAGTATGTGTTCATATTGGTTTATATTTTATTCATAACGACAGCTGTCTTCGGATTTCAAGTACATGTAGATGGGTGTAGTGATGGAAGTATGTCTGCGTGTGTGTCTGTGTGTATGTGTCTGTGTGTATGTGTGTGCGTCTGTGTGTGTCTGTGTATGTATGTGTGTATGTGTGTGTCTGTGTTTGTATGTGTCTGTATGTATGTGTGTCTATGTGTATGTGTATGTGTGTGTGTGTGTGTGTGTGTGTGTGTGTGTGTGTGTGTGTATACTAGCCTCCCCAGTGGGTATAAAGGCCACAAGTTTGGCTTTCTTAGAGTTGAGTGCAATGCCTTGACCCCAGAGAATGAATGTTCCTCTTATGGCTGACATGCATAGGAAAGAACGTCCCCATAAAGGGTTCCACTGCTCTTATCACATGTTCCTCTAAAGTTTTCTGCCTTCCAGTGCTGTTTGTTCATGTTAACTGAGACCCACACTTTCTGGCTGACCAAGGAGAAACCTCCTGAATAGATGGGTCACTGGGTGCAGTGGAGGCTAGAGACAGGGACACTGCTGAGTCTCAGTCTCTGAACTAAGGAACAAACGCATCTCTTTAGGGACAAGTTTGGAGTAGAAAGCGTTGGATTTCCTTTGGAACTTTGAACAACTGCAGTGTCTAAGTCCCATTCTCTGAGTGCAGTGGGCGTGTCTTGTTCAGCCACGCCCCATGACCCCAAGGCCCCAGCAACCTTCTGAACCCTTTAGATAAGTTTTCTCCATTAGAAATGCAAAGACCAAATCGCTTACCCAATTTAAATATGCAACCATTCAGTGATACTTAAGAAACATTTGAATATCATATATTCATATTTGTTGATTTTTTAAAATCCCCCCCACCCAGCTTAAAACAACACATGAACTTAAAAATGTTACCCATACACATATTTCACACATCAGTTGCCAAAAGTACTAAGCTCTGGTTCTTACGTCACTGGAGTCAGGCTAAGTGTCAGGCTGTCAGTTTCTTCCTCTCCTCGCTGTTTGGGTCACTCCAGGCCACAAGGCACACAGTGAATGCAGACAAGGTCTTCCCACTGTGTTAGATTTTACATAGCTGTAACCAAATGCCCCAGGAAAGCAACTTAACAGAAGTAAGATTTGTTTTTGGCTCGAGGTTTCAAAGGGCTCAGGGCTCTGTGGCAGGGAGGGCATGTTGGAGCAAAGCAGTTCTTACCAGAGTATCCAGGAGGCAGAGAAAATAATGTATAGAATTGGATCAAGGCCCAGTAACTGCCCCTGCCTTCTTCCTTTCCCTGCCTCCCTAAGATGTCCTCATCGTATGATCTAATTGGCTCTAGAAAGGCTATACGCACACCCAGAAGTGCTTTTGCTGACTTCCTACGCTTTTCTCAATCTAATCCAGTTGCTAATGAAGCTCATAACCACCATATAAGCTAATGAATCCGCCTCCATCAGGTAAACTAATCTATGTAAGAAATTGAATGAAAGAACATTACTTCTCCTAAGGATGGTTTCAGGCAGGGATCTCATCGTATAGCCAAACACAGAGAGCACTAAAGTCAACAAATTGTGTGTGTGTGTGTGTGTGTGTGTGTGTGTGTGTGTGTGTGTGTTATGCATGTGTGCGTGTGTGCACATTGTACGTGTGCATGTCTGTGTAAGTGTTATGCATCTGTGTGTTATGCATCTGTGTGTGTGTGTGTGTGTGTTATGCATGTGTGTGAGTGTCTGTGTCTGAGTGTGGTCGCAGGTACTTCCACATGTGTGTGTTTGTGTGGGAAGGCCTTGAGTATCGTTCCTTAGGTTCTATATGTTTGTTATATCGTTTGTTAGTTTCTCCTTTGAGATAGAGTCTCTCACTGGCCTAGAACTCACCAAGTAGGTGAGTGTCTTTTTGAGTGTGTGTTCTGATTGGACATCAGTTCTCCCTTTCAGATTGAGCTACCTCCCCAAGGCCATGTGCCTTATTTTTAAGAGACCGGATTTTCCAGGGCTGGTCTCAGACTCCTGGGCTCAGTGATCTTTCTGTCTTGGCCTCCCAAGTGGCTGTGCTCTTCAATCAGAGTGAGCACGCACAGCCATGAGCAGAGACCCCACCAGTCATGTGACTCTTTGGCATCATCCTCCTAATGAGCTCCATCCATGGAGCTCTGGCCCAGCAAAGAGCTTAAACTCATGAGAACCCATACAAGACTACGAGTTAGACAGGCCATCTTGGGAACACTGATGAAGGAAGCAAAACAATAAAGTACATGTGTGTGTATGCATATATATATACATATATACCTACATACGTGTATATATATATACATATACACACATACATACAACACAAAGTTTCATCTACAGTTCTATGAAATTGCATTCAAAAGCTAAGCATAACATCATTAAAAATGTATCACCTTCTATTAAAATGTATGTGTGCCTTCCCTCTGAGTAATTTGAAGTGAAAAGCATTTGCCCCTTTGCAGAACAAAAAAAAAGGTCATTTATCTTTGGAAAGTATACATTCTAAACATGAAGGTGATACGTTTACATTTATTTGTTTGTTGTTTGTTAATTTGTTTATTTGAGACTGGTCCCAAATTCTACAGCACACACATGGACTTCAGAAATGGCTGTTGGGACTCAGATCTTTCCCTCCACTGTGTGGGACCCAGGGACAGACCTCGGGTCATCAGGTTAGGCGGCAAGCATCTTTTCACTGAGCCATCTCCCTGTCTCCAAGGTGATACTTTAAAATGTAATATATATGACACACTGCATATGAGAGGTGCACTCCTTAAAGCTCAAAATAGAAGAATCGATGGTATCAAGTAAAAATAACCTTCCAATTTTAAATCTATCAGAGCTCATATGAAAATCTGAGAGTGTATGTTCTTATGGAAGAATGGGAACAGACAGGCAGCATCCAGCCACGCCCTCAGCCCTGGACGTGATGGCTACACTAGAGCTGGAGTCTACAGTCTACAATCTAGCAGCTTCACTGAGGGTTTTCAGGATTGTCCTGAAAGTGTGCCTTAGTATTTTGGCTGGGGAAGCTGGTTGTCTGTGTGGTTGTTTATAGTACTACCTCTGTTTATGACTTCCTTTGCTTTTCCAGTCTTGGGAACAGGTCCACACTCTGGAGTATAAAATTATTCAAAGGTCATCATCCTTCCCCATTTATTACCATAACAGGGAAGTCAGCCCAGGATGCCCCAGTGATTAGGAAGCACTTTCCTAGCACGGCACTACACCCAGACCCTCGAATCCCCCAGCAGGGTGATGCTCTTCAGGAATCCATCAGCAATACGAAAATCGACCCAGGTCATACCAACTATGTCAGCCTTCCTTAGCTCTCTGACTGGGTCCATTCTCACAACCCACCTGAGTTTCTAAGAGTTCTGTCCCCTGTATTTCTTGGTTTGGGGGGCAAATCAGCCACTCTCCTGCAAAGCTCCTTCCTCAGGGAACTTGGCATTGAGGGCATCCACAGAAAGCCCGCTTCTCCCTACTTTGCATGTCTCCTCCCCGCTAGGGAAGGGAGAGGCTGGTTCCTAATTTGTGGGTCCACCATCTACATCCACATGACCAGCACCATGCAGACCCTCTCCCAGGGCTTAGTACCGGAGGCTGAGTCGAGGGCGTGACTCCTTCCTTCCTTCCAGACAGCAGCGAGAGGAGGAGACGCCCGAGGACTTCTTCTACTTCATAGACTTTCAGAGACACAACGCTGAGATTGCAGCTTTCCACCTGGACAGGTAGGTCTGGTCCCTAAAGATGGCGCTGACTGCAAGGGCCAGTCCCCTGGGGAGGGGATGCTACCCAGACCTCTGGGGAGAACTCGGAGAGTGGCAGTATTCTCTCTGGCTTCTCATCTCTTCTACCTCAGTGTAGGGCCTTCAAGTCTAATATCTCCTTCCAATTCTATTAGGTTAAAAAGACAAGGTCTCTTAATGTAATGAACAATTTGTGTAGATTTTTATTTTTTATTCTCTCTTTCTTATTTCTCATCTCTTCTACCTCAAAGTAGGGCCTTCAAGTCTAATATGTCCTTCCAATTCTATTAGGTTAAAAAGACAAGGTCTCTTAATGTAATGAACAATTTGTGTAGATTTTTTTTTTATTGTTTTGTTATGTCTCACTGGGGAGTACTATGAAGCCCGGTTTGACCTCTAACTCTTTCCATAGCTGAGGTTAGATTTGAACTCCTAATTTTGGGGCTGATGAGCAGCAGCGGCAGCTCCAGAAAGACCACACCAGGCCAAACAGTTCCACATGAGTTTTATTGAGAAGGGAAAGGGCAAAGGTGACTGTGGAAAGAGAAGAGGGAGAAAGAGAAGGGGGTGCTTCTCTTATATATACGGATGGTGACATGGTCGCAGGTAAAGGTGAGCCCAATGGATTCTGGGAATATGGTGACTGTTGCCTTGGCAACAGGTATATAGGTCGAGCTGTCACCTATGTGATATCACAGGTTTCGAAGGTCCTGATACAAACACTAATCCTCCAGTCTCTATTTGCCAAATACTGGGACTCTGGGTATATATCACTTTACCTGGAAAAACAAAACAAGTACAAGGAAACATTTGTTGGCCCAGACACAGGGCTTTGCCCCAGGCCCTGCCTATCCCTCACACCTGAACAAGGCTCCTCATCTTCCAGGATTCTGGACTTCCGACGGGTGCCACCAACCGTAGGGAGGCTGGTGAATGTCACCAAGGAAATCCTAGAAGTCACCAAGAATGAGATCCTGCAGAGTGTGTTCTTTGTGTCACCAGGTGGAGTATCAGCCGGAGCCATACTCTGGGTCTTAAGTAGATGGGGAGGCAGCATGTCCACTGGTCGGTTCAGCAGTGGTCTGAGCTCTGCCATTAACACATGCGACACTGCGGTGGGAGGGTGCTGCCGTCCAACGTGCCCAGCCAGGTCTACTTAAGTGTAACACCAGATAAACGACGGACAGTAAAGAACTGTGAGACGCTGGTCTCCCTGGAGCTGGAGATTATGCATCCAGCCTATCAAAGAGCATTCCTCCTATGAGAGGAGGCTCTGAGACATCTGAAACTTGGTACCCAAAATGAATCGCTAGGTCCAACAGCCTGGAGTTAGAGCTGGGAGTTTGAATTCCCCCATCCTACTCCCAAGGGGCTTCTCGGGGCAGAAGATGACAGACCTATCAGGCCCCACTTTTTCATTCTCTCCTCCCTCCACCTGCAGCTAACAACGTGTGCTTCTTCGCCAAGTGTCCATACATGTGCAAGACTGAGTACGCTGTCTGCGGCAACCCACACCTGCTGGAAGGCTCCCTCTCCGCCTTCCTGCCATCCCTCAACCTGGCCCCCAGACTGTCTGTGCCCAATCCCTGGATCCGTTCCTACTCACTGTCAGGAAAAGAGGAGTGAGTTGGCTTCCTGACCACACCCCCATGGGCTTCCAGACCACGCCCCCATGGGCTTCCTGACCACACCCCCATGGGCTTCCTGACCACACCTCCATGGGCTTCCTGACCACACCCCCATGGGCTTCCTGACCACACCCCCATGGGCTTCCTGACCACACCTCCATGCCCAGGACCCTGCAACCCAGCTCTTCCAGGTGGTCGCACTAAATCCTCACGCTGCCTCAATCCTCTTATTGATCCTAGGATCAACAGATTAGATGTTCATTCCTGTTAGCTTGTGTACTGAGTTGTAAGGCTCATCCTATACTATAACAAAGAACCACAGGACGAGAGGTTAGGCAGATGCTCCGTGGGTAGTGCTTGCCGGGTCAGCCTGAAGACTGGAGTTCAGAGAGCCAAACCCCATTGACAGCCAGCCAGGCATGGCAGCGACCTGTAATCCAAGCATTCGAGAGACGGGGACACTGGGTCCCCTATTTGAGGTGGCTAGAACAGATAGACTAGTGGGAATTGGCAAGCCCTGGGTTCAGAAAAGACATCAATAAATAGTGGGGAGGGATGGAAGAAGACACTGGACATCGACCTCAGGCCCTGCGTACATGAGCAATTACACACACATGTGCACCCACACACATGGACATGTATGCATATATACATGCATATCACATAGACCTCAAAAAAAGTACACAAGAGCCGAGGGAGTAAAACCTGGAGCAAGACCCATCTGCTATATGGCCATATATGAATATGCTCTAAATAGTATATCTAGCACAGTACATGCACCAAACGAATGGACTCAGTGAACAGGTCCATTGGCACATCACCACAGTTCTGACGGGAAGAAACAGTCGACCGAAGAATTTCAGGCCGTGACTTTGTGAAACTGTGTGTGGCAGATGCCAGCCTTTGGGAGGTCATGGGTGCTGTGGGAATTTTAGGGGAGTAAGGCTCAAGAGCTAGCAGGTGTGCTGCCAGCCTTTCCACCACCTGCTCTGTGACCTCCCTCTAGCATGCGGCACCCCAGCCTCCCACTTAGCAATCAGCCAAGTCAAAGGACTCTTAAGCCCCCTTCCCGCCATCCCGGAACCTCTCTTTGCAGATGCTCTTACCCAGGGTCCTCCTGGAGGGAGGCAGCTAACCACCCCGGCAACCTGAGATCACTGGGCCAGGGCAGGCTTGGGGAAGCAGGGTTTGTGAGTGTGAGGATAAGTATGGAGAGGGCCCCCAACACCCTGGCATCTTGGCTTTTCCAGCCCCAGGACTTCTTCTCCCCCTCAGGTGGGAGCTCAACCCCCTTTACTGTGACACGGTAAAGCAGATCTACCCCTACAACAGCAGCAACAGGCTCCTCGGCATCATTGACATGGCCGTCTTTGACTTCTTGATTGGTAGGTAACCGACTCGGGGCACCGGGCAGCTTAGGATTCCGGGAGACCTTGGCCGAAATTACAGCCTGGATCAGGAGGATTAGACAGCCCTGCACCTCCTGTATATTCACAGGAGTCCAAGAGAGCAAACAACACGCCCTGGTTTCTTAGAAGGGGGTGGGGTAGTGCAGGTTGGGGGAGGGGCTATTGAAGGGGTTGCTGCTCGTGATGCAGATGCACCACCCCTGCCCTCAGACCCAAATGAGCATCAGATTTGAAGCTGGATGTTCCCTTCACTTAGTGAGAGGAAGCCAGGGCTGGGAGGGCCAAAGCAAGGCCTCAGCTCCACAAACCAGTAATTCTACCTTCTAGTCCCACCGGGCCCGGGAAAGGATGCTTGCGCTTGCGTATTTGAGGCTGCCTGGGCCAAGCATGCCCAGCACGTACAGGAGGCACAATGGCACAGTTCTGCTCACTGGGCTGCCAGGCTGAGGCTGGGGGAGCAGTAAAGTAAAAAATAATAATAATAATAATAATAATAATAAACTAGAAACGCTGTGATCCAAGCTCACACTCTCAAGTATTGACCAATCCCCATCCCCAGGACCCAGGTCAGGATCTTCCATACCTGTGGCCTTCAGACCCTTGCTCTGATCTCTCCCCTCTACTGCAGGAAACATGGACCGACACCATTATGAGATGTTCACCAAGTTTGGGGATGATGGGTACCTTATTCATCTTGACAATGCCAGAGGGTAAGCCCACATCCCACTGGACACCGCAAGAGGGCCCGCACTGCCTGGACCTGTTTCCATCTGACCCTATTCCCCACTAACCTTTGGGTTTTTTTCCCCCGCCTTTTGCTAAGCAGCACAGATTCTCCAGTGTGAGAGCACTTGTGTGTCCACCAGTGAACCTGGCTGAGACTCCCTGTATTTTTTCAGTAGATGGTTGCTTTCCTGGAAGCAGAGTACAGCTTAGCTTCCAAGGCTGGCCTGCAGAAGCAGGGGAAGCTTGGTCATAATTTCTGCGACCTGGTGGATGGGGGCGCTGTTGAGATGGCTGCCATGGTTTGGTGCCTAATCCCACCTAATTCGCAGAAGGGTTATCGCAGAAAGCATCCAGAGTAAAGGGCTCTGTCTCCTCTCATAGGTTTGGACGGCATTCCCAGGATGAACTCTCTATCCTCGCCCCTCTCGCACAGTGTTGCATGTGAGTTTCTACGCTGTGAGTACCACGAGCAGCAGTCAGTACACACATCTCTGGTCTGGGATACTGTGGTCAGAATGATGTGAGCTGCCTAGCTTCCCACGCTGCAGCCGGCTTTCCCTAAGGGATAGGTTCCCTCGTCCTTTTAAATGAGTTAAGATCTGATCTTTTAAAGTCACTAACTTTAGTCTTTAATCCACTCGGATAATCACCCACTTTTACAGAAATCAGTGCTCTTTGATATTACTAACTCAGTCCTCTGCTCTCCTTACGTAAGATCTTAAACATCCCTATTTCATCACCATCTAAGCCAAACCCTGATTGAAGTCTGGTAAAAGTGGGTCAGACTGAAATTCCAGCCCCTTTTCTAAAGGACACCTAACCTACTTCTTCTGTCTCTCTGGCACTCTAGTCAGGCCTGTGGTAGTAGGATCGTCTTAATTATAAAGATGTGATTGAGACCTAACAGAACCCATTTGCCCCCTTGGCACATGAATGGTCCAAAGCAAAGTCCTTGGGTTCATTCAAGTCTCTCTCCTCTCAACAGGATGAGCAGTAGTTCTTTGTGTCAAAAATCAATGAGGCTGCTTGCTTGAGTGTTAAAGAAATCCAAACCCTAAAGCCAAAGTGGACCTAGTCACTTGTCATCCCTGTGGCTTTAGAATCTGACACAGGAGACACACATTCTGACATTGGCCTATGGAAGTTGGATTTTCAGACAACAGACAGCTTTATTCACCTACTGTAAGCTGCTTCCGGTCAGCTTTAACTCTCTCTCTCTCTCTCTCTCTCTCTCTCTCTCTCTCTCTCTCTCTCTCTCTCTCTCACACACACACACACACACACACACACACACACACTGTTACGCACCATTAATTCCTTTGCCACACGACTTTCAGTGAAATGTGTTTGCCTTAGAGAAATCAGATCTCTAAGAATACCAGGTGCCAAGAGCTGATTGCGAGGAGTGGACATGCACAGGCCCAGTTACCTTCCTCAATTTGCTGACCTGGCCCCACGGGCTTTATCTCGTCAGGATAAAAAAGAAAACACTCTTGCACCTTCGGCTGCTGGCTCAGGCTGACTACAGACTCAGCGATGTGATGCGGGAGTCACTGCTAGAAGACCAGCTCACGCCTGTCCTCACAGAGCCCCACCTCCTGGCCCTGGACCGCAGACTCCAGATCATCCTTAAGACAGTGGAGGACTGCATAGAGGCCCATGGCGAGCGAAGAGTCGTGGCCGATGGGTCAGCACAACGCTCGGCTCCGGACTCTGGCCAGGCTAATCTGACAAGCTAAGGGCACCAAGCCTGGGGCCTCAGAACGCATAACTGGAGTCGGCACTTTGTGCTGGTCTGTAGGCCTCTGCTGCCCCATGCCACCCTGGGGTGGTGGAGGCCAAGTCACAAGCTCAGGGAGGAGGCAGGAAGGCTTTGACAAAGGCGGATGGAATCTACCAAGCCTCGACTTTGCCCTTGGGTGGAGGTCACCACTTTTACAGTGCACTGGCTGGGGCTCTCTCTTCCCGAGGAGTTCTGGCTCCATCAAGACTGCAGACTATCTTCTGAGCACACTGTGGAACCCGGATCTGGGCCAGGCTTGGAAGGTTTGGAAGCTCTGTTCCCAGGAGCGGTTTTTAGTCTATCATGTCAAATAAAGGGACATCAAGTGGATAACTGGCTTCCTCCACGTCCTTACTGTATATGTAGGTACAGTTAAAAAAAAATCAAGACCTAAAATCTGTAAATCTCAGATTTAAAAAAAAAAAGTCACTCTTTTTACTGACACTCTGGTCCCTAACACTATCTGAATATAATAATCCTGACCAGGTCACTCCTCAGAAATACTAACTAAAGGTAAATTTGCTCAGTTAGGGGGCACACTTCTATCTGAAGATCATCTACTGAGGAACTGGTACCCGAGGAGCCTCGTGGTTCACACGGTTTGTGGAGTGCTTGCCTCTCAGGTTCAACCCCCAGCATCACACAAAACCAGGCACAGTGGCAATGCCTGTAATGCCAGCATTCAGGAGGATCAGACGTTCAAAGGCACTCTTAGCTACACCCTGAATCCAAGGCTAGCCTGGGCTGCATGAGGAAGTAACAGCATGTATGTCCAAACTAAGAGCCAGACACAAAGGGGAAAACTGGCAGCAGGTGTGGCATGCATGACATCATCAGATCAGATCGCTTTATCTTCTGATAAAAGCCAGAGGATCAAAAAAGTATGGAGGGGAGGAAGAAAACACGGGACAAATCAAGAAGCAGAAACGTCACCCGAACTTACGTCCAAGGACAGATAGGGTGACCAACAATGAATAGCATTGTTTCGGTCTTGAGATTGGAGCTCATGCACACCAGGCTGGCCTTGAATTCTTGATCCTCCCGCCTCTACCTCTCAAGTGCCTAGATTAAGGCATGTGTCACCATGCTGGTCTCACAATGGCTGTTTCTGATTCATCCTAGCACCCCACAATATAGGTACATAACCCCAGAACCCAGTTTGTGCAATAACCTTGCTTCTATTCACCCCAAAGTCCTGCCATGTCCCAGACACTAACCTGCGAGTCAGCACGGAGGTCTGCAACCCTCATGGGCATGCCCAACCCTCTGCCTCCAATGGGTAAGGAAGAGAACTGCGGCTCTCATGGGAGAAAACCACACCATCTTGGGGTTTTAGACGTATTCCAAAATGTAGAGCATCACACCCATTTGTGAAGTTAAATTTTTTGGCTGGGGAAAAGAAAAATTTAAGCTGGGTGCTGTGACTCACACCAGCAAATCCCAGCCTTGAGTGACTGGACAAGAGGGCAGAGCTGAAGGCTGGCTGGGCTATGGGAGAAAACAACGGCAGAGCCAACTCTTCACCAGAGAAAACTAATTCCAAAGATGTCCCTATCAGGAAGGCCCTTTCGTGAGGCACAGCTTCCTGCAACTTCAACTGGTTCTCCTCTTCTTCCATAGGGGAAGCACGAGGAAGCCACACTGAAGAATGGGAGCTCACTCGGGGAAGGGTTGGGGAAACATTTGGATGTTCACAGAAAGCACGGTTTGAGGCTTTCGGCCTGTCTGCTCGGGTGAGCTGCAGTCCATCTCCAACACGGCCTCCCTGGATGCAGACCAGTTTCTCAAGATTCTGGAATAGCATGTGTGCTGTAACTTTTCAAGACCAGAGTAACTCAATTTGATCATAAGTATGTTGGGTGACTACATAAGACTACTTTTAACAGTTTTTCTAACAAGAAAAAAAAAAAAGCTAATACCGGCATTTTTCAAAAGTACCAGAAAACAAAATTCCATTCTCAGGAGTGTGGAGTTCTGAGAGCTTACGCACTCTGAACCATTGCTCAACTTCCCATGGAAAAAAAAATATTCTGAGTTTCTGTGAGAACTTTCCATGTTCCCACTGGTGAGCAAATAAAGCCAGGACTGTGTGTGAGCTGCTGGGGACTAGTTTTGGGGACTAGTTTGGGGACTAGTTTGGAGGGTATGCCACAGCATTTTCAAAAGCTGGGCAATTTTGAGCTAAGGATTAGTCAACTCTCTTCCAGGCAGCAATTGTGTCTCATTAAACCCCTGGCCACTGAACTGGTAAATTACTACTGCCCCTAGGAGTCCAGAGTTAGGATCCTAGAATTCTCTAGTCTAATCTCACCGACCCATTACTACAGAACCTCATCTTGTGTGATAAAGATCATCTCTTTACATTGCTGGTTTAACACTGCATCTGCCTACTACACATTCACAGTAAGATACAGCTTTCTCACACTCAGGAATGGGAACCAGTCCGTGAACACTATCCTTAGGGACCTTTTTAATACTGGGTGACCTCATCAACAATCGGCACCAAAACACGCACACAAATGCAGTACAGGAGGCTGCCCGTCATGGCTGAGATGAGGCAGACCTCGCTCAGCTGTGGGTGGGAAGGAGAGCGAGGGAAAATCAAGTTTTTCTCTGCGCATGCAGCTTCGGTGCATGCAGTGAGTGCTTCCGGTGTGGTGATCTCGGGGTCAGGCTCACATTGTACCAAGTAGGAAAAAATGCAAATGCAGAATCCTCAGACTCTCATCTGGGGCTGGCAAGGCTGAGACCAAAGAAAAAGCTCTCCATCTAGTGGCAACTTTTTTAAAATCACAAAGCTACTTCTACTAGTTCTTACAATGATGTCATGGTTCCAAAGTTATACCAGGAAACTAACTTTAGCTGTGTATGTACTCAAAAGCAACGGTTTCTACGGAAATACCCCAAACGTGAGAAGGGAGAGGTTTGTGGTTCCCTGACAGATGTGCTGGAGGACGAATGAAGCGCTTAGCTAATCATGGATTTGGTCCACCTGAAAGTATACTACCAGAACTTAGCAGAAGTTCACAAGGGTGAACTTCTTCACTCTTTGAGGTTGGAGACAAAGTGACAGCACTGCCATCGTGCTAATTCAGTTTCAAAATGTCAACACAATAGTAAAATGCATCCTGGGTCAAGTTTTAAAGGAAGGACTGGACTGCACCGATTTCGGTGACATCCGGCTGGTGAGAAGAAGGGACTTCTGAACCTGGCCCCAGCACTAACTCTGACTTCCCTGCACATGAAGATCGCAGTTATCAACACAGAGTAACTATTGGTTCACTCCTCAAACTCCAGGAAGCAACGTTAGAAACAAGGCTTGCTGTGTGAGATCCCTGGGCAGCTAACAGTGGGTCTGATGAACCAGGAATCCTATCTAGACTGTGAAGCCCCACGGCACAGACAGGTCTGTCCTGTGAAAAAGAAGCCATAGCTCTGGACAGATTCTTCCTTCCAGGACTTGTTAGTGAGTCTGCCCCACGCCCATGAGCAAGGTTTTGAAATCCACCCTTTGACAAACTGAATAGAAATGTATTTTAGAAAATAAATACATTACTTTTTCAAAACTCTAATCCCAAAATTCACTTTCATTCTTTCCCACTAAAATTTGGGGGAAAGACAGAGAAAGAAAAGGAGGAAAGGAAGAAAAACTGATTCATTTAAGAATTTAAATTATTTCATCTTTTTTATTCTGTGACCTACCATTGAGACAGTCTGTAACAAAAGAACAGCGATTATTAGATCAGCACAGAGTATGTCAGACTGGTGTCCAGGAAACAGTGACTGTCCTCTGGCCAGCTCGGCTTTCTCAGCAGATCGCTTACACCCACCCAGCGACAATTGTGCCTACAGTCAGCCCACAGAGACACAGAATGCCAACCACAACTTCTGACTGATATTTAAGTTGCACAAAGATAAAGCTTTAAATGTTGTAATTTTTAAATTTAGACTTATCTTGAAAAGTCTAAGAGTAAAACGACAAAGGGGAGTAACTAGCAAGCTAGCATGGAATTCTTAGAAAGCAGGGCGTTTATCTCTGTACAGACCAAGGGGATATAAACACATGAAATGCATTTTGTGGCGTTCTACATCATTCACATACGTACATATTTGGCATTTAAACAAATATCAAATTAAGCTTTAAGCTAGTAACATAACTTTTATTTTTTTAAATATAAAAAGGATAGCCAACCACAAAGTAAGTACAGAAAACCCTCATTTAATATAGATTATGGAAGTTTTAGATATGGCAACAAGGTAGCTTTCTACCCCACGCTAAAACCTAAATGAAACTTTTTCCCAAGTTAGTAACAATCTAAAAACTTTTTAATCTACCAAGAAAAAAATCCATCATAACCAACAATTTAAGTTAACTGGGAAAGGGAGGGAAGGGATTATTAATCAGAACCACTTGCACACACATGGAAAACAGTCACTCCCAAACAGAACCCGACATTGTGCATAAATCACAAGATAAACGCGCCTAGTTACGAACTGTGAATTTTGTTTAAAAAATAACAGTAATAAAAATAAACTGTTGGGTTATCATCGGAATAATGTAACACATAGGCTGGAAAATACTGAAATACAGTTAAGAACACAAGGTTACTTTAAAAACACACGCACACAAACAAAAAAAAAAAAACAATAAAGTATACCAGAGAAATTCAAGGTTAGACAGGAAAAGGCAGGACTCCCAGTGGGGTGGCCTTTCAGACCCCACCCACCGTCACTAACACGCACCCACACACAGCTTCCTATTTCCCACACCTGAACACCACCCACCTTCAGCAACACTGCCTCCACTCCCTTCTCTCTGGAGCTCCTTCCATTTGTCTATTCTCAGTAATTCCAACGTCCTAGAATCCGGAACTGAGGCAGATCACACTAGCTAACCATAGTTAACAGTCCAGAGTGAAGACCTCAAGTTCTCATAATTCGGCATCTTATCATCAGGATTTGGCACCAGCTGGATAAATAAAGTTATCAAAATCTGAGCTCAGACAGGTGCAGTTAAGTCACGACCCAGTACTTGCCATCTACAAATGACTTCAAACTTAAAAGGCAGGAACAGACAGACAGCCACACCAAAATATTTCAGGGTTGCAGAAGAAACACTAGCAACAGACAAACCAAACCAGGCTGAGAGGGGGCTGAACTAGTTGCAATGTCTGGTAATTAGCAAAACATGGGCACTTCCCACACTTAAAGCTAGTTTAATTACAGGCAGATGTCTTTCTACTGTGCTAGGATTTTTCTATATTCATTCTTCTAATCCTTAAAGGTTAAAACCATTTATTCTATAAAGAAATACAGCAAACATGGCCACAGTCTAAACATGTCACTTGTGTCATATGGAAATGGAAATGTGTCACTCCAAACCCCTGCACAGTTATTACACCATGGTAATTCAGTGGTGCAGGGACCGCCCTCAGCAAGAAGCAGGGCACTCACTGCCCAGGTGGAACTCTAGCACTGCACAGAGAAGCGGTGACAGCCAAGTCCATACAACTCTCTATTTATTTGTGAATGAGCATTCAATAATGCTCCCAATGAAAAATGGTGCAATAAAGCAACTTTTAGTATAAAGAGACAAGAAGCTGTGAAGCCAGTGGCCACTTGGCGCTGCGGAGAGGGAAGAGAAAGCAGTCTGCATGAGTGAAGCATGGACTGGGGAGAAGAGAGGCACAGGAGGCAGATCTCAGACGGACAGGGACACAAAGCTGTTGTACTGCTGGATGTTTCGCTTGAGGATATCTGAGCATGGGCCAAGGACGCGTTCAAACCGAGGTCGGTCCAACTTAACGCACTTCAAAGGGCCACGGGCAACCACAGTGGCAGCCCGAGGACGATTCATCAGCAGGGCAATTTCACCTGGAAAGAGACAGTTAAGACTATCACCTATGGAAGCTATTTCCTTAAAGGGTCCACTTTTGAACACGTGAACAAAGATGCAACTTTTCTACTAACTTAGTAGAGGCCACACAACATTTGTACATCTAAAAATATTACCAGCTAATAGATAATAAAGTCCCTACAGTCATACCTAAACCCAACACTTCCAGAGGCAGGAAGGTGACCAGTTAAAACAAGCTTCACTATACAATGAAGTCTAGGCAGTCTAGGTTACATAAGACATAAGTGTACGCACAGGTATGTGCATGTGTATGCGTGTGCACACATGAGTGTCCATCTATTAACTGGGATTAAAGGCGTGCACCACCACTGCCTTACGTCCATCTATTAACTGAATAAAGTTAAATCTTACAGTATTTCTCTGAGAACCAAGGAAGAATATAGGTTAAGAAATCTAACAGGCATCATGGCTATAATCCCAACACTTAGGAAGCTACAGCAGATCTGAAGAAGGCCAGCCTGCACTGTTACCATAGGTCCTGTCTCAAAAACAATAAAGTCAGAGTGTGGTGGTGACTATATTTAATCCCATCACTCTAGAAATAGAGACAGGTGCGTCTCTGAGTTTGGGGGCAGCCTGGTCTACAGAGTGAATTCCAGGCCACACTCTGCCCCCAAAACTAAGTAAAGGAATGAAATCAAAACTAATTATGGAAAACTACAGTCCCACAGATACTTAAACCATGTATTTGTTATGAAGAAATTTAACATACCAAAATAATCAGAAGGCCCCAGTCTTCCCACTTCAACAAACTCTTCGTTTTCTGACCGACGCTGCAGCACAGCAGCTGTGCCCTGGAATCACACCAGAAAAAAGCTAAACACATGCTCCCAGCCCAGAGGGGATCCACACACTGTGCAATCACTGGTTCCTGGGTGAACTGAGCAGCTATTTCAACTGTGATTTCCACTGAACCAGCATCCTGCTATCAAGGCTCTTATCAGGCCCAAGCACTTACTTACAAAGGAGTTCAGACTAAGGTGAGGAAACTATGTCAAGGGTCCAGCTCAAGCTTGCTGCATCTTTGGAAAACAAGTTTTTTAAAGACTCTCACACTCAGGGCTCACATCTCTATGGCTGCATCTGCAGTGTGACAAGAGCTCAGACTCTGAAGCTGCACTCTGGACCTGCTTAGCAAGAAGGACGATAGGTAGATGTTTCAGGTAACAGTAACTTTTAGAATTGTAAATCATTACTAAATAGCCTAAGCACTTACATTTTTAAGCAATGGCTCAGAATCACCATATCTGTTATGGCTGAAGGGCTTTTTAGTAAAGAGTAGTTTCACCAATCATGTGTAGGGCCCTTGCAAGACTGACTCTAATTCCTTAAAACTGTAGCAACCTATACACACAAAGTTGTATTTTGAAGTAAAAGATAACTTTTAAATAAAATTGTCAAGTAGCCCTAAAAACTAAAACTACAAATCAGAATAGGCTGTACCTCCTTTACATGATCCACTGTAAGGAATAAAACACAGAACTCTGTACCTCTAAAATAATGAAGAACTCATCCCCTGGTTCTCCTTGCACCACGATCTTCTGTCCATCTTCAAACTGGACAGGCTCCAATGCATCGGCCACTGTGAGACGCTCCCACTTGTCCAGAGACTCTGAAAAGGAAGAATCAAAAGAAATTCTCTACATATCTGGTATTGATAAAAAATAAAAATAAGTAAAAACATAAAAGTTGAGTAAAACCAAACTCTACAGAGATGCAACCAACTAGCGTCCCCACTGTCCATCCCAAGAGAACTCTCCAGGTAAAGGCCGGCCACAGTGGCTCTGAGTCTCAGGAGTCCACGCCAACTACTGCAGACAGCCCTTCGAGCCTTCCTTTCACTCTGTCAGCTTTTATAGAAGTGCCAAGAAAATAATTCTCAACATTACCATCAAGCAAAGCAAACCTTTAAGTAACTAAAGAAACAGCTTCCCCATTGCAAAGATTCAAAGTAATTTATCCATGTAACCACTCAGCTGAGTTTACCTTGTGAATAACAAGGAGCTAGAAAATACCTTTTGTTTCCAAAGACCCAACTAATTTTCAGAACACTAAAACAAATGACCAGTGAGGTGAGAAAAGTCTGCAACAAAGCAAAGGCAGACTGTGCCTCCCACACAGGACGGTTTGAACATCTCAGCTTATGTAAGGAAATCTATAGCAATATGGCCAATTGAACGGCTGCTCACTTTTAAATTTCAACAGGTGTGGATCTTTTCAAAAGAGGCCAACAAAGATACAGAACTTTTCTCAGACAAAACTCATTGGAACCACTCCTAGGAACAGCAGCAGAAGGTGCAGCAGGAGTAACTGCGACCGTCCAGAGCATAAACACATGTCTGTAAAAGGAAAGGGCAGCATCTATGCGGCCACGAAGCTTTTCCACATCTGATTATAGAATCTGGCATGTACTGGCAAACTAAACACACGTAAAAATTACCATTCACTTTACCAAACTTTCAACACTCTCAACATGCTGTATGATCAGGATTAGCAAAAGCAAAAGACTAAAAATTTTAAAAAACGAAAACACACATGAACTATATAGATGATGTATGTAAAAACCTGTACAAGTACCACAAATGTTCTAATTTATCAATTCTCCATATAATTATCCAACTCACCTAAAATGGACACTTTACTAAGGAATTCTTCATACATCTTCCTCTTTCGCAGAGTGCTTCCCTATAAATAAAAAAAAGAAAATGTTATGTTCCAAAAAGATGTGACTATCCATACAATGTTGCAGAATAATTTGTTTACATTTTAAATAAGCTAACAGAAAATAGAGCTGGCTGCTCTACCTGATTTTCTTTGACTGCAGTGAGCCCCCTCCTGCCCAGCTCTGTACAGAGCTCTCTGTAAGGATTGTAGAGCAGCAGCAGGTAGGCAGCCCCAGGAAGTGCACAGCCCTGACACGCAGTGAAATGCCAAGCAGTTCTCTAAAGGCCCAAGTGGCTAAGGCAGGACTGCCACTGAGACCTCCACAATGGAGACCACTGTCTTCCCATCCCAGGATTAGCCCCAAAGGCTGCACAGGAACATTCCTGCCATTTTCACTTTTGTGAGAGACAGGCCCACAGTCCTAGGCATAGCTAGGCTTGTAGACCCATACCATCCCAAACACTCTGAATCCTATCTAGGACAAAGTTTACTGCGTAAACTTGAAAGAAAACAGGAAATAGTTTGTTTTATAACAAACTTTGCTCACAAGGGAAATGCTCACAAGGCACTACTACGTACACATACATAAGTGCATATGTACATGTGTGCATGTTACATACAACACAGCCACAGGTTCCACATCTGCACTCAACTGCAGACCAAAATCTTTGGGGACCCTCGGGGGCCACAGCACACTGTTGCTCGACATACAGACTTTTCTTCTTATTTCCTGGAGTGTATCGACAATCTACTAAATGGTGTTTAAGTATTGCAACTAAGCTAGTGATGGCTTCAAGTACACAGACGTGTTATGTGCAAATACTGTCATTTTAGATAAGGAACTCTAGTGATCATGGGGTTTGGTGCACATGACAGAAAACCAGAAAAACAAAGTCTAAAGCTGAGGAGCTAATGAACACTGGCCGTATACTGACACATACATACATACATGTGTATTTATGTATCTCTGTGTATGTATACACATACACACACACACAAAACAGAGGTGTGAGAGGGACATGATGCCCTTCCCCTCATGTCTAGTGGAACGAAACTGCGAAAGAATAAAAACATTATTTTAAACAAAAAAATACACCAAGATTTTAAAGCATATAAGACAACATATTTTTTAAAATTATACGTATATCTGTGTACAGGTTTGTGCACAAGAGTGCAGTGCCCATGGAGTCTAGAAGAAGGCGTAAGATCCCTGAGTCTAGATTTACAGCTATAAGCTGTTTGGTGAAACCAAACTTGGACACATAACAAAAGCAGTGCACATTAATTTCTGAGCCATCTCTCTCCAGGCCCAGACTGTATATTCTCAGGCTATATGGGCACCACAAAAACTTCATAATTCAGAACAGCTAGCACAGTTTACTAAAACATCTAAAGCTCCTCTTATACAGTTATCACAGGTTCTCAAGCAGTCTCACTGTAAGCAGAATGCCTCACTGGTCTTGCTCCAACAGTCCTCTAGGAAGGCAGCATGAGTTTATTACTGATAACCCAGTTTCAGTTTAAAGACCATGATTACTTCTGAATGGCTTCAAATGGCATCATGCACTTAAAACCAGCCCAAGCCCACTTGACCTTGGCAACCCTATTCAGCATTAACACATGGGTCAGAAGTCCAAGCCCAAAGCCTCTCACCATGAGGATTCTCCGGTAGCTGTCTCGGTCGATGCCCCACAGTTTCACGTTTGTCTTTGCTTTAACAGTGGCTGCCCTGGGGGTTCCATAAATCAAAGCCAGCTCTCCAAAGCTCCCTCCTTCCCCAACACTGGTTGCCCATTCATTATTGACATAGACCTAAAATAAAGATGACATCAAAAAGTGTTTGTCTAGATATACAAATGTGTTAATTCTCAAACTTTTCCAAAAGGAAGAATTATGAACCTGTCTTAATAGGATGTACACTACATCAGCAGAACAGAAGCGTCAACTTCTGACAGGTTAAATGATCTGACAAAGGTGCTTTATCAGGATGAGGAGGAAAAATGCTCACACAAACTTTAATATCAAATGATGTATGTTTACAAAATGCTGTGCTGGGCAACTTATGTGTATTAGGTCACTAAATTTTCTAATGATCCTATGAGGCTAATGCAATTTTCATCTTTTTAAAAGCTGAACTATAGCCGGGTGGTGGTGGCGCACACCTTTAATCCCAGCACTTGGGGGGCAGAGGCAGGTGGATTTCTGAGTTCGAGGCCAGCCTGGTCAACAAAGCGAGTTCCAGGACAGCCAGGGCTATACAAAGAAATCCTGTCTCGAAAAAATAAACAAACAAAAAACCAAAAAGCTAAACTATTTCACAGCAGTGCCCTGAGTTCTTACATCATAGGATACTTGCACTTTGCAGTGAAAGTAGTGAATGGCATGGATAGATAGATAGGCAAGCTACCTCTAAAAGTCTATGCCATAAAAATGCTTGGCAAATGTTGATGGAATTGACTCAATAAGGCTATCATCATCTTCCCTTACAAACACTATCCTTACTGCTTAGAAATTAAGTTCAAATCAAGATTATCAGCATATTTTTCCTATTATTAACTCTTACATCCATTTCTCCTTGATCAATCACATAGAAGTTATCCCCTTCATCACCTGAAAAAGAATGACAGGATCATTAATGAAACAATCATAATTGTTTAATTAACATAAAATAGCAAAATCATGGGTGGATGCTAAGTAACCAAACTTTAGGGAAAAACAAGCCATTTTTTTGATAAAGAAAAAAACATGAAATTAACCACCCCTTTTGGTCACAGTCTTTTAAAACTATACTTTAATAAAGCAATTTATGGAACCCATGAGAAGGCTCAGAGTATAAAGCATCTATAGCCAAGTCAGACAAGCTGAGTTTGACCTCTGGAAACCACACAGAGGAAGGAGAAACCTCAAGGTGTCTTCTGAGATCCACACACCAGTGCTGCAGCACACACATCCACCTCCATGTGCACTCACACATATACACAAAATAAATCAACAAAATGTAACTGTAAAGATGTTAAGCCATTTATGCATATAAAGATAACTGGCACAGAATGTACACACACTACAAACAACGCAACAGTTACTAACAAATGGCCACCCTGCCACAAAAAAATGGGGAAATACTTGGCTTATGGAGATCCATGAAAATGTTAGGAATAAGAAAAAGAGAAAATACCCAATAGATAAGATTCTTGTTAGTCTACATGGGCAAAACCGGTTAAGCTTCTGCAGGAGGCATACAGCCATGTAACAGTCGACGGGCTATCCAATGCAGAGCGTGGGTAGCTTTGCAAATGTGGTTATTAATCAACAAAAAGAACATGAGAATTACTGTTCTGAAATTCTACACAATAGCCAATGTAGCATAAGTAGTCCCTTTGATGGTGACTATTAGTTGTCAGAAACATTAATCCCATAGACTAAGTGTTCCTTTTAACTTAGAGAATTGTTTAATGAAGAATTAAGACCCATTACTAATGCTAAGACCCAGCACACTCGCACCTGTACACATATACAAATACACACACACACACCTTTCTTATTTTTATTTTATTTTATTTTATTTTATTTATTTATTTATTTATTTGGTTTTTTCGAGACAGGGTTTCTCTGTATAGTCCTGGCTGTCCTGGAACTCACTCTGTAGACCAGGCTGGCCTCGACTCAGAAATCCGCCTGCATCTGCCTCCCAGAATGCTGGGATTACAGGCATGCGCCACCACCGCCCAGCTTTTTTTTTTTTTTTTTTTTTGGTTCACACACACCTTTCTTGTAATCAAAGTGCATGCCAGCAGCCCTTACCTTGTTGAATAACCGTCTCTCCAGCAATAAAGGAGACTGGAAACATAGCATCAAAAATGTCACTGCAGGACAAAAGAGACCTGGGGTTACACTTCAACCCTTAGCATTAAAGCTCTCAGGTTCCCAGTCCTACCATCAGGTGGTGAACAGCTAAATGCCTAGAACCTACAACAATGGCATGAGTTTGGCACCACCACCCCACTGGGAAACTGTGAACAGAACCTGCACCTACCTTCTCTCATTATCATCAAGGTGTGAAAATAACACGTTCTTTTCGATGGCCTTGGCTAAAGCAGCCATTGTCTTATAATCTTTTGGTATAACCTAGAAAAATATTAAAGATCAAATGACAACCTAGAAACCAAAGACACTTCATACCTGCAACTGCATTTCAATTACATGCCATGCCACCAAATGGTATCTAAACAAGGGTACTTTGAGTTAACATTTTCACAAGATACCTTTATGACTCACAAAGTACTCAACACATACTGATTAATCCCCTTGCCTAGAGCCAGGCTTATATTTAAGGATCTATCTGTACTTGATTCCAAGTTAACGAATAAATAGAAAACACCTAGACCACGATCACTATTCTGAGGCATAACTAAATATTTTATAACAACTGGTCATTTTGTAAACTGTAATACAGTATATTAGTTTCATAAGCATCAAATGCCTGGAACCCATTTCCCCTAAATGGTAAAGCCTAACTCAAATGACTATCAGGCTCAGGACGAATGTAACTTGGAGGATAAAAGGTTAAAGCCAAACCTGAATTACAGGGTATCAAGAGACTGACTGCATGAGTTACAAGAGAGGGAGGACTGCCTGCCTCTGCTACAAAAGAGCACAGGAATACTCACTGGTTCAGTCACTACCTGCCCTCTCTTGTGAGCTACTACAGATGTCTGTAGTCAAGTGCTAACAAGTGTACCCTTGTCTATCTTTACAATAGAGTATATCCACATCAAAGGAACACCGCTGACTGCACAGGCCTCAGCGACAGTCCCACCATTTAGACAGCCAAGCTACCTTTCTAACGTAGGACGCAGCATCTTCCTCAGTATAAACTTCAGCACTGATAGCACCGCGGCGCCGGCGGCCCTTCACCACTGGATTGGGGGGTGGAGGAGAGATCTCATCCTCCCTCGAGTCAGTACGAATGCCGGTTTTCTGTAGACTCTGAATCTGTCTTGCCTCCTCCTGAAAGAAGGTTGTTATTTAAAATCTGAAAGCTGGTCCCCCAAATCCCAGCGACAGCCCAGCTCACTTCAGACCTCTTCCAGTTCCAAGTTGGTGAAGAAGAGAACAGGACAACAGAGTAAAATCTGAGAAAGTCACTCCAGCACTCTCCATCAGTGGCAATGAGTCAAGCCACATGAAGACTGAAATCTACAATTTCCTTTTCATTTAATCAGCCTCTCACTAACAATCATGTTACTTTTCTTCATTCATTTCATCCAGTCTCTGACTCCTCCAAAACATCTTTCAAGTTCAAATTAACTTAGCAATAAGCAAATTATTTAGAATAAAAGTGATTTTAAAAAACTTAAACTAATTGTCTCCTACACAGATCTTGTCCTACTTCTGGCAAGCAGACCAATCCACGGAGTCTATACATCTCAAGAAAAGGCGAGGACTATGACTACCAAGAGGCTACTAGAGCTCCTTTCCACTAGTACAATCTACTAGTGCAGAGCTCTATTTCTTCAGAGGGAAGCTATCAACCCAGAAAACAAAACAAAATGAGAAAAACAAAACTCACTGTATTCCCCATGTATGTATCTAACCCTGAGCACACTGACTTCGTGACTCAGTATTCTAGTAATTCTGCTTCTAGATCTAAAACAAAGTCACGTGTGAAATGACATCTATATGGAAACATATCTTCTGATTAGGTTTTTTTCTCTCAAAATAAAGCATTAGAAACAGCCAAAATGAAGACCAGTAGAAACAGTTATACTGTATTCATACAAAGGGTTAGGAAACACATGTAACTGACAGGGCCAGGGAGTTAGTTCAGTCAACAATGTGCTTGAACAATCAATTGTAAAGACCTGAGGTCCAACCCCCAAACCCAAGAAACAGAGAAGCAAGGCACAAACTTGTAATACCAGCACTGGGGAGGAGACAGACCCAGCTCACTGGTTGGCCAGCCTGGAAGATCCAGGCCAAGGAGAGATCTGTCTCAAAAGAACAAGATGGATAGCTTTTAGGGAATGGACCTAGTACTGTCTCCATCCTTCCATACTCTTACTACATGAACACATACATACACATGCACACAAAGAAAAAAACAAATGTCTCTGTAAATGCGCATAGATACCTCCAGAACACTGGCGACAGAAAAAGGCAGTGACAAGGTGGGAAGACCTCTCACTGTTACACCCTGTTAAACTGGCTCAGTTTCCGTCTCTGACTCACCTAAAACTGTGTGTTTTAGAAAATTCACTCATTTCATATAGGTAGTCCTAGTAACGGGTTAAGGCCTTTCTGTCCCATATTAGCACAGAATTACAAAACAAGTCCCCCCTAAGTTCAATGCATTTAAAAAGGAAAGGAGGGGGAAAAGGAGGGAGGGAGGGAGGGAGGGAGGGAGGGAGGGAGGGAGGGAGGGAAGGAAGGAAGGAAGGAAGGAAGGAAGGAAGGAAGGAAGGAAGGAAGGAAGGAAGGAAGGAAGGAAGGAAGGAAAATCCTAGACCCCAAACTAATCATTGTAATTTCTGAGTTCGAGGCCAGCCTGGTCTACAGAATGAGTTCCAGGACACCCAGGGCTACACAGAGAAACCCTGTTTCCAAAAAAAAATAAAATAAAAGAAGCAGCAGCACCTTTCACTAACCCTTCACACCTGAGGGGCTGGGAGGCCACCCCCTGGTCAGGAGCTGCCATGGAGCATGAGGACCTGATCAATCCCCAGCACCCAAGGGAAAGCTGAGCGTGGGCTCACACAGCTGCACAGCTTAGCACTGAGCAGGCAGAGACAAGCAGATTCCTTGAGTATTTGAACCAGCTAGTCTACCCATTTAACCAACAGGGAACTCCAAGTTCAGAGAGAGTTCCTGCTTTAAAAAGAGATTACCTGACATCAATGCCTGGCCTCTACATGCATGCATACACGCATGTACACACTAATATGCACTACATTCACAAACACTATATGCCCACTAATATACACTACATTCACAAACACTATATGCACTGCACTGTACTGCACGCACGCATGCACGCACGCACGCACACACGCACGCACACACGCAATGCACACCTCACAAATAAAGTCTTATTTGAGATTGTATTCTAGTTAACCAAATTTTAAAGATAATTTTGAAATAACAAAAGCACTCTGGTGCTAACAGTCTTGTGGATTCCAGTGAGTGAGAGCCATGACTGAGCTCGTCAATTCCTGGCTGTGCGAGAGCACACTGTCACATCCTTACTCTGCTCCTGTCAGTTAGCGGGGAGTCTTCCTCAAGCTCTGAGCCCGGTTATTGGTTAGTAATTTTCCTGACTCTTCCACACATGCTCTGCACTAGACTAAGTTTAAAACTCTCAATTCTTAGGTTCAAATTCTGTTTCTCCCACTCTCCTAAGTATCTATTTCCTCCCTGCCCTTGCCATCTTTCTCTGCAGACAGGCTTCCCACCCCACTCTTCAGGCTTGGGCACATGACTTGCTTGGCACATAGAATTTATGTGCACATACACGTTATCCATGCACATTACTGTGGTCTGCCTTTGGTGGCCTTGAATTTCTGTTCTTTCTCTGACTTACCGGCAAGCCCTAGCCCTACCAGACCTGAGTCCCTGAGTGTAACTGACCCCGCTGTCTGGCCTCCAGAGCAAAAGGTGAGAAAGCTTTGATGCGTTCTTATCTAGCAACTTGGTAGCTAGACATTTCCATCATTCCCGTTCTAGTGGGGACTCGGTCTGGCAGGGCTAGACAATGGCTGTTCTTTCTACTCAGACTCAGAACAAGACACTCAAAGTAAAGACAAGTTAGGCACACAACCAAGAAATCCACCAATCAAAGCAAGTCACTAAAATTCCAAGGTTACACGCTGTTGCTGAAAAACACAACTTCTCAGATCACAGCTACGATTTAACTTTCCTTATATTCAACTGTTGCCTCAGGAAAATGGTGTTAATACCCTACCTAACACATCTGAAGTAATGGGAAAGAGAAAGACTGTGTGTGTGTGTGTGTGTGTGTGTGTGTGTGTATGTGTGTGTGTGTTTTGATTCGCATACTATTTGGCACACAGGAGAAACTCAAAAATACTAGCTACAGTTCCTCTTATCTACCAACAGGCAAGGCTCTAGTAAATATAGGCATAAGAAGACATCTAGCAAACTCCAGGCACAATGGTCTGAACTAAAATATAGCTGTCTCCATTTACCAATTCTGACCATTCTATGTATTTCTTCCACTGAAGATTCCAGAAACATAACCCCTGGGTAACAGGGAAAGAGATGGTAAGAATGTGATAGTTTATTTTCCGACATAAAAATTAACATGATGTATCAAATACTGACTGTTTAAAAAGCCAAAAATCTAGTAAATGGAAAACCCAAGTAGAATATTTCAATCATACACACACACACACACACACATACACATTATACTCTGGCAAGTAGACAAAGAACCTCAATGTACAGGAAAGGAGTCTTATTATGCACCTTCCACTGGGGAGAGGGGACGTCCATGCACTTGTCTCTGAAATCCCACCTACAGGACAGACAACTGCAGCAGGGATTCCTTGCTGCTTTCCACTGCGGTTAGTCCTAAGGCCTATGGCAAACACAGGCTTTAAAATTAGTGTTACCCACTCAACACTCCCTATAAAAAGACAGGCACTTTATGTCTCACCAACTTAATCCTCCCATTTGATTTCTATTGAGGTCTGAAGAAGAGGGATCACCTTACCATGACCCATTTCAGAACCAGATCTCCAGGAACGCACTTGATTTCAAAACAGCATACTCTTGGCCAGTATGTCCATTATTTAGCGATTGCTTAAGTAAAAGAAAGCCAGCATTTCTACTAACAAATCCAAGGTGGCGAAATCATGCAGAGGGACTGCTCAGCAGTTGTCTTTTCTTCCAGTTCATCTTACCATAACCAACAGCATTTAAAAGTTTCCAAGGAAACAGTATAAAATACCTGCTTACTGAGCTATTCAAATGCTTCTTACAAATCTTTATATACATCTTTTTATGTAAAAACTTGCATAGTAAGAAACTTCCCAACCAGCATAAATATTGCAGATAATTCTACTGTACAATTAGATATTAAATGTATGTCAGAGAAATAAGCCCCAGTATTTTGAACTTCTTCAAAACTTGAACATTCACAGCAAAGTGGTACATTCACCTCCAATGACTTACAGAGAACAGTTGAATCAACTACTTAAAACATTGGGGGGGGGGATCCAAACTTTTGCAATTCACCATTTCTTGAGCAAAGTGCACTGAAGCATTATCCCATATGCAAACTGTAATTCTGCTTAAAGTTGCACATCCTGGAGGCTGGAGAGAAGGCTCTATAGTTAAGAGCACTTGCTGCTTTTTGCAGAAGACTCAGGTTCAGTTCCCAAAACCCATAGGGTGACTCAATGCCATTCCATAAATCTAGCCCCAGAGGAGCAGGCAAAAACATTCATACACATAAAAATTCATATACCTAAAAATAAGTAATCTATAAGAAATGAACATCCTGTGCCTCTGTGGGTCACACTGACCCATAAATACAGAGGACAAATTGCATATTTTATGGGAAACAAGCACTAACAAACAAAATTATAAGCATAGTAAATGTGATAACCATCCATCTCCTATCTTCCCTTTATACAGTTAATTCACCCAACAGCAAAACAAGAGTTCAGAATTTGTTACGCTTATACTACTCCAAACTAGACACAAACCTATTTCTTTAGTTTTAAAGGTGGAATAAACTAAAAGCTTGCCTGTTTTGGTGAAGAAAAGCATGAACTGCTTTTAATTACTTCTCAATTCACTGTCACACTACTTTCAATTGATCTGTTACTCTATTTTACATATTATTTCAAATAGTTAAAACCAACAACCGTCTGGAAACCCTGTATTAGCCACACATGCAGCGTTAATTTCGTTTCTGGCAAGTTCTAATTAAAATTACTAAAAACAACAAAAAAAAACAAAACAAAAAAAAAAAAACAACAACAAAAAAAACCTTCACTGCACGATAATGTGAATTTCTGCCTGACTTATTTGGTCAGAACTCCTCTTGCCCTAAGTCACAAATCAGTGACATTCAGAGGCACTAAGCACAGCAACTGTCATGGTCATCAAATCGCTCCCTCCTGTATTTACCTTCTCCAGCCTCTCAAAGTATTCCCGAAGGAAAGCCATGGGCCTCTCGGGCCGTGCAGTGCACAGCTGCACGATGGAGTCCTTCAGCAGGGCCTGAATGTTGTGCTTCTGCACATAGAGCTCGCATTCCCGGAGACTCCGTTCTTCCTCACTGGCTGCCATACTGCCAGACGCCATGGTTTTCTGGGAGAAAAAGCACACGCAGGCTGGGTAAGTTACAAAGCACAAATACAAATTTGGCCTGTGACCTAAATTCACCAGACAGCAAATTCATGTATTTCTTTTCCTTACTCAACAGAGTTTGTGTTTAAAGAGGAGGTAGGAGTGGGATATAAACTACCCCAAGTTTCTACGGCTCCCTCTCTGCTGGGCAGGTCACTCAGAGAAAACTCTGAGGAAGCATGAGCCAGTGTGCCCTGCTGAGTAACTGAGGCAGGGCTGAGGCCCCATGCCCTTAAGGGAATTCCATTCAGTTCTCTGGCAAAAGACATCATGATGATGACGTGGGAAATGTGTAAATGGTAAACAGGACAGAGAATTACAAGGGCACACAGGTCGGCTCTAAGTGAAAGCACAGATCACAAAGAACACCTGCCATTCCCCTGGGCGCACCTCCCATCCCATGAGCGCAGCTAATGTCGCAGCAAACCACAAGGGCAAAGAAGCTGATTAGCCAAATATTAGTGGAATCGGATTTTCTGAAACACAAAAGATGCCTCGATGCCTTTTCTCTGCAATCTTTCAGGCCCTCGACTTAGCAATACCATTACCAGCAGAAAGAGCTGCAGAGGCTGTAGTACAGGAAAATAAATAATCCCTACCAAGCAAACTAAGATTTTCTTCATCTAGACAGGAATATGTTGAAATATACTAGTTTAAAACTTACAGTATGACTCAATAGATAAAACTGAATTTGAACGACATTAATGTGAAATAGAAACACAATAATGGGCGGCCGACCTGCCTCAGAATTAAAAGCTCAGTACTTTCCTCCTAACTCCTAATTACCAAGCACTTGAGATTAGAAGATGTTCTCTCTCCACACTGCATACCAATTCAACATAACCACTCTTCAAATTATAATGCTCACAGACTCACTAAGGTTAAATTGTGAATTTAAAAAGCCAGGATAAAGAACCATTTTAATATTTTGCTTTGACAACTTTCAAGATAAAGGTCAATAATATGCAATCAACAGACCAGGAGAACATTTGTAACTCCATGAAAAGCTCAAAAATTAGAAACCATAGGCACAGAGAAAGACACACACCACCACCATCACCACCACCCACACTGTTAGTTCAGAATAAAAACCAAAGGGAAGATTTTTAGTGTCCTATTTCATTTGTTCTAGCTGTGTTTCCAGGTCAGACAATGACATGAAACAAAGAATCGACTTCAGTGGAATTTTCTCCATTTCAAATACTAAAGGCCACCAGGACCGTGGATAAAAACAAATCTGTTATGATTCAAAGCATCCAGTCTTATTTCAAGAATGTCAGCACATATATTTAACTGATCAGAGAAATCCTTAGATCCTGTCTCTGGCTGGGAGAGATGGCTCACTCTGGCCTACTAAGTGAAAAATTGTGTATGCATTACAAAGAACAAAAGAAAGACACTGGTCAAGAAAATACAAACACTCCCCTGAATTACTGCAATCATCACGTGAAACGCCAAATAATCTAATTTTATGGCCTTAGTATTTTTAATCGGGTATGTCTTGGTTCCACGTTTGTACTTACTTCTTAAAAACCCCAGGACTTAGCTTCCCTCCAAAACAAACACTTTAAAACCATCGTTGCTGAACGATGAGTATTCATAAGAGGGGGTTCTCTTGAGGAAACTCGGTTCTGATGGAACTGTCCCTTTCAGAAAGACTATATTGGAGGACATATTTTAAACGCTTTGAGAGCCTGTTGCTGACAGGGCCCACATCTCCTGAAAGATGCCAAGTAACACTAACACTGCCTTGGGGGTCACCATCTAAAGCGAGCTTTCATTTCTCTGCTCAAGAAACCTATCTATCCTGGCTCCCCCAAGTCATCGGCTGACCCCACACCCGCGCTGAGCTGGAGGGGTTAACAGGCGCCGCGTATTTTCACGAGGGAGGGCAGGAAAGTGCCCTTCACTTCACTTAGGCCACGGTCATGATCACCGAGTACAGAAAGACGACCCCTCACCCCCCACCAGGCAGGAGGCCGCAGTCGTTGAGCCGGAGGCCTGGGAAGGCGGGGGGGGGGGGGGGGGCCGGGGGAAGCTAGAAATCAGGAAAGGACCCGAAGTGGAAGGGGGACAAAGGGAAACGGTGCTAGGCTGAAATCACAGAGTGGAGGGGTGGAGGGAGACGACGAGCCCGCGAAGGGGAGGGGAACCCAGTGCAGAAGATACGACCAGGCAGAGATGAAGACTACAGCCGAGTGGCGAGGCTGGACAGAAAAGCCATGGCGGATTCCGATTTAAAAAAAAAAAAAAAATCGAGCTGTTGTCCTTCAGGAAGTGGGGGAGGGAGGACGGGCGCGGAGGCCGCGGCGCGCGGGGGCGGGGGCGGCCAGGGAGCAGAGGGAGGCCGAAGGCAGCGCAGTACCGGGGACCAGGAGCCGCTAAGGCCGGGGGCGGGACGGCGGGGGGCAGGGACGGCCTAGAGCCCCGCGGAGAGGGGTGCAGGTGCGGCCCGGGGTAAGAGTGCGAGGCCTGCGAGAGGCACCGAGGCCGCCTCGGAGGCGCAGGGGGTGCGGCCGTCCCCCCGCAGCGCGCTCCCCGGGGCGCCATCTTGGCTCGCTCCCGCGCCTCCAGGAGCGTGCAGCGGAGCGCTGAGGCCCGCGGCTCCCCGGTCAGGCCTCGGGGTCGCACTCACCTGAGGACGGGCGGCGGCGCGAGCCGGACTGGCGCAGGGCGAGGCTGCTGGGGTACCGAGCGTCCGGAGGGCTCAGCTCGCTACCTCACTCCACTCTGCGATAGCCGCTCCGCGACGGCTCCACCGGAAACCAGCCGGCCGCGGCCAATCAGCGCTCGGCTGCTGACGTCAATGCGCCTCGCTCTGGCCAGAGCGGTTGCCTTAGCAACCTTAAAGGCGTAGACGCCGAGGTGCCTCCTCCACCCCCAACCCTTAGCCGGTAGTCCTCAAGCTAGAACCATTCTCTTGCAGGGCATCTCCCTATCTTGTCGCGTAAACGCAGCTCCTTCCTCGCTCCCATCTTTTCCTTCTCTTCCTGCTAACCCTTTTCTGTCTCCTTTTTTTTCACTTGTCCCTTCCTTACCAGGTGTAGGGGGGTTCTCTAGATTGTCCTGCTGTTGGCAGATCTCGGCCTCTCCTCTGTTCCTCCCCGGCTCTCGCGTCTGCCTCCCTCCACGCCTCTGCCTTTTCTCCCTCCCTTCAACCCTCCTCCCGCAGACCCACGTGGGACGTTTCGGTGACAGGTGGGCGACTCCGCCCTGGGTCCTATGGGGCTGCAGGGGGCGGGGGGGGGGGGGTTACAGGACGCTGGGCGGACAAGGAGATTCCTGCTGTTTCCCGGGCCGTGGAAGAGGAGGAGGCCCTAGCGGATCTGTCGCAGCTGAGTGCAAGCGGATGCTGGGATGCTCCTGACGGACAGAGCGTCCATCCTGTGTAGACACCCCCACACCACCCCACCCCCACCGCCGCAATACCCGGGGTTCCGGACTTGGCCTATCATCCGGTCCAGGAAATCTGAGCCCCTGTCAAGCCCCTGCTTGCCTAATCTGACTGTTGTCTCCTCTAGTGAGCTACCATCAATGGAGGCCCTACCGTGCCTACAGAAGCACCAGACATAGGAAAAGACTCCCAAGAGGAGCCTGGAGTCCTGATAATGCCCTGTCCTGTTTTGCCGGACTGCGGACTGTGTGGCGGGCAGTACAGACCAATGGACAGATCAAGTCATTGACCAAGCAAGAAATCTGAGCTGTATAAGAAAGCAGGAGAAAAGGCGACTTAAGTCAACTTTCTCCTTAAGTATGTGAAAATGAAAGCAGGGGAGACAATTTTAGGCATATGGATTAAATAAAGTGGGCCTAAATAAATACATAAATAAAACAGGCCCTTGCAGTGTCTGGTCTTGAGTAGCTGCAAGGTGTTAACAGCCTCATCATGTATGTTCTAAGGCAATGTGTGTAGAAAATACCACAGATTTAAGACTTAATACCAGAAGAAGGATATAATACCTCCTTCATAATTTTCACAGTGATCCCCAGTTAAGATATCTGGGCTAAATGATGTCTGTCCTTGAACACCCCAGATTATGATAAGGGCTCTGAATACTAGTTACAATTACCCCCTGATAGTCAGATGAAAGCAGAGGGAAGAGAAGGAAGTTGCTCCCTCTGCAACCTCTCCCCAGTCTGTTGACTGTTAGCTTTTTTTTCCAGAGGTGGGTAGAGTGGAAGATTAAAGACCTAGACTCGGTCAAATAAGCTTCCATCCTCTCCAGTGCTGATAAACTCAACCCTGAGCTGGCAAATGGGAGAGGAAATTTGATAGCACTGAGCATGCCTGGTCCTGCACTGAGGGGGGAAAAAAACCACTGCAGATAAATCCGAGTTTGTTTTCGTGCTCTGCCTTCTCCAGTGATGAACCTAATCTCCTTTAGCCTCATTTTCCTGCATCGCAAAGGGATAACCGGGACTGTATTAACACTGACCAATAAAAGCAATCAAGTGTAGAGCCCCTACCACATGTGTAACCTGCCCTAGGTGCTTCAGACAAACTGATAATCATTCTATGATATCGTTTCAGAAAGAAAGTGTTGAGTGACTGTAGCTTGTGTGGGTCAAATCCAGGCAGTGATTGTAAATCGACCTCCTTTTAAGCATGCACCACACACATACACATACACACACACACACACATACACACACACACACACCGTGCCCCCTGCCCCATGCAATGTAGGAAAGAAACATTAAGTGAGAGTTTTCTTCCTATTCCTCTGCCTCCCTAACTGCAAGGTTAAGTGTGAGTGGTTCTGGTGTCCAACATTAGTGTCACCTTCCTAAGGCAGCTAAGCCAGGTTAGGAAAAGGAAAGGAGCAAGCTGGTGACATGGGGCCTGATGTTTGGAGTGACAGCTGCTTCCCTGCTAAGACCTGGCCGTGTGTCCCCCATTCAGCTGCGTGCAGGCGTCAGTCCAGCCACCACCATTTCCTGTGTCAGCCACAATCAGCCTTGTTCTAGCTGCCAGGTTCTCAAATGCTAGGGCTTTAGAAGACAAAAAGGGAAATGGCCAATGGATAGTTGAGCCCGGCAGGGTTCGTGGAGACAGCTGTTGTGAAAATCCAACAGCCTCCGGGCTCTCCAAAGGGCACAAATGTGCTTGCAATGCCACTTGGCCACTCTGAGAATACCAACCGTCAATTACATGGCAGAAATAACAGTTGTCTGTCTGACTGTAGCATCTTTAAGATTTCCCTTCCCCAGAGACCCTCTGCCCTAGACTCGAAAGCTCCGTCATTTATTTTCTTTCCGCCTGTGCCCTTAAGAAACATACATTTCTAAGACAGTAAGTTTGTAAGTAAATTTTATTCTTTGAAACAGAATTCCACAATTGCTAACACAATGGTTGTAGAACAATCGCAAAAAAAAAAAATAAATAATTTCCCTGGGAAATGTAATAAGCAAAAGCGGAAGAATACTGTAGCACATAAAAATGGAGTGTGAGAACGTAGAGAGGTTTCTCAGTGGTTAAAATCGCCTGCTGTTCTTGCAGAAGATCTGCGGTCAGTTCCCAGCACACACATTTCAGTTCACAGTGTCCTGTATCTCCAGTGCCAGGGTACCTGACATATCTGTTCTCCTCAGGTAAGAGGCATGTATGGGAGACCTTGAAGCACGCACATTGTATACATTCAAACATACAAGCACTCACACACCTACATTAATATATATTAATTATTATATTGATATATTAATAATGTATCAATTATATATATAAAAGAATATGGGCTGGGGTGATGGCTCAGTGGGTAAAGTGCTTGCCCCACAAGAGGGTGAACCAGATTTTTTTAGCCTTGTCTCCCATTTAAATGTTGGGTTGGCTCAATGGTGCACCTGTAACCCTGTGGCTCAGGATGTGGCTCCACATCTCTGGAGCAAGCTGAATCACTAGACTAGTTGAATGAGCAAGGTGTGTGATCAAGCGAGAGACTCTCAATATGTGAGGTAGACAGAGACTGAGAGAGACACCAAAACCAGCTACACACGCCACACGCTCTTTCAAAAGGACTACTCTGCTGGGTCCTTTCTTAGTGTTCCTTATGCTTAAAGATCTATTGACTAAATGCAGATCCGCATACTCCCAATTTCCAAGAGAAACTTTACAGACTGTTGCCACCTAGTTGTGGTATGCGCTAGTCCGGGTATTTATGCTTCCTAGGGGACCTAAAGTTAGGATTTCGAATAAAACCCAATTCCAGAACACATCCAAATGCCAAAGGTTGTCCTATTTTTTCTCCCAATGGAAAATAAGCTGAACTAAAGAGGAATGTTTATCTTGCTTATGTACTGAACCACTTAAAAAAAAAAAAGTGGATAACAGGCTTGAGCCTCACCCTAACAAAGGAGTTCCAAATAAAGCTATCTTTACCCCAAACATATTTCCATCCAAAATAGCATACTGCACTCTACAGTGTTCAGCAACCAGAAGGAATTACGTTAGTATGGGTTCACCAGAGAATTAGAACCCATAGGGTATGTGGACAGAGATTTATTTTAAGGAATTGGCTCGCCCAACTGTGGGAGCTGGCAAGTCTCAAATCCACAGGACAGGTGCAAGACAGTCCAGCAGGCTAGACCTAGGGAAGAACTGGTTCTGAGTCTGAAGTCCCAGGCAGATCTACTTCCTCAGTCTTTTAAGACCTTCAACAAAGTAGATAAGGTGCACCCATATTATGATTGGAGGGATCTGCTGCATGTAAAGTCTTTGGTTTGAATGCTTATGATATCTTTTCTTTCTTTTTTTTTTTATTGAGTATCTTCATCATTTATGTTGCCAATGGTAAAACCTTTCCCAATTTTCCCCTCCCAAAGCCCCCCTCCCCAACGATTCCCTACCCCTCCTCCCACCCCCTGCCTCCATGTATATGCCCACCTACCCGACACACTCCCACCTCCCCCCAACTCCCCGTTTATGATATCTTTAAAGAAAATTTTGCAGCATCATCTAGACCAGTGGTTCTCAACATGTGGGTTGCAACCCCTTTGGAGGGTCGACCAAACCTTTCACAGGAGTCATAGATCAGACATCCCACAAGCAGATGTTTACGTGCCAATTCATAACAGTGGCAAACTTACAGTTATGAAGTAGCAACAAAAATAATTTTATGGTTGGGAAATGTGAGGAACTGTGTTAAAGGGTCGCAGCATTAGGAAGGTTGAGAGCCACTGGTCTAGACTATAACCAAGCCTGGTTAACACCAAGTTCACTCTCACAGCATGTACCCAGCAGCCCTGAGCAAGGAACTCAGACAGGGACAATGCTTTCAATGTATCGCCCTGCCCAGGACTGTGACCACCACTGTAGAGACAAACACAAACAAGTCTCCTTTAGAAACTAATGAATACAGTAAAGAATTTTTAAAATTACTAATTTTTTAAAATTTTTATTGATTATTTTATTTATTTACATTTCAAATGTTGTCTCCCTTCCTGGTTTTCCCTCTGCAAACCCACATCCTCCCTTCCCCCTGCCTCTATGAGAGTTCTCCCCCACCCACCCACCCATTCCTGCCTCACCACTCTAGCATCCCCCCTACAATGGGGCATCAAGCCTCCACAGGACCAAGGGTTCCCCTTCCCATTGATGCCTGACAAGGCCTTCCTCTTCTACATATATATCTGGAGCCATGGATCCCTCCATGTATACTCTTTGGTTGGGGATTTAGTCTCTGGGAGCTCTGGGTAGTCCAGTGAGATGATATTGTTGTTCTTCCTATGGGGTTGCAATCCCCTTCAGCTCCTTCAGGCCTTCCCCTAACTCTTCCATTGGGGTTCCCAGGCTCATTCCAATGGTTGGCTGTATCTGCACCTGTATTGGTCAGGTGCTGGGAGAACCTCTCAAGGCACAGCCATACCAGGCTCCTGTCAGGAAGCACTTCTTAGCATCAGTAAGAGTGTCAGGGTTTGGTGTCTACAGATGGGATGGATCCCTGGGTGGAATGGTCTCTGAATGGCCTTTCCTTCAGTCTCTGCTCCATTTTTTGGTCCCTGCATTTCCTTTAGACAGGAACAATTCTAGATTAAAAATGATGGCTTCAGTGTGGGGAAAACAGAACTTATTTATTATTGGTGGGAGTGCAAATTGGCACAACTACTATGGAAATCAGTATGGGGGTTCCTCGAAAGAAAGAAAGAAAGGAAGAAAGAAAGAAAGGAAGGAAGGAAGGAAGGAAGGAAGGAAGGAAGGAAGGAAGGAAGGAAGGAAGGAAGGAAGGAAGGAAGGAAACAATTATATATGATTCAGCTATACCTAATCCCTGGTCATATGTCCGTATGTCCAAATGACTCTATATCAAACTACAGAGATACTTGCTCATCCATATTTATTGCTATTCTGTCTCAATAGTCAAAAATAGAAACAACCTAGTTCTCCACCAACTGATTGATGGATAATAGAAATGTAGACATACACCAAGTGGGATTGTATTCATCTGTAAAGAGAAAGGACATTATGGAAATTGCAAGTAAATTGATGAAGCCAGAGCCAAGGTCAAATGCTCTCCCCCATATGTGGTTAACTTTGAACTTTACATATGTGTGTTTGAATTGGAGCACCCAGAGAAGATGGGGAGCTAGGAAGGGGCCATGCTGGAAAGAAGCAGGAGGTATAAAGGGGAAAGAGGAAGTAGGGACCAGAAAGGATTAAGTGGCCTGTGGAGGGAAGTGCAAGAGAAACACTAAAGACCTTGGAAAAGGCCATACTGTAGATGGTTCCTAAGTTATACACATACTATATATAAACAGTTTAAATGGAATGACCTTGTAATCAAGGCACAAGTGCTCTCCCACACACTATGAGCTATTCAATTAAAATCCTAGTATCAAGTATAGGTTGCCTCTTTTCAAGTTGTTGCCTGGTAGGATCCCATAGATGCCACCACCCAACAGAAACTAAAGGCCACTGCTCTTGGTCACCCTCCAGAACTAAATGGTAAGACCCTGCTGCTGAAGACAGCAGGTACTTGAGTAATAGGACAGAGTAAAATCAAGCTGTTGCTGACCTGGACATTTCATCCCTGCTGGCTAGTCTTCAAAGTGCTAGAAGGTTCTATCCACACTACTGGGGGAGAAAAACAACAGTTGTTAGGTCACTGGAAACCCTGTGACCTAAACTAACAACTGGCCTGGCAAGACATGCCAATTGATACAATCAAGACACGACTGTTTCAGGAGTAACCGACCACGGTCCCATCACATTTAAGTCCCCATTCCACCACCATGCCTAGTGTTGTTAAATGGTCCAAGAACCTGTGGCTGGCTACCTCATAGGCCCCAAAGGAGAACCTACTACAGCCATTCTGGTCAGTGAACATAGTACTTCTCTTTAGTACATTTCCCAACCTTCAGAGAAGCTTCTTTTGGCAATAAACAGTAATTAATACAGAGACCAGCAATTGATAACCATGGTGAGAATGAGAACAGGAGGAGAGTGAGTGGGGGTTGAATTTGATCAAAGCATATTATATGACAATCACCAGCTTTACACTTTCCGCTAGGCTAGACGTCTTTGTGGAATAGTCTCCATGATGGTCCTGGATGAGCCTTTGTTTTTTTAGATTTATTTATTCAGTATACCGTATTTAGTCTATATGCACATCTGCCTGCTCTCCAGAAGAGAGCACCAGATTTTGTTATAAGTGGGTATGAAGTACCGTGTGATTGCTGTGAATTGAACACAGGACCTCTGGAAGAACAATCACTGCTCTTAACCTCTGAGCTATCTCTCCAGGCCCTGGATGAGCCTTAATAAAGAGCTCTTAGCATTGGAACTCTGGAGGAATCTCAGCTTGTAGACTTAGACTCCCTTGCTCCTGCATTTGGATTTCAGGATGGAATTTTCTCATACTTTAGTGTTGACTGGTCTTATCCACTTGTCTGCCCTTCTCTCTATCTCTATCTCTCTCTCTCTCTCTCTCTCTCTCTCTCTCTCTCTCTCTCTCTCTCTCTCTCTCTGTCTGTCTCATCTACCTATCTGTCTGTCTCTCTTTCTCTATCTGTCTTTCTGTCTCTGTCTCTGTCTCTGTCTCTGTCTCTGTCTCTGTCTCTCTCCTGCACACACACACACACACACACACAGCAGGAAGGAGACTATCCCTGATCTCTACACTGAGTTTTGCATTCTGCATTTGCAGGTGGCTTCCTAGCCACAACTCAGGTTTTACAGACCCTTCACTTCCTGCAGCATATGTGACGCATAAGTCCTGGATGCTTGTAACCTATTGCTGGTGTGTTGGCTTTGGTGGTTAATAGCTCAAATGGAGCCATGAAAGGCAAAAGTGTAAACAGAAGTTATGAGTCACTCTAGCCTTCAAAGTACAGTTCTCCAAACACTAAACTCCAGCAATGCTCAGAACAGCACAGTCTTGGCATCTGACCTTGCCCATAGATGATCCCTGACTTAGAATGGTTTGACTAACAATTTCCAACTTTACAATGGGCTTAATGGGATGTTAGATACATTTTCAACTTACAAGTTATTAAAACATAGTTCTGTGAAGCTGAAAGCACCTATACTTTAAATCAATACAAATGATATGCTAGTAGTTTTTATATTTTTATTTATGGAATATGACAAGGCAAAAGTTCTTACATGTTCAGAAGATATGCTGAAGTTTGTTTCTGGTATCTTCTGTTCATGGTCGTTGACTGTTCAGAGGGCAGAGCCCCTCAGTACAGAAGACCGGCAAACTGCATATAGCTGGGATTTAACGTCACCTGATTTTAGATTTGTAGAATCCTAGCTCATACATCTGTGCCTACCCAGCGCTTTGACTTGTTACCTCAGACAGACAGCAGACATCAGGGTTTCCTGGAGAAGGTGGCTCTAAGAAAATGGAAAGACACAGGGAGAGTTGGCAAAGGTGCCCATCATCATAGAACTCAAGAGTTTGAAGCAGAAGCCCAAGGTCATCTAGGGAAATGGCGATGCTTCCTTCATGCTTACAAATCCAGAGGGCTACAAACGGAGACTATATCCCAAGCCAACCAACCTACCAAACAAAAAGAGTTGGTGAAGAGAATGATGGAACAAGTCTTGAGCAGAAGAATCAAATGTGCGTTAAAGTAAGAGGTTCTTAGTGGAGAACCAAGTCATCCAGTTGACTATCAAACTAGAGAAACTACAAGAGGCGATTTGGTCACCACAATGTAGACAACACTCTAGAGAATGTACCCTGTGCCCGGAACTGCTGTAGTTCTTCAGGTGTGTACCTCAGCCTGCCTGGCCATGGCCTTTTGGGACAGGTACAATTTCATGCTCATTTTACAGGCAAGTTACCTAGGTGCCTTGCAGAAACCACATAGATATGGGGTATGAGCAAGACTTATGATCTTGGCCTTTCTCCAGAGAACTTTTGGAACCCTTCACAGAGGGTAGGGTCTTGATGAAAGGATATGGTAGAGAGGTGAAAGATACCAGCCTAATGGCACCAGCAAAATTGAAACTGGGAACCATGGGGAGTTACACACCCACAGAAGATGCCAGCAGACCTTGGGGCCAGTTTGAAACTGAAGGGGCAGAAGCATGGTCAAAATTAAGGTCATTTGTCCGGTTTCCAAGAATTAAATGGGGACCTGCCAAGATCCCAGCCAAGGCTGTGGGAGATAAGGGCATGGGAATCGCTCCTAAAGGCTCAGAGCTATTTGTTACAGGCAGGAACCAGCCTGCTAGTGCCAGCCCCTGATAATTATTCACCATTTTTTTTTTTGCAATGCTAAGAACTGAACCTAAGGCTTCACCCATGCTAGGTACATGGCTGGAACTGACCAGAACTATGGCTTTGCCACTTACTAGCTATGTAGCTATGTGACCTTGGGCATACTATTAGCCTCTTTAAGCTTCGGTTTTCCCAGTTATGAGATGAAGGGGGAAAGGAGGTATCTTTGTTCTTGGAGCATAGTTCCTGTATCAGCCTCTTCGCAATCATCCGCTCATCCTCTCAGGAACATCCACGGTGGTAGCCATAGACCCAGAAAGCTCTCCAGATCTAAATGAAGATAATTGAACCATTCCTCAGTAACAATAGTCTCATTTCAAATGTCACTTGTAGGTGGTGGCTTCCATGTTGGACAAAACAGACCAAGCATATTCGCATGACCAAGGAAGCATCTACGGGACAGTTGTGTCTATGCAGGGCTGTGTTAGCTTTCTCAGCACTGTGATAGGATGCCTAGCACAGTTTCAAAGGAGGAAAGATTTACCTTGCTTGGGTTTCAGACTATCACTCCATCATGACAAGGAGCCCTGGTACAACAGCTGACATGCTGAGTAAGAAGCAAAGTAGAGATGTAGTAAGAAGGGGCCAGGACACACTACAACTGTCAAAGACATGCCCTCCCCTAGTGACCTACTTCCTATATAACCAAGACTCACTTTCTACAGTTACCACCTCCCACTAGTCTATTCAAAATCTGAATCCAGGCCTGAGGCGTAATGGTGAAGCAGACAGAGGCTTTTTCCATGCAAGCCTCACAACCTGAGTTTCATCCCCAGAACCCATGTGGTAAAAAGAGAGAGCCAACACCTACATGTTATCCTCAAACCTCCACAGGGTGTGCATACATATGCTCACTCCTGCACACACGTGCACACACACATCACCACCACTACCACAGTCATCATTATAATAATACCAATAATAATAATTTTGTTTAATCTTTGAATCCATTAAGTTAAGCAGTTTATCGGGTCAGAGCTTTGATCCTAGGGAACTGTCCTCACACAAACACCAAGAAGATCAGCTCACTAATCTCCTAGCCATTTTTCATCCCAATCAGTTGATAATCAAAATTTATCATCTCAGAGATTAACAGTGGTTTTTTTTTCCCTTAAAGGTCCAGATATTTATTTTAAACTGTATGGTCATAGGTCTTACTTACAATTCATCACTTTTACTATTGCAGAAGGAAATGGCTATAGACAATACAAATGAAGAAAAAGTTTTGCTACACTCCAATGAAACTATATATACTTTAATCTCTTCTAAATTTCATGTGTTGTAAACTATCACACACACAGAGACACACACTCATTTGGTATATATAACCTAGGCTTGTAAACTGCACAAAAACAAGTGGTAGGTTATCCTTTATACATTTCGCTTAGATCAAGTTGCATACTGTCATGATGGCTAATTTTTACTGTTAATTCCCTGGGATTTCAAATCACCATGGAAACATATCCCTGAGAATGTCTATGAGGGTTTTTTTCAGGAAGAATTAATGAAACAGGGAAGACCTCCCTCACTCCCACCCCTGCATGAGGGCATCACCATCCCCATGACTTGAGCCCTGGAGAAACAGGAGAAAATTGGGTCACCAGCCTTGTCTCTTTGTTTCCTGTCTGGATACAATGTAACCAACTGCCTCAAGTGCCTACCAACCTGACTTCTCCACCATGGAGGACTGCAGCCTCAAAACAGTCCCTTCCTCCCCTAAGTTGTTGATCACAGCAAAGAGTAACTAATGCAAATCTATGCAGAAGTGTGACTCTGAGTGGACCAGCTCACCAATAAGCAAGTGATGTCCCTCCAAAGTGTCCACAACCTGCTCCTCAAATCTTCAAACATGCTGTGATACTTAGAATGGAAATTAACTTATTAGATGGGTTTAAAATTGATCGTCAGATGACTGTGTGATAGACAAATTATCCTGGATCATTTAGATGCACCTGAAACAATCGGGGAGGGGGGGTATCTATGTGGAAGAAGAAGGTGCAAGAGCCTGTATCAGAACGAAGCAGCATGAGCAGGACTCAACTTTCCAGATTTGAAGATGTGAAAAGGGATCACCAGGCAAGAAACGCAAGCTCCTGCTGGAAGTTATGGTTTCCATTATACGTTTCCCCGCAACGTCCAAATGCTGAAGGCTTGGTTGGTAGAATCTGTCAGAGGAGGTGTCTGGTAGAAGGGAGTTGAATCACTGGAGTCATGTCTTTGAAGGAGCCATTAGAATCCCAGACCTTTCTCCTCTCTTTGCTCTGCCAACATTCTCTGCCTTTGTTCTTGCTTTGCCAAGGCAATGAAGCCAAGCAATTCAGGGCTGAAACCATGAATCAAAATAGGGTTTTCCTCCTTATTAAGCTGATTGATCTCAAGTATTCTGTCTTAGTCACAGAAAGTTAAATACTGAAGAGAAGAATGGGGGGAGGGGTCTCCCTACAAAGTCTTCGCAAAAGGATACAGCACTCACCAGCATCTTGGTCTTAGTCTACTGAGAGCTACTTAGGATTTCTGACTTCCAGAGTCCAGATAATAAATTCATGAGGCGGAAGGCAGGGCATGCGGAGCACTTGTTAACAGCAGCAAAAAGAAAGTAATACACAGAGCAGTGCAAGAGCTAAATGTATAACCTACGGGAAGAGTGGGCGATGAGAACAGTGTATGCCCGATTATCTTAGTTGGGTTTACTGCTGTGAACAGATACCATGACCAAGGCAACTCTTATAAGGACAACATTTAATTGCAGCTGGCTTACAGGTTCAGAGGTTCAGTCCATTATCATCAAGGTGGGAACATGGCAGCATCCATGCAGGCATGGTGCAGGAGGAGCTGAGAGTTCTACATCCTCATCTGCAGGCCGTTAGCAGAACACTGACTTCCAGGCAGCTAGAATAAGGGCCATGAAGCCCACACCCACAGTGACACACCTACTCCAACAAAGCCACACCCACTCCAACAAGGCCACACCTACTCCAACAAGGCCACACCTTCTAATAGCGCCTAGCCCTGGGCTGAGCATATACAAACCATCACAGCTACATTTTCTGGGTTTTGAGAATAAAACAGTATTTTGTACTCTCACTACCCCAACCCTGTGCTTCAGATATCAGTGAGTCACCTCTGCAAGGTTAAAAAGCTACTCAGCCGCAAAGCATGTACACATGTTCAATGTGCAGGTGTGTGTGTGTGTGTGTGTGTGTGTGTGTGTGTGTACATGATATATGTAGAAATCACAGGTCAGTTTTGAGTGTGCTCTTCTAACATCCTCCAGCTTGTTTTTCAAGACAAGGTCTCCCCCTCAACATGGATTCTCTAATCCCTTCAGGGGAGCTGGCCAGCATGCCTCAGGAGTCCTGCCTCTGCCTCTCTGGAACACTGGAGTTACAGGTGCATGCTGCCACACCAGACTCTTTATCAGTACTGTGGATCCAACCTCAGGTCCTCATGCTTGCACAGAAAGCACTTTACCAGTTGAGCCATCTCCCTCAGCCCAAGAGAATGCTAATTTAAAGTCAAGTTTGATTTGAGAGCAACAGTCATCCCATGAGCCTACTTCATGCTTATGAAGAAGGGGACTTTTTATTTACAAAGCGGGGAGAAAAGTAAAGGTAAAGGAGGACCCAGAAGATGAAGGTGAGACAGAAGGTAAAGAAAGGAGCTAAGGAGGAAGAGGAGGAGGCGGGGTGAGGGGAGAGGGAGTCTCATAGTGGAGAGCTCATGACTCCTGGTGCAGTAAATGGACTTCAACCCCAAGGACTGTCATGGAACGGTGCCCTGAAAGCTATTTATGCTCTCTAGACTCTACTGTCAGGGAGACATCAAAAAGTCTCCTGGGGTCTTCTCTGCTTAACAGAGGCATCCATCTGACTCATTAAATTGACTGCAAAATTGGCTGTTTCCCAAGAAACCTTTTCTTTCATTTTGAAACGTCAGCCATCTCTGACTCACCAGGAAATGGGCTTGAGACTTCATCACTAAATGCAAAGCATCTGTGTAATGAGCATATTTGAGTACTGGCTGTCCGGGCACTAGCACAGGCTGACCTCGAACCAGAGATATGCCTGCCTCTGCCTCCCGAGTGTTAGAATTGAAAGGGTGTGCCACCACACCCAATTTGGATGTCCTTTTTTTAAATGAAGAGAGATTTTTTTTCAGGCTTTTCAGGTAAAACAGGGTACTGGGGAGATAGTCTACTTGGTAAAGTACTTACTGTGTAAGCATGAGGCCCTGAGTTTAATCTCCTTTTTTTTTTTTAATTATTTATATTTTTATTCGATATAATTTATTTACATTTCAAATGATTTCCCTTTTCTAGCCCCCCCCACTCCCCGAAAGTCCCGTAAGCCCCCTTCTCTTCCCCTGTCCTCCCACCCACCCCTTCCCACTTCCCCGTTCTGGTTTTGCCGAATACTGTTTCACTGAGTCTTTCCAGAACCAGGGGCCACTCCTCCTTTCTTCTTGTACCTCATTTGATGTGTGGATTATGTTTTGGGTATTCCAGTTTTCTAGGTTAATATCCACTTATTAGTGAGTGCATACCATGAGTCACCTTTTGAGTCTGGGTTACCTCACTTAGTATGATATTCTCTAGCTCCATCCATTTGCCTAAGAATTTCATGAATTCATTGTTTCTAATGGCTGAATAGTACTCCATTGTGCAGATATACCACATTTTTTGCATCCACTCTTCTGTTGAGGGATACCTGGGTTCTTTCCAGCATCTGGCAATTATAAATAGGGCTGCTATGAACATAGTAGAACATGTATCCTTATTACATGGTGGGGAGTCTTCTGGGTATATGCCCAGGAGTGGTACAGCAGGATCTTCTGGAAGTGAGGTGCCGAGTTTAATCTCCTGTACCCACATAGAGTTGGGAGTGGCTATGCTTGCCCATAATCCCAATACTGGGGAAGAAAACAGAAGGGGGTTCCCCGGACTCACTTGGCCAATCTGCCTGGCCAAATCTACCAGATCCAGGTTCAGAGAGAGACTCTGTCTCAACAAATAAAGTGAAAGGTGATTGAGAAAGACACTCCACATCGATCTCTAGCCTACACAGAGGTGGCAGGTGGGCAGGTGGACACGCACGCACCCACGCACGCATGCACACATGAGTAATAGAAACATTGGCTTTTCTATCCAACCCCTGCCCTTGCAAAAGTTTTACAGATAAAGTGAAATCTCCCTTTCAGTGGTGTGGACATTGCCACCTTTTTTCTAACCCACGAGGGAAACTGAAAGCTTGAAGCATCCCCTCTCTCCAGAGCAACAGATCAAAGGGCTGAAAAACGCAGGGCCACTGAAAGAGAAATATTTTTACACAGCTTAACTCCCCGAGGAGGAACAGATGTTCTCTCTGTGTCCTTGGCCCTCTCCCTGTTACAAAGCAAGCCCCCTCCCGCATTATTACAGCACAATCCAGGGAGACGCAGAGACCTTGGGTCTGGATGAAGAGCCTTGCACAAAATGGCCTTGGTTTTAGAGGTGTCATTCCACTCTCTGTTAAGTCAATCACCATCTCCCACTCAGCATCTGCGCTGAACTTGACTCCTTGGTTAAAACAAACAGGCAAACAAACATACATCTACAGTGTCTGTATATGTTCCACACAGCTTACGCATCTGACTGCTAATGTGTTAGCTGTTACTGGGGGTTACAATAGGACATGCATTATTTCAAAACATATGGAAGATATAGAAGTTTAGTCTGGAAAATTAAATATGATGTCATGTGATGAATTCTCACCTTCATTTTCACAACAGATTTGGGAGGTTTTGTTTGCTGGTGTTATTATTGTTTTGTTGTTGTTTGAAGTATTTTGTTTTGTTTTAGTTTGAGTTGTCTCCATGATCAAGACGTCACCTACACACGCTTTCTGAAGCCTGATGAAGGACATCGTTTTGTTCCCCAGTTCTCTCTTACTGACTTTAATGAGAATCCAAAACTAACCCAGACACAGCTCCCTCAGTGTGAGAAAAAGTGTCTGTGAGAACCATCATGAGCCTGTATGGCCAAGTTTCATCCGAGATCAGGGACCAGTCACGCCATTAGCCTTCATCACCTTCACTCAGCACTGCAAGGAAGGTCCTGGTTAGGTCAATAAGGCAAGAACACAAAATAAAAAGCATCTGTATCAGAACAATGATTTTAGGAAAGTTTATACACACACACACATATTCACACATGTATACAATGTATAAGGTTAGCAACATTGTATAACAATGTAAAACTACAACATTTGATTGTAGTTCTATGCCCTAACAATGAAAACTGGACAATCAAACTTTAAAACAATAACCATTCATAATAGCATCAAAACTGTGACGATTTAGGGGCTGGGGAGTTAGCTTAACAATTGGGATCACTGCATGCTCTTCCAGAAGACCTGAGTTCAGTTCTCAGCACCCATTCACATGGTAGCTCACAGCCATCTGTAACTCCGGTTCCAGGAGAGCTGATGCCCTCTTCTGACTTCTGCAGGCTCCAGGTATGCACATGGTTCACAGACATGAATGCAAACAAAACATTCCTACACATAAAATAAATATGACTTAAAAATGTTTGCATATTAATGAAAAATGTAAGATACTTAAAGATGACTCTACCAAATGAGTCTTGGCAGATATTGGCAAGTTGATTCTAAGTAACTACAGTTCCTTTAAGATACACACACACACACACACACACACACACACACACACACACACGATGAAGATTTGCCAAAGCAATGCTATAAAAAGAACAGGGTGAAGGACTAAGGTCATCATAATATCTTAGCAATAAAATAACATACTACTATTGACATCAGTATAAACAAATAGATCCAGGAGCTGAATGGAAACCCCATATCCACACTTATATGGGCATCTAGTGATAACATAGGAACATAGACAAGGGCTCGTGAGGTGGACCATACTTGCAAGAATGAAGACAAGTTCAGACCCTAGATGCCACAGAAATGCCAGGTAGACATGGCAGCCTATCTGGAATCTCAGTGCTCAGGAGACAGAGACAGGACATCCCTGGAGCAAAATGACCAGCTCAACTACTTGACCTGACAGGCCCTGGGTTCAGTCAGTAGACCCTGCTTGAGAAAGAGCAAGGAAGACAACTGATGTCACCCTTGGGCCTCTACATACTCACTCCCACATGCACACCTATACACATGGGAGCACTCGTGCACACAAAAATAGATTAAAAATTAAATTAAAAACAGACACAAAGCTGGGCAGTGGTGACACACACCTTTAATCCCAGCACGTGGGAGGCAGGGGCAGGTGGATTTCTGAGTTTGAGACCAGCCTTGTCTACAGAGTGAGTTCCAGGACAGCCAGGACTACACAGAGAAACCCTATAAAAAGACATAGACTAACAGACTGGATTCATAAACAAGACCCAATATTTTGCTGCATACAGGAAACACATCTCAGTGTCAAAGACGTAAACACTACCTAAGAGTAAAAGGCTGGAAAACAGTTCTCCAAGCAAATGGTCCCAGGAAACAAGCTGGAGTAGCCATTCTAATATCAGATAAAATAGACTTTCAACTAAAAGTCATCAAAAAAGATACAGAAGGCCACTTTATACTCATCAAAGGAAAAATCTACCAGGAAGAACTCTCAATTTTGAACATCTATGCACCAAATACAAGGGCAATTGCATTCGTAAAGGAAACTTTACTAAAGCTTAAAGCACACATTGCACCACACACAATACTTGTGGGGGACTTAAACACCCCACTCTCTTCAATGGACAGATCAGGGAAACACAAACTAAACGGAGTCACAGTGAAACTAACAGAAGTTTTGGACCAAATGGATTTAATAGATATCTATAGAACATTTCATCCTAAATCAAAAGAATATACCTTCTTCTCAGCACCTCATGGTACCTTGTCCAAAATTGACCATAGAATTAGTCACAAAACAGAACTCACCAGATATAAGATGATTGGAACTAATTCCACGCCTCTATCAGATCACTATGGAATAAGGGTGGTCTTCAATAGCAACAAAAACAAAAAACCCACATACACATGGAAGCTGAACAATTCTCTACTAAATAATACCTTAGTCAAGGAAGAAATAAGGAAAGAAATAAAAAACTTTTTAGCATTTAGTGAAAATGAAGGCACAACATACCCAAATTTATGGGACACAATGAAAACAGTGCTAAGAGGAAAACTCATACCTTTGAGTGCCTACAAAAAGAAGCTGGAGAGAGCATACAGTAGCAGTTTAACAGAACACCTGAAAGCTTTAGAACAAAAAGAAGCTAATACACCCAAGAGGAGTAGAAGGCAGGAAATCATCAAACTCAGGGCTGAAAACCAACCAAGTTGAAACAAAAAGAACTATACAAAAAAATCAACAAAAGTAGGAGCTGGTTCTTTGAGAAAATCAACAAGATAGACAAACCTCTAGCCAGGCTAAGCAGAGGGCACAGACACAGTATCCAAATTAACAAAATCAGAAATGAAAAGGGTGAAATCACAACAGAAACTGAGGAATTCCAAAAAGTTATCATATCCTACTACAAAAGCCTATACTCAACCAAACTGGAAAATCTGGATGAAATGGACAATTTCCTAGACAGATACCAACTACCAAAATTTAATCAGGATCAGATAGACCATCTAAATGGTCCCCTAAAACCTAAAGAAATAGAAGTGGTCATTGGCAGTCTCCCAACCAAAAAAAGCACACTACCAGATGGCTTTAGTACAGAATTCTATCAGACATTCAAAGGAGACCTAATGCCAATACTCTTCAAACTATTCCACAAAATAGAAACAGAAGGAACATTAGCCAACTTGTTCTATGAAGCCACAATTTCACTAATACCAAAACCACACAAAGATCCAACAAAAAAGGGGAACCTTAGACCAATTTCCCTTAAGAATATCGATGCAAAAATAAAAATTCTTGCCAACTGAATCGAAGAATACATCAAAATGATCATTCACCATGATCAAGTAGGCTTCATCTCAGGGATGCAGGGATGGTTCAATATACAGAAATCCATCAATGTAATCCACTACATAAATAAGCTCAAAGAAAAAAACACATGGCCATTTCATTAGATGCTGAAAAAGCATTTGATAAAATTCAGCATCCTTTCATGCTAAAGGTCTTGGAAAGAACAGGAATTCAAAGCCCATACCTAAACATAAAAAAAGCAATATACAGCAAACTAGTAGCCAACATCAAACTAAATGGAGAGAAACTTGAAGCAATCCCACTAAAATCAGGGACTAGACAAGGCTGCCCTCTCTCTCCATATTTATTCAATATAGTGCTTGAAATTCTAGTCAGAGCAATTAGACAACACAAGGAGGTCAAAGGGATACAAATTGGAAAGGAAGAAGTCAAACTATCACTATTTGCAGATGATATGATAGTATACTTAAGCGACCCAAAAAACTCCACCAGCGAACTCCTACAGCTGATAAACAACTTCAGCAAAGTGGCTGGATATAAAATTAACTCAAGCAAATCAGTAGCCTTCCTATACTCAAAGGATAAACAGGCTGAGAAATAAATTAGGGAAATGACACCCTTCACAATAGCCACAAACAATATAAAGTACCTTGGTGTGACTCTAACCAAACAAGTAAAAGATCTGTATGACAGGAACTCCAAGTCTTTGAAGAAAGAAATCAAAAACCTCAGAAGATGGAAAAATCTTCCATGCTCTTGGATTGGCAGGATTAGTATAGTAAAAATGGCCATCTTGCCAAAAGCAATCTACAAATTCAATGCAATCCCCCATCAAAATCCCAACTCAATTCTTCATAGACTTAGAAAGAGCAATTCTCAAATTCATCTGGAATAACAAAAAACCCAGGATAGCTAAAACTATCCTCAACAGTAATAGAACTTCTGGGGGAATCAGTATCCCTGACCTCAAACAGTACTACAGAGCAATTGTGTTAAAAAAAACTGCATGATATTGGTACAGTGACAGGCAGGTAGATCAATGGAATAAAATTGAAGACCCGGAAATGAACCCACAGAATTATGGTCACTTGATCTTTGACAAAGGAGCTACAACCATCCAGTGGAAAAAAAGATAGCCTTTTCAACAAATGGTGCTGGTTCAACTGGAGGTCATCATGCAAAAGAATGCAGATTGTTCCATTCTTATCTCCTTGTACTAAGCTCAAGTCCAAGTGGATCAAGAACCTCCACATATAACCGAACACACTGAAACTAATAGAAAAGAAACTGGGGAAGATGCTTGAGGAAATGGGCACAGGGGACAATTTCCTCAACAGAGCACCAATAGCTTATGCTCTAAGATCAAGAATTGGCAAATGGGACCTCATAAAACTACAAAGTTTCTGAAAAGTGAAGGACATTGTCAAAAGGACAAAACGGCAACCAACAAATTGGGAAAAGATCTTTACCAATACTACATCCAACAGAGGGCTTATATCCAAGATTTACAAAGAACTCAAGAAGGTAGACTCCAGAGAGCCACAGATCCCCCTTTAAAAATGGGGTCCAGAGCTAAACAAAGAATTTTCACATGAGGAATATCGAATGGCTGAGAAGCACCTAAAGAAATGTTCAACATCCTTAGTCATCAGAAAAATGCAAATCAAAACAAGCCTGAGATTTCACCTCACACCAGTCAGAATGGCTAAGATAAAAAACTCAGGAGAAAACAGATGCTGGCAAGGATGTGGGGAAAGAGGAACACTCCCCCATTGCTGGACCTTTGGAAAAGCAGTCAGTGCTCTTAAACTCCAAGCCATCTCTCCAGCCCCCCAATATGATTTGTTTTAATACCACATGCCAGCTTGGCCTAGGGTCACATGCACTCCAGCACTCAGGAGGCAGAGGCAGGTGACTCTCTGTTAGTTTAAAGGCCATCCTGATCTACATGGAGAGTTCAGGGACAATTAGGATTATACAGTGAAACGTCATCTCAATAGACAGACAGACAGACAGACAGACAGACAGAAAGATAGATAGATAGATAGATGGATAGAAAGAAAGAAAGAAAGAAAGAAAGAAAGAAAGAAAGAAAGAAAGAAAGAAAGAAAGAAAGATAGATAGATAGAAAGATAGAAAGAAAGAAAGATAGATGATAGATAGATAGATAGAAAGAAAGAAAGAAAGATAGATAGAAAGAAAGATAGATAGAAAGATAGATAGATAGATAGATAGATAGATAGATAGATAGATAGATAGATAGATAGAAAGGTAGAAAGAAAGAAAGATAGATAGATGATAGATAGATAGATAGATAGATAGAAAGAAAGAAAGAAAGATAGATAGATAGATAGATAGAAAGATAGATAGATAGATAGATAGATAGATAGATACATAGATACATAGATACATAGATAGATACATAGATAGATACATAGATAGATACATACATAGATACATAGATACATAGATACATAGATGCATAGATAAACCATGTGTTTCTGCCACTGTGATATCCTGCCCAAGTACAAGTAGCCAAGCAACTAGGCTCTGAACCTTTAAGCCGCTTCTGTCAGGTAATTCAGTCAAAGCAACATGAAGACAACAAATATGATAAATAATTCATGCAGTAAATTATCTATGATGCTTGAGAGATGTTCTCCTAATAGAAAAAGGCAGGCACTCAGAATATGAAGAACACACAACATTTCTGATATTGCGATGTTTTTCAAATATTTCAGAGCAGGTTGCTTGTTCGTCTTTTCTTTGTCAGAGACAGGGTCTCGTGTAGACCAGGCTGGTCTTGAACTTTTGATTCCCCTGCCTCCATCCCCCAAGTACTGGGATCACACAGACTCATACCATCATGCCCATCTCTTCGGTGACTGTTTCTAAGGGATGAAAAATAAGGTAGAGAGCAGAGAACAATGCATGTAGTTTAGAAATGTCTGTGTTAAAGGAAGAGGAAAGGGAGGGGGAAAGGAGGAGAAAGAGACAGAGACAGTGGGAAGGTTGGCTACTCCAGAGCTCTTGTCGATTCCCATTGGTCCAAAGACTGTATAAAAACAATTGCTGCTTGGCAGTACAGTATACCTGCATACAGTCTACCCCTCCAGAGTCTGTTTCTCCGATTTGTGACTCTGCCTCCCTCACCCGCTCCGGGACCCCGGTTTACTACGTAGACCAGGTTGGCCTCAAACTCACAGAAATCCATCGACTCTGCCTTCTGAGTGCTGGGATTAAAAACATTCACCAGCATACCTGGAGGAATATAGTTTCTTTAGATCTTATCAACAGATAAGAAATTTTAATTTATCCATTTAACTGCTCCATTGTGCCAAGATTAGCAATATCCTCAACAGCTCCAAAGAAGTGCTCTCTCAGTATGTCTCCAATACACACACTAATTATTCTTTGGGTTTTTTTCATTTGGTTTGGTTTCATTTAGTTGTGTTGGGAATCGAACCCAGGGCCTTACTCATTCTAGGCAGGCTCTCTACCACTGACCTACTTTTTATTTTGAAACAAGATCTTCACTAAGTTTCCCAAGCTGTCCTCTGGCTTACACTTTTCTGCCTATGTCTCCTGAGTAGCTTGGGTGACAGGCCTGAGCCACAGTAGCAGCCTTGGCTAGAATATTAAGCAGCTAATTTTTATTTGGTTACAGAAGTCCCCTTGCACTACTATCTGACTGAAAGATTCTTGTCGTTGAATGCCTTGAAATCTGTCAGTCCATTAAAAGATGTATTGGTGTGAGGCTGGAGAGATGACTCACTGGTTAAGAGCACTGGCTGCTCTTCCTGAGGGGAATTCTCTGGGTTTGATTCCCAGCAACCACACAGCAGCTCACAAGCATCTGTAACTCCAGTTCCAGGGGATCTAACGTCCTCTTCCAGCCTCCAAGAACACTGCATGCATGTAATACACAGATGTATGTGCAGGCAAAATACCCATAAACATTTGCTTAATGAAAGAAAAAAAAAAAGGACTTGACTTGGGCTGGAGAGATGGCTGAGCAGTTAAGAGCACTGACTGCTCTTCCAGAGGTCCTGAGTTCAAATCCCACCAACCACATGGTGGCTCGCAACCATCTGTAATGAAATCTGACGCCCTCTTCTGATGTGTCTGAAGACAACTACAGTGTACTTAGATATAACAATAAATAAATCTTTAAGCCAGAGCGAGCAGAGGTCCTGAATTCAAATTCTCTGCCACAACACGATCGCTCACAAATATTGGTACAGCTACATTGTACTCATATACAATAAATAAATAAATAAATAAATAAATAAATAAATAAATAAATAACTCTTTTTTAAAAAAAAATTTGGCTTTTGAACAGAAATAAGTCCAACTTGTATTTTCAGATTTTAAACACTTTTAAAATGTTTTCTTCACTTAGTAAAGCAAATTGGAAAACTGAGGGTAGAGAGTAGATGTTGGTGTTCGACCGTTTTCTCTTGTTAAGGCGCTGACTGGGAAACCTTGGCCAGGAGCTGGCTGACATGGTGTTCTGCTGACGGGACATCACGGGACAGACCGGAGGCTGGCTGTTCTACCTTCCGACTGCCAGCCTTCTCACTATGTGTAATATCAGGCAACCGGAGATCAGCAGGCCCCTGGGGGCATTACTGTGTAAGTTGTCCAACTCTCAGAATACTTTTTGTCCACACAGATAGTGGCCAGGGCAGGAAATCACCTCCTGTCAGCTTTGTCTCTGTCTCTCCATGTTCTGAAGCATACTTCACCTTGTTAAAAACAGCCACATGACAGCTGCTGTCTTCCTCCTCTAAAGAGTTAGCATCAGGGAAAAGCGGTGTTGATATGACTTAGTGCCTGTGATTTGGAAGCTTATCAACATTTTCTGGTTGAACTGAAGTTGCTTAAGCTATATATAGTTGTATGTACTCAAAAATGAATTTTATAATACGCTCAATTATTTTCAAGAGATTAGCAAGAATCAAAACATTAATGATGATCAGCTGATCATGAAGATTTTAAATCAACAGGCATTGTTTTCTTTAAGAGTCATTTTTTCAGTCTGGAGAGATGGCTCAGCTCTTAAGAGCACTGACTATTCTTCCAGAGGTCCTGAGTTCAAATCCCAGCAACCACATGATGGCTCACAAAAATCTGTAACAAGATCTGACGACCTGTCCTGGGGTGTCTGAAGACAGCTACAGTGTACAATAATACAATAATAAACCATCTTTTATTTTTTTAAAAAAAAAGTAATTTGTCTTTTTTTCATTTTTTTATTTGATATAATTTTTTATTTACATTTCAAATGATTTGTAATTTGTCTTTTTAACAAGTTCTTGCTGGGTGGTGGTGGTGCACGCCTTTAATCCCAGCACTTGGGAGGCAGAGGCAGGCGGATTTCTGAGTTTGAGGCCAGCCTGGTGTACAGAGTGAGTTCCAGGACAACCAGGGCTACACAGAAAAACCCTGTCTCAAAAAAAAAAACCAAAAACAAACAAACAAAAAGCCAAGTTCTTAAGTTGAAAATATGCATGTCTTTTAAAACAAATTCCTAACAGTGGGGCTAGGGAAATGATTAAGTACATTAAATACTTCCCATGCAAGTGTGAGGAGCAGAGTTCAGATCCCCAGAATGCACACAAAAATGTCCCATAAGTTAAAGGATTGTTCTTCAGTTAGCACTTTGGGAAATTGGGGAACCCTTTAAAAGGCACGACCTAGTGGGAGGTTTTAGGTCACTGGGATCCTACCCTTCCAGATGGTCACAGGACTTCAGTCTTATTTACTCTCCTGTCATGTGTCTCCCACAGCATGGACCCAAAAGAACAGAGTAAGTCTGACAGCGTGGGTCCGAGCAAATCTTCCCTCTGTAATAGTTCATGTATCTCGGGTTTAGAAGAGCTGATGAAGATTCAGAGAAGGGTGCTGATTGGGAGAGGCCCGGAAGCCTGCTCATCAGCCCTCCACCCATACCAGAAGGCAGTGTGGGTAGGGGCATGGAAACCCTTGAGATGATCAGATGGGCCCCTGGGAAGGTCAGGCTCTTGGGAGCATTTGCCACACACCCTGAAAGGCATCAGGCAAGGAGAGATGCCAAAGGCATCACCCTCCCCCTCCTCCTCCTCCTCCTCCTCCTCCTCCTCCTCCTCCTCCTCCTCCTCCTCCTCCTTCTTCTTCTTCTTCTTCTCTCTCTCTCTCTCTCTCTCTCTCTCTCTCTCTCTCTCTCTCTCTCTCTCGGGAAAAGATGTTGATAAATCAGGGCAGTGGGGAGCAGAGGAAAAGCTCCCTTGGCTCCCTTTTCTACAGCCCAGCCCCCCAGCCTGCCTAAGGGATGGCACCACTCACAGTGGGCTCTGCCTTCCTACAAAAACCATCAACCAACGCCATCCCCCACAGACATCTGACCGAACAACCTGGTTCAGGCAACTCTTCAACCAAGGTTCCCCCTTTTCAGGTGACACTAATTGTATCAGGTTGACAATAAAAATAACCAATACAGGTAACCTTGCATCCAACTGAGTGAAGAAGCCTTGGGCTGAAGAAGCCTTCGCTCTCTCACTTTCGGACCTTCTTGTATTCTTGTACAAACTATTCAGTTGTGTTTAAGATTTATAATATTTTTATCAGAGTTTGCCTACATGGATGTTAAGTGTACTATGTAGATGCAGTACCTGTAGAGGCCAGAAGAGTGCATCAGGCTCCTGGAACTGGAATTATAGAAGACTTTAAGTTTCTATGTGATTTCTGAGACTTGAACCTGAGTTCAAGTCTCTGCAAGAGTACTAAATGCTTTTAACCACTGAGCCCCTTTCCAGCCTTATCCCAGTTTTCCAAGCTTCTGTTTCTTTTTCTATGAAATGAGAGTGATAATGCCTTCCAGGAAGAATTCTTGTAGAGTAATGAAAGCCTTCAGAAAAGACAGAGCATCAACACATAGTTAATAGGGGATTTTTAAAAAATTACATTAATTCATACATTGGCAGTTGTGGGGATGGGGTGTGTGGCGTAGTGCACTGTGGAAGTCAGAAGCCAGACTCCACCATGTGGGTCTGTCTTATTATAGAACCATGAAGGCATCCTGGTTTCTGGTTGAGCTAAGGCTAGACACCCAGGTGATCCTAAAGAAACGGTAGACATTTTCCCTGATTCCCAGGTAACCAGCCTCTTGGCATGAGGCTGCAGCCCTCCATAGATTTGTGGCCAGCCGCCACACAAGGGCAATGCCCCAAACCTCTCCACAGGTAGAGGATGTGACCTGTGGTCATGTAGACTCAAGACAGATCTCCATTTTAATGAGGTACGTAAAGGCCTGGAGGACTTAGCCAATAAACTCTCCTTCCTAGACACTCCTCCCTGCAAAAGTTGTCTAACCTCGGGCCCGCCCTGAGAAATGGGGCGCGGTTTTACTCATCCACTTTCTGCCATGACAAAAAATGCCTTAAAACCATGGGTCTTTTCATTGGGATCCACCGTGGGGAGCCATGAGAAAGCCTTCTTCACCTCTAGAGCTGCAATCTAATCTCCCGTAGAAGGCCTCTCCCAGCTACGCTGCCACCAAGCCAAGCCAAACACCAACAAGGACTCTCCTAGAGGAATCAGCCAGAGCTCCCCCATAGCCCCCCCACCGCCAGCCCCTGGCCAGATCCAGCCTGCGGGCCCCCACTCAGCTGTCAGCTCTTCCACCACTCCCAGCAGCACCTGGGTGTCCGAGGGCCAGAGAACCAGATGGCCCCAGCCTCCTTGCAGGTCCAGGGACCCCCTGATCCAGCTCCGGCTTTCCTGGCCTCAGCCTGTGCTTCCCCACCCTGGGAGTGGTGTCCTGTAGCTTCTCCACAGCCCAATACCCACCCGGTGACAGTGTGGGGTTAAGTGTGGTCAACTTCCAGCATCCTGCCTCCCAGCGGCCAAACCCTGTGGCGAAGCAGACAGAGGCAGAACCAATAACCCTACAACCGCCAAAGACAATGGAACAACACACCTAAATCTTAGTTTGAGTTTTTTTGCTGTGACGAGACACCATGACCTCGGCAACTCTTATAAAGGAAAACATTTAGTTGGGGCTGGCTTACTGCTCAGAGGTTTAGTCCTTTAAAATCATGGCGGGAAACATGGCGGCATGCACCCAGACATGCATGGGGCTGGAGAGGTAACTGAGAGCTCTACATCTTGATCTGCAGCCAGCAGCAGGAGACAGTGTGCCACACTGGGCATAGTTTGAGCGTAGGAGACCTCCAAGCCTGCCCCCACAGTGACACACTTCCTCCAACAAGGCCACACCTCCTTCCTAATAGCGCCATAACCTATGGGTCAAGCATTCAAACACATGAGTCTATGGGGGACCATACCTATTCAAACCGCCATAGGGTCCCAGGAATTGAACTCAAGTGGGTAAACCTGGCAACAAGCATCTTCCAATGGACCCATCTCAGCAACCTGAAGGCACATATTTATTACTGTTGGTTTTCTTTGTGTGTGGATGTATTTGTATGAACACAACAGATTAGTGATTTTTTTGGTTCATTTGTCCACCTTTGGCCATCTTGAAGAATACAAACATATTTTAGTATTAAGCAGTAGAGGGCACTGCAGAGAGAAATACACTATGTACCTCCAGAACACACAATGTTTCCTCTCTTCCTGTGTCAGTCATTTGTTCCCAGTATGGTTTTCAAGGTCTCTCTGGGTCTGCCCAAGGGATTTCTCGAGGTATCTGTGAACTTGAAGCATCTGTGAACTTTGCGAAGTAAGTCGAGAGGGTGTGTGCCTCTGTGCTCTTGCCCGTTCACACCCAGCTGCTGCACGCAGAGAGACAAGTGTGAGAAAACATCTGACGTCTATTAGGCCATGCTTTATAGAGATATGCGAGGGTCAGTGGGTCAATCCGCTTGCTGTGAAGTCTGATGACCTGTGTTCCAGTCCGGGGCCCCTGTGCTATGTATGGAAAGAGAAAGAAATGCTGCAAATGCCCTCTGACCTCTCAGTGTTTGTGTGCACAAGCACACATGATAGATAGATAGATAGATAGATAGATAGATAGATAGATAGATAGATAGATAGATGATAGATAGATAGATAGATGATAGATAGATAGATAGATGATAGATAGATGATAGATAGATAGATAGATAGATAGATAGATAGATAGATAGATAGATAGATAGAAAGATAGATAGATAGTTAGATGATAGATAGATAGTAGTTAAGGGTATGCAAAAATGTTAACTGATGCTTCTCTCTACTTTGGAAACAGAAGTAAAACTATGCTATTAATATTAACATATAATGAGTTTGTTGTACTTAAATGAGCTGATGAATATATCAGACTGTGTCAGTTTTACTGTCTGTTTCACTGACCAGTGATGGGCATTACCCACAGACAGGTCTGTGGAGTTCTCAGTGGTGCTTAAGAGCAAGCAAGGATCCAAAAATTTTGAGGAGCACTAATATAGTTATGTGACATTTGACAATCAGGCTGGTTAAGCTTAGACAAGATAATTGTTTATGAGAGACAATAAGGAGTCCGCGAAATGGCTCAGGGGTGCTAGGCAGTGGTGGCGCACGCCTTTAATCTCAACACTTGGGAGGCAGAGGCAGGCCGATTTCTGAGTTCGAGGCCAGCCTGGTCTATAGAGTGAGTTCCAGGACAGCCAGGGCTACACAGAGAAACCTTGTCTCAAAAAAAAAAAAGAGAAAAAGAAAGAAAGAGAGAGAGAGAGAGAGGGAAGAAAAGAAAAGAAAAGAAAAGAAAAGAAAAGAAAAGGCTCAGGGTAAAGGCCCCTGCCAAGGTCTGATGACCTGAACTCTGAGTTTGAGCCCTGGAATCCACACAGTGAAAGGGCAGACTTGGTGCCTGAAAGCTGCCCCCTGACCTCCATGCACATGCTATAGCACTCGTGAGCATACATTTGCACAGAAATAATGCATGCACATGCACACATACTAAATGCATACATGGAGAGGATGGTTCATTGTTCTGTTGCTGGGAAGAGATCATGACCATGACAAGTCTTATAAAAGAAAGCATTTAATTGAGGGCTGGCTGACAGTTTTACAGGGTTCGTCCATGATCACCATGGAGGGAAACAGACATGGTGCTGGAGCAGTAGCTGAGAGTTTTGCATTCTGATCTGCAGATCTGCAGAGAAAGAAAGAGGGGCGGAGGGAGAGGGAGGGGCGGAGGGGGATGGAGGGATGGAGGGAGGGAGGGACAGGGTGGGAGAGGGAAAGAGACTGGGCCTAGAGTGGGCTTTTGAAACCTCAAAGCTCATCCCCAGTGACACACCACGTCAAACAAGGCCACATCCACTCCGGCAAGGCTGCACCTCCTAGTCCTTCCCAAACAGTTCCATTAACCAGCGATCAAGCATTCAAACATGTGATTCTGGGGGGGGGGGGGAGTCATTCTCTTTCAAACCACCACAAGGGATACTTGGTGGTTTAGAGGGATGGTTCAGGGTTTAACACCAGTGAGGGCAAGAGTTTGAATCCCTGGCACCCATATAAGTGATGGGTAGATGTGATAGCCTGCCTGTAATTCCAGTGTTTGGAAAGATGGAAGAAGGGATCTTGGAGCAAACTGGAAAGCTAGAATAGCTGCATCAGTCAGATCTGGATTCAGTTGAAAACCTTTGGCTCAGTGAATAAGAGAGAAGACAAGGAATAGCCCAGACAATGCCAATCTTGGGCCTACAGACCCATGCACATACATATGCCCCTGTTCCCACACACATGTGTGTGCCCCCACACGTGAGGACACACATACACACAAACACCACACACACATATTTTTGAGAATAAAAGCAGTTAAGGGTTATTTTTTTAAAATTATGTGTCTCTGTGTATTTGTGTGTGTGTGTGTATGTGTGTGTGTGGTATGTGGTGTGTGTGTGTGTGGTATGTGTTATGTGTGGTGTGTGTGTGGTGTATGTGTGTTGTGTGTGTTGTGTGTATGTGTTATGTGTGTCATGTATATGCTGTGTGTGTGTGTGTGGTGTCATGAGTGTGTATGTATGTGTGTGGTGTGTGTGTGTGGTGTGTGTGGGGGTGGGGGTGTGGTATTGGTATGTGTGGTGTGTGTGGTGTGTGTGGTGTGTGTGTGTGGTGTGTGGGGTATGTTGTGTGTATCATGTGTATGGTGTGTGTGTGTGGTGTGTTATGTGTGATTATGTGTGTGTGTGCGTGTGTGTGTATGTGTGTATGTGTGTGTGTGTGTGTGTGCAGAGGAATACATGTGGGAATCAGCTCTTTCTCTCACCATGTGGGGCCTGGGGATATTTTCCTGGGAAGCCAAGTGCTCCAATCCACTGAGCCATCTCTCTGGCCCTGAAGCGGAGGTTTTTGTGACATTTAAACTACTGATTCTATCATACTTAGTCAACCAGCGAGAGCTTCACAAGCACCTCCTCGAGGTCAGGCATCGTTCCGGGAAGAGGGAGAGTCCACAGCAAACCCTAGGCTGGCAAAATTGACCTTTGAGATGGAGGAGACTATATGCAAGACATTTCAGGTTGTAATCAGTCTTGACGTAAACATGCAGGCTAATGTAACGAAATTACCTGGAATGGAAGGACGGAGGGCTATACAATCATGGGACACTGTGCATTTCACTTCAAATGGACCTAATATTATATATTATAGTCATGAACTGGGAGGGCAGAAGGATAGAACACCCCACCAATAAAACAATCAATGACCAGTCTCTTTTTCAAATAACAGTTGTCCCACCATCTCAAGACCCCTTGAATCCGGATGCCTTTAAGGCCCCAGGCAAAAGTGCTCCACCAGGAATGCCAGCAGAAGTGTGTGCTCAAAGTTCCTGGAATTGAGAGTCAGAAGCATGCAGAACATTCCAGAGAGTGGGTCATGTGGGGTCACACGCAGGTGGAGGCTGGGCAAATCTCTGGAGAACGGAGGGAAACCTGGAGCCTAGGAAGATGCCAGCTTGGAATGTTTTTGAGGAGTGCTTTCTCTACTTGATGCTTTTCCTGAGAGCACTTAACAGTCTCTGGGGCTAATGTTCTACAAATATACATACATCTATGCATATATAATTACTAAATCATTCATATATATATATATATATATATATATATGCCAAAACGCATTCCTATCTGGATCCACTTCAGCTCTGCCACAGTAAAAGTGGTCTTATTTTTGAAGAGAACCAATAACTTGGTGTCCCTTGAATGTATTTATACTTGATAAGGAAACTAGATGCCAAACATTCTAGGCACTGACTTTAGCCAGACCCTCGGTTACAGTCAGTGAGGACCTGCCAGTTCAGGTTTCCATTTATAACAAGGATCATCGCTCACCATCGACGTGTGATTTAGAGCCAGTGCAGGCGGCTCAACTCACAAGCCAGCCTCCTTCCTGATAGTGTTTCTAAAATTAAAAGGATACTTGAATCAAACCGGGACACCGCTTCCCAGTTCTTTGCCAGCTGACACGTTTTTCCATTGCATCTCCCATCCCCTCCCAACTTCAGCCCCTGCATCTCAGATTACAATCATTTCCAGGTCTTCTGATCCCTAACATTGATCTACCCTAAGCCCCCTATACCAGCTGCTTCCTAGACGGGGCTTCTGATGTCACTCCAGGTCTGCAGAAGGAGAGGAAAGCTTCCGGTGTGCAGAAGTGGTGGTCTTGAAGTGACTGGCCCTGTTCTCCAGCCTAATAAGCTTCCCCCAGCTGAGCGGAGCTTGGATGACATCATGTCCTCTTTTATCTGAAGATCTGGTGGCACTTTAGCAAGAAAATAAAGGGTAAAAAAAAAAAAAAAATGAAAGGGACCAGGGACCAAGCCTGGGGTGGTGGCTCAGTTGACAAGCATGAGGATCTCATTTCAGATGTCAGATATACAGTATATTAAAAAATAATTTAAAACTAATTAAAGCTAAGCCCCGCGGGTCTCAACTGTAAGCTCAGGTTGGAAGAGGAGGAGACAGGAGGATGCTAAGGACTCGCTGGCCAACCAGTCCTGCCAAATGTGTGAGCTCCGGGTTCAGTGAGAGACCCTGTCTGAGAAAATATGATAGAAAGGATGGAAAGAGGGCTCGGTGCATGGCTCTTGCAGAGGACCTGAGACTGGCTCTCAGCACCCACACGGCGCAGCGGGCAACTGTCTGTTACTCCAGTTCCAGGGGATCAGACACCGCCCTTCTGGCCCCCAAGGGCACCAGGCATGCGCATAGCACACCGCTGTGCGTGCAGGCAAAACACATACAAAAATGTTTTTTAAATTGCTTTTTTAAAAATTCTAAAATAGGCAAACCATAGAAGCAGAAGGCATCCCAGTGGCTTGGGGGGGTGGGGGTGGGAGGGGTTAGGGAGGAAGGGAAGAAATAATTGTCTAAAGGCCATCCGTGATATCACCCTGTGGGTCTCAGAAATCAAAACCCAGCTCTGTCCGCGGGTGCAAATGCCTTTATCTGCTGAGTCATAGTCGCTAGCCCTGGTTTTTCTTCTGTGGGATATAATTTGTGCTTGCTCTTTCCATAGTAGGAATTGAACCCGGGACCTTGTGCATGTTAGGCAAGCCCTCTACCACTGAGCTACAACCTCTCCAGCCCTTTGGAGCAGTGTGTTCAGCAATTGTAGATGTATGAAACTCTCGGAGGTTCTTCACTCAAACAGGTAATTTGGTGCAAATTTCACCTCGGTTTTTAAAAAAAAAAAATCATTCAATGTGATTCGCCACATCAACATAAGATGGAAAAAATGTATTACATGAGATGATCCAGAGAAGACATCTCTAGTGTTGTCATGATGGACACCAGCAGGTGGCAGTAACGAGACCCTGATTCATAATCACTGTCTACTTCAGCTGAAGATTCCAGTGGAAGTATCCACAACAGACAGGCTCTCTATACGCCATTTTCAGGGACTTTCATCCAGTAATCACTGGGAAAGTCTACGAAGGGGAACTGAACGAGCTATGCATGGCAGGAGAAAGGGCGGGTAACCCTGACCCCACTGTGGGCTGAGCCGTGGCTCAGCCCCAAGTTACTAGGGCCGCGGCAGGCACCCTGTAGGTGAGCTGGGGCGTCCCACTCAGGTCAGTGCACCAGCCTCTCTCATCTCTCACCATCCTTCCCTTCTGCCAAAACAGACCCGATCTGATCTCCTGCTGGTTGCGGTGGGGGGCGGGGGTCCTGGTCCGCCCGCGGGATGGGCACGAAGGCTTATTTTAAGCGGTTAGTCGAGTCAAGACAGCCAAATAGTAAGTGAAAAATGTGAGCCTGCTGAGGGACTGGACAGGCATGGTGCAACTCACAAAAATAACCCATTCTTTCTATTTTAAAATATTGGTCAATGTAGTCATCATTCTTTTTGTTCCTAACAGACTTTTCTTTTCTTTCTTTTCTCTCTCTCTTTTTTTCCCCCCCGAGACAGGGTTTCTCTGTGTAGCCCTGGCTGTCCTGGAACTCACTCTGTAAACCAGGCTGGCCTCGAACTCAGAAATCCGCCTGCCTCTGCCTCCCAGAGTGCTGGGATTACAGGCGTGTGCCACCACCGCCCGGCCCTAACAGACTTTTCTAATGGGCACACAAAACATCGTACCTAAACTACAAGATTTTATAGTAGGAAGGAATTGTTTCACCTGGCCTTTCTCAAGCTTTGGTGTGTGGGATACTGAGCTCTTCTGGTTCTATAAATGTGTGCCCCCAAGGGAACCACGGGGCATCTTGGTAAGAGAGTGTGGGGAAACTCTTCATGGTAAATGATTCTAGCAGCGAAGGGTAGCAAGAGCTGGAATTGTACCAGGACAGTATGTGGTGAGAAGCAGGTGGTTGGAGAGTTGGCATCTCAGAAATCAGGAAGTGGGTGGGGGAAGCTCGGGTCTGGGAAGGGCGGCCATGCCAGTGAGTCATTTGATGCTATTTCACAGCTGCCGCCCGGCCTTGGCTTAAATACCATCCCGAGCAGCCGAATTTCCCCTCGCTGGCCTTGTTGTTGACTGCCAACCAAGGCCAGTACAGTCTGCCTACCAGGGCTTTTAAAGGGCTGAAGTGAATTGTGAATTTCCCAAGACTCTTTTGATTTCTTTTCAACCCAGCAAATACAAATGAGAAAGCCAGGAGTAGCTCAGGTGGTAGAGTGCTTGCCTGGCATGCACAGAGTCCCAGGTTCGAGTCCCAGGAACTCACAAACCAGGGATGGTAAATGTACACATGTGATCTCAGTACATGTGGCAGCAGGAAGACCAGAAGTCAAGGACATCTCAAGCTACATAGCAAGTTCAAGGCCAGGTTGAAATACATGAAACCCTATCTGGAAGGTTAATTACTACTACTACTACTACTACTACTACTACTACTACTACAACTAATAATAATAATAATAATAATAATATAAACGATATAACAAATTAAAACATCAGAGCTTCCTCACCTCCCCCAAATCTTCGCCACCACACAAGAGCTACCTGATTCTTTTTCTTCCCTTTCTTTTTTCCCCACATTTCTTTGCTCTGCTGCAAGCACTTTGGCTCCAAATGCTTCCTTGCCTTCTACAACGGCATATGCTGCCTCCTTCTCCCTCTTGTTCTTTAATCAAATGGAGATTTCTATTTCTAAGGAGAAAAGAAAACCCCACTGTGTCCCTACCAATCCCCAACATCCTTTTCCTATTGTCTCCTCAGACTAGTATCTAAGGAGGCACGTACTTTATCTCCCATGTCCATTGTCTGGTTATGTAGGCAGCGAGTTTTTTATTGACAAAATATACAGACACCTTCCAAACCTCTTCTCCTACGAGAAAGTGGGGAAGGAAGTGGCCGTATTTCACGCTGACATAAAGAAAAGAAATTTTTAAAAGAGCAAGAGAGGGTCTTCCGCTCTCTTCTTGCAGGGCTTTGATATCAAGAAGATCACAAGTTCCACTCCATCGGCGTGGAACTAAATATCACTAGATGGTGCTGTTCGCCAAGAATCTCTCCATTCTTGTCCCCTCCGCCCAATCAATTTCAGGGTGGTGGACTGAGAGGAAACCTTTCACAAGAATAAGACAAAACCTGCTTTCTTTTGATTTGCTGCTGTGTATTCATTGAGGCAGAGTCTCCTCTAGAGTAGGCTTGAACTCACTCTGTAGCCAAGGATCACCTTAAAGTCTTCACTCTTTACATCCTGGGTACCGAGATTACACAGCATGTGGCCACTCGCTTTCATGGTGGTGGGAATTGAAGCCAGGACGTCATGGATTCTAAGCAAGCTCTCTACCAACTGGGACATAACCCTAGCTCCTAAAGTTTGGTTTTAAAATACCATTTATCAGCTATCCCAGGCTCACCCAGGAGCCCAGGTTAACCCATGGCCCAGAAATAAACTTTTGTTTGTTTGTTTGTTTGGGTTTTTGTTTTGTTTTGTTTTTTTTGAGACAGGGTTTCTCTGGGTAGCCCTGGCTGTCCTGGAACTCACTCTATAGACCAGGTTGGCCTCGAACTCAGAAATCTGCCTGCCTCTGCCTCCCAAGTGCTGGGATTAAAGGCGTGTGCCACTGCCCGGCCAGAAATAAATGTTTTAAAGCATCTTGGCTAGTGCCCTTGGTAAACACAAAACTTTCCCTTTGGAAAGCTGCATCTCCTTGAATCTTCCCTGCTTGTGTTTAGCTTATGGTATCCTGACTCTATCTCACCTCTTGCCTCCTGTCTCTGCACAGATGAAGCACAGGTTAAGATGCTAACCTTAAGCCTCCCAAGTGCCCAGATGCTAGGGTTGCTGATGTGCACCACTATGTCAGTTCCACACTATTCTGGGGGCTAACCTGGGGTTAATGCACACTAGGTAAGCACCCTATCAACAGAGGTACATCCCCTGCCTATTTTTGTTTCTTTCTCTGTGACAGATAGCGGCCTTGAACTTCTGATCCACCTGCCTTTGTATCCCCAGTGCTGGAATTATAGGCACACAGCAGCAGCATTCCTAGTTCCCTCGGGTGCATGTGTTCTACAGGAATGTGTATATGCCTGTGTTTGTGTGCACAGGTTAGACACACAAGTGTGGGGAGCAAAGACCAAAAGTCAGCCTCAGCTGTCATCCCTCAGGCACCGTTCACTTAGTTTTGAGACAGTGTCTCTCACAGTTTGGAACTTTCCAATTAGACTTGGTAGCAGGCGAGAGAGGCCCCAAGGGATCCACCTGTCTTTCTGCCCACATAGGGCTGGGAATAGAAGCTCACAGTTATCACCTCTGTCTTTTTAATGTAAGTTCTGCCGATCAATCTCTTGCTTGTAAGTCAAGCTTACCAACCGAACTATCTCCCTAACCCAGTTTCATCCTCTTAAGAAGAAATATTCAAGTTGAAGAATGCCAGGTGCTAGCATTCCTTCCAGGCCCTTCGGATATCATTCATTCATTTGTGGGGTTGGGTGGTAGTGACCTGGTGTGCCTGTGTTTCACACACATATGGACAGGGAGAATGATCTGTTGAACTGTCTTTCTTCCTCCCACTATGTGGGTCTTGGAGATCAAAAGTACCTTTGACCTTTGAACCACCTCACAAGCCTGGTGTCCTTTCACTTTTTACAAATAAACCAAGAGATGGGGCCAGCAAGATGGCTCGAGGCAAAAGCACTTGCTATGCAAACCCGGTGACCTACGTTCATTCTATTCCCAGAACCCACATAAAGATGAAAGGAGAAAACCCTACAGAGTTGTCATCTGACCTCCCCACGGGTGCTGTGGTGACAGTAGGCCCTACACACACACACACACACACACACACACACACACACACACACACACAGTTCTGCCATGCTACCTCACACAGACTGTACAGAAGGAAAAGCCAGAAAAGCCCAACTGTGCTCTTTTGCTCAACCATTCCAAAGGCTTCCTGTTGGCAATTCAGGTCAAATTATCTCCTTTCCCAGAAGTCGCTGTGAAGCCAACCCCTCCCCTGTGCTCTGTGGTCAGGCTGACTCCTTCAGCGCTCTTGCTCTCCCTGTGGAGACACAACTTTCCCTCTTCCTTCTCTCATCCTGCCTCCACCGCCTGAGCTCCTTCCATCTTTGCCCCTGTGCCAAGTCTCCAAGAGACGGGCCCGTTAGGGTCCGAGTTTCTCAGGTCCCCTTCAGGTTATTGGAACACAGCAATAAAGAGAAGGGAAATTTACTGTGCCTTGGTTTTATAAAAATAGAATGGATTTTATAAAAAGAAGAGCAGGAGCTTGTTCAGCCGGTAGTTACTCTAATTAGTGGCAGCCAGGTGGCAAGGGCAACCATATTGGGTGACCGGAGGCTTGCGTCAGACAGGATGTCTGTCTCATTTCCAGCTTCCCTGTTAATGGCCCCATGCAGGCCCTAATCAGCATCTTAAAATTAAAGCCTGCTCATTACTCAGATAAGAAATGTCCCCATTAGACAAGTCGAGGTCCACAACCTTACATTACCAATGACATTTAATTCCCAGAACCTGGCTTTGTTCCTAGGAAACTTGCCATTTCCCTGGATAATAGTGAATCCATTTGTTTATGAAAAGGACAGACTTTGACACATTTTACCTGGAAGAAGATAATGAACAAACCTTATACCCATAGCAGTAAAATCTGATTTTTCTCCTCTGATACCTTTTGTAATATTTGGTAGTGAACTTGTTGCAAGAACGTGGATTAGAAACTGGGTGCATTCCTGTAATCCCAGAAATTAAGATATGGAGGCAAAGGACTCGAGGGTTCAAGATCAGCCTTAGATATGTAGTGTGTTCAAGGCCAGGCGAGGTCCCTGTGAGACTGTGTCTGAAAGAGCAATAAAGTGTTGTAGTTTGGTTTCTATTACTGTGACAAATACCATGACCCAAAGCAACTTGGGAAGGAAAAGTTGTTTTGGCTTACGCATCCAGGCCACAAACCATGGTTGAAAGAAACCAAGGCAGAAACCTGAAGCAGGGACCACAAAGCAGGAAGCATAGAAGAGCACTTGTCCTCAAGGTCGCCTTGTTCTACACACTCCGCTACCTTTCTTATACACACTGGGCTCCTCTGAATAGGGACGGTGCTGCCCACAGCGGGCTCCATCCCTCCTCCATCAATTAGACAGGTAAACTAATATGTGGAGACAATGAGGTCATCTGTTCCCAGGTGTGTCAAGTTGACAACCAAGATTAGCCATCAAAGAAAGAGAAAGGAACAAAGAAACAAAGAGGATGGGAGGGGCTGGGGGGAGGGCTAGGGTGTTACAAGCCCCAAATTCAAATAGAGAGTGTGCCACAGAACACAGAATTGGAACTTGAAAAAGGATACCCAGTCTGACAGTCAATATATTCAGCTCCTGTGAGTTTATTTATAGTCGTCTCCTTGGCTTTTTATATGAATGGACGTCTTGGATTTCTTCTCAGGGTGGAGTCGTTCCAGCGGGGCCTGCTAGCTCATTACCTGGCCCTCCACAAACCACATTCAGACAGTGTGCGGAGCCTAAGCCAACACAGCGCTTTTGAAAAAATAAGAATTAGTCAGTTGTCACATCTATGCCTTGGGTGTCTCCTTCACAAGTCACCTAAAAGAACCATTTATTTAATGCCCCAGCACCTGCCAATCCGGTTCCTCTTCTGACTTCCTGCCTGGATTGTAGTTGTCAGTTTTCATGGCGAGACAGAGTATTTTCGTCTGAATATTCCTGCATCACTTTGAACAGAGCCCTCACAGGACCTGAGACTCTCCCTAGAATGCCTGGTGTGTTGTAACTGTTTCTGCCTCTTCTTTCTCCTCAGCATGACTTGTTTCTTCAGGTCCATCTGCCCTTCTTACATAAAATACACAGAGCTTTTACGTCAACTAGACCTTGGTTTCTATTAATACAGATTTGTATGAAAATAGTTCACATGTTGCTTAGGGAACAATAACACTGGAGGTGGCAGCCTTGAGATATTGCCACGCGAGTGCTGATGGGTAGTTTAGACAGTGCTTGAAAATAAAATATAATTTAACTGAATAATAATTTTATATTGGGGCTGGTAAAATGGAATATCAAAATAACCCCAAAAACCTAGTAAGCTGAGTTGGATCTCCTAAACCCACAAAAAGGTGGAAGGAGAGACCAGATCCACAAAGTTGTCCTCTGTCCACATGTGACTGTAGCACAATACCCCCACAATGTCACATACACACAATAATAAATAAAAATAAGATAAACACACTTAAAGTAATTTTATGTTGACTATTAAAATTATTTATAATATATTTTAATTTTATACATTATATAATAAAATATATACTATCTTAATATATATGATATGTACAAATATATTATACCAGATCATTGGTCAGGAGGAGCCTATATCAAGCAGAATCAGAGTTTCATTGGAAGACTTTTTAAGATTTCACTTTGTTGATTTTACTTTTTAAGACTTCATTTATGAGGGGCTGGAGAGACCTGTTGGCTCAGCAGATAAGAATACTGACTGCTCTTAACTGAGTTCAATTCCCAGTCACCACATGGTAACTTACAACCATCTGTAATGGGATGGGATGCTCTCTTCAGGTGTGTATGAAGACAACTATAGTGTACTCATATAAATAAAATAAATATCTTTTTTAAAAAAATTTCATTAATGAGAATGTGTGCCTTTGTGCCCCCTCCGTGTGTGTATGTGTGTGTATGCATGTGTGTATGTGTGTGTATGTATGTGTATGTGTGTGTATGCGTGTGTATGCATGTGTGTGTATGTGTGTATGTGAGTGTACGTATGTGTATGTATGTGTGTATTGTGTGTATGTGTGTGTATGTGTATGTATGTGTGTGTATGTGTGTGTGTATGTGTGTGTGTGTGTGTGTGTGTGTACGCTCACAGATGCATGAGCACACCAGGACAGTGCACCATAACTGAGTTACAGACAGTGTGAGCAGCCTGACATGGATATTAGAACCAAACTCTGGTCCTCTGGAAGAACAGCAAGTGCAAGCCCTCCTGTCCCATCTTTTAAATTTGAGAATATTTCTAGGTAAAAGGAAAGTTTTTTGATGGCAGCCTTGTAGCAAATGTCATCCAGTGCGTTGGAACCTTTGATTCTTAGCTCCAGAGTGAGGTGCTCCCCACCCATCCCTGCTTCTGTCCCATGTCCCCTAATTTTCCTATCTTTCCATCCTTGCTTTTAATATATTGAATTAAACAAGATAGTTTAAAACTAACTTACCTGTTTACTTACTTTATTGCCAAGGGGGTGGCTAGAATGGGTGCACACATAACGCAGAACATGCATGGAGGTCAAGGGGAAACTTCGTGAAGTTGGTCCCCTTTTGCCACCTTTACTTGGGTTCTGGGGCCTGAACTAAAGTCTCGTTGTGCCCAGGCTTGTACCGGGGGCATCTTGATTCATCGAGCTGCCTGGCTCGTCCTATTGCCTGTTTATTCTTCTCTTTTCAAAGTATACCTTCTAGAATCTTTCAGATCATATGTGAGTCTCACATGTGAGATCTCCATTTTTATCGTTGGGCACTGCTGCCTTGAAACACCTCTTGCCTCTGTTCTAACCTTTCTGGTCTTGGAATCACCGCATTAACCCAGTCTCCTGTCCCATCACTCCCAGAATGTCATTCTTAGTTCCCTAAAGACTTCTAAGCCTTCTAATTTGATCTGCACACACCAGCCAAGTTTATCTGCCTATGACACTGCTTTTATCATGACACACCCCTAGGCAAAAACTAACCCCAGCTCCCATCATTGCCTCCCCAAAGTCCAACTGCTTAATTAACAAACTGATAAAAGGCCCCACTTTAAAGCCATACTAATCTAATACTTCCAAATACTTCTAATACTTAGTACCTGGACTGCCAGATTCTTTCCTCTTTCAACCAAACTGGAAAGATGGCAGCACTCAGCTGAGCTGGGAGGTGCAGGGAGATGTAGCTGGGACTGAAAAGCTTGCTAAGATGACCAAAACATACAAACAGCAATTCTTTACACTTCGCTAGATTTATAGTCTCGCAATTGACCTTAGAGCAATCAGCAGCAGCTGATTCGTGAATCGACAGAACAATGGACTTGAGGAAGTAAACTGTTACATTTTTATCTGGGAAGAAACAAACTGGAGAACCAATCAGAAAAGCTTATGCAAAACAGGGCTCTCTTGTTCATCCATTCTAAATATCAGTACACGATATGTATCTTTTGTCAGGAATTGGGGAAATGTGGCTAAGTGTGATGGCTCACCCCTGTGATCCCATCACCTGGGAAGCCGGGAAAGAGGATCAGTTACCAAGTGCTTGAGGAACTTGTAGACTATAGCCTGTGACAATGTATCCAAAATAAATAAATAATAAACAAGGTGTCTGAATATGAATTAAATTGCTACAATCTGCAGAACTGTGACATTATCATCATCATAGTAATAATAATGGTGATGATTTCAGAGGCTGGAGAGATGGCTCAGCACTGTTCTTAACAATGACTGGAATTCTGTTTCCCAGAACCCACAGCAGGTACCTCACAACCAATTAATTGTACATAAGTTTGGGCAGCAAATCTCCGGTTACTTCAGAATACATCTCAAACGACATGAGCTTCAAGATGTACTGTCTTGTACACTATTCTAGTTTCATTTCTACAAATCAAATGTCTGGCCAAATACTCTTGAGCAAAGTTGTGTGATAGCAAGTCTTGAAAGAAGACCAGTTCACACGCTGCTGTGTATTGTTGGTTTTAGATACATGGTCTAACCAGTGCTACCGAGGTAATATTATTAATGTAAGGGTCAGGGTTCGCAAGAGCTCTTTCTCAACTGAAGGGCTGTATGTGGCATCTTATCGGCTGGGGAACTTTTTCCAAGAAGCTCAAGGGCTCTTCAAAAGGGCTGGACTTTGATGTCTACTGATTTCAACTACATTCTGTAAGCTTAGTAGGCGGGAGGGGAAGCAGGCGTCCGCCCGCCTACTGGGCGTTGTCCCTGAAGCTAAGACTGGCTTGAAGCTAGGCTGCTCTACTCCTCCTCACCCTCTGGAAGCTTTGGCAATAAAAACATCACCACGTGGCTTGCTGCCTTTGCCTCGCGCACCTTCGGCCAATGGCAAGCAGCGTCTCCGAATAGGGGCGGGTCCTCAGCAGCTGTCCCGCCCACTGGCCCCATTGATTGACTAGAAGAGTTGGTGGCCAATCGTGGCTGTCTGCAGAGGCCCTGTTCTGTCAGCTGTTCTGTTCCCTGAGATAAGAGGCGGGGTGGGGACAGGGACTGGCTGGGGAGGGGGCGGGGCTACCAAATAGATAGGCGGGGATAGGGGCGGGCCTGGTTGTCTCGGGGCGGAGCTAGGATTGTGAGGGGGTGGGGCTAGGTTCGGAGTTGGAGTGGGCGAGGCTAAGTGGGACCTAAAGGTCCCAGGCTGGGCTAGAGCCGAGAGGGGCGGTACTTGAATCGGGGGCGGAGCCTGGATGGTTTAGGACGGAGCTGTGCAAGGGCGGGGTCTTACGATGGAGGGGCGGGGCTAAGTGGGATCTGAGTAGGCGGGGTCTGTCTGGAGGAGAGCCCGGGGCGGGACCGACGCGGCAAGCCGGCCCACGGAGCCGGCGCGGGCGGGCTGCTGAGGTGGCTGTCCCCCGCTCAGAGCTGCGGCTTCTCGGGTCGAGCCCCCGATGGAGGCCGAAGCCACAGATGCCCCTCCGGGCCGAGTGGAGGCGGCGCTCAGCTGCTTCTCTTTCAACCAAGACTGCACGTAAGCCACGGCGTCAGCCCCTGACCAGGGAAGTGGGGGACAGAATGTCGCCACCAAAGGGTGTTGTCCTGTAACGCAACTGGTGGCTAGCTGGGGCCTGCGCGCCGATGGTACCTCGGCAGGGCAGCCTGAGTTGCGGCGTTGCTCGGCAGTGGGGCTTGAACCCACCCAGACGACTGCCAACCAGCGCCTTCCAGAAAGAGCCGGCCAGGGTGACCCAAAGAAGTCAGCAAGGAGGGCGGAGGAGGGGACCTTGAATGTGGGGGAGGGACTTGGTGTGGGACTAGTGACCGAAAGGGAGATCGGGGACCAAAACAAAGGGGAGGGGAGGAAGGAATGTGCAACTTGACTCAAGAGGGAGGATGCGAGGGTCGGGAAGATGAGAAAAACTTTACAATTTGCCCTTGAATATCTCAACGTGGCATTTGGGCAGGGCCTCGGACAAACAGGCAGCCTATCCCTGTGGCCGGCCAGCTCCAGCACTGGGCATCTTGGCTGGTCGCTTTGGCCGTAGGAAGCTTTTCTTTATTTGTCTTTCTGAGTTTACTCACTGTCCACCCAGTCCCTGGAATCTCCTGGAAGTTCAGGAGCCCTTTCTCTGCCCCAGACAGCTTCCCATCCCGGAAGCAGGCGCTCCACCCTGTTGCCTTTGAGTGGATTTTTAATGTTTCACTATGATGGTCAACATTTAGACTTTGGTCCACGAACAAGGGATTGCTTGCCAGAGTCTTGAATCTTAGACGCGAATTACTGTTTCCTTCCCTGTTTTTGTGGAAGCCAGCCTGGGGACCATATGGATTAATCTCTTTGGAATGTGGAGCCCTGAAGCATCAGGGCAGGGATGACCACTTCCCAGTGTCCCACTTCCGGCTGTACCAGTTTCTGCTCTGTTCCTTGTTTGGTTGGACTCAGCTTCGGGCTTGTGCCTTGGCTGCTGGCTGGCTGAACTATGCTAATATTGAACATTCATTCGTTGGTGTAATTAAGGCCATAAGCAGCCCTGGTCTTCATTCCTTTTGTGTTTCTGTTTGAAAACCCCTGCTCTGAACAATATGTCTTTGTTTGAAAAATCTGTATGTGTAATCATGTAATCCAGTAACTCGACAGCTTGGCCAGATGAGTGACCCTCGGGCTGCCTCTGACCACAACCCACAATAAAAAAAAAAAAAAGTACATCTTACAACATCTCTCAATAGCCATAGACATGTAATATGCACAAACTCTTAAGTGTAGTACCTGGTGGCATTTTCTTGGTATTTTTTTCTTGTTTTTGTTTGGAGGCTGTCTCATGTAATCCGGATGAATTTCAAATTCTGATCCTCCTGTCTCTTGTTCTGGAATACTGAGATTACAGGGAGTATCATCACACTCTGTTTATACAGTGCTGGAGATGGAACTCGGGTCTTTATACATGCCAGACAAGTCCAGTCCCATTTTCTAGTGTGGTTGAGTTAGCAGGACAGGGTAGGGTGCCTGCAGGATATGAACCCACTGTCTCAATCACTGTGAGCAAAGATTACCACTGAGCTATATCCCAGCCTGCAGGCACTGGAATTAGTATGTCTTTGTTTTATAAAGCTGTTGTAACCTGTTGAGTTGTTTTGAGGATTATCTCCTAAGAGGAGACTTAAATGCATGATAGAATAGATAAAATTCTGAAGTTTTGTAAGAAACTTTTGCAAGAGTGTACTGTTGCACCGTCTGTGGAACACTGTTCAGCAGAATGTCTGTTGAAATGCTAGACAATGTTTTCCTTCCCAATTGAACACGGGTTGTGGGTGGGGGGTAGTTTGCTTACAAGTAGTAAATCATCTAAATTACACTTTGTGATATTATTGGATTTGGAAAACAACCGTTGTTGTCTACTCTAGTTATTAAATAATACAGAGTAACAGCTGGATAAGAATGCTGTCTTTCAAAACTGTAAGGTGCTTTGAAAGTTGATTTCCTCTGTCCCCACTGTCAACTCTGCTTTTCTGGATGAAGGCTCTGCTGGGCAGCTCTGCCTAGCCTATAAATAAAAGGTCTTGTCACAGTCAGTTGCTTGGAGCCGTGGAGGGTATGACATTGAATTTTAAAATAAATCATCTTCTTTGCTGGATGCCTTTAGGTGAATTGATATGTCTTTTTCTATACGTGTGAGCTGAGTTGGAGATCTAGTCTTTCTAGAGAGGGTAGAGGAAGAGAGTCACATTTTACCAGTGTCCACCACACTAATGCTTTGTAACTGGGCTAGGCCCCTGAGCTGTATTTGTACTTGTTGGGATTTTCTCCAATTCCACTTCTATGAGTAGTAATGAGAATTCTGTTTTTACAGAAAGGATTCACAGATAAAATAAGATCTAAATCTGAATTCCTTAATAGGGAGTCTTTTCTGGGGATAGAGCAGCCATTTAAAGCAAAGGAGTGGTCTTCGTGCACTTTTCTCACACATCCGACCTTTCTGGACTGAGTGTGGCTGCTTGTGAGGAATCTTAGGTACTACTGAGGCAAGAGCACAGAGACCACTCAAACCAACACCCTCAGAGGCAGCATGAGTAACAGACTCTTTGGCAAGCATAAAATGAAGAAACAAAGAAGAAACCCATTTGTTCCGAAATCAGGACTTGCACCTGGAAATGATGGTTTTGAACTTCTTTATTAACCGTGTGTGTGTGTGTGTGTGTGTGTGTGTGTGTGTACACAGGACGGGGTAGGCGGCACCCTGGCCACAGTATGCATGTGAAGGTCAGAGAACAACTTTGGGGACCTTCTCCTTTCACATTTACATGGAGTCTGGGGCTCAAATCCAGATTGCCAAGTTTATGGTTGAAACCTCTCCCCAACCCCTGACACCTTCTTTAAATTGTTAAGTCTTTTGGTTAGTTTGTTGGTTTTGGGTGGGGCTTGCTTTGTTTTGTTTTGTTTTGTTTTTTAGGTGGGGGGGACTAAAAAGGATCGCTAGGTGTAGCCCTAGATGCCTTCAACCAACTGAGATCCTCCTGCCTCTGCCTCATCTCCCCAATGTTGGGATTGCACATCTCTTTAGTTTTGTTTTAGGGCTCTGAAGTATCTTTTCACCTTAATTACAAGCTTTTCACCTTAATTACAAGTCTTCAGACGGCTACTAAATGTGTCTATACTTATAAGAAGAAACTTTAAAAACCAAATGCCGGTGTTGAAATGAGGCCTTCAGACCATTCAGTCCAGCTTCTTCATCTAATCCAAATTAGATGAAATCACAGCAAGCGAAGATTCACTCTTCAAGGGAAGCATCATATTAAAATAAGCAACTTACAAGCCCGGATCCCAAGGCTCTTGTTGTGTTACCAAAAAAGTCGAATGACCTCCCCCCTCCCAATTCCCTTTTCTATACAAACATTTGTTCTTTCCTAGGGTGCCAGTTTTTAATCAGCTTTTAAGGTCTCGGGTTCTAGGCCTTAGCTCTTCAACCTTGGAAGACTAGGGTTTGGCATCCAGCACCACAGACACCAGCACTTGTAAAGGAAAATCTCTGAACTCTAAAATAGTCTGGAGTAGTACTAGTCTGGGTTTTTGTTTTCTAATGCAGAGTTTTCATGTAGCCCAGGCTGGCCTTGAATATATGCTAGGTACAGACCCCAGAGCTTCATGCCTACAAAACAAACATCTGCTAACTTAGTATCAGCTTCAGTCCTAAATGGATTTTAGGTTTTTAGGGGTTCCTTTTTGGGGACACAGTCTTGTCACATAGTCCAGGCTGGCCTTGAACATACTGCCTGCCCATCTGATTAGCTGTTGAGGACTGTGGTTACACCTGGCTACTCCTTTGTTGTCACTGTGTCACCAGGGATACCTGGTTTGTTTTCGTTGCCTTGATGAACTTCATGACCCAAGGGCAATGTGGGGAGGAAAGGGCTGAGTTCACCTCATAGCTTCCCATCCATCTTGAAAGGAAGTACTAGTGGGAGCTCCAGGCTGGAGCCTGGAGGCAGGAATTGAAGCAGACGCATGGGGGAGGGCTGCTTACTGGTTTGCATGTTGTGATTCACTCAGCTCGCTGTGTTACACAACCCGGGACCACCTGTCCAGGCACGGTACCACACACAGCAGGACGAGTCCTCTCTCGTATCCTCGCTCGTTAATCAAGAAAATCCCCCCACAGGCTCACCTACCAGCCAGTCTGATGGGCAGGCCTTTTTTTCTCAGTCAAGATTCCCTCTTCCCAGAATCATCTGTAGCTTGCATCAAGTTGAGGGAAAAAGAAAAAAAAAAAAAAGCAGCCCACTTGGTTTAGGCCTTCCTTTTATTTATGGGTTAAAATTGGGGCTGGGGTGTAGCTAAGTCGATGAGAAGACCCAGATTCGATCCTCAGAATGTATGTAAGATTAGTAGTAATAATAACAACAATGAATTAATGAGAGGCAGAAACTAGCAGATCTCTCCCTGAGGCTGGCTAGTCAGTCAGCCTTCCCTATCCACTGAGCTCCCTTGACAGGTGCACAACACCCAGCACACACCCCTAACCCTGCACATGCGTGAACACATACACGGACACATGTGAGCATGTGCACATATGAGGATAATAGCTCATCCTCTCGTAAAGGTCTTCCCAAACAAATGACAAGGCTGCCTCCCCCAAGCATTGTGGAGGTGTAGATACAAGGACTTCCTAAACATTCTTTTTTTTTTCCTGTGCTTGCCCTGCTGGGAAAACAAGATCTGTGGGAGCTTTAACATGTCTCTTGGTGACAGCCAAGTGGCTTCTGTCTCTTAAGAAGTCGCCTTTGACCTTTTCCCTTCATGAATGTATGTCTGCCAGAGCATGCTTTGTCTTGAGTAAGCTATCAAAGATCCCAGCCCTGAAGATGTGTGTTTACCTGCACCGCAGCCCCGGGGGAAAGGGATGTGCTGTCTGCTGTCATTCCTCTGTTATCGTTGTCTTCTGCAGATCCCTGGCGATTGGAACGAAGGCCGGTTACAAGCTGTTTTCTCTGAGTTCTGTGGAGCAACTTGACCAAGTCCACGGAAGCAGTAAGTGTGTGTGTGTGTGTGTGTGTGTGTGTGTGTGTGTCTGTGTCTGTGTCTGTGTCTATGTGTGTGCATGTGCTCTCTAATGTGTGTAAGAAGGATTGTTGTGGGGGATATGAAATTCTCTGTCTAGATGTTAATCTTTCTTTTTATTTTCCTTGTCTTAATTTTCTTCTTTTTGGAGACCTGGGGATTGAGCCCCAGGGCCTCTCTTATAAGCTCTGGATGACCAAGGCTACATCCCAGCCCTAGACTTCAGACTTGAGCCTCTGATTTCTGTCTTAGCCATCAACCCAAAGAGCCGGTGTTGTGCAGATTTGAATACAAGCTATTGTTGTCTCGTACAAAAGCTACAATAGAGCTCTTATTGAAATTTGGCAATAACTTGGGTGACATTTTCTTCTTTGTAAGAAGAAAGCCCTTGTTTGAATTCATAGTGTTGATACTTTTCTATATATTTGTGCTCATGATGATCAGTATATGGCATTGTCAACCCAAAAGTCACCTGTGGCTTCTTTTGGCTGTCAGTGTCTCTGGTGACACTGTGCATTTATTTAGTAAGGACATGTTTTATATGTTTGAATGGTGTAACATGAGCATCGACATAACCCATACAGAAGATGTAGAAGTCTTTCTAGTGAGTATGAAAAATAATTCCACTCAGAAATGTGACTGTGACTTTTCTCAGGGGTAATAATGTATGCTGTTGCCATAGTGACAAATATTTCACCTCCGTATTTTCTGGAAAGAAAGTGGTTTGGTAAATAATAATTGGGGCTCCTACTGTATTTACATTGTATTTGCTTTTGCTCTCTGTGTGACAGAGATGTGTGAGAGAGGGTGTGTAGTCGTTCACATGTGCCCATCCCTATCTTCCGCCTCATCTGAGACAGTCTATTTGTTGTCTGCCATTGTGTATCCTGGGCCAACTGGACCATGAGCTTCCAGGGATTCTCCTGCCTTGACCTCCCATTCCTAGAGCACTGGGGTTATAGGCCTGCGCGACCACACCCAGCTTGACATAGGCCACAGGGCTTTGAACTCAAGTCCTCATGATGCAGAACAAGCACTTTACCCACCAATCCATCTCTTGTACCCTAGGCCCCTAATATATTTGTAAAATGTTGTTATAATCATATCATTTTGGTGAGTATTTTACTGAGTATACGTCACATGTCATATGTCTGGTGGGATTTCCTATAAACAAGAAAGACACTTGACAAGTTGGCCTCAGGAAGACACCAAAGGCCTGTCTGTGGTATTCTGGGGCTTATTGCTATTTTTCCCTTCTAAGTACAGAAGGATTTTCTTGTACTACACATATGGGGGTGCACACCTGTAAAACCCAGCATTCAGGGGGCTGAAGTAGACATAGAGTTCAAGGCCAGCCTGGGCTATCGAGCAAAATTCTGTCTTAAAGAGGGAGGGAGCTGGCAATGTGGCTTAGTGGTAAAGTTGTTCAATGCCAGGCTTCACAACCTGAATTCATTCCCCAGGACTCTGGTGCAGAGAGAGAAGCGACTCTCGCAAGGTTTCTGCTGACCGCCACTATTTGTGTTGTGGTATTCACACAAATGCACATACATAATCAGTATGTGAGTATGTGTCTGTGTGTGTGTGTGTGTGTGTATGTCTCTCTCTCTCTCTCTCTCTCTCTCTCTCTCTCTCTCTCTCTCTGTGTGTGTGTGTGTGTGTGTGTGTGATGAGTAATTATACCATGCTGTGGTGTTCAAGGTGGCTCTGGAATCTTAGTCCTTAGCATATTCTTTGCTGTAGGTATTTGGGAAGGTCCCTGGGAGCATTATCTCCAGAGACAGTTAAAGCTTGCTGTTGAGGCCGGGATCCCAACGTGGGTCATTACTGATGAAGAGTACCCAGAAACAAGACCCAAATCCTGTAAATTAGCCTGTGTGGTACCTGGTGTCACAAAGGCCAGTCTTTCTCTCAGAGGACGTCTGTGTGACCTCACTTCTGCTCCTCCCGCCTCCCCAGATGAAATCCCTGACGTGTATATTGTGGAGCGCCTCTTCTCCAGTAGCCTGGTCGTGGTGGTCAGTCACACAAAACCGCGGCAGATGAACGTGTACCACTTCAAGAAAGGCACTGAGATCTGTAATTACAACTACTCCAGCAACATCTTGTCTATTCGGCTCAACCGACAGGTGAGGAGGTGGGACACCGACCGCCCAAGGCATCCAGCCTTCTGCTAATTGGAGCAGAAGAAAACCATCTCTAAAGATGGGTGTCTTTGCGTTAGCTAAATAGCTCACACCACGCCTGGTCAGCTGAGCTCAATCCCTGCCACACACATGGTTAGAGGTGAGATCTGACTCCTGCAAATTGTCCTCTGACCAAACACATATGCAAGACGTGCATGCACACACTGACACAAATAAATAAATGCAATAAAGCCTTAAATATGAGCATCCTTGAGGTGTAGCTCAGTTGGTGGAATGCTTATCTGGCACGTGCCAAGCCCTAGGTTTGATCCCCAGCACCCACAGACACAGCAGCATGGGGGTGTGAGCCTGTCACATCAGGATAAACTCAGGAGGGAGCCGTGATGCCAGCACTCAGGAGGCGGAGGCAGGAGAACCAGAAGGTCATCATTTTTGGCAATATGGCAAGTTTGAGCCTGGCCTGGACTACATGAGACCTGTCTTTTAAAAAAATAAAATAAAATAAAAGTCTCTAAAGTAAGAATCAAATGTTGAAGATAATGTAGCAGACCTTTTAACAGCAGGCTTGGGATCATGGGTGAAGAGCATCTCCCCTGTGCATCTTCCTGAGTCGTTCTGTCTCTTGGTTCTCTCTCCAGCATAGCCACTGCCTGGCCAAGCTCAGCACCTCCTCTTGGGACAGGCTGGCCGGCTGATCTGTCCTATGAACTGCCTCAGGACATCCTAAAAATGAGGAAGAGCCCTTCTGGTTTTGGCCATAGGTAGTAAGATTTATAATGCACTGTGGCCTTGCCTCTAAGAACGGCATACCTGAGACTAGGGTGTGGTCCCCCTGGGTCTGCTCTGAAATCCTTAGGTGACTGACCCTCTTCTCTCCATGTGACCCTTCCTGGTCGGCCAACTACTCAGCCTCACGGTTCTGCTTTTGTAGCCAACATCACCCCTTCCCTGCCACACCAGGGAACCTAGGGCATCCTGCATGTAAAACAAGAGCTTTCTCACTGAGCTAGAGCCACATTTGTCCATCTAGCCCTTAAGGATGTATTCTTCCAGTGTTTTTATTGCTGAAAGGAACTACTCTCATCTCAAATATGCAATAGGCCTCTTAAAAGCATTAACACTTAGGATGTGTTTAACGTGTTAGCACAGTCTCCCTGGAGTGACTGGATTTTATGTCCCGTGAGAGCAGGGACTGAGGTAGTTGTGTTCATCACTATGAAACCTGATGGGAGAGAGCTCCTGAAGGTTTGTTTCCTGCCTAACTGTTAAATAAGTGGATAAACCAAGAGGCCCTTCCTGGGATATGCTGTTAAGTATTCTGTTCAGTCTTCCCGGGAATGGGCAAACTGACATCCCTTAAGGACAGTGGTTGTCTCCTCCTCCTCTTCTTCCTCTTCTTCTTCCTCCTCCTCTCCTTTTTGAATCTGAACTATTAAGTGCTAATTAAAAATTTTTAAGACATTTTTATTTTATGTATGAGTATTCTGCTTACTCGTAAGCATATGTGGGTACCACATCTGTGCAGTGTCCAAGGAGGCCAGAAGAGGGCGCTGAATTCACCTGGAACAGAGTTACAGATATTTGTGGTCTGCCCTGTGGTTGCTAGGAACATAACTCAGATCCTCTGCGAGAGAAGCCAGCATACTTAACTACCAAGCTATCTCTCCAACCCTATAATTGATTTTTTTTTAATAATGAGTCCAAATATTTTGTTAAGTCTCTGAGAAGGAAAAGACTGTTGTTACTTTTGTTTTGTTGAGATGGTCTCAGTCAGCAGCCAAGGCTAGCCTGGAACTTAAAGCAAACTTCCCCAAATGCTGCGGTCACCGCTGCCTCCTTGCTTTAGTCAAGCAGCTTTTTTGACTGAGGATCCACTGAAGTTCACAGAAAACGACCACCGGAACGGAAGGTGGAAACTCACTGGCAAGGAGCAGACAAGAGACAGAAGAGAAGCCTGAGGCCTTTGTAAGAGAAGGGAGGACAACTTGAGAATTTCCTGCTTGAGGGATTTTAAGTGGGGTTCTTGGCTCAAGGGTGTCTTCAGACCTGTTGCAAATTTTGTTACAGAACCTTCCATCTTGTAAATAGTAGTGTCCACTAATGGATACTACTTTACCTGGCCAGCTTTTTGTTTTGTTTTGTTTTTTGTTTTTTGTTTCCAGACAGGGTTTCTCTGTGTAGCCCTGGCTGTCCTGGAACTTACTCTGTAGACCAGGCTGGCCTCAAACTCAGAAATCTGCCTGCCTCTGCCTCCCAAGTGCTGGGACTAAATGCGTGTGCCACCACTGCCCGGCGGAAGCTTTTATAGTTATTTAACCATCTGTTTCCTGTTGATTAGATTGAAGCCTTTGAGGCTACATCATGGTACAGATTCTTCAATTATCTAATTGTTTAATTGATAAAAAGGATTAATTATCTATAAAACATAGAGTGAAAGTCAGAGTGGGCCAGGGATGTAGTTTTAGTTGACAGAGTGTTTGCCTGGCATGCTCGAAGCCCAGGGTTCAGTTTCCAGCACCATAGAAAAGCAGAATTGGTGAGGTATGCCTGTAACCCCAGCTCTGGGAAGTGGGGATGGGAAATCCAGGAATTCAGAGTCATCCTCAGCTGCATAGGGAGTTTGTGGCCAGCCTGGGCTACCAGGTGAATGGCAATGATTATCTGAAGGCGAGGTGGGTGTGGCTGAGCAGTCTCTAGCTTGCTACTTGTCCCGGAAGTCTGCTCTTGTGGGACTCAGGACAAGGACCTCCTCATTCCCTCCCTGAATTTCCTGTTTCCCTCTCTTTTCCTTCTTGTCTCTGGCCTGCATGGTGGTGACCCAGTGGGGTCCGGATGAGCGGCCCACAGAGCCAACAGCACTGAAATCACACGTTGTTTGCGTCAGACTAGCCGGAACGCAGTGATGGTCCTACAGGATGCACCTGTCAGGGCCACGCTCTCCTGGGGACTGGGTGCAGGGCTGGAAGGAGATACCAGGGCCTGTTAGAAACTGAGAACAGAAAAACACAGAAAACATAAAAACAAACCATAGTGTGGCTGGCAAATGACCAGGTGACTGACTACTTTCCAGAGACGTGGCAGTATCTGTCACCCATCTTGAAATTTTATTTTAAAGTGGGTTTTAAAACACTGGTTTCTGTGTGTGAATGTTCGGCCCACATTTATGTGCATGCCCCGCAGGCATGCAGTGCCCAAGGTGGACAGGAGAAGGCATGAGGTCCCCTGGAACTGGAGTTAAGGACAGCTGTGCCATGTGGGTGCTGGGAACTGAACCCAGGTCTCCACAAAAGCAGCAAGAGCTCTTAACTGCTGAGTGTGAGTGTGTGTGTGTGTGTGTGTGTGTACATGCCCATGCACGCGTGCATGTATGTGTAATGGAAGATGCTGTGCATGTGTCACAGAGAACATGTGAAGGTCAGAGGGCCACTTTGTATGTGGAGTTGATTCTCTCCTTCCATCTTTATGTGTGTTCCAGGGGTCGGATTGAGGTCCTCCGACATGAACAAGTCCCTTTGCCCACAGAGCCATCTCCTTAATCCCAACTTTGAATTGTAGCTAGAATTGTCTTTACTTCTCCTTCACAGACTTAGCACTGTGGCCAGAGTTTTAAATTAAATACAGAAGAGTGTCTGCAGTGGGGCCAGGGTGCGGGGAGGGTCAAGGTGTCTCTGCACTGTTGTTCCAGCTTCCTGGGTATCTGAGGACTATGAGTGTAAAACATGCCTGGGCCACAGAGTGAGTCTGAGGCCAGCCTTAGCAGCTCAGTGAAACCCTATGTCAGAATACAAGATACAAAGCAGGTTGGCCATGTGGCTTAATGGGTGAGCAGCTGCCTATCATATGCAAGGCCGTGGGTACAATCCCCAGTTTCCCTTTACTGAGAAAACACAGCTCTCCTGGAGGAGGGTCTGCAGCCTTCTTATTAGTTATCTTCCCTTCCCGCGGGTGAACCTCCGATTCCAAGTGTCTGGCCCAAAAGCAAAGCCTCACAAACTTGAATGTGCATAGTTATGTCTTGGGTCTTTTTGTTCAGTGACACCCCAGATCAGTCTCCAGGAAGAGTGTAAAGCCTGGTCGGTGAGGGAACGATGCTCTCCCAGGCTGAGCAAGGCTGACCTTGGGGAAACTGAGTCAGGCTGTGCAGGGGCAGAAGCAGCTACTTGGGATATAGAAAGAGCTGTAGAAGTGAGCGCCCTCCCAGGACCTCCACACAGCGCCCACCTCCACTTGCAGGGTGCTCTGGTGCTCTGTCCTAGCTACAGTGCTTTAAATAGGGCCCCACCTTGGGAAGAGGCTCTGAGCTCAAGGGGCATTCCGCTGAAGAGGTAGAGAGTGGGATGAAGGCTGTGGACTGTGGGGAGTGAGGTCTAGAGAGGCGGGGCTAGAGAAGAGTGGGAGGGGAAAGGACCTGGGACAGGTCACCAAACATAATGGTGCCAACTGTTTTCGGACCAGATCTCTGCTTTTCATACTTTGAAATATTTACACAGACGTTACCAGATCTTAAAAAGTCTAAGGGTTCAAGCATCACTGCTCAAAGTAACTTCACTGGGGCATTTTGGAATGTTTGAATTAGTGATGCACAACCTGTATGGAGAGAAAGGGATAAAATCTAAGATCTGGCGATCAGAGAGTATAAAGAAGCCTGCGTCAGAGGGGGAGCTTGGCCACCAACATTGACTGTGGGGATGGAGCAAAACAGGTTCCTTGAGGTTCCCTGAACCTGGACTGTCTTATTCTAAGGAGAGGGGAGGAGAAAGGAGGGAAGAGAGGGAGGGAGGGAGAAATTGATAAAATTTGATAAAAGGGAGAAATTTAGGATCTCGTCTTTTAAGCATCTGCTCACCTAAGTGGGCCATATCTGTTCACATTCATAAGCGTGACCTTCCAAGGGCTCCACTAACCCTCCATCCTTTAGGCATGGAGTCCAGTGAAGGCTCAGGAAAGCGAGCAGGGATGATTGTGTCCCTTTCCATGGGCTCTGTTAGGGAGGCTGACCTGATGGCTCTGTCTGATTACAGAGGCTGCTGGTCTGCTTGGAAGAGTCCATCTATATACACAACATTAAGGACATGAAGCTATTGAAGACCCTCCTGGATATCCCCTCAAATCCAACAGGTAAGCCCCAGCCCCTCCCCCTCTACTCCCCCACCTCCAGGTAAAGCTGCTTCATTCCCAAGCTGCATTCTCACCGGACCTCACAACCCGAGCCCCGGGTATGCTCTGCGGGTGTTCATGACGTTTGAATCAAAGAAGCATTTGAATGGTGACAGATTCAAATTATGAGAGTCTGCGGTCCCTGCAGGAAGGCTGTGCAGCGTTCAGCTGTGGATGCATTCCAAGAGAAGGAAGCATCCTTCTTCAGAGACCCATGCAAGCAAATGGGCCGGGGCATGCCAGACGGATGCGTGGGAGATTCTGCGTATCCGATGTTGAAAGGTGTTTACCCCTAATGCTTTTTTGTGACTGTTCATTACAGAGTAGGTGTGTTAATTAGAAGCAGGTTTGGACTTGGTATGGCTGAATGGTTAATTAGCCAAACTACAAAGAAGGTGTTTTTATTACATGATTTTTTTAAAAGTACATTTCTCAATTTGGGTGATATGCTGGAATGCTGAATTTGGTAACATCTCAGCACTTAATGTTGTATGTTAAGTTTTTGGCATTTAGGATTGGAGGAGCTTGGATGTGGTAGGATGATGCGGCAGGTGATTGACATCTTATAAATTCATTGAGCTGAAAATGAGCGAGAGTAAGTCTCTCCATTGTGATGTTGAGGGTTCCCCATCCCCAGAGCAGTCTGTGTATCCATCTAACAACCCAGGTTAATATTTATAAATCATCAGTTAGAGCACAGGTTGTCCTGTACCCATATGGTGGGTCACAACTATCTGTAACTCCAGTTCCAGGGGACCAGACACCCTCTTCTGAGATCAACAGATACCGGGCAAATACAAATATGTAGGTGTACATACATACATACGTACATGGTGCACATACACACATGCAGGCAAAATGTTCATACACATACGATTTTTAAAATCTAGAAAATATTCTAATAAAAAAAAATTGATGTTTAATATAAAGGCCGGGTTCAAACTTATTGTCGCCAACTGACTTCTTCATTTTACTGTAAGTTTCCCAATTCTGCATCTTTCAATGAAGTTTCACAATCTGCTTCACACGTGGGTTTGTGAGCCTTGGTTTCCTTGTTGGTAATAAGAGTAATGAGATAACAGCCATCTCACAGCCTAAGGCTGAGAGTTAAACCAGGGAAGGTCTGTGAAGGTGACAGGCACAGGGCTTGCTGCTAAACCCTCCCTTCTGCAGGATATAAACGCACTTTGCTGTTGATATCAGGACTGTGTGTGCATGCGTGGTTCTGGGGATTAAACCCAGGATCTCATACATGCTTGTTGATACATTCACTAGCACCAAGCTACTCCTGTCCCCTCTCAGCTCCCGAGGCTGGAGCTGGAGAGATAGCTGTCTCAGTGGTTAGAACTCACTAGCCTTCCAGGGGACCCGTGTTTAGCTCCCAGTACCCACGTGATGGCACACAACCATCTGTAACTCTAGTTCCAGAGCATCCAGTGCCTTCTTCTGACACATGCAGTACACATACATGCAGGAAAAAAATACCCATACACATGAAAATAAATAAGTAAAAATAATTTTTGAAAAAGATGTTAAGGCTGTCATAAAGTTCTGAGAGAGGCCGAGAATGCTGGTGGTGGTAAAGCGCTTGGCTGGCTACCCAGACCCGTGCGTTCCATCCCCAGCACTGAAAGAGGAAAGCGTAAAGCCCACGAGTTAATGGCCTGAAAGCACATTTCACCAGGAAGGGAATCAGTGTGGAAAGTTAGTATTTTATGAATGAAGGGTTAAATCAGTCTAGGAGAACAGCTATCATAAAGGTTCTGGGTACCCAGCGCCAGCAGGGCTTCAACAAGGACAGGCAAACCCTCTGCTTACCAGGAACCCAACCCAGCTGATGTGGGCCAGTCGAAAGCAGAGGCCCTAGCCCTAGCAGCAGGGCCTGAGGGGGTGAAGCGCCCTCGCTGTAACAACACAAAAGAAGCGGTGTGTTTGTGGTGGGTATAAGAAATGCCCAGCCGGGCAGTGGTGGCGCACACCTTTAATCCCCAGCACTTGGGACACAGAGGCAGGTGGATTTCTGAGTTGAGGCCAGCCTGGTGTACAGAGTGAGTGCCGGGACAGCCAGGGCTATACAGAGAAACCCTGTCACGAAAAAGTAAAAAATTAGAAAATTTTAAAAAGGAAATGACTGGATCTGGGCAGAGGCCCCAGGAGAGGGGCTGAGCTGCACTTTGCTGGGTTTGGGAAGGGTGATCAGCATGAAGAGAGCTGTGCTCCACCTTGGCTCCCACTTCTCTGAAGAGAGCATACCTGGGGTACAGCCAGCCCGTCCCCTGCCTCATACTCTTTCGTGGCCGGTCTGGCTGCAGGTCAGAGCAGCTTCAGCATGGACGCACAGCCCACCATTGGAAATGGGAAATAGCTCTTACTTTTAATTTAAACCCAACATACAGTCATGTGTCCCATAATAACCAAATGGGTTCCAAGATCTGTGGCGTTTGTTGATTTTGTGGTTGTGTGAACCTCACAGTCTCCTTGTGCAAACCTAGATGATGTAGCCTAGAAAACTGGGGCTGTGTGGTGACAACTGTTGTGTATATAGTGTATCCTTGGCAGGAATGTTGGTTTGCAATATATGCCTGTGCTCGCGTCTCTGCAGCCCAGAAAACTCATTGGTTGCCTAATTTTTGCAGTGAGGTAAAAATGAGAAAATTAATTAAAAGCAAGAGGTTATTTGTGCTCTCAATGAAAGGGAATAAATCTATTTGTTGAGACAGGATCTTACTATATAGCCCAGACTAGCCTCAAATTCTTGATCCTCTGTGTCTGCCTCCTGAATGCTGAGATTACAGTGTAGGACCCAACCCCTGCCAAAACTAAATCAGTTTTATCTCAAGAAAAGCTAAGACACAGGAGTAATGAGACACACCCATAATTCCAGCTCTCGGAAGGCTGAAGCAGGAGGATTACCTGTGAGTTGGAGGCCAGTCTGGGCTATATAGTGAGTTCCAGGATAGGTAGAGCTACATAGTTGAGACCCTGCTGCCTGCCCCCTGCAGAAAAACATGAAAAATATGAAAGATAAACATTACAACAGGATTCATGGATTGTCAGTGAATTCATCTAAAATATGGGGGAGGGGGGGAGAGGCAAGTTAACCACAGCTCATCTATTTAGAGCCTAATGTCCTTTTAGACCAATAGCTACAAATAGTTTCATAAGAACTGACATCATGAGTAAATAAGCCAAGGTTGTGTTGGTGTACATCTCCTCAGCCAGCCTCTCTCTAGTGTCCCCATCCCAGACGGCAGCCCCTCTCAGGACAACACGTCTGTTTCCCTCAGCAAGCATCAGAGGCCTCTGAACTAGGAAGAGCATGACTCACTGGATGCCCAGAGCCTTCTCGCATGCACACTCTGTCTTGTTTTCTATGGAAACACTGGTTTTACCACACAAGCTCTAAATGTTTCCGTCTAGGGGCCGGGGGTCAGAGGGACGATAAGGAATTCCCTGCCTGCTTGCTGCGCAGTCTAAAGTGACTGTAAATTTCCTTCCTTCTCTCTCTCTCTCTCTCTCTCTCTGTGTGTGTGTGTGTGTGTGTGTGTGTGTGTATGTGTGTGTGTGTCATGCCTGCTCCCCTTGTGTCACAGATTACAGGCTGTTTCCTTTAAAGAGTTTGGCCAGACTGAGCTGAGAGTTAATTTCCTGCCAGCCAGCAGTCTGTGCCCTGAGCCACACAGAGTGGAAATCTCCATGGAAACCTGCTAGTGGTAGCCGAGCTGGATGGGGTGGACGGCACAGACTGGCCACCTTGGACAGACAGACTGACCACCTCAGACAGACTGACCACCCTGAGTGGACAGACTGACCACCCTGGATGGACAGACTGACCACTCAGACAGACAGACTGACCATTCAGACAGACAGACAGACCACTCAAACAGAGACTGACCACCCAGACAGACTGACCACCCAGACAGACAGACTGACCACCCCGGGCAGACTGACCACTCAGACAGACAGACTGACCACCTCAGACAGACAGACTACTCAGACAGACTGACCACTCAAACAGACAGACTGATCACTCACAGGCAGACAGACTGACCACTCAGACAGACAGACCACTTGAACAGACAGACAGACCACTCAGATAGACAGACCACTCAGACTGACCAATCAAACAGACAGACTGACCACTTCGAACAGATAGACTGACCACTCAGACAGACAGACTGACCACTCAGACAGACTGACCACCTCAGACAAGGGAATGTTCAGGATCACACATCCCTGTGCTCACAGAAGAGAATCCAGGATCATTGCCCAGAGCATTGCCTTTCTGCAGATGAAAATAGTGGGAGCGTAAACAGTCTCCAGCCAGGGCAGCCAAAAGTGCTGCAGTCCACGGGGCAAGCCTCTCCCTTTTCTCTTTTCTTTTTCTTTTCTTTTCTTTTCTTTTCCTTTCTTTTCTTTTCTTCTGAGTCTTTTGAGAGGAGGTCTTGTTCTTCCAGGCTGACTTCAAACTTACAATCCTTCTGCCTCAGCCTCCTGAGCACTGGATTGACGGGTGGGTACCACCACACACCACACCACACCACACCACACCACACCACACCACACTCGGTGGATTTCTTGACTATCTCTGGAAATTGGAAAACATGTGGGGTAAATGGTGGTGGGGCCAGAGCCCGGGGCCTTGAACAGCTCCACACACCGCATTGTGTCCCCTAGCCCTGGAAAGCGTCCTCCAAGGCATTAACTACTTCTTTTCCAGATGTGGGAGAATTCTAGGCAAACAGTCTCAGCAAAATAATAGCTATTTACAAAAATATGCATCAAATAGAAAACCAGGCCAGAAACCACATTAAAACCCCAGGCCTCGGCCGGTGAGATGGCTCGTCAGGTAAAGCCACTTGGCCCTGAGCTTGAGGACATGAGCTGGATCTCTGGGATCCACCGAGGAGAGGGCTGGTTCCCACGTGTCTTCTGACCTCCACATGTGTGCCCACCCCTCCAATAAATAAATAAATAAATATAAAAGAAGTTTTAAACCTCATGCCTACATAGAAAAATGGCTTAAAGACTACATGTGCAGATGTTGAAAGGAGAGAAAACCTGAGTTTCAAATCTGGCTGCCTTATTTTTTTTTCTTTTTCCTTTTCCCCTTCTCTGTATTTTCTGGGCTTTGCCACCAGCCAGCACTTTTATACTAGGAAATAATATCAAAGAAAGATCCCACTTTGATTTTAGAAATGACTGTGTGGCACCGGCGACAGAAACAGAAAGCTGTGAGCTGGTCATGGCTACATCTGGAGCATGTCTTCCCAATCCCAGGGGTGCTTCACTGGTCAGAAAGGAGATCCTTGCAGCTGCTTGGAACTGTTCTGAGGCTTGGGTGGTAGTGGGGGAGGGGAGGTACTCAGGGATGGGATGGACAACCGGAGGAACTTCACTTAAGCATCACGGGGCACTTCATTAAGTCTGCTCAGGTCTGTTCAGGATCTCTCTCTGAAGTCACGTGGGGTGCCAGAGTGCAAGACCGGAAGCAAAGCTGTCTAGTAAGACGTTGACTGTCACAGGACATATCTTGACCTAAAATTCCAAAAGACAATTACAAGTGTTTGGCCAAAGACTCCTGACTCCCTCCACCACAAGGATGCTCTCCATAGTTTTAAAGAAGTAGGTAAGTGAAGGCCTGATCCCTTAGAGAACCCTATCATGGGGGCCCTCACTTCAGGTGGGAAACCCTGAAAGAGCCGAGGAGTGCAGGGCAGGTGCCTTTTGGGGAACTGGATCCTTAGCCTGTTCCCATCACCCAAAATTTCCTGCACTTCCGTACTTCCCCGAGAGGGAGGCGGAAAAAAAGAGAGAGAGAGAAAGATGGAGGATGGTTAGAAGGTTATCGAAAATATCCGGGTGGTGGTGACACACGCAGAGGTGGATCTCTGAGTTTGAGACCAGATTGGTCTATGGAATGAATTCCAGGATAGCCAGGGCTACACAAAGAAACTCTGTGTCAAACAACGAGAGAGAGAGAGAGAGAGAGAGAGAGAGAGAGAGAGAGAGAGAGAGAGAGAGAGAGAGAGAGAGAGAGAGAGAGAGAGAAAGAAAGGGGGGGTAATAAGGCAACAGCGAGATGGACGTGTTTCCAGGAGATGGTCATAATCACTATATAATTAACACGCACTAATCAAAATTATTTCTCTCCACCCCAAAGCCATGTTGATATATAATACACGTATCATTGCATCCACTCATTTAAAGTGAGTAGTTTGTGGCTGGAGAGATGGCTCAGCACTTAAAACCTCTTGCTGTTCTTCCAAAGGACCCTGAGTGTGTGGTTTCTAACCACCACTTCTGGGTGACTTAATCATTGCCCATAACTCTAGCTCCAGGAAATGCCAGCCCTAGGGTGGCTCCCCGGGGCATTTGTGCACACATGGTAGACACACACACACACATATATAAAAATAAAAAAAAATTGCCGGGGCGTTGGTGGCACACGCCTTTAATCCCAACACTTGGGAGGCAGAGGCAGGCAGATTTCTGAGTTCGAGGCCAGCCTGATCTACAGAGTGAGTTCCAGGACAGCCAGGTCTATACAGAGAAACCCTGTCTCAATAAATAAATAAATAAATAAATAAATAAATAAATAAAGCACATAGCAGGCTTTGCTGTGTGTCCAGAGGGTATAGACATTGTCACAATTTTATTACCGAGTATTTTGACTGTTTTGTGTTTGTTGCGTATATTCATGACACTTCTTTGCACACACCTGTGGAAGTCGGAGGGCGACTTTCGTGAGTCACTCCTCTCCTTCCGCCTCGTGGGTCCCAGGATCTAACTCAGGTTGTCAGGCTTGGCAGCAAGCGCCTTTACCCATGAGCCCTCTCACCAGAGCCACACCCAAGACATCCTATGCCTCTCAGCCGACACCTCATAGTCCCCTAGCTGTGGGTAAGGCTCAGTCTCCTGTCACTGATCATTTACCTGCGCTGACCAAGGCTCATCTGTATCGCTTCACGTAGTGGGCTTCAGACCTGCGTATTGGCAAAGACGATCCTGTCGGAAGGACGTGGTCTATCCCCACCAGTTGGTTCACATGGGTTGTTTCCACCTTTTAAAAACTAGAATAGAATAACATTGTTCTCATTCTTTGGCAATTTCATCTCCCAATCCGTGCTTCAGGTCTTTTTTTTTTTTTTTTTTTGTAACCTACTGAGTCCATTGGTGCCACCCAATGGGAATGCTGACTGATGCTGTTGCCTTGATCTTGATCTTACCTGAGTCTCGCGCAGGTCGCAGGTCGCCGCTGCGGTGATGAGTTCGTGAGTACTGTGGTCCTGTCATGTGTCCAGCAGACGGCATTTTACAGCCTCCTCTCCCTACTCACGCTCTTTCTGCCCCTTCTTCTATGACGTTTCTGTGAGCCTTGGGGTAGAGAAAGGTTCTCATAGATGCCCCAGTTCGGGCTGTGTACTCACTGCTCACTTAGTCTCAGTAATTTGCTCACTTGTCAGGTGACCAGTGCAGAGATGCTTTTATGGCCGAGGCTGAAGGCAGCACTCACTAATCAATGTGTATAAGCATAAATATTAGAAGGCAGTTTGACCACACATCCATTCAGCAGGACAACAGTAGAACGTTCCTTCCAGGGCCGGTGACCTCCAAAGCTATGGAGTTTTGACCAGCTTCACAGTCCCTGGTCGAGTAGGTCTCGGATTCCATTCAAAAGCTGTTGGCCACCCCTATAACCTTTGTACCACCATTGCCACAATAGGTGATTCTGTTAGGTTGGTATTGTAACATGCAGGGTTCCCCACTGTGTTGTGCTACTGATGACCTTTCTCCTCTGGCGGCCTGCACAGAGGAAGTTCCCAGGTCAGTTCAAGCCTGATTTCCTTGTATCCTACATCCAATGTGTGTTGAACATCAGTCATAGTATCTTACCGTCTAGTTATGGCAAGCAACCAAAAGCCTGTGCTTTGGAGACACACTTCAGGGTTCTCACTGTTATGACTCTGGGGGAAGGGCCGGGGGGGGGGGGGGAGACTGTGGCGGTGGCGGTGCTGCCCTGTGCATCAGTGGGCGACTCGGGCTGCAGCAGCAGCAGAGAGACCACACCAGGCCAAACAGTTCCACGTGGGGTTTTTTCGGAGAGGGAATGGACAAGAGTGGTGGTGGAAAGAGAGAAGGAGAGAGAGAGAGAGAGAGGCACTACTCCTACACACACACACACACACACACACACACATACACACAGATGGTGACATGGTTACAGGTAAAGGTAAAAGTGAGCCCAGTGAACTCTGGATCCATGGTGGCTGATGCCTTGGTAACAGACCTATAGATCGCACTGTCACCTACATGATGTCACAGGTGTAGGAGGTCCCAATACCAACACTCACCAAAAGCCTGTGTTTTGGGGGGGCACTTCAGGGTTCTCACTGATCAATTACTTATAGAGAGTGTCTCATGTCTGACATTGAGATTGCCATTTAGTAACTCATGTCTTCTTGGGAAAGCATCACCCACCCAGAGTGTGGCTATAATCAAACTCCCCCTTTTAGAAAAGAAAGTGTTCTAAATCGGTTTACAAAGCTGCGGGTTTCCATACATCCTTAGTTTTGGTTAAACTGCCCTACCTCTTCCATCCTCTGTATTTCAAGTTGTTGGTGCTAATGGATATTGTTAAGGGTACCCATTCATATGTAAGATTTTTGTGTGGACATTGCTTTCATTTCTTTCTGGTGTATACATGAGCGTAGAATTTCCAGGTCATGTGACAACTGTGATTAACTTCTGAGAACTCCCAGGCTGCTTGCTAACACACTGCCCCAATTCAGACCCTTGTACACCAACCACCTTACGACTTTTCCATCCCCTCGCCTGCATTTATTAGCTTCCTCAAAAGAAAACTTTTTACGTGTATGGGTGTTTTGCCCGAATGTGTACCTGTGGACTATGTGTGCCTGGTGCCAGTTGGGGCCAGAAGAAGGCACCAGATTCCCCTGGAACTGAAGTTAGAGACAGCTGTGAGCTGCCATGCGGGTGCTGGGGATCAAACCTGAGTCTTGAGAAGAGCAGCTGATGCTCTTAACCGCCGAGCCATCTCTCCGGTCCCTAGCTGCCCTTTTAAATTGTAGTTTTTCTAATAATTATGAAGTGACTACTCATCTGTGTGTGTGTGTGTGTGTGTGTGTGTGTGTGTGTGTGTGTTAAAGGCTAGATGTTTATTTGTTTGACCTGGGTCTTAGGTTCTGAATCCAGGTCCAGTTGCTTATAAAGGAAGCATTCTGCCCATCCCCCTTCAGGCACAAGCCACACCCTCCCCTACTCAGAAACCCTCAAGGGTTCTGAACACCTCAGAGGTGTTCAGTTCGGTCATTCCTCAATACTCTGCATCTCAATCTCTCCCCCACCACTGTCCCACCAGGCACCCACCCAAACCCATGTAATCTTGTCCCCTCTTCCATGTTGCAGGGCCAGAGTGCCTCTGTGCCCCCTGTGCCCCAGCTGCCCTTGAAATTACATCTGGAGCACTCACAGAGTGAGGAGCCGAGGTTCACAGAGTAAGCAGGAAAGGAGGCCTCTCATGGTGCCAAAGGCCCCGAGTGACTTTGACCAGGTAGGGGCTCGCACCTGTGCTGGCTGGCACCTGCAGTGAAGGGCATCCAGCCAGCCTCCTCTGGAGTTTTGTGTAGCAAGAGATAAGCACAGAGGCTTGGCTGTATACTCAGTGAGGCCAGAGCAGGCAGCAGGGCCTAGTTTCCAGTCATAATTGTTTTTTACTCCCTCTCAGGTCTCCTTCTCTACAGGATAAGTAAGGAGCCTGGGTCTAGAATTTTACAAATGCTTTTTGTAAAAAGAACCCACCGAATGCACCAGTTTACGACAAAGCTAGCCAGCATTATTTTTTATTATTGTTTTATATATGTCTCTCCTATAATCTTCTTGAAGATCGTTTTCTGGTTGTGCTTTGGCTCTAGAGTTCCTACCATGTGTGACTGCCAATCTCAGTCACTGGTGTGAGAAGCCACCCCTCAGGTCTGTAGGGACACACTGCCCCCCCCCCACACACACACACAGATCGTCCTTATAATAAAAATGGCTCGTGTCACTTCCATAGCTTGCTTGGCTTCCTACACTTACAAAAGATGTCGAAGCATCCTACATCCAACATACTCCGTTGCAAAGTTTCTCTCAAAGGCCAGGCTTGCTGCCTCAACCAAGATGTAAGTGACCTCCAGTGACTTCGCCTCCGAGGAGACTCCGCCCTCCCTTATCAGAGTAGATGATGTGATAGAAACGAAGTCGGTTGCTTTTCCGGTAGTTCCTGGCTAACGTATTTAACCAAGCTCAGAAAAAGGTAAAGCAGCTGACCTTTCCCACCGGGAAGTCCTGGTCCAGTTATGAGTAAACTCTCACAGGGTTCTAGAGGGTAATGGGGTTGGAAGAGAGGTGGTCTCCGATTCAGTGCCTTGGGCTGAAAAATGTGAAAGAATGTTCTTTGTATTCCGAGGTCTGACTGCTTAGCAGGAAGGGTCACTGCCGCTGTTAAGTCGGGGAATCTCTGGCAGATTTGCTTTATTTAAATCCCTTGTTCAGAATGGGGTTTCTTAAACTTTTACCACTAACAGCCCCTTCTCAGTGCAAGAAATGTTTACATGGCTCTGAGCATATATGCAGATAAAATAGGTATACATATCAAACACTGGCTCATTATAAATTTGTTTTAAAATAATTCTTGGGTCTAATCTCACTGTTTAGGGAAGACAGTCAAGTTTCCATACTAATGACACGGAAAAGCTTGTTTTTTTTCACTTGAGTAATCAAATAAATGTCAGCTCAACATATGATACTGTAGGACACAGATCAATATTTTTATTTTATAGTTGGTAGTGTCAAAAACACTACTTCAAAAAATAAGCAGAAGTACATACACTTAGGAGCATTTTGTGAGTTGTGTTCAAATCCCAAGGCAAGGTTCATTCAACTTTCTGTTTTGTTTTATTTTGTTTTTCAAGATAGGGTTTCCCTGTGTGGCCCTGACTGTCTGAAACTCACTGTGTAGACCAGGCTGGCCTCAAGCTCAGAGATCCTGTGTCTGCCTCCCAAGTGCTGGGACTAAAGTGTGCATGTGACGCCTCCACCTTGGCTCATTTAACCGACTTAAAAAGAAATTCGCCAGGCGGTGGTGGTGCACGCCTGTAATCCCAGCACTCTGGGAGGCAGAGGCAGGCGGATTTCTGATTTCGAGGCCAGCCTGGTCTACAGAGTGAGTTCCAGGACAGTCAGGGCTGCACAGAGAAAACCTGTCTCGAAAAAAAACAAATCCAAAAAACAAAACAAAACAAAAACAAAAAAATGAAATTCAAGTCAGCAACTCAGAGAACAATTTCTACAATCAACAGTTCCAACACAAGACAGTACTGATTTGAGAGTGATAGCCAAGCAGTGTAGGAGAAACATTGAAGGTCTCTGTTTCCTACCAACGGTTACCTTTTCTGTAAGAGCAGGGAGTTTGTGTACAGTAAAACCCTGCAGCTCTCATGAGCCTGAGCCAAGGTGCTTGGAAGGCTGTGTGTGTGTGTGTGTGTGTGTGTGTGTGTGTGTGTGTGTGTATGTGTGTGCGCGCGCGCTGCCGGTGTGGTAACACACACAGTACACCGTGTATGTGTTGTGTTTAGAACCAAGGCTGCAGTGAAGAGCTGCAAACCCAGCCAGTGCTGCAGAACCACCTCAGATCCTGTATGTACTTCACTTCGACTTGCCTGTTGTGCATTCAGAAACGTTTCCCCATTGCCAACTTCTTGTGACCGGCCCTTTTCAGTTACAGTAAGGATTAGAACAAGCTACAGAAATACTCAAGCATGTTCCTCCCATCGCCAGCAGGTGGCACTGGAGACACATGGTTTTCAGGTGCCCTTTCCAGCCACACTCCTTTGGCCTCACAGTGTGTGTGTTCTTTGCCAGGTCTCTGTGCCCTCTCTATCAACCATTCCAACTCTTACCTGGCCTATCCTGGAAGCCAGAGTACGGGCGAGATTGTGCTCTATGATGGAAACTCTCTGGTAAGTTCACAGAGGTTCCTGCTGTACCAGCCTGATTGTCCTGGCCAGCTGGTGAATAGACTTGATAAGGAAGCCCTTTTGCGGGGGCGGGTGAGCGATATGGGGGAGCTCTCTGGCCACAGCTGTTGGGTGAAGGAAAAGAAAGGACATCTGTGTCGGAGCTCACAGTCCATATTAGTCAACGTCACTGTGAGGCAGGTGCCAGGGCAAGGCAGAACACCTGCCCACGGTGGTATCGGTGCTACAGCTCACAGTCCATCTGCATATGCTGTCCTCTTCTCCCCAAGACTGCACAGAGCAGGGCAGGATCACTCTGGAAATCCCCTAAAGGAGCAAGCAGAAAGATCCCCTAAAAGCCTGGCTTTGTGTCAGGCACACAGCTGGTCATCTATCTTCCCAAAGGCAGGGCAAGGGATAGACATAAGATTACACACAGCCATGTGTGTGCACACTTACACACACACACACACACAGCTCTGAGAATGTCACAGAAGAAGAGACAGGAAGGACAAAAGACCCAGGAGAAAAGCTGGATCGCTATAGAAAGGGGCCTCTTCTGGACAGGGCGTGGGTTGTCAGTTACCCTGACACCTGCACTAGATTGGGCCTGTCCTGGAAGGGGTGAGGTGGTGGTGGGGAGGGTGGGGGGGTAGGTATGAGAACCTGCTCCATTTAGGCTATTAATTTGATAGGGGAGACATTTTTCAGCAGCATAACCACTGCTAAGTTGCCCAAAGTCCTGTAAGAAACCCTCATTGGTTCACCAAAACAAAGAGGGGGAGGGGAGGGGGAGAGGTCCCTACTACAGAGCTCCTCTCAGCTTCACAAGTGGTCCAGTGGCAAACAGGGAGGCCAGACAGAGAGCAAGGAGAGGGGAGGAAATTCTTCTTCCCCCTTCACCAGTATTGATGTCCGCCTCTCCCCAACACCAACAGAAAACAGTGTGCACCATCGCTGCCCACGAGGGAACCCTGGCCGCCATCACCTTCAACTCTTCGGGCTCCAAACTAGCAAGTGCGTCTGAAAAAGTAAGTGTATTCTGGCTTCATCTCCTGCCTGGGGCTTGCAGAGCCCCTGCTGAGGTGCCCAGACTGCTGCAGGACTGGGGCAATGGGGAAAGTCTCTAGACCTGCTCAGAAGTGGTTTCAGGGTGGGACCATGCAGACCCTGCCTGTGGTGGTCCGTCAGTGGGTTTATCCATATCGAAGGCTGGCAGTGACACAGAAGCAAGACACTTGGCATAAAAACCGTGTGGTTTTATTGAGAAAGTCATGTGCCTGTTGTCCCCAGATAAGGATACATGTCCCCGTTGTCCACAGATGTGGAGAGATTGGACTCTGTGGACCAGAATAAACAAAGAAGGTGATCAAGTTACATTTCAAATGCCATGTAAACCAGATATATTTTAATAAGTGGAGATAGAATAATCAATAAAACCAGAACAGTTTGTGATCACACACACACACACACACACACACACACACACACACACACTGAGAGAGCCTTGTAGAAGGCCAGGGAGGGAATTAAACACAGAGGACATAGAGTACCAAGAATTCATATTTGGCACCTACACAAATAAAAATGCCCCTGCACCTAATGCTTCCTGCCTCCTCCTCAGAGACAGATGTTCAAAGCCAGTCCAGCAAACCACCTTGGGGAAGGGACATCACTTCTGTGTGACGCATTTGTGGTTAGGGAAAGGCCATCTGCTTTCTCTTCCAGGGCACTGTCATTCGAGTGTTCTCTGTTCCCGAAGGGCAAAAGCTCTATGAGTTTCGTCGAGGAATGAAAAGGTCTGTATTCAGTATCCTTCCCATTGGGGAAAAAAAAATCCCTGGCAGCTGGCTGGGGAGAGGGCAGAGGTGGGCCCTACAGCCTCCTCCTATAGGTTTAAATGCTTCCCAAGTAATTGACTCAGGGTCCCAAGGTGGGGGGCGTGGGGGGACACTTGTAAAAACAAGGCAAAGAAGAGGCTTAATGCTGAGCCTTGAGACCAGAAGGTAGGGTCTTTTGATATCCCTGTGGGAGTCCAGCATGAGAGAAGGCAGAGAGCCAGGGAATCACACTCCAAAAACAATTTCTGACTCCTCCACAAAGGGAAATAAAGGACAACATCAAATGTCAGCGGTTGGGACCTTTTTTGTTGCTGGGGGGTTTGCAGCTGGATCTGTTCAGAGCAGCTTGGAGAGGTCCACTGGCTAAGGAAGCAGGATGCCCATCCACTGGCTGGGAGGAAGGACAAGGCCCTGTGGGTTGGTACCTAAGCCCGAGGCTCTCCCCAAGTCTCTCCCATGTGGTTTTTTTTAGACATGAACAGCATACTGTTGGGAGGTGGGGAGTTAGAATAGCTCGGCCCTCCAAGACACATTTTCCTGTCAAAGCTCTGAAGTGATGTCCCTCCCTGTTCCGGCTCACCAGTCTGTGTGTCGCTGTCTCCAGGTATGTGACAATCAGCTCTCTGGTGTTCAGCATGGACTCGCAGTTCCTGTGTGCCTCCAGTAACACAGAAACCGTGCACATCTTCAAGTTGGAACACCTGACCGACAGGCAAGTGTGGGGCCGGGCAGAATTCCTACCAGACTGAAGGAGTGGGCCCTGGTTATGCTGCATGCGTTGAAATGTCATTTTTAAACTCAACCCAGCTGCTGAGCCGTTGCCAGTGTGGTAGAGTACGTGCTCGCAGAATGTTTTGGGGTGTCCTGCACAAAAGCACAAAATCTAGGTGCGTGACCCTGAGTTTTACCTCTCAGCTCGGCCCCCTTTGAGCTGTGAGACGCTGGGAAGCACGTTCAGTCTCTCCACGCCTCACAGTCCCTACCTGTTAGCACGCACCATGATTGTATTTGCACCTTAAGCTTCATGTGGACCTGAAGCATTTTGTGAGGTGCCTGGGACCAACACCCTGCCACTGACGCAGCCTCCTTAGCCAGTGGGATGATAGAGATGCTAACAGCTTTAGCATCCTTGTTGCCACCAACAGCCAATGCTTGGCAAACACGTTCCCTCTGTGGGAAATCCTGACATTCCTTATATTGGTGATTTTCTCGTCCCTGTGACCGTGGTGTCTTCTGGAAGGAATGTTGTTGAGAGGAGAGGTTGATTTTAGCTCACTGTTTCAGGGGACTTCCAACCCAGCATGGTGGCACTGCACGGTGCTGCAGGGTTTGGGGGGGGGGGGTCTGTGGCTGGGGCTCTTCCCATCTCTGCAGACCATGGAGGAGGCTGGAACAGGGGCTCACACGCCCTTCCGAGATCCACTCCCTCGTGACCTTCTTCCCATAGCCCAGTCCTCCCCTCAAAACAGTGACCACCATCAAAACAGTGCCACCAACTTCAAAACAGCAGCCAAAGAGGACTTTTTTTTTTAATAAGTTAAACTTAAGGTTTTTATTCTGCACACTTTCCTCAGACTTTATCTTATTTCGAGACTCTGCTTAATGGTCTCCAAATCTTCAATGGCTGTGGTGGTAGCCCGGGTCCTAGAGGGAAGCTGGTCTACGACAAACTTTCACTATCATGATGCCACAGCTGAGCAGTGTGCCCATCCCCCTCCTGCTCCCACCCCCCCACCCCCACAGTCCTCAGTGTTTAAGATAGGAGGCTCACTGCCCTCTCCCAGCCCTGCTGTGTGTCAGTGGCCAACAGTGGCCATGAGCAGGACCATGAGTTCTCAGAGTGTCTTGGGCAACATGACTTCCATTTTCATCTTAGTCCTGCTTTCCGGGAGAGAATTTTTCAGTGCTGAGGGAACTTCCACACAGCACCAGTCCACATGCATTTTCTTCCTGGAAACCTCCTTTCAACATGACACTCCCTTCCCAAAGTCCTTCACTCTCTTTTCCTTCATAATATAAAATCTAAGCCTCTCCTTTACCTGTAGGATCCAGAAGCCACTCCCCCATCCCCATATTTCTCCACCTCAGAGACGCCAACCCCCAGACCCTTCCACCTCAGACACACCAACCCTCAGATTCCTCCACCTCAGAGACATCATTTATTATTTAAACACACACACACACACACACACACACACACACGTGCGCGCGCGTGCGCGTCATTTGCTGGGCTGCCTGTTTTGGTTCCTCTGAGGAAGCCTGCCTGAGCTTTAGTGATTGTTCTCACATTCCAAATGATGAAACAGAAAACTGGATGTTAAGGACCCTCACCCACCTCACGTACATAGCCTCTCGAGTTGCTTGGCTTTTTATACACCTGTGTTGTGTCACAACCTTAAATGTAAAGTTATTTCTCTTGATAAACCCAACTCTGGAGCACGAGGCTCTAGGACCATCAGTACAGATGTGTCTAGAAGCGTCCTTTTCAGACAAGAACATCAAGTCCCAGACAGGTTAGGTTAGTCTGAAGGCCACAGAGCTGTATATCCTGCTAGGATCAGGTCCCACAGACAAGTGACCTCATAGCAGGTGCTCCCAAAACACACCTGGTGGCACCAGTCCCCAATGTGCAGGCCATGGCATGGGACACCAGGACAGCCGAGTCACTCACTGTTCAAAGACCTCTTTGTCTGGCGAAGGCCCTAAGATGAAGTTGGGTGTGTGCAGCGAACCTCCCAGACTCCTGTGGAGCACTGAATATTTTCAGCGTGGGTCCCAGGTGGCTCTGGAGCCAAGCGTCTTGCCTGAGGGCCTGCGTCCTCCTGAGTCTGGCTCAGAAGCCTCCGAAGGGATCTGTCTGTTCTTCCCTGAACCCACTTCGGGCTTCTGAGCTGATTTTACAGGGTCCAGCTATCTAGTCCATCTGAATCTTTTCCTTTGCCTTCTTTTGGAAGTCCAGCGATCATCAGTAGCCCTCTTGATGTAAGGAAGTAGCGGCACAGGGAACCTCTTACCAGGGTTACAGCAGTTCTTTTGAAGGACACGCAGGCCCTGATGCTCTTTAGTTATTGCTGGAATAATATGTCTCTGTTGCCAGAACACTGTGCTCGGGCACAGCCTCTGCCTGGCGAGGTCAGTGCTGGCCTGTGGCAATCACTGGCAAGGCGCCTGCGCCCACAGCCCAGGCCCACCCTTGCCTCTGCGTTGCCTCCCCTAGCCGCCCAGAAGAGCCTTCCACCTGGAGCGGCTACATGGGAAAGATGTTCATGGCAGCTACCAACTACCTCCCCGCCCAGGTGTCGGACATGATGAACCAGGACAGGGCTTTCGCCACGGGACGCCTGAACTTCTCTGGGCAGAAGAACATTTGCACCCTGTCCACGTATGTACAGTGCCACCAAACTCACAGGTGTATGTTCCTGGGACACAGAGTCCCTAACTGTATGGGGAGAAAAAAAAAAAAAAAGATGGGGCTTGGAAGATGGCTCAGTGGTTAGAGCCCTTCCTGCTCATGCAGAGAACCAGGAGTCGGTCAGCACACATATCTGGTGGCTCACTGCTGCCTCTAACTCCAGTTCTGGAGAGATCAGGGTTGTCTGATGCCCTCTCTGGCCTCCACATGCATGTGGTACATATACAGACAGGCAGGCACACACACACACAGACCTACATAAAAGCCAAGGAAAGAAAGGCCAGCAGAATCTGTCTACTGGCTTTAATGTAGATTTTCTGGGGACAGCTGGAAGTTGGCATATGAATACCAACCCTTGGTGTTCTAATGACAGTACCTTACAAAATAATCCCCGTTTACATAAGAAGAAATCATGGAATTCCAGTTCCATAGCCTATGGGTTTGACAGGTGTCTTATATTAATAAGCTTAGGAGCATTTGTTAAAGAAATCACACACACGCCCCCCCACACACACACATACACACAGGCACATGCACACAGACATGCACACACACATTTGTTAAAGAAATCACATACACGCATGCACATGCATGCACACACGTGCACATATACACACAAGCACAGGCACACACGCACACCCACACGCATTTGCACATGCACACACACACACATGCAAGCACATACACACATACACACACACACACACACACACACACACACGAGCTGGGCATGGTGATGCTCACCTGTAATCCCAGCACTCGGGAGACCTAGGCAGGGATTTGAAGGTTCGGTGCCGGGCCAGAATATGCATCAAGGCTCTGTCTTAAAAGACCATAAGAAAGCCGGGCGGTGATGGTGCACGCCTGTAATCCCAGCACTCTGGGAGGCAGAGGCAGGCGGATTTCTGAGTTCAAGGCCAGCCTGGTCTACAGAGTGAGTTCCAGGACAGCCAGGGCTACACAGAGAAACCCTGTCTCAAAAAAAAAAAAAAAAAAAAAGACCATAAGAAAAAAAGAATCATTTTAGGGACCAGGAAGATGACTCAGACAGTAGAATGCTCATCACAGAAGCAAAAAGGGTCTGGGGCTCAAAAGAAACATGGGCAGAGCCTAAGAAACTACATGTCAGGCTGGCCTCTGGCT